>NW_028277098.1:42742500-43992500 GCF_059951505.1 Python bivittatus | reverse complement strand
CAAGGGACTAAATGATGACGAGTTCCATCATATAGTTTCAATTCCTGCTAGTCTAGATGTACATAATGTTATCCCTTCGTCATTTCCTGCTAATGAAAGCATGTAGCAGAGAAAGCAAGTGAGGCCCTTGCCTTGCTAGAGGTCAGACTGTTAATGCTACTTTTTTGGAAAGCACTTTCATCAGCAATTTTACAGGAGTCAATAGCAAAATACTGAAGTGCTTTGCTGGATTCACCTGAGAATCCCTGAAAAAAAAAAACACAAATAAACAAGCGCAATAACTTTTCAGAGGTCTGTTATGAAATAATCATTTCTCTGTGGAAGAAATAACTTTCTGGCAAACTTTCAGCCAAGAAAAGCTAAATTTTAAATTGCATTAGTTTTAAATTGTATTACAACTTGCACACAACAACTTGCTCATCTTATACCTTCTTTTTAAAAAGCAATTTCATACTTCATACTTTAGTTGGCAGGTGAACTACATTGGGGTATTGCTGGTGTTTTCTGCTGTAAGCACATATGTAAATCAGAAGGAAACTATGAATAACCACAATTCCTTGGTACATTTTATTCTTCTAAGTCCCTTACAAAAGCAAATGTTTTACACTTTAAAAAAGTCTTCCAACCAGAGAGCTGTCCATGGTACTAGGTGATAACCTCTTTTTGGTCCTGATCAACTAAAATATTATGCTATATGATGGATGTTTGGGGGGAAATATGGCCAGAACAAGATTTCAAAGTAAAAAGAGCTCAGAAATCTAAAGAAAAAAGAACACACACACACACACACACACACACACACACTGTACTGAATTGATATTAAAAAAGCTTCTCTGGACACAGGAGAAGTGATTAAAAGTTTTCTATCAGCTAGAGAATTATGACCATCAGTCTGTTACAGCACTCTGATCCAAACACCTTCTGCCAGAAGGAGCTATAACATACATACCTACTTAAAACTCAGCACTTTCTTTTGGTCCTTTCAATCTTTCTTCTCTACTATTTCTTTCTATCCTTCATCCTTATGAGCTTTGCTAGTTTAGTTTCTAAGTTTGAGATCAGAGCTGCATTATGAACCACTTTATGAAAAAAAAAGTCTGAAAAGCAGAAATTATTATTACTATTATTAATTTACAGATACTTGAAAATGCTGAGAAAGACTCTGAACAGGAATATCCTAGAGAATTGTTTTATTTTTACAATCCAGTATTATTCTGTTCTGTCTGAAATACCCTTAATTCTCTTCCAGGCATTTTTTTTTAATAATCAAGTGGGGGGGAAATTACTTACTACTATCCTGTATGTTATGAATTCCTTGAAGCCCAAATCAGAGTTGGAAGATCCTTAAAAGAGTAGATAGAAAACTTCCTTAGACCATTGGAGAAAATCACAATTTAGCCTTGGGGATTCAATAGCTATAGACAAGAATCTGAAATCTAAGATAAAACAATCTTTTTGTACTTTTATGATGTTTTTAACTTTCAATCTTTTTGATTTGGTATTATTATTGGTATTCTCCCCTTCCCACATCAATTACAGAATTTCAGAGTTAATATAGCAAATAGGAATGCATGCCACTCATCTATCAAACTGCCAGGAAATATAACTTCTATTTGTTAAATCTTTTCACACAGTCTACAATAAACAAAGCATAAGAGATGGGGGGAAAAGCCTTTAATATAAAGGCTTTAATATGGAGGAACATGGAGAGAAATGGAAAATGGTCTGGTTGCATTATGTTAATTAGATGGGGTTAAACCATGCTGAAGAATATCTGAATATCCCTGATGTTTCTGAACTGAGCACCACATAAAACTGGAACCACAAATGTCTTTTGTGTCACTTGTTGCATTCATGGGATTGCTAGATACAGAAGGACTCTATTCAATTCTCTTCCTCTCTCCAAGATAATAAAAACATCACATCCATTATATATAAAAGACCCATGAATTCTGCACATACACTCACATGCACATACATATGGCAGGATCTCCAATTCTGTAAAAAGAAAAGCTTGCAGACTGAATAGGCAGATAAAAGGCAGATAAAACAGACTGCTGTGGGGGAAAAACCCCACCAAACTGATATACACATGAAAAAATGCGAAATAAAATTTTGACAGGAAAATAAATTAAATGAAACTGTGAATGTCACAACCAACAGAATGTAGTTTTAACCATTTTCTAATAAGACCCTGGAAAACTTTAACGTAGGCATTGACAATTGTTAAAAGGACAGCCCTTTTGGGGTATATTGAGCAAGATATGAAAACCCCAAGTTGTATAGAGGGTAAATCAGCTCTCCAAAACCCTCAAGGAACTATAGAGGTGGTGACCTGCTCTCATCATTGGAGGCCAACATTTTCTTTTGTAGAACTACAAGACATAGCAGCCTCCGAGCAACATGCAGCACACTGGAGAGCTGGACCAACAAGCTTTATCCCCTTAAGACTCCTGGAAGCACTAAATCAGAAGAAGTGTGGTGGCATCTTTTCTAACTAACATATTTTATTAAAAGACATAAGCTTTTTCTAGCGGCAGTTCACTTCATCAGATGCTTGGGGGCTGCTGGCATAAGGTCTGAGTACAGAGTCCTTGAATCCTGATATTCCAGTTGTGATTATTCCAGTGCTTGAGGCAATGGGACGTCCAAGGCTGCTGCAGCTCATGAAAGCTTATGTCTTTTAATAAAATATGTTAGTCAGAAGAGGTGCTACCAGACTCCCCCTGATTTTTTGCTGTCCTAGACTAACATGACTCTCCTTCTGCGATGGAAACACTAAATGTACTGACTCCAATGCAGGTTGGTCTTGTTTTCATCCTGATGCTATCATTGTCATGAGAGAAGAAGATGGCAGAAGAATACAAATAGCCCTGATTTTGAACCTTCTGATTTTATTATGGTCCTTCCCTGTCTCTGAAAGATTTGCAACTAACCCTGCAAACAAAACGTCCTTAAAAAAGCAACCTGAGAATCTCAAGGAATTAACAGCTTTTAATCAGTGCGCCTAGAACAATGAAACTGCTTCTTAAATATTTCAGCAGGCCTAAGTTCTAAACAGTGTTTATGACAAGTGTATAATCACACAAGGAAAAGACAAATTGCAAACCATCCAGGCTCATCCATATTTAAGCAAGTGTGCTCAAATGCAAACATGGCTTTGGGAAAAGCAGGGACAACATTCAGCACGCTGCTGATAGATGGCAGACAAGAATGCTGGCAGAGGTGACGGGGAGAAATGGAGAAGACAAACAAGCCGACTCAAAGCAAAGATCCATCTGGGAATGCAAATAGACCTGGCTTGAAAAACAAACTAACTTGAAGATAATGAAGTCTTAAATTGCCACATTTCATTATGGTGAAGGGACATTGTCTCAGCTGTATGATGAGCTGGACCAAAAAAAAAAAACCACTAGAAGAACATGATAAAATAGGAGAGAAGTAGGATACAGCCTGCTTGGTTACTTTGAAAAAATATATCCATAATGTAATACTTGGGGAATACTTTTATTACAAGGGTGGGTAGCCTGGATCTTCAGCCTAATTTCATGTACCTCTTGCCTTAGTGTCAAAAGCTGTTTGCAAGAAAAGAAAACAGAACTCTGATAATAGCAAGAGGTTTGGGAGGGAGAGAGAAAGAAGAGAAGAGGAACAGAAAGAGAAAAGGGGTCATGTCTGAGAATAGGTATCCTCAGCTATTCTGGCTCTGTTTTGCCCATTACTTGTTTCATCCATGCCTATCGTGCAATTAGATTAGCCATGAGGAAATGTGGATCTGGCTTAGGTTTGCTTTCTTTGGTCACACTAAACTGTGACAGAAAGTTAGAATGAGAACCTCTGGTTTTTATATCTGTATGAACATTCTATATCCCACAATTCTCAATACAATCTGAAATTCTTACCCTGTTTATTCAGCCATTTATTCTCATCACAAAATCTGGGAGGTAAAGCTCAGATCAAGATGATACTGAGACATACTGGTAAACTTTGAGATCCTGATCCTCAATTATACAGATTGAAAAAGGTTAACTGCTGCAGGCTAGAATGACTTAAAGCTGTATTTACTTTATTCTTTATCAAAATTATTTGGTAGAGGGAATATATATATTTTTTACAACATTAAAACAAAATTATTTGTTACGATTCTTAAATAAAAGTTTTAGTGTAATCTCAGTCTTGGCTCTGTCCAGGGTGATGGACTCAGTTAATCATGTTTCTATGCTGAAATAGGTGTCCTGCAAAAAAAAAAAAAAAAGTATTTAGAAAGATTGTATTGTTATAGGTTATTTTTAAACAAATCGAAATACCTTAAATGTTTAAGCTAGTGCTGGCTATTGCCACTATATTTGGTCCCAGGAGAGAAGAATCAGAGAAGACTAAAAGACAAGGTGAAATATTGTGACAACATTGTCTAGGATGAAGCAGTTATTAGTGACATGCTGCAAACACTGTTTACCATCAGTCGATCTCCTCCACTTTCTTCTCTCAGCATCACTTAGCACAGTGGTAGCCATATCTGTTGTTATTTCTGCTCACTCCAGGAGGAAGATGATCCCTACCGCCCCTTCCATTTCCACTAAAAAGGATAGTTCACAACTGATTGATCATCATACAGCTTTATATGTTCTTATCTAATACTAAGGCCCATTGAATTTGTACTTTGCTTTCAAAACTAGCATACCACAGTGAATATTATGGCTTTAATGGAGATATCAATGTAGGGCATTTCCCTTCCATCTACATTTCTACTTTCCAATTACTCAGAAAGCAGTTTGAATCCAACCTGTGATTGTCCTCATTCTACTGATCTCAAAACACAGACAACACACAGGGAATACCACAAACCAATCAATATTCACACCCTAGATGTCCCCTGGGTGAGGACAAGGAAAGGTGTGAGGCAAGAGTTCCTGCCAATGGAAACAGACTGCCCCAAAGGTCATCAGAAGGAAAATAGCAGTTTTTCAGATATTTCAAATAACCCAGAGCAGAGTCAGGTATAAATCAGCTCAGCTCTAGAAAACAATGTCACAAGAGCAGTCATGATCCTAAAGGGGTTAAAAACACCAGCATGGAAGTGCCCTAGAGGCCTCATTTCCAAACACAGCCGTATTTTTGGAATTCCATTTTCAACTTTAAAAATAAATATGAGGAAAAATATCAGTTGCAAGCTGTTGTGGAAGAGGACTTTGAATTGCACACCCATCTTAATAGAGCAAGTTGGCCTGCATTCAGTACTGACAATTTCAAGGAGTCTTGAGAGACTGAGAATGAAAAAAACTCAGATGTTATTAATGGCACATATGAGAGACTGTAAATATATACAGATTGCAACTTGGATATGAAACCTTTAATTTTAGAGCCTCTTTGACACAGTGTTTGACTCTACATGAGTGCCTGATGTAAAGAGCATTTTATTGCTAGAAGTAGCACTTCACTTGACACCGACTGGTTTCATAATGCATTCTTATGATTTGTGTCCTCTGCCCACTAACAGCTATGAGAATTCCCAGAGACAATGGGGAATGGGGAAGGAGAAGAGAAGTAATATAGTTGCAATCTGCAGGGCTCCTTGTTATGAACAACTCTGCAAGCATGATCTTTGAAGTAGCCTGCTCTTTTTGTGCTAGCCTACAAACTTCATAATTCCAAAACTTCTTAGAATATGATAACTGGGAATATGGGAATTGTAATCTGCCACAACTGGAAAGAACCAGGTTGCAGAAGGCTGTATTAGCATTCTGTATTTGTAATTTGCTTTGCTTTTAGTATTATAAAGCAAGACTGCAGCATTAACAATTAACAAAGTTTTGGATATTTACAGTCTTTCTACAGCTTATAGTTATAACACAAATTATATGATTTTCTTCTTGCATAAACTTAACTAATGAATGCTGTGCTCAGTGCACAACCTCTGACAGGTGAAAAACCTAAAGTATGTGGTGAAACTTTAATGTAAAGGATCCCAATTAAGTAGATTTCAAATGCAACACAGCAGATTTCATCTGGTCATCCTCTCTATCTAGAACCACTGTGAAGGCAACCTTTCATATAATGATGGCATTCAAGCCCCACTAAACTGTCTTAGGCATCTTGGAATATAAATGAATGAGGAATGAATTGTTAGTAGCTTCAGATGCATGTTTTAACTATAACATCAATATCATGGTGTAGTAATGTTCCTTTACACTGCATCTTACTATATTTTAATGTGACTTAATTAGACATTATCTTGAACTGGTGTCCTTCAAAAAAGAGAATAAAGGGCCTTTTTAGATAGCTTATCTACATTACTTATGGGTAGAAAAACAAAATCTAAATTAAAATAGCTACAACAAATAGCTTGGCATGTACCTCTGCGTGGGTGGTTTTGGGGTGAATGTGTTTTCAGTTTTTCCCATGTTTAATTATCTTTTGGATCATTTAAATTATTGATGTTACAGATTTTACTTTTGCATATCTAAGATCAGAAGCCTTTAGACATGGGGATATTGAAAACAAATATTGGCCTAACCCCTATCACTTTTATCACATTTCAAGACACGCAAGTGTTAACCTTTCCAGTTTCTGAAATGCAAGGGTAAATATTTGCATTCAAATATACGCAACACTTTCTCCTCCATTTTGTTCTTTCTTTTTTGGTAATTGTTCATTAGGTCTTCAATTTTTTAGATATGACAATGTTTTCCTGATCTTGTTGGAGTGATGGGAAAGAACAACACTTCCTTCATGGCCAGATTAATGGCTTTAATGTCAATGAAAGCACTGCAGTAGGAACTGGGCAGTGAAAAGTCCTTGCTTCCTAATGAGAATGTGTCTGCCCTGAAACAGTGGGACTGAATCTATGATAAGGGTAATTGAATAAGGATCCTGGTTTTTAGTATTTACAGTAAAGATCTCTGAAAGGAAACATAATATTCTGAAGAGTGGCAGCAAATCCATCTCTCGACTTCATGGATATGCAGGGAAAATGTTTATTTTGATCAGGGAAGAGGATGGCATTCCAAAATAGTAGTCATTTTCTATGTAAAGTAGTCATCCATCTTCCAAAATGCTGCACACGTTCATTCTATGGTGCTTATTATACTAAAAATAATCCCTAAATTATGAAGTGTTGGCCTTCCCGACTGCTGCTTAATAGTTTGTTAAATGTTGCTTTTGAATTATTAACTAAGTAGAAAAATTACCTGATTTATTTATTTATTTATCAATCATATTTCTATGTTGCTGCAATCAAAAGGACTCTCAATAGCATACATAGAAAAGATGCAATTAAAAACATACCCAATATAAAAGATAAAAAATACAACAGTATAAGAGGACATAAAGGGGAAAAAAAAGACAAATATGGCAACATCAGATTAGGGAAAGGCTCTCTGAAATAGCTCAGCAAAGATGGAGCTGGTCTGATCTCCACAGGGAAGCTATTGCATGATAAAAAACCATGTAGCATTTAACCTTCAGTATGGAAATAGCTTTCAGCCTATAGCAAACCATCCAGATGAGAATCATGTCAGGATCTTTTTCAGTATACAGTTTGGGAAGTACCCACAGTGTCTTTTTTTCCCCCTTTCAGCTAGAGATAGAAAGATCTTTCTGGTTAAAACCGCCTATGTAAACATAGGGCTCCATCCAGCCTAATAATTTTTTAAACAACTGCATCAGTTCTGCCAACTTCATATGTATTCACTGAAGTACATGTAAGATGGAGCAAATATAAAAATGAATACGTTATTCCCAGATCTTTTCTTCTGCTATGCCATTTGGGAGGGGGCTTCCTAAATCTGCACCCTATGTTATGCTCTTGTCTTTTCTTAGGATCATGCATTTCAGGATCATATTGCAAAACTGAAATCTGATTATTAGTCCATCAAAAAATGGACTAAGATTTTGCTCCTTTTCCTTTTTCATGTGGACCTGCAAACACTAAAAAAAAAAAAAATCCAAATTCAGCTTATTTGTTTATTCAATTTATGGTCGTAGACCAAATGATCAAATTCAGCTCTATATTGGGCTGATTTGGAAAGATTCAGGAGGTCAGTCAGAATCAGGTGAAGTGAACCAAATCAAATTATAATCTTTCTAATTCTATGAAGCATATGTTGTATTTTAGAAACGATGAAAGACAAAGACTTATGGAAAGTATCTCTGGTTAGTTCATTTCTGTGGTACCAGAGGCCACACAATGCTTAAAGTCCTCTCCGGGTTGTCATATATTGTTCAATCAAGTTCCCATAACTAGTAGTCAAGTTTCCCCATACTTTCTGGCACATGAATAATAGGGTAGCAATTTCCTGCTAAAGGTGGCAATGCATAGCGTTAGAAGGATGCTTCGCCCTACCACCTCAAAGGAATGGGCAGGTGGAGAAAGACCATAATCTCCACTGCCTCTCTTCCAGTTGCTGGACGTAAAGACCACTAAGGCTATGTATTCTGAAACAAAGTGAAAGGTTCCCTAACTCTCTACTGAAAGCAGTAGAAAAACAAGCAAGTAGAGTTTATCATGGCAGAAAGCATTATTGTAATAGTGTGTGAGACAGCAAGAAAAAAGAAAACAGCAGGTATGTGACAACAACAACAACAAAAACAAAAAAACAAACCAGGAGATCAGGGAGAATGACTCCCATTTTCAAATTTGCAAACTATATGGCTGTTCTTATACAAAAATCAATGTAAATCTATGCTCAAAGTTTCAAAGATGATTTACGAGGGCAGTTTGATGTTACGGGCACAGAAATTGCCCACCGAAACATAGTGAGGAAAAAATACATCCTCTTTTAACCTTCACTAATGAATTATAAAAATACTAGGATAAAGCCCTGAACTTACAGTTCTGAAATTGTGCAGGTTTTTTTCCCGCTAAGCCTTCCTGAAAAACTTATATGTAATTTTCTACAGATTACGGTCAAATAATCTAGGGAGATAAGCAAATCCACCTCAAAAATTCACTGAAAAGTTTCATTCTGCACAAAATCCAGTGAATCTCTCTGTCTGAAACTTGGCATATTTGACCCCATTAGAACAGACATTTCCCTGCAAATTGTATCCTTCCTCCCTCTCTATCTATCCATCCATCTATTTATGTACTTCTTATTTTAAAAAATCCTGAAGCAGTTTACAACAATTATCAAGGCATACAAGAAAAACTAGATAAAAGCCCATAAAACCATGTTCAAAGCACAATAAAAACAATCCATAAAAACAATTCATAAAAAATATCACAAGAAGTATTGGCTGGGAAAGACCAAAATAAAAGGATACGTTTTTAACAAAGATGACTAAAACCCACCAGAGCACCTTTCCACCACAATGGCCACTACAGAGAAGGTAGTCTCTGCATTGCTACCAATTAGCTACCTGTAAGCTATAATGTGCAGTAGTAATGTACAGCTGTGAGAGCTGGACCATAAAGAAGGCTGAGCACCAAAGAATTGATGCCTTTGAACTATGGTGCTGGAGAAGACTGCTAGGAGGTCAAACCAGTCAATCTTAAAGGAAATCAACCCTGATTGCTCATTGGAAGGATTGATAATGAAGCTCAAGCTCAGATACTTTGGCCACCTAATGCGAAGAGAGGAGTCTTTGGAAAAGACCCTGATGCTGGGAAAGATTGAAGGCAAAAGGAGAAGAGGACGGCAGAGGATGAGATGGTTAGATAGCATCACTGAAGCAATGAGCATGAAACTGAGCAAACTCAGGGAGGCAGTGAAGGACAGGAAGGCCTGGTGCGATATGGTTCATGGGGTCACAAAGAGTTGGACATGACTTAACGACTGAACAACAACAAACAATTTTGAGATACTCAAGCAGGAATTAATTTTTTTTCAATAAAGTTTCTGTGATAGCTGAGGGTATCATGGTTCATGGGGTCACGAAGAGTTGGACACGACCAAGCTATGGTGTGGGACATGTCCAGGAAACTAATTTTATTTCTGACAAGAAATATATATCTTTCCTACTTGATGGACAAAAGTCATGATATAAATATGGAAACATTTATTTTTGCTCATATTTGAAGGCATATGTTCTCCAGAAGGCATTTTGTTATGTCAGTTATTTGGGGATAGGAGTAGTAGGGTGAGAAGATAACAGTGCAAACCAATGGATGTCTGACCAGAAATAAGCCCCACTGAGTCAATAGAATCCACTCTGAAAAAAGAATGCCGTAGAATCAGGAAAAAAATGTTTGAAAATCCACTATATATAGAACATCCATGGAATAAACCTGATTTGCTTTTATTTCCGTGAAATTCCAGTTTTTCGTAACAGGCAAAGCAATATAATTTACTTCTTTATTTTATTATTTTTAATAACAATACAAATAATGCTTATCTGTTCCTTCAAAATGTCATTCTTCTAAAGGACAAATGCATTTTAGTTTTTCTTATCTTCTTGTGTCTCTTAATCAAACTTGTCTGCATTTGCATTTTTTTATCTGGGTAAAAAAAATGTTTACTGGGCCTCAGCTAAGACCTCCAAATCTGATGGCATGTTGCAGGCAAGAAATTAAATATTGCTGATGGAAGAAAGATTTCTTTGCTGTAAGGAGAGAAAACCCTCCCCACCCCCTCATTTGTAGGGACAGCTCCTATTCAAATGGGCACCCCACCTGCACATATTCAAAATATTCCTACATTATTCAGCATGTTCAGGTGGGAACAATGCAGGATATTATTAGTAAAAGTATTGTAGCCTGCCCTTTGTCAGGGTCTGTCTCCAGCCCTAGTAGATAAGGGCTCTTTCTTATGAACATAACTGCATGATTAATTGGGTGGTTGGCCTCAATGTGATGTGAAATAAATGTCATTTTTACTAATAAATGTCAGAGCTCTGTAACAGATAATGAATACAGGGCACTTGAGTAAACGGGCTTCCAAAATGCAATGACAATCCATTCTGTTTGATTAATATTTTTTCCCTTCTTTACAGCAATATACTGTGATATGTTTTTGCTCATTTTATGGTCTATTGTAGGAATTATGTTAATAAATAAAGCCAGACAGACCAGATAAATTCATAATCAAATGCCACATTATTTGGCAGCTCCCATCTTTATGTTAAAAAATTCTGTAGTAAAGCTGTTAACTTGGAAGGTTTTCTTCCATGCTGGATTCATTATTCATTGTTACAAGATTGCAATTTTGCTAAAAGCCCACGGCTTTCATTTTCCTTCCACTACTAATATTGGATAAATATTGCTTGTATATTCTTTCCAACCTAACAGAATATTGGGGGGAAAAGTCTGTAAAGGGAGTCTGTTTCTTGGTCGGTCCATCAGCAAGATAACTTTCAAACAACTGGACAGAACAGGACCTGATTTGCTTTGGTTGGAAAAGCCAGCAAAGGTCAAGTCCAAACATGGATCAGATCTAGCTGGAGTCCGTGGAGAGAAAAAATACAAGGAAAAAAGCTATCAATATACTCAATTTGGAGAAGCAATTAGGCAGTGGGTGGTAATGTTGCTGACCCCCCTCCTCCCTCCTGGTCACATGACCTAGAATAGAGGGTATGCAGCCCACCTCTGCTTCCTTGGTGCCACACATACACCCAGACAAGCACAAATGCAATAGGAAGGAAGAAAAGAAGCACGCACAAATAGACAGAAGACATATGCTCCAGTCTTATTAGCCTCTTGAACACATAACACGCACAAACACATACCAAAACACAAAAAGAGGAGGCACACATGCACCAACCCTGGTTAATCTCTGGACAGAATGCATGCACGCTCGCACGCACACACACACACACACACACACATCCCTTTGATACCCAGAGGAAAACGCAGATGCCTTCTATGGCCACTGCTGAAAAGAAAGAGGCTGAAAAGAATTCCAAATCTGCACAACTTCCCTACTTTATTATTCTTTCCAACCCAGCACAATGTTGGGAAGTTAAGAAATTATGTAAAAGGCAGCAGGAGTCTGTCTCTGAAAACTGAAAAAATTGGACCAGAAGCCATTCTCTGCAGGTTTTCCTTAAAATTGTTTTAATTTCAGCCTGGAGTAAACTGAATTTACAAACTCAGTCCACCAACAACATCTCAGCAACTAAGTTGTTCCAGAAAAAGTCCAGAGGTAATACAGTGGAAAAGGCTTGTATTCATTCATGCAACGGTTTTCACCAATGGCCAAGAGTGTTCATATGCACATGCATATAAACATATAAAAATTTCCAGCATCAGATCAAAGGTCCATTTAGTCCAAAACTAGGTTGACACAGTGGGCAATCAGATATGTATGGGAAACTCCCACTCTGCCCATACTTTCAACAACTGGAGGGTTTATATAGCCATCAAGCCTGGTAGCTATTGATGTCCTTATCTTCTATGAATTTTTGGTAGCCAACAGTACATCGTCAGAGAGTTGATTTCAAAGTGTAAACATGCATTGGATGAAATAGAACAGAATTCCTTTTATTTGTCTTGAAATCCTCTCCTTCATTTACTTAAGAGTCAACCATATTGTCATCAACGACACTTGTAAACATACATGGGATAGGATGGTAATTCAATGCAACCTTTCAAATGGGAAGCTTTTATGGATGGGATTTAGAAATCAGTCATCTCACCTGAATTACTTACTTTAAGTCCAAAGGATAATATTGCTCAGTAGCACTAATATTCCCCAAAGTGGTTTTAAACTTATTTGAAAATGTGTTGCTCATGCTGCTAGAAACTGTACTGTGACCATTCAACACATGCATGTTCTAAGCCTAGAATATGTTTTTCAAACACCCATTGAACTCAGAGCCAACGTTTTGGGCTAAAGAGACAAAGTCAGCTGTTTATAAGTTGTAAGCAAAATTAAAATATCCACAGTAAAAATTAAAATTACATACACATACACACACAAGTAGAAATACAAATATTATATACCCCAAATTTGGAATGTATCATCAGATGAATTGTTCTTGAGGAGGCAGCTATATAAATTGATTAAATAAATAAATAAATAAATAAATAAATAAATGATTCTGATGTATTGAGCATTAGCAAAGAAGGTTATTTTGTTAGATGGAAAGACAGCATAACTCTGAATTTACAATCTTGGACTGATTGCACATATTCATTGCCTGCCTATGAACTGGGTCTCTATTGGCACAATGAAAAGATTTATCAATATAGTATTGTCCTGTGTAGTTAAGGTTTAAATAGTGAATTATTTCTCTCTGTGTGCGTATGTGTATGTGTGTATATACTACTATATATGGTTTTCTTTTTTCTTTTTCTTTTCTTTTTTGTATCTTTTTTCATTCTTCATTTTGTATATTAAAACCATAAAATAAAATAAAAAAGAACTTGTAAGCATGCATACGATGCTGTTGTAAATAACAAAGCCTGCATTTCTTTGAAGACCGGAAGACTGTCTTCCAACTGAATATGTATGGAATTGGGAAATGAATCCTCTGAATTATTTACTTTAAGCCCAAAGAATAATATTGCTCTGCCCCCAAAATATTTCCCAGTGAGAGTCTAAAGTTGTTTGAAAATGTGTTGCTTGTGTTTCTAGCAAAATGTTGAAATTCATCACACTGTGCTTTAAACCTAGCATAATTTGTCAAACACCTGCTGAGCTGAGGCTGAATTTTGGGTTAAAGAAAAGATGCCAGCAGCAGCCTCCAGTTGCAATGAAAATCCATTTGGGCTACATTTTTCAGTTTTGTTGTGAGATTCGAGACCTCTGATACAATTGCATTCGGTTCAGTTGGGAAAAGTTTGAGTTTGTTGATGTTTAGATATAGAAGCCACAGAAGGAGGTTCTGTGCCCACCTGACTCTTGCATAGCATTCTGGTGTGATACCCAAAACATAAAGAACCATCTTTCCAGTGACATGAGAAAAACTGATCCTTCAGGTTTGGGGTTCTCCTACATAGTTTGTAGACTTATACAGTGTCTTCTAGGTAGAAGCTGACCCTGTTTTATATTGTCTGTGGCTTTTGATCTATCAATCATTTATCTGAACTGAGGGGGAGGGGAGAAAAGACAGCTTAACCTGCTTTACTCAAGGTGAGAAGAAGAGGCATGTGACAACTGGATTCAAGCAGATTCAAGCACACATAGACACACTGGATTGCCTTGGGGGAAAAAGATGTGATTTATTCACCACCCCAGTAGGGACTCCAGGTTTGGAGAGCACTGCAACTAGGGGCAACTAATTCCACTTCTATGCTGCTAGGAATTCTTTTTTTTCTCCTTAGATTTGCAGAGAAGCTCCAGAGGCAAAATATTGTAGAGACTTGTCTGTTTTCATTAGCCATTTTTTATCCTGGTTATGTTTTCTGACAATAAATGATCTGATTTCATAGCTCAGTTATTTATTTATTTTGCTATAATAGATGGCCTGAGAGTAACCTCCCACCCTCAGATTTATTGGTGAGCCTCCAGCAATACAATATACAAGTCTGAAGGAACAGGATGCAGTATTTCAACTTTTAAGTATATGGGTGCTGGGCAGAACAGTGAGAAAAGCGGAACTGAGAAAAACCTTTGATGTTAAATCTCTGGATTGTCATGGCCAGCCTTCCCTCGGGAAAATTCTAGAAATTTGTTTGCCAAGTACACCTCTCCTTGGTAGTGAACCGAAACCAATTTCTGCCCAACTCCAAAGTTAAAATGGAAGAAAGATTAAGGAAAGATAACTGTAATGGTTCAGAAATGGATAATTAACGAAGTAATGTATGTATTATCGGTCATAGATGTGTATAGAGATTTAAAAAGTGTATCCAGAAAATCCCATCTGGAAAGAAAGTGAATGCACATAGAGCTCAATGTGGATGTTTTATGTAACCTTTCTGGCAATTTAAAAAAAAAAAAATCTCCATGGCTCTCACTTAACAGATTGATTTAATAAGCATTAAATTCAAAAATCCAGTCAGCTTTAAAAATTCAGATGCTTTAACTGGTGCTTCATGAATATTTACAGATAAATTTCTTTCTCAGTTGGTGGCTAATCCATCAGTTTAGATACCAGGTGATAGAAAAATATTATGTTTAATAGAATTAAAAGAAGATTTTCATATCTTAATAGACAGAAGAAACCTGCTGTTGTTGAACAGAATAGGTCTACCAGAACTGAGCTGCAAGAATCTGGATAACATTAGATGATTAGCAAATAGAAAATTCTCACTGCTGCCATCTATTGGTTATCCAGATTTTTGCAGCCCAAATTTGATGGCCTTAGAGAAGACTTCTGAG
This sequence comes from Python bivittatus, assembly GCF_059951505.1. Taxonomy (NCBI): domain Eukaryota; kingdom Metazoa; phylum Chordata; class Lepidosauria; order Squamata; family Pythonidae; genus Python; species Python bivittatus. The sequence continues at coordinate 43,977,303 of NW_028277098.1, read as the reverse complement.
ATCTTGGAGAGTTGCTCTTAAGCAGAGTATGAACCATGAGGAAAAAAGGTTTGTTACAGAATGGCAGGGAATGTGAATTCAGGAGAGAGGAAAGTGGCTGTTCATTAAAGTTCCACCTAATTTTATCCTTCCTCTCATCAAAGATGTATGCTGGCTTTTTGATAGGATTCACTTGTCCAGTCCTGATTTACAGGCCTCTTCCACACACAGCCTGTGCTGTTGCATTCCCATATCTCCAGGATGAAATAAAGCCTTGAAGAAGTCTTCAGCAGCTGATATGATTAACTCCTGGCTTCTACCACTCCAGATGAAGACCTGTGATGATATTATTTCAGTATTTCATATGGAACTAAAGGCTGAGCTGTTTCCCATTCCCACAAATAATTGCTTCATCCCACCTCCTGACTCCTCAGATCTCCCAGTCTCTCTCTCACAGTCAAACTACTTTAAGAGAATCCTATGGATAGGCTTGAGTGTCAACTGTATAACCACATTGGCCAACTGTAGGATGCACTGGTCAATTTCTTAATAGCAGCAATGATGCTTGTAAAGCAGTACAAGTGTGACTCTCAAGGTCTGGGAAGTCGAAATGCTGGTTGCATGGAACTGCCCCAAGATGATTAATAACGCTATGTCCACTACCTTGTGATTTTGCATTCCCACAAAGGCGATGCAGATAATCTTTGGAAGGCATTTCAACATCACTTAACTGCAAGGCTACAAATAATTCTTTTGAACCTAAAGTTATATTTACTTCTTCTGGTAACCATGCTGGTGGTATCAGCATAAATAATTTTAATTCCTGAACTAATTTTAGCTTCAGCCATCTTTGTGCTTAGTAGAGAAATGTAGCCTCAGAGGTACACTTCACTGAGTTGCCAAGACACAAAACCCAACTCTCAGCACTTTCTACTCTTTCTGATCAAAATTGCTGGTAAGGCTCTTTCTTCTTTGTAGGCAGTGTTTTGGCAGAAGACACTTTGTGAGAATGTAATTTCCCCTCCCCTTGCCAACAATTAATTGTAAATACAGAGCAAATTGTTTAATTTATGCAGATATGTATAATCTGTTTGAATACATGAGACCAGGCTTGTTTTACTTTAGGTCCCTTGAAACCTTTGCATATTTACTCAGTATGGTATAGAAAATTTTGTCCAGTTTGTTTTGCTCTATGTGATGCTAACTAAGGCCAACACTTGAGTCTCTGTTGTACATTTTTGCAGAAATGTATAAATTAGGGCATCAGTTCTGAGCTGCCAAAATCTGGATGACCACTAGGTAGCAGCAGAGAAATATAAAAGCCTCTACCTTTGTTGCCATCTTCTCATGGAGTATAGTCCAAGTGCCTGTCAATATGTGTGCACACATGGACATACTTCTACTGTGGAAGAAATTCAGTGTGCATACTTTTGATAAAATACACTTTGGTTCAGTTTTATATTAATGGACATGGTGGCACTTCTGAATAAACTGATCCCATGTTGCACTCATTTTCAGATGCACATGATGTTGTAAGACACAAATTAAGGCTCATGAACGTGACCAAAATATCACAGGTTTGCTAATGTTACTCTAAGTTCGCTCTTAACTCATGAGAACTTTAATGTATATAAACAATGTACAGGTAGTCTTGGTTAATGATAGTAATTGGGGCCGGGAACTCTGTCACTAAGCAATGCGGCTTAAAGCGTGACATCATGCGACTGCACTGACTAATGACAGCAGTTCCATCTGCGACCTCCTGCTGGCTTCCCCATTGAGTTTGCTTATCAGAAGCTGGCAGTGAAGGTCACAAATGGCGATCACGTGACCCTGGGACACTGTGACAGCTGCAACTTCAAGGACCCACTGTAAGTCTCCTTGTTCAGCACCGTTGTAACTTTGAATGGTCACTGAACAAGTGGTGTTAACTGAGGACTTTTTTTTTTTTATCTGCGCTCAGTCGTTACCGACTCTGCAGTGACTGCTTGGACGAGTCCTTGCAGTTTTCAAGGCAAGGTGTTTCGGAAGTGGTTTGCCAGAGCCTCCTTCCTGGAGCAGAGCCCAGCTGGTGAGCGCAGGAGGCGGGGTTTCCGTTGCTTCGCGCCCTTTTCGGGTGAGGGCGGTTGCGCTACCCGGCAACTGCTCCCAACTCCTTTTTTGCAAGGCGCCGCCAGTATTTTTCCTCCCACTGGAGTGAGAGTACCCATTTATCTACTCACGTGAGTTTTCAAACTGTTGGGTTGACAGGAACTGGGGAGGAAACAGGAGCTCACCCTGTTAACGCGAAGGCTGGACTCGAACCGCTGAAGCGTCGACCATTTCTGGCCGGCAACTTTCAGCGTCATTAAGCCGCTGCGCCACCACGTCCCCCTAACTGAGGACTACCTGTATATAAATATGTATGTATATGAGTTTCTGTGTATGAGGATATTGTTATAATTATTACCACAATGTAATATTTTAACCCATAATTGCTTAAAGGTTAACAGAAAATAACTTAGGATGAAGTTTAGTTCTTTAATAGCAGTGTTTATAAAAAAAGGAAGAAAATTGCCATAATGACAGCTTGTACTGTAATTTCTGTACGTGTTCTTTTTTCTTTTAAACTAAACAATAGAAAAGTGCACATGAGAAATCAACAAGTTCTGCAAATACACCTCCTTCTTGCAAATTCTTTTTTCCTAACTCATTAGTAGCATTTTACAATGTGATGATGCTTTACGAGCCTGATGCATTCCAAATGAGTTTGGTCTCCAATTCCCAGAATTTAGGCTGCATAGCTAGTGTTCCAGTCCCCAAGTCCCCAGTTTGGGGAAAGCTGATCTACAGCATTTATCTCCTCTGTTCACTCAATTATAATCTTGTAAATGTAGGGGATTACCATGATTGTTAGCAACAGTAACAGTGTGTGAAAGAGGACTTAAATACTGTAAGGACTCATTTCAGTGACCTGTGAATTCGTGTGCTTTTCCTACCCTTTGTGGAACCCCTTCCAATTAAGGACATTAGCGGTAGCACGGAAGCTTGGAACTCAGTTGTTCTCTGATGTAATTTAAGAATAGAAGCTTAACTTATTCACTACCTCTGGTGACCTCAGTAATTAAGAATTAAGGCTCCTGCTGTATCAAAAGCTTTATTTTAGTTTCCCTTTCTTGTTAATTTATCCTGTTAGTAGAGCATCAGCCTCTACTAGATTACTTCCACAAACAAAAGGGCCTGGATTCAACCCCAGCATTTAGAAGTGTGGAGAATAGACACCAAAAGGGACCTGAATAAGATCTTCTCAAGAAAACCAATTAATGGATGATCCAGGACTTGTGAAGGTTTGCTAGGTCATGTATAAATAAGTACATCTGATAGATCTCATTAGCCTTATGGAGGCATTTATTTACTCACTATGTGACCGGGGGTGAGGTGTTTACAAGCAGTGGCTTTAATTCCTCATATATTTGGAGGAAAAATCTGAAAGCATTTTCAGTTTGTACCATTAACTACAACCAGGAATCCTGCCTTCTTAGGCTTCCAGATGGTGGATAAGGTTGTAATTGCACACATCCAAAGAAACGTAGATATAACTGGACACACATTCCTATCTTGGCAAGTATCTGCCCAAAGCTTTTTACTTTCATAGCATCACTTCCAGAAGCATTTGGCTTAATATTACAATCACATAAGATATTTTCTTTTATGATTCATTCTTGCAAGAATCTCTTTCCAGAAACCCCATATTTTGCTCTGGCTCTTTTGTCCATAAAACTGACCAGACAAATCCTTGTTTCTAATTCCAAGAAATCCAAATTTCACTGGAAAATTTAAGCTCAAATTGCTGTTATTTAAATATTTTCTTTCTTCTGAATCTGGTACTTTTCAGGTAATCTATAATAATCTTATAAAAAGTGTAGTTGTTGACTTATATAGGGCAAACCAACTTTGCAACACACTATATCAAAAATCTGACAGTTTCCCAGTATTTTTTGTTCATCTCTGGTTACACTAGCAGGGCAAATTATGATGAATTTGACAGGTAGCAATTTGTACCTGTCTGATGTTCATCTACAGTTTCAGGCCTATAGATTTCACAGGTCTGGAGTGCAGAAAAAGGTAGACTACAACCATACAGAAATACATTTCATCTCTAGCAAATTATTTAGAGGGAGCCAGTTTTGTGCAGGGGTTAAGGCAATAGGCTAGAAGCCAGGAGACCCTGAGTTCTAGTTCTGCCTTATGTACAAAGCCAGCTGGGTGACCTTGGGCCAGACTCTCTCTCTCAGCCCTAGGAAGGCAGCAGCAGCAGCAAAGCACTTCCAAAGGTCTTGCAAAAAAACCTACATTAGCCCAGGCAGTCACCAGAAATCCACACTGGCACACTGGCACACACACACACATACACACAAATTAGAAGGGGAACACTAATAAATATCTATGTGCATTGGGGAAACATATTGTTTTTCTGTTTTTTCTTATTTAATTTTGCATCCTACTTTGTCATTTGAATATCCTGTTAGGCAATAATGACCTACAGTAGGTGACTGAAAGATCAGGATTTGTGCCACTGAGTGAAAGCATACCAGAAAATGGAAATGTGTTAACTGTTCCATAGGCTGGAACAGTTATCCTCTCAAAGGAAGCAATGGAAGCACATACGTATTTGAGAGCTTTTAAAGGAAGACTTATATTAAAAAGGTTCTATATAAGTGCTGTGTTCTTCTGGCATCAGGCATAAAAGACATGAAAACTAGCTGTATATTTAAACACAAATCGAGCACTTGATTATGCTTGTCAAATGGAATGGAGCATTTGTTTTTTGCATCATCCCCAAAGACATTAAATGTCTACCACTCTAGAACCAGATTCATTCTTCAGCTGACATCTTCTTACCTGCAGCTTGTAGGTGTCACCGCAGTCTGAATAGAAAAGAAATTGTTTTGTGTTTTTTTGAAGTTACAGCCAACTGGAAGAAAACTTGGTAATGCATATAAGACGCAAAGCTACACAAAATAACTTTTATTTCTATACTTCTTCGTTCCCTTCCCCTCCTCTGTCTCATTTGATTATTTTGCTAAGAAAGACTTTACAGTTTGGCTCCTTGGCATATCTTCTTCATTTTTATCTTTTGGTTCTACAGACAAAACACCAAGTAGTGTTATATTGAGGTCTGCATCATGTGATATCGAGCCTTACCCCACTGCAACCTTTTTGGAGCAATCCTCTGCTTTGCTTTGCTCCAGCTGCCAGAGTTTGCAAACTCAGGGCGGAGAGGTAGCAGATGTTAATGGGAGCCAGTGTTTCCAGCTGCAGTGCAAAGGACAGAAACACAGGCAAGCAAGGACATTCCTCTTGACACAAAAGCAAATGGGAGGGAAAGAACTGTATCTGTAGGGACTGCACAGCAGCCAGACTGTGAGCCTCCAGCAAATTGGAAGTAGGTCTGTAAGGATGATTTCAAGAGCAGAAGCAGAGTTTTCAGCATGTGTGATAGATACCGTTGCAGCGTTTAGCTGCAATAGCTTTGTGCCATCGCAATTAGGATTAACCCTCCCCCGCCCGCCCTGCCATCCAATTCTTTTCCCGCAACACACGGAGAACAAAAAGCAGAGCTAGCATGAAAAATGAAAGTGCGTTGGGCTTCAGAATATTTCATGTTTTTCCATTATTTTCCTAAAAATAACCGACCATGCTCTTGTCTTTCAGAAACATTTTTCTCAGTCACAACAGCCATTATTCTACAGTCATTGATTTGTCATCAGCTGGAGACAGATTTTATGGTCTGTTGTCTGGTTGTGTGAGTTCCTGTACCTTGTATGCTTCTACTTACCACAAAATGCAATACTATATCTACCCCCAAAGAAAATTATCCTTAATTAAGACATTTTTCTTTTGGCAAAAAAAAAAAAAAAGATACAGACAAGGAGAATAGAAGAATATTCCTCTAAGTCTTAAAGGTCAGGCCCAGAACATAAATAAATATTTATTTGTCATATTTGTATGGCTGCCCATCTCACAAACAAGTGACTCTGGGCGACATACAACAAAGCTAAAAATAATATATACAAACAAGTATTAATATTATTGTTATAAAAATTTTTAAATTATAAAAGGCACAAAACTAGAAAATAAAAAAAATTAGGTGAAGAGCAGGTGTTAATTTTGAAAGGCATTTGTAAAGCACAGTTGGTACTTTGATGTAATAATTAGAGTTTTGACTGAGACTTCTTTTGGGATTATGGAACTCCAATCCTAGCACCACCCATCAGCCCATGGTGCACTTCTGAGACCAATTAAGTCTGACAGTGTAATGTTTAAAGTCCAATACAATTTGAATTTAGCTATGTCTAATGGAAACCTTCTGTCCCTTTGAATTTATCTAAAGACTTTGGACTTCAATGACGGTTGCTCTGCATTCTCACATCCTTCATTTGGGGGGGGAGGTGTCATTGGATAGGGTCTTTGCAAACATGCTATAAAACTGAATATACATATCATGTCAAACACTGGTGGCTATAATTTATTGGTAATATGTCTCCCAGATCAAAGGAGATATTCCTTTATCCTCTAGATTGTGTCTTCTCAGATGGCTGCTTATAATTTCCATATATTGCAATCTGTAACATTCTCACATATCCAATAGAAGAGAATACATGTAGCTCAGGGTTGAACTGTAGAGTCCTTGCAGAGCGCATCTATGTACACCAACTAGCAGTCAGGAGACACAATGAAAATTCCTTAATCTCACAACACATGGACAGACTCAACCATAATTTCAACTGGGAAACTGTGAGCATCCTAGAAAAAGCTAAATCCAAAAACACTGGGGAATTCCTGGAAGCTTGGCATTCAGACAAATCAGCCATCAACAGACACATAGAGATAAACCACATTTACACACCATACAAAAGAGGCAATAAAAAAGCTAAGAAGGAAACAAAAAGACCAGAACACATCCTCTCCAGCAACCAACACCCAGATAAGCAGGGATTAACACCAGACAAACCATCAGGCAGAAAACAATACCCTAATCAAGGAACTACCAAGGAGAAAACCACATTCCCACCAACACTGGCAGGACAAGCTACTGTATATAAACAGGGAGCAAACCCCACACTCTCACACTAATGATGTTACCTGGTCAGATAATGAAACATCTATAAGCAAACAACCAAGCTCGGAGAGCACCAAGGACTCCACTCTCACATGTAGTGGATAGAACATGGATCTTTCCCAGTACTAAGACTGCCTCTATTTCATATCCTTAAATCTATGGGCAGATAGAGTGGAGATCTTTAGAAGGCTGCTAATCTTTCTTGCAGCCTTGTTGCAAGCAATATTCAGGCTCTACACATATTCATGTATTCTACTCTCCTTTACTCCCAACATCACAAATGGCACCAGGATAATCAACAGTAGTAGAGGCCTGAACTTTAAACCATGCTATTAACATGTCATTAATTTTCCTATAAGCCTCATATCACATTTGTCACTTGCTCTTTTAAAAGTCAAGTCTCACTTGCTCTTTTGAAAGACATGCCGTGCTTTATGTGCATAAATAAGTATTTTTCTCGTAAAGGTTGGTTGCTATGGGTACCTTTGAACTGGGCCCAACACCTTTTCATATAATCCATGGGCGAATCAGCTCAATGTGATTTTGAATACTAGACTGATAGGGTTGGAAAGGCCCACTTATGCTTTCATACCATACCTTGCTCAGTGCAGGAATCTAAATGAAAGCATCTCTGATGCAGTGTTTTTCAACCTTGGCAACTTTAAGATGTGTGGACTTCAAGTCCCTGAATTCCCCATGCTGGCTGGGGAATTCTGGGACTTGAAGTCCACACATCTTAAAGTTGTCAAGGTTGAGAAACACTGCTCTGATGGATCGCTGTCCTGCTTGACTTGAACAAATGCAATGCAGGAGAACCTAGCATTTCCCTGAATTCCATTGTCACACTGTTCTTTCTGCCAGGATGTCTTGTCTAACATTCTGTCATTATTTCTATTATTCTGCAGTGATGAAGCCCTACTGGATCTGTGACTACTTCAGTGTGGGCTGCCACAGAGCTAGGTCCTTTCTCCCCTCTTATTTAACATCTCTAGGAAAGCATTTGGAGAGATCATCTATCCATTTGAGGGGAGGTGCCATTAGGATGTTGCCAACACTGAAATGCACATTGCTACCCCAGGCTAGGCCAGAGATGCTGCAGAAGTCTTGAGCCACTCTTATTATGCTATCTCATTCTTGCAGTCCACTGCCTGTCCAATCCCCCACTCTTCAACTAAGTCCCAAGGAGGGAATTTCTGCCACTAGATTCTTTCAATTCCTGTGCTACTAGAGAAATTGTTGAAGAAGTAAACTTCTCCTGGAGAAATTTCTCTGATCAGAAATTTGGTAGAGTATTTCAAAAGGTGATTTGTCCTCATCCTGATCTAGCCATATAGGCAACTGTAATTTGTAATGACATCACAGCACACATGACATCACTGAAACTTGTGCCAGAGGACTAGGTATACAATCCACCTATAGCAAAGCTTAAAAGCAACTTAAAAAGTCTGTTATTGCCCAAGCAAAGGCAAGGCAAAAAAAGCAACATTTTCTTTCCAGCCAGATAGTCTTATGATTCTTATGTTTAGCAAAGCCACTTGAGTATATGATTATCCATTGCCCAAATGAATTTCTGCTGAAATTGCTACAATAACCATCACTAATGAGATTGATATTCAAGTTCTTCCTTTTTCTTTCTCCAGTGTAGCAGATAATTATTTAAAACCAGATGTGAGGTGCAACAGCACACTTATCTCCTTTCCACCCTTCTCAAGATCTGGGGAAGTGGTTTGAAATTGGCTTGATATCTAATACTTGTGCTTTATCTGTTTCTTTGTACCCTATCTGCATTCTCTAAGGGACCACAAAGACATGGTAACTACCACTTCTTTTACAACTGTCAGAACTACGATGGGAGCAATGCTGCAATTTCTACTAACCATGGGATGTTCTGAAGTAAAAGTTGCAGTTCATTTTCAAAGCATATGTGAGATCTGATGATTCCACCAAACCCTCAGCCTCTACTGTGACATTTATAGAGAGCATTATTTTCTTCTCCCAGTGCTCCTGATTTTGCAGATTGGCTTTTTGTTCCCTTGTCTTTTTTTTGAGGTGGGGGGGAGCAACTGGAAGAGACCCATGCTAAGTAAAGAGTTCCTAGTTTAAAAACCTAACAAAAAGTAAATTCACTCTAGGACTTTATTTTATATACAAATAAAATGGTTCAAAAGGATGGTACTTTGAAATAAATACTGTTGATAAAGTAGGATTTTCTTATAAACTATATAGGATGCCATTAAAAAACTTAGGCAACTTTGCAACCTTACAGTAAGCATCTTCTCTGGATACAACATGCTGCTTGCCTACTGAAAAGATGCGAATGAATGGAGAAGGTGCATGGGATAGGTCAAAAGCAGTCTGCCTTGGCCTAGTCATTATTAACCAACCAATGAGTTGATGAGCCAGAGAGAAGACTGCCCCAAACCTCTGTCACATAATGATGGTTTTCTTTCCTTTGTCAAGCATGATCTCCTTGAACAAGCCCAAAGCCCTGGCTGTTCACAAACTAACAAGCTTCCCTGGAAACCCCTGAGTACAATAAGGGCCTTATAGGAGGAAGAAGTAGCATTCCATATGGTACATATAGCTCTCAAAGGACACAGATTGAGGCAGTCTGCTACAATGGAGATCTGGTACTATACAACACTATTTTAGGGACATCCTTTTTTAAAATTAAATGTTATTAAAAATTCTGAAGAGAACATAAAGATTAACACCAACTAATACAAAATAGAGAGAACAAAGAAAAAAGATAGGAAGAAAAACGCAAAAGCAAAAGTGCAGTGAGAAAGAACAAAAAGAAATAGAAAGAAGATGCTTCCGATTTTCTCTGCAGCAAATACAATTACAAAATTATCTCTTACTGTGTGATTACCAAACAGCTCACTTTTTTCCATTATCCATTTTTTTCTAATCATCAAAACCACAAGACATAAATGCATTTTTTTTCTGTTTTATGCAAAAGGTCTATAAGGGGTTTCCAGTATTTTTAGGACATCCTTTGGTTTTAATGCTGCTGTGTTTTGTTGTTGGTTTATTTATACTTTTAATCTGTGTTTTATTGCCTTTCTAAAATAACAAGCAACTTGCTTTACTTTGCTAGATTTAGCAAGTGCAATCTGTTGCTGGGCACCAGCTACTCATTCATCAATAAGCCATAATATAGTTTGCCTTGTCGTCCCAACTGGCCTCAAAGTTAGTAATAAAATAAGTTCTTATTTCAAAAATATGGTATTTTTGAATAGAGCACTATTTTCTGAAAGTCTGTTCAGCAATACAAGAACAAAAAAGAACAATAGGTAACTTCAGCCATACAATGTTTTTACATCAATAATAAGCCTTATTTTTCAACTAGCCTAGGAATCAGGCCAATGTTGGGTAACTAGAACTGCTCTTAACATTGGGTGACAATACACTACAACTGAACGACATTATAAACACACCATATTTCTTTTAAATTACTTTGTGAGACCATTCCAAGGACTGTGTGCAATGAACAAGTTTTAATATCATGTATGGTGAAATCTCTGAGGCTTAGAAACTGCTCAGTACCCAAGACTATTCTATAGACATTTCTTACATGGTGTCTAGAAGAGAAAAGATGATACATAACTAAAGCAGAACTTGGATATTGGGCAATTGAATAACTAGTTGGAATATAAAAGGAGAGAAATGATGATTACAAAATATGAGAAGGTAAAGTTATTCAAAAAAATACTCTCTTTATATTTCATGGTGATCTCCCATCCAAGTACTAATCTGATCCAATCTTGCTTAGCATTTTGAACATAACCAGGATCAGCTGGCTGGTAATTGATTAATTATATCCCATCAAGTTGGTGTTGACTTTTAGCAATCACATATATAGATTTTCTCGAGTAGAATCTGCCCTTAACCAGGTTATTCAGGTTTTCTAATGGGGCACTCATCATTACTATAATTGAGTCCATCCACCCTAAGGCTAATCATTCTCTTCTCTTTTCTTCCACCCCTCCAAGCTTTACAGACTTCTCCAGAGAGCTAGATCATTGCATAATGTGTCCAAAGCAAAGTATGATCATTTGAGTCCATTCATTTGTACCTCAAGTGAGAACTCTGGGTTGATTTGTTTGATGATCCATTTGTTTGTTTTCTTGGACATCCATTGTACTGTCAGGAATTTTCTCCAACACCAAAGGTAAAAAATGTCAATGCTCTTCCTATCCTGGTTTTTCAAAGTCTACAGCTAGGTGGTACCATCTAATGAATTAAATAGTTCCTTACTGAGAAATGTCAAAATCTATTGGAGATACAGAGCTCTGGATGGTTTTCAGCAGATAAGCAAGGTTTACCACTAGCAAATAAAATTTAAAAATAAACAGGATCTCTACCATGACTGTCATAATGCTGTTACTTTATCTTCTAACTGGTTTGTATATTTACTTACTTCATTTGTATGTTGCTGAATCTGAGAAGGACTCCTAGAGCTCTATAATCATAACTCAATCTTAGTTATTCATTTAGGGTTTTTTTTTCCTAAGGGATGCTTCACAGTCAGCAAGGAAGAGATGTGGTTAAGCTAACAATTTCCCCTTTTAACCTTTTGTACTGTATAAGATAGGGCTAGGAAAGGGTTTTGTTGCTCCAGGACCATCTTTCTCTCTTCACTCCCCACAGGTAATCTTCAGCATTTTGTTTATAATGTCTGTCTGTAGGCCCTGTTTAGAAAGTAACTTCTCTTCTCCTCCACTCCAGCTATCCCAAAAACATACAACTATGGTTACAAGTATTAGAAAAAATACCTGGCTGCAAAATTATAGGCAAACTATTAGTCCACCTAGCGAGAGCAATGCAACAGAAGAATGGTGATATGGCAGCTTTGCAGCTATCTCTTTATAGGAACTGCTTATGTTTTTTTCTCCCAAATGGCCAAACAAATGCACATACCTGTAATATGTTTGGGAAATATGGGAAGTGCATGAGTTAGAAATTTTATTTATTTATTTATTTATGTATGTATTTATTTATTTATTGTAGAATTGGGAAGTGAAAGGATTTTTCTTGCTTCAGGATCACAATAGCTCAGGACAGGAGCTCAGAACAGGTGGCTTCCCTAAATAACCGTTGTTATATATCATCATAATCTTAGTTCATTAAAAGGGAAGAAAAATCTAATATGAATTAAGTTTATAGTATTGCTCAGACTTAAAATTGAAACCTGATTTCAAATCAGAAGAAAAGAGATGATAGCAGGTGGGTTCATTTGAAAATTCATTTATGTATTACATTAAAAAGGAGAAATCAAAGAGTTAGGTGCATCCCAAATTGAACAGGATGAATTATATTATGCGCATGCAGTTGGCACAGCTTGTATTGGATTTAAGAGGACTTGCTTTTGAGACCATTTCTGACAGCGCAGGAGTTTTGCACCACCCTAGGTTTATGTGGATCTGTGTAGAGTTCCTCTACCTGATTTATGGCAGTAGTGCTACAACTGCAAAAACAACAGAACATTGTATCTCTCAGCTTCACTTCATAAATTGTCACATGAATAACTTTTGTGTTTCTCTTTAAAAACCTAGTTTATAATCTAAGATAAGGGAGTGGTTCAGTCTATTTCCAGTTCTTTTCACGCAGAGGGTGGAAGGGCTGTACATATCTTGCACACATTTATATATACCACCATGTACAAGGAAAAAAAGGGCTTGCCCAAGTGTTCCAAGCATTCTCCATTTCTTTCTTTTTTTTTAACTACTCAGTATTTGCCTTTTGAAAATCCCAATATCCAGACTGATACTTCAGCAATTCCTAAATTAGGATCATTATTAATAAAATTTTATTTATCCAATTGATGCCCACTGCAATTGAACAGACTCCAGAATGAACAATGCTTCCATCTAAGACTTTATCATTGTTAATTTATTCCCATAAATCAGAGGCAAGGAACAGCCCAGTCACATGAACTCACTGAGGAGAACTCACTGAGCTCATACAAAAGCAAGACTTGAATCTAGGCTATTTAGATTCCAAGGATATTTTTGTATTTTAAGGGAATATTTGGATGTATTTTTGAAACAAAAGACAAAAGGAAGAATTGTATCAGTTCAAGAACACTTGGTACAGTTTAGGTACATTTCCTATCTGACAGACCAAAGATAATGTGGTACTGAAGAGAGATCCTTGGTTTTCAGTGACTGATAATGACATTCTGTATCCATCTGAAAGAAAATTGAGAATGACAGTGATACTAGTTAGCATTAATTTCACATGGTTTATTAGTAGTGTGTCATATTGTCTATTTGTTAACATAAGACAAATATTAATTGTGTCTGAGATAGTCAAGGTCCTAGAGTAACAGACTTGACACTGGCAATGATTGAAAACCTGAATGACATGGTCACTTGGATGAACTATATAATTAAGGTCAATCTGAAAAAGGGAGTGAGGAGTTGGAAAGTGCTCGTGTCAAAACTGATTCATATCTTTCCACGATTCCACCGGTGGCAATAAAATTATTAATAGTGCATTTCTTCCACCTCCATAATTGATTTGCACTTACTGAAAATTAATAAATATTAGTAACTTAGAGCAATCCAGAATGGGTTCCAGTTCTTTTTGGAAAATATTATTTTGAAAATAAGCCTGAATTTGTTTTTGTTATAAACATAAAATTGGGATCTAGTCTCATGTTAGGAATTTTTTGATTAAGAACCAAAAGAGATTTAGGAGAAAAGGAGCAGTAGTTTCTGGGAGTTAACTCAAATTTTTGTCAAACTGGCATTACTGATATAGTTGTGGTTCTAATTCTGTAATCTTCTTTTAACCCATATCTTGTTAAATAAACAAATTACCAGAAAAAATATCACATGTCACTACAGTTCTCTCTTCCAACAGAAAATGATTTTGTAATTATTGCTTTTAATTTTCCATTGCCAAGGAAAAGGGAGCAGGCTATAAACTGGAATAATAAAATTACGAGCAGTTGCTTATGCAATAAAAAAAAATAGCTATAAGCCAGGCACAATGAGTTGCATTAGTGACTCTAACAATCTTTCCCAGCTTGGAGTTCATTTTCCTGTTCTTCGGTTGATACTGTTGCTGGACTCTAAGAATCATGCCAGGTTGAGCTTTCTCTCGCTCTGGTTGCAAGGCTTCAGGGAACTCCTGTTTTCAACCAGTGCCATTAACCAATGAGTTGCCTTTGTCTGTTACTGGCCAATAGCTGAGCCTATGACATCTCTGCTCACATGCTGGTTAGGAAGATCACATTCTGAATGGGTTCTCTGAAAGAACTACAGATTCACAGAAGTGAGTGCCTTTAGTATTTTAGTAAATTTAATATAAACCTGTGGGCAGGAGGTGCAATGTGCCGTGATAAAATGCTTTGTGCCGCCGAGGTAATGATTTTCCTCATCAAGGCAAGGAGATGATAAGCACCTCACTGAAGTGCTTCATTTCATTTAAAGGCCTCATCTAGAGGTGAAATCTTTTGACAAATAATGGACAAATAATGGTTTAATGACGCACTTTGAATACTATATGAAGTGTTTGGAGAATTGAGTAGTTTAACCTCTCAGAATCCCTTATAAATTTATGACTGTAAAAGGAGGATCCATAACATGGGCCTTCCCGTGGGATTAAGATTAGCCTGGTTCATGTACAACTCTCATCCCCTTTACTAGGAAGATGGAGCAGATAACTGCCAACAGCATTTATTTATTTATTTATTTATTTACTTACTTACTTACTTAGCTTCTATTCCACTTCAGTCAGAAAACCAGCTCTGAGCAGCATAAAGCTGGCAGAAAGTGAAGCAAACAGAATGGATAAAGAGCTGAGTTTAGGTTCAGGGTACAAACTGTCGCTTTGTAAGGCTTGATGCAGGAGCCAAATGCTTTAATTTGCCTCCAGTGTTTAACCAGTTCAAGAGTAATCCTATGTGCAAAATGTATCCTTCACAATAATGGTAAATATTATGAAGCTTCTTCCTACAAAGAAACCAAAGAAGAGTAAGAATCACATCGTTAAAACCTCTTATTACTCTAGAATTTAAAAACTTACTGAATAGTAATTTAAAACAAGTTTCAGCAAGTCTGTACTTTGAATGAGCTCCATGCACTCCCCCACACATACACCAATTTCTATGATGCCATATTCCATAGATTCTAGGCAGCTCTTACTTTTATTTTCTGATGAACATAAACCAGAGCTGTCATCAGACTAGTATAAAGTGCACTATTCTTATTCCCCTCAGCCTTTCATTCCCCCAGTCAATATGCAGGATATATCAGATATTAAACTAACATTCACCCTAATCCTCTCTGAAAGGGTAGGGATTAAGTAGAGCCTATTTTGTGTATACTGACATTTCATATAAAAAGGAGAATAAACATAATCTCACATTAAACTTGAAAACCAGGAATGATCCTTGCTTATACAAACACCCCCTGTTCCAGACAAGCAAGGTTATCCACTACGAATGGTTTTATAGTATCTGAGGAGAAAGAAAGAAAATGTGCATGCAGCTTGTCCATTTGAGAAGTAAAGATAATCAGAATTAAGAGACAGGAATGTGGCAAGTGTTTGATGCTCGAGCTCCATTGAGAAAACTAATCCTAAAAGCAATCAAATAATGGAGAAAAATGATCCCAAGAGTCCAGGAAACAGAGAACACATTTGAGGCATTTCAATAGAGGAAAGATGCACTTAAAAACTATTTGGATTATTTATTGTATTTACCAGTTCAGATAGCTATCGACACAGCTTTTACAGCACTGAATGCTATCTTCAATATTTGTTTTACGAATGTATCCGTAAGATAAAAGGCTCCACCATGTGCACGGCCATCTCATAGAAGATGCTGAACCTAGGTTTAGTTCATGTAGAGAAAATGTTCCCATGACTGAATACACTAAGTTTTTTTTTTTAATCTTTGCATGGAAAAAGAGGTGCCAGGGAGAAAGAAATAAGCAAACCTAACAGCTATGGTCAGCCTTTGAGAATTTTTATGCTAAGGCAGATGGTATGTATCTCAGCTGATTCTGCTGGACTTCTCGGCAGCTTTTTATATTATCAACCACAGAATCCTTAATTAATCCTTAATTATCTGCTGATGTGGATATCTCATTACATGCATTCAGTCCTTCCTGGAGGGGATAAGATAATGTTGGAGTAGAGCTGTTTTTGATGAGTTGGTCACTACATTGTGCCCAGTCCTATTTAACATCTACAGGAAACAGAGAGATCATTTGGAGATGTGGTGTCACCAAGATGCAGGGGAATTTCCATCTTATTCCAGACAGGCTGTTGAATTATGAACCATTGTTGGTTGGAGACAGTAATAGATGTCAGCTAACAAATGGAAACTGAATCCAGCTAAGATACAGGTGCTTTTGGTTACTAGAATTTACCTGAGAATTGGGGTTTCAATTATACTGAATGAATCACAGTCTGTCAGTCCTCCAAGGTAGACCAGACTAGGAAACCAAAGTCATGGAAGCTAATGCTATTTTTATTATAAGATTATAGTAACAGAATTGTGCAAGTCTGAATGTGCTTCCCCTCTCCCTCCCTTTATCTTTGTGAGAACTAGGGAGGGTCTTGTCTGAAACTCTGATCCGGGTTACAGATCTGGCCTGGACTCCAATTTCATTGTCTTGATTGTAGCTCTTCCTCCTGTTCCTCAAGGTTATTTCTTCTGTCCATTACACAGTCCAATAAGGAGCATATTTCAGACTGGTGAGCCAACACTGGTTTTAAATAGAATCAGCCAGTTCAAGTGATTTTTACTGTAATTTGACCACAAAAACTGAAACATGAGACCATTCACCATCAGGCAAATATTTCAGTATATTCTGGTTGGATATCTTGAACAGGAAAACAGGTCCAAAACTAATATAGCCTAAAGCTATGCCCAATAGGCAGTTCAAATTCAGTCTAAATGAATCATTTGCTGACTTTTTTCTTTGGACCTCTATCCAGGCTGCAGCTCAACTCCAATGAACAGGGAATTATAACTAAATTATTTTGTTGAGAGGAAATAAGAGATAGATATAGGGAAATCTTGAGAGAACAAAATGCCATCTTGTTGCTATGTAAACTGTCAGAAAGACTATTAGCCTGGCCCGTAGCAGAGCTTGCCTATAATAACTGAATTCATGCCTCAGTTTAGTTGTTACCACTTCAGGCCACTCTTGGCTACCACCCACATCTGCTTCTGAATGCCTCCTGGCCCTTCCCAGGCCTCTTATTTTCTTCTGGAACTTCTGGTTATTCAGCACCTCCTTAAAAATTGCCTAGATGGTGCCAAGACCTCCTACAAGACTTTGCTTACCACAATTGTCAGGAAGCCCTCTCCACATGGCTTTTAAAGATTATATCTGGCTTTCTACCAGATATATCCCTTTATCACAGCCATTTAAGAAACTGGATGTCAAGTTTATTGGACTATTGTCTGTGACAGTCAGTCCTGTGATCTTTTGTCTGAAGCATCCAGCCACAATAAAAAAAATAATCCCAGTTTTTCACTATTCCCTCTTGGTCCTGGAATGCCTTCCATTCCTCTTGCACACCTCTAAGGAAGAATTTGAGGTATGGCATATTTTTGACTCTTGGTGCAGGAAGGTTAGATGGCGTACTTAATCCTTTGGGAGGGCTTCCTGGGCATGGAATGATTTTTGGAGGCAGCAATGTATACTCCTTCAGCATTTACAATGTCCTCACAAGCCCGGACAACCTGACTGGCCACATAATAAAGTTCTCACACTGAACAGAAGAGAGAGAATTGCATAACTGATGAGAGAAGTACAGAGAATGCAAAAATAGAAGGAGAGTTTTTGAGATGGAGGCAATTCCTGACAAAGAAGGTGGAAATAAAAGATGGAGGCCACCTACTCCAGCTGCCCAAAATCAGGAGTTAGAGAAGAACACCCAACACTTCCAGAATCAGAAGGGGAGAGGGAAGGGAAAATAGGGAAGGAGGCATACAGGTTGTGGTGGGTGAGGCAGGAACCAGCAGCTCCCAGTCCAGAGATGGCCATTATATAGACATACAACCACTCACTTTCAAGGCCACCAGGCATCACACCAAATTTCCATTAATTTGGAATGGTGGAAGGAAGAAAGCTTGAGTTTAAACAACTGTGAGTATAAAAGGCTTCTACATCTTAACACTAGCAGTGGACAATCAACTGTTGTGTGTGTTTGTGTGGCTTCATTCTCGTTTATAATAAAGATTCTAACCAAGGAGTGAGCTAAGCCAGAAGTGCCAGGATATTTATGGTTTATTTCAGAGCCCAGGTTGAGAAGGCTGACAATTGTAGGAGTAGCTAAATTTGGTCAGTTCTTTGGAGTAAAAATGCTCTTTTGCCATTTGCCACCTCTGCTTTTGTTATTTACGTGGGTGAGTCAACATTTGTGAAGGAGCAACAGGCAGCTGAGAAATCCTGCCAGGTTAATTATAAGTTAGAAATACCTGTCAGCACAAATTCAGTTATCCCTGTAGGACAGGTATACCATAAAGACTGGGAACTGTGGAATTCCTGCCTAGTTCTGCACAATGTGACAGGTGTATTTGCAATTTGGGGCAGGAAGAATCATCACAAAATAAATGTCTACAGGCACTGCTACTAGGTATTCATGTTGCTAAAAATATCTGCATTTCTCTTCTCAAACTGAGAAGGATTTTTTTTAGTAGTGATACTATTCACAATCTAAATATGTCATCTTGTAGGACGTAAATGTAAGCATGTCAACTTTCAGGACCCAGAAAGCATGACTTTTCTGTAGCACTGCCTGCCCTTTGGAATGCCATTCCCCTGGATATTAGATTGGCCCCAACCCTGCTGGCTTTTAGGAAAGTCTTGAAGACTTGGATGCGTTCCCAGGCATAGGAGTAAGCTGGCTAGTTAAGCTTGTTGTTTTGATTTGTTGTAGATAGTTTTTTACTTTGGTGGTTATTAATATATTGGGGGTTTAATTGCCCAGAGCTGAGTTGAGCATCCATATAAATCAAACAAACAAATAAATGAAATTTCATTCCTGGGTTCATATGAATATTACACACACACACACATTCATACACATTTTTAACAAAAAGTGATGTGAGAGGTGAGACAGGCATGATATCAGGAATAAGGCAGTGAAGGACATCTACAATGTTTTTCCTCAACCAATAGATGTTATTTACCCTGCAGTTGAAAATTACAGGTATCATTAGATCACACCGAATTTTCTACCATGAGACAAATAACTAGTCTAGGGATGGATTTTAATAAAAAAAATGTGTAAGGAAACATTTTAAATCTCACATTAAAGTAGTGCCAATGCAATCCCAGCTTTTAGTAGTTACTTTTTCTTTGTAAAAACATAGTATTAGTATAGTATACTGTTATTAGTATAGATGTACCATGGCCATTTCCTTTTTGCATTTATGCCCCACATTTTCTTTGTAAACCTCCTCATTTTATCTCCACGACAGCTCAGTAAGACAGGTTAGAAGAAAAGTGATTAGTCCAGAGTCACCCAATGAACTCCATGGTCAAGTGGGGACTTAAAGCTGGATCTCCCCCAAACCCAACACATTAATATGCATATGCATACACAAGCACACAAACATGTATAACACTCAACCACACACAGATGTTATCTACTCCCTGCCCCATATTCCTCCTGAAATTAGACCCAAGAAAGTTTTAATTTCATCATTAAAATAGGGTTATCCAGGCCTGCGAGATCTATCTGCTGAGGAAGATGGACATAGAATTGCAGATCACCTCAGCACAGGAAACTGAGCCAACACACAAATGACCTGTCACACAGATATATACAGACACATGTCCCCCCCATCAAACATGTATAAATGTTTAGGAGAAGGGAAGTGACATTTTTCTGGTGTTATTGCTAAACCACTGGGAATAGGAATAATTACTGATCTACTACTAATCACCTAGAGAGCTCCAGATATAAAGGTGCAAAAAAGATCACCTTTTGGGGGGACTTTTATGGTCCCCAAAATTGTCCCCTATTGATTTTTTTTTTTTTTAGGTTGGAGCATTTAAGGGGGAAAATGGATCCCTTAAGACTTGTAGCTGCTTAACGCACCATTTCATCTCTTAAGAACATTGAAAAATCTCAGTGCTCAAGTCCCTGACTCCAACCACTTCTGGAGTGGGACCTTCAGCGTGATGTATAAGGCCTGGTGTGGTCCTTAAGGCTATGGAATTTGCACACCCTATCCCAGCAGAAGTCAAACTTCCTTCTTCCCCTGTAACTAAAGGTACTTGCAAAAATATGCTTTCTATCACAATATAATAAGTTGATTTCTAACAAATGTACTGTGTAGATAAAGAAATATGTCAACCAATACTTGCTTATTTGCAAAAAGTGCTAGTCAAGATAAGCGGCCAAGGTAATCATATCTGACTTTACTCTATCCAAATAATTTTCTACCTTGGATTGAAGCAATAAAAACTTCTGTTTTCAGGATTGAAAGAAACAACCCTTTGATTCATCTCTGGCCACAGCTCCTCAAAATACAGAAAAGTATAGAAAAACTCCCATATTTTGACTTCTATTACTATAACAGTCCTCTAGGCTAACAGACAGCTCTATCTCAAGTACACCTTGGCTCAATTACTGTGCTTCATAGATTTATTCTAAGCATAACTCCTGCTGTCAAGCTTCCTGGTCAGAAGCAATCAATACCATGCTCTCTGCAAAATTAAGGTCATACATATGACTGCTATAGCTAGTGTTTTATTTGCTACAACTCCAAGCCATTCTAGCCTGACTGGTCGATGGTGAGAAGTGCTAGAGTTGTAATTCAGTAATATCTGGAGGCTCACAGGTGACCCACCACTGATAAAGATAATCATCCTACCATATCCAAAACTGTCAGGACTCTTCCAGATGTCCTCATCAGAGAAAGAGGGAATGTCCTGTGGGTGCAATTTCACCTGAAACACTGGATCTTACTATAGAGTTGAATCCCCTTGTACCTCTTCAGAAACTATAATTCAAGTCTCTGATCTTGAACCAACCTTGAAACTTCCGAATCAAAGAGAACCAGATTTGAAAACCTGCCAACAGAATGAAACAGAAGAACAATATTTCATGGCTGGACTCATGCCTACTCAAGAGTCAGTGACTTAAGGAGGTCTAAGTTCCTTTGTTGACTAATGAGCACCAGTTACATTCAGGTGGGTCCCAGCCATTTCTACTATAAAACTTCTGCTAGAAACCAAGATAGTACTAAAAGCAACCTCTTGTGCTTGAAACTTTGCCTAGTTTTTGTTCACTTGGACTCTGACTTCTATTTATGCTTCTTCCACACTCCATATCAAACCTGTCTGGACTCATGATGTTGTCTATCCTATCTTTGAAGCTCAGCCTGGACAAGGACTACTCTTTTGATGCTAGCTTCTGTATTCCTATCCTGGCCTGTTTTCCTACGCTCCCTCCACTTGTGCACTTCTTAGGCAGGGCATGAAAGTGCGAAGGAGGGGATCTGCATCTATCCATAGTAGGTATCTGCTTTCTGTAAATGAGAAAAAAAAGCAGTTCCACACTTGGATTGTTTGGGTATTTAAATTCCAATGCAACAAGTACAAAAAACCCACTTTCACATACATTAATTGCAGGAAAGGGCATCAAGTATCTCACGGCTTTATCAGACAATTCTGGGTAGTGACGGAGAGCTGTGTTGCTCTATGGTCACCAAATACCAGAAAGATTCTGGTAGTACCTTTTAAGACTAATACATTTTATTAAAAGCCAGAAGCTTTTGGGAGCTACAGGCTATGCCTTATAATCACATTGGTTAGTCTTAAAAGATGCTACCAGACTCTTTCAGACTTCTGGGTAGAGGTGTTGAGAAGATGTAGTCAGAAGTCAGCCAGTTGCTTTGTATGAAAATTAGTTTTAGCTGGATTTTACTATTTCTTGCTTCCAATTGTATGTAATAGTTTAAAAAACAAAATTCCTTTATTCCATGTGTAAAGCAAATAACACAAACCCAGCCCTTAAGTGGCCACCTAAATTTGGGAAGGCAGCCTAATACACCAAAGTAGGAAGAGTAGTGGCCAAAACCAAAACAAACTATTGCACAAGCCTGATGTTTCCCGATGGTTTTTACTCCAAATACTAATGGGGCCAGATATTCCTTAACTTTGGGGGGGAGCAGCTCCAGCGAGGTGCTGACACCTGCTTCAGGTTCACATAGGTTTACTCCCCAGTAAAAGTACACAAAAGGGCAGCTAGGGCTCATTCAGAAGTAAATGGCGGTGGGATGCTAAGGGCCAGATCGAGGGTCACAACCCGGAAAAAGTTCATCAGTGCGCCCACAACATCCTTTTTTCTGGTGGGGCAGGGGCAGCAAAGAAGTGGGCATGTGTGGAGTAGTGGGGCCAGTTATAGGGTGAGAACACTGATGGGATTGCAGTCAAGTACGAGGCAGAAAGAGTGGCATACCGTAGGTGGGACAAAATGTGCACACACTAAGGTAAGAGACATTAAAAACACTGGTGGTGGCCAGGAGAGAGGAAGGCGGGATCAGCCCAATTCGGCCAGTGCTGTCCCTTCCATTCCCTTTCTCAGGCAGTCCAGACCAGTATGCTCCCACTTCTCCATGGGCATCAGCCTTGGCAGAGCTGTGGGAATGGGTATTTTGTGTTGTTTAGTTGGGTGGGTCTATGTCCCAGAGTTTGGTAACCAAACTGCTTCAGAAGATAAGAGGCATTCACATCAGATGAGCAGGTGAAAAGATTTGTGAACATCTAATGAAAGTAAAATCAACACACACTGCTGTGCTCGTATCACATACACAGAAAAAGAGAAGTCAGAATTCTGATAACAATAAACAGGTCTCAGGAGTGGAATATTGCCAAATAGTTCCTTTCAAAAAAGTCCAGGGCAGACATAAAAAGGCCTTTGTAGTTGCACAGGCTTTTTAAAAAGCGTGTAAGTACAGCATATTGGTATAGCAAAAAATGGTTTTTCGTTTGCTTGGGATTTCTCATTCTTTCAAGCCAACATAGTAGATTGGTGCGGTAGATTTCTTCATGTAAGCATAGCTGAGAGCCTCAGGCATGTGGTGTTTCTGCACCCCGCCGCCGTTAATCTCAACATGTTGACAGAGAAATCTGAAGAAAGGCTGTAATAGGTACAAGTGCTCAGTTGGACTGGGAACTGTGACTGTCCATAAAGGAAAATGAGAATGGAAGAGGGGCAAAGCATATGCCCTCCCCTTCATCTCCTCTTCATGCTTCCATATACTGTTTCCTGAAAACAGCTTCTGACTTATTTCAAATATGATTTTAATTCATCTAGTCATTAATTATCTTCATTATGTGGGAAACCTGGGTCCACTATTACCTAGTTGCTATCAACCAGGTTCCTGCTGCTATTGAAAATACTTGGTTAATATGACATTGCTTTGCAATTTGTTGGTAAGACCACTGTGAGAGTTTGCAAGGAAAGTATGTTTCTAGTTCTATTTCATTGCCCAAAAGCCTTCTGCACATTTTTGTGATTATGACACCGAGGCTATGCATCCTTTTCTTTCACTTTTACAGAAAAAGGATTAGGTAGGCAAACAGAGGAGAGCCAGTTTTATGTAGTGGTTAAGGCATCGGACAACAAACCAGGAGACTGTGAGATCTAGTCCTGTCTTAGGCACAAAGCCAACTGGATGATCTTGGGCCAGTCACTCTCTCTCACCCCTAGAAAAGAGGCAATGGCAAACCACTTCTGAAAAACCTTGCCAAAAAAACCTGCAGGGACTTGTCTAGGCAGTCGCCAGGAATCTACACTAACTCGAAGGCACCCCTCAAAAAAGTCCCACCGTGTATTGATTATGTGTGATCAAGTCAGTGTCAACTCTTAGTGACCACATAGATTTTCTCCAGGACACCCTCTCCCCAACCTACTCCTTCAGTTCTTCCAATGGTGTAACCATTGCCACTGTAACTGAGTCCACCTTACTCTGGTTGCCCTCTTCTTTTTCCTTCCACCTCACAGCATTATAGACTTCTCTGGAGAGCCAGATCTTCACATAATATGTCCAAAATATGATAATTTGAACTTGACAGATGAGAACTCTGAATTGAGTTGTTCTATGATTTATTTGTTGATTTTCTTGGTTATTTATGGTATTCTCAGGAGTCTTCTCCAATACCAAATTTCAAAAGCATCAATACTCTTCCTATCCTGCTTCTTCAGAGTCTAGGTTTTGCTTTCATGGAGGTTTGCACAATTCTAATCTTTGTACATATAAACACATCACAACATCTGAATATCTTTTCCAAGGCCTTCATTGGCCTACTGTAGCGAGTGCTCGTCTGAGCCACATTTATCGACTACTGTTTCCTTTAGTGTTAATAATCAATCTTAAAAGGCAAAAGCTAGCTACCACTTTAATATCTTGTCAGTTCTAAAATAGTCACTATACTTGATGCTAAAAATAAGAAGTCTAGTTGCACCTTTTCAAACTTTTTTTTTTATTAAAAGGCATTCCATTTTGTTTTTCGCCAGATGTGGTAGCTTCCATGGCAAAACAGCTGTGGAAATGTGGAGATGATGGCTTTGCGTTTGGGCACCTCCTTGACCAAATTAAAAAACAAAACAAAACTAGGAGAAAGAAGTGGGGCAACAGTAAATGTTGGAGAGGAAAAAAACAAAAAAACAAAAGAATCCTTTCACAGCATGCACTTGGTCTAGTGAAGAAAGAAAATAGGTTTACAGTCCTGATGTCAGGCAGCTCTATTGTTTATCCTGTGAAAGGAAGTAGTTTGTTTAGTTCAGCCTGAAGTAACCCATAATGCTTTGGGGGTAGTGCAGTGCAAAGTTGTGTTACATATGGATATGGATAGAAGCTGTACTTACCATTTTTGACACATGCCATCCTTTTACACAATCAGATGAAACATAGGGTGGAACAAGCTTCAGTTTACCCCCGTATTAGTCCTAGTTGCATCAAACTAGATTCCCTGTGCATCGTAGCAATTACATAATTGCCAATATATGTGATTAGCTCTGATCAGCATTTCCTGGTGTGAGAATTAGAGCATTCCAGAACCACAGAAAGCATTTCCTAAATGTTTGTTATCTCCAGCGTAACAATTTGCAAAATGTTTAATTGGTCTTGTGGAACCTTTGAAATGAAATGTCACTCAGTTAGAACACAGTGGGAATGACATTTTTCTGATTACAAATGTAACTAAATTGGCCACTTACACCTAGGAAGCCTGCTTCAGAAAAGTAAGGCACGTTTCTAGAGAATGGATTTTATGAGACTGCTATGCAGTTAAGTTCTGCCCATTTATTTATTTAACTAATATGCTGCTATTCACTTGGTCACAAATCTCAAAGCTGTTTATAACAACATCGGAAATACACAGCAAAATAGGAAGAATAATCTATCACTGAATTTATTGTTTTAATTTTTAGCAGTTATTTGGAAATAGTATTGTCAGGAAAACAGATAATGTTATGATATTATTAACCAGATGGGGTGTGGGTAGTACCTCCGGTGGAGGGGGCTGCCTTAGCCTTTCTCGGGCTGCTCGTTCACTTTTGGTCCTCACCTGGTGCTCAGCTCTCACCTGTGGCTCCACGTAGCTGCAGCGGCCACATCCTGGTAAACCCTCTCAGCAGATGGGCCAAACCAGGTGAACGTAGCCAATGGGTCTTCGATGAGATAGGGGATTTGTCTATCCCAGCGTGTGAAGTCTGGCCCTGGCAGACTGAGTGGAGGAGACTGATCAATGGTCCAACAGTCAAGAAGGCAGGTCCAGCAGGCATTGCGGAGCGCTAAGAGTGCAACAAGACACTTAGACGTCCTGGTCATCCACTGCAGCAGGAGAGGTCTCCAGCTGTATCAGTTCTCCATGCCATTGGATTAAGGTCTCTTATGCCGAGAGAGTGGGATTGCCCCTGTGTAATGGCTGTTCCACTTAACCTCCATCATGCACAGGTTTCTGTTGTGCAATTCATCTTCATCTACAATTTATCTGCAAATCATCTCAGTCCAAACCTAATTTGTTGAGCCTTGCAGTGATGGGGGGAGTGGCAAAGCAACAAGTGGAGATGACCACTGGCAGTTGTAGTCACAAACCTCAACGTGGGCAGCCCTTGGGCCAGTGGTTGGTCATCTCAGTGCCCAGGACAGCAGAGATGTCCAGCAGCATCCAGGGTGACTGGGTAGCCCTTCTAGGATAGCACTGCCTACCCTTGCATGTGGGAGGGGGTTAGAAAAGGTGCCCTAAACATTGCCTGCCCCACAACATCTGGTTAGCTAACCATGGCTGGCAGATCATCTCCTTAGTGGTCAAGCCTCAAGAAAAGCCAATCAAAGAAAACTAATTCTCTGAGCCTGGAACATCTACACCTTGGTGGATAGAGACAAGGTATCATGGCCTGAAAGATGAACAGCACTCATAGCAGCCAAACTTTGCCATTATAGCATTGACATTGCTGCACTCAGTGAGACCAGGCTAGCAGACAAGGGTTCATTACAGGAAGCAGATGTGGATATATGGATATATGTTCTTCTGGAAAGGGAAACCACAGAATGACAACAGGACTCATGGAGTAGATTTGCAATCAAAACTGCTCTGCTGAAGAACATCTCTACTCTACCCACTGGAATAAATGAAGTTCTGCTTTCCTCTCAGCAAGTCTCAATATATCACCATTGTCAGCACCTACACACCAACTCTCATGAGTCCATATGAAGACAAGGAAGGTTTCTATGAAGACCTGGACCAGATTATTCGAACACTCCCTGCCAGCAACAAACTAGTCATTCTGGGCGACTTCAGTGCTAGGGTGGGGACAGACAGTGACAAGTGGGATGGAGTCCTCAGGAGACATGGGGTGAGAAAACTAAATAGCAATGGCCTGCTGCTTCTGAGCAAATGTGCCAAGCACAACCTGTGCATCATTAACATGATGCTCAGACTTGCAAACAAGTACACAGCTACCTGGATGCATCCCAGGTCCAAACACTGGCACCTACTTGACTATCTCATAGTATGTCAGTGCAACCTTAAAGGCATCACCATCACCCGAGCCATGCAAGGTGCTGAGTGCTGGACAGATCACACACTGGTCCGGTCAGTCTTTAAGCTGCACATAGCCCCTCTACATTGTAAGCAACCAAGGACTGTCAGAAAGTCATTCAACATTGGCAGACTGCAAGATCCAGGCCAAGCCCAATGTTTCCAAGATGTACTTAATGAAAAACTCTGCAGCAATTTACCACTTGTAGGAATCTGTTCTGAAAAGTGGACGCAGTTTAAAGATGTCATCACGCAGACTGCAACAACTGTACTTGGACTGAAAACCCAGGAACATCAAGATTGGTTTGATGAAAACCACAAGACCATTTCAGCAGCCTTCCAGGCCAAGAACAAGGCCTATGCAGATTGGCAGAATGATCGATCATCTGTCTAAAAGAAAAACAAGTTTAAGCACCTGCAGTACAGATGGAACTGTGAGAAATGCAGGATGAGTGGTGGCAGAGAAAGGCTAAGCAGGTGGAACGCTATGCAGACATGCATGCCACCAGAGAGTTCTTCAGCACCATAAAGTCAATTTATGGTCCTTATAAATCAGGATGCTCCCCCCTGCTGTTATCTGATGGATTGAGCCTGATCAAAGACCAGGAAATATTGAAAAACTGCTGGGCTGAACACTTTTCCAACCTACTCAATAGGCCATTCACAATTGATTCCTCAGCTGCCTGTCTTGGATGCCCTAGACCTGCCTCCCTCTACTGATGAAATCAAGAAAGTGATCTTGCAGATGAACTCAAATAAAGCAACAGGACAGGATGGCATTCCTGCTGAGAGGTGCAATGTGGCTTTCAGCCAGAACAGAGTACAGCAGACATGATATTTGCCATGAGGCAAGTCCAGGAGAAGTGCATCAAGCAGAACAAGCCTCTTTACTCTGTCTTCATTGACCTGACAAAAACATTTCACACTGTAGACAGGGAGGCTCTCTGGATCATCCTGAGATGTTATGGATGCCCAAGGAAATTTGTGAAATTGATTCAGTTACTCCACAACGGAATGATAGGACAGGTTCTTTACAACAGTGATACATCAGCTGCATTTGCCATTCCCAATGGGGTAAAATAGGGTTGTGTGCCACTCCCTGTCCTGTTCAATCTGTTCTTTGCTTGCATGTTATCATGTGCTATCCAGGGTCTGAAGGAAGGAGTATACATCAGGTACTGATCGGATGGCTTTCTCTTTGACCTTTGCAGCTTGAATGCATGGATGAAGTGCCCCCATATAGTCATCCAAGAAACCCTATTTGCTGATGACTGCGCTCCTGGCACAATGACAGTGATCTACAGTTGACGCTGCAGAAGTTCTCAGACGCTGCTATGTTCTTCAGCCTGACTATCAGCCTGAACAAGACTGAAGTACTTTACCAGCCCGTGCCAAATACCAACCCCATAGAATAAAAAATCACTGTTGACAACACCCAGTTGACAAATGTAAACAGTTTCAAATACTTGGGAAGAATCTTCTTGAGTGATGGGTCTTTGGACAAAGAAACTGACTCCAGGATCAGCAGAGTGCTCAGTCAACAGAACATCCATATCTCCCCAAAGCTGAAAGTCTACAGAGCTGTGGTTATCCCTTCTCTCCTATATGGATATGAGTCCTGGACTCTGTACTGAAGGCACATCAAGCAGCTGGAGAAATTTCATATGTGCGCTCTCTGCTCCATCCTTGGCATTTGTTGGCAAGACCATGTCTCCAACCTGGAGGTCTGGGATCACAGGGAGTCCATCAGCATTGAGTCCCTGATTATCAGAGCCCAGATGTGGTGGGTGGGACATGTTATCAGAATGGATGACCACCGTATGCCTTGCCAGTTGCTCTATAGTGTACTGGAGTCTGGGAAGAGACCTCAAGGTCAACCATGCAAGCACTACAAAGACACTGTAAAAGAACTCTATGTCACTGTGACATCCAACCAAAGGACTAGAAGCTGTGGCTGCTGACAGAACTGGCGAGCAGCCTCCACCGGCTTTGAAGACAGGCGCTGCCAAAAACTGACAGAAAACTGTGAGCTGTGTCACAGAATAACACCCACAGTTATTAGACAATGGACTTCCAGTGCCTCCATTGTGCTAGATTCTGCGCTTCCACCTCTGTATGCACAGATAAACTGCATAACAGCATGTCTTCTTTGAACCCGAGGGCCTACCAGATATTAACTAGATAAGCTTTATATGGCAACATGAATACTGAATCTAAGATGTTTGCACTTGATTCCAGTGCAAAACATCTTAACAAAAATATCTGAAGAAAAGAGAGTGCCTTATGTGTCTGATGAAGCTTGGACACTGCCAAAATAGCGAATAGAAATTAGTAGATACTACAAATACTGCACGTTTTTTTCTCTAATTACTTTCTGCTGACCCAGAGAATCAATGCTTTTTACTTGCTCAGTTCCAGACTAATTTGATGCCAAGGATTTTTGCAAGAGACCAGGTTGGCCTGTGAGTCTTAGACTCAAATGGGGAGTGTGAAGCTGCTTTAGGGCTGTTTTCTCAACACAGTGTGGGTTTTTATTCTATTTCTTATAATGAGGCATCTGGTCCTCTCTTCAAATAATTCAAAAAAGAAGATGAAAAATGAAGATGAGGATATGAGTTCTGCCATGTTGATAAGGAAGACAGTCTTTAGTGAGATGAGAAGTCAATTTGGCTGGATGTGATCACAACCTTCTGTTCAGTTCAGAATGCTGATTGCATGGGGTTATTACTCCCATAGATACTAACCCTACTTGGCTGACTGCAGTCACAACCTCTCAGAATATCATCTCTGTTGACATGATAGAATGGAGGGGGCATGTTCCTGTCTCTCCTTCATATTTTCAGGATGCATGAATAGAGCTGTTGCATGTTCTCCTTCCTCTATAGCAGCCCAGCATCATTTATGGCAAGAACAGATTGCATAAGAGAAACTGCTTTAACCAGTTTGGCAAATTGAATCCAACCTATAATTGTAACCAAATAGAACTGAAATTAAAAAAAAAAATCCTTCAAGTTTGCCTAAGTACAAACAAGGAAGAAGTCAAATATCCCTCTCTGGGAGACGCTGGGCCTCCTTTGCATATCAGTCTAAGTAACCTTAGTAATGATGAGTGAGGTTTCTCTGGCTTTCAAACTGCAATTCACATAAAACTAGTATAGTTAAGTCTGTCTATCTAACTTCTCTGAGTGCTGAGCCTAAACTACTGGATTTTAGATAAGCTGCTGCTGCTGTCATACCAGCTACAGATGGTAAAATGTGCCTTTAGGCAGTGGTATTATCCTTGTTAATCATTGATCAGGATGACCAAAAACTGTTTCTGTTCCATTCTAAATTGGAATGGATCTGGATAACTGAAATACATCTGAATTAGAATGGATCAAAATAATAAGTATGATAAAAGATTTTCTAGAGGCAAGAAGAGCATTATTCACAACATGATGTTTATCCAGAACAATAAAAGATCTGATTGATGTTCTTTTAAGGTAGCACGACCCACAGTCTTTTGAAAAAATGAATAGTAGATCAATCCTGGAAGATACTGATATACAAAAAAGGTAAGAATCCAAAGGACAGTGGTAGA
Organism: Python bivittatus; assembly: GCF_059951505.1. Lineage (NCBI taxonomy): Eukaryota > Metazoa > Chordata > Lepidosauria > Squamata > Pythonidae > Python > Python bivittatus. Next base: position 43,946,609 of record NW_028277098.1, on the reverse strand, counting down.
TCTTTATCTACCAAGGATGTTGTCCACACTCTCATTGCATACAGTTAAAAGTATTCAACATGATCAGGAGGTGTCTCAGCTCCTTTAATTTCTACTCCTGTCAGAATTATGGTATCCAGATAGATAAGTAACATTTTCCTCTGAAAAATTCAATGTAAATTTGTCATAATGTAACTTTGGAAGAATTATCACCTAACAACCTAAGCCTGTATGTAGAAGACTCATCACCATCCAAAAAAGCTTTTCTGGGTATCTGTAAATGCAGTAATTACAGAAAAATACAATTTGTTTACCATATTTATAACATACAATATAAGACTATAATAGTTGTCCATCATGTTTGGCAATTCTAATTGTGACCCTTTCACCATTTCATTTCTAGTTGTTGATTTAATTATTTGCAGCCCTCCAGAATGTGAGAGAACTGACAAAACCATAGTAAAGCTAAGGACATTTGTGTCTATTTCAATAGGCCAAGGCACCTCCCTATCTGAATTTTATTATATTTCTGTTCTTGTTATCTGTGTTGAGCATCAATCAATGGAATGGGGGTAAGACATGGGAGAAAGTAACTTTTAAAGAAGTAGTAGTAGCAGTAATAATAATAATAATACATCCAGAATTGCTGAAAATGGGGATTTCACTGAGAATATTCTGAGTTTGCAGTTGCACTAAAGTAAATTTCGACTTCTTATAAGTGCCCTACAATTGATTTCCAAGATAGAGATCAGTTATTTAAAACTGAATGTTTGTGACTGGATTTTCTAAGGTGCTTTATGTCCTAATTAAACTTTTGCTTCTGTAGTTTCAGTTTTTAAATCATTATTTTAAGCTAAGTACATTAACTTTAGGAAAGTACCTGCCTTGTGAATTCAGAAAGAACTCTTGCTCAGCTGTTCTTGAAGCTACTTGAAGCAGTGAAAATTATTAGATGTGATTCTGACATAGTTTGTCAAAATGTAACATAAATACACAAATTGAACATCTAGAGAACATGAAGATATCATGCAGTCTCCAGGTAAATATACAATCTACAGTGTGTGCTACCTGAATAAGCATTTTGTTTTTCCTCACTGGCCCGCTATCATAATTCACACTCTGATTCATCTCTCTTTGGCAGCCCAAAAGTAACCAAGAAGACAAGGAAGCCCAGGAACGTTAGAAATGAGTTGGAATGTGAACTCCAGTTTGTTCCCATTGGCTTTTCTCAAATTGCTTGTAAAATACTTTTCAAAGTAGACATTGAGTAAGTGGGCTGATAAGACTTAGAGCTATGAGAGGCTGTTATTGAAATAACACTCTGTGTAGATGATTTGGGAAATTATGCTCTTCAGAGCAAAGTTTGATTGCCTTGGTTCATAAAAATTATGTATTTAAATCAATATCCCCTAAAGCTTTTTGGTATACTGGAGAGCTTCATTTTTTTAACAAAGTAATTTTCTTAGCTGGTGTAACTTTTTAATTCCAGTGCTTGAAGATACAACCTTCAGGAGTTGCATGTTCATCTCACTGCAGCCAAGCACAAACCACTTTCAATTGACCAGAATTCTCCCACTAGCTTAACAGGCCCCCATCTGTTCTTTTTTATGGATTTATTTTACTTTTTTGTATCCTTAACGTCCTTTTTTTTTTTCCACTCAGCCTTTGGGTTGTTTTTTTAATTCCCAATCCCAACCATTACCAAACCTTAAGTATTTGTAATAATACTTACCTATTCTTCCCTCTCTTCCTTGCCTCTCCTCCCTGACTCCCCACCTTACTCCAAGAGATGAGCACGTTCTTCTTGGGAGCAAGGCCCATGAAACTCTGTTTTCTGTGCACAATGCCAGCACTGATGGAATGGTGTAAACAACAAAGAGGAAAAAATTGTTCCTGGAGGCAGGGTCATAGTCAGGGAATAAAAAAAGAATAAAAGAGAATAAAAAAATCTCTAAATAAATATATATATAGAAAATTCTCATAAAACAGAATAAAAAGGATCTGAGCCCTCAAGGAGATTGCAGACCCTGCAGATGAAAACATAGTTCAGTTGACTGAGAATGGGTTTTGCATCCCAAGAATCCTGGATTCAACCTCTGATAACTCCAGTTAAAGAGAGCAGATACCTACAACTTACATAATCACAGCCAATCAGTTTAGGAAATGTTGGGAAAGATCAGCAGTAAACTGCAGTGCCTCTAATAGAGTCTGTTTTATTTGATTAATAAATATTCACTACAGCAAAACAAATGTGAACTTTCCTATATTTATGTTCTGGTGGCTCTCTACTGACCCACTTCTGCAGAACTGATGCCTAAAGTAGTTTATTTCACAAATCAGAGCTTTGATTCCATTAGCTGTTTGGCCATTTTCTTCCTTGTCTTTTCATATGGCCCTTTTAAAAACTTTAATTCTAACTGTAATAACAAAAGCCATTTCTGATATGGGTTTCTTTAAAATTCAGGGCAAGTTTTACTGGCCACTGGGGTTGCAGTGATGGATTTGCACAACCCAGTGCTTTGGAGAAAACCTTTTTATGACTGGAGAAATGCAGACTATAATGAGGAGTTGCTGCTGTGTTGTTTTGGCCAGAAGTAAAAACCAGAGAAATCTGACAGAGCCAGCATTTCCCCTTTTTACCAGAAAACGTATTATTTATGACTTTTACTGTGTTCAAGCTTTTTAAACCTGAAAGCTTGAACATGGTAAAAGTCATAAATAATACGTTTTCTGGTAAAAAAGGGGCAATGCTGGCTCTGTCAGATTTCTCTGGTTTGATTCGGCTTGCTGAATGACTTCGATTATTGAAAGTGCTTCCCTTGCTTGAGGATGCAGAGTAGTGGCCTGTTGCTGATTTGTGAGATAAATTCCACCAGCGATATCTTTCCTACTCATAATCATGGTAGGGATGTATTTGTGGAAAAACAGAGAATGCTTGTTCACATCCTTTTCATTCCAGTGGGTGGTCCCTAAATGAAGTTAAGTGTAGGTACAATCGTTTGCACAGCTATTGTAACCTGGACAAACCTAAGAAGGAATTCAGCAAGTCTACCTGATTCTCAGCAGGTATTTCTCTCATGTAGAATCAATGCTTCCATTTGATTAGTTGCATCTTTCCCTATTCCCTGTTCTCAGAAAGGAGCATGAGGAAGATATAATTTATACAGATATACAGATATAGATGATATAGAAGATATAGAAGATATAGATATAGACACACACATACAATAAATGATACAACTTCTTAAAAGTGTAGTCATATTTAATATGTCTGTTATTGCTGTACGTAGGACTGGAATTGGCACACAGTTGAAGTGGCATTCAGGGAGGGGAAGCGTAACGCTTTATTTTCAGTGACATAATCCTAATGAAAAAATTCACTCTTCTCCAAAGGATTTGTAACAAGAGTCATTTCCCTCTTGTAGTGCCAATATAGCAACGGCAGTAACAGCTTCCTTCCTCTGGCAAATTGCAGATTCAGTGCAGGGGCTTGTCAGGAGCAAACCCTGTCTGATGACTATTATTTAAGAAGAACAGACAGACATGTTAAGTTGATGTGCATGTATTTCCAAGGCTGGCCCAAATACAAGAAGAGAGCTGGGCGTCCACATCCTTGTTTATATTGCTAATGACTGTCTCTTCTGGACTCTGTGCTATTTTGGCTGACAACTGTTAAGCACAGCCCCAAAAAACCTTTGTGCAAATTGTCTCGTAACTTGCATTCTTCACAAGAGACCCTGAAGTATATTTTACAGGCCACACACTGTTAAAAATATTAACCCACTAGCAAATTTACATTATTCTTCATAATTCAAAAATATCACTCATCCCAATGACACTTCCTGGAGATTAAAGATCAATAAAAAATTAAGCTGATGGTTGAAAACAATACAGCAGACCATTGTGACTGTTGCTTGTTTCCATTTCTCTCTTTTAGCTTTGTCTACAAAATAAAGCAGTCCAAAGGACAGGTTTGTGCAGAATAGCTAGGGCATTGCTAAGGGCATATGCGCAGTTGTCTGAGAGGCTTCTTGAAAAAGAACTCACCCAGTGGTGATTAGTTAGATTTTTCATAATAAATTTATGAAAGTTCATGAAGTTAGCTGGGTGGGAAAAGCCTGCTTCATTCAGTCTAGAAACAAGGGAGAAAAAATTGCTGCTGAGGTGATGGCCTGCTTTCTAGTTGATTAATGTGCTCTAATAAGACCTCTGTCTTTTTCTTAGTGAAATTCTGATGTGATTCACAGATTCTGGACGGTTATCTGACAGTAGCATCTCTGCAAGTGCTTGGGAGAAAATAGCCTGCATGTGGTTTGAATGTCAGTGCTTTGATTCAAAGCAAAGATTACATGGACTTCAAAGCAAAATCATGTGATTTTGCAAATTGTTACAACTTTATAGAAATATATGTACCAAACCACTCCAGGTTGTTTCCTGACCAGCATTGTTGCTGCATAGAAGACACGTTTACTGTAACTATATCATTTCATAATGTCCTTGGCTTTCTCTTTCCATTGCTTTTTCTTTAGGATGAAGTCAGAACAGAACTCTGTTTGATCAGCAGTTCAGAAAACTAGTTATAGATCAAGCAAAGCTCACCATGTTCCTGTATCCCATTCTTTGGGAAATCCTATATGTTTTATTTTATTCAGGATGATACTGGGTAATAATTTGATTCTGACTGAACTCATCAGTGACAAACAAGGAGAAAATATGGTGACTACTTTGAAATAAAGTAGATGGACCACATTTCCCTGTTCAGGTGTTCAAGAAGAAATACTCACTATGCAAATATGTCAAATAAACTCCATCCTGATGTTACTCATCTCCTCTAGACAATACATGGACACATACACACACACTCTGTGGGGACATCTGTGGGGAGACATCTGAAGGGATGGGGGTTTTCCCACATGCAACTACAAGGTTTGAATGAAAAGTAATGCCTCCACCTCCATAACTTTAGGTTAAACAAATAATCCTTAAAATGAGCTCTTTTATTACCAGCATTTACTTTTCCACATAATCGCCGCCATTCACTATACACTTCTGCCAGTGATGGACAACCTTTTTAAAGCTGTCATACTTTGCCTCTTCAGCCAGGTCCTGGTAGTCTTTTCTATCTCTTCATTTGAGTCAAACAGTAAGATCCAATTTTGCAATTGCCTCTTGAGTGGCTGGTGAGGTGTGAGGCCTAGCATTGTCAAGTGGCAGCAAAATTTCCTTCTTGTGCTTCCAAATTCTACTTAAACATTCTTTCAAAGTTTTGAGTGTTGCAATATAACAGTGTGAGTTGATAGTGATGCTAGGTTCAAGGAAATCCATTTGAATCTGTGTCCCCAAAATGATATGTCAATCTGTGTGTCCCCCCTCAATTATGGATTTTCCTGCAAGCCTTTTTTTTTTTTTTTTTGGCAGGTGAAGCTTTGTGGTGATATTCCATGGACTGATGCTTTGTTTTGGGGTCATAATGATGACCCCTTGCTTTGTTGGTTCTCACAATGCTGTGAAAAAATTCCGCACCTTCATTCTCTTAGCATGACAATAATTAGAGTCAACTCTTGAAGCTTTCATCTCTGCTATCAGCATGTGAAGAACCAATATTGCATAAAATATTGCATCCAACACTGAAAAACATAAAAAATGTGGCCCACATCTTCCTGTGACATACCAAGCTTGATAGCAATTTCCCCTTGAGTAATCTGTCAATCAGTTCATCATCCTTTTCTCATGCAAAACTTGTGAATTGCTGTCAAAGCTATCCACTTTATTCTTGGTCAACAGATCAGCCATTCCCGGTTTACCATTTTTATATTTTTTGGCTTATCAATGCACAGTACTCATATCAACACAGTCATTACCATAAACAATCTACATTCAGTAGTGAATTTCAGTTGGAGAGACTCTTTCAGCAGTTGAAAATTCAATCATGGCATATAAGTAGTCCTCATTTCATTTAGCAACTGTTTGTAGTTATGACAGTGATGAAAAAGTAACTTTATGAACAATCCTTGGATTTACGACCTTTGCAGGTCTGTAAAGCAAAGGAAAGCTGAAGAAAGATCATAAGCACAGTCATGGTTTCACTTAGCAACTGCTTCGCTTAATAACTGAGTTGCTGGCCCCAAGTGTGGTTGCTAAACAAGGACTACCTGTATTGCTTAAAGTACACTGATAGGTACTCGCTGCAAGTTTCCATTTCATGAACAATAGCAATATAACCTTTTCTTACAGTAGCTTTCTGGCAACTGAAATGAAAGTACAGATGCTTAAGAACACATCACAGCTTCTGGTGTGTCAGTACTGCCATCTGTTGGCAATTATAACATTGGAAGCATTATTTTTTATTCAACTTTTGTATATGCATATTAGTGTTTGCATGTGCTTGCGGACATATATGTGTAGGATTTCCTTATGCAGGAACCTGTGCAGTCCATGTGGATGATTTGAAGGGAATAACACTGGGGAGAATAGGGCTTATTAGGAATCCTCAGGTGGTGAATACTCTTTCTTTCAGAATTGTCTGGATTGTGCTAATACTGTTATCCTCTATTCAGCAACAGGACAAAATCTAGTCAATTTTCATTAGACACATCTGTACTTTTTATGCTTAGGACTTCAACTATTTTCATTCCAGCTCCAATCCAAACCTGGAAGCACAACAACCAGGACTCACATCCTGTTTAACTGGGAGAGAACACTGTAATTGTTTGATGTGTACAATGAGGTTACTCAGTTGGACCTTTGCTAAATGAAATTGTAGAGTGGGAGTGAAAGATAGTTTCTGAAGCCATATAATGAAACTCATTCCAGCTAGCCCCAAATCCCAAGGCATGACAAATGTTCTTCCATTTTCAATATTGAAAAGACTGCAGCTGTTCATGCCTGCTAAATCATGCTCAAAGGAACCCTGAATGTGTGGGCAGGAACTTCAAACATATAGTTTCTCATACACTCAAAAACCTCCCCTATCAGAGATGTATTCATATTTTGATCTCACTTATTCTCTTCTTCTTTTATTATGATAACAGTTCTGTGTGAGAGAATGACTAGCCAAAAGCACACAGGAGGCTTGGTGGACTGAGTAAATTTGAATGCTTTACTTTTTTAACTGCTAGATCGTAGCTCTCCATTTTATAGCAGCTGTCTTCATCATAATGGTATTTCACACAGAGGCTTTGTTGACAACTTTCAGAGAGACAGAAATGCCATTCTGTTTTTCTGGATGAAAAACAAAACACTAAAAATGGTATATTATATAGTTCAAAAGTGGGCCAAACTTTAATAACACAAAAGTCACCACTGTAGAAACATCTGAGTTCTCCAAAACTCTTCATCAAGGTTAGGTGGACCCAAAATAAGAGAAGGGAAAATAAAAAAGAGAAAGAGAAAGAGAAAAAGAAAAAGATCAGTTGTTGTGACCATGAGGCCTGTATTTTAGAGGTACAAAATGTGACAGATCTATCCAGGATTCTGTTGGTTCCAATTTTGCTAGGTTCTGATTTTTCCCCCTTAAAAATACTTTTGAAATGTTATAAAATTGAACCTGGATCAACTGAGAATGTAAGTTTCTGAACTTAAGTGTTTACCGTATTTTCAGTGAAGGTAATAGAATGGGCAAATATACACATGCTGTTTAAGAAACATATGGTAAGCATGATTCCCAAACTAATTAAGTTGAAGTGTTTGGATTAAATCCAGTGCATGATGTCATCTTAATTAAAAACCCTTTGAGGTAAAATGACACATTTCCTAAGAGTATGTTTAGGATTGCTATCCAAGTATATATACATACATCACACATATATAATTGGATTGTAAATCTACTTCAAAATTATGAATTATTTTTCCCCACCAGGTACCAAGTTATCCATTTTGTGCATTTACCAAGCTATTGTGCAAGACAATTAATACTATTTATCTTAACACTCCATCTGCTGACATTATGGCTTGTAAAGACAGACTAACGGTTTCAAATCTTATTCAGATCAATCCAACCACATTTCAGTCCATGAAGAATAATACTTCAGGTGTAAAATATATATGCATTTTATGTATGAATACACACACACACACATGTACACATTCAAAGGTATCTTTTCCCATTACAATGATTGAAGCTGCTTATAAAATTGGCCCACTACATCTGGATTGCAAAAATATGGACAGCTAATAGATGGCAGCAAAGAGTTACAGGGAAAGCTAATTCTTTGCTCTCATCTTATGGCTATTTAGATTTTTGCAGCCCAGATGTGTTAGACAGAACCACAGACTTCTAGAAGATGTGGCCCAAACTAGGGCTTCCATTCTGAGGCTACAAAAATCCAGAGGAGATTTTGAGAAGAGATATAGAAAAACCCTATTGACATCAGCTAAAGATGACATGGCCCCAAATATCTGGAAGATGCTAGATTGTCCACTTATTGCAGAACATTTCCATTTGCAAAATGTTCTTAGATAAGCTTTGTATGAATGATGGCCAAGTTTGCCTTTAGAAGGTTGTCAGTCTTCAGTGATATTGCATAATATAATAAATGGCCTGAGAGTATGTGTGGTAAAATATCATTCTCTGGCTTTGTGGAACTTGTCAACGTGAACTTTAAGATTCTGATCTTAAATAGGCAATAAAATATATTAACATAATCACTATCCAATTAAAAACCACTGACAAAGGAGAGTCCATATTTTTCAAGGATAATAGCACTGGAAAGAGAAAGCACACAATCTTTTGAGAATTTCATTACATTTAAACAGAGTTCAGCACTGATACAAGGATATAGTGCAGACTTAACAGTGTTCAGTTAGTGTACTCATCTTAGAGTTTCCTAGTTAGGAATGGAAAGTAATCTCTCAAGCAGTACTATTCCCAATCAAGAGTGGAACAATTCTAAAGTCATTTACTATGGAATATGCCTCACTGAATCCTGGAACTTTCTTCTGAATGAATGGGCAAAGGATTGCTCTGTAATGCTCTTACAAACTCACAGAAGGGTGCTTTTGTCACTGATGAAATAACAACTTATAGCCTAATAATTGCTCATGACAGTCTTACAAAATAGTTCTAACATTCCACATAGGACTAACAAATGTGCTGCCCTACATGGAAACAAGGAAGCAGAGACTATAGGCCACAGAATGTTCTGAAGAAATCTTTTGCAGTTTTCTTCCTGAAGGGAAGGATGGCCTTAGCAAGATATTGAGAAAAGGTATTTATCTTTAGACAGAATTTTAAAGATAATATTATTTGGATCCTATGAAACAAATAAAATTATTTATTGCATGAATTTTGGGGAAAGCAACTTTAGAGTATCTCATAACCAGTTTTAAGCATGTTCCAAAAATTGCAAAATGTGTAGAAGCATTTATCTTGCTACTGATAAACTACCACTAATCTTCTCTCAGCCAATTCCCTATGTTTTCTAAAGGTAATCCAATCTGTTTAAAGATATAAAACATTACAACATCAATTGGGATTATGTATGTGGAAAATATATGGAATCTTCATATGACTATCAATGATTTAGAGTTGAATGGACCCCAAGTGTTGATCTCCTCACCATCTACTTTTCTGTTTGTTTTTTCCATAAATGATAGGGATCAGGTGGTTTGCTGGGCCATGACTGTTTGCAAAATAAATCCCAAGCTCGCTCTCCAAATCCAATTAAAAATACACCTCAATATGAAATAAAATAAATTTTACACAATTAAAATATTACAAGCAAAAGACTGAGATTGGCATTAATACCGTTGATAGAAAAATAGTATAACCAAGGAGTTAATTTCTTTGAAGAAGCCTTTTCTCCTGTTCTATGGTACATCTAATATATCCCTAATAGAGTTCTTCTTTAATGGGTAAGATGTATTACAAATCATGATTAGCTGTTAGAGCCTATTAAGAATACAACAAAACAATTTTTTTTACTATATAAAATGCAGTGCTTTTGCTTGTGACACAGTAAATAGTTCCTCAACCTACACTATTTTGCTTATTAAAAATTACACAATTTATCTTTATCTACAATAAGGAAGTTTTAAAATTGTTAACTTAAAAAAGTACGGCAGGGAGAGAAATTAGCAGAAATATTGCTCCTCTAGGTTATGTCCCTCCAAATGAATTGGCTACTCTGTTTCATTGTAAAAATCCACTACATGTGGCAACCTGGGCATCTTGTGAATTTTAGTTTTTCAAAATAAATCTACAATACAGAATTCAATGTTTATCTGACAGAGATTAGTAGTATATGGTAAGAGCAGATGGAAAAATATTATGTAACCTATTTCTAGGGTGGGACAGTACCAAGCAATATCAAGACTGAAGGCTAGAATAGGAAGTTGGAGAAACATCCAGGAAGAAGGTTATAGCAAATCAGTTCCAAGTTGCTGCCATGAAAACAAAATTTATATATTCATAAAGTCAACAGGATTAGAGAACCTGAAATAGAATTTGCTTTCAGGGCAATTTGTAATGAATTAGTAACTATCCTTACCCTGAAATGAATAACTTCTAAGCTCAGCAAAATAGGAATACATCTAACAAAATTTTCAGAAGTAACTTACTAGCATGTTACGAAGTTTTCCAAAGCAACTGTAATTTGATTTCTGCACTCATCCTATCCACCTAGAAATCCTACAGGCCGCAAATAAAATGAAAAATATTGACTTCAAGGTCTAGTCAGGAAATTGCAGGTTCAACTGTTTGAACAACTTTAAAACTATCAACATTTTTTAGGTGTACTAATCTTGGTTCCCTATTAGAATTGCTTACAGTAATAGTGGTAGGTTGGTCCAACATGTTCAGTAACTTGCCACCCACTTACTGTATCTCAGACTATATGTGTCATTAGGAAACCCCAGGATTTTGTCAGGCTCTTTGCTTGGAGTTCACAAGTATAATATTCTGTAAGAGATGGAGCTAATTGTTAGAATTGGTCATTTGCCAAAGGAACATACACTTTTAACTGAGTAGACTAGCTTTTCATTCTATTTCCATTACATTTTGATTCATATTGCTTTAGTTTCTGAATGACTGCCTTGCAGCTGCCTAGTTTAAGTGGTATTTATTTTGCATTTCATTTTGTAGTTTTTTTAGTGATATTTTTATTGTAATTTGCCCAAGGAACTTCAGCTATTGGGTAGTTTAAACATTTTAATATATAAAATAATAATAAATAAGGTTATATCCAGTTATGGGAATACAAAGTTCAGAGGAAAAACAAAAGTTAATCAGATCTGTAACAGTCATTTTCCCATTTATTAATTTAAATGCACATAACAATAAGCTACTGAACTTTTTTCAGAGTATATAGTTTGATGCTGCTTCAAACATAAAATCAGATTTAGCAAATTCACATAGCGTTTTGGAATTTTGTACAGTAGAATTAAGATGCTGATGCTATTGCTAACTTGATCAGTTGACAAGAATGTTCATAACTGTAGTGCACCAGAAGTGTTTCTTTTATTCCAGTGGCACTAAAGGTTTTGGAGGCAAAAGCTCTAGCAGAAATCTTGTATGGAGCTCAACTTGGGTCAATCAAAAATCTTTAAGGTAGTCTTTCAAGTTCCTAATTATATTCTCAATGTAATTTTGCAATTCAAGGCTGGACTTTTGAACATAGGACAGGGATCTGAATCACAATCTTTAACTATTGGTTAAATAAACCCCCTTGGCTTTGCTCTCCTTATATTGAGAAGTACCCATTAATTCCTTGGAACCACCCTTAGGAGGCTAGGCTCTCTAGAAACCAAACGTTGGTATGAAAGTGCAAAAGAATAAGTGACATAGATCACATGTGTCACTGGTTCATAGAAGTTTACTTTAGATAGAATCAATTGTTCTCTGAACCCAACAGTTTAAAAATTCCCATTTATAGAAGAATCTTCACACTAGCAAGGTGCAATGTCTTACAATGGAATTTCTATTTGGGAAATGTAGGAAAACTCTTTATAGTAAGAAAATTTGCCCATGGTTTTGGGAAGGTTGAGTCAATAGAAAATGTTCTCATAAAGTGTGCACTGTATAAAGATATATGGCATTCTCTCATTGCCCCAGTTTTACAATTCTCCCAGTCTTACTTAAGATGAATCTCAATCTATTCTTTTAGTTTAGACGCCAAAATATACGTAAAAGTGGCTAAATTTTGTGAGGTGTTCTGTATAGAGTTAAAGAAGAAAAATTATCACCAACTCTCAACTGTTACAAGATAGCTTCCCTAATTCTTTTTAACTGTGTGTCTGGGATATATTTATTTTATAATTTTAGGTTTGGAGTAATTTTATGTTCATTTATACAATCTTGTGTATGTATGCATTTGATCTGGTCATTGACCAAAATAAAGCAATATTGTTATTGATCATTGCAAAGGTATTACCATAGCAAGCTCATATGGCAATTGCTATTAATGGATTAAACTTAATGTTTTTTTTTTAAAAGACCCATAAATTGCATTACTGTATATATTTTGAATGCAGTTAAGAACAAAATAAAATTGTAAAAAGGTTATAGTGTTAAATTATATTCATTAATATGGCATTAATAAGCAATTCAAGTACTTTATTTAATAGATTTTGAAGTATAGTGCCACTTAGTTTGGAATTTGATAAAGCTACAGTCCACTGATACCCACATAGTACTTTTTGTAGAACTGGGGCATTCCTGAAACACAATGTAGTTTTCATACTATGGATTTTCTACTGATCATCAGAACATGCCATACCTGCCAACATTTCAGAATCACCAACTGGGGCATGCTTATTGAACTATATAGTTCACAGCACTCTGGGCAATTCTTTTTTTCTCCTCTGCAACCCCCTGGCCCCTCGCAATATGCATTCTGCCTCTCAAGCCATATAAGGATAGAAATGAAACATGAATAACTAGGTCTGAAGTCATGTTTGACACTATGGGAGCAGTCTTCCCTGATATCAAATCTAAAGCATTCAAATAATGAGAGCTAACTAGATATGAAGAAGGTTGGTACTGTTAAAGAAGTTGTCCCTTATGCCCAAACCAGGAAATACATCCAAATAATGAATGAAAGCAAAGTGGAGTTGAAACAGAATTTGTCATTCACCAGTCCATTCAAAATCTTTCTTTCCTTTAAATTTTCTATATGTACCACATTTTCTTTGTTGAGTAGAACAATGGTTGGTGCTGCCTTCCAGAAGTTTGGACTACAATTGCAATTATTCCTGATCATTGAATGTTTATTATACATTTATACTAGGATCCAAAAAGAATGCTTAGGTCTTGTAGGTACAGCTGAGAAATAATAAACTAGCTGAATATAGTTTTAAGAATTAGGTTACATCATTCAAGATATCACTTGCTCAAATTTGGCAATAATACTAAGTAGCAAGACCATTCATCTGAAATGAAAAAGGCTGCCTTTTTTGTATAAAATATATAGTTGCTAATATGTTTTAAAAAGCACTGTCTGATACAGAACTTATATTTCCAGAGTAAACACAATAACTTTATTTGCTGTAATAACAATAAATGTTCAAATTAAATTATACAACAAAAGAAAAAAATAACATACTGGTAAAAGATCATCAAAATTCTGAATTTTAGCTGAGTTCAAATAATACCATACTATATTATTTTTATTACTATAATTCCAGTAACTTGCAGGATGCTTATTCAAGAAAAAGTAGATTTGCCCCAGAGCAGAGGCTATAGCAACTTTATACAGACAAAGGATTGTCCAGTAGGGCTGTACATGCTTCAAAAATAATTTGGAGGAAGTGTTTCTATGTAAGCCTGATGGACTGCTTTAATGACAAGAGAGGAACAATGCTCGTGCAAGTTCCAAAAGACTTATCCAATAAACATAGAAATTACAATTCAGAATGGCTATGGGTTTTTTTTTCTTTTCCAGCACAGCAGACTCTACATGCATGAAAAGAATACATTTTTAAAGACTCAAGCTACTAATAAATTTTTTTGTAGTTAGATACAGAAACCTGCAAAAGAGATATCCTGCCACAAAAATACACATTCTTCCATGTATAAACAGGCACCTTGGATCATTACAGATCCATGATATTCAACAATAAAATAAGCTTTCTAATACACTGCTGTTAAGAATGCAATTTTTCAGAGTTTAGAGTTTTATGTTGCTTCAGACATAGAATCAGATTTAGCAAATGCAAACAGGATTTTACAGTTTAGTATCTCAGAATCACGATACCATTTATGCTGCCTAACAACGTGACCTGCTGACAATAATTTTCAAATCATCGCAATAGTATTACAACAACCAACTTGTCTAGCAGTTGCTATTAACTGGTTAACCTTAAAATATTTAACAGCCTATAAAAACTAGTAATTGCATTATCTGCTATGTATTTTGGGTGCAATTAAGAGCAAAATAAAATTGCAAGAAAATGTTATTCTGTTAAATGACATGCATTAAAGTTTCATTAAGAAGCTATTTTAAATAGCTTATTTAATAGATTGTTGAAACTCTCTGAAGCTTAGTTCTGGAATTGAGTAAATCTATAACGAATTTCCATGGCTCAATGATATCCACAAATCAGGTGAATTAAACATTCTTATTGAATTAGAGCATCCTTGAAACACAGCCACATAGACCTCATAGTATGGATTTAATTTTGAGAGAGTTTCTTTTTCAAAGATTCGGGCATTTCAGGTGGTGGGGGCCGAGGCAACTTGAGATAAACTTTAACTGAATCATAGATGAACCACTGCAGGCCAGTGAGGGTACCAATCATCAGAATACGGGTGAAGAGGCCTTTCCAGATCCCATACATGCCCAGCCTCTTGAGAACACCCAAAGCAGTGCTGCCCTTTTCTTTGTTTAACACTGATACCACAGAATCAGCTGGGTGTGAGACTATAGCACAGAAGATGCCAGCAATATATCCACCAACAAATGTGATTCCAAGTTGTTCCATCTTGCTGCACTTATCTCGTGGCTTAGGAATGACATATTTATAGAGCGCTTCTACAGTTCGTTCGAAGCAGGAAAACTTCATCATGGTATAAGGGATCTGACGCATCCAGAGAGGATATACTCCCTTATAGAAAGCCCATAGTCCTTCTTCAATATACATCTTGGGAGCTGCTTCTCGCAGTGTGTTGGCATAGCCACGCTGGGTCTGAATCCGTACCTTGACTGCTTCCATCGGGGCCAAAGCAATGTCAGCAAAGAACTCGGCGCTGGCTGAAGCAGCAAGATAGAGGCTAGTCCGCCAGAGATAAGCTTCCTCAGGACCCAAAAAGTCAGAGTACTGTATCTTGAAGAACTCATAGAGACCGAACTTGCCAAAGCCCTGCATGGAATAACCTATGGCTGTCGGAGCCCATCCCTTAGCCAGGCCTTGCATGCCCTCCTCTCGCACAGTAAGAGAAAGGCCTTGCACGAGCCCTAGGTAGCGCCTGGGTTCCACCTGCATGCGGCATTTCACCACATCCAGTGGCACAACTGCTGTGTGCGTTGCACCACAGCTCACAACCCCACCTAAGGAGCACAGGATCAGATAGGCGAATGAGCCATACTCACAGCAGTACTCCTCCTCCACCTCTCCCATAGGGCTGTCCTTTTCGGCTACCGAAGCTGCTGACAGGCCAAGCCAATCCCTGTGTGGAAGGGCTGGACTGCCATCTTTGGAGGGCTCTGGCTTCATTTTCCTGCAGTTACTAGACACCCTACGGTGAAAGAAGGGCTGGTTGCTGCCCCTGCTGTTTCCTTCTAAGATCCAGGTTGTGGGATACAGCCCTGCCAGCAGCTGAGACCAGGGCTTGGGGTGGGGGCTCCTGCTGCCCTGAAGGGCCTCCCTTTCCATTTGGTCTTGTCTGTTGAGGAACCTGCTCTCAGGGCCTCTTTTCTTAAGGCTCTTGGAAAAAGTCTCAGCTGCTCCCCAGAACCAGGATATGTGCTGAGAGAAGGGAGCCACGATATTCCTGGCTTCCTCCTTCCAAGACTTGCATTTCCCCTGGTCTGTGGATGGGCCAGGCATATTCCTTGCACAAGCAAAGGCCTGCTAGTGGCTGAAGCTGTTGTTCTTGCCTCTTTCCAACTGCCAGCGACTTTAGGGTTCTTCTGACCATAGAGATGTAGCCTAGAAGCGGTGGAAGGAATAGGGCTGTAAGTGGATACTCTAGTCACTCCCTCTGTGGTTTAGAATGGCTGGCTAGAAGCGGAGGGCCTCTATGAACAAAGGATCAAAGAGAGTAAAAAAGGTTGAAAGAGTGGGGAGGCCGTTAAATACACGAAAGACTAAATATGGGCGGGAGTTATTTGGCCTCAGAGATAAAACTTAAAGGTGCCAAGTTCTAACCTGAATAAAAAACACTGCCTAAATTCAGAATAGCATATATTTATCTTCCATATTTAAGGCATCACTACTACTATGTTTATTATCATCATGGGGGTAGAGGATGGGGAGTAAACCTATAAGGAATATTTCATATGGTGTTAAAGATCTGATTGCCTTAATATGCAACAGATAGGCTGATTATTACATAGCTATGCAGCATTAAGTGATATGTGTCACTCAACTAATGCAAATACCATCCTGGTATCAAGTAGGTGGATGGATACAAATAAAATAAATAAGCCTATTTTCATCTTAATCTTTTTTTCCTAGTCAGAAAAAAAACTGGAAATATCAAGATAAAATACAGGTGGTTGCAAAATAGAAAACAATGTAGTCTGGATGCCTAATAATTAGTTGAATAAAGCAGAGTGATTAATGAAGCTAATCACACACTAAGAAAACTAATAGAGTCACATCCTGTCAGACTTCACAGGAGACACAAGGAATAAATCTCATTCTCCAAGAACTCAATACCGCTTTTAGGAGGTATGGTAACTAGGTAACAGCAGATACTTCACAGATTCAATACAGCTAGATGGTAGAGCCAAGAAAAAAATTAATACTGTACATATGCATAAGATCTGTGTACTGCAGAACACAGGAATCAAATCCTTTACCTATGTCAGCCTCAGGGAGTAAATCCTAGGCCTTTTTCTCCCACGCTTTGAGATAACAGTCTTTAAACTCTTCTGTTCTAACTTTTGAGTATCAAAGGCACTGGCTCTATGTTTACATTACGGTTCTGTCTGGCCCAAGCTTTATTGGTTCCTGCCTCACCAGCTCCAGCCTTACCTGCAGCATTCCCACACCAAATATGATATGTCAGTGCATTGCAAGTAGTCAAATAATTCAGTTGTTCAAAAACTGGGACAGATGTTTATTTATTCCTACCTCCTCAGCTTTAGGAGCAGAACTTGTTTGCAGATATTGTTCTTGCCATTTGCTTTTTGGTCACAGAACCTGACTTTCTACCTACAGATGAGAAGAATGGTTGCACACTCAACCAATGTATGCAGAAGGATTGATCAGAAGTCATGTGGAAGCACCACTAAAAAATCATATATAATTTTTTAATATGACAGTAGCAAAATGCTGGAGAAAGAAGGAGAAGCATCATGGGAGAAAGTTACAGGGTACAAAAGAAATAGGGGGAAGGTAAAGTTCAAAATAGTTGTATGTGGAAAGGAATGATTTAGCAAAAGGTCATTTCATTTTCTTATATAGTTGTGTACAAAACAGCATGGCCATTTCCCATGTTACCTGAAACATTGCATTTTTCCTGTGAAATAAATCAATCTGAGCATTTGGAGGATGGTTCAACTTGGATGGAAGCTTATGGAAGCTTGATTGAAGCTTATGGAACAGGGTTTAATTTTGTCAAGAGCAAACTCTGGCCCTGAAACAGAGCAGGATCGTTACAAAATGCTTCCTGGTATGTATTATTCCATTCCGGAAATGGATTAACCATCTTGGAATGTTTGGCTGGTCTGGAACTGGACCATGCTGTTTTCTACATCAACTTGCCAACTTGCCAACTTTAGTTGATCTAGAAAACTAAACAAAGACAACATTGAGTAGTGATTATATAGCCGCCCAGAGTCACTTTGTGAGATGGGCAGTTATATCAATGTGATGTATGTATGTATGTATGTATGAATGAATGAATAAATAAATAGTAATTAGATAAGGGAGCATTTGGGAAGTTCAGGGCTACAGGCTAGACTGAAAAATAGCAAGAATCTTATAAGGTGGCAGTGGCAAACAATCCTGTATTTTTGCTAAGAAAACTGCATGACTGTATTAATGAAAATCACTAGGACTTGAGTTCATCTTGAAAGTGACTTTTCCTTTTTATTCTTCTATTTGAATTACAATATTAAATGAATAAATGTCCTTCGATTATATTGCTTTTTGAAACCTGTAGATGCCCTGGGGATTATAATGTATGTAAAAGAAAGATTGGTCTGTTTGGTATTTGATACCAATTATTTGTTTTCTAGGCATATGACATCAGTCTTTTACTATATTAAAGATGATGGGACAATTCAGTTCAGGAATTAATAGCAAAAGCTGAAATCCTATGTTCACCTCTGATTTAGGGAATAAATTACAATTACATCTTTCAGCCCCCTATATGCTATAGCAGTTTACATTTAAGCAAATATAGAATAGCTTGCTCTAAAGCCAGATTAAATGTGTTGCCATCAAATATGTTACATGACAGATTTCAAAAAATTCCTATCTCTCAAAGATTTTGCCCCAAGGTATTGATCTTCAAATTGTGGATCACATTCTGTTGCATTGTGAATATTATAAGAGTCTTCAGCAGGATATAATCTGACCTATTTTAAGACTAAGGCCAGGAAGAGATACTTCTGAACATGTTAAATTTTTACTTTCAGATAAAAATCCTAAAATTACAGTAAAAATTAAAAATTACAGCCATTTTTAACTATGGCTATAAAAACAATGTCTTTACTAATAAATTAAGTTTTGAGTTTCTAAATGTTTTGTGTTGTGTCATTAACTTTTTAATCTGGCGAACTGGTTTATCTTATGCTAAACCTTTTGATTGTATCTGTATTTTGTTAGCTGGGTCTTTTGGACATAATAAATATTACACTACATTACATGTATTTAAAAATAATTGGGTAATTCCATTTTATGAGAGGTTTAATTCTCTAGCATGTGGGTAGGTCTGAGCTTGCCCATGGGGTGGAAGGCACTTTCTCACATTATTTATTTAGATATACAAAAATAGTATACCCTTGTTTTTGTTCCTTTCTTAGAAAGAAGTCACTCAAACCAGCTTACAAAACATAAAAACAGGCAGAAAAAGAATGCCCAGTCATGAAAAAACAATTATTAGACCACTGTGACTGTGCAAAACATTTGAGAAAAGCGCTTTACAAAGTATGCATATGGATGCAAAACTAGGGACAGCTTTTGAAAGGCTGCATGAGTGCAGCAGAAGACATGACTGCTTAAGTTCTTCAAGAAGATGTGCTTCATTTGAATCCTTTGCAGAGCAAGATAGTAGGAAACTTTTTAAAGCAGAAGGAAAAAGCAAAAGAGAGCAATGCCTATAGATGGTAGCTGATGTTGAAGTGAAAGCTGGATCCAGAACTCCTGAGCTATAATATAGGTCAAACCAGGACCTTGATGTAATGGGAATCACGCAATCATAGAATTGTAGATTCACAAGGATCATCTAGTCCAACCTTTGCAGTTGTAAGGAAACCACTGAAACCATCCTTAAGAGGTGACTATTCATTCTCTCCAGAGATGGAGAACTACAAACTCTATGTGCAGACTGTACTGCTGTTATACAGATCTTACTGTCAGGATGTCTCCCCCTTTAAGCAAAACCTAGGTAGTAGCAACTTGTCCCCATTATTTTTGGCCTTAGCTTCTGTGGCAATGCAAAATAACTCCTGATCATTTTCCCTATGGCACCTTTTTATGTACTTGAACATTGCTTTGATGTTTCCCTTCAGTCTTTTTTCCACTTTTGCTCCTTCAGTCTGTCTTCATAGGCCATGTCCTCAAGTCCCTGTATCATCTTGTCGCTCTCTTCTGAATCTTCTGGAAATGTGATGCTCAGAACTTTATGCAGTAGGGCAGAATAAGACTTAATAAGACTTTGATACAGGGCTTCTCATGCAACCCGAAGCAGCTTTAGCTTGTCTTAACAGATATCTCATATAGCACCTGAGTTGCCAGTACAGTGGTACCTCGGGATACGAACGCCTCTACTAACGAACATTTCGGGTTACGACCAGCTTCGGCAGGAAAATTTTACCTCGGGTTATGAACTTGCCTCTACTTACGAACCGGATCCGCGGCCATTTTCCCTGCTGTCACGCAGTCACGGCTTCCTGTGGGCGAGGTCGCGGTAGCAAGGAGATGTTCGGTGAGGCTCGTGGTGTGTTTTGCGGTGTTTTGTGAAGGTTTTTGGTGTGCGTGTTAGCATGGCTCCAAAGAAAATGCAGAGCAGGCTTGGCGGGAGTCAGGCTCTGAAGAGGAAATTGCCTCGGGTTGTGACCAAATTCGGGCGGAGGGCGGAACGGATTAACCGGATTTACATTGAACCCTATGGGGAAATTCGCCTCGGGTTGCGACCAAATTCGGAGGGCGGAACGGATTAACCGGATTTACATTGAACCCTATGGGAAACTTTACCTCGACTTGAGACCAACTCGAGTTGCAACCAGAGTCACGGAACGGATTAAGTTCGTATCCCGAGGTACCACTGTACTTGCATACTACATGTTAAATATCTGCATTTATTCAGAGCCTCTTCCAGGGCATTTGCAGGGAGGTTCAAAAAAGGCAAGATGGCAGCTGCAACCATGCAAGTGAAACTCCACCCTTTTTTACATACATTGGGACACATGTAAATAGGGGTAGGATTTTGATCTCACGGTGACAGCCACCACCATAACTTTTCTGACATCCCCAGGGAAGCCTCTTTAATTTAAGGGCCTCTGCATATCCAGGGCATATATCTGCACAGGTTATTAATATCATTGCACCTTTATTTATTTAACAGTACTTACAATCCACCTCAGTCCCAAAGCTCTGGACAGCATGCAACACCAAACAATGATTAAAAACAAAATAATAACTAAATCCAAATGAATATCAAGAATAAAATATAACCTCAAATAAAAATAATGATAAAATCCCAGATGAAATCAAGATAGGCACCCACAGACAGACAGCCATCTTTAACGAAGCATATTGAACCCACAGTGTTTGTATATTTATGTGTATCTGTGTGTGCATAATTTATCCCACGCTTCTTCACAGTTAATGAAGTTATCTTGCACAAAATATATATTTATGATTTAGTTTTTGGAAAACTTTTTCTTAAAAATCTTTTTTCAAAATAAAATCTTACATTTGAAAGAACAAAGCATTGTTTGGAAAGTATCCATTACTATTAAATAAAAATCTTTGTGAAGTTTGAGTTAAAGAGAAAATAGTAATAATTACTAAAGTACAAATCCAGAAAACATTTTGTTTTTCTTTAGCAGAAGTAGTTTTGCTTGTTTAAGTTATTACATTTTCCTTATCTTTCACAGAGATATAAGCAGCCTACAGCCATTAAATATTTACAGTTTAATACATTACTCTAAAATGCCAAACAGGAGCAGGAAGAAACACAACTCATAGTAAGAACTGAAAATATTTAAATTATTAGGAAAACAGCAAGTTTAACACATTAAACAAGTCAAATAATATGGTCAAGGCCTTCCTGAAAAAAAAAGAAAATGGTTTTCAGAATTTTCAGAAAGTTGTTAATATGGAAGTGATGGATCTCTCTTTGGACTTCCAGAGTCCCAGCCCAGTCAACCAAAAACCAGGAAAGCATTTCCAATGAGAATAAAATTTCCAATGAGAATCTGCAAAATTTTACAGATGTGAGTTTATAATTAATATAAAGCATATTTTACTTATTCTTCTTTATTTGGATGGAATTTTTAAAAATCCACTATGAGTTATTGTGGAATTCATTATTCATATCATAAACAGATTTGTAAGTAAATGGCACAGTCATAAACATACAGCATTAAACAGTGGCTGTACAAGAAAAGAATTTAATAATCTCCTTTTCTGCAACATAATTAAACATCATACAGAATTATTAATAAATTATAATTTTCCCTTTATTTACTGTATTGAAATAAGATATAGCTTGGTAACCATAGAAACTCTTTTAATTTTGTAAACTGATAAAAATAAAAATTCATATCACAGTAATGATACCACTCATCCCTCTAGGCAATAGGCTAGTTTATTGCATCTTGAAACCAACTTATGGACTACCTCTCAATGCTCAGAGAAATAAATGTATAGTGTTAAATAGCTAATTTGTACTGAGAAACAGATACACATCATGTCCCCTGAATTTGCTTGGATGTCAGAAATCCCAAAGGAAAGAGATTCAGAGTTTAAGATACAATCACTGTTCAGTGATGGAAAAACGCAGCTATTGCCCTTGCATATGTTACAAGACATGAATTCATGCACATTTTAATCGATTACTGCCTGAAGTTTAGAACTGAAACAAGTGGAGCAGGATAATTCTAAAGTAGTGCAGGTATCAAATTCAACTACTTGACTGGTATCCTGTGTAAAATGTTAACCTCCTTCAAACAGCATAATCTCAAATTAATATTCCATACCCCAGGTTCCCCACTGAAGCACAAAATTGTACAGTTTGCTTCTAGCATCTTAAATCTTCCTTGCAGAACCACCAGAGAACTGGACGTCTTCCCTTCTGCTCACAAAAAATTATCTGTGGCTCTAAAATCAAAGCCCTACCTTCCTGGCAGAGAGACAAAATCAGTAGGTTTTGCAGTAATTGAAACCCTTTTAAGAATGTTGAGTTTCCACTAAAATAAAGTTTTCTAGAGCAGTTCTGTTTCAAAATAGAGTTTCCAGAAATAAAAGCAAGAAGGGAATTGAAGAATATTCTTCATAGTTTGTCTATGTCAAAATACTACATTTTGTGGGCTGGGACACAGCACCAAATGTTCTTTCCTTTCTCCATGAAGCAGAATTCCTCCCTTTTCTAGGCTAGGTCCCAGGCTTAATTGCTAGATTGTAGCCATTTTTGCAGACAAGGGGAGCAGACTTCAGTGCATACCATTTTAGAACTGGTGTGGATCTAGAGAGAGCTGCTAGCCATGGAGAACCAAGATGGGTCTCCGTCTCTTCGGGCTCCTAAATGTTCACGTTGTCGGAATCATGGCTTTGTGGTACCAGTAAAGGGTCATGCTGGTCATTGCAGGTGGAAGCAGTGCCCATGTGAGAAATGTGCTCTCATCACTGAACGCCAGAAGATCATGGCTGCACAGAAGGCCTTGAAGAGACAAGGACCAGATTCACCACCCAGAGATATGTTGCCTCCCACTCAGGGCAGGCCCAGTGAAGATGTGACAGCCATCCCTAGCAATAAGAAGGGCTTAAAAATGAATTCCTCAGAGCCCCCTACTCATGGGTCAGTGGTGCATGAAGGAATTAAAGTGACTTCAGCAGTTAGCCCCTGTACCAGAACAGGGAATAATGCAACACCACCTAAACCAAGCTCTCCAACCTTCATTGATTTAGGTATGTGTACTGGCCATAGTGCTACTTCAAACATTGATGATTAGCTATGTCTTTTCTGTTTATGAACTTAACTTTCTACTTGTCCTGGGCCTTAGTGATGTATGTATCCTGCTATGCCAGTTTGTTACTGGTGATGTTTGGGGTTGTTGTTGGGTTTTTTTCCTCTGAAGGGGTGATATTGGCTGGCTATTTATTTATTTATTATTAATTATTGCAGCTTCCATATCCTGCTTGAAAGCTGCTTTACCATGCTTCATTGTTGCAAAACTAAATTTACACAGAATCTGTATGAGTGAAATGAGTTGCAACAGGCCCAACATAACACTGACCTGCCAGTCAAGCGAGTAGAAAAACAGAGACCCTGGATTTAATATGATTTGTACTATATTTTAGACATTCCCTTTAGCAAGGGGAATATTTCAGTGTTAATGAAAATAATTTGTGGACTGGTTTTTCTAAGAACAAAAGAAAACAGACAAACCCTTGTCTGCTGCCATCTTTATTTTTGCACTGAATTGATATTGTGCAAGGTGTATTTTGAAGAATGTTTAGAGCTGCAGTGAATTAAGTAAAGTGTCCTAATTGGAATTTCTTTGCAAAATTCAAATTGTAATGTTTAGTTATTTTTCCAACATTCAAATGGAAAATTAGTGTTAATCAACATCTTAAGTAGCAGCAGAAGTTTAGAAAATATTACATTTACCAAACTGATAATGAGCATTGACCTAAATCAACAAGTTTAAAATTGTTTATCAAAAGTAAAACTGAAACACTGCAAAATGTTGTACATTTCCTAATTATTCTGAATGTTTGTTACATTAAAAAATAGCTTATCCTCCATTCTACTCTCCTGCTGTTTAATTGGGATCGATGTTGTGTTCTATTTATGAATATGGATTGCCATCTACTGGTTCAATACAATATTAAATACTATTAAGGTAGCTTGCAATTTATCTTTGTTGCTTGATGTAGCATTACACATTTTAAGTTTTCTACTTAAGAGAAACAAGAAATTGAATTTGCCAAACTATATAAGATAGTAAATTATAGCATCACATTTTAATGTTAATATATCTCCTATTCATAAAGAAATTATGTTTAATTTTGTTTGAATATTAAATAATGTAAGTTTCTAGAGTCTGCTTCTCTGTAACTAAGGTCTCTGTGCATTCTTCCAATTGACATGAATCCATGAGCAACAGCTCTGCATTGTAGGATCTTAGCCATGTAAGGTGTCTTGATTGTAGGATCTTTTTCTTATAGAATGTATACCTCTCAGTGCAACGTTTGCATTAAAAAAACACTTCCTGCATTTAAGCCATTTACTAAGTCTTCAGTGTTTTCATGGATATGCAGCTGAGAGGACACCTAAAGAGTACCTTAATGAAAGTTTAATTAGCCAAAGTGCAACACTTTCAAGATACTAAAGTACCTTACAAACAGACGTTTAGGTATTGTTGATACTGGCTAAGTACCAACACCCATTTAATCCAACATTTTTTTTTTTAACAGACCATCCTAATTTGCCTCAAGAATGTATTGCTATGTGCCCAGAATTTGTGGAGAGGGAACCTCCCAAAATGTATCCTGGATACTCCGGGATGTACCCTTATCATCCATTTTCAGTGGGATTCACTATCAATCAACCAGCTTACAGAGGTCCATCACCTGCCCCTGTTTTACCTCTGCAAACAAGTTTCAGACACTTTTCTAGCAATCATGGACCAGGGAGTGTTCCTGCTTCTATACCAGTAAGTATAGTTTTCCCCATACACGGTTTAATACAGCTCACGTATAGAGGACCTGTAGATGTCTTTTGCAGCTAGTCATTGGTGCAATAGCTTTGAATCAGTGGCACATTTAGAATTTTGAACAGCTTAATTGGTACTGTAATAAAATGGGTACCATGTGGTGCAGTCAGTCACAAAACCAGAAACCAAACCAGTAAGATTACTGCCCACCTCCATCTACTCTCCCAGGATGACATTTTTCTGACCAGACAGCCATACATCCACACAAAGCACCTGGCTGTATGTATTTCAAAGGATGCATCTGAGCTCAATTTTTGGAACTAAAGAGGATGATAGAACCTGGAACTATGCTTTTCAGCATGCTTGCTTCCCGTTATTTTTTTTAAAAAATTAAAGGGTGGGCAAGTGTCAAGGGAGATGTCTGAAGAAATATTGCCACTCATGGCTGCCACACTGGGTACCCAGTAAGTTTGGATAGTATATAGACAAGATTGATGAATCATGAATAACTGCTAGAGCTGTACAACAGTTTAAATTTTATTGAGTTTTATTCTATAGTTATGAATGTTAATAGAAATTCGGAGAAGATCTCAGATGTTCTACCTTTAGAATTGTCAATTTAAATTGGCTGCACATTGGAATGTCCACATTCCAATAGAACACTGACTTTTCTCAGTTGGATACACATTTGATTATTTACTCCATTGTAATCCCTGCTTTAGATCCCACCTAGTTGATGCAACAATGCATCCAGCGGTAATTATGATTGGGGAGTTAATCTAAAAGTAAGGGGAAGGAATGTGAGAGAAGATGGTTCTAAAATAAAACTATTTTGCTTCCCCTCTGTATATGACAAAATCTATTTTTGTAAAAATAGCTGTATTTTTTGAAAATTAAGGAATGGGCTAATAGCAGATTAGGAAAATAAAAAATGGCAAAACTACAATTTTAAGCCTTCTCTCCCAAACTTATATGAAAAACATAGTGTTGAACTTTCTTATTATTTCCCTTGAATAAAGATTGTTAATTATCCAATGCCATGGCTAGTGACATCATTTATTTACCATTTATAATAATGGTTAATGTCATTTATTTACCTTTGGTACAAGGATTTGGATTTCTCTTAAATGGTTGCAACCTTTTCCAGTTGTGCTTATCCAAGACCTGAGTTGAAGGACATAAATGTAAAACTTGAACACGTTTCTGATTTCCTTTGCAATGATAAAATTAAGCCTAATAAAATTATGTATTATTGATAAATAAAATTAGGTTTCTATCAAAGTGGCTCCCTTTTCAATTGCTTTCTGGAAGCAGCTGAAAACTAAGCTCTTCTGAAGGATGTTTGGCTTGTGATGCCACCTTGGCTGAGGTTTATAGATTCAGTTCTTGAGTTTCTGTATGTATATGTGTGTGTGTGTGTGTGTGTGTGTGTGTGAGAGAGAGAGAGAGAGAGAGAGAGAGAGAGAGAGAGAGATTTTAATGTTTAACCGAATTGTGGATATTTTAATTGTAATTGTGTAGCTTTATCTCTGTGAACCAGTGAGAGTCCTTTGGGATTATATCAGGGAATAAGTATGATGAATAAATAAATAAATAAATAAATAAAAGTAAAGTAATAGGATAATGAAATATACTTTGGCTTGGGTTTCAGGGTAGCCGCTGACTTTAAAGCTCAGTTCCCCACCTGTTCACCTACCTTTGCTTTTATACAGTTACAAGACACAGGTGGGGATTTCCGGCCTGGATACTATACTCCACTCTCACCCTTTATATCTCGAGGCTTTCTGCCGGGGATTCACTACATTCCACCACCTCTCCAGCTCAACTTTGTGACTGAAGCTACAAAGGAAACATCTGGTAAATAATCAGAATATTTGGTTGAACTGTTGCGCTGATGTTTGCAATAGACCTATGATCTTTATAAACCCATTCTGTCCTGTATGATGTGCTTAGCTTGCCCCCAGCCCTGATACTCAAGTGTGGAATTAATTTTTGCACTGCAAAGCCAGATACACATAGATTAGATTTAGATAAACCTATCTAAAAATACAACTAGATTTGACCAATAGGATCATACAGAATTCATAATGTTTATATTGTATAGATTCAGTCTACCTATATTATTTTCTATGTGCATTCCTATGCTGCCTGCATAATTCCAATAGCAAATGCTTTTATGATCTCTGAAACCAAAAAGCTATTTTTAACTATTAGCCAACACCGAGAAACATCACCTGAACATCTGATTCCATTAACATTTATTTGTTCAAACTACATGTAGATCAAGCATAGGTTTACTTTAATTGTATCTTAATTGTATCTGGGATTAAACCATGATAATTTATTTACTTTATTAATTCAATTTGTATAGCTGCCCATCTCAACACATGACTATCTCTGAAAATATTTAACTTAAGATTTAACTCTGCTTGCCCTCTTCAACCATGGAAGAACAATGGAAGAATATTTAATTAATACTGTATTAACTTAAAAAGAAATTTAGTGTTTTTCCCCCAAATAATTTATTACAGGAGAACCATCTTAAATTCACTGAGAATCATCTTTAAATTCTTTCTGCACATATATACATAGGGTCTGAGTGCTTTTTTTAATGGGAAAAGCTTTTCCCAAGTATGTGATCTAAATACATTCTATGATCCTCTACATCCAAGAAGGGATATACCATATTGTTGACTCTTATAATTAGGTTACTTGAAAAATGATTCTGCACTGAACAGCTACATAGAGTCAAATTGCTGAAATAATTATTTTCAAACTAATGATCTCAGTAGTTGTCAATTTAAAATACATATACCTGTATGCACATTTTATATTTGTTTACTAGTTTATTCGTATATTAAATAAACAGGAAACAAATGTATTCAAGATGAAGTAATAAGTATCTTTGTAATACTTATTGGAGAGATGGTTTCTTCAAGCTACAGTCTACAAATAAAAGAGCTGTGTTGTAAGAATGTGCTTGCTTGTTATTAAATGATACAGTCATTTAATGAAACATGAGAATTCTGTCAAAGCTGAAAGCATGGACAATTTTTCTGATTCTGTATTTTAGCTTCCACTGAAGACAGCCAGGATTCTGCAGTTATATGTAAGCACAGCCCAACATCTCAAGAAGATACCTCTGGAGAATGTTCTTCATATGCTAAACAGTAAATCATCACCATCTACGTTGAAATATTGCCTTCCTATAAATGTTATTTTGTATTACTGTAAACCATACTGCTGCTAATCCTAATTCAATCAGATAAGTTTAGAATATGACACCATTTACACAGTTCTATTTGCAACATTGGTATTTCATGTTCACTTAACTTCTCCCACTAGAATGTGGTGTCTTGGTGCCACATTGGAAGTTTAGGAAGATATACCTGTATTGAAAATCATCACAGCAGTCTCCTGATTGCATGTCAGGCAGTGAATGCAGGCCCAGCTCAGAAGTCATGTACATTGTGAGAAGTCAGATGTCCTCTGTAAGTATATTTGACTCTCCAATAAAATCCTAGCACAATTTAGCACATTGCCCAGCCTATGCCTTGGAAGGAACGATACTAGCTGGCTTTAGGATTGTCAGCTTTCGTTAGCTGATGCCACCCTGTGTTGTCAGTATTGTAGTTGTTTGCTACAGCAGCCTTCTTCAACCTAGTACTCTTGATATATATGGAAACATGGTGCATCTGAAATGTATCAAGTAAGGAAAGGCATGAAAAGATTCATCTATCAATACATCTGTATTAAGCTGCTGCTAAATTAAAAGACCAGGCTAGTTCTTGTTCAGGTGCAAGATGATGTAGTGAGAAGTCAGAATTTTTTTTGCAAACTGAATTCTGATTGACTATATTACAAATATTGACATATATAATAGCCAGAAATCAGTTGGAAAATATGTACCCTAAATAATGATGATTATGGGGAAGCCTATCTGCTAAATTTCTGTACTACCTAGAGTATAGGTACCAAGCCTTGATAGAATTGAGGTTCGTATGGCTCACCAATTCTCATTCATTTGGGACAGCACAGCTAACAAATATTTAATAGCCACAATTAATATTTAAATATGGAAAAACAGGAAGAACAAAAAAAGCATGCAGTGATCAGTTGATGATTCTATAGTTACCTCTTTGCTAGTTTGGAGAAAAATAGCAACAGGAAAAATCAGTTTTTACCTGCATAACTTTGTATTAACAGTATTTCCAGTTTAATTTCCATTATTTGTTGTAAAAATACTTATTCCTATTAGCTTAACTTTGTATATGTTAGAATAAAACATTTTCAAATGCTGGTAGTACACTCTAATATATCCTCTCTCTTCTTCTATACAGATTCAAAATTACATTTTGAAATATAGTTGGGCATATTCTGCCATCAGAAAGTAATTGCTACTAAGTTGATGAAGAAATGAGAAATTCAAAGTAGCATCACAAATAAGAAAAAAATATTATGATAGAAATAGTCCAATCTAATGATCTGGTTCCGTGAGGGAAGCAGTTCCAGGTTCCCCTTCCCCTTGCTCCCCCAATGTAGTCTCCTAATCGGCTTATGTGAGAGTGTGGCTAGAGGAAAATTGAAAAGTGACTCTTGCTTATCCCCCCGTTTGAGATCTATAGTAGGGGTTAACAAAACCTGATCATTACAACCATTTTTGGTTAGGAATGTTCAGCAGGACAACTGCTTTAGAGTGTTGGGGAGTGGGTTAGAAACAGCAGAAAAGTCTATACCAGTGTTTTTCAAACTTGGCAACTTAAAGATGTGTGGACTTCAACTCCCAGAATTCCCAGCCATGTCCCAGTCGCCAGAAGTCAAGGCACACATGCACACTGAGTAGAACATCGGCCAGGCCGCCAACCCACAATGGACAGTGGGCTTGGCTTATAATCCGAGCAGCTACAGATAATAGCCGCTACTGGGCGTGCGGGAGGCAAACGCCAGAAACAGGGAGCCAGGAAATATCCGTTATACAGCCCTTGCCCTCCAGGCAGGGGACAAAAGACCAATTCCAGTAGAAGAGAGTAAAAGACCAATTGTAGCAGCTCGGCCGGTTCTTCCTCTTCAGCGAGGAAAGTGAAGGCGGCCGAACGGCACGCGCTGCAGGAACCACGACGGGGCGTTCAGCCTGCGGGCCCCCCAGCAGTGGCAGTCCTGGCCGGAGGGCGCGTTCCCGGT
This sequence comes from Python bivittatus, assembly GCF_059951505.1. Taxonomy (NCBI): domain Eukaryota; kingdom Metazoa; phylum Chordata; class Lepidosauria; order Squamata; family Pythonidae; genus Python; species Python bivittatus. The sequence continues at coordinate 43,916,238 of NW_028277098.1, read as the reverse complement.
GTGGAGCAGGGGGACATCCGCGGGAGCGCTCGCGCTGTGCGGGGGAGGGAGAAAAGGCGGGTGGGGAGAGCGGACGAAACAATCCCATCGCCGCGGGGAAGCCGGCGGATTTCCCTCCCGCTCCAGCGCTCTTGACTCCTTGCACAGAACATCAAAACGTTAGAGATGTCTTGCTAAGCCTCTCGGCCGAATGCCTGCGAAGAGGCCGGCCATAGTTCGAAGCTCAAAAATGCAGGTCGGAAAAAACCACGAAACCAAGCGGGTATGGGCTTTGTGCACCAGCGGAAGAAGCCGGAGTGGTTGTCAATAGTGATTGGCAAGACTGCTGTAGGAGCTGTTCTTTGTCTATTGCAGTGTTTCTCAACCTCAGCAACTTTGCGACGTGTGGACTTCAACTCCCAGAATTCCTCAGCCAGCCAGCTGGCTGGGGATTTCTGGGAGTTGAAGTTAGCACGGCTTAAAGTTGCTGAGGTTGAGAAACACTGGTCTACTGACTTGTTTAGTCTACATATAGGGCCACGTTTTATTTGAGCAGTGTAGTAGCCCCTTTCCCAGCTAACAAATTTTATTAAAAGGCATACATTTTCATGAGAAAAGGGCTACCAGATCCTGCTTTTTGTCACCAGGCCTCCTCCTCGTATTTTATTTTAGGGGCCCTTCACCAGGGCTTTTAATGGCTGCGTGAGGGGAGCGGCCCAGTGCCTAAGTTTTCTGTAACCTTCAAAGATGGGGGAACCAACTGATGAAGGTTGAATAGCCATGTATAGTTCAGCTGTTAAAAGTAACTTTATGAAGGAGAGAATGACAGAGATGTTTTCCCTTTGGACTTTGAAGCCAATAGCATTTCTAATAATTACAGTTTCATAAGTGGCACAAGAACAAACATACATTTGGAGTTATGAAATAACATGGGCGAAGTATATGCTTAGTCTACTTTCAAAATAGATCTAATCTAATCTAATCTAATCTAATCTGAAGCATCCTTTCGTGAGGAAAAGGGCTGTTGTATGTTTCTGTATTTCTGCATGCAACGTGTGTTTGTGGGTATATCCATAAACAGACCAATTAGCCTGAAAGTTTAATTAAATTTAATTTTCTAAATTAATTGAAACAGGATATATTTAGTTTACTCTCATTTTTGGTCATTTTCTATGACTAAACAAGTTAATAAACACATCAGGAGGCATGAACATTTAGCTCAAAACTTCAGATTAAACTTTGTTTTGCTGTAAATCCAAATAAACTGCCAGCATGTTGACTGGGCAAACACTGGAAGGTAAGTGTCTGATGTAGGAATGGCACTTAGAACAAACTGGTATATAAATTATAGTAAATGGCTGCAATGGCTACAGCCTTATTTTTTTATGTGCCTCTATGCTTTACAAAACAAATAATCTGAAGCAAGTCTACTGGGGAACTTTCTTAGTTCATCTCACCTCACTAGATAGGTTCTCTTCTAACCTAAGACAATAAATAAATGACGATTTAGCATATTGTGGTCTCAACCTGTCAGCACTACCTGTTTTGGGACTTGCTAAAACCCTGGCTGAACTAAAGCAGAGGACTTGAGATCTAGATATGACAGAGCCAAAGTCTCTCATCCCTTTTATAGTACAATTGTTCCTCCTCCCTGGACTATCCCTAGATATTTCTTTAACAACTTATGGTATATACCTGTGGATAAGCTGAGGATTTTAGGTGCCAATATACACCCCCAAAATTGGGTTCAGTTTATCCACAGATGGGCTTATCTGCTAGTATATATGGTAATACTTTCTTAAAGTACCTGTATTTCCTGTATACACTCACAGGTAAGTCCATTTGTGGATAAGATGACCATCGAATTTTTAATCAAAATACTATGAAACATGTGCCACCTGCCAAACTTGTTTCTGTTCAGACTCGGAGGTAGAATCTGTCTCACATGTGCTATTAAAATGTTCATTGTACACCCAATGGCGATCAAGTTTAATACTTTCAACTGTTAATAACTAATCGCCATTGCAGCCAGAAGGCTATTACCTTTCTCCTGGGTGGCTACTTTTCAGAAACCTCTAAGAAAGTTGCAAAATTCTTATCAATAACTATACCTATTAGAAACCGCCTAGTTCCTCCCTCATGCTATTAATTGTTAGTTGTTAATTGTTTTAGGATTTTCTTGAAATTTTAAAAAATTCTCTTTGTAGTTAGTGTATTGTATGCTGGTCTTTGTGTTTGGTCTTGGACTGTAAATGAATTTTGATTGATTAATCTGATTATTATATTCATGTAATGCTCTTACTTGGTTGGCATGACTTCCAATGATATAAAAAGGCTTGGCATTAAGATTGTTAGTGTTCTAGAAGGATCCAAGTTTTTTTCTTTGTTGGTGCACTAGCTAGTTTTATAACTGAAGTGACAGTATAACACTGTGAAAAGCACAGTAAAATAAAGACATTGGTTCTTGAATTAAGTGGCTAGGGAAATGAAAAACATAAAGGATAAAGTTACACCTTAAATTAAGCAAGCCATTCATTTTGATATCACTTTAAAGTCACGCTTTAAATAAGACATAAGTCTGATATGTTTTCCAGGTAAGAGCATAAAAATGTGTTGCAGTAGACTGAAAGTCTAGTCAGTTATTCTGTAGGAAACCCTCAAGCAGGACATGACAGCAATACTACTTTTGATACATGTGATATATTGTCACTGTGAGTAGTTCCCATCATATTTTAGTTGTTTCAAATGCCTACAAAATTTATCAGAAGTGACAGTGAAATGAGTGAGCATAGCATGAGTGGTATATTTTCCAGACTGCCTTCAACTTCCTAAGGCTATTAATATCTGAGAAGTAAGATAATTGAATTCAATAGGAATACTTCCACATAAACTTGCATAGGGCTTTTTTTTCCAGTACAGTGGTACCTCGGGTTACGAATGGCTCTGTTTACGAACTTTTCGGGTTGCGACCAGCTCCGGCTGCAAAAATTTACCTCAGTTTGTGAACTCCGCCTTGGGGTACGAACCGGATCCGCGGCCATTTTCTGCCGTGACATGTGGTCCGCGGCCATTTTCCGCCTGTAACACGTGGTCCACGGCCATTTTTTTGCCCGTGCCACGTGGTCTGCGGCCGTTTTTCTGCCCTGCCGTGTGGTCCGCGGCCGTTTTTCCACCCGTGCCACGTGGTCCGCGGCCGTTTTTCCGCCCTGCCGCGCAGTCCGCGGCCGTTTTTCCGCCCTGCTGCGTGGTCCGCAGCCGTTTTTCCGCCCTTGACGCGTGGTCCGCGGACGCTGGAATGGATTAACGATAATTACATTGAACCTTATGGGAAAATTTGCTTCGGGTTGCGAACAAATCGGGTTGCGACCAGAGTCACGGAACGGATTAAATTCGTAACCCGAGGTACCACTGTACGATGGTAAAATCATGATGTTTCACTTAGAGACCATGTCACTTAATGACTGAGTTGCTGGTTCCAATTGTGGTTGCTAAATGAGGACTACCTATACTCAATTATTCTTCCTTAGGAACTCTTTCTACATGGAACTTCTAGTTTCAGAGGCAAAACTGAATATAGATAGTCCCTGGGTTAAGAATGCAGGGATTCTTTACAGACGGCCCATAGTTAAGAATGGAGCCTTTCGTAGCAAAATTTGAGTTAAATACACAATAGTTCAAGTTAATTACACAATACTACTTATGAAGTGTTATACGATAATACTATTCCAGCTTACATACAAATTCGACTTAAGGACAGACCTTGGGAATGGAACTCGTTCTTAAACTGGGGACTACTTGTACTTAAGGTTAGGAGAGCAACCAACAACATATGGAGTAACTTATTCTCATTTAAATCTGGCATTTTGTTTATTTTAGCCTCTCTCTGTTCAGTATTCCTAACAATGAAGATACAATTGGTCTTTATGAAGCAAATGTTCTTTTATAAGCAACAAATTGGTTTTAAGAAAATGGTTCATACCTGTGTTAGAGTAGATCAATTCTGTCTGAGATTTAGATTTCCACTGAGTTACTCCAGGAGAGACAGCTTTGTAAGTATGATGGAATGTATATACAAAGAGGAGGGTGATGTGAGAGATCAAGGCTATCAGGAAGGAGGGAGTGCATTCCAGGAGGGGAAAGGAGACAAAAGATAGCACAGTCCACAGGGGAGTGTGGGAAGCAAAAGAGGTTCAGGATAGGCACTCCCTAGAATCTCCCAGGGTATATCCACTAGTTGCAGTAGTATAGATTTAGTCTGGCAAGATTATATCTAAAAGGTATAAGCAAATAAAGGAACTTTACTCAACTGGATTGTTTCACCATTGTTCTTGGGCTGACAGTGAGTCGTGAAATCTAATTGGCAGCTGAAACAACTAAACAATAACATGTAGTGGATCATGCAATAGACTTAATTTTTTTCATAGTAGTGCAGTCTCCCCTGTGATAAAAATTAATGTAAAGTGTGGTTTCTCTAGCTCAGAGTTTCTCAACCGTAGCAACTTTAAGATGTCTGGACTTCAACTCCCAGAATTCCCCAGCCAGCTACTGTTGAAATCCAGACATCTTAAAGTTGCTAAGTTTGAGAAACACTGGTCTTGTTCTTTGCAGAAAAAAAAATCTGAGCAGATGCTATCAGGAAAAGCTTCCCGACAATACAACTGTCTTTCCTCTGGTATTTAAAATGTTCTTGCAAATTGTGAAGGTCATCAGATAGGAGGTAGGCATTATTGCAACTGGAGCTTTTCCTTATACCTACTACTGTACCATTCCACACAACACATACAGAGATGCTCTGCAGAGTTGTAGCACTGCAAAGGAAAAGGCAAACTTTAATCCCATTTCAGATGCATGCAAGGGGGAAATAACCCTCAACTTCAGAAAGCTGATTCTGAACTGGGCAAAGAGCTTCTGTGGAATTGCCCTTTGTTGGATTGATCTTGTATTTAAATTGTTACGTGGGACTGCCTCTCCCTACAGACACCTACCCGTCCTACAAGATCAGATAGGGTGGGCACGCTCCTAGTCCCTTCCCTTAAACATTGCCATCTTTTGGGATCTAGGAAGCATACCTTTTCTGTGGCAGTCCCTACCCTATGAAACACCCTTCCCCCTGAAGTCCTAGCCTTCCAAAAAACACTTAAGACCTGGCTTTTTCCCCAAGCACTGGGATAGGGTGAGATTGATGAGAGGACTTAGTGATGGACTGCATGTGAAAGTTTAACTTGGTGCCAGGTTTTAATGTTTGTGGTTTTAATAGATATATGCAAGTATTAATGGTATATTGATGTCGTTTTAACTGTTGGTTGGGAGCCGCCCAGAGTTTGATATAAGACGGGCAGCTATATAAATGTTTTAAATAAATAATAAGTAATCCCTTGTTCTATATTATGAAGCTATATTGTGAGTGTATTGTCTGCTGTTGTAGCTTTTGTCTTGAAGAGTAAACTGGTGAAGGGAGGAAAACAATGTTTCTTTTCATAGATAACATTGATTTCACATGTTGGTACTTCTCTCTCTCCATGAACCTTCCAAGTTTATTTTTTAAACAAGTTGGCTTCTTTCAAGAAGGCTTGAGTTCCAAACCAAATTAGAAAGCACCAATTGAAGCAGCTCTAAACTGCATGCTGGGTTGACTGCATCTGTTATGTCTAGCAGCAAATACAGTTTTCTCAAGATATTTAATCTGTAAGGGAACTCTCCTACTCTTTTGTTTTTATTGCAAACATGCAATTAATCACCCTAATTGCTCAGGTACCCAGAAGCCCAAGATAGTATAGCAAAGCAAAACAAAAATATATGACATTCCAAGTACCTTGAGGATTTAAACATTCATTCTGGTAATGTAAAACTTGTTTAAATAAGAAAAAAGTGCTCTAGGAAGAAAAGGACTGTAATAATATTTTGTATCATTGCTTTTAAATTCTAACCTCTTATTTATATAGTTTGAGTTATGAGACCTATGGAGTAATATATGCTTTTTTATGAATATCAGAATATTATTATATTATAATACTATTCTGATATTATTATACTTCCTTGTATTTACTTTAAATCTGTTATTTTTGTAATCTTACCAAAATAATTGCTGACATTTGTGGCCCTGAATGTAATCCTGAATCAGAATGGGAATGGGGAATGGTATCAAATTGCACATATACTGGCAAGATAAGAGTCCATTTGTTATTGGACTGTCACTCCTGTCTTCTCTACTGGGGCTCTGCTAGACCTAGTGTATAAATAATAGATGGATGGATGCACCCATGCATTGAAACTGGGCAGTCCTTAGCTCCTAACTATTGTGTCAGGACACATTTCCACTGATCAAATCAACTGCCATTCTGGAGAACTGAGTACCCATCCACTACTTCTGATTCTATTTCATCTCCCATGACTTAGAGATGAGCAAAATTCAGTGATTCAAGTATGAAACATTCTACTCTTCCTCCAAACCATACAGAACCTCTTCCAGAACAGCTTCCATTCTGGCAGCAGTTTGGCAGTTTCCAGAAGTAAATTCTCTGAATCAGAAATAGTTTGATGTGTCCTGAAGGGATTAGGTTCCTGGGGTCATATCACACAGTCTAGTAAGGAAAGATTGAGATTGACCCAGAGTGTTCTGATTTTTTTTTTTTTGCTCATCCTAAATCGATGTAAATTCTGAGTTTGCACTACATACTAGACCTGGAAGTGACTCTTTGAGTAAGTTGTAGGAAACAACTTAATTACAGTATTTGTATGCATAATCTCCATAGAGTTCCTGAGCAGGAAGACAAAATATTTCCCAAAGTTCTTGTACTACACATTTCTCAAAAGTAGCCTTCCCACAATCAGGTCTTTTCCTGTTTGGATTATACATGTTGTCATTGTGGACAAAAGACACACTGGCTGGAAGTGATAGCAGTTGTAATCCAAAATATCTGAATTGCTTTATTAAAGGAATCTGCCCCTCAAAGTATATTTCTTTTTCATCCTTGCTTAGAGATCACTGCTATTGCATTGTGATCAAAAACTCAGTAATAATACCTGTGGCAGGTAAATGTTAAGGAACATAGGACAACTGCATTTTTATGAAAGTTAATCAATGCAGCTTAGTTTAAATCAGGTGTTACAAAAATTGTTAACCACATAATAGTTATGGAATTGTAGCCTCCCCTTCACAGGGAAATGATGCTCAGTTTCCACTTATCCAATCATCAAACACAGAGACACACACTACCCATCTGAACAGAATAGTTTTCTTTCAGTGCTCAGCTTTCATAATAATTCTTTCCTATTTGCTTTTCTTTGTAATTTTGAATATTAATTTGTCTCTCTTCTTAGTGTCTGTTTGAAAGATAGACACTAATACATTGGCTTTTTTGCAAGTGAACAACAGTGTAAGGTAAAAATGAAACTATAAGAACACTGATTATATTATCCCCCAAAATATTGCAGAACAAAAAAGAAAAGAAAAGACTTATTTATCTCCACACTCAGAGTATAAAGAGTGACTTTACTGGGCCAGCTCAACTCGGAGGAACTTGAACTAAGCTCAAGAACTCTTCACCATGCCAACTTTGCACACTATTTTGGGATCTTAAGGTGAGTTGACTTGAGCGATTTTTTTTAAAGAAAATATTAAGAACTGGAGCTCTCTCTTGTGACCAAAGAGAGAGTTGCAGTTCCAGTATGAGAGCCATCATCCTACAGTGTAGCTTTTGTCTTCTAATATTAGACGCTATCTCATCCATAAATTCAAACTAAATAGAACTAACTTCAATGGGACCTATTTCACAAGAGTGTTCACTTTGTTTCTTCTGACCACAGCTATGTAAAGACAGCCATACAGCTGACTTGCTGACATATGGTGATTTGCCTTGGCTGGTTGATTTTTCTGAACACTCTTTCATATATTATTCTACAGTGTTATAGGATTTGAAACTGTGGTGTTCCTTGAGGGATTATACAAAAGAATTCTGAACATTACTCTGGAAAGGGTAGAATCCTGTGTAGTGCACACTACTTTTCAATGAGCATAAATCACATGGGTTAATTCAATAAGTATTACACTGGAGCTCAATGCAGATAGGCAATGAGTACATAGAAAACACAGTTATATGCATAAACAAATGATTTGGTTCTCTTTCTTTAGTTTCAGAAAATAATATGAATTGCAATGCCTGACAGTTTAGAGAAGTACCTGTGTACTGTTGAGAAAGTATTGTGTCATTGCTCTGTCACACATTTAGAGTGCATCTGAATGTATAAACTGGCTACTTGCCTTGGCTTAAAGTCTGCTTTCTTGTGAGATTGGAAGTATTATCTTGGAAGCACTCAGGGAAATGGAGGCCCCTCATGACAAGGAGATTGACCTCTTCTTAAATAGCAGTGAATGGGTGTTCTTCTTCACTAATAGTGAAATCCTATTTGTGTATACTTAGAAGTAAATTAAATGGGAATTATTCAGGCAGCTGAAAAAAGGATTATACCCTTAACTCCTTGCATATGAAAATATGTCAAAATTTAAATAACATGAAAGTGCTTTGTGGGATCAGATAACAAGCACATCTAATCCTGTGACTAGAGAAGTACTAGTAAATTGTAATTATATTGATACATACATGTGTCTGTATGCGTATGTGTGTAAATAGATTCAAATATATATGTAAACCTAAATTGTTAGGATGAATTTAGTAATCATATTTCATTGTGAACATTATGTGAAGGAAAAAAGCTCCTTTTGTTGTTATACAGTGTTGTAACCTTTAAAAGAAAATGATGGATTTTTGAAGCAAAGTAATATTAGCATACTTGTGTCAAAGCTCTCAAGTCGTTTTTATACAATGAGATAATTCAGTTCCCTATAATTGATGTGGAAAAACATGTGAATTATGAATCAGGAAAAAGCTAAATCAACTATTTTTTATTAAGCTTTTCATTGTCTTCTTTTCATTCAAGACCGGTACTGTCCTTGATGATCCTTTGTCCCACTCTTCCTACCTACTTCTCTAGGATTTCCATTCTTCTGATGTCATATCTATAGTCATTTTCTTTCTCCAGGATTTCCAGTTCTTCAAAATGGCTGCTCTAACATTTTAGTCTATTCAGTGGCCACTTCTGATTAATAATGGAAATATTTCTGTATAACTCTTAACATTTTCATCACTACTTCCCCTTTTCCTCTCCAATCCCACTTACTATTAAATACGTACCTGCTCCATCTCTCTTGCCCAAGGTTCAGACTTGGAAAAAATGGAGAATGATTGCTGCTTGTTTTGGTAAATCAAGCACTATGAGTGGCAGTTGGGTTTGAGATGAGCTTAACTGTGTGATACTAAAGTTGAGTGATCACCCTGTTTGGTTTGAATGTCTTTCTGAGAATACATGGAACTTTTTGGGTGTCCATGTTGTGGTTATATTCCCAATTTAAGAGCAGGTTTTTTCAAGTGTTAATGCAGAAATGACTCCAGATCATTGTTGTCTACAGAGATGTGGCACTGAAGTAGATGTGCATGTACTTGGCTATAAACTAGTGGGAGAAAGCTTAATCTGGATAGAATGAAGTATGTGGAATAGGAATGACCAGGACATAATTTCTCCACTGTACTGTCTAGATGAGGGGGTGGGGGGTGGGGAAACTGTCTGAAGCTGTTTTTTCCTACGACCGAGTCAGGCTAAAGGAATTAAATTTTAAGTGCCAATTCATGGACAATAAAAAGCTCAGGAAGGACACGTTTTGCTCGTTTCCCTCAATCTGGTAGTTATTTAATATGAAAAGTAAAATCCCTCATCCTGTTTTATAGTCAAAGCTGCATCTCTATAAGGGATGGAAAGATTTGACACTACCCACTATGGAGGAATGGTTGGTAAAATGGACAGATCTTGCTGAGATGGATAAAGTAACTTCTTTGATTAGAGAAAAGACACTATCTGCATTTATTGGTGACTGGAAACCTCTTATGGACTTTTTGCATAAAAATGAAAAAGTGAACTTGTGACTTATGGCTTTGATGATTAGACAGTATAGGTTATAGAAAGAAGAGTATTATGATGTAACTTTAGAGAGAGGTTAAAATTTAATTGTACTTGTAACTGCTGTGAAGAATATGGGAAGCCACTTTGTAACTTTTTTCTTTCTTTTCTATTTTTCTTCAACTTTTTTGTTTTTTTGTACTTTTTGCTTTCTCTTTGTTTTCTTCCTTACTTTATATTAGTTTTTAACTATATAACTATCTCCTGCATCTCTATACATCTGATCTAGATTGTCGTTCAGTGCACCCCAATAAACGTATAGGAGAGGCATGTTGTTGTAGCCTCCCCCAAACTGCTGTTCTCAAAAGGTGTTGGACTTCAGTTCCCATGGGACAAAGAAAATGAGCTTCAATAGGTAAGGATACAATTGTCCAACCAAAGTATGTCACAAGTACATTCAGTTGATATAAAGAACTAATATCATTCAATGCTTAGATGATTGCTTCCCTAAGCAGAACAAGCACAAAGAAATATGAAATTAATACCAAATGTGGGTACATGGACAGAGACATATTTTTCCCATCACAGAAGTAACTTTTTTCAGTCCCTCCTCCCATACAGTGAGATTTTCATATGGATCTGTTTAATATGAAGAATCTACCACAAGCCTCAAAAATCAGGATTGAATTAATAGCCAGGATTATGCATTATTGCCAGAGAATCAACCATCTTTTCTATTGGATTCTTCAGACCACTCTTTCCTGACTGGGAAAAAAAAAATCCTTGAAAGAGAAATGTGATTTGGAGAATCACAATTTGAATGACAACATAAAACATCTTTGAATGATTCAGTTGAGTGATAGTTGATATTATCATATATTCTTGGTCCCCTCAATCAATAATGAATTAAAGGTTTTTCTATAACTGAAAAACTGATTGTATGATCTTTTGTTATGTTTATAAAATATCTTCTGTGGCATAACTGATGCTATGGTTTTACACAGCTAGTCAGGGTATGCAGCCAAAACACACAAATTCTGTTTTAAAATTTTGGAAATCAACAGGGTTTTATTTCCCAAGAGTCTAGCTCATTCCAAATCTTTTTTTTTTTTTTAAAAAAAGAACTGCTAATGGTTTGGTGTGTCAGATTCACTATTGTTATAATTCAACAGAATTGAGGGAAATCTACACCTTCGTTCAGTTCAGTGAACAACTTTAACACTGAACTGGAATGGAATGTTGTCATCAGCTTTTTGGGTGCCCTTGTACTTCTCCAGTTCTTTTAATGATCAAATGCAATGTGTTATCATTGTATAATTGAATCAAACACATAAGGATTTGATTTAGTGATAGTTGTTTTACACTGCTTCCTTCATGATCTGTTCTAGACGAAAACTGTGTTCCAAGGTACTCTTAATTGCTTCCATACAGGCAGTTATTACACAAAATGTTTTTTTTCTTTTCTTGTGCAGTTGCCACTATCGGTCATCATGAGTATTAGGATACCAGTCAATTCCCATCCCATGTAGTCATTTATTTGTGTTACTATTATTACTTCAAAACAGTTACCTAATACAACCAAATGGACATAATTTTGCAGAGTAATTGGCTTGTTTGACAAATATGATCTAATTTTATGGCTTGTATGAAAAAATAACTTAATTCTTTTTATTTAGCAAACATAGCATGACCCATGTTATTAAAGTAGCGCTGGGATGATGTAACTCAGCTTATTGATTACTTAGATATTACTAACTGGGAGCCCATAGAAGTTTCCTGATGCTTTATTCAGGGTGATTCAACCATTCAAGTGGTTGAATCACTCTGCAGAACCCAAGACGTGATGTCTCCTCTTCATAGTTATGAAAGTGGCAATGTGAACAATAAACCATTCTTCACTATAGCGGGAGCCATTGCTAATTGGGCAAGAAAATGGAGAACCTCCAAGGATAGGGTATAGTTCCAACCAAGGCCATACACTGGGGATTCATTAGAGTTTAACAACCTACCTGGGTTACAAAATCTTTGGAAATCAAAGTTGGGAAGTATGTGGTCCTCCACTGGGCCTAATGGGAATTGCAGTTCCCATTAGCCCCAGCCACTAGTCAATTGTGAAAAATGCTGGATAATTCAATGACATCTGGAGGATCACAGGTTTCTTACCCTTATTTTTGGTGATAGCAAACAAATGATTAGAATTGCTTTCAAGTGACAGCAGCTTTGGAAATGGAGCCAGGTAATGCTTGTTATCTCTGCTGGCCAGAAAGCCATTTATGATTGGTACATATTTCAGCTATTTTTTTCTATATTTGCTAAGATCACAAAGGCTCATATAAAGTTTGTACTTAGGAAGAAATCAGCCTGCATCTTAGCATCAGACTTTTACTCTTGATCCTGTGATATAAACAGACTCATGTATCTGCAGCTTGTTATATTCGTCTTGATGGGACAAGAGAGACCATAGAGCAGAAGTGGACTGCTCAAGGGCTGCACCAGTCCTGCAAAGCATGTCATCAGAACTCAGACACAAACCCAAGGTGGTTTATTTTTGGAGATGGGTGAATGGGTTGAGGTTATGGGTTAATCTAACATCTGTCGGTATGCACTTCTATTCAGTATACTTATTTATTTAGTCATCTTTAACATCATTCTCCTCTTACCCAGGTGCTTGTTTTGGCCAATGTATTTCCAAGCTGAGAGTCATCACAATATGAGTGTGTACATGTGTTTAAGGACAAAGGGAGTTGTGACTAGGGCAGGTCTGAGTTATCTTCAGGAGATGGGGCTAGGAAAGTATTTTAAATCACTTTCCCCATTCTGTTTTCCCAATATGAATCCCTCCCCACCTCTTTTGACCTTCTGTTTCCTGAGGAGGCATAATTCAAATGGAAGGAGATTGCGGGGGAGACAGAACCCCCCCCCCCAGTATCATGGCACTCAGCTAGATTAGATCTTTTTTACTCCTGAGCCACATTGAACATTTTTTGAAAAAGAGAGGATCCAGTCATTGCTTTGCATGATTTGTCCCTGAAAAGTTTTACCTATTGATTGTTATATATCAGTAAAAGGCATAAGGCCTCTGTCCATTGCTATAATACTGGATTAAATGATCAGGTTTAGATGGGTTATTAAATTATGTATCATAAAGCAAATAATTGAATCAGGATGTTGAACAGATCCAACAAAACTGAGCAACATAAAGACTCTGATAGTCTCCTAATTAACAGCAGCTGGATCTATTATGTGGATTAAATGCTCTTGCATAATCGGTAACTCTTTTTAAACGAAAACAAAGCTATTAATCATATTAATATTTAATGAGGCAGCAAAATAGATTTTAAATGCACAAAATAACACAAGCCTGGATTGAAATGAACATCTATCTATTTAGGCAGTTCAAATTAAATTGATAAAGGCTATAATCTGATTCACATTTGCACATATTTAAATGGCATTGAACTGATCACATCTGAACCATACCTCATTTTGCTAGACATACTTTACAAAAGTTTATGAGCTGAGGGCTTTTGAATGATATCCCAGAAAGCAGCACTATAAAAAGGAGCAGGTGATGCTAGAAAAAAGCCCTAAAACCAATTTAATTTCCATTCAAGCTTAATGAAAATTAAGCTTAGTTATTTTGACTATGCACTTAATATGAGTACTCCATACAGTAGTCATATTGTAGTCTAATATTGTAAGTCAGATATCAGCATATTTATGATTTAGTAGGAGAAAAAGCAGAGAATTTTTCAGCACCTGCCCTCAACAGCTAACCTGTGGTATTATCTTTGAGAATGACTACAACAAGCCACCCCAACAGGTGAGGATTGCTTCTAATGCTTCTTTCATAAAGGGGTGGCTCCAAGGAAACTTACTATTAAAAAAGGTATGGCATTGTTATCAGTAGGGGCAGGTATGTTTAGAACTATGTTTATATGCTAATTGCTTAAAAATAAGGCTCAACAAATGGGAATGAAAATCCAGAGCTAGAAAGTGGAGGCTAAATATAGGGATTCTAAGCTTTACATGAATGTTCAAAGTAAATCACTCAGTACTATGATAATTCTGACTTCTGAGGATATAATTGTATTTTTTCTTGCAGATAACTATGGAGATAACCTTAATTTTGGACCAAATGGCCACTAGAGGGTGATATTGATATGGTTTAGTGAAATTTAAAATTGTTTAGAGTAACCCTTTTAACCAATGTAAATTCCAAGTTTTAAAAAAAAGTTTCAATGAATATCTTTTTCTTCATCTTCTGTCTTCAATATACGTTACAGTATACTTATATGGAGATGGATAAAACCATACCTCAGAAATTGTTACAAACACAACACTCAGTCTCATATAAAATTCTATGAACATTTGAAAAAAATGGTGAAGGTACACTAATTATGCCTTCATAATTTTAGGCTCTCTACATCTGGGCAACTAGTGCGTAATCTTTGATACCAGCACAGAACCATAAATAATCAGCTTCAGTGCCCTTTCAAAATGGTAATCATATGCTAAATTGGAAGTCGCCTATCTTTTGGGGTTTGGGCACATCTGGAACTTTGAGAAAGCATCATGGATGGTGTGGCAATTTCAATTTTAAATGGTTTTTTAAAATAAAATTAATGTCTGTATTGCAGAAGGAATTTTTTTTCTCTAAGTCCTTGTGAGGAATACCTCCTCAAACATAAAACAGCATTTAATTAGAATGACAATCGTATGAGGGAAGTTGTGCACTTTAGCCTGATTGTTTATAGAGTCAGAAAATTAAAAACCTGATGTTTTCAACTGTTACAAGAATCTAGATGTCTAAATGGACATACCATCTGAGAGACAGTCTAGAGGCCAAAAGAAAAACTTGATCTACCAAAAAATCTGCATGAATCCAATCTTTGCTTTGAGTAGAAATCCTACTTTGAGTAGGAACTGGCAGATTTCCAGAAAGCCTGCAGTTGTCCCCTCCTACTCCCTGCAGTAAGCCTCTTCCCATATTAGGCTTAAGGATATGACTTAAAATGGAATTGTTTCAGATCTTTGATTCTTAAATGGCACCTTCAGTTTTTTTTGGGGGGGGGGCTGCTTTTGTGATTTTCTTGTTTTTAACTTTTAATAGCTTTTTATAAATGCTTAATGTATTGTTTTAATGACATGATTGTAATCTACCAAGAATTTCTCAATTACAATTGTGCGTGGAATTGTTTGTGCAAAGAGACTGAATTAAATAAATATTTGTAAGAGCAACCAAGCATAAGCAAGCATATACTATCATCATCCAGTCTTCCTTCTTTTATGTGTTTAGTTTTCTTAGCAAATTTCTGAATAAACACAATTTGTTTAATTATTTTAAGTTCTGTCTGTGTCATCTTTGCCATCATATCTAGTAATATCTAGGTTTTAAAAAGCTCATGGCTTTTTAGCAGCAAATACTGTCTTGTGAGGATTTTTTTGGGGGGGGGACAGATCATTAAAAAAGACATTGATAAGCTACAAGTGCATCCCCAGGACTGAGATCTCTCTTCAAATATGATGGTAATATTAGAGTTGCCACATCTGGGCTGCAGAAGTCCAGACAACTACTGGAATGCAGCAAAGAACCAAATTTTTCTGTATCTCTCTGCTGCCATCTTGTGCTTATCTGGATTTTTGAAGCCCAGATACAGTAATCCTAGATAAGAGTAGTGGAATTCCTCCAAAGGTGCCATACCAAACTAGCTGCCAGGTTGATGGTGCTTACTAGAGACGTCTATTTCATATACAGAAAACCATCATTAAATGAAGAGTTGTTTCTCGGAGGACCCTCATTATACAGCGGAGATTTTAATCCTTTTTTATTTGGAAAAATTCTTCCAAACTCTCCGTGTTTTTATACTGCTGTCTCAAGCATGATCCACACATTATTTTAATCTCTTTTTCAGAATCAGCTTTCCAAATGTATTTCTCACACTGATATTGACTATTTGATGGGTTATCCTGCTGTTGTCCTCAATCTTCTCCTCCTTATTGGATCATCCTCTACCTTCCAACCACTACCTATTGTATTTTTCTTCTCATTCCCTTGAGTCACACCAATGTAGTCCTGGTGTCTCCATTTGCACATCTCATTACCTGGGTCTCTGTTAGCCCACCCCCCTTCCTTGTTACCTTACTGCCACTTCTAAGACTCCTCCTTTATTAAGCAAAGTGATACCTTTCATTAGTTCTATTTTCTATTAAAGCTGCTGTTCATTTTTAGAAAAGTAGTTGTGTTAAACTCTTGCAGCCAAAATAACAGATTTAGTATAGCATATACCTTCTTGGAATCTAGTTTTTATTCTTTTATTCATATTCTTTTATTCTTGTTTTCCCTAATAAGCCACTTATATTACTTTCACACAGAAGAAAAGCTGGAAAATTGGAATGTCAGATGATAAATTGTTTAAATTACAGCATTTTGGGAAGAAGACAGAGAAATTGCGTATAGAACTGCATGAGTTCTAAGTGAAGAGTTAGTTCTCACTGGCAGAACAAAGTGAAAAAAAGAGAGCAGACTAGTTTCCAATTTTTAATTCTTTCTTGTAAAATTGAAAATATAAAACCTGCTCAGCAAAGTGAAAACGTTTATGTACATGAGGTCTGTGAATTTTAAAGAAGTCCTTTTATAGTCAAGAAAACATCCCATGAATTAACTGTGATTAAAGGGACCAGCAGTCTTAAATTGAAAACATACTTCTTAAAAAAAAATCTTTACAAGCATATTATATAATTTAAATTTATATTTTACTCAAAAGGACTTACACATCAAGCAGTTTTAAATGCTCCTCCTTCTCCCTTAAGAGAATCAGTTTCAAAGTGCCACAACAAAGGAATAGATACCAACAATTACACAGTATATTCCTTTATAAAATAGATTGGTAAATGCGAACAGTTGATTTAAATGAACACATAAAAGGTTGCAGATTAAATACAGTCAAGGTAGGTCAACAACAATTCCGTAAATACAAAAGGCATTATAAGCACGGTAGACAAAGTAATGATTTAAGGTGGACTTAAGTATCTGTGTAGATGGGAGGAATGTGATTCAAACAGTGATCAAAAGTGCCATTTTGGAAAAATCCATTATTCTCTTCAGTTCCATTGATAACTTCTTCTGATATACACTCTGCTTCAGAAATGACCTCATAGCCTGGAAGTATGGTAAGCATATGAGACATATTAACTATGAGGTAGCAAGAACAATCTGAATTGGAGACTCAGACTAAATATGATGCTCTACTGTAAGGTTTTCTTTCTCTTGTTTCTTTTTTTAATGCAAAGAGGCCTCATAAATTGGCTAGCAAGAAAGGGGAGGAAGCTGCTTAACTCTTTTCTTCTGCTTCCTGCCATCTGTCTACTCCAAATCTAACTCCCTCCCTCTGCTTTCATGTTATCAGGAAGAAAGACATGCAAAAAAACAACAACAACTCTCTAGGTGTCCAATAGCTTGGCATGCTCCAAATCATTTGGTTTTATGTTTCCCAGAATTCCAAGCTACTATAACTAATTGTGCTAGCTGGGAACTCTGGATGTTGTACTCTCAACACATCTGGAGCACATCAGATGGGGAACACTGCCCTAGAGCTTTAAAACTAATGACTGCTTCAATCTACACAGAAAACAGTATTACTGCATCCAGGTACGTGTAATTATGACAAGAAGGGATTTTTTTTTAAAGATTTTTTTTTATCCTGTCTTTATTATTTTTATAAATAATTCAAGGTGGTGAACATACCTAATACTCCTTCCTCCTCCTATTTTCCCCACAACAGTAACCCTGTGAGGTAAGTTGGGGTGAGAGAGAGTGACTGGCCCAAAGACACCCAGCTGGCTTTCATGCCTAAGGTGGGACTAGAGCTCACAGACTCCTGCTCTCTAGCCCGGAGCCTTCACCACTAGGCCAAAGTGGCTCTCTTTTTCATCCACTACAGGGTCATTCAATCCGTTAATATGTTGAGTAACCATACAACTTAAATGTCTACACATGTCATGTTGTTAATCATTCTGAATTGCTAAGGGTTGGTAATACATCAAATAAGACATACTATTAGAAACAATGTAATTGGTGAGAGTTTCTTATATTCGGGATCAAGGCATGCAAACAAAAGCTTTGTAAAACAGAATTCTCGTGATTGGATTTTTAATTTTTTTTCCTGTTTATGTCTCTGCAAAATATGCATCAATAACAGAGCAGAGCTCTGCTGCTAGAGGAAAGTCCTTTTCCAGTTTGGATTGTTAATTAGTGAACTATTGCCTCTGCATTTCACAGCTTCATAGCCCTGCAGCTTTACTCATAACTCTCAAACATTTCTGAAGAACAATATCTGTTTCACATTACATTCCTGCTTTTGAAACATCTAAATGTTAAATCTTCTCTTCTCCTTTTATACCTGTAGAAACCAAGCACATTTTGAATAACTGGGCATATACAGTATATGAGTATGAACAGAGGACCAACTTCTGCTGCACTGAAGGAGTGTACTGTAAAGGAGCTAAGAGTATCAACATTTTAATTGTAACATCTTGTTCCTAGGCTACAATTTACAAGACATTAAATGACAGGGTTATAGCCAAAAATTGTTGATGCCAGATGCTCTAATATAAGGGAGTTAAGTAAAGATGGGGGAAGGGCAGAAGAAGGAAAGAACAACTTTGAAGATAAAAGGTGAAGATGGGGTTAAGGAAAGTATGAGGTTCTGGGACTTTTTCCTGTTTCCCATAATTTCCAAACCATTCTTTCATTTCAGATCTTTTGGGAGAGCTTCAAGTTCAGGAGAGATTCAAAGCAGATAGCTACTGCACTAGGAGCCTGTTTAACCTCAGTGCTACAAATCATTAAAAACTCTGGGTGAATACATTCGAAAATAAATTCAAACACTCTTCTGTTATTTTTTAGAAACTTTTGCCGTTCAAATTATCAACAGGATATGGTTAAACACACACCTAGACACTCCTATAAACCATCCAAAGCTCTGAAATGTAAGTACCACTTACTGACCATTTGTAAGACCCACAGAGCAGCTCTCTGTTGTCATACTAAGCATTCCTAGTAAATGTGTTCTTATGCAATATTGGTAGTATTAAGAATCAAGGGGAAAAACACTGAGCAACTCACCTAAAGTTTCAGTGTATCTTGTCAGTGCAAATGATCAAATATGGATGTTAGAATTTGCTTTTAAGGCCAAAGTATTTGCCTTCTTAAATTCCCTCTGCCAAATTGAAATAGTTCACAGTAGTTTAATCTCCAGAGAGAAAAATGTTGATGGCTATTGAATTTGTTATCTAGTCATGATATTATTGTTTGCTCCTATGATTTCTTTTGGAGAGGTTATTTTGCCAATTCTTCAAGCCTGCAGCTGCCAGTCAATTTAGATTTGAAATCAGAAGTTAGTTACAGGAAGTAATGCTTTAATAACATCAAAAGGGCAAGTTCCAAAAAGCAGAGAACAACATGAAAGGGATTCTGAGCAAGTGCAAAGGGATGATTAAAACCTTCATTCTTTACTTTCTCCTTAGTTCCAATCTGATTCACACACTTTACATATTTAGGCTGCAACCATATATACAGTATATTCTTAATATGGATCTGCATAAGATTTTGGTTTAGCCACACAAAAGTGAAACCAAAATTCTCTCCCTGTAAATACAATTCAGGCAACACTAATTTTTACTAACGTTTGTTTTTTCAAGAGTTTTAGTTGTGAAAACCAGTGCTGTACTTTTTTCAGGCAAGGCTCAAAATAATCCATTCCAAAATATGTTCAAAACTTTCAAATAGTTATTTACAATTCTGAATCATTTCTGACAATCTCAGCCACTTTCCAGCCCAAATTCTTCCTCACAGACCCCTCACAGAGTACCAAAGGAGATTAATGTGAGAATTTATGTTTGTAAAAGAAACGACAATAAGCAGAGAAAGAACAAGGCAGAACGAAAGTTCAAAGCTACCCTGACATGCATGAATTCTTTCTCTATAGTGAGGCTGCTTTGGGGTCTACTGAGCTATGGTGATGGATAAATTTGGTTTTATGATAATTTTTCATCAGCGTTTTCGTTCTACTGAAGAGAATCTCAAGCAAATCATTCATGAATACTTATAATAGTTTTGAGAAAGTGTAACAGTTTGGTGAAGAGGGAAACTGTTTTGTTATTTTTAAATTTGAGGAAAATCTTTATAACCTGTACACTAAAATATTTAATTAAACTATCCTTTAAAAAAGCTGACAGAAGCTTATATGAATGAGATATTTGGTTAATATCTGTTAAGATCAAAATTTCCATTTTGTGAATGTCACAGTAGATATTGTAGAGTCCTTGGTGCTCTCTGAGCATGGTTGTTTGCTTGCAGATGGTTCATCACCCGTCTCGGTAACTTCATCAGTGCTAGTGAGTATGGGGTTTGCTCCCTGTTTATATACAGTAGCTTGCCTTGCCAGTATTGGTGGTGGTGTGGTTTTCTCCTTGGTAGTTCCTTGATTAGGACATTGTTTTCTGCTCACTGTTTATCTGGTGTTAATCTCTGCTTATCTAGGTGTTGGTTGCTGGAGAGGATGTGTTCTGGTCTTTTTGCTTCCTTCTTTGCTTTTTTATTGTCACTTTTGAATGGTGTGTAAATATGGTTTATCTCTATGTGTCTATTGATAGCTGATTTGTCTGAATGCCAAGCTTCCAGGAATTCCCTAGCGTTTTTGGATTTAGCTTGGTCTAGGATGCTCAAGTTTCCCAGTTGAAACTATGGTTGAGTCTATCCATGTGTTGTGAGATTAACGAGTTTTCATTGTGTCTTCTGACTGCTAGTTGGTGTTCATGGATGCGCTCTGCCAGCCTTCTGCCTGCCTGTCCTACATAGTGGCTGTTACAGTCCTCACACTGCATGTTGTAGATGACTCCTGTTTTTTCTTCTTGGGCTACTGGGTCTTTTGGTTTACTTAAGAAGTTTTGGATGGCTTTAGTTGGTTGGTATGCTACAGTGATGCTGTGTGATTGTAATAGTCTGTTGGTTGTTTCTGAGATGTTCTTGATATATGGCAGTGTTATCCTTTTCATAGCTTATTTTGGTTGTGCTGTAGTGGGTTGAGTGGCCAGGCAGTTTTTGATAAAGTTGCAAGGGTACGCATTTTGTTGGAAGATGTTATATAGGAAATCTGTTTCCTTGTTCTGGTGTTCTGGGTTGCTGCAGTGTGTTTGTACTCATCTGAATAATGTTCTTGCACAGCTCCTCTTGTGGGAGGTTGGGCTGTTACTTTGGAAATGGAGCACTTGATTAGTGTGAGTTGTTTTTTGATAGACTTGCCATCATTTCCTCTACTGATGAAGATATCCAGGAAGGGTAGTGTGTTGTTGTTTACTTCTTCCCTTGTGAATTTTATTCCTTTGAAGATGTTGTTGATAGTTTAATGTGTCTTCTCTAGTTGTTCCTTTTTTATTATGACAAAGGTGTCATCTACATACTAGATCCATACTTTTGGATGTATGTGTGGGAGTGCTAGAGTTTCTAGACACTGCATTACAGTCTCTGCTATGAATCCTGAGAGTGGTGATCCCATGGGTGTTCCTTTGATTTGTTGGTATATTTGTCCATCAGACTGAAAGTTGGTAGTGAGGCAGAGGTTGATGAGGTCCATGATTCTGTGTATTTCGATCTCAGTGTATTTGGCTAGGTCGGGTGTGTTTAGTACTGCTGCCATGGATTTTTTCACTGGTTCTGGATCTATGGACATAAAGAGTGCTGCGAGATTGAATGAAACCATAATTTCATCTTCTTCTATTTTCAGGTCTTTGATTTTCTGGAGGCACTGTAGTGGGGAGTTGACAGAGTATTTGCTCCCCTCTGTGAGATGTTCAAGCTATTTTGTGAGATCTTTGGCTATGTTATATGTTGGGGTCCCTGGTAACGATACAATTGCACAAAGAGGTATGTTGGCCTTGTGTATTTTTGGGTGTCCAAAGAAGCATGGGAGGATGGGTCCACTGCTTTTCATCTGCCACTGTTCTTCTTTTGTGATCTGACCTTCCTTTGTTAGGTCATTAAGGGTTCTCTTGATCAGGTTCTCTAGTTTCTGAATTGGGTTGGTGTTTACTGGGAGGTAGGTTTCTTTGTCCTCCAGTAATTCTTTGGCTTTTTGTATGTACTGTGTTCTGTGTCCATGATAACCATGATTCAGTCTTTGTCTGCTGGGAGGATGGTGCTGGTTTGGTCCTTCTTTGGTTTTTGAGGGCTGCTCTGTCCACTGCTTTGAGTTGGTTCTGTTTCTGTGTTCTTCTGGTCTGTGGTATGATTCTCTGCCTTATGTTTTCTTCAGTTTTTATGGTTTTAAATGCTGCTTCTAAGCCTGCAAAGAATTCTAACTGATTAGCATTGTGTATGTTATAGTTGAGGCCTTTCAGGAGGATATTGTGTTCTGCAGTGGATAGTGGGCGGCTGGACATGTCAAACTAGCAGTCAGAAGACATAATGAAAAATCCTTAATCTCACAACACATGGACAGACTCAGCCATAATTTCAACTGAGCATCCTAGACCAAGCTAAATCCAAAAATGCTAGAGAATTCCTGGAAGTTTGGCATTCAGACAAATCAGCCATCAATAGACACATAGAGATAAACCACATTTACTCACCATTCAAAAGAGACAATAAAAAATCTAAGAAGGAAACAAAAATACTAAAACACATCCTCTCCAGCAACCAACACCTAGATAAGCAGGGATTAACATCAGACAAACAAGCTGAAAACAATACCCTAATCAAGGAACTACCAAGGAAAAAACCACACCTCCACCAACACTAGCAGGGCAAGCTACTGTATATAAACAGGGAGTAAACCCCACTGATGATGTTACCCAGATGGGTAATGAAACATCTGCAAGCAAACAACCATGCTCAGAGACCACCAAGGACTCTATTGTTCAACCCTAAGGTACATATATTCTCTTCTATTGTAAGAGTAGGTATCTTAAAAAATTGTTTCAAGAATTCAGAAATTCCCAAAGCTGCCAAATGCAAATTTCTGTAAAATGCAAGCTTTTAGCTTAAAATCAGATGATCAAGCTATAGAGCCAAACAAGTCGTTATATAAAATGTGTAGTCATTGCCAATTTGCAATTCTTCCTTGTGTATTCTGGTAACATTAGGCTGGAGCAGATGTGCGATGATAATGCAGTGATGTCACATCATCCTTCTGATTCAACTATATCACCCTTCTGTCATATTCCAATAGAAAGGTAGATTCTGTATGATACTGGGAGACATATGGAATTCTGGAAGCGGCACACTTCAGGTAATAATAAAATACATCTTTAGTTGCAGCCTCAGGTAAAATCTCTATGTTTTAGAAGTAGACAATTACAGAACCACAGTTCAGAATCTGTAAAACAAGATGTGACTTATCTTACTCATGTCTAAACTTTAGATTCTCTATCTATAATATTTTCTAAGGGGAAAAGTCCAACAAGATAATAGGAATAGAATCTAAATCAATTACCTGCTGAAGCTACAGGTGCACTGAGGATGTGATACCCATTTTGTCGCAGAGGGTTACAGCAATGCAATTCCCCTGACAGCACATCACTACTGACAGATGAGTCCATTGCTCTGTAGCAATCTCCATAATGGAAGCAGTTCTGTATAGAGTGAAAGCTACCTTGGTAACCTGCAAACAGAGGGTGTTCAGATATTTAGAAGAATGCAACTTGTTTGTTTCTGAAACTGATGCTCATTCAATACACCTTTTACTTGAGCAAAAGCCAGATTCAAGGTCTGGCATATGGCAAACACCAATTTCCTGATCTGGTTTAGCAGGACAGAAGATGACTCAAGCAGCATATTCCACTTGGTTAGCTCATGTGGCCAGCTCTGCCCTAACAGGCCGATTTTGCCTAATAAAATTGCTTAGCTGCATGAACAAGGAAGTTTTCACTCCATTAGTACCAAATGTTTCCCTCCCCCCCTTGCAGTGCAATGACATTTCAGGTCAGGGTTGTCTAATATGGACAGGTTCATCTCTGTGGGCCCTCTCATTTATTTATTTTAATAATGGAACAGCAATTTTAGTTTAAAATTATTTCTCTTAACAGTTATTTCTTTCCCCAGATTATTGCACTTGATCAAATATTATTTGAAGTTAATGCTCACAGGCTCTCACATTTACCATAACTATTGTCTACTCTCTTCTCTCTGCTTTTATGTTTCTAATTCTTACCTACTCTTAGCATTTGCAGTCACAGTAGACTTTTTAAAAGATCTGACCCAGAAACTGAACAGGTTGATGAGATTTTCTCAAGAACCATGTTTGGCAATTACAACAGTTGTGTTATAAACTGGATTTGCCAATTACATTATTTCATGGTTATTACATGCTAGCCAGTAGAGAAGAGACAATCCAGTACAAAATCTTTTTTGTCTGATGGTAGCATCTCTACAGTGAAAACAAATTGTTTGCACAGATGTATCTCAACTTAAAAGAATATTCCTTTTGCATAGAAGGAATGTTCTTTTATTTCCCTTTGTTTTCAGGCTGCCCAAGCAACTTCCTTTTGGCTGTGCTTATTTGTCCTTAAAACACTGCTCCCAATCTACTGTAAGAACAATTCAGTTTGGTTAACTTATCAAGGTTCCTCTGTCTTCTGAACTAATACCAATGGAGTGATATCACAATAGAGAAGTGAACTTTCAAATGAGCCTTGCCAGGCACTCAACCTAGTTATTTTCGTCATCAACAACGAACTGTTCATTTGTCTAGGATTTAAAACTTAGATCAATAATTGTATCAAACTAGCTTGCTGATACTTATCCTCTCTTTTATTACTCTGTTTTATTGGGACCTGGATGGATTCTGATGTTTTACGCTATGAGTCTAGAGATAGCTCGTGTGCTGAAAGTATAGGATATAACTTAATGAAACACTGAATAAATACAATAGCAAGATTGGACACAGAATATTTAAGAAACATTGTTCTCATTCAAAAGATAAAGAACAATCTTTTATCTTCATGACTTCCAGATGAACTGGACTTCAGCTCCCATAATTCCTGCCTTTTGTCCAGGATGACAAAAGCCCCAGCGGTATCTCTGCTGGAGTACAGGAGCTGAAGTCAACTGAACTGGGTTGGGGGAGGTTCACTCTAGCCCTATTTCCTCCTTCAAATAACTGCAGAATCATGGGCATGTATGGGGATGGGGGAATTATACCACTTGTATTATCTCATCACACAAAGGATGCAAATGACACATAATTTGCAAATGAGTTAATCTTTTTGAAAGAGCTCCATATTGTAGGCCAAGTACATAGTGCAAAGAATGCAGATAGGTTACCTTCACCATCAGTGTAACAAACTGATGAGTCAAAAACATTTTGCCAGCTTATACATAAAAGGTGCTTCTACTGCAATAGAATATTGTCAATTCTAGGATTGGAGGGGGGAGTTAGCCTGATGGTATCCTGGTTTATATTTCTGTGGGAATGCCCTATGGCCAGATTCTATATGAACTTAACTGTAATTCTGTCCTTGAATGTACAATCTCTCTTACACACATATTGTGGAGAGCCTTAATTCAGGGCATTTTGTCAACTGGTCTCTGACTATGATCATTAGTAAGTACTTAACATTCCATTGTTATATCACAATATTTACAGGCTAAAGGAGAAAACAGTTTGTTACGGGTTGATTTTTTGTTATACAGTTTGTTCTTAAGTGCTCACAATTTGTTGATCCCATATGCCAAAGCACCTTTCAAATGTAACAGATGGTAACAGCAGGAGCTTAAAATGAGGTTCAAATCCTATAACGATAGTGCAATTAACAACCACATGTGGTTTTGTACAGAAATCTGAAGACATTTCTAAAAGTTCCACATTTAAACTCCTAAGGGGCTAAAATATGAACCATCCCATTAATCTGTATAAAATGTCTATCCCCTGCCACATTTCCTTGTAAAAAAAAAAAAATCACAAAACATTTCTATTTGTGTTAAGAAACGTAGCACATTTTGGCAGCTGCAGCTAAGCTGACATTCACACCAGCACCAGCAGCAGCAGCACCACCTGGATTTCAAGCATTCCTTCAGTTTGTCAGATTTAAATCAAATCTGTGGCAGCTAATTTCCAAAGAAGAATTTCCCAAACATGCTGTCGGTTTAAATAATCACTGTTAAATATTTTATGTGGAATAAAATATAGAAGTACAGCAGTTCATAAAGAAATCAACTATGTTCCAAACATAACATTCAGTTACAATTTTGCTTTACATGTGACACAGAAAAGCCTGTAGTTAACCACATCACAAAGTATGCTGGTAGCCTCTATTTCCCTCAAGCCTCAGCCTAAAAATCTGAAGCACTTTTTAAACGAATGATATAATGAAGAAAGTATTGGAATATGCCTCCTAAATGCCAATTCGTTTGTGTCATTCCTTTTAAAGTATGAATATAAATAAGTCAAACTCATCAAATTATATAAAGTCTCTATGCAAAGACATCATGTAAGATATAAATAGATGTACTATTTCATTTGATTGCCAAATTCTTTCAATGTAATAATTTACATCTGGATCTTACTTTAGCTGAAGTCAGAAATTCTACTGGGGTTTTGTTCTTACCCATTGTCCATGCATTCACATCCCTAACATATCCAGAGAGAGTTTGTTTGAGAGTTATTGTACCAAAAACTGAGTAGTAATACAAATGCACCTTTTCTCTTACAATGATTTTATAGTTGATTTTGCAGCTAAATGACTGTTCTTTATATTTTTAGGCTTAGAGTTAAACTGAG
Source organism: Python bivittatus (assembly GCF_059951505.1). NCBI lineage: Eukaryota > Metazoa > Chordata > Lepidosauria > Squamata > Pythonidae > Python > Python bivittatus. Next base: position 43,889,530 of record NW_028277098.1, on the reverse strand, counting down.
TATGTACTTCCATTTTTCAGTTACTGGCAGATATTGATTAAAGAAAGTCTTCAGCTTAAGTACAGAACTTGATTTGAAAGTATTAACAGAAACAGACTTTAGTGACATTTCCACAAATGACATTTAAAATAATATGTTGGTGTTTGGGTTGACAATGACAACTTCTAAAGAATCCTATGACACAGAACAATTAGGGAAGCGCAGTCTCCCCCAAAATCTTCAGTATGGGTTTGTTTTTTTGCTGCACTCACAAGCAGCTAAACTTTATCTTTGAGGTTATATTGTTAATGAGCCAGATACACAATGTCTGTTTTCACAAATGTTTGGCACACTCCAGAAAATTAGCAATATCTCTGATAGAATCTGAAGCCCCTGAACAAATCCAGGGATCATATATGGTTTGCCTGAGTTGCAGAGCCTGAACTAGAAATTTCTCTCGTCAACAGAGCTTGAGGTCAACTGGCCTACGTTTCTGTAGTTGTGCTTATATCACACACTTATCCCAGGTTAACTTTACAGTATACTCAATCAAATTTTCTGACACACTGACCACTTGGTCTGGGTTCACAAAATACTCTGAATGAAAATGTGGTTGGCTGGTTAATGGCTCAGTACATCATGCATGTACATTCTATACCTTGCACAGACCTTTTAAAAGTTAGTAAACCTGTCTAAAAAGCAGGTTCACAAAATGAAATAAATGGGAAATGGTCCACTTGAACGAGGGTTTTCTCCATTTGTGATCAATCTGGAACTGCAAACTCCTTTTTAAATGCTAGATAGCAGTAGTCGACTAGCATCAATGCTAGAAAACATCCTTGAAGAATTGAAAACATCATTGGTTGCTTGCTCTTTCATCAGTTCTCTCTTTCCACATCTGCATTTAAGTGGCTACTGCGTCTGAATGTGTCAAAATGTGTACATTTGCACTGCATTATCTCATGAAGGGTGGCTACTTCTACCAGTAAAACTGGTTTACTATTTTTTATTACAAAATACAAAATACATTTTCCATCTACTATAAACTATTATGCCAATGCCCCTACTTATATTATTTTTGTTTCATATGAAAATATAAAATAACCAAAGTATTTGCCATATTGCTTCCTAAAGCATGGCGAGCAAATGATCTAAAGCAGTTTCCTCCAAGCTGGTGCTCATCAGCTTGAATGACAACTCCAATAATTGAAGCACAGCTCCCATAATAAGCCCATAGCACTTGGGATTATGCAAGTTGCTGTCAAATGCAGAGTTTCATTTAAAACTAAACATTATGAGAAACACAGAGGATCTGCTGAAAACAGCAGCCTCGTGTTGCCTTCCCATCCATGATGAATAATACAACAGGCTGTACAGCCTAAAGTCATTACACATCCTGGATCTCCATCTTTTATTCCACATTACAGAATGGCAAAGATGGACTATGCCTGACATAATGATGTCAAGGCACAATATAACTTTCAATACACTTTGGTTGTTATGTTTAGTTTGGCCCTGAGAGTGGATCAGTGTATGTGTTTTACATTTCTTTATGCATGGTGCATCCTTCTATAAATATACAGTATAGAGTTACCTTGTGGTCCCTGCTGTGTAGATTGATTTGGAAACGGCACATATAATTTATTTGCTGAGAAGTGATGCCCGTTTGGAGTCTGGCTGTGTGATGGTGATGAGCTGTGTTTCTGAAGGAGGGAAGGAGCAACTGCAGCTTTCAGTGGGCTAACAAGAGTATTTGGAACAATCCTAGAACCAGAAAAAAGGAAAAGAGATGATCAGTTGGGTTTCATCTCATCACAAGTGCACAAAATGCTCCATGAATGACAGTTTTTTTTTAAAAAAATTATTTATCAATTGTAAGTGGGTTGAAATGTACAGGATAACTAAAGAATTCTTCCATAAAGCACTGACAGGAACATAATTATATTCCAAGAGACACATAAATAGGGAAGATTTTACCTTTTTAATGACATATTTCTAATAGCACTGCATTTTTATTGGGTAAAAATACCTTAGCTCTATTTTCTTCTGCTGTAATTCTTACTGTATGGAATTCAAAGCCATTATCTACTGTACTCCATTAAACCATTATTTATTCATCTCTTCATATTCTTCAAGTGCCTCAGCGTGTGCCTAATGCTGCTCTTCATATGGAAGCAGGACTAGTTAAAGTTGAAATCTGCGTATGGATTAACTTCTTCAAATTTTGGCTAAGGCTTGCCCTATAGGCTTAGCCTGATACGTGTCAGTTGACCCCTTTATCCTGAAATGGAAAAAAGGCTTGGAGGAGAAGCTACACCATTATGGCTTCTCTCCTCATGCACAAATGATAATGGGGTATGATTTTATCAGGAAGAATCTCAGGCAACAAATATTTGATATGGAGCATCAAATAAAGCATAGCTTCATTTTTATTGATATTTTCTTAGGCAACCAACTTTTGTAAGCCTCCTAGACGGCTTAATCTGACCACCACCACCAAATTCCAAATTGCTCTGATGTTGATACACTGTAATGCTCTGCAAACTGCATTTCTTGCAGGGAGATTCCACAAAATCCCATATCATAAACACATTTGTTACAGTACGTCAGGAGCCACTGAAACAACAGCCCCCCATGTGCTTCTTACTGGGGACCACAACACAAAATGAATTAGCTCGATATCTAGGCTGTACTGGTTTTTTACATTTCAGTTATGTTTTAACTGACCAGGGCAATAAACACACTTGTTCGTTTGTCACATTTATATAGCCACCCATCTCATGCAAAGCAACTCTGGACGGTGTGCAATAAGTATAATGTGGCCAGGTTTTGTTTAATAGCCAGCCAGACAGGACCCTACTAGGAACAGTTTGACTTGATTAAAGAAACTCCAAGTTTAGTAATAACAATAACTCTTAACTTTCCTACTTATCTGTTTCTAACTATATTTACAGCAGTCTTTTTACTTACTGTAAGCCTTAGTGTGAATAGTTTCAGTGCTCAAGGTTGTTTACCTAAGCTAAGAAAATTTCACCTGTGCTGGCTGCGTTCAATTTATCTCTGGTTCCATTTTGTTTTCATTATTTTATTTTTCATCTTATTTTATTTCCATGTTTTTGATTATATAAGGCTGATCAACAACCAAAGTAAAGTTCTTTGACTTTAACTAATAATTTTTAAAAAACAGAGGGTTGCTTCCTTTCATATAGGAAAAAAAAGTACTGTACATTTGAACTCTGGCAAGCATGCTTAGAACCGCTATAATAAAGAGAGACCCAGGACCATTACAAGAAGGCATCATTAAGTGGCCTATACATGGAACAAAACAAACTGAAATGTGCTTCTTCTAGGTAGAAGTTGTTTTGGGGGGGAGGAGGCAGTGGGAAAAAGCCAAGGATGTTGATGGTGGCTGAAGGGAGGCAGGGAGAGAAGAGGAGGCCCCAAGAAGAATGGGGGCAAGTAGGTGGGGCAAGGCCACACAGGAACCAGGTTTGCTATACATCATTTCATTTCTGATTTTCTATATTAGCCTGTGAACCAGTTACCAATCTATGATACACGATTTCATGATCTCCTCTATACACTTCATAGCTGCAGCTAATATTGAGCCCTTTTTTTGTCTTTCAAGCGGATTAGAAATCAGTGTAAAACATTTCATTTCCTGGGATCATTGCAGTAAGTAATAGGCATACAAACCAAAACAGCCTAGATTTTATCTTTGCCTGTGTGTGACTTGAAACAGTTCAGCAGAATGTACAGAATAGTTTGTTCTGGTTCGAAACAAAACAGATTTTCCATTTCATGCACATCACTAGGTACTATGTATGTGCAACGACACACTCCAAGGCATTTTTTGGAGATTGCATCCAAAGTGCTGCACACACTGCTACATATACAAGAAGCATCACTCTATTCAATATGTTCTGAAACAAGGGAAATATTGTATTGTGTCCCCATAATTAGCATTATTTCCCATGGTTAGGATTTTTACTTCCTCCTTATTTGAATCCATTTTGAATGTTATATGTAAGTTTGTTGTCATGCATTATGCCACTGCCAACCCAGATCCTATGCATAATGCAGCTTGGTTCCCTGATTACTGTAGAGTTTATACATTAATATAGCACAGTAAATCCTTCAGAAGAGCAGAATAAAAATAAAATAAGCCATAATCATTTTAAGATTTAATAAAGGTTTATTTGTCAATCAGTTTCCTACCAGTAAAAGAGAGGAGGAAGATAAATAAGGTGGAGGTGGTGATTATGAGGACTGGAAGGAAGCTATACAAATATTTAAACTTGTCACTATGACCCTTGATCTCATCAAGAGGCAATCCCTCACCTTTTTTTTTTTTTTTCCTTTTGAAGACTCTCTTCCCTCCTTGCATCTCTTTCCCCTTAGACAGATCTACACTTCTTTTGAGTGACTGGTTCTGTAGTGCTAGAGGGTAAAATGTGTTTCATTTTGTAGAAACCATTTGGGCAATTATTATTTGTGCAGATGTGACTCTTAGAATAGGTCGGCCAGGCCAAGGCCATGCCTGTTCAGTGGTGGAAGAAAAGGAGAAACAGTGTGCACAATAGTATCTTCTTCTCTATAAAGGCTGCAATCTTTTAATGGGTGAAGCTCAGAAGACATTGTGATCTGTACTGTTCTCCATTGATACTTCATATCCTTCTGTTTCTTCTTCACTTAGAAAAAGTTCGAGCTAGCCAACTAGCTACTCTATAAACATTATTCTGAGGGAGTCCCAAAGCAATGCATTGTTTTGTGCCAATGGCAAGTGCCTGAAGATGAAGATGCTAGAGCCACCCCACAATCTGTCAATCTGATTGCCGTCCTACAGTGGCAGAACCACATCTTAAACACAGTGAAACAACTGCTATAGTGGCTGCTTGGAGGACAGCAAAAGAGGACTTTCATCCTCTGTCCAATCTTCCACCCAAAGTGGCTACTGTACAGACAGTCCTCTACTTACAAACTTTCGAGTTACGAACTTTTGCCATTACAAACAAACTTGTCCACAACTCCAACCTAGGTCCTGGAAGGTGGGAGAAGGAGGGAAAGGGTTAGTTTATGGCACGCCGCATATGTACGCTTGGCAGCACCATCACATGTTGGAACACCGTTTTGGACACTACTCCATCCTGTCTGTTCGCTGATCTCATAGTGTTTAGTTGCAGTGTTCTTCCTTTGTGTAGTGACTGAATTACAGTATGTCTGGAATTAAGCGTAAGAGGAAGGGGGCAGTGCTAAGAAATGTCAATCTATATACTCGGTTGGACTTACAAACACACTGGACTTATGGATAGCCTCTTGGAGTGTAACCTGTTCGCAAGTAGAGGAACCTGTTCGCAAGTAGAGGACAGTCTGTACTTTATTCTGTCTAATTGCAGGGCTGGTCTCATGGGGCTCCCTTGGCTCTTCTAAACTTTTTAGGAGGCACAGGGGGCAGTATGTTGGATAGTTTTTTGCTTTAGTTTTTTCTTCCTAATAAATTAGGATGTAGGGAACAAAATATATTAAGCAGATACACTTACATAGATATCTCCATATGCTGTTATAGTGACCTATGTTGTACTTTTTATGTTTTATATCAGTTTTTATTGCTGGAGATTTAAAATGTAAACTGCCAAGAATCTGTATGAATCTGCTGAATACAAATGTTATAATAAAATTAAAAATATGCCTGCATGCCCAAAAATGTGCCCTCACGCATGTGTGTGCGCGCACACACACACATACATTTTAAGGTATGTGATCTTCACGCTTCACTACCAAGTTGGTCCCCTTTAATACATTCCTGACAACTGAAAATACAACACAGCCCGCGTAATTGGTAACTACTTTGAAAGGATATAAAATTGAATGACAGAAATCCACTTCTCTTTTACTTATACTTGGGGGTAAAATACAACCACAACAGAGACATGGATGTTTCCAATATGAACACTGTCTCACTTTGTTGTTGTTTGGGAAGAACAGCTTTGACTGCCAGATTCTTCTCTAAGACAATGGATCTCAATATTTCTTCCATCCAACTCAGCAGGAAGAAGATCAGATCCAGAGTTCAGCCCATCTGTACTTTATCTCAAATAAATTCCTGTATGGTGTGTGATGTGGTGCTTGCCTGTAACTTCAAACCACTTTATCAAGTGCTGTAGTTACTTACTGAATGCCAACACAAAAGAAAAACAAAAGTACTATAAAATAGTAGAGAAGAAATGGCCAATTCACATGTACTATATTTCATCACATACTGGTATGCTAGACATTCATGCGCATTTGATACAATATGAACAATCTATCGTGGCAAAAGTGTATTTTGGTGAAGGAAATATTCACCATGCAGTATGTCATACTGTAACTTTTCAAAGAACCCAAACAATTATATTGTGTATCCTAATCAGCATATAGACAAACCACTAAATTAACAACAAAGCAATAGTTTCTAACATATGGCTTGATCTAACTTAATTAATATGGTTCCAGCAATTGTGGTAGAAAATCTACTTTATAAGAAGCACACACAAATTGTAGAAGGATACACATTCCTATTGTGTGTATGCTTGAGGTACCCTGTTCATCTGTTTGGAAGCAAACAGGTAAACATTTATATTCAAGACCATCTTATTTGAAATTAATTCTTAAAACATGGAATGCCAGAAGAAAATGTCAGGATCTGAAATTATCAAACAATTTCAAGACCACGCTTTGATAAATGACCAAAAACCACCAGTTATTTGCAAGTTACTTAGAACTAATATCAGCACTATTGAATTGATAAGGAACCATTGATGAGCACTCTTTGAGTCCAATTTTGGAACCAGCTAGGTGTTCACTTATTCCTCCAGCTCATAACTAGCTTGCCAATCAGAATGTCATTGACACATTGTCAAATCATCCTTCCATGGCAATTGTAACAAAACCCCTCACTCTGTCTTGGGCTGATTCCTAGTGTTCGCCTGCTTAGTCATATGAAAAGTCTCATTCAGAAAACACAAACATTACCATGTGCAAATAAAAATTATCCAGGAAAAGTTTAAAGTATTTTTTATAGCATTATTCCCTGACACAATCAGTTTTCACCTCAGATTTGTTTCTGTAGTTAACAAGCTGAATGAATTACATTTTCACAGAATATTTTTGTTCTGTTGGATATTACAGTGTTACCTTGAGCTTCTTAGATGAAAAGTGGAATACTGACACAATCAATCAATATCCGGAATAGCCTCTATACTCTACAGGATTGTTGTTGATTTTATGATGGCACCTGCAAGATCGTTATTTCTGGTCAGTTTCTGCAATTGTGGTGTCTTGTGTTGAATTAGATTAAGATGTGTGTACTTCAGAGTTGAACAGGGACTAAGACAAACATTTTTGTAGTAGTGAAAAAGGGAAAGCTGATCTGTTGGATGATCAAATTGGAGATGGCTGGAGCATAAAATAGCAGAAGGAAAGGAGAGCAGCAGAAGAGAAGAACAGGATTAAGGACTTTGGATCATAATGATAGTGGGGAGAGAGGATGACAAGTATCTGGGCTCAGTTCAACCATAAGTGGTACAGACAGAAGTGATAAACTGTGGTATCTCCTTTCAGAGCTGCAGTGGCTAGACTGCAAATAACAACATGGTGCCCCCATTTCCAGATGAGTGGCCAAGAAGGGAAAGGCAATCTGAGCACTGGAAGAGGTTGCCGTGGGTGAGACAGTGCAGAAGGAAGATTGGTGGTTATGCCCTTGGAAGAGCTATTGGAAAAACTGGTAATGTGTTCAAGACATGCGTGAATAGAGCAGCCTGCCTGCTGAAAGGGAATGGAAGCAACTGAGCTGGAAATGGATGAACTGTGGATTCCTGAAGCAACAGATAGGACTGGAGCGTCAGTAGGATTTGATGGTGGAAGTGAGAAGAATTAGTGTGAAAGAGACTAGATGGTTCTCGGGAACCGTGTTTTGACAGAGATGTAGGATATTGAGGTATGACATAGATGTCATAGAGTACCGTAATAGCTCTGCTGGAGTTCTCGCAGACAGAACCTTGCTTCACTGTTAGAGGGTTGATTCTAAAATGACAGTAAAGACTGATCTAGTCATTACAAGAGAAGGGGAACCTGCAGTTGGGGCACTGGTGGCCAAATCACTGATAAAGTTGGCCTCAAGCTGCTGTTGGTGAATGCTAGGTCTGTCCAAAATAAAACATCATCCCTACACAATCTGGCAGCAGATGAATAGGCATATATATCATTCATTAGTGAAACCTGGTTGGAAATGATAAGGATGTAGCCTTATCACAAATCTATCCTCTTAAGTTTCAGGTGTTTAAACAAGATGGTGGTAGAAGTGACGGTGCAGGACATCTTAGCTATGATCAGTGATGCTGCTCCACTAGTAACTGGGTGTGAGTGTCTTTACATGAGTCTGGGCTATAGGGACAGTTTGGGGCTGCTGTTGGAGTGCTATCCATTCTGCTGCTGTAATGTATGTGGGAATGACCTTGGGAGACGGGGAAGAGCCACAGCCAGGGGGCAGTTGGACAAGAGGCAGCAAAAGAAATGTGGGCATGGCAAATGTCTCAGAAGGGTCCCTCCTTAGTTTCTTGGGCTGTAAAGGTGACAGGGGAGAAATGTACTTTCAGATTTGCAAGATTGATGTCACCCTTGCAAGGTAGTCCAGACAGGAAACATGATCAGATGGACTAATTCTACTTTATTGTAAGGTTACATTAATGGAATCTTACAAGTCTGAAAGTACATTTCTCCCCCATCACCTTTAGAGCCCAGGAAATGATTTGGAAGTGATTTGGTACAAAATGCAGCAGCCAAATTGCTGGTGGGTGAGAGCTCTGCCAGTATTACACCTATTTATTGTTGCCAAAATATTTCCAAGTCCAATTCAAAGGACTGGTTTTGACCTGTAAATCTCTGTATGGCTGACTCCAGAATACCTTATGGACCATCTCCTCCAAGTGGAATCTTAGTGTATGCATACTTGCAGGAAATTGAAAGGGACACGGGCACAAAGGCAGACCATCAATATTATATAAACCCACACTTTGGAACACCTTGCCCCCAGAGTTGCACCTGGCACCCCACATATTAGCTTTCTGCAAGGTGGTCAAGACTCTGATGTTTGAGCAGACATTCAGGGGTTAGCGTTGCCTGCTTTGATTGTTTTCCTAACCACCTCATTTAATTTTTAAACATTTTTTACAGATTTTTATTTTCTGTAAACTGCCAAGAGTTTTACTGATCTGGGTGGTATAGAAATATCAATCAATCAGTCAATCAATCAATCAATCATTTACCTTGCAAGCAGCTATGCATAAAGAATGACTGAGTTCTCTGGCTGACAACAAAGATTTTACTACTTTTTAATTTTCTTTTTAGGTAAAACAATGTTGTATGAATAAGCAGTATAAATAGAATTAAATTTAATTTGTAAAAGTTGAAGTGTAAATCATGTGAATTATAAAAACTTCAATAAAGCTATAGGCTCTAAATATCAAAAGAAGAAATAAGAAGAAGGAAGGAAGGAAGGAAGGAAGGAGAAAGAGAGAGAGAAAGAAAGAAAAGAAAAGGAAAGAAAAAGAAAGAAAGAAAGAGAGAAAGAAAGAAAGAAAGAAAACATCTTAATACTGATTTTCATCTCTTCCCATAATGTTAAAAATGAAGTGCAAAGATCTTCTAATTAGGTTTCTGCAGAGTGCTTGGTTTCTTGCTATGTATTTCTTTTCTGGGTCTAGCCTTGGGGGAATTTTTGTCAACATAAGCTCAGGAAATAGTCTTACCGTACACTTTTTAGAGAAAAAGGAAAAAAAATATATCTGAAGTTTGGTGAACTTTACTACTAATCAGTCCCAGGTGCCTTTGCCTCATTTTACAGAATATGCAGCATTCCTTTAATAGCATGTTACTGAATCAGTCCCTGTCATTTTCTCCTCCAAATATTCTATTTTATTGCTTTACATTGCTGTGAGGAAGAAACAAACATACTACTGGGTTGTAGCATATTATACATGCTATTGGAATTCACACACTGGGCAGTCAGTGTCCCTGGTTCCCTAATATCCTTTTTATAGTCCTAGAATTAGATGGACCAAAATGATTGATTCTTTCCTTCTTTTTGCAGTTTGGGAGGGATTTTGATGGGTGTCTTAAAACTTTCTTTTCAGCCTTTAAAAACTGGGCTTTTTCTAATTCTGGAGGGTGGGAGTTAAGGGTCAAAATTGGTGCCAAGGCTTTAGAATCCTATTTCATTCCTTACTATCCCTCAATATCTGAAATGTCTCCCCTCCATGACATCATCCCCTGCAGCTGGAAGCAAAAATAAACCAGACAAAACAAGCGCTCATGAACACGAAGAAGTGGCTCAGTGCTACAGAAATTAGGCACACCTACATACTCACACATGTTGTAGAGAGATTTATTTTTCTATAGTTTTATTTTTGTTCTTCATTTTATTGGAATAGCACATCCAAACATATTTTCTAAACCCGCCAGTCACTGTAATATCCTTTTTAGTTAGACATTATACTGTCTAAATCAGATACCTGCACTGAGAAGAGATTGGATTATATCAGCTTCCTCTCACTTTGCTCATTAGGCTACAACTCAGAACAATAATTGCGCTGGCTAGAAATTATCAAAGGCATAGTCCAAGACGTTGAAGGGCATAAGGTTTGGGAAGGCTAGTTAGATCAGATATTTTGAGCCCTCTCCCTCGTCTCTGATTACATTATACAGATTAAACTACATTTTCACTGTGGAAATTATTTAGCCTTCTCCCAGTAATTACTATAATTAATAAAAGTTATTTTGTGCAATACAATAAATATACTGTGTGTGCATATATTTATGCGTGTGTATCTATCAACCAACAATGGCCAATTTTGTTCCATAAATCTTACTTAACTAGTTATTTTTAATGCTTTTGAGAAGAGAGCCTAACTTATAAAAAAGGCAGTATCCTATCCAGTGAAATCATTATGCAATGCTATATTCAAGAATCCTATTAGTAAGGCATGTATTATACTCTGCCGAATGAAAGATAAAAGTTTTATCTATTTCCCACTGAAATGTTAACACAACACTAGGCCAAATCCTATTTGAGGTATTCATTTTTTCCTCACTGATTGCAAGATTGTTCCTCAATGTTCACAAAAACATTTAAAATGAAAAAGCATCCCCATGTGTTTTGCATTTAGCAAAGACCGTGTCAGTTTCTTATGTTCTGCGCAAGCGGCCTATCTGCTCTCTGGAGAAGTCACTTCGCTCATAAACAGTAAAAGCCTAACTGCTGGATCCCACATCCAATTATGGAATCTCACTAATCCAACAAATGTTCTTTATTTTAAATCTATCCCTTAAAGCTCTGCCACTAAACTAGGATAACAAAAAAGTACTATACACATGGGATCCATCAATTCTCCTCATTCATGTACGATTCTTGCCTATTCAACTAAGGATTCAAATGCTGGTTCAGTTGAAACTTTAATAAGCTCCAGTTGTCAACTATGCATTTTGTTCTTCCACACATATGTCTATCACGCTTGGCAGAAATACTTTTTTCTTTGAGTCCCTGTTACTTGACAGGCTTATCATCTCTTAAGATTTTTTTCCCCCTTGAATCCTTGTCAGCCAGAAATCTAAAGTGCCTTACAACCAATATGCACCAAAGTATAATCAATATTTAACATTATTCTAAAGCAAAATTTGAACTGGTATACAAACATATTTTTCCATAAGCTTTATTTGTACAAGGTTGCTAGAGGCAAACACAAATAGGCACTGAAAAAATGCAGTTCTTTGCCTTCCTATTCAGAAATAAGCCCTATTTAATTCCATGAGACTTTGCTTCAGGGAAATGTATATAGGATTATAGCTTATATCTACTTTCTTTTTTAAGTGAAAATCTAACGTAAGATCTTTTTAAATCTTACATTACTCCTAATATTAAGTAACATGTTGTCCCCCATACAAGAGATTCTAAATATGAATGATCATGTGAAAAATACTGAAATAAAAGAGTTATTTAGCACAAATTTTGAGTCTCCTAGGAAAGCCTCTTGGGGGCCATTTAATAGTATTTGTTTTTGCAAATATGTTTCTGAGAAATATTTCTCTTTAAGGAAGTGGCATACTGTGCCACAGACTGTCCAGGATTATGAATAATGGCTTTACAGATGGAGGAGGTTCCCACCTTGCTAAAGATGGCAATTCTACTCTTCTGTGAAGAGTGAAACAGTGCTAGAAACAACCATTGAGCTTGTCAAAAGCAACCACAATGGGACAAGCACTGAGAGGCGTTCAAGATGGTTTTAGTGCATGTTGTGAGACGTATTTCTTTGCAGATTGCAACTATACTTAGCCACCACACCCATCACACGTAGCTGCCATTATCTTCTGAAGGGCAGACATATATAAAATATAGGGTCCCCTCCCCCACACCAATTTTCAGGCTCTACAAATCAAACTGGCAAGTGTAAGTAATGTTAATATAACACCTGAAACTTTAAAAACAATAACAAAAAACCTCTAACATGACAAGCTCTGCTTTTTATATGCCAAACTATTTCTAAATACAACATTCTTTAATTAATATTAATATAAATTGGTATAAAGTTACTTGATCCAGCATTCTCTATGCGTCAGACACTTCTTTATTAAAGGGAAATAAATACTTCTCATATGTAGCCAGGGTAAATATATTTGGTAATGAAGTCAGATTTTGTTAGAACATTTTCAAGTAAATTAAATATTTTTTGTCAAACTATTTAAATGTTTTTAAAAACCTTTTGGGAAAACTGAGTGCTGCCCTTGTTACTGACTTTGGCAAAGAACAGAATAACAAGGGTCTTTTTTTGTTGTTGCTTTAAAAAAAGGCTTTAAATCAAATTCTTAGCCTTTCTGTCAAACATGAGTAGACTTCTTGTGCTCAGCATCTTGTAGTGTTTGGCTTCTTTCATATTTGGTGAGTCAGTCATTACAGTTTGTGATAGCAATCGTTTTGCTCCGTCCCAAAGACTTAAACTCAAGAATCCAACCCTGTCATCACATTGGTTCATGGTGTAGAAATTTTGTACATTCAGTATATTTCAACAAAGAAGCTGAGATAGGTGATAAATGAGGCAAAATGCTGTAGCTTGCCAAAAGTGTAAAGCAGCTTGTACAGAAAATGATGGCCACAGATCGAATTTGTGAAGTAATCTGTATACATTTTTATCTATGGAACATATTGTATGTCTACTACAGATCGTCCTTGCTTACTGACTGCTCATTCAGTGATTGTTCAAAGTTATGATAGACCTGAAAAAGAAGATTTAGGACTGGTCCTCAAAGTTGCGGCTGTCACAGTGCCCCCGCAGTCACATGATTGCAATTTGTGCGCTTGGCAACCAGTGAGCATTTACTATGGCCATAGCATCCCACGGTCACATGTTAGCCATTTGTGACCTTCACAGCTGGCTTCTGACAAGCAAAGTCAATGGGGAAGCTGGCAACAAGTTGCAAATCACAGTCATGTGACACTGTACTTAATGACTCGTGGTAATCCATTTAACGACCGCAGCCAGAACAGATGTCTTAAGTCAGTGCGGTCATGTGACATTTCACTTAATGACCGGACTGCTTAGCAACAGAGTTGCCAGTCCCAATTGCATTCGGTAAGTGAGAACTACCTGTATTGACAAAGGTACAGCATTTCAATAGCCTAAATGAATACACCAATGAATCAGTTAATTAATTATATTAATTATTAATATAATATTGCTGAAAACTCTGAAAAGGAATGTTGGCCTTGTGTTAGCAAGTAATAGCATTAGCCTTTTGTGTGATTATTTCAACTGCATTCTATGCCACAAAACATTCTTCTGTGATCTTAGGAAGCTCAGAGCAGATTTGGGTGTTACTTATTTTGGCATTTTTATTGTTATGGTTAATAACCATATTCAATAGTGTATCAAACAATGTTTCTGGCCTCTGTAAAATGTATGCAATAAAATACAATAAAGCACTAAAGAAAACAAATCTGTAAGATAAAATTAGTAAAATAATAAAAATATGAAGTGCAACCATCATCAGAGAATGACAGGGCCTAAAATAAGATATTAAAAAAGTGATCTTAACATAGATAGAATATATCTACATATTATATTATTTTAAAAGCCTGGAAAAATAGAAAATGCTTTACATACTGTCAAAGCAATAGTAATGAGAGCACATGGGACAAACTTCACTTGGAAGAACAATCCAGATTCAATCTTATTGCCTTCTCTTTGTCCCTACTATCAAGGCATCACAGAAAAGTGTTACTTCGGGAAAGATTTCCACAGATGACCTTGGAGTATGGGTAGATATCTATGAGAGAGTGCATTGAATCACCCGGGGTTCCAAAGCAGATTTTCCTTTATAAATTCAAACCAGAAATTTGAATTGGGCCAGTAAAAAGTTGGAAGCCAAGATAATTAAGAGGTGGCAAATATGACTGCAAAAATTCCAATGAAATCTCTCAAGGTCATATTTTGCACTAGATAAAGATTATAGATTATCTTCAAAAGCAGACCCATGTACATTACAGTAACAGAGGTGGAGCATGAATCATGGTGGATTATCCACTTCCAGGCAGCATGAGTATGTGATACCAATTGATAAAAAGCGTTCCATGCCACAGAATCCATTAGAGCTTCTTCTGGCAGTGATGGATCCAGAAACAGTCCCAAAGTCCTGACAAGCCCTTCAGAAAAGATTCAATCCCTTAATTTGCTATGAAGAGCCATTCAAATGCAGTGTTTCAAACTTGTCTGGATGGAACATCAGTTTACTAGCTTACCTCAAGCAAATGACAGCAGCTAGGTTTCAATGAAGAGAGGACCAATGCACCATTCACTACTAACCCTTTCCATGACACTGCAATTCTTTGTCTTAAGATGTTCCCAAATACAAAACTATAGGATTATAGAGAATGCCTTGTGTTGAAAACAATTGGTGGGTTACTTCAAAATTCAGCATAGCAGATGTGGACCTCTCTAAGCAGAATCTATTGAAAAACTTACTGTGACAGAAAACTGCTACAAATTCTGCTGCTGAAACAAATCCTGCTAGTGAGATCACTATGGCTAGAATAAATAGTACTATAAACTAGTGGCATAAAATGGCTATCATATATTTGCATACACCACCACCCCCGCTATAATCTGAGATATAAAATATTTTCTAATTTAATTTGTCTTAAACTTCTAAAGTTAGAGATATTCTTCTATATGCAACCCAAAAATTAAGCCACAAGCCAGTTGCATTTACTATAACAGGTAACAAGTCAGAGTAATTCACTGTACCATCAACATGATAACTAGATTTTTTAAAATCTAATTTTAAAGCAAGTATTCAAAACAATATGTGCTGGAGTGTTAGTTTTGGTACTTTTCAGGCATTTCTAGTTCTCAGGCAAATAGATTCTGGATTAAAGTCCATTAAATGTTAGACTTGCTTCTGAAAAAAAGCATGGTTAAAAGCACACTGCTAGTGACACTGTTTGCTTTTTTAGATTACCATGTTCCTCCATGTATATATCCAAATCCAATCCAATTACTATCATAGCCAGTAAATATTAAATTTGTTCCTGGCTGAAGCTTATGGGGGAACATCCAATAAAAAGTGAAATCACTTGGCTTATTTCATATGCTTTTGACACAATAGAGATTACATCAATGGAAAGGAATAAATCAATCAGTAGTATATAGCCAAGCAAAAGACTCTGAAATATGGGTTTTCTTAAGATTGATCATCATCAGTATCATGACAATGGGAAGGGGAAAACAGGGGACAATGTAGGCCTGAGGAAGCTAGTGAAGAAAGAAGAACAAACAAACAAACAAACAAAAAGCCACCCTCCATTTGTATTCCCAATATCCTACTCCTTCAGGGTAGAATTTAATGAAATTTTATAAAAGAAAAAATTCTAGTCTTTCAGTTATAATCTTTTTTACCTCATAAAGTATTTTAGAAAGTAGTATAGTAAGTTATTTCAAAAAGGCTATGAGTGTGTGTGTGTGTGTGTGTGCGTGTGTGTGTGTGTGTGTATGTATGCTATGGCTTTCTTATAAATATAAATGGGTCAATGTTCCTTTCTCAGATAACAGTCTGAATACGATGTTGGGGCTACAATTCTCAGAGCTTGTGGCTTGCCAAGGATCAGTAAATTTACTCTGTGTAAACAAACTTCATCACCTGCTTATCATATTATGGAGTTCTAGATTAAGTGATTAGTTCCCTCCTATCTATTAGAAGGCAAGAACTCTGAGCAATAATCCAAAATTGTATTTACAATTCTGCAAAGACTAGCCATTAAACACTTGGTTTTGTTGCTTAACAAGTTGGAACCTAAGCATAATTGGGCAATACTAGAACAGACTCAGAAACAAAACCATTTCCTTTAAATACTGTTTAGGGAACATCTACAAGCTCCACATTTCAATTGCAAACAGCTTCTTCCAGTTTTTATTTACTTCTCAAAACTAAAGATCACTTCCATTGCAGTGTGTGATTCAAGTTTTTTATGAGAGAAAAGTCAAAATAGAACAAAAGCTGGGTGGCCAAAGGAGCAACCTTTTAAAATTGCAGCATGGGAAAACTTTCTAATAGAAATTGAATGGAAGCTCCAGTTTCTTTAAATATACTAAGTTTTTGAATGTCTGAAAAATTACCGGACCTCAGGAAACTTAATTTTCCCACTATCCAAACAGGGTTGATAGATGCTAGTTTAGTAAGACATACAGTTACAGGAATTATTATGGGTCACATATAATTTTCTCTTTCTCCACCCTAAAGGCCTGTCATCATTAGAAGCTACAATCTTAACCTCTTTTCTTAAGTATACTTTTGAAATAAAATACTGCCATCTATAATTTGTTTTGAACTCAATGGCATTTAGTTTATCCAATTTTACCGCACAACCGTAGTTTTCAGAACTATCTTTTAAAAGTGTGTATATATGTATCCCCACTTACCCACATTTAATGTAAAAGAAAATGTAATTCCCAAGATGCATATACTCAGGACATGGGGAGGTATGAGCACAGATCTCAAGTTCCAGAGAAAAAATAGATGGAAATGTAGCTCTATGCATCTGATGAAGTGAGTTACACAAAAGCTTTACCTTTTAAAATAGTTTGTTAGTCAGAAAGGGTGCAACCAGACTCTTTCAGATTTTTTGCTATCACAATCTAACATGGCTATCCTCCTAAAAGTTCCAGGGACCAATAAGTGACCTTCCATCCCCTCTAGGGATTCATATTGGCTTCTTAGCAAAATAGCACTGTAAGTGTCCCGCCACTCTAATGTGATTTAGAAAGGAAGCTCAGAAAGAGCTATTTTGTCTTTCATTCCCAATAAGTATCTTTAAGAAGGAGTTTAGAGAGAGATTATTCTTTCTTTTTCTAATGCCCATGGAAGAATAATTCCCAGTCAGTGAAGCTTCACATGCGACAGCAGGCTGAATACACATGACTGCATGCAAAAATCTTCTTACATTCATCTTTGAAACATGACTGTTCCTGGGTTCAGGAGGCCCCAAATTAGTTAAAAAGAGAAAGTTGGAATCTTAAAAATGGAAAAATACTATTTTATTACATACCCTTCTCCATCACTTTCTATGGATGATACATGATGATGTGCACTAGTGAGGGGTGACTCAAGTATATGTTGCCTTGACAGTACATCTTGATGTGGTGGTAGGAGGCCAGGTGATGGTCCATTGTGGTTTGTGTTGGAACTAGTATACATGCCTAAGGAAAGAAAACATCTGTCAGTGAACACTTTTTACACTTTCTCAAAAAAGTGTCTCCTTAGCACAGGTGTCTCAAACAAGTTGTAATAGGCTAGGTTTCTCACTGCTTCCTGGATTCTCTTCCTGGATTTGGTTAGAAAGAGTGGCACTACTGTAATGATCTCTTCATAATCATTCTTCCTAAGCTACCTATCAGTATCAGTCAATGAACAGAAACTTTGTCTTACATTGTGATGTTCTGAGAGTGAAGATACCTTCCAGGTTTTGCAAATATAAAATCATGTATATCCTAATTATGAAGAATGTAAGAAAAACTGAAGTGGATCCAGTAGTTTGTTTCCACAGTGCATACAAAACTAAAGATGGGATAATAACAGTTTTTAATGTATGTTTCCCAGCAACTTGTACTAAAAGACATACTGCCTCCAACATTAAAAATAAGATATTACCATCATGATTAATAACTACTGATAGCCTTATTTGCCATGAATTTGTTTAATTTCCTTTTTAACGCTCAATAACTTGGTGGCAATAACTAACTAACTAACTAACTAACTTCAATTAGTATTGACCCATCCAAGAGCAACTGGCTGCAGAGGATTTAGTTTTCAATGGTTTTTGTATGCACAGTTAAGAGAAAGATTTAAGGTAGATAACAGGACATTTGGAACTGAGCAGCAGAAGACAGAATTTGAGGTTGAATACAAATGATGAGCATGTAATTGCTAAAATGTATAAACTCTTATTGAAATTTGATACGGAAGAAGAACAAATGAAAGGCCGCATGATAAAATGGGCTAAGAACTTTGGACATATTGATGGAAAAATATGTGGAAATAACATATTGATGGAATTTAAATATGTGGTTAAAAGGTTTGAAATTTACATTATGTTATAACTTAAAAGAGAATTTTTATAAAATGATGTACCACTGATATATGACTCCAGAAAATTTGTCTAGAATGTATAAAGGTACTTCAAATTTACACTGGAAATATGGATAACATGAAAGGTCATTTTATCATGCCTGGTGAACTTGTAAAAAAGCCAGAAATATTTGGGTTCAAACACATATAATGATGCAAAGAATTTTAAAGAACAAAATTCAACTAAAACCAGAACTTTTCTTGCTGGGATTAATGGACAGTCAACTAGAAAACTAGACAGTCAACTAGAAAAGAGCCATGGAAGATTATTTTTATATATGATTACTACTGTGAGGCTATTATTTGCGCAAAAATGGAAAGATTCTGAAATACCCACATCAGAGGATTGGTTGATGAAGATGACAGAACTAGCAGAGATGGTAAAATTAACTTATTTGATTAGGGAAAGTTCAATAACTACATTTACTAGTGACTGGGAAATCCTTATGGACTTTTTGCTGAAAAAAGAGAAAAATGAACTTGTGATTTATGAGGGTAAAATACAAATGTATCTATAATTGCTGTCAAGAAGATCAGAAGCCACTTCTTTAGATCCTTTCCTTTCCTTTCCTTTCCTTTCCTTTCCTTTCCTTTCCTTTCCTTTCCTTTCCTTTCCTCTATTCTATTTTTTTCCTATATTTTTTTTGACTTTATTACTTTTCTTTTTTCTTCTTTAATTCAAAATTTGTACTATTTTTAATTCTGTTGAAAAACTTCAATAAAAATTATTAAAAAAAAAAAAAGGACTGACCCACCCAATATGAAAATCTCAGAAAGAGTTGCTTGTAATTTCCTACTGCTCTGAAATCAGGGAGGCTGAAACCATAAGGAGATATTTCTCCGTGATGGTTGTTCTTCCCTATAACCACCAACTGGAACTGTTCACTCAGAAAAGAGCAGAACCATTCTAAAACAGTATCCCCCTACTCCCAAGCATCACAGGCAGACCAGAGGAATACCATGGTTGAGGGTGGCAAACACCAGCAAGAGGACCAGGAGGGCTGTACCTATTTCATCCATGTCTTGCACCTAAGTTATCTACCTGAGTGCCCAATGCCATTCCATTCCCATGTCCAGGTCTGAATCCTGACTGAAAGGGAGCCAGATAATCTCAATGATCCCAACATGGAATTAGGCTACATTAATCGCTCACTTCTGACTAAGAAATATGGGGAATTAGGATAATACAGGAGCTTTAGGATTTACATGCATAGCAGACAGGAATTTACCAAGATGAACTGACTGATTGGTAGAAATAAAAATGCACTCCTTCCCCTTAGCACAGAGCAATTTTGGAGATAAAAACCACAAATTAAGTAATTTTAGTTGCAGTGAAATTGTTTGAATCAGGCTGTGATAGACTAAGGAAGACATCCCACCAGGAGGACTGCAGTTCAACCACTGAGAAGTCAGTTTGTTGTTGAATTCTGTTCCTTGATATAACCAAGTCTTCATCTGAGCCACAATGGAGTGGCCATTTAAAATCAAATGACTGGAGAGTGTCATTGTAAAGTGTAAAAGCTCTGCAACTCTTAATTTTCCTAATATTGTTCATGAGGTGAGCTGCCTGCATGAGAAATATGCTTGCCTGAACAGAAGGGCAAAAGGAGGAGGGGAAGGACATAGTGAACACGATATCTGTCCCAATTCTTTTTTAGATTAAGATAGAACTATTTTTATGACTGGGCACCTTGAATTATGTTTTTCTGCTAGTGTATACCATCTTTAAAATAATGCCTTAGCAAGCTAAAGGTAACATTATTTTTATGCATAGATCTATTTTTATTTCTGGTCACAAATAAAACAAATATTTTTTTCAAGGCCCATGGGCTCATATTCTTGTCATGAAAGACAGATATAATTTCATCACTAACCGTCTAAAACCAATAAAGAAATTATATGAACATAAGTAAGAAATAATACAAGTCTAGTGACCTATATATCTTTGAATGGGATAAACTAACATCCTTCAAGACTCAAACTGGTTTCCTGAAACTTGCATTTTTTTAATCCCAGTTTGCTGACTTCATCTTCCCATTAATCCTTCCCATTTGGCTTTGGAACAAACTGATGGACTTGCACATAATCTGCGTTAGCTCTCTCCACATTTCCGCCTTTTCCTCATATTTTTATAAGTGTTCCAACCACAAGCCTTTTCATATATTGAGGGAAAGTCCCTTTGAGAATAAATGAGAAGCTATTACTAACTGTTAAAGAAAATGTTGTTTTATCATTTTATTCTCTGCAGACAGTATAATTGATTCTGCCTCTGTTTTCATTTATATATCAGACACCTGTGTGATTTCAGGGTGTTATCATTTCTTTTTAGGACAGCTTGGGATGCTTAACCTGTATGCTAACATCCATATGGCATTTTAAAAAGATCTAATATATTATTGCTAGACATTACATTGCTGCTATTTTGCTATTTGATTGGAGTAGAAATTAAATAAACAGCAAATTTAATAGGTAAAAAAAAGGCAGGCGGGGGGAAGCAAATGTTTAGATTCCTGAAAAATACAGGTCCTCCCAGACATGGAATAAGGAGAGCCATTCACTTCCAGAAAGCTTACACTGTCTGAAAAGCTGCGGTTTTGAGTTCTGAATAAATAAACGAACCATTTGTATTGACATGAAC
The DNA here is from genome assembly GCF_059951505.1 of Python bivittatus. Classification (NCBI taxonomy): domain Eukaryota; kingdom Metazoa; phylum Chordata; class Lepidosauria; order Squamata; family Pythonidae; genus Python; species Python bivittatus. Next base: position 43,868,208 of record NW_028277098.1, on the reverse strand, counting down.
AAAGAGGGTAGGCAATTTCATTTGGGACTTGCTTCTGAATATAACTATCATATCAAACTAAAAATATCTAGGTCTTACAACAATCAGATGAGTAGTACAATCTATACTAATTGGTCCCTAAAAGTAGTTTAGATATGTCCTACTGGCTCTGCCCAAATGACACCTTCAATAAATCAATCTAATGTGGCGAAATTCTTACTTTGATGTGGGTTTGCTAACAAAACATCTTGCAAACAACAGAGTATTTACATACGTAGGAGTAATGATTTGGAAGTTAAGACACAACCTTATAATTGTGGACTGCGATAGGATTTAGTTGAGACACTTGCAAAGAAGCAGGATTATGGGTAATCTAAGCTGCTGTTGTATTACCCTTATCATTCAAACTGTAATAACTTCACACAGAGAACAGAGTAAAGAAAGTAGAATATTACAGAGGAACAAGGATCAGAGCTAATTAGGAAAGAAAGAAGTTAAGAAACCAATATGAAAGTTAAGGGAAAGAAATCTATATTCTTTGCTTTTGTAAGACAGGACAACAGTTTTTTCCTATATTTAAAGGCACAATTCTATTATAAATAGGTTTGATTTAAATTGAATCAATCTTAGTAAATAGTTTTATTTATATATCACATTTATATAACTGCCCAGAGTTGCTTTGTGAGATGAGCGGCTATATAAATGTGATAGACAGACAGACAGAAAGAAAAGCTTTGGTCCTTCAGATAAATTTCTAACAAATTTAAACACCTTAAAACTAAATGAGAAATTACAGTCTAATCAATAAACTCTTTGGCCTGGAATGCACAGGGGTGGTTTATATATAGAAGTACAGATCTTTTAAATCACTTCCTTATTTACTCAGTACTCAGAATTACATTGTAAAGAACAATTTTATTTTTTTTTACACTTGTTGGTAAACTATGATCTAAGTTATTTCTGAAATGTTATTTGTGGAATGAATGTGCAGTACATTGTTAATGTTTTTTTACAAATAACCTGATTGAAGAACAACTACAATAAATTGACTGTTTTCACAATTATCTTCTATTTGCACACTAAATATTCTTTTCCTTCATCCTATGCAAAATTGGGTAAATAGGCATCCAGTGAAATCAAAGACCTTAAGCACAGATAGTTCCAAGTAAGGTTTGCAGCTTTAACTTCTGTCTTCAGTATGATAAACTATTTTGGCTGCTATTAGATATCAGAAAATTATTTTGGCTAATTCTATGTAAGAACAAAGATCAAGCATATTAGTCTATCTACAATGTCTAGACATGCATCTGGAGTCCCATTTTGTTTTAATCCCTAAAAACTGACAGGTATGCAAACTCTAAAATTAGATGTCATTTTAAACCAGTGGCAGGTTGTTTTAGAACTGTGAAACAAGCTTCTTTTGATCTCAAATGTGGTTCATGCAACAGTACTTCAAATTTATTGGACAATTCAGAGAATGCTTAACAAGGCATAGTTACATTTTCCTTAATGTTAGAAATATAATACAGAAGATGGAACATTAATTTATAGAGTCTGCATTTATCATACTGTTGATACATTTTTTGTCTTGAATTCATAGACCTATCAATAGTAATTCTACAACCAACACTGCCTATCTAGGATATACAGTACTGTGCAAAAGTTTTAGGCAGGTGTGAAAAAATGCTGTAAAGTAAGAATGCTTTCAAAAATATATACAGTGGGGCAAAAAAGTATTTAGCCAGCCACCAATTGTGCAGGTTCTCCCACTTAAAAAGATGAGAGAGGCCTGTAATTTTCATCATAGGTATACCTCAACTATGAGAGACAAAATGGGGAAAAAAATCCAGAAAATCACATTGTCTGATTTTTAAAGAATTTATTTGCAAATCATGGGGGGAAATAAGTATTCGGTCAATATCAAAAGTTCATCTCAATACTTTGTTATATATCCTTTGTTGGCAATGACAGAGGTCAAACGTTTTCTGTAAGTCTTCACAAGGTTTTCACACACTGTTGCTGGTATTTTGGTCCATTCCTCCATGCAGATCTCCTCTAGAGCAGTGATGTTTTGGGCTGTCGCTGGGCAACACGGATTTCCAACTCCCTCCAAAGGTTTTCCATGGGGTTGAGATCTGGAGACTGGCCAGGCCACTCAAGGACCTTGAAATGCTTCTTATGAAGCCACTCCTTTGTTGCCCAGGCGGTGTGTTTGGGATCATTGTCATGCTGAAAGACCCAGCCACGCTTCATCTTCAGTGCCCTTGCTGATGGAAGGAAGTGTTCACTCAAAAACTCACGATACATGGCCCCATTCATTCTTTCCTTTACACGGATCCGTCGTCCTGGTCCCTTTGCAGAAAAACAGCCCCAAAGCATGATGTTTCCACCCCCATGCTTCACAGTAGGTATGGTGTTCTTTGGATGCAACTCAGCATTCTCTCTCCTCCAAACATGAGTTTAGACCAAAACATTCTACTTTGGTTTCATCTGACCATATGACATTCTCCCAATCCTCTTCTGGATCATCCAAATGCTCTCTAGCAAACTTCAGACGGGCCCGGACATGTACTGGCTTAGGCAGGGGGACACATCTGGCACTGCAGGATTTGAGTCCCTGGCAGCGTAGTGTGTTACTGATGGTAGCCTTTGTTACTTTGGTCCCAGCTCTCTGCAGGTCATTCACTAGGTCCCCCCGTGTGGTTCTGGGATTTTTGCTCACTGTTCTTGTGATCATTTTGACAAGATCACAAGATCATTTTGATCTACCACAGGGTGAGATCTTGCATAGAGCCCCAGATCAAGGGAGATTATCAGTGGTCTTGTATGTCTTCCATTTTCTAATTATTGCTCCCACAGTTGATTTCTTCACACCAAGCTGCTTGCCTATTGCAGATTCAGTCTTCCCAACCTGATGCAGCTCTACAATTTTGTTTCTGGTGTCCTTCGACAGCTCTTTGGTCTCGGCCATAGTGGAGTTTGGAGTGTGACTGTTTGAGGTTGTGGACAGGTGTCTTTTATACTGATAACAAGGTCAAACAGGTGCCATTACTACAGGTAACGAGTGGAGGACAGAGGAGCCTTTTAAAGAAGTAGTTACAGGTCTGTGAGAGCCAGACATCTTGCTTGTTTGTAGGTGACCAAATACTTATTTTCCACCATGATTTGCAAATAAATTCTTTAAAAATCAGACAATGTGATTTTCTGGATTTTTTTTCTCATTTTGTCTCTCATAGTTGAGGTATACCTATGATGAAAATTACAGGTCTCTCTCATCTTTTTAAGTGGGAGAACCTGCACAATTGGTGGCTAACTAAATACTTTTTTGCCCCACTGTATACCTATGATGAAAATTACAGGCCTCTCTCATCTTTTTAAGTGGGAAAACTTGCACAATTGGTGGCTGACTAAATACTTTTTTGCCTCACTGTATTGTAATTATTTATGTTTATAAATTTACAAAATGCAAAGTGAGCAAACAGAAGAGAAATCCAAATCAAATCAATATTTGGTGTGACCACCCTTTGCCTTCAAAACAGCATCAATTCTTACACTTGTACACTTGCACAAAGTCAGGGATCTTGTAGGATTAGAGCCAGGTGTATGATTAACCAATTATACCAAACAGGTGCTAATGATCATCAATTTCATATGTAAGTTGAAACACAGTCATTAATTGAAACAGAAACAGCTGGGTAGGAGGCTTAAAACTGGGTGAGGAGCAGCCAAACTTTGCTACTAAGATGAGGTTGTGGAAGATAGTTTCATGTCACAGATCATACACCATGACTGAGCACAGCAACAAGACACAAGGTAGTTCTACTGGATCAGCAAGGTCTCTCCCAGGCAAAAATTTCAAAGCAGACTGGGGTTTCAAGATGTGCTGTTCCAGCTCTTTTGAAGAGGCACAAAGAAATGGGCAATGTTGAGGATTGTAGATGCAGTGGTTGGCCAAGGAAACTTAATGCAGCAGATGGAAGACACATCATGCTTACTTCCCTTCAACTTGCAAGATGTCCAGCAGCGCCATCAGCACAGAACTGGTGGAAACCAGTGGGACTCAGGTGCACCCATCTACTGTCTGGAGAAGTCTGGCCAGAAGTGGTCTTCATGGAAGAATTGCGGCCAGAAAGCCATACTTCCGACATGGAAACAAGGCTAAGCAACTCAACTATGCACGAAAACATAGCAACTGGGGTGCAGAAAAATGGCAACAGGTGCTCTGGACTGATGTGTCAACATTTGAAATATTTGGCTGTAGCAGGAGGCAGTTTGTTTGTTGAAGGGCTGGAGAGCACTACAATGATGAGTGTCTGCAGGCAACAATAAAGCATGGTAGAGGTTCCTTGCAAGTATGGGGCTGGATTTCTGCAAATGGAGTTGGAGATTTGGTCAGGATCAACGGTGTTCTCAAAGTTGAGAAATATAAGTAGATACTTAGCCATCATGCCATACCATCAGGGAGGCATGTGATTGGCCCCAAATTTGTTCTGCAGCAAGGCAACAACCCCAAACATACAGCCAATGTCATTAAGAACTATCTTCAGCATAAAGAAGAACAAGGAGTCCTGGAAGTGATGGTCTGGCCCCCACAGAGCCCTGATCTCAACATCATCGAGTCTGTCTGGGATTACATGAAGAGACAGAAGGATTTGAGGCAGCCTACATCCACAGGAGATCTATGGTTAGTTCTCCAAGATGTTTGGAACAGCCTACCTGCCAAGTTCTTTCGAAAACTGTGTGCAAGTGTACCTAGAAGAATTGATGCTGTTTTGAAGGCAAAGAGATTTGTCCTACTTGAATAAAAGTTTCAATCCAAAAATATTGAACAAGACCACCACATTTAATAGTATCAACTATTTCTTTAATTTTTCTCAACACATGGGGTCTTATATGTGAATGTATCATGTTTAGTTTCTTTGGTGTTAAGGACCATATATAAAGTATATGAATGTAAGTATCATATATAAAGTGAAGTGTTGAATTTGGTAGAAAAAAAGAATTTGATGTATTTGGATTAACTGTTTAAACCCATACCAAATTTAATATGGATATTGTGAGGATCTCCTTTACTAGCATATGACAGCATACATCTCAGACATGAACAGAAGGAAGACATATAAGCTATTTTAGATATGAGGTCACAATGAATATGACGACTGTGATAACATCCCAGTGATTGCTTTACTGCCAGTTGAACAAAGGTCTCTCATGTTTACAACACAATGTCCAATTAATTATAACAGGCTGTGATTATGTGGATAGAGCCCTATTTGCATGGGCTGTATCCTGTGCAGACATTTTAATGAACATCCATAATTTGGGAACTAAAGAGCAACCATTTCATATCCATTTATCATATGTGGAAAGTTACATTTAAAAGGTGCTATACTTTTCTCCCATAAGATGTAAAGTGCCTCTAAAAGGATAGGTGGGGTTTTTAAAATGGTACATGATTCCATTTTACACTAGGCTTGTTTGCTTAAATTGATAGCTAACACATCTCTAAAATAAAAGCCATTTTAGGACATTTTGACTCCATTATCATTGCTAAGAAACATCCAATGCTGCTGATTTGCAAGAAATATCTTTAACTCGCATTCTGTGCAAATTACTATTTGTCTGTTCTGCAAAAACTATGCAATTATAGTAAAGCAGAGGTCATTGGAACATAAGACTGAAATTTTGTTTCCTTGGACTGATCCTAAAGGAAAAAATATTTAGTTATTTTAGTTCCACTGTGTATGTTCAAGTGAGGAGTGGTCACTAAGGTGCAGTGCGCTGCACATAAGCTGCATAAATGCAGACTTCTGGTATATATCTTAGCTCTGGAAAGGTATCTTGGGTTTTCTAACACATTAACCACTTCAGCTTATGAATACATGTCATCCATCAAAATCTAAATGGTTTAACCTTTAGCACTAACATCTGTTAGAAAACTAGCATCATGACCATCTGGGCTAAAGGCTTTTTAGGGATTCTGCCAAGTAACTGCAAAGATAAAACAAATACAATTGCAAGTTCTGAAAAAGCAAAACAAAACAAAAGTTCTCAACACTGTATTATTTGCCTCTAAGTCCCACAAACATCTATCTCACAACTGGGGTCAGCATAGCCTAGTGGATTAAGACTCTAGGGATACGATCTGCTGAAAACTATTCTAAACCACAGTAAGCTACTTCAGAAAAGTTTGTACTTCATCTGAAGTAATGTGGGTCTTCTCCAAAACTAATCAAGTTATTCCCAAATGATTAGAAGTACTATAGAGTGATTTAGGCAATCTAGAATCAGATAAAAATGGTAATGCGTCTATCACAGACACACACAAAAAACAGGCCGAGGGAGAATGGAGAGTAGAAAGCAGATCTGTGATTGACAATTCTGCTTCTACACAAAGAGTGACTACACACCCTTTCATTGCATTATGTGACTACCTGTATTTGGCTGAAGGAGCAGCAGGAATGCTCAGAATTTGGTTTACTATCAGCACTAAAAAACTGCTTTCCATTTTGTTTTCTAAAGATGCCGCCTCTCTGCAAATTAGAAAGAGAATCTCTGAGTTAAAGGTAGCTGGAGGTGAACTATCATGCCAACAGTCCTGTTTTCTATGCCCCTGCTTATAAAGTATAGAAAGCCTAGGAACCAGCTTATGGAGCAAAGTGAGAGAAGAACACCATCTCTGTCTGAAAGCGGGTAAAGGGAGGAGTGCCTGGAGAGGTTTACAAGCAGGGAGAGGTTAGATGCATTGTTGAATTTATGCCCTTCATAATGCCACAGTGATTGGCTTTTGCCTTTGCCTCTCTGCAGCAAAGTGTGAGAAAGCTCCAACCCATTCCATGCACAAGCAGCTTGAACGCCAGAGTCTTGGTTGTGTGTCAATTACTTTAAGAAACTGAGTTTTGCACCAAGTACTTCTCTCACAATGTATTTGTGGCATTGTGCTTGTGAATTGGTAAATGGCTCCTTGATTCCTTGCATGATATTTTAATGAATACAAATGCTATTGCTATACTTCTCTCAAGAATGTGCTACACCCCCATTCTATCAGCTCTAAACTAATTTCTGCAAAAATAGTGCCCATTTCTGGCAAAATAACGAAACCCCCTAAAACTGTTGTTTAGTTATAATAACACTTGCATTCCACCTACGCTTCCAAAATTTTGCAAATTATTCTTTTAAGCCCATCTCTACAATATATGTCATGTTCATACAAACTGCTCCTAAAGTGATGGGAAAAGAAGAATCCCTTTTAACCCTCTGCCAGATTCTTTTGTACAATCCTGCCCTCCCACCAATTCTGGACGAAAAGTTTTATTCTCTCAGGAGAGGCTAACAGTGCCCAAAAATTCAGTTATATTTGCTAAGAAATAAAGTATGATAAAAGTTTCTCCTAAAAAAGACATTCACATTTTAATGGCCCATCATATTCACAAATAACAATGTATGCATTCTTTTATTTTAATAATGTGTCATAAAAACTATTCTGCCTTTTTGGTCTGAAAACTGGCAAGCTTCATTCACTCAAAAAACATATCATGTTTGTAAATGTCATCCACGTCTGTAAAAAAAAAAAAAAAAAGTTATAACCATTTGTTCATATTCATGGCAGACAATAACACGTACTAAGTTTTGGATTTCCCAAGGATTTCTCTCATGAAAAAGGTTATGTCCAAAGTGGTTTGAAGTGATTCTTTTCTTCTATCAGTGCTTCAAACTGGATTTATAGCAAATTAATTACAAGGATTTGAGCTAGTCTGTCTTGTAAAATTGATATGGCAACAATGGTTCTAACACAGAGGACTATCATGAAGTGGACTGTAAATTATGTAAAACAATTCCACAATCACATTAGCATGTGGCACGGGGGAGGTACTTTTCTTGGTTGGCTCCTGTTGGCCGCAGAGTGCTGTGCTAGCTGGGCTCCCTGCCTGGTTTAACTGGGTTCTTCTGCTGTTCTTTACGTAAGGGTTCAAAGCCTGCATTTTCTATGAAGCAGTAGTGCTGTATTCATCGTTTTAGTAATGTTTGAAATGCAGCACTGCAAAATCAGTGACCATGAAGAGCACTTTTAACATATATTCCCCTTTTAGCCTAAGCACGTGGGGTTGCTTTGAAATTTAGCACACAGGAGTAGAGTCTTGGAAAACATCTCTGGATGTTAGCTTTCATCCTTGACATAATTAAAATATGCCGTAGTCTTAGTTTAGGGGAAAAGATTCTGGGCAAACCAAGTAATCCCAGTGGCACAGCACTCTGTTCCTTATGTTGTGATTTCTTTGAGAAAGCAATCCAGCATAAACAAATATTTTCAGAGGGAATAGCATGAAGCATTGTATAGAAGATTTGACTGCATATTTTTAAGCCTGTAGTCTGCTGTGTACACTACGTAAGAATTTGATTCCCTAACACTCTAATAAACTAACCTTCCAAATGGAATCCTACCACTGCCTGCAACCCACCTGTTGGTTCTAATTAGAACCTGGAGGGAAGATGTCTATATTGCTCTATGCTCCATTTAAAAAAAATATCTATTGGCAGTCTGGCACCCTAGCCACAAGGTTCTGACCCATTATTCCTGAATGAATAGCTCCATTTAGCCAAGTATTCACTTCAGTCCTTCTCCAACTTAGTCTCTCTAGATGGCTCTAACCCGTGTAGATGACCTACTAGATTGGGAGATGCTGAGTCTTCAGTCCTGCTTCTACACTAAAGTGAAGCCTAAGCACCCACAATTCCATGAACATCTATCTATCCCCTGTTATCCTTGTGTATACCTTTCTTACTTCTCCAGTCCTCCCTCCTCTCCCGCTATCACATTTTAGATGGTAAGCTCATTGGGGCAAGCAAACTCTCTCTTTGTTTATAATTCCACAAAGTACCAAAGTACTTGGACTATTACTAATAACTGGTATCAAGTCAGTAGGCAGTTCTATATAACTAGACCCTAAAAAGATGCATTTCAGATTGACTTAATAATATTGCAGATAATATTTTTAAATGTTAAGAGGCTGATGCACTTCAAAAGAAATACAACCAGACTAACTGTCAATGCTAAGAAGCACTGCAACCAATGTTGTGAGCTTTATTTCTGTGGCATCTTTCAAGTAATGTTCCAACAGATGTGACATGAGAAAAGCTGTGAAAGCAATACATGGCGGAAACAAAACAAAAACAGTTGTTCAACCATTCATGAGCCAGATCGGAGGGCCAAGGACTAATTCCTTAATGAAGGCATGGCTGTTCTTTAGTGCACATTCTAACATAAAAACAAAAAGTTAAATTTGGTAACCTGGGCTCAAAATAATGCCAGTATGACAATCTGGCTACAAAGTATTTTACATAATATGGTAAAAAAACTTCTTTCAGATGAGATCAGACAGCAATTACCAAACTGCTAGGAATTCTGCACTGTGCGGTCATGTACATGTGAAGGACATGAAGTCAGGGAAAGGTCTCTTAGTGGAACTTGTAAAAATGCATGATCATAATTACTGCTTCTGTCTTAATCTATTATGGCTGTTAATACAAATGCCCTCATGATCTTTTTGACGTGTTCCAAACAGCTCATTATGGAATAGCACTATTCTATAATGAGCTGTTCAGAAATTTCCTACATTTCAAATTTAATGCTTTCATGTACTTAAAGAATAAGCCTCTTTCTTTAGCCAAGTTTACAGTCTGAAGTCATACTTCTTCCATATGTTCAGAGAGACTTTACTTAGGTGGATGACAGGATGGCAGAAGATACATGGAGAATCCTATCACAATAATTGGTCCTCTGTGAATTTTCCTGATTTTCCTAACAGTAGTCATATTGGAATTAGCCATCAGATAAATAATTTCTTGTTGGAAAAAGTATACATAATTATACGGTCTAAAACAGGAACTCAAAAGAATGCCATCAACAGTTCTTTCAAGGGACATATTTCAAAACAGAAGCCAATTATCAGCATATTTATTTGTGACAGCACAAGATTATTAACAAATGATTTTAATCTTACTTTTGGATTTCAGGTCTGAAGGTATTTGCTATATTGCATTCTTTCTCTGATATGTTCTTTGGAGTACTATACCCTTAAAACAATCCTGAAAGGTAAGTTGATGTAATAGACTTTGACCAAGGCACCTAGTGAGCTTTATAGTTAGATGGAATCTGAATCTGAGTTCTCCGTGGTACATGCTGTTTATAAGAAATACTCCCACCTGTAATGAGATCATGGTGGCTCATAGATCTCCCACACTTCCCATCCAAAATGTGTTGTGAAGAAGGGTGAAGCTGCTGCATAGCGAAGCACTCACTTAATATGTCTTGTTCAGCATCGGAATATGAATGTAGCTATAAAGGAAGATAAAACAAAGAGATTTTCATTTCAAAGAGCAGAACTAAAGTGCAGCTAATTTAATGCATATGGCTTTTTGCCCATAGTCCATATATACATGCAAGAAACAAAACATCATTGTTTCCTTCACTTGAGTAAGGGAAGATATATTAGGTGCTTCATGCTTCTAATTTGGGTTTTCTTGCATATTCAAATTTATTGTGCTAATCTACAGCCAGCATTATGTTGATTCTTAGAAAATGAATGTCTCCTTACGCACTTTATAATTTTACAGAGTAACTAAGCTACACAGTATTTCACTCTCATAACTTAAGTTCTGTTTCTGAAAGGAATGTATCAATTTTGTAACTGCCTTGGTTAGAATGTGATAGATAAGGAAAAAATGTTTGTACTTATCAGATTAGAATAAGCAAAATGGTGGGCTGTTAGTCATGTGGAAGAGGTACTGCCGATGTGTCAGCTATTTTCCATGTAAATTAATGCACTGGCAAAAGTGTCTGAAGCATGCTCTCTTTGCAAACCACAATGTCGATCATATTAGAAACAGCAGGAGAGGAGAATTAAGAAAGAAAAGCATTTCTAATTCTTTTTCAAACATACTGATGCTGCCAAGTTTTTGTCATAACACAAAGCTCAAATTACACAAAAATATCTATCCTATGTTATGGCTGCTAATAAATGGTTATTTGTTTTGAAGTTTATAGATTTCCATTCTGCCCTTCTCTGGGCTTAGTTAATCTAAATTAAAAGATCTAGGCCAAGCAGTTTAGCATTCAGTCTTACAGGCAGTTTGTATAAACATTAAATATTCTAGAACACAATCAGTTAATCAAGGTCCATGCTATTACTACTACTGCTATTAGTATTACATAACTGTTTAGTTTTGATCAATGAATAGAATTTCATTGGGGCAATGCTGCCTGAGCAAAGTAGGAAGTAAATGTTTAAGGAGGTTCACTGTTGAGGCAGATGTATTGCATGCATAAGACATTTCAGGCTGGAAACTCCAGGAAAGGGGAGGCTTGCCTCAAAGCCTGAAGCCTACACAACTTATATGTCCTTGGTCCCCCTTCTCAGAAAGCTTGGTTCTGGCAAACATTATGGATACTAACAGAGCGATCTACAGAGGGGTGGTAAAAATATTCAAGAAAGGAATCACAACTGCATTATCAAAGCCTCATCTCTTTTGTACGTCTGCCAACATCACACACGTGTACAAAGGGGTGGGGCTTCGACTGCATAATTGCATCTGTCATTGTGATTTTTTTATGTCCACCACCCCCACCACCCCCATCACCCTGCCATGATGTCTCTGGAGGCTAGGTTAGCCTCTTTCAGGAACAGGACCTTTCCCTCACAGCTTTGATGTTGTGGCCCTTTTTTTCAGAAAATTCAGAGAGTTTCTCTTCCTGCTGGATTCTTGAAAATGAAATGTTTTGAGTTGACATTTGAGTAGTAACTTTTTTTTGTTGTTTGTTTCTTTTCTGCTCACTTTTATTTTTATTTTTTTAAATTCTATTATTGGTTATCATCTCTAAATATTGTTTTTCTATAACATATTTTTATTTTGCAATGTTCAATGTTGTTTTTATTTTCACAGACTACTGCAGTATTTTTTATAAATAACAGCCCAGAATAGTTAAATAATTCTCAGTGGGAACTGTCCAAGATGAATAGGCAAGAAAGTCCTGTTTAAGTGAACATCAAAGTAACCAAAAATCAACTGTCACATGTAAAGGGGACTTAAGTAGACTGGAGTTTGTTTGATTACTTCAAGTCAGCTTATGATGCAGAAAGACAGTGTGTGAGAAAGTTACTGTAAAAAACAGAAACCAATTAAGATTTGTTTGTTGATGCATTATAAGCTAAGTATAGTAAATGAACTAGTATTTTAATGAGTTAATCTACTAAAGAATTTTTTTAAAGATCTTTCAAAACAGACAACTACGATATGGTTTCAATTACTTCTACTTTATGCTTTATCTTACTGTGTTCAGATGTGCAAAGGAAGCAGAATGTAAATGTGCACATTTGATGGAGGAGCAGATAGGAAAATTATCTGGTCAATGGAAATACAAAATCCAGTAAAAGAAAAAAGAGGAAGTTCCCTCACTGTCTGAAGCAAAGACAGAAACCAATTTCTGTACTCATTCACTAACAGGTTTCATAGTAGATTTCCAATGTTTATTTTATCATGTAAAAAAAGATAATTGGAGAAATGAAATATTATTTATTTATATACTTAAGAACCTACTGATCTCTGTATAGTATGCTGTAAATATTAAAACCATAAAAACCAAGATATAAGCAGAAATTCTAACATAGAATAAAGCCAGAAGACAATAAGGAATAAGTGATTTTTTCCTAATTTTTCTAAAATTCAACTGGCACTACTTTATTGATAGTGATCTTCACGAAGCCTTATTTATATCATTTTGATTTATTTACAGCATTTACATCATGCCTCTCTGCCCAGAAAACCTGCTTATCAGATTTCATTAGATAGTACTCAGGATCTGATCAGAGACCAATTCATCAGTTGACATAGGTGTAATTAGGAGATCAATGTCATCATGCCCAACAGTTGCAAGCAAAAGAATGTAACTTAAGAAAAATGAGCACCATAGGTTTAAGAAAACAAATTAAGATCATATTCTTGTAGTAAAATCACTGAAGGAAAAAAATAATCTCCACTCAGTTAAACATGTAGACAAACATTTCTTGGAATTGCTGACCTTTGGAATCTTGATCTTACCTTCTTACGCACCTGTTGTTCTTTGGCAGAATGAGCCTTCACATGTTTTCGAAGGGAACTTGGATCAGTGTAGCGTTTAGAGCACCCAGGAATCTGGCAAGCATACGGCTTCTATAAGTGTATGGAAAGAAAAGGGAAAAAAAGATAACATGGAAAGGACATCTGCTTGGAAAACATCCTCCTTAAGATATGAACTATTTTGTTAAGAAAATGAAACATTCATATTCATTGGTGATGTTCAAACATGCTGTAAAGCATTTAGCTGTGTGTTCAGCTTGAAAGTACAAGTTACAGGGGAATATACATAAAAGGCAAATTTACATCCAGACCTGCGATAGCAGTCGCTTTTATTCTCAGCTTAGCCAAAATGCTTTACACCTTTGGGAATTTAATGTTTTTAATAAGATCAACTGGATGAAAATGCAGTCAGAAAAATTACATCAGAACTTGAAAACATCATGATGCTTGAACTATTTACCAATGACTAAATATTTTATATATCTGAAATTTTAATCACTTTTAAGAAGCACTCCTGTTGTCTCCAATACTCAAAAACTGTACTTACAGTTCTGCAGGTATTTTATCAAGTTTTCAGTCATGCATCTTGAGTTCCTATGGGCAACCCCCACATAGAAACACCAGTTCATGCAAACAGCATTTCTGTGTGATCAGTGACCAGTCTGGCAGCCCATCAGCCATTGTGTTCAATCCTAGTGACAATCACCTGGGCAGCCTTGGAGGTATTAATACTGGTATGAACTAGTATTTAAGTATTCAGTCCATCTAAAAATGTATTTCTCAAATCAGATTTTTAAAAGAAACTTGCATTCTATGTTATATTCATATAGTACCTTTTGTTACTTATTACAGGGACAGTGTGATGCTCTCCAGTTGTCTGGGGCTTAGATTTCCATCGGCTCTAGATAGATAGCCAAGGGACTGTAAAACAAACTAGAGGCAGCCTTGATCTATAGTATTTATTCTTTATTCTGCTTACCTGCTAGCCCCACTATTGCTCTGTAATGTCTGTTAACCCACAGTCTGGAAGACTGAGCTAGCATACCAGAGGCTTAGGATGGTTATAGAAAATGATCTTAAAATATATTTTACTATAGTTTTACTATCTTTTCACTGGCCCTACAGAAAAGCTCTGTCTGACAAAATTAAATAATTTTGCATTACAATATTATTAATATTGCCAATATTGGAAAATCAATCAACTTACTGCTTTTTTAAAATGTAGATTCTAATCCAGTTTCAGGATAGCCTGAGACCTAAATCTAACCTAATAATCTGTTATTCAATCAAACCAGTACATTCTAGCAGGTCTTCATAATTATTTACAGATTCTCCTTTCAGAGAAGATAAATGACAGATTGACCTGCATTTGGAATCTCAAATCAGTACCACATGCATTCAATAAGAACTAGGCAGTCTATATAAATCCCTTTTCTCTGTAGGCACCTCCAAAGGAATAGGTAGTCCTGCTCCTTGTACTAGTAGGAAATTTCCAAAGGAATAATAAGATCATTCACCAACTCAAGGCTCCAAAGACTAACCCGATATGTACCCAGAAACTTGCATATGAAAGTCAATTTACTGAAAGTGCCTGGAACACACAGAGAACTGAAATTTGAGGAAGGATGATGGAAACCATTAAACAATTCCTTAGTGGAATTAACCAGGCAGAGTACTTTCCCAGTGATGGTAACGCATTATTAAGGATGGGGAAACTAGATCAGAAAAAGTCCATCCATACTAGCCCAAGCCTTTTCAATCTCACTTTCACACAGTATTCAGTTACATAGCCAGCATATATAGAGGGGACTAGAGTTTGAACTGTCACGAACTGCCAGTCTTCTGTTACATGCATTTGAAGCACTAACATCAGCACACAAGACACATTCTAATTTACTGTATCTATGTTCAGTAATCAAAAACAAAGAAAGTGCTAGGATGATATGAAGCCCCTGGAAAGATTAGCAGGATAAATTGTATGAGTAAATGAATGTTATCTTGTGCAGATTATAAATACAGCAAAAACTTAACAGTATGTTTAGCGAGAGTAAATAAGTTTTTAATACAAGGTTAGTCAAAATTATTACCATACCTTTTTGCTGATTAGAAGTATTTCAGATAGGAAGGAAGGATATGGAATAAAGAGTACAAAGAAAGGAAGAAAAAGAAAGGGAGAAAAACATAATAGAAAGTTAAAGAAGCTCTTTGCAATAAGACCATACAAAAAGATACAAGGAAAGAGAGGAACTTGGTACTGTGTACATCACAAAGTCTACAAAATGGTTTGAGTGAGCCATCTGTCCCTCCCTCCCCCTCCTTCTACTTGCATTAATGTCAAGCCATTAAACTTCAAAAAGGTGCATCCTATATGACATATTAAGTTTCAAAAGAGCCACATTTTAGAAGTAATTACAAATTCAAATCCCTAAAGCTGACTTTCAAATAAATAAAACATTGTTATTGTAAGCGTGCTTGGGTTTGGAAAATGTGACTGACTGACTTGTTTGTTTTTGGAAGGCATAATGTACATTACACATTCCTTAATGCTGCACTGTCTGAAATGTGTAACTAGTTTAAAAGTAAATATCAATTAACCTCCAGGTTTCTGCCACATAAACACCCAGCCAAACATTAAGCCACATATTCACCTCTTTCAAAAAGACAAAGGGGGGACTTATGAGCTGTGGAGCAGGAGCTAAGATGACCTAAAGAGTCTGCTTAGCTTTCATGGGTGATTGATCATAGTAGAGGCTAATATGACCTGGGCAGTACAGTAAAATTGCCATTATGCAAACTTCAATAGCTTCAAGTATCTTAGAAAGTTAATTGAACATTCTGTTGCAACTTCCTCCATGTACCATCTCTTTACATCTCCTGTTCATTCGTGTTTCTTGCAAGTACTGTGGATTATTTATATTAATAAGGCTTCATTATAATGAGGTGTAAGAGAAAAGGATGGATTTTAATATTCCAAACAGTAAGTGGGTACATTTACTAATGAAAGAGAGGGAGAGGGGGAGGGGGAGGGGGGGAGAGAGAGAGAGAGTGCGCGCACGCGAGAGAGAGAGAGAGAGAGAGAGAGAGAGAGAGAGAGAGAGAAATACTCCTAACACTGTAAAATTTGAACAGGACTTAAACAAAAATTATTATTATTTGAGAACGTCTATTTTAATTTCGATAGGGAATTTTAGAATAAACTGTTTTTAGATGAAGTATTTGCCCTAACAATATAAATTCATATCCATTTCTGCATGCCATTCATTAATAAGCCAGTAACAGAGATAGGCAGAGATAAGGAACACTGCATTCATTCATCCATCCATCCGTTCATTTGGTTGGCATCTTTATAGAAATGAAGGTTATATGAGCAAATGGTGGGGCAGAGCATAGAAAAGAAGTAAATATATTTACAGGCCAGTCTTCTCCCATCTGATGACCTACAGATGTGTTTGGCTAACAATTCTGAGCTGTTCATCCAACATCTATAAAAGGCACCAGACGAGGGACAGCTAATGCAGGCTTTCATTTGTAATCTTAGGCAACAAAGTGCATTTTAGTTTGAAACATGGCCTAACATTTCAAATGATTCATGAACATTTTTAATAAAAACTTCACACTTCACATAGCCAAGATTTCAAGACTACAGGGAAAGATTTCCAAAGGCATGTAAAATATTAATTCAGATGAAGACAAATCAACTGCATGGCAAAATAGTAGAAAAGCAAACTTGGTGATTCCCTATAGTTGATGTATCATAATCTTCCTAATCCAATTTAGGATTTAGTTGATGTATCATAACTTTCCTAACCAAATGTTCTTCTGGTGTATTTGGGCTAAAATTTCCAGGATTCCCTACCACTATTCTCAATAATTCTGGAATCTGTAGTGGAAAGAGCTTGAAATCAACTATAAATAGGATTTACTGGCTACAATGCTCTGTTTGGGTCTGCAGTAACTAAGGAAAAATGTCTGCTGCCAGCACTACTATCTAAAATGCTAGGCAGGGTTTCTTCACTCCAGCGTTTTATATATTTTGGCTCACTCTTTTATCTGCTGCCTGCTAATGCTTTTAGTATATTGTATTTTGATATGGGTGAAATTTAAAAATCTAAAATTATGCTAAACTACCTGAAATCATATATCAATGAAGGACAATATACCTAAATACTAATAAACACAATAACATGCAGAACCTCTGGATATGTTACTAATACTTGCTCCGTTTTCTATCTAAAAACCTGTATCATTATTCAGGAATACCATGGGCCTTATTTTCATCATTATTCCATCATGGCAATGATTAAATTGTCATATTTCATCAAAAGAAGCTTGTGATGGTTTCGGAAAAGGTCCTGCTATGACAGCTGTATTTCACTGAGCATTTTATGAAATAACATCATGCTTACAGTATCCAGGTGTGTTCGCTGATGCTTAGCCCGGTCACTAGAGTTGCTGAAAGCTTTCTGGCAGCCAGGATGCTGACAAAGATAAGGCTTCTCACCCGTATGACTCCGCAGGTGGATCTTAAGATTTTCAAGCCGAGAAAATGCTTTGTTACACCCTTCAAACTGCAATAAAGCCATAAAAAAACTCAGTAAACCTTTATTAAATAAACCATATTATGCTATAATGAATAAAATGCTTAAAAGGCCATCCAAAGTGGACATGCAACAAATCAACCAGAATTCAGAACATATGCTAAAATTTATGGATAAAACACATTTTGCTTTGCTGTTTGAATCTTTCACTATGAATGGCATATGGGTTGGTAATACTGTTTTTGCACATGTACAGTGTTAAGCCTTCAAAACATGGCATTAAATAAAGGAGCTTAAGCATTTGGAAAGAACAACTAGTTACTTACCTCTACCTAAAGTTCTTGGGGTGGTCTTCACATGCAGGGGCTATGTCCCTGCAGAGAGCACATTTGGAAGCTTCTAACATTTACAGAATTTCTTGGTGGGTGCACTGTCCTTTCCTATCACATGTGACTAGTCACAGGAGAGGGAATGGTTGCTTTGCTAACTTGTAAGAAAGTCTGATAATTGCAACTACCCACTTGGAAAAATGCTGAGCAGAAAAATGTAATCTCTTAGAAGGGCCTTGAAAGGCCAAAAACCTGTTCCTTTGAAATGATGTCCAATGAAAGTAAAAAGCAAGCACTCAAGAGAATGCAATGATCTCTGAGTTAGTGTCAAAGGGTTGGGAAAAAAGGTAAGGAGCATAATGTCTTATCCTAATTAGAATGCAAAAACTGATGAAAAAAGAGAAGTGCAAAATTTGATTTTTTAAATTTTATTTGGGGGACTGCCTCACCCCAATTACATCTACCCATCCTAACAGAAAGGGCATGTTGTGGGTCTCGTCTATGAAGGAATATCTGCTGGTGGGACCTAGGAGGAGAGCATTTTTGGTGCAGTGCCCACCCTTTGGGACATCATTCCCCTTGCCTTCCGGGGAAGAAATGGCAAACTGAAGACAATTCCACTAAAAGTGGACTGGACTGCAGTGGAATGAAGAGCTGGTGAGTAGACAGGCTCTTCATAATTCCTCTCTGGACAAGGAGAGGACCTGAGATCACCCACGAGTGCTCCATACAGTTGCTCCTCGATAGCGGTCTCCGGCAGGTTTAGAGCTCTGGGAGACGTGGGAACAGTTATCTTGCTCAACCAATGGTGGACGCCTTTAAGGACACTGGGTTCGCATACTTTCTTTTCTAATCACTTTTGGAAATTGCTTGCTAACTGCTTTTCAGCTATTAGGAATCTTTGGATCAACAGGTCTGAAAACACTGGGTAAGTTTCCTTCAATCCTTAGTGAAAGAAATTTCAAATAAAGGTTTAAGGACTTTATTTTTTTTTCTGGAATAATCAGCAAACGGGTGATTAGAACTTTGATTTTGGAAAGTTACAAACAGACTAAGGGTCCAGGTAAATTTGAAACAAGAGTTTGGAATTAATTATAAGAATCCCATACATCAAAATATTTTTGTTTTGAATTCTTTAAAAAAAATGATAGGATGGGACTTCAGAGGTTGGACACTAGAGGGAACTAGAAGGAACTAAACATTACAAGTAAAGGAGAAGAACACTTAAATTTAACTTACTAATACAGAATGAACCAAAATATTTTAACATTCAACATACTGAAGGATATTTTTGAATAATGGACCCAGAAGTTAATTTTAAGAGTGACTGCCTCTATAAATAGACTGTGTTTAAAAGATTTATGGAAAAGGAACAAGTTTTACCGGACATGAGATTGAGACTGATCTGAAAGTGGATTTAAAAATGACAAGCTACAAGAATGATATGGAAAAAGATGCTACACTGGACGTACAAAAGAAACCAGCTGATGTCTTAATAATTAAAAGGGATATACAAATAACAAACCAAGAGAGTGACCTGGATAATCTTCCTATATTGGATTTACAAAAGAGGTTTGTTAAAGCTTTGAAGAATTTTGTGAGAAGGGACAAAGAAAAAATGAAAAGAAATCAAGTTTTAAGACATTATTTGAAAGGACTAAAAATCAAGACTGTTTTTACTTTTAAGTAAAAGGAAGGAATATAAAGTTGGTTTATTTGATCAAGGTTAAAATAGATATGTTGTTATCTCTGGTAACCCTTAATGGACTTTTGCTGATCAGGACTGAATGACGAGGCTTTAAGGATTTGTTTATAAATAAGTAATGGGATATGGGAAGAAGAGATAATTTGTTCTATTTTAAGAGAAGGTGATAAGTTACAAAAATTGTTTATACTTGTAATGAAGGGGGAAGTCATTTCTTCATATATATATTTTTTCTTATTATATTCTTATTTTTTCTTCTCTATTTTTTTCTATTTTCTTTTTCTTTTCTGCACCTTCTAATTTTAATTTTTTTTTTTAGTTTGTATTAGTTTTTTTATCATTGTAGTTGTAATTTAAAGAAACATAATTCCCCCTGAGGAGAGATTGGCCCCAACCTGGTTGGCCTTCCAGAAGAGCCTGAAGCCATGGCTTTGTCATCTAGCCCAGGGATCCAGTGATGTTGGTGGAAAGCCTGTTAAAAGGTTATATTTCTAGGAAAATGAATGGTACTCTCCCGCAGATTATGATCTTTTGTTATGGTTTAATAGTTTTATTGATTTTAAAGATTTTTTTGCAGGTTTTTTTGTGGTTGTCTTTGTACTGTTTTTTTGGTTTTCAACTCTGGAAGCTGCCCAGAGTCACAGCAGTGAGATGTGCAGCTATATACATTTATTAAATACATACATACATACATACATACATACATACATACATACATAAATACTGATAAAGTACCAGAAAAATATTAAGCTGAACTTGTAGTAGGGAGCATCATGGTACTGTGGCCTCCTCCACACAAGAGTTGATCAGAGACTGTGGAAAGGTGATGACAGTCCTTGAAGCAAGCAATAGTTGATGAGAGGACATGAGTCAAAGACCCTGAAGGTAGAAAGGTCATGAGAGGAGTGGCTTCAGACCCAATTGACTCAAAATAAAGGAGGGGGAAAGCCCTGGATCTAGTCATCCCTTAATGCAGAGGAATGGTGCAGGGAACGAGATCCTCATGGAGATTTATTCACATTTTTATTCTGAAATTAAGTCTTGATCAAAAGGAAAGTAGATGGTCCAAATGGATGAATCCAGCAGCATGAATGTAGATAGCATCTAAGATGGAGATCAGTGATTTGAAAGACCCCAAATATAGATGCCAATACTGGAAACCTTTGTTATTTTTCTTCTTTTTGCTCTAACTGGGATCAGGTAAGGCAGATTTACTGATTCTCCTGATGCCAGCGGGAACAAAGCAGAGACCTGGGGACTCTCCATAGGAAAAGGAAATCTTAGACATATTTAAGACATGATGTAAAGGACCCTCTGCAACTTTTGAGATGAACTCTGGAGGAAGATGAAGGGGCTATATGCCACCCAGAGTCACTTCTTGTGAGATGGGCAGCTATATAAATTAGATAGATAGATAGATAGATAGATAGATAGATAGATAGATAGATAGATAGATAGATAGATAGATAGATAAGAGCTTGCTCACAAAGTGTGGCTCAAAGATGAGAGGAATGCTCGTGCTATGCCTGTTCTGAAAATGCCTGAGTATGCTTACAAGAGTTTACTATGTGGCCCTCCCCAGAGCACAAAAGGCAACAATTATATCCATGCAAATGGGGGAATTTGCTACCACAATACTTATTGCTGAGCAGTGGGACCCTCAAGGGCATATGGACAAGGTACAGAAGGTGCACAAACAGGGAAGGTAACTTGAATCCTCCAGTTCCTTGCAGTGAATCACAAGATAAGTGATTAGATTATATTAAAATGAAGTAAACTTGAACAAATAGAGAAAAGGAAGAAATCCGGAAGGAAAAATGTTCTCTAATAACAGATGTCTTATTCCTGCAGTGGTTGAAAAAGAGATTCAGCAAGAAGTGCATCTAGTCATCTGTGCTACTCTCTAAGTGGAATTCTCACCAAGAAAATCTTTAAACTTTAGAAGATTCTGAAGAGGCCCTGAGTTTTCAGCTTATGGAAGGGTCTTCCTCAACATAATGTGGAACATTGGCAAGAGAGTTAGAAAATTGAGTGCCATGTACAAGCACAATAATTACTTTTCTGTGTAAAGAAACAATGCGAAGCAGAGAAAAGATGGGAGACAGGTTCTATTACATTACCCAAGTCAGATAGAAAAGTCAAGAATGCTCAACCATCTGATCTATTACTCTGAAAGGAATATAAATCATACAAACTCATGTCAAATGTTGAGTATGATTATCCTCTTTATAACAAAAAAGATTTAATTACAGCATCACCCAACATAACAAGTTATTACTCTTTATATTTGTTCACATAGGAGGGGGTGGAGGGGGGAGAGAGAGAAACATCAATATAACAAATGTTATCTGACAGGAGCACTTTAACTGAAATACAATAAGCAAAATTAAATTAAAAACCAAATCAAATCAAGAGCATGATACTTGCTTTAAGTAAGAACGGGGGAGGGAGGGAGAGAGGAGAGAATTAAATACATAAGAAATAATGTCTTCGTTCCAACAGCCAAATCCCATTGAATAGTTTTATCTCTATGGAGAAAATAAATCCTGAAACTGTAAGTTAGAACAGAATACTCATAACAACAACAACAAAATCTTACTAACTGAGAACTGTTACCAAAGAAAAGCAATGTCAAACTCAGAGTGTTGAAAAGATTTACAGAATACAGGTAGTCCTTGAGTTACAACACTAATTGGGACAGGATTTTCCATCACTAAGTGATGCAGCTGTAAAATGCAGTCACATGACCGCACTGCTTAGTGACGGCAAACCTGGCACTCTTCATTGCTGTCATTAACCAAATCCCACTGGTTGTTAGGCGAGGACCCACCCCAATCCAAGCTGTTCCCAGCTTGGTCCCTCCCAGCCCTGAGCCTTGGTAAGGTGAGAGACTGCCTCCTCTTTCTCCTCTTCAACTCCCTACACCTGCCTATCTCCCCTCCCCATTGCTGCCCTTTTGGCCACCCTGCACAGTGGCACTCCTTGGTGGTGGTGGTGACGGCACTGGGGCTGAAGTAGAGCCCTGGGACCTTTAGCAGTCTGAGTTGGCCAACACTGCCCCTGGGCCTCTTACTTCAGCCCTAGTGCTGCAGCCAAGGAGTGCCGCCTCAAGTCCTGCACCATGGCCAGCCACCCTAGCACAACAGCAGAAACCCCCAGCTGCCCCAACCTGCATTCTGCAGACCCTGCCACACCCAGCTGATCTTGGCTGCCTTCCTCCCACTGCTGATGAGACACACCTGGCCTGGTCTTATGTGAGGCAGCTGCTGGCTGCACCAGGCCTTATTCCTGAGGCCGCTCATACCGTTCTCGCAATGCTTCGGAAAGCCTGGAGAAGCTTCTGAGGCCTTCCAAAGCATCACAAGAACGGTGCCTGCAATTTCGAGAATGGTGGGTGCACCCTTCTTGCGAGGTTTCAGAAGGCCTCGGCAGCCTTCTGAAGCACTGTGAAAACAGTGTGCACTATCTGGAGAACGGTGTATGCTATTTTGAGAATGGCATGAGCAGCCTTGGGAAGAAAGCCTGGCGCGACCAGCAGCTGCCTCTCATTGGGCCTGGCCAGGCATGCCTTGTCAGCAGCAGCAGGAAGAAGATGGTATAGGTCAGCTGGGAGTTGCAGGGCAGCAGGGCCAGTGAGCGCAGGGTGGCAGGGACTGCAGGGCCAGCAGAGTGCAGGGCAGTAAGGCTGGCAGAGTGAGTGGAACATAGGGCGGCAAGGCCAGCAGGGTGGCAAGGCAAGCGGAGCACAGGACAGCAAGGCTGCCAGGGTGGTGGGGCAAGTGGAGAGCAGGGTGGCATTAGCGGCTGTGGCTTCCGGCTGTGACACTAGGTGGCTGGCCCCAGTGCAGGGCTTGAGGTGGCACTCCTTGACAGCAGCATTGGGGCTGAAGTAGAGGCCCAGGGGTAATGGAAGCTGGGTGAGATTGTGAAAGAACCAGACCTCTACTTTAGCCCCAGTGCTGCCGCCACTGCCGGTGGAGTGCCACTATGCAGGTCAGCCAAAAGGGCAGAGATGAGGGGAAGATAGGTGGGCAGGGGGAGTTGAAGCATCCCTGCAGTCTTAAGTGCAGGCGGGCTGCCAAGTGCCCAAATTTTGATCACATGACTGTGAGGGCACTTGCTTCAGAAGTCCTGGTCTTTGCTTAGGTGTTCATTAGCAAACTTTAGTCTTGCCCTGAATGTTCTTTCTGGACAGCAAAGGTTTCTTCCTGGCACATCTGCTATGTAGATCTAATTTGTGCAGCTGCTTTCTAACAGTAAACTCATGCACTTTGACATCAATAGTGGTTAGAGTAGGTCATGTGATAAAATTCTTAGTGACTTCTTTCAGTATCGTGCATTCTGCTCTCAGCTGAGCTTGCTGGAATGGCCTGGCCTGGACAAATTGGGGGTTTAGTGGTGTAGGCTTTCATGGCTGATATCTGTTGGGCAGTATTGAGCTTCAGGGTTTAGTGACTGTGGTCTAGACAACAGATTTCCTGACATTTCACCAGCAACTGTGGATCACCTTGCCTCTGAAGATACCAGCCACAGTTGCCAGCGAAACATCAGGTCACTGGACCACAGTCACTAAATCCAATTTGTACCAGCAAATCACTGACTGATCTGTAGTCACTTGGATCATCTTTTTTCCTCTTTCTGAAGACAGGAATAATGTTTGCCTTTTTTCAATCCTTTGGCATTATACCCTCCTCCATGAGATCTCAAAGACCATAGAAAAAAACTCCAAGATGACATCTGCCTCCTTCAAGACTTCCAGGTGTAACTCATCTGAACCTAAAAACTTAAATTCATTCAGGTATTCCCTAACCATCTCTTTACCTTTTTGGTGTTTTTAAGCTTCTCTTGCAAACCTCAGTTCCTTCTTCCCCTCCTTCCCTCCCTCCCCAATGCATCTTTAAATGCATTTAAACTTTGCAGTGGCCAAGACTGACTGTAAGCATACTAAATTGGAACTTGGTTTTTATTTAGACTTTTTTTTCTAAAGTAGTAAATGGTCTTATCCATGTGCCAATCTTATTGGTTCTTATACTTACTTGGCTCTTAAAAGACAGAAAAGTTCTCAGAAAGGCACCCATCTTTATCTAGAGTGTATATTTTTGCCTTTTAAAGCTATGACACAAGCAAGCAAGCAATTTATTGTTGAATGGCCACAGATCAAAAGATAATCAGTAACTGTAAGTCACAAATGGTGCCAGTGTCTTGAACTTCAGAAATATATAACAAGAGTCTGCCTACCTGTCCCATCTTGCAGGGTTGGGGATTCATATGTCCCACTCATCCCCCACTGTCACATATCCCCAGGCACTGGCCATGAATTTTGCAGAATATAGTTTGGTATCTTTATAGCAAACTGGCTACCTACAACTGCCTTCCCAAATACACACATTTGTATATTTCAGAACATATATGACCTACCCATGCCTCCGTACACAAAATCAATGGGGGACTGTATTAATAGGAAAACCTAAATAGTAATATAAAATCACATAGGAAATATCTCACAGGGTTGTGTGTGTAGTAACTGCAGTTGTGCAGAACAGTTTACAAGACAATTTTATGATTTTTGGAAGAAAAAAATGTATCAAAAGAGTTACAAGTCTTTGTTTCAAATCTGGTAAGGCGGCAAGATAAAAGTGTTTTGCAAGCCACAATTGACTCAAGGACTGCCAACTGGCAATCTCTAGGCCAAATGATCCACTATGTTGTTTCCAGCTCTTAGATCTGATGACAACCATTTTGCTGCTGTTTCCTTTAGAGTAACTAATTTTGCAGTGTGCAAGCATGATTTTCCCTGGCTGCTGAACATGTTGCTCGTTCTGGCAGAGTTCCACTGAAAGCAATGCGGCAACATGCCAGATGATCAGAAAAAAACCATGAAATACAGATTTTGCAGGATAACTCTCCTGATGTAGATGTCCCAACTCATCAAGAAGAGAGCAGTACAGCCTGTTCTGGATTTTCTGCCTCTAGCACATACAGAAAGAACATTTCCCAAATGGCAAAAGTTGGAGAGCAAATAAAATAGTATACTTTAAAGACTGCAATTTCTTGAACTTTCAGTTTATAGATAAAAAATACTCAATCTCTAGTTTTAAAATTTTAGTTATTGGGACTTCCCAAAGCCAGTGTGATTGCTTACAAGTATAATGTAGGAAAAATAGTTGCATTACAAAATAGTAATTGCAGTTGTGCAGAACAGTTTACCTGTAAACATCTTCAGTGTATTCAAAACAGGAGGAATAGTATGTTCCACAATCTTTTTTATTTATCTTACATCTTTCCCTCAACATGTGAAGTCTGAACATCTGTTAGACTGGAATCATTAATTTTGTCTTTCTTCTTTCTCAAAAAAGGTGATGTCATCATGTAGTCAAATAAGATTGGCTTATAAAGTCATTGCTGAAGATAGCTCAAAATTAGGGCAAGGCTTCCTGAATCATATAGCCTTACTGAGCAAACCATTAATCATACTCTAAACACAACAATGACATGATGACCATATGGCTAATAAAATGTGGCTATATGAATGATGTCACTGAGGATAAACATTTCAGATTGAGGGCAGTGTTCCTAGCATTACACTGTCCTCACTCTGAAGGTATGAACACATGTCACTTTGAGTAATTTTGTTCAAAGTTTGGTGACAAATGTCCACTGATTTTCAGATCAGATCTAGTAATAATCTTCATCTCTAATTGCACAGAATTTATTATTATGGTCGAATCTTAGATTTTTTAAAGTAGCTTTCAAATTATTTTCCATGGAAATTATCAGTTGGGTTATATAGAATATAAAAAATATTCAGAATTAGTTATTAAATCATTTCTAAAGAGAAGTAGGAGTATGAATTACTTAACTGAGAAAGCTTCTGGCTTTATCGCCAGGTCATCTGACATCAGTCTGTCACTTTCATCTGACTACCTCTCACGTTTTGCTAAAGACTGACAACTGGGATAACAATACATAATAATAATTTTTATAATTATTAAATATAAATATTAAATAATTATAATAATATTTGCACTTGTAGAACTCTGCTGCAGGTGGATTATTATTTTTAATTGTTAACTGAGTTAAACATATTTGCTTAACTAGGACAACATGATTGCAAATTTAGGAACCACAAGACTTCACAAACACATTTAACCCAATGCATTTAATATACAACCAATAATAATAAATAAAATGTTATCTATTGATTTATAGATTAGAATTATTTTTAGAAACAATTTTTGACTATTTTATATCATTACTCTGTATATATGAAGTTCACATATTAATTTTTATGGATGCAAAACCAGTTTGCATGTTTTCATATATGGGTAAATGTGACAACAGACACACTGATACAAGCCTTTGGGATCTGGAGAACCCAATTTTATCCTGTGAAAACTCCCAAACCTGTTACTGTACTAATTCCGTTACCCATGGATGCCAAAGTTCTTATATCTGAACATTTTAACACATGAAACTCTTTTTAACGAAATATTTAACAAAATAGTTTATTACTGAAAAGAAGTGAAAATATAACAAAAATTACAGATCACATTGTTTTGAATTTTTCAAAAATAACTATGCCACGTTATCAATGCCACATATTTTATTTTTGGGTTACACAGCAATTCATAAAGCATGTTGTAGTAATAAACACAAATGTCAATATATTATTGAATGTGTTCCTAAGGATACTTAATCACCGTGGTGTCTAGAACAACTGTCAGTTGTCAGGAAGGGGAAGAAACCAATAAAAAATAGAGCAGTTTGGGCTATAAGGTGGAGCACATTTTCACTGGAAATGAGTTATGACTGTAAGGGAGAAGGTTTCACAGTGGCATTGCTGTAAATAGAGTTATTGTGCCATTAGAGAAAGCTCATTAATACACACTTCTGCTTTCAGTAGCAAGATCAGTTAAACAAGCTACCTTTTATTTATAGACCTACAAGGAAAACAGCAGGTCATATTGGCTGTTGACATCTCAGACAGCCTACAGATGGAAAACCTGAAATGTTTCATTCCCAAAACATTTATGGCTATCAATAGGAAATCTTCTGTCTGCTGAAAAGAGCTGAGCTTCTTTTGAGCTTTATGAAATGTTCTTTCTTCTTCTAAAGTAATTGCAAAACTTTCAATACACATTAAATATGAATTGGCTAATGTTTGCACATATTCTATTATTTTCAACGATAGAAGAAAATAATTTTTTTTCCATGAAAAACAAACATTTCACAGAACTCAGCAAGCTGATCCTGTAGGAGAGATGTTTGTTAGTCTAAGGCCTAGAACAAAAATAGAGGTCATTTATTTCCCTGTCTTCAAGGTTTTTTAGAATCTAGATCATCTGGATATGATGATTTATTTATTTATTCATTCATTATTAAATTTGTATGCTGCCCATCTCCCCCAATGGGTGACTCTGGGCGGCTCACAATTAAAATAAAAAACCCATAAACAATTAAAAATACCTCATAAATAATTAAAATTAATTAATCCATTAAAAATCATCTGTAAAAACAAACCCTATACATAATACTAAAAACTTTCAAGATGATCGGGGGGGAGGGCCAAAATCAATTACCCCACAAGCCACCTTAACTGGTGCAAGCCCCCATCTGGCCCCCAGGCCTTCTGGCAAAGCCAAGATTTCACACTTTTCCTGAAGGCCATGAGAGTGGGGGTACATTGCACCTTGGGAGGTAGGTTGTTCCACAGAGCAGGGGCCACAGCAGAAAAGACCCTCTTTCTAGATCCCACCAGTCGAAATTCCTTGACTGGTGGGGTCTGCAACATGCCCCTTCTGCCAGACCAAGTGGGGTGGGATGATATAATGATCTACACGATAAGCATCAATTATAACATTACAAGCCCAACTTCTGCAAATAAAGCAGGAAACTGATCAGTGATTTACAGTAGATTTGTCACTTCAGCTCCTTCTCTTCCTTTCTAACACCAGACACTTTTTCTAACCCTTCTCCCATTCAGCAGGTTTCTCATTATGACAGAGTGTAGCTTCTACAAAAATCTCCTATAAATCTTCTTTATAAATGACTATAGTTCTGTAACCACTATCTGTTTCTTCTCTGTTAATTTCAACTGAATTTGGTACAAAAGTTCTCTATATATTGTAACCAATATACCAAAGATAAAAAAGCAACAGGAGGAGGAGGAAAAGAGGTGGCTGATTAACATAGCACAGCATTTTTAAGGCCAAAATACCACATGTGTGGCATGTTACAAAAGAAAATTAAAATAAAAGAGAACCATGAATCCCAAAACATCTGGAGTTGTACAGTAACAAGCAAGGGGAAAACCTAATTGAAAAAAGTCCAATGCAATGCATTATTATACAATGAAGCCTGATGGATCTGAGGAGGAAAGGACAAACAGAGGGGAAAAGTAAGATAAACAAGGAAAAATATATGTTTTGAGAGAGGCCTTTAAAGAGTTAAAAATATTTGACTATTCAAGGATTATCCAATTGATTTCCATGAGGTTATCCAGCTTAATCATAGGAAATAATTTAGGTATGCAAAGATCAAGTGAACTGGCTATAAATAGGTGGACAATATACAGTCTTCCACAATGGTATCTATTAGGTCGCCTAGTGTTTGGACATAAAAATGTCAACATAAAGAGTTTAGAATAATATCCCCAAGTCACTCTGTGAAATAGAGTAACAGAAGTGGCTGGGATACACAGCTGCTCACATAGATACAATGGTTACATTTCCACAGAAATCTGTATTAGAGGAAGCATCAAATCAATCATATATTTTGTGGGTTATTCATTTACAGTGCTTTTTACAATCTCCACATAATTATAGTAGATCACCTGAAAAATTCAATAATGTTAAAGATGCATTAATATTGACAGATATCTAAGAATGGTCTATGCATATACAGTGGGGCAAAAAAGTATTTAGTCAGCCACCAATTGTGCAAGTTCTCCCACTTAAAAAGATGAGAGAGGCCTGTAATTTTCATCATAGGTATGCCTCAACTATGAGAGACAAAATGGGGAAAAAAATCCAGAAAATCACATTGTCTGATTTTTAAAGAATTTATTTGCAAATCATGGGGGGAAATAAGTATTTGGTCAATATCAAAAGTTCATCTCAATACTTTGTTATATATCCTTTGTTGGCAATGACAGAGGTCAAACGTTTTCTGTAAGTCTTCACAAGGTTTTCACACACTGTTGCTGATATTTTGGCCCATTCCTCCATGCAGATCTCCTCTAGAGCAGTGATGTTTTGGGGCTGTCACTGGGCAACACAGACTTCCAACTCCCTCCAAAGGTTTTCCATGGGGTTGAGATCTGGAGACTGGCTAGGCCACTCAAGGACCTTGAAATGCTTCTTACGAAGCCACTCCTTTGTTGCCCAGGCGGTGTGTTTGGGATCATTGTCATGCTGAAAGACCCAGCCACGCTTCATCTTCAATGCCCTTGCTGATGGAAGGAGGTGTTCACTCAAAAACTCACGATACATGGCCCCATTCATTCTTTCCTTTACACGGATCAGTTGTCCTGGTCCCTTTGCAGAAAAACAGCCCCAAAGCATGATGTTTCCACCCCCATGCTTCACAGTAGGTATGGTGTTCTTTGGATGCAACTCAGCATTCTCTCTCCTCCAAACATGACGAGTTGAGTTTAGACCAAAACACTCTACTTTGGTTTCATCTGACCATATGACATTCTCCCAATCCTCTTCTGGATCATCCAAATGCTCTCTAGCAAACTTCAGACGGGCCCGGACATGTACTGGCTTAAGCAGGGGGACATGTCTGGCACTGCAGGATTTGAGTCCCTGGCAGCGTAGTGTGTTACTGATGGTAGCCTTTGTTACTTTGGTCCCAGCTCTCTGCAGGTCATTCACTAGGTCCCCCCGTGTGGTTCTGGGATTTTTGCTCACTGTTCTTGTGATCATTTTGACAAGATCACAAGATCATTTTGATCTACCACAGGGTGAGATCTTGCATAGAGCCCCAGATCAAGGGAGATTATCAGTGGTCTTGTATGTCTTCCATTTTCTAATTATTGCTCCCACAGTTGATTTCTTCACACCAAGCTGCTTGCCTATTGCAGATTCAGTCTTCCCAGCCTGGTGCAGGTCTACAATTTTGTTTCTGGTGTCCTTCGACAGCTCTTTGGTCTCAGCCATAGTGGAGTTTGGAGTGTGACTGTTTGAGGTTGTGGACAGGTGTCTTTTATACTGATAACAAGGTCAAACAGGTGCCATTACTACAGGTAACGAGTGGAGGACAGAGGAGCCTTTTAAAGAAGTAGTTACAGGTCTGTGAGAGCCAGACATCTTGCTTGTTTGTAGGTGACCAAATACTTATTTTCCACCATGATTTGCAAATAAATTCTTTAAAAATCAGACAATGTGATTTTCTGGATTTTTTTTCTCATTTTGTCTCTCATAGTTGAGGTATACCTATGATGGAAATTACAGGCTTCTCTCATCTTTTTAAGTGGGAGAACTTGCACAATTGGTGGCTGACTAAATACTTTTTTGCCCCACTGTACAAGTATTTGAGTTGATAGGTGTCAAAGTTTAGTTCACTTTAAATCAAACTGTTTACACAATTAGCTGGGCTTATATTTCTATCTCCTCTGACTTCTTCTAATTCCTTTTCTTTTCCTATATGCCATCATAATTCAAGAGTCCTTGTCCTTTCTTAATTATACTTATGCTCTTTGAAGAACTTTTGGTGTGTAGCCACATATTCAGTGAACAATAAAACCAGAATTCTAATAAATCTTGTCTTACCTTGTACACATAGATATTTGCTCCTACTTGGTTCTTCCTATTAGCACAAATAGCTAAACTAACCCAAAATTGAAAAATCTACTATTACTGTTACATCTGAATCCAAGCTCCTGGCTTGTATCACTGCTTATGAACCCAATTCTTCAACCAGTGTATTCTCAGGTAACAAATCTTGGCTTGCATAAAAGCAACAAACAGCTAACTAGAGAAGTTAGGTGGGTTCAAAAAACCTGTATGCCCTATTCTGTGTGTTCATTATACGTAAGGAAGCATCAATATCCCAGCTTACTGAGCAAATATCAGTGTCAAATATTGAACTGATACCTTAATGTCATTGCATGGCATAGTAGTTGGCAGTTATTTGTACCCAAACATCCTGTTGAGCTAGTGGAAAACAATTCTGCTTAATTATTTTCTCACCTATCGGCAGTTCCCACAAACTATTCCTTTTAAAGCTGTTTTTCAACAGACACAAGTTGATACACAAAAGGATGAAATTAACTATATAGTTTGCTTAACTTCATAATTCTTTGTGTGGAGTGGGGGAGGAGAGATTTTGCTTTTTAATTCTAATACACTACTTTGGGAACTTCTCAATCACGAAATAATATAACACTACATTTTAATAAAAAGTACATTTCCATTTGGAAAAGCAGTAAGGGGGTTAGGGTTGAAATCTTGATTAGTCGTATCTTACTTTAAAAATGTGAATTTGATTCTACATATTTCAAGAATTTTTTTGTCATTCAATAGCATTGTTATTCTTTTGGAACAGCTTGTGGAAGATATTGGACTAATTCCTCCTTATTATGTTTCCAAAGAGCCATGAAAATGTGGTTCTGCAGGATGGAATTTAGGTATGAGTGAAGCCCACATGATCCCTGAACCATTGTGTACTGTGTTGGTTGTAATCAGCTAGTATTTAATGAAATTTGTATTGTTAATCTTACTTTTTGTTAGTTTTCTGTAAGCTGCTCAGAACCTTTGGGAACGGAGTGGTATATAAAAATGGAAATAAATAAAAAATCAGCCTTCCTAGTGAAAAACAACAACTTAAATTATTCAATTATCCCAGCAATCATTATGTATGTATTTCATTCCTCCTAGCTGTAAGTTGGGGAAACTAAGTGGCAGTAGCAGTATTTGGGTTTGGCAGGCAGTGCACTGAAAGTGAATGGATTAGTATATGGTGATTTCTTCTATTTGAGGCCAAGAAGGCAATTTTGCCGAGATGATGTTAACCTTGTTCTGTTTTTGCATTCTGAGTATATATTTATGTATCTGTAGATATTTCTTTCATCCATTATGAGCAGGTTTCTGCCATCCTTTATCAAATATATATCCATTGGTACTTTACCAAAATAAAACCCCAAAACAAAACATTTATGCCAATTTTAGTGTCTTTTGCTTTCTGATTTAAAAATTCTATAAAATTAAGGCAGCAGCCTAAAATGCTAATTCATATAATAATGTATTAAGCTGCTATAGTTCAATTTGGTATTAATTGTGTTAACAATAAGAGTCAGAGTTATAAATCTAAGGATTAAGATATTCTCTCTATGGTAGCCATCATGGCCATTCTAAACTTAGTCATTTATGATAAAGTTGTACAAATAATAAACTAGAAGAAAAGGCCTGTATTTAGTTGAGACTTATAGCTTAAATAATCTCAGATGAATGAAAATGATAATGTATGTTGCTTAAATAATTTGGAAATCTTTGATTTTTTTTTCTGTTTTGTTACATAGTATAATCATTATAGAAGGAATAGGATAGCTAGCTCACTAACTGGATAGCTAGAAATACTTAGGACAGAAAGAGGAAATGAATTCTCTCTTATGGCTTTTATTCCTATTTTCCTATAGCCCTGGTCACTCAATTCAGTGTCTGGATTGCTCTGCATGGGATAATTTCCCTGCTGATATTGCTGTTTTGCATAGGCAGAACCTATACAGGTACAATTACATGTGCATAAGCCTCCTTTCTACAGACAGCTGTGTCACTGCTAATAAGAAAGCCAACATTATGTGCTGAGTGTTTTGCATTTTGACAGCCTAATGTGGGCTAGAATAGTAACAGAAAATCTAACAGTTACTACTTATTGGGGCAATTTCCTTTTTTTTAATAGTAATTTTATTAAAAGTTACAGTTGAAAAGATAAAAATTAATGCAAACTAAAAAAATAAAAGAATAAAAAGAAAAAATACGAAGTGCAGGAAAGAAAAAAAATAGAAAAGAAAAAAAGAATATAGTAAAGAAAAGAAATATATAAAGAAACTACTTCCCTCTTCATCACAAGAAGTATCAACAATTTCAGTAACTTATCACCTCTTAAAATACAACAAATGATATTATCTTCTCGTATCCTATCTCTTGTCTCTAAACAAATCCTTAAAGCCTCGTCGTTCAGTCCTGATCAGCAAAAGTCCATTAAGGGTTACCAGAGATAACAGCATATTTATTTTAACCTTGATCAAATAAACCAACTTTATATTCCTTCCTTTTACTTTTAACAATCTTGGTCTTTAGTCCCTTCAAATAATGTTGTAGAACTTGATTTCTTTTCAGTTTTTCTTTGTCCCTTCTCACAAATTTCTTCAAAGCTTTAAAAAGTCTCTTTTGTAAATCTATAGGAAAGTTATCCAGGTCACTCTTTTGGTTTGTTATTTGTATATCCCTTTTAATTATTAAGACATCAGCCAGTTTCATTTGTATGTCCAGTGTAGCATCTTTTTCCATATCATTCTTGTAGCCTGTCATTTTTAAATCCACTTTCAGATCAGACTCAGTCTTGTCTGGTAAAACTTGTTCCTCTTTCATAACATCTCTGAAACACAGTCTATCTATAGAGGCAGGCACTCTTAAAATTAATTGTTCAAAAATATCTTTCAATATGTCCAATGTTAAAATATTTTGATCCTTGTGAGCATGGCACAAAGGAGCATTTTGATACACTGCTGCTCAGAGGCTGCTTTTGGCTTTTTTTTCCTGCAGCACAAAGTAAAAGCCCAGCCCAGCCCTGCCCAGGAGTGCAGTGCAAAGGGGCTTTTTGGTGTGCTGCACTCCAGGAGATTTTTGCAAAGGGGTGTTTTGGCACACCACAGCTCTGGCGCTGTTTGGGTTTTTTTTTTTTCCTTCAGCCAAAGTCCAGCCCAGCCCTGCCCAGTAGCCAGGCCAGGCATACCTTGTCAGCAGTGGGAGCAAGAAGATGGTGAAGATCAGTTGGGGTGGCAAAGCATAGGGAAGCAGGGGTCTCAGAGTGCAGGGTGGCGAGACCAATTGTGGCTGGGACTGGGCTGGGCAGCTGTGGCTTCCCAGGACATGGCGAGCAGCCCCAGAGCCTTGCGGTTCTGGGGCTGCTTGCTGTCCCACAAGGCAGGATGCAGGGTGGCCAGAAAGGCAGAGATATGGGGGAAAGAGGTGTAGAGTAGTTGGAGGCAGTCCCTTACCTTACTGAGGCTCAGGACTGGGAGGGACCAATCCAGGGATGGCTTGGATTTGGTGGGTACTTGCTTAACAACCTGTGATTCTCAGTTAACGATGGTAACCAGGACTGCTGGAATTGTGGTCGCTAAGTGATGTGGTCATGGAATATCTCGCCTTACGACCGCATCGCTTAGCAATGGAAATTTGGTCCCAATTGTGGTGGTAAGTCAAGGACTACCTGTAATCTTTAGCTCCTTCTGGTTCCCTCTAGGGTCTAACCTTCAAAGTCTCATCCTATCATGGTTTTTTTAAAAAGAGAATTCAAAACAAAAGCGTTTTCTCACAGGAAGGATTCTTATAATTAATTCCAAAATCT
Organism: Python bivittatus; assembly: GCF_059951505.1. Lineage (NCBI taxonomy): Eukaryota > Metazoa > Chordata > Lepidosauria > Squamata > Pythonidae > Python > Python bivittatus. The sequence continues at coordinate 43,832,968 of NW_028277098.1, read as the reverse complement.
TATTTCAAATTTATCTGGACCCTTAGTCTGTTTGTAACTTTCCAAAATCAAAGTTCTAATCACCCTTTTTCAGATTATTCCAGAAAAAATAATTAAGTCCTTAAACTTGTATTTAAAACTTCTTTTGCTAAAGATTGAAGCAAACTCACCCAGTGTTTTCAGACTTGTCAATCCAAAGGTTCCTAATAACTGAAAAACAGTTAACAAGCAATTTCCGAAAGTGATTAGGAAAGGAAGTATGCGAACCCAGTGTCCTTTTTGAAGGCACCAACCATTGCTTCAGCAAGATGTTTATTCCCTCATCTCCCAGAGCTCTAAACCCACCAGAGACTGCTGTCTTGTGGTCTTCTTGTGAGCAGCAACTGTCTGGAGTACTCGTGGGCAATCTCAAATTTTATAATCTTCAAGAATTATGAAGAGCCAGTCTACTCACTAGCTCTTCATTTTGCTGCAGTCGTTGGCTCCACTTTTGCAGTCAGTTTCATACTGTTCCTTATAACAAACGTGGCTATCCCTGCATGATGCGTGTTTCCAGATATGTTGCCTATAGACAGATCCATAGCACCAACAGGGTATCAATTAATTCTGAACAGATGCTGCTGAGAAGCTGAGGGCCACAGTACACATTAGAGTTTCTGATAATTCATGGTCCCTCCCTAACCACTGCATTTGGAAATGCTCATACAGAATATAGCAGTTTGTTTACGCCTGCTCCAAAGTAAAAGTGTTACCCTTCAAGAGGAAACATATGCCATCCAAATGGGCTTCCTTGAGATCTTCATTTCTCTCTTTATATATACAAGAAATTGAAATGTGGTGTTTTTCCCACAGAAAAACAAAGCAAGTTGGGGAAACTTGCTTGTCTTGTATGAAGACTTGCAAATATTATGGGATTACTCATTCCAGGGAATCTATTTTTTTTTAAAAAAAAGTTCAGAAACAGAAACTTTTATTATTTGAAAAGCTATGAGCAATATTGTAAGGATTTGTGTCTGCTTACATTGCTACTGCCTTATTAAAAGACCATAATATTAATTAAAACACAGAACATAGATGTCTTTCTATCTGACAACTCTTCTGTTTTTAACCCTCATATCCATGTGTGTGTTAATAAGCATGTCAGACACTTACTAGAAGACAACCAAGGCCCCATGGAGTTGTGAATAACTGCCTTAGAACAGAATTCCAATGTTTTGATTTAGGGGGAAGCCCTGAACAAATATACAGAGAATATATTCAAATACAAAGTTCAATTTCAAAATCATTCTGTTGTTAAAAAGTGAAAAGGGGGAAGAGCATATTTTCTGAACACTGATCCCCAGCTTCTTAATCACATATGTCTATGGTGTTTTTTTGTGATGGCCTGTATTATATGCACGCCACAATCTGAAAGACCAAGGCTAGGTGGCATTCTTGAAATGCTTCAGAAATGGGGTTCCTCGATACAACAGTGGCTGTACAAGATATTCAAATATCGCAGGTTTCATATTGGAAGCATTTTGTATTCAGCTCTAAAAAATCTCTTTAATTACAATGTTTTTCAAGATCATATGTGAGAAAAACTGGAAATGTGACCCAACAGAAATAGTTTTTAAACTGAAATGTTCAACATCAGCCCAGAAATGACCCCCCCCCCCCAAATGTATGTTTTCCTCTGGTTCACTCTTTCTAATGTCTTCACAGTGCATTCAGTATTCAGAATATGCTATTTAGGAAAAAAAAATGTAAGTTACATTATTCTCATACATGATTATATAATATTTTGGAGAGAAAAACCTATGTTTTCATAGTACTTTTAACTCTATCCCACAATCTAGCAGAGAAGCACCATCAGTTCTTACCTGCCACGAAGGCTTTTGCAACAAAAAGTGCTTTGGACTTGTATATAACTTGTTTTCAACATGTGCATTTAATTTGCGTAGTTAAGAAACGTCCTGTGGCCACAGTACTAAAGAACTGAAAATGTAAATTGAAAAAAAATATCCATATGATTAAGTAAGATTCTTAAAGAGAAACATGTTGTTAAGTGCTTCATTGAGAACAAAATGAAATGCAGTAAGTAGAAGCTCTTTTGGAATAAATCACCGAAACACATGCTTTCTGTGCAAAAATTGCAGTGTTTCTCTCTGTAGAGACATCTGGGAGAAATTAGCATGATGTTAAGAATAATGTCAAATTAAAACATTTAGTTTTAACTTCTAAAATTAAATATAAAACTTAGGGACTGACACCGTGCTGATGGGTTTAACCTACTTATTCAAGAGAACTGGATTTTTTGTCCTGATCAGTCATAATATTAAATATATTTATAAGGACAATATTATTACCTGTGTTGTTTAATCAGGGCATATCACTGAGGTTGTAGAATTATGATTGTCAAAATTTCAGTTCAGCTATTCTGGATAAAGGTAATGATGTACGGCTTGTGCCAGAGTTAGAAATGAATGAGACTTATAGCATAAAGGTAACGGATGTAGATAATTATTTATTCAACTGCTACATTTCTGCATCTATTTTCTGACTTTGAGGAGAAAAAGTTTAAGCACCTTATAAAGCTAGCTCTCAGATTAGACCACATTTTACAAAATGTTAATTTTGCTAGAACTAAGCAAGCGTCTATTCCTGACGCCTCCCCCCCCACCGTATTATGGTTGGACCATAATCCAGCAATTTACAATGCAGTGATTTTAATGAAGATAAACAGGTGTAGATCTTATCATTGTCTGGATAGATAGGAAGCAGTTGGAACCTTATGGATGCTATCCTGAATTGTACTTAAGAAAGGCATGATGTAAGTGTAATTAATAACAGTACTGGTCTGGCTTACAGACTTTTCTAAGGACTACTGGCATAACAAAGCTCAATATTACACAAATCTAAAGTGGGGAGCTTCTAGTCCATGGGCTGTATATTGATGCAAGTTCTCTGCATCTGTCATGGAGGCCCTGATCCCTGAAAGTGCCCTATGTAGGGAAACAATTGTTCTACCTTCTTCGCTTCTTCTTGTGGAATGGTAAAACTATCTCTCGATGTCATCCTGTTTTCCAAGAGGTAATCAGAGAACAATCTAACCCAGTTCTCTACTCTTGAGATAGATGATTTTTTAAAAATATAAGTACTAAACTAAGAGCCAAGAATACATTACATGAAAGATCCATAATTATGTCTTCTAGTATGTTTGCTCCTAAATGCAGATATATGTCCCTCAATTTAGATTATGGCTTTGGTGTGCATTTATTAGAAAAGTTCAGACATGATGGCAGACTACTTTAGATGTGGTTGTACCTTGTATTTTCCTTAGACAGTATCCTATTCCATTTTGTTCTAGAAAGAGCAAAGTCAGAGACTTTGGTGGCTACTAGGAAAAAGAATAAAGTTCCTGAGGGCTATATAAGAATCAAACTCTCAATGTTTGTGTAGTTCATCTTCAGATTTATTGAAAATTAAACCTTTTCCACTGATGAATTAAAAAGAATTGCTCCTATAGAACTGCCAATACATACAAATGCTTACCTGACCATCAACAATCAACTAAGTTATATTAGTACCTATAAGTTTACCTACAATGCCTTGGGGGGGAAATTGTCCATGTCCAAAGCAAACTAGCCATTTGGGTTATCATTTGGGCATCTTTCTTTCTCTCGTACTGATAATTAGAAGTAGCGCACTAGTTCATACGATAGGTGGTGATGTACTAACAGTCATTTTTCTTCTGTTATGGGTTTTTGTGCATGAGTTAAATGCAAAGGGTATAAATTTGTATCTGAACAGTTGCTTATGGTAATTATTCCCCATATCTGAAGGAATATTCTCCATTTGTTGAAGCACACTGTATAAATCATTAAACCTCCACGAAGGTTTCCTTGTTCTCATATCCACTGTACATGTGTATGTGTATGAATTCATGAGCACATCAAGTAACAGAATCAAGTCCAATGCTTTCAATCTTTGCCATACTCCCAATTTAAATTAAATAATCAGATTATTGGCAGGGGGGGAGACAAAAAAAAAGACTTCAACTCAAATCAGCTGCACATTATTTCCATACAAATCAGGGAATAATTCACTTCGATCAACCTTGGCTTATTCTACTTCCATGTTCTTTGAGCCACAAATCCTCTCTTAACCAGCCAACCGGTCTGTGTTCTTTTTTCTACCCAATCTATAATTTATGATTTTTTTTTCCTTTTTGTTTTCCTTGAGGAACCATGTTAGTATTCTAGAAGCAGCAAAAGGAAGAAAGAGAGAAAGTTAGAATAAGGGGGAATAAACTCTTTTCCTTCCTTGCATTTATCATGGCATGTTCCTGGAGTTGTAGCAAGATTAATAAGAACAGAGAATATTTGAAGAACTGCAAAATGAGTTGTAGGTAGAAGTAAGTCTGGAACAACTTTGACAAGGATTGAGAGAATAGCTCTTTACCTGTTAAACTCCAAGCTGGAAAGATATTAATTGTAATGTTCATCTGAGCATATTAAGCGATCCTTACAAACCACTAGTTTTGGATTTCTAAATTCAAAAATATTAATCTCAGCTGCATTACTGTATTAGAATTTCAAACTGGTTTACCCCTTAAATCTGAAAATCCTACATATATACCTAGAAATGATACGTGGTGGCTATTAGAAGACCTTTTTTTAAATCATGCAACAGATAAAATTGGAATATTTTCTTGGAAATTTAAAGCTGATAACAAATCTGGAAGATACCAGGTTTGTATAAGTATTGGAGTTATGGCTAGCTGCTGATTAAAAGCTATGGCTGATTTTTTATTATTACCAGTGTTGAATATGATCAACTGAAGACCCATTTTCCCAGTTCCAGAAACTTTCCATATTATAGCCTACAGTATCTGTGTTAAACATGTAAGTTAGAAGTGGGAAATATGACGATACTTATACTATATTCAGTTGTTCCCAAAATTTCAGTGAGTGGATTTCCATTAAGGGAAGGGTTCTCACTGGGGGAAGAGAAACAATTTTTATTCTGATCTTTTTCTAGGGAACTTTGAAAAACTGGAAAATATTCTAGAACTCTATAGGAGACAGACTGAATGGCTGCAAAGGTGTATAACAAAAATCATCTGCCCACAAATTGTCTAGCAGAAGAGTCTGCTGGATTTCAGCTATGAATGGCAAGAGGCCCAGTTGTTCACAGAAGGGACTGTCTGGATGCAATTCACCATATATAGATGAGTGGTTATGTTTATTTCTGACTTTCTTTAGCAAATAACCAAGGAATTTTCAGTTGTAGAGTTACACTATATATTTATGTGATAAATGCTGAAAAACATCTTAAGTTAAGGACCATGCTAGGTAAAGCTTTGTAACATAATACATCCTGTATATTGCTAAATTGACTTAATACATTGTGCAACTTAAACCACAGTAAACCTCCATTGTTGTTGTTGTTAATTGTCTTCAGCATTGTTTGTGGTACATTCAAGTAATGAAACAGTAGTAGTTTTTATGGTGGCTGTTTTAAAAAGTATAGAAATCCAACAGGATTTAATTTGGTTTGATTTACATGACCACAGTGGGTTCTTAATTCAACAGGTAATTGGGGTATTCTCGTCTAGTATCATCAATTTATTTATTTTTTTTAAAAAGATGCCCATCATACTGCCAAAACTTTCCAGTTACATCAAAATAAACCAGTGTAACCAAATGTACATATTCTTCAGTAAGAACTATACTGTATATGATATACCAGTTCACTCTGTCCTATTGCTTTTCACTTGGAACTAGAGTTCTCCTGAACTAAAATCCAGGCCAGGACAGGAATTGGAACCAGACACCCACCAAAGATAGCTGAAATAATGTTCTGAACTACAAGGCAAATAAATATATGATAGGTGATAAAAAGTCAAACGGTAAAGAAAGGATAGGGATTTAGAAAGTTGCTCCAAAACAGCCTTCCCTAGACTAGGGATAGATTAGATTTTAATTTTATCATACAAGCAGGGATGTATGGAAGCTGAAGGTTATTTGTTGAAAAGTTCTGGGAAAGATCAGGTTGGGGAAGAAATTACCTTTAAAGGGAGGGTATAAGAAGAAATTACAATCTATTAGACATTTTTAAAGTAGTTCATAAATGGTATATGTAGTTATTTTTAAGTAGCTCTTACATAATAACAATGATCTATGTACCCATGTATGCTATGGACTCTTACATAATCCCATAAGGAAAAAAAGAATAGCTTTTCATGTTTTTCTTAGGCTCTTTGTAATTTTTTGTTTAAAATACCATGACTAATCTATGATTTTCCTTGAGAATGTACCATGACAAAATCGCAGCCCTTAAACATAAGAGTGCAGCCCACAGGCACTTTGGCTTAAAGCAAGCCATGGAGAACAACTGCTTAAGAGGACAAATACAACCAGAAAGGATTCTGATATCAGATTACAGCATTTACTCCCCAAGCCCACATGCTTCAGTATTCATTCCCCAAATCCAATATTTCAGTATTTACTCTGCAAACCCACATGCTTCAAACTAGGTTGGGAAATGGTTCAAATGAAAGAGTTCATCATATATGGAAAGGGTGAGTTCATATTTATTTGCTTTACTTATACAGGTAGTCCTTGAGTTACAACCATTCGTTCAGCAACTGAAGTTATGACGGCGCTGGGCAAATGGTACTTATATTCGGTCCCCAAAGTTATGGCTATTACAATGCCCCCAGGGTCATGTGATCAAAATTTGAGTGCTTGGCAGCCCACCCACACTTATGAACACGGGGGTGCTTCAACTTTCCCCACCTGCCTATCTCACCCCCATCTCTGCCCTTTTGGCTGCCCTGCACAGTGACACTCCTTAGCAGCAGAGGCAGCGTTGGGGCTGAAGTAGGACCCTAGGGCCTTCAGCAGTCTCAGCCAGCCACCACTGCCTCTATTTCAGCCCCAGCGCCACTGCGGAGTGCTACCTCACTCCCTGCGCCACACCCAACTGCTACAGCACAAAGCCCCCAGCCTTACCGCCTTGTGTTTGCTGGCCCTGCCATCCTGTCAGCCCTGCCACCACCAGTGTGGAAATAGTAGGGATCCCCGAGGTATTTCACAAAGTAGGTCTTCAAGCAAGTCTCTCCTTTCCCATCACCACAGATTTCAGGGAAAGGATAAGGACATTTGTATTTCTGCTTAGCATCACTATCATCCCAGATGAGCTAAGAGTACAAATTGTAAAGCTTAAGAATCATATATTTGTATTTTTATGAGAGTATCTGCCTTGACTTAGGGCCCTTTCAGTACTCTTTGTGTTGCTCTTTGATCATATTTGAACCTACTTGTGCCCATAATATCAACCTGTTTTAAGAGCTGGATCAATGATTTTCTAGTTCTAATTTATCTGAAATCAGAGCAAAGCTGGATTTTCTTTTCTTTTTTTTAATGCTGAGGCTTCCAGGCAATCTTTCTATTGGTTTTGCTCTTGCTTTTACATGCGTTTCAGATTCTGGGAGCAAGCAAACTCTTCTTCACTGTAAGTTACATACCTTGTCAATTTGTAGCCAGTTTCACACTCCATAAAAAATTGGTAGTGTTGATTTACCCTATTTATATAAACAAATTTGAGAAAGGAAAGGAAAGGAAAGGAAAGGAAAGGAAAGGAAAGGAAAGGAAAGGAAAGGAAAGGAAAGGAAAGGAAAGGAAAGGAAAGGAAAGGAAAGGAAAGGAAAGGAAAAGAAAAGAAAAGAAAAGAAAAGAAAAGAAAAGAAAAGAAAAGAAAAGAAAAGAAAAGAAAAGAAAAGAAAAGAAAAAAGAGCCAATCTGGTTTTCTCTGATTATATAATCCACACACACACCAGAATCTGGCCTAATCTTCTCCCATTCTCTAGGCTCAAATGAGCCATTATTCTCTCTCCCATTTATTGCACATTTGCAAAGTGCCCATACTCAGCCTACAACTACTGTACTGTGTGCTGTGTGGAAGTGCCCCTACAATAACTTTTATTGAATTACAATGGAAACATTCTATCTTTCTGAAATGTTTGCAAGAGCATAAGTAAATAAGCAGCAAATCTTGTTAACTCAGGGTAGGAAAACACTATCTTCTGTAAGCATAAATGGATAGGTTTATGGCACAGAAGTATTTGATGCTGATCTCACTGTTCTGGAAGCAATTACCGTAACTATTTAAGTTATCACATGCCATAGGAACTAACAAAGGAAAAAAAGCACCTGCAGAATGAATTCTATTGCAATATAGATCTAGTCCTGTATTTGTGGCCTAAAATCAGTATGACTTTCTTTACCATATAACACAGAATCTATGTATTCAATGTAAAAAGTAATGGCCATTGTCAGAAAGCAAGTGGCCCCTTTTTTTTATCGATCCCTCAAAGAGGTATAGCTCAAGAGTCAGTAGAATGCAAACTTTAGGAAGAAAGAAAAAAAGCAAGTCCTGGACAAAATGTTTTTCAGTATTTCTTTGGCCCAATTCGTAGGTTCTTCCACATAGCAGCATGAGGGTCACACAAGGCTTTATGCAAGGATCTTGACTTAGGGCCCTTCCAAATGTGCTCAAACACTTAAGAAAGTTGCCTCCTGTAACTGTGCTGCCCATATGGCAAAGAAACATTTTTGAACTGGAAAAAGTGCTTTACTTTTTGCAGGTATTATCTGTGCAAATTGTGTCAATTAAACTCAGGTAGAAGCTACCTGAAACAACCCCCTCTTAACTTCTAGAAATAAAATGTACCTTTCATAGTCATCCATACCTTGCTGAGACTGAAGTTTCCATGCAATACCACTGTTCCCCCAAGCTGGCTGTGAATTCTGGGAATTGTAGTCGCAACATATCTGGAGGACATTAATTTTGGGGAGACTGCTACTGGTCTTCACAACTCATCACCAAGCTCTCATGATATTAATAAAGTTATTTAGAATTTGAGTTGAATAACAATTCTAAACCAAGTTTTAAAATGTTCTCCAAAGTAAATTGATTAATCTGATAGTTGACAAGTTCTGTTCAAATTTAATTAGCCCTGAAATACCTTAATCAATATGTGGAGGAGTTTCCATTCCTAAGGCAGAATTCAGGAAAGCCTATAGCCTCAGGATAAATACATGCTTTTCATTTAGAAGATCTCAGGTTAAAGCCTCTGTATCCAAGTATGGCAGCAAAAGACCTGTTGAACACCCTGTCCAACAGTTCTGAATGTTATTCTGTGTAACACAATTTCTTATATTCCTCACTTTTAAATCTGAACTGTCTTGTAAAATTAGGAATACTGCCTTTAAATCATTCTCTTTTGCAGCTACTGATCTTGATTTCTCTTTACTACCGCTGAATACTAAACAAAAACATGCACTTTTAATTGCTGTGTAGAAAATATTTCAGCCATTTCCAGTTATAATGGAGAAAGGATTCACACTTCTTAAAATTCTTCTAAATACATGGGAGACTCAGTAATTAATATCACTGTCTAGTCTGTAAGCATTTGACTATTGTATTGACTTAATGTTACTAAGTATACCAACACAATCCATTAGGAAGTCATCAAATCCAACCTCTCTGTTCAGTGAAGGATTAGGTCTTGTTCCTTTTTTGCCCGCCACTAGCGTTACACTCTCAGGTCCAAAAAGTCTTTGCCCACCATGGATGTAATCAGTTCAGTTCAACTTTATTGATTTAGTCTATTGACCATATCAAGTATAAAGGTAATAAGATAAAATAAAATAAATGCCATTATAAACATACAAGTAGGAATTAATACAAATATAAATATAACTAAAACTAAATACAAGTTCATATCAAGCCATCACCCCTGCAGTCAACACCAATTTGCTGTAAATAATCTGCCCTCTTTATAACTGCCTTTGATATAAAGAGTGCAGTCTTACTGGTGATACGGAGGTTCTTGCCCTGTAAAAAGTAGGAAAGTTTCTGCTGGCCGCGCCAGTATTTTTTATTTTTTAAATATAAATGTAAATGGTCAGTCCCCTCTACTGAGTATAATCTACAATCAAACAGGATGTGTACAGTATCTTCAATAGCTGGGGCGCCACAAATACATAGTCTTTCTTCATATGGGACTCCTTGAAATCTCCCATATCTTACCATAGAGTCTAACTGGTCGAAACGAGCTCTGGTGAAAGCTCTTCTAAAATATTGGGGTAAAGGAGTTGTTAGATACTTTTCTAATTGGAAGACTGATTTGTGTTGGGCCAGCCACTCCAAGGACTTGAGATGTTTAAGGTGTGCTATATCCTCTTGGGCAGCCACATCCAAAGGATGTAATCAATTGGTGCAATATTCTTGTTAAGATTATGGCATGGGTACACAAATTTGCAACTGTCAACCACTGATCAATAACGTTTATCCTAGCCCTAACCCTTCCCCATTTGGAGGGAAAAAAGCATGAGACAGTCAAAATAAGCGGACATGTGCGAAACTCTCTGTTGGGCAAGAAAAGGAACAAGGGCTGAAGGATCTGCAAGTCAGGATGCAACTAGATCTTCCCTGACAGTCAGCTTTGCAGCTGCTGCTCTAGTACCTCTAGCAATGAAATCCACCGTCTTCCATAATTAAAGAGTCCTTACCCATTTGGAAATTTTTCTTTGATTATTTAGTCTAAACTACCTTCCTTGGAATTTCTGTCCCTCAGTTTTAAACTTACCTCAGGAGCAATACAGAACGCAGCTTTCTTGTGATGGTAGGTAGATAGATAACCCTTCTAGGAGAAAAAGCTTTTTACCCTGGATTCTAATACAATGCTGCTATAAACAGTCTCTTTTGATATGGCAGAATAATTTTCCTGAGAATAATATCCCAAAGCCTGGATTCTAACATTTAAGCCATCAAGGATACTGTTTATTCTGTCCAAGGACAAAATCTCAAATCCATGTTTATTTTTGAAGAGCAGGAAGAACTAATGAGTGTTAAAAAAAAAAAAAAAGCAAATATAAAAAGAAAACCACTTATCCTAATCCAGTTATATACATAGTTCTCAATTCTCAGAGTGCTTCAAGTGTAGCCTTAGGTAGATAATTTGCAATGCCTCTGATCCACTGTCTTAGAAAGAGGCTGAAATGCAATATTTTAGTCTCCTTCCAGGCAACTTATTAATGCTGCTTCTGCTTTTCTGCTTGGGGCTAGCAATGTGTAGCCTCAGCAGCAAGAACTGTGCGGGCAGCCCGTTTGCATCTGTAATTCACCATCCAGACAGCAATATGAACTCAGAAGCAGATATATGTCCCTCAGCTAGACTGGCCCATCTCAATACAACATAAAATGCTGTAAAACATTCTGTTAGAATTTATTTTACCACTCTAATCAGAACCCTAGCGTTTCATTATGCAAAAAGTTGACACAGATGCCCCAGATGCAAATTCAATGTGATTATTTAGATGATCATTTAAAGTGACAACAAAGAGAGAAATAGTTTCTTTCCCATCCCTATCTGGCCAGCTTCATATAACACGTTTATATTTGCAGGAAGAAACAGGAACTACAGAAACGACAGCAAAATTAATCGTGTACAGAAATTCATGACATTCAGCCTCATTCTGTAGTGCCCAACAGTCACTGTGCCCTCACAAAATCAGGGAAGTAACCTTCACTGCTATATAATAACAACTCCCTAATTAATATCATGGAAACATTAATTTAGAACATTAAAGGAATGTCACCATGACCTGATTTTTGCTGTTGGCTGGTTAGCTGTGAAGGAGCTTATTGCTGAGTATCTGCAATGTGTCTAAAACATTTCCCAGTGAAAACATACAATACAACAGAGCCTTTGATCTGCTTTGTGAAAATGCTCTACTTTCTTAGTTACAAGGCAAATAACAGATTTTAAAAATCTGTACAATTTGGCATGGGTACTGAATGGATTAAGTCAGACTGATTAATTTAAATAAATGTTTCCTCCAATTTAAAATTCTGGAGGACATCAATATGCTAAGGACAATTCCTGGCACTCAGTTGTAAACCAAAACCCACCCTACGTTCATGTACATTGTTCCTTCCCCAGAAATGGCCTTTCATTTTGGCACTCATCATACTTAGTCCATCTTTGTTACTACCTTCTCTACGTTTCCTCCTTTGGGGATGGGGAGCGCAATGGCGAGGATGAAGGGAGTTGGGCTCTTAACACATCTGAGTGGCACAGCTACATTAGGCATCAGATGGAGAAGCCTGTTCTAGAGTAAGCCATAACCTGTATCATATTAACTTAGATTACTAACCACTGCACTCTCCTGCAGATTACATTTTTATTGTGGGGTTTGTATATTTTAATTTAAAAAAAATTTTTTTTAATGTTTTTATTCTAATAACAACTTTTTATCTATTTTTATTCACTTGTTATTTAATTGTTGTACGCCACCCAGAGTTGCTTTGTGAGATGGGCAGCTATAGAAATGTGATGTATAAATAAATAAATAAAATTCCGTTTTCATGGTTTTTAATTATTTTAATGTATTTTTAATGGTTTTTGCTGTTATTGTTTTGGTTAGTGTTTTGTACAGACAGTCCTCTACTTACGAACTTTCAAGTTACAAACTTTTGCTGATATGAACAAACATCCAACAACTCCAACAATGAAGGTTCCGGAAAGAAGGTCCCAGAAGTTTTATGGCGCACATGCGTATGTACACCTGGAAATATACAGCACACTGTATACATACTCCCAGAGGTTTATAGCACATATGTACATGTATGCCTGGAAGTGTATGGTGTGCTGCATACGTACACCCAGAAGTTTATGGCACACATGCATACGTTTGTGATGCACCATAAACTTCCAGGCATACAGTACGTATGCAGCATGCCAGGGTTGGACTTACGAACAAAACAGACTTACAAACAGCCTCTTGGAACCTAACCTGTTCGTAAGTAGAGAGCTGTCTGTATTTTTTAATGTGTTTTTTAACCGTGTGAGCCACCCAGTCACATATGTGAGATTGGCAGCTATATAAATTGAACAAATAAATAGAGTCTTTATATTTTCAATCATTTAAACTGATACTTTATGCCTTATTCTCACATCCTGCAAAATCAAACTTTTCTGCATAAGGACAGACACAATAACTGTTCCACAGAGTTAAAAAAGATAATTCTTTTAAGTTGCCACATGGATAGAAGATTAGAAACAAATATTGTTAACACGGGGATATCTGACTGGAACTCTGACCAATCCAACTGCCCTTTAACCTAGAACAAACTTGTGTAGAGATGAACAGCAGGCTGGTGTGCAAAAGGTATGTACAGAGGATGTGATTCTGTTCCAGTGTAAAGCAAACATTTTCAATTAAGAGTGCTTTTTAGGTTAATACAATAAAGGGCATTTTTTTCCTTTGCCAAATTGTGCTGTTCCATACAAAAGGAATTAAAGTGATAAAGGAAGCATAATGACTGTTCCCAGATGCTGCTGCAAAGTTTAATTTTTCAGTTGGTATGTTAAAAGCTTGGGCCTGGCCACCATTCCTAAGGATCTGCATTCTTGCCTTATAGTTGCCTCAAATCTATGCTTTTAATTAAATACTGAACATCTTACTTGTTTTGATGCAATCAAGATAGATAGGAACAAGCCAGCACTGTGCTGGAGTGATTAGAGTTGCATGTTTAACAAGAAAGGATACGAAGATGGTATTATTTTTTTCTTTTATATACAACTTACTGAAACCTTCATATATCAGAGCACTACAAATACTCTAACCACATTGATGCATCAGACCAAAGCACCTAAGATCATGGCTTCTCACACTGTATTTATTTGGTACAAATAGAAGCTTTCAATCAAGATACATATTCTGTAATTGTCATGTCTCACTCAATGTTTGTCAGGGAGGGAGAAGAGGGGAAGATCCAGATGACTTCCATTTCATAACCTTGTTATCTCATTCTACCTATCATAATTTTTCTTGTTCTCACAAACAGTCCATTGAGGCATGAAGGCATGAACAGCTGCATAATGCCTCCTGGTAGCACTAGGACAGGAGTTCACAATTTTTTTTTAGGTTAAGAACCACACTTAGCTTTTGAAGAGAATGTCAGAAATTGGCGGCATTCCAAAATTGGTGAGACCAGAACAGAAACTAAATTTTATTTAATATAATGTAAGTAAAATTAAGTTAAATCATTAAACATGGTTAATGTGATTAATCCCTATGTATCACATTAAATACTACAATTTGAGGTCATGTCTTCTGTATATTAGAATGTCTCCATCAAAAGCACTTATACCGTACATGCTTAGAGTGCTATTTTAGCTTTAAGACAAACGCCATGCAAAACAGTTTAAGTGCATAATGATTTATAAAGCCTATTTTAGTGCTCCTGGGCCAAAGAAATTCAGACTGCCTATGGACCCTGACACTACGTACAATAAGACACTGAAAGCAGAAAAACATAATTTTCCAAAGTGATTTTTTAAATAAAAAGATGCACTGCATGTTATATGTAATATCCCCCCATCCCCCAAAATAAGGCACACTGTTGCCACAAATACTGGTGGACCAAGTATGTTACTACTAAAAATTATTTTACTGTTTATAAGGGAACAGAAATGAAATAAAATGTCCAGGTCCTGGAGCAATAAAACTCTCCTCACTTCCCACTCCACTCAGAAACAAAAATATAAATGAACTAACTGATACAGATGTATTTGCAATTATTCTGTACATGGTTTTGACAATGTTATCTCAAGAAGAAGGACTGGAAGTGGGAAAAGTGCTGAAAAGGGTAATCATGTTAATTTGGACATGAAAGGTTGTTTAGAAGGAAACATGACAATGCTTCAGCTTTTAGTCATTTTTTTAAAAACAGAAATGGACACAATGGAGGAATATAACATTATGTGTCATAAAGAACATCTATAGAGTTCTTCTCTCGTCTATTCTCTCCTCTCATTGTATTTGTTAATAGGCAGCAAATTTAGAACAGACCACAAAATGCAGTTCCTAACACAAAATGTTTATTTGCAGCCCTAAGGTTGGTGATCAACTATAGTATCTAGATGGGTCAAAAGCAAATTAGAAAATTCATGGACATTAACTCAAAAAATGGCACTGCTAAGTATTTGTTTAGTGATGATCTAATAAATGGCAGCATTATCTATATCAGATTCAATGAATTAGCTAACATTTCTGTTATAGATACGTAATCCCCGAATGCAGATGCAATGGTAGAAGACATTGAGAAATTCTATGAGAACCTGCAAGAGGCACTAAATTTAACATCAGGAAAAGACATAATACAGGGCTTCCGGGAGAAGATGGCGGACTGAAGACAGCTCCATGTAAAGCAGAGCTGATGCCTATGGACTTTAATAAGGAGCTGATTAACATAATGGCTCCTACGATCCTCTCTGGGTAAAAGAAAGATGGCGAGATTGCCCAAGCTGTTTCTCCTTATGATTGTTCCTTTTTCTCATGGAGAGACCGCAAGACTCTAGGCGGGGTGGGGGGTGGGGATTGGGAGACAAGGGAATTCTCCACAATTGCTCAAGCTGCAAACGGAGCCTTTTTTAAAGGACAGTAAGTTTGTGCACTTCCTTTGCTAACTATCTTCTAATTGCCTGTTTCAAAGCAGTTAGACACCTGCAAAGTGATCAGGCTGGAAATAGCCAGTGTGCCTTCAATCCTTAATATAAGAGTGTGAAGATTTATTTTTGTAAATTTTAAGAACTTAAAATAAATATCAAAAAGCAAGACAAGGTTTTGGCTACAGAAAGTTTTAAATGAATTAAGGGCTCAGAAAGCATTGGAAATTGGACTTTGAATATTAAGACTCTGAAATTACTCTTAAGGAATAATTGCATGTTTGTGGGTTTAGAGATGAGATACGGAATGTTTATCTGAGTGGGATAAGTTGTTGTTTAGGGTAAAAATGTTGTGCATTGGAGCATGTCTTCTGTAAGGAAGAAATGGCCTCTTTGGGTTATATTAAACCTTTCTTTTGTTTAAACTGGGATATTGGGACAATTTTATGCCTTTTAAATGGGATTTTGTTTTAGCTAAGAGTGAAGATGTGGAACGTTGAATTTTATATATGCTAACTAATGTTAGTGTTTTAGAGCTCTTTTTGCTGAGAATTGAATGAAAGGTTACTTATTTGATTTGCCTATTGTTAAGAAATGGGTTATGGGATGAAGAGTTTTATATTGGTTAAATGAAAGGAGGTAAGAGATTATGGAATTGCTTATACTTGTCATGATGAGGGTGTGAAGTCGCTTTTTTAAGGGGGAGGGGTTTTTGTTTTGTTTTCTTACACTTTTCTTCTTTTTTTCTTATATTCTATTATTGTTCTTTCTAAAACTTTTAATAACATTATTGGGAAAAAAAGGAGAGGACAGTACTATCTGAATGGGTGATTTTGAGAAATAGAGGAATCTCGGTTTACCCTTAGAACTGGATGGGGTAAATGCAAGAATGCAGGAGATATGCTAATAGAGTTTTGTGAAGAGAATTCTTTGTTTATTGTCAATAACTGTTTCACAGATCATAAACATAGGTTTTATACTTGGAGATCATCAGAAATACAACACTAAAATCAAACTGATTACATAATAGAGAACAGAAGATGGAGCAATACCATCTAATCAGCCAGGGATCCTTCCAGGTACAGGCTGTAGATATCAGGAAGTATTGTTATCAAATATGCAGGTTAAAGCTTACAAAATTAAAGAGAGTAGGTGTGTCAACATGATTTGATATGGACATACAGTCAAACTATAAGAGTAATGGAATGAACAGATTGAGTACATTTAACCTATGCACAAGAGAAGCTGAGGAGCTATAAAAAGTATAGAGACACTGTAGAAACTCAGAGCAGAAAACTGACCTTAAGAATAAGTTATCATGAAAGTCAAGAAAAGATGGAGGATGGAAGTCCTGAGCAACAAGAATGACACAGACATTCAACATAAAGCAAGGAAAAACAAGGAAAGATACCTCAATCAAGAATGTCAACAGAGGAAAAGCAAAAACAAAAGGAAGATTTTTTCCAAAACATCAAAAATGTACAGCTAAGTCAAGAAAATTCAGCAGTAATCATGGAAATGATCTACCAGAAGCAACCCTGGTTAAGAGAAGATGGGAGCTTATGCTGAAACCCTTTTCAAATGGAATTATAGATTTATAAAAACATTTGTAGGGAGAGAATGTATTCTGGAACTGAGTCTACTGGAAAGTGAGGTATGAGAGGCAATAATATAGCTGTCAAATAGAAAAGGACCAGGCACAGATAAAATACCAGTGAATTATAAACTGCAGAAGTAGAGGCAGCTGAAGTGCCAACAACTCTATGTCAACAAATCAGAAACAAGTATTTGCGACCCAGAAACTGGAAAAGGGTGGTGTGTATACCAATATTGTAAAAGAGAAATGCAAGACACAAACTACTGCACTAATTCTTCATACAAGCACATTTTCCTTAATATTTTACAAAGGGGAGCAGACAGAGGGAATAATGCCAAATAAACCATTCAGATAGTACTGTTCTTTCCTTTTTGTCCCAATAATGTTATTAAGACACATAGTCAAATAGCTAATGTAAGATGGATAATGGAGAAAGCAAAAAAAACCTGCCTTGTTTTATTGACTACAGCAAGTATTTTGCTGAGTAGATCATGATGGAATGTGGAATATATGAAAGCTAATGCAGATACCAGAAACATGTTAATTAGATTATTAAAGAACACAAACTGTCAGAAAAAAAATAATGGAATGAAAGAATGAAAAAAGAATATTTGAGGAGCATATCACCCCTCCCCAAGATGGGAAGGGAGAAAATAACTTAAATTTACTCTAATCAGAAAACTGGTTGAGTCATTAGACCACAAAGAAGTATAATGGATACTCAAGGACAACAAAGAAAAATAATGAGTTCTGTTCCAAGCAAATCAGTAAAAAGAATAATGTTAAAAAGTAGCAAACACATAGAGGAACAACCCTTACTGAAATAAAATCAGCATGGATTCTGGAAAGGTACAGCCTCAATAGGATGTGGATGGAAATGACCCTGTTAGCATTGTACACTTAGATTTTCAAAAGGACTTTGACAGAATTTCTCATCAGAGCTCTTGGAGTAAACTTAACTGTCATGAATAAGAGGATCTGCCCCTTTATAGATTGCCAACTAGTTAAAAAACAGAAAGCAAAGAGTAGGGATAAATTGGCAATTTCCTCAACATGAACAGAATTAAGAATTGGACTCACTCAAGGTGCTGAGACCAGTTTTTCTTAACTTATTTATAAATGATCTTGAGTTAGGAGTAAGCACCGAGTTGGCCAAATTTGTGCTTGATACTAAGCTATTTAGGATGGTAAAAAATAAAAGTGACTGTGAAGAGCTGTAGGAGGATTTCAACTGGGTGAGTGGTTGACTAAATGGCAAATGCAGTCCAATGTGAGATGATGTATTTTGGGGCAAACCCCCCCCCCGTATCACATATACAGTCGTGTGGTCAGAACTATTTGTACTTAACCATGAAAAAAATCTTGGAATCATAGTGGAAAGCTCAAAGGTGTCAGTTCAGTGTGAGACAGCTATGAGAAAAGTAAATTTCAGTGGACCTCCGGTAGAGAGCCATGGCGAGCTAGATATCTCCCCCTTTTTTTGTAACGGGATAGTGTTATGACAGAGATGGCAGCTGGATGCAGAAGCTGAGCCACTGATATCTCCCTGGAAGCAAGGGGAGATCTTGAGATAGCCCACTTGGCCCCTTACAGCTGCTCCTTGTGAGTAAACTGCTGTTCTGTGGTTCGCTTATGGGTTGAGTGGCTGGGAGTCAAGGGAGGAACCATTTTTGCTCACAGTTGTCAACACAGCCTTTTTTAACGACATAAGATCAACTGAGCTTCAATTCTTAATCACTTTGGATTTATGTTCTTTTTTTTTTCCTGCTGCTTTAGAAAGATTAAGACTGCATTTGTTAGGTAAGTTGCCTTCTTCTTAGAGAAAGAATTTTAAAAGCTCTGGAAAAAATATTATTTTTTGGATTAAACAGCAAAAGGGTGCTTAGAATATGGATTTTAGAAAGTTCAACAACAGATTAAGGGCTCAGATGGACTTGGACCTACAATTTTCAACTTTTGGAAGGATTCTTCTCATAAGAAAGTGGCTTTGTTTATCCTTTTGTTGTTAGTCAAAACAAGATATTGGGACTTTAAAAGTTCGGCACTAGAGAGAGCTAGAGGATAACAAAAGAATGGTAGGAGATATTCTAACAGTGAACTGTTTGATGAAAAATTATGAAAAATTTATGGAACTTTATGACAAATTATTTTTGAAACTCTTGGAAATGGTAGACAGATGGATGGACAGTGAGGATGCAACGGAAGAAGAACAAGATACTTTGGATAAGTTTGAAATTAATCTGAACATGGATATAAATGTAAGGGATGAGAAGGATGTAGAAAAGGATGTGCTGGACTTTCAAATTAAACAGGAAGATGTTTCAGTGCCTAAAGGGGATATAAAACTAAGAAACCAGAAAAGAGATATGGAAAAAAAAAATTACTGGATGTACAAAAGAGATCTGTTCAAGGTCTGAAGAATTTTCTGAGAAGTGATTAAAAAAAGGATGAATTCCTCTTTCTGGATTTACAAAACAGGCTTGCTAAAGTTTTGGAAGCTTCTTTGGGAAAGGATTAAAAAAAAAAAGAAGCCAAGAAATCAAGATGTGGGACTTCATTTAAAGAGGTTAAGAATTAAGATTGTTAAAGGGATAAGGAAGGAATACAAGGTTGGCTTATCTGATCATGGTTAAGATAATTAACCCTTACTGGACTTTTGCTGACACGGAATGAATGACAGGGATTTGGGATTTTGTTTTTAGCTAACAGATGAGATTTGGGGTGAAGAGAATATATGTTGTAACTTAAGAGATATATTTACTTAAATTGTGTGCATTTGTTGGGATGAAGGGAGGAAATTACTCCTTTTTTCTTCCTTTTTTTTCTTTTTCACACTATTTTTTTAAATTCTTTTTTCTTTCTTTATATTTTTGTAGTTTCTATAGTTTTTATTCTTTTTAACTGTAACCTTTAATAAAATTATTTTTAAAAAAAGTAAAAGGCAAATTTCACACTAGGAAAAAAGGGATTGAAAAGAAATTTGCCAATCTTATAAACCCTTATACAAAATTATGGTATGTTGGCATCTGGAATATCGTGTTCATCCTAGTTGAAATATTTTCAAAAGGATATAACACAGCTAGAAAAAATGCAGACAACTAAAATGATCAAGGGATTAAAACATTTGTCTTATGAGAAAAGTATAAAATGTTGGGACTCTTTAGCCTGGAAAAAAGGTTTCTGACTGGGAATACATTCAAGGTATCTAAGTCATACAGTGTCAAGCCCCAAAGAGCTGGCAAGCCAAAGAAGCAAGAACTGATTTCAGAAAGACATCTTTCATGGCAGTCTGGGGTAAAAACATAATCTTGAAAACTACAAGGTTAAATTCCCAGCCAGACCTCCAGTGAGTTAATGGAGGTAGAGCCTCTTTGAAAGGCTCTCACATCTGGATTATGTTGCTTCTTCTCACCTAAACGCCACTCTTCCTCCTTTACTTCCTTTGCATTATCTCTCATACACATGGATGGAGAAAGTGAACAAAGAAAAGGTTTTTTCCTCCTCTCAAAATATTAGGATATGATACAAAGAAGACTTAAAACAGATTAAATAAAGTACTTTTTTACATAACACATAATTAATCTGTGGGGTCCATTATCACAAGCTGTGGTGAGGGCCACTAACCTGGATGGCTTCAAATAGAAACTGGATAAATTTGGGAAGGGCAGATCTATCAAGGGCTATTTGCACTGAAAACTCAAATTTACCTCTGGGTTGCAGTACACTGACAGTGGCAGTGTAGTATGCCTCTACTTCCTGCATGCTAACACTCCAGAGGCATCTAGATGGGCACTCTAAAAAAACAAAGATGGGCTTGACCTGATACAGCAAGGTTATTCTTATGTTCTTCTGAGGAATCTTTACAATGATGAATAAGCTTTTGTTAAGAACTAATTTTTTTTTTTAAACTATAGTTCAAGAACAGGAAAGGGAGTGAGACAAAGACTGTCCCAATCTTATACAGAAACTATTTTATAAAAATAATAGGACTGGAATAGATGATTTTTGTTTTAATCCATTCAATCATGTCCGATTCTCGGAGACTGCCTGGACAAGTCTCTGGCAAGATTTTTCAGAAGTGGCTGGCCATTGCCTCCTTCCTAGGCCTGAGAAAAAATGACTGGCCTAAGATCAGCTGACCCAGCTGACTTTGGGCCTAGGCAGGACTAGAATTCATGGTCTCCTAGTTTCTAGCCTGATGCCTTAACCACTACACCAAACTGGCTCTCCTGGAATAGATGATAGTTGGAATCAAAACTGAAATTGAAACGCTATCAATTTGTGATGTGCAAACAACTCCATTCTGTTAGCAGAAAATAAAAAAGGTTTAGAAGAGCTCAAAATGAAAGTAAAAAATGAAAAATGAAAAATCTGAATTAATGTTAAATATTAAGATATAAGAAATGTCAATCAGCATTCTTAGTGAACTCACAGCTGATGATGGAGAAGTGATGGCATTAGATAAGGCTTTGTTAGATAAAGATGGACAATTGCTGGATAAGTAAATATGAGATTAATCCTCGGAAGAAAGGCAGTGACAAATTAGGAGATCATGAAGGATAAATACACTTCTATAACAACAAAGGTCAGGGCGGTTAAAGAATGGTCTTTCCAGTAGCAATGTTCAGTTGTAAAAAATGGACCCTTGGAAATTGTAGAGAAACAAGACAATTTTGAATTATAAATTTGGATAAGATTATTAAGAGTATCATCAAATACAAGATGAGAAATACCACTCTTGGACCAAATGAAGACTGTACCCTTGAGGCAAAAAACAAGAAGCAGAAACTCACACATTTTGAGCATGTGATGTGAATGGATGATAAAACAGAAAGGAGACCATGCACGTCAAAGAAAATAAAAGGAGGGGAAAGCAATAGATAAGGAATACAGTGGGGGAGATCACTATAATTTCCTTGGAAGTACTATGGATTATCACTCAGGAGAGGTTAAAATTGTGAGCATTTGTCCATACAGTTATCAGGGCTCAGTTCCAACCCAATGGAATCTCACTCTTAAGTTATTAAATATAACAGACTTATTTGCACCTATAAATTATATTCACATAAGACAGGAAAAGCTGAAAAATATTATGCTAAATAACTTTAGTGAGAGTAGAGGCATTAGTTCAGGTTTCCTGGACAAATCCCACTCAATCTCAATGTATAAAACCTTTAAGTGACTTCGTTCAACTCCAGTAGTGCCCCATTTCAGTTTCAAATTAAGGACACAGACATATATGTAAAGCTGGAAGGCAGGTCTGGAAACTTTCTGCAAAATGCTATGAAGTACGATACTTTATAAGCACTGTAGTCATTATTTAAATGGTAATGTTTGACATGTTTCATTTAATGCTCCTTTAATATTAAACAATATTGTTCTTGTTTCATATAGTATTGGAATTTATAGAAGCATTTTATTTGTTTGAATCAAATGAATACTTTATTTATTCCCAATAAAGGACTTTAAAACAGGCATTAAAAGCTTCATATATAGTTGAAAGCCAACAGTAAAACAGTATATTGATTATTATATGCACATTCTAGTTTCAAAAAGATTGTAATAGAAAACATGGATTCGTGTTATCCCAATGTTTTGGACAGGTGATTCCAGCTCTATCCAATAATGTCCCTTCTATGGAAGTTGAACTTTGAAGAAGCAGGATAGGAAGAGTATTAATGCTTTTGAACTTTGGTGTTGGAGAAAACTCCTGAGACAGCCAAGAAAACAAACCAATGAATCATTAAACAAATCAACCCAGAGTTCTCACCTAAGGCACAAATGACCAGCCTCAAATTACCTACTTTGAACACATTATGCAAAGACCTAGGCCTGTGGAGAAGGTTCTAATGCTGGGAAAAGTGGAAGGGAAGAGAAGAAGAGGACACCCAGAAGCAAGGTGGATAGGCCTAGTTACAATGGCGATGAGTGCACTGTTGGAAGATCTGAAGGGCAGATCATCATGGAGAAAATCTATCAATGTGGTCGCTAAAAGTTGACAACAACTTGATGACATGTAATCAATCAAATCTAAGCTAGGTGTAGAGTTGTACCCATCGTTCAGAAAGCATAATAATTTTGTCTGTTTGCACTGCTATATCCTACCCTTACAAATGTGATATACCTGTGCAAAGAGGAATATAAAATTATGAGCATTCCACCAGCATAAGATCACAAAATTTTCAAATTTATTTTTAAATCAAATCTATCATTTTCCCTAAAAATATTTATGAACTATTGCATACTTACTGTCACAGACTAAGAAAAAAAAGAGAGCCAGTTTGGTGTAGTGGTTAAGGTGTTGACCTAGAAACCAGGAGACTGTGAGTTCTAGTCCTGCCTTAGGCATGAAAAACTGGCTGGGTGCCTGGACCAGTCACTTTCTCTCAGCTGGTTTTCCAGGAAAATTATTTCAGAAAATTCCAGGAAAATTATTTTTAAAATCTATTATAAATATCAGTGAACAGGCAACTTAGCATAATTTTAAAAAATAAGAGAAAAATGCTGTTGAAGTATTTCTGACACTAAAAGTTGCTAAGGTATTTTACAAGGTGCATAAAGATGCCTTGCACTGATAGAAAGTGAGACATTCACAAAAAGTTACATTTTCTCCAGCTTAAAAAGTGACACCCCCCCCCAAAAGAGGAAGACATGAAATGATTTCACAAGGATAAGCCCAAAGTGGGAGACCAAGATGGAACTATTCCAGGTTTACTATCTACCTTGGAAGCACTCAAGTAAGAGAGAGGAATTTCTGCAATTAAACTTCACCCTGGGCAGATTCCTGCCAACATTAATGGGGTACATAGCAAGAGTGCAATTTGTCAATGACCAGGCTATATGCAGGATTCCCTCTCTCCAATCATTTCTGTCTGTCCCATCAGATCTCACAGGGTGGACATGGTTCAGATCCTGTCTATTGAACAGTGACATCTGGCAGGACCCTGGAAGTGTGTCTTCCTGGTTGCAGTGCCTGACCTCTGAAAGACCATACCCCTTGAGATTTGTTGGAGCCCAACTCTGTCAGCAGTTCTTAAGCCCTTAAAGAGTTGGATTTTCCCTTGGGCATGGGGTCTGGAGGTTAGATGAACTGAATTGGTTTTGTCTTTGGTCACTATTATTTCATTATTAATTGATGTTGTTTGGGTTCCATCCTATGTGTGGCACCCAGAGTTGCACTTGTGAGATGGGCAACTGGGTAAATCGATCAAATAAATGAATGAATAAATAAAATAAATACAATTATGAAGCACATTATGCTAATGACCATATCTTGGCAATTCAATACAGCTACTGAATAACCACATTTTATTAGAGCTCAACAGCTAATAAGAAAGCAAACTAAGCAACTCTTAGATGTTCTTGCTTTTCAAGTTTATCCTGTGAGTGCTCAACATTAATATTTTCCAGGGGGGTGGGGAGTAGGCATGTGTAAATCCTCTCTCCACCTGTTTACCCTCAACAGTTTATCCCTTGGTTATAAACACATACATATCAATTCCTCCCTGGTCCTGATCCTAAAGTAAAAAAGGATGACTCACTAAGTTCCAATTGTGTCTAAGGTCTAGTGCCTAAGGACTATCAAGAGAAGTGGTGGGTAATCTGGAATAGAAAAACCTAGTCCTGCAAGGCTTTACCCAAGGGTAGCTTTTAAAAAGCACACACCCAATTTGTATAGTATATCACATTTTATTAACAACTAGTGTCACTGTCAACAATCTGGATGTTTGCATGCGTCCCTTATTTAATACTTTTTATTCCTTTTGAACAAAAGGGCAGAATGCACATTTAATAAGTAAGCAGCAGAGAACTGAATATTTTCCTAAATAAGAGTAAAGTTTTGCAAATCAAAGGAACTGAAGGGTTTGAATATTCTACTTTTATGACTACCCTGAATTTGCAAAGAGAGGAGGCCCAACTCCAGAGAACTCCCTTAGCT
Organism: Python bivittatus; assembly: GCF_059951505.1. Classification (NCBI taxonomy): domain Eukaryota; kingdom Metazoa; phylum Chordata; class Lepidosauria; order Squamata; family Pythonidae; genus Python; species Python bivittatus. The sequence continues at coordinate 43,807,948 of NW_028277098.1, read as the reverse complement.
CTACCACAGACTGGCATCTTCCTCTGAACAGCAGCATCTTCCTCTGCTAATACTTCTGCTGCTCCTGAACATCCACTGCAGATTGCCCTTGCCCTGTTGGAAGGTGAAGGACAACAGGTGGTTATCTCAGGAGGATAAAAATTAAGGGAACTCTCCCGGAGGGAAGCATGCTGGCCACCACGCTGTGGCATTTCACATGACAACTGAAGACAGCCAGTTCAGCAAGGCACCAGAGGCTTAAATGCTTCAAGACCCAGCTGCCTCTGCAGTGACTTTTTCAAAATGAACCTTGTTTTCCTTACACCATGTTTATTGTTTTGTTCAGGACTGGTAGTTGCATTGCTGGTTTGTTTTACTGAAGACTGTCTTTATTGCTCTTTTGTGCTCTGCTCTGGGCTCCTTCGGGAGGAAGAGCTATGTTAAAACAAAACTAAACCAAGCAAAGCAAAACAAAACAAAACAAAAGGGAGGGAGGGAGGGAGGGAGGGAGGGAGGGAGGGAGGAAACATGGGTTGTGCAGTACTCCAGGAAAAAAATAATCCCACAACATTGCTTTACATGCAGCAGCAGCTGCACATACCAGAGTTTTCTGTAGCCATATATTCCTTCTCCCTCCACCTCATCCCAGGACATCATCCTTGATTTAATTACATGCTTTGGCTCTACACTGATTTCAGCTTACATGAATGGCAGATGACTGACAGTGACTGCAATAAAATCACAGACTTGCGTTAAATTGCCAGATTATTTATGTATTTCTTTTGCTGTGCTGTTAAACAATGACTTCAGTGGACCATATGGTACAAATAATGGGATATTTAGAAATCAGGAGTACATAAAAACTAAGAACACCACAAATATAGACCATTTAAAAACCATACTGTGCTTCATTAGAAAAAAGACAGACACACACACACCTCATTTGACCCATACTATAGGAAATCTGCAGTAACTGGAGTTTGTGGATATCACTAAAGATCATATTTGCTTTAAAGTCAAGCTTCCCCTCTTTGCACTGGCATTTAAAACCATGACTAAGTTTAATGGAAGCAAGCATTACATTTATTTGAGGGGGCGGGGATTACTGTACCATGGAAGTATGCAATTTGTTAAGCAACAAATTGTGATGCAGAAGTCCTGGCCTGATAGGCACAACTAGCATCTACTGTAGTTGGGAATGTTTCATTAGCATCAAACATGCATGTAGTTAGTAGATTCCAAGCCACAAATAGAAGCCATTCTGCATTTATAGGAGGGCATTTATATAAAATCCAAAGTGAGACTAATAACATAAACTTAGCACTCTTTCCTCCAGATAAGCACATTGGGTGTAATAGTCTATTCTTAGGATATGGACCAGTCACTTTTTTGGTTGAATCTACCTGATAGGGTTGTTGTGAGAACAAAGATAGAACTGTGGGCTCTACCAAGACTTAAATGCAACAAGTAAATAATACAGAACCAAAGAAATGGTGGTATTTTCCCTTCGCTCAACATATATATCACTACTGAGAATGCATTCTTGCAATGGTTTATTCACTTATTATATTTATTATATCAATTTATATAGCATTCTATTTCACAGATGTGATGCTGGGCAGTGCACATAGGGTTAAAATCAAACCAAATATGCACACAATGGTCCTCAACCAGTGGTACATATGCCATAGGATTCAGAAATAATATGGGTAGGATAAAGGATAAATCCCTAAAATGTTATGTTTTAAATGAACATAATAATACAATGCCTCTACAGGTAGTCCTCACTTACCAACCATTCGTTCAGGAACCATCCAAAGTTACAACGGTGCTGAAAAAATAACTTTACAGCCCATTTATGACCATTTACAATCTTCACAGAGTTCCTCAGTCACTATTACAGTCAGTACACATTGTCTTGTGCCTGACCTGTGGTTCTTTCTCCCCCCCTCCACCAGCAAAGCAGAGACATTGGAGAGAAAGGGATTGCAAGAGAGTAAGCTGTTTGCTCTTCTACACACTGAAAGCAATGTGATCACATCAGCAGCCCAGGGCTGGGAGCCATGTGTACACTATGCAAACAGCTTACATTAGTTTCTTCCTCTCCAATCCCTTCCTTGGCAGGATGGGAGGGAAGGGAGAGAGAAAAGCAAGCCATTTCCATAGGCAATCTCTCCTTTGCCTGACTCTTTCCCACTGCCAGTACAATTGTGTTACTGTTGATGTGTAGAACAGCAAAAAGCTTACTCTCTTGAAATCTCTTCCTCTCCAATCTCTCTGCTTTGCAGGGGCGGAGGGGAGGGTCAGGCAAAAAAATTGCTTGATTCCCCCCCCCCGCCCCCGGCAGAGCAGAGAGACTGTGGGAGAGGAAGAGATTTCAAGAGAGTTCTGTAAGCTATTTGTGTAGCGCTCCTGCAGCTGCCAGCCCCGGGCTGCTGGTGTGATTACACTGCTTTAATGTATACAAGACAGTAAGCAGGCACTCAAGCATTCCAAAGGGTAGAGGAGTAGTTGGGAGGCAAACAAAAGCTGAAGGTGTGAAACTGAGTAGTCTTGTCTCTTTCCAGCTGGAAAGCACAGTCATGGTCACGTGATTTCCTACTTAACGACCACTGCACTTAACAGTGGAGTTGCTGGTCACAATTAGGGTAGTTAAGCGAAGACTACTTGTATCAAATCTTTATTATGGTCATAAACCAGCATATGGACTACCTGTAAACATAAAAGTGTCCTTCCTGGAAAAAGTGTTCCTTTTATTTCTAAAATTGTGGAATCCTTAGAACTACTGCTCGGTGCTGGCATCCACCCCTTATGCCCAAGCTTAATCCTGAGACATGTGCAGGAATGATAGTGAAAGTGCCCCTAAATGCATACAAAGTGCATTTGCCTCAAACTAAATAGGAGAAATCTCCATCCATCCAAGATTGGGGAAGGGTCCTTAGACCAGAGAAAGCTCTTTTCAAAACAATACTATAAGATGGAAGCATTTCTTTAAACTTGAAATTAAATATGACTTTGGGTGCCCTGTTGCTTCATCTCTTTGGCTTTGTTTTGGATGGAGCATCATTTAGCGTGCTTTTGCACATTTGGCCACAAGGCAGGGTCATAATGATCTATATTGCAGCCCCATTTGTATCTGATTCCCAACCAAATGCAATTCCACACACTTCAGTGAGCAGTCCAGGTTTTATAAAAACAGAAACGATGCATGACCACCAATGTTTTTGTCACACTGAAGTCAACACTGGCCACAGAAGAAAATTAAGCAATGTGTTCAGGGCAACACATGCTCTTACACATTGGGTATCAAGTTACAGAATGTCAGCTTGACCTGCAGTGTTGCCAAACACAGACATAAGAAATGGAGCTGAAGTTCAACTACAAGAGCTGAAAGAGTACAGCTATCAGCTTGCTTTAGAGAAATAACTCTATTGCTCATAAAATATGTAAGTATTATCTGACATACTTTTTCAATCATCTTAAAACAAGTTTTATATTTAACCTATTTTTATGACCAAAAGAAGATAGGAAGCACAGTCATACCCTGGATATATATATTGCCATTATAAAATATGTGTTATTTACATGTCTCTAACTATAATTTCATCAGAGCATAGTAACTGGAAAGTCTGCATAATTTTGGAAGGACATGTGTTTACTTAAAAGAGCACTATTATTGCTAGTTGGATACCAAGCTAACATTATAAATCAAACTAAAAATACAGATTCCTAATTACAATCTTAAAAAAAACACTGTATGCTTTTACATAATTTTTGGCTAACAAGTAATTGAAATTATTTCAGTGACATAGAATCCATACATTTTTCTGCTGCAATGTTTTAAGAGCTTGTGTTCCCAAGGTAGTTTGGCAGTCTCATCTTCACCAGTGAACCAGATTCAAAAGTTATATAGTTATATAACTAAATCAGGAACTGCATCTAATAGAGCATTTTAAACAATTTTAAAGCCATCTTTATTGTAATATCAAGAAGATTTTTTAACTCAAACATCAACAGAGGGCTGTAGTGATTGATTCCATGTGAATGAAGTACTAAAATTTAAAACACTTCTTCGCATTATATTAATTCAGTATGAAGGTTTCAATTCAGTATCAGAAAAGAGGGATTCACGGAGCAAAAATTCAAGACTAGTTGGTGGTGGGAATAAATGGTAGAATGGTGAAATCAACAAAAAATTCAATGAGCAATATGGTAGAGAATCACTGTTACAGCAGCTAATTGCTAGGCCCTATAATGTGATTCACCCTAACAAGAATGTTGGATTAATCCCACGTCTTACTCTGTATGCTGTAGCACCAAAAATAGTAATATATCAGAGGCCTCTTTCTGTATCTAGCAGAAATGCCTCAGAAGTGGGCAGAGGAAGGAATGGACAGGGAGCCGACAGGATACCTACGTACAGCATCATATATATTTCAGGGTTGTTGGAGTCAAGGATACTGGTTAGTCAATTTGACCAAAAAATTGGGTATGCAGCAATACTAGCACGAGTGAATTAGGACAGCAAATAGCCTGCAAGCCATGTAAATAATTCAGCAACCTAATCTAGAAAGCTACATAATGAAGTGTGTGTATACATACATACACACATACACACACACATACACACATACATATATGGGAGCATTATCACACCCTTATCTCCTGATATTACTCTTCTGTTTATGGATTTAATAGTCTCATTTTAATACTCCCTGATCTCGCCTTTCAATAACTTAAAGTTATGCCACTCAACAGACTCAAGAGTAAGTACATTTATGGTCAAGGCGAAGAAAAAGGAGGACCACGTCTGCAACTACAGAACACTGTCCAGGTAAACCAGGATTGCCAAGCACAATCATCTGGGTTGAATTGTCTGTCCCACTGAAAGAATATTCAAATGGATTTGAAAAATTTGCTGGGAGAACATTGTACTACAAATCTTTCAAAACCCTTTTGATGTTCTCCTGGTATTTTCTACCAGAAAATATGATTTAGGGTTTTCTAAACAATAACAACAATCACCGAGGAGTGATGTCGCCATGTAAGTGTCAACCTGGATAGTGTCAATGCCTGAACCATGTGTTTCTAATTTAAAAACTCTATTTTCTTGCTCCAACAGCTATTTATTGTCAGTGTTTCTTTTCTTTCTATTTAAGAATTTTTTTTTTTACATACTTAATATCACAAAACAAAATAAACTATCCATTGCAATCTTCTTTCTCACCTCATTTATTCAATATGTTTCTTCAGGGTACTTCTGTTCTTCAGGGTACAGCTAAGATAACTCTCATCAAACTTTCTAGTAATTTTTCAAAAAGGAATATAAGAAGGTTGACTTTACCAAATATGCCATAGATTGTTTCCAGTTCAAATAAATTGCAATACTGCTTAGAATTTAGCCTATTAAGTCAGAATGAATTCATATGATTAAACATAACAATTAACATATTTCACCATTTCAACTAGGATTCTCCCTATAACATTTGTAATAAATTTCACTGTTTCTAACAATTAAGGTTTTGTCCACACTTTAAGTTTTCATGTTTACTCAGAGAGTTGTCTGCTAGAAATGTGGTCTTGTAGCTGGGGGTTTACAGATCTCCAGAGCAGGAAAAACAAAAACCCTAGACCATCTGAATTCTTAGAAATTATTAAAATATTCAAAATTAATTTTGTTATTTAGGAAATCAAAATTACTAATTTCTAAAATCCATATAACTCCATTACAATAATTAAAATGGATAAAACAAAGTAAAATGCAACTCTGACACAGTGTTATCTTACTAAGGGCCATCTCCCTTATATGCTTGCCTATGAAGTTGATTCATGATATTTTATCTGCCAGACAAGCATTAGACGCAGAAGACATGATAAATACAAGCAGTCTGATTGTGAAATTCTTCCTGCTCGTCCAAATACTTGTAAGCCTTGTTTATTTTCCTTCAAGTCTTTGAGTAAATTGGTACAACTCTATGTTCTACAAGGCTATTGTGACTTAAAATATGTACTCATATTAGAAGTATTTATTCCTTTCTAAACAAATTTTTAAAAAACACTGTAAATTGTTGTTGCTTAACTGTTTGCTTTGGAGTAGTTTTTAACAATGAAATCATGGGAGTACATTTTAAAATAAATTATTTCATGACAGCTGTAGTCCTGTACACATTTTCCTAGCAATAGAGCAACAAATTTCAAAGGAACAATTGAAAGCCAACTGAAATTTGGACAAAGATTATTATATTATCTGCTATAAATAGGGGCTTCAGCATGCTTCTTCATGGCCTTCCTTTTACAGTCCATCAACTCTGGCTTCATCCTGAATTTTTATACAGAAAACACAGAAATTGCATCATTAGGCAATATGAGGTTGTAAATGGAATCCACTGGACACCATTTTGAATTTGGACTTGAAAAACTGGAGTCTAAATTCCAGATTAGCCATAATCTAATCTAATCTAAACTTTCCGGGTGTTATAGGTGGAAAGTTATAGTAATTTAGCCTGAACTAGATTCATAAGGGTCCCACAGGAGAAATGTAGATACAAGAGGACAACAGCAAGGTTTTTCTACATTTTTAAAGTGTGTTTAAAATTCCTGAAGAATCACTTCTAGGAGGGTGTATTAATTGTTATTTTGGTTTGGTTTGGTTTATCACACAATTAAACATAAATTGCACTTTTCATCTTCTGATGTCAAAAATTATTTTATTAGATTAGACATGTGGATGCCAATCACTGACACAATTGTTCTGAAATGTGAATATGCTAGCCCCGGGATAATTTTTATACAGTTTTTCCTGTAAATTTAGCAAATTCCACATACCCTGTTCTTATTTTCAAGAAGAGGTAACACATGGCATTCTTGTGTGATTCATTCATGCCATTCCTTAACTTGCTGCATTTACTCTAATGGACAGAATTGCATTGCTTTTCATAAACACAAAAATGGGAAGCAAGCATGGAGATTGCTGTATTCAGCTCAGAATTTTTAATGAAAGTCTTGTATTATCTATTATTTAAATGTTTGAAATGTTTTCATTTTTAAGTACTATGTTTCCTGCATTCTTAGGGAAATAGCAGTATTAACTCTAAATAAAAATAAATGGGAACCTCTGAGATTTAAATACTTCAGATATACAGCTGGAAATATAATGCAAATTCAGAATAGGAGGTGTAAAGGAAATGACCTATAAGCTTGTCCTAATTATATACTAAAATCAATGAAGTTTACTTCAATTGCTTTTCCCAACCTAGTATCCTGAGAAACATTAGACTGCAACTCCAAGAATTCCCAGCCAGTTATGACAGTAGTAATCCAACACATCTGGAGAGCGCTAAGTTGGAGAATACTATCCTATGGGAATCAGCAATCGGTGGTTGCACTCAGCTTTTTTGCAGAGTTGCACCACAAAATAGGTGAAGCCACATCACATGTGGAAATTGGGCTGAGTTTGTGTGAATGGAGAAAAGTCAGTGGATGATGATGATGATGATGATGATGATGATGATTTTACAAAAGGCTATTTCAGGGCTCACACTACAATTTACATTAGTTTCCCTCCACAAAACACTGTGAAACTAAGCTGTCATCTTTCAGCAATCAAGTTCAGAGAGGGCTCCAGGGGCTGCAAAAAAGGGTCTGGCGAGTACATGCAGCCCTGGAACCAATATATAACTGTGACAGCGTTCCAACAATAGTGAGAGCTTCTTCCCAGCACTAAAGTGTGAATATTCCACATTATGGCAATCACTAGGGGATCTAGTTGATAGCTGTCATCACATGCTGATCCATATCATATAGTCCAGTTAATCCACACCTTGGATTAACTGGACTATATTCTCTATATTATAACAAACAGAAATACGATGAGAGCTACCTGATGTAATGCTTAAACCCAGCACGTGAAGAGCTTAGCTCATGACAAAAGCCACAACAATAGATCTCAGTGTAACAGCTGAGCTCTGTAAACTAGACATTAATTATAAGGACAAAGCAACAAAACCTCCACAATAATGGAAAAACCAACAGAGGATAAATCCAAAGTGTGAAGAGCATTTCAGATATATTCTAGATAGAGATATTCTTGTAATACCAATCAAATCCTGAAAGAGCACATTCCACATAGGAAAAGTGAACATATGCTAGTCATATCCTCTAAGATATAAACATCAGATATAGAGTTTGGAAGGAAGGCCTGTATTGTTCAAATTCCACTTAGAAACAAATAGTCAGTAGACTTGAGTCTTTCTATATATATTCTTTCCACTATATAAATCTTATCTGCTATTCAACAGCCTGTCCATTTAGACGTGAGCCTGCAGAAACTTCATTTCCTTGAGAAGATCATAACAATGCAGGAAAGAGAAGAAAAGAACAAGTGAAGAGATATTATTATTCGCTTGGATGCATGCAACAAAGGGTTAATTTCTAAAGTACCCTCAGGAAGAAAAGTTCTCAATCTCTAGCTGCTGGGAGAGCGGGAGTAATATGTGGGCTTCGTTTATTTACTGAGGCAATTTTCCACCACATCCCTATACAGATGTAGAGATGGACACGCAATTAACAGACTCAGTAATGCATGCATGACCTTTCAAACATCTACTTCTACCAGACTTACAATACTCTGCATGTGCAGCACGTGTTTCATTATGAACTCAGCAGAGATTTACACTGTGTTCACTACCATGTGCCCACTAAGCATCAACAAGGCACATGACAAAGCTCCAGTACAGAACTTAGTGAACAAAAAGACAATGATGGTTTTTTGCACTGATGTTGAAAATCACACCATTATCAGATACAGCTTAACAATGCTGTACACACACTTTCAGATCTTGTATACAGATACAATAAATAAAAAGAGAGAGGTTCTATAAAATGTTAGTAAAGCTTAGTTATTTATGCAATCTTTTTAGAGTTGATCTAGATCAAGTTCATAAGCACCTCCATTTAATGCTGCAGTGACACATGGATGAAAGAAATGGATTTACTATGAATACATTCCTAACTTTCTTACCACCGTGTACAGAAAAAATCCTGAGAAATAAATGAACTGGGTACCTGCTGAGTAAGTAGGACTAGCTGTGAATCTTTTATACTGTGAGCAAATGTTCCAGCTGAGGGACAGCTTGCTGAGACCTAAGTATGTCTGGTACACAAATAAAACTTTCACAATGAAGCTGTATCTGGGAAGAAACAGAGCAAATCTTTTGAGTAATCTTTAGCATACAGTATGCACACATATGTCATCAGGAGGTCAGAGGAAAATTAAAGGCAGTAAGAACATACAGTAATAATTACCTTATTAACAATAGCCATTCACAAAACAGTTGTTAGATTACAACACAGGCATCTCTACCCTGGCAAGTTGATTAAAATTTATGAAGTATGCTTTGTTCACACCACAGGAAATAAGAGTTCAACCCTTTGATTAATTGTAATTCATTTGTCTTTAAATATCCTTTGTATAGTAATGGCCCCAGAGTGCTCTGGAGAATGTGCAATATCTTGCCATTTAAAAAAAAAAGTCACACATGATGTTCTGTGTGTGAGAAAGGGAATGTCCACTTGGTCCTATGTAGAATGCGAAAGGACACTCCTACCAAATTGGAGCCACTATTCCCTCTCTGTTATGTATTTCATTTATTTCTGATCTCACAGTTTATAATCCTCAATGAGGCACTTGTAACTTAACACAAACTTTCATGCACGAGGTGGAATAAACTGCAGTCCATAAAAGATTCTCTGTTTGTCTGTCTGTCAGTCTGTCTATCACACCCATTCTGTCTGTCTGTCTATCTATCACACACCATACTTCAAGATTCTGTAACATTCCTTGTTATGAAAGCTGTTTACAGTTCTGGGGGAAAACAAATAATAGGAAGCCAACTTTATAGGTTCCAGCAGTTGGTGTACATCAGCAAAGTGCGCAGAACAGTTCAGACTGCATTTAATGTACTTTTAAACATTTGTGTTACACTATTTCATTAATTATAGATTCATTACTGGCTACAATAAGAGCTAGAGCAAACATTTTGCATTTTAGTTAATGTTGCTGAGCTAAAGGGACAGGTTATAATCACCTTTTTGAAAATAGCTATGTGTGGGTAAAGCCATGGTTGCTGAGTCAGAAGATAGGAGCAAAACATTGAAAAGTAAGAACCATAACAATAGTAATGCAAAGCCTACTGAAGCAAGTACTTGGTTCCTGGACCTCTGCTAATTTACCAAACTAGAACCAGAACCAGCTACAAAGGCAGGCCCAAGAATATAGTATAATCAGCTTGCAAGCAGATGAAAAAAAAAATACCCACGTGGGCAAAGTATAATCATTAGGTGCCTACAGGGATAATCCTTTGAGAAGACTCTAGAAGGTGGTAAGTCACAGAACTAGAAAAGCCTGAGGATCTACAGAAGTGAGCGGAGAAGATTCCATCTACAATTGGCATGGGATAGCTTGTGTACAAAATTATTTTCCCATGCCTCTCTTGGCCTGGCTGCCCAAAAGTGTAGTGGCATGTGTATGATAAACGAATCAGTATGAAATTAGCTCAAGTTTCATGTTTGTTTATTAAATAAACTATTGCATCCATTAAAGTTACAAACATTTAAGATACAGTTAAACAGGAGACCTTGATTTAATATTTCAGTCATGCTCTACATCTATTACCATTTAACTTTCACATGATTTACATGGATTTTTTGTGCAGCTAGTGCAAATACGGCTACACTCTCTGACACGCTTTCATTAAGATCAAATTAAAACTGTTTTTTTCTTCAATGAATTTTTCATGGATTGATAAATGTAATAGGCAATATAAAAGATAATGAAGTGAAGTAAATCCTGAATCTGAGAATGACAAAAGAAGAGTGTTAGCACAATAGGAATTTGCTGATATGCCAATCTCAATACCCTCAATTATGCTGAAGGCACAGTTTGCAATCTTAAAAAGTAGGGAATTAGTCTTTAGGAGAACAGTATTTAGGTTTATAAGAAACTTGGCTAATTGTTTGGCCTACATTTTGTATGCTTATCAACAAAATTAAGTGAAAAATGATCATACATACATTGGTGGTTTAAGAATTAATCTCGAATTTGCTTTTAAGGTAACTCTTCCACTGTGATGGTAAGTGGGAATGACCTTGGGAGAGAGGGGAAGGGATGCTGCCTAGGGAACAGTTAAGATGGTGGTGGTGGGAAGCCTGCAGCTGCTTAATGGGCAAAGAAAGAAACTCAGAAAGGATCCTCCCTAACTTATCAGGCTGTAAAAAGAGATAGCAGGAAATTTGTACTTTCAGACTTGCAAGATTCTGCTAATGTAGTTGTGTTTCCTGTCTGGTCTACTGGGGAAGGCTGACATCCACAGAGGACATTCTAGGAAATTTAATTCTAAATTTCCTAGAAAGAGTTACACACATACTCTACTTATGATGGAATTAATGTGCCACATCAATGCTTAGTTTTCTTCTTTCTTGTTATATTCTGCTTAGCAATCTAGAGGACTGAAGTTTTATATATAAAATATATATTTCAAGATTTATGTACTTTATAGTTTTTAATTGTTAGATTTATATTCTGCCTTTCATACAGGAGCTCAAGAGTACTCCCTCTTCTTATTTCTCCTCTACAGCAACAATCCTGTGAGGTACATTGGCCTGAGAGAGAATGACTGGCCTGAAGTTCTCCAATGAGTTGGATATAAACTTCTTGTATCCATTGTATTGTACCATATATACACTCTAAGTATATGGGCAAATTAGTAGCTGAAATAAATGATTCCCACATCCAATGATGGCTGGAAGGATAGTGGCTGTATTCGGTCTCCTATACATCTGAATAAATCATACAGATTCAGGAGAACAAAACAAAACCAAGGCATAACACTGAACATCAACCCTACCTGGAAGTGAGCCCCAATAATTTCCATGCCAACTGCTTTCAAATTAAAGAATTGAACTTGCAGTTTAAACTACAGATCCTACTGTTCTGATAGCTACCTAGAGCAGTGCTTCTCAACCTTGGCGACTTTAAGATAGATGGATTTCAACTTGCAGAATTCTGAGAGTTGAAGTCCACCTATCTTAAAGTTGCCAAGGTTGAGAAACACTGACCTAGAGGCTGAAGCTGCCATATTGAGACGGGACAGGGTAGGAAAGAGTTTAGGCTGATCAAACTAATTCTATTTGGGTTTGGACACTTTATTGGATAGTTACTTCAAAGAATCAGCTAACTGTGAAAGCCAAACTCTTGACATGAAATAGCAAGATTGGATTGGAATCATTGTAACCCCTGGATACAATGATTTTGTTTATATATTGATCCATACATTTTTACAGTCAGGATTTGGTACTTTTCCACAACTCTTTCAGAGTCTAAAAGTAGTGGCACAATGTCAACTACACAGTATTGGCAGCCATTATGCTACCTAGATCTTTGTTTTCTATTAAACCTGTGATTTTAACAAACACTGCTTATTTTATGCAAATTACAAGAAAGCAAATATAATCTATATCCTATAAACTTCTGAAAGAATGAGAACATTTAATCTTTTTGCAATCTGCAGAGGTTTTTTATTCTAAAACTATCTTATCGGGTGCTTCTCTCCCTATATTTATAAACTATATGTAGTTTGCAACATCTGAAACGAGAAGGGAAGAGGGGACTGGTAAGACAGTGACATGGGGAAAAACCAAGTTACCAAAATTTGAATTCCTAAAGACCTTCACATCTGTATCATCCCCAGTATCTATTTTGTCTGATCACAACATTGTCTTTTATAATCTAATAAAAACATTTAAAATTCAGCAGAGAGACATCAAATAAACCTATTTCTACAATCCTCTCAATTTACCAAATAAACTTAGATGACTAAGTCTGAGGCTTTTTAATTCATCTTTCTACCCTTTTCTAGCAGAATACTAGGGCATAAAAAGAAGTGTCCGTTGTGAAGGGCTGAGAGAAGGAATTTATATTCTGAATTCACACGCAATATTTATTTGTAAGTGCCATTATTAATTTCATCCAGTTTATACAAAAGAGGGCATCAGTTGAATCAAGGAGCTATTAATCTTATTTAGCCATTTTTTTAAAAAAAAGGAATCATTCATCATCCCTTTTGTTCTCATCCTAGGTTATTTTGCCCTACACACCTGGCACTTAGTCCACTTAGTTCCAGTAAAAACAATCAAGACCAGAATGCAGTTCTTTGTTAACCTAGCTGTATTTAGCTCTCCAACAGTACGTAAAATAGCAAATTACATTAGAAATAGTAGGTGCCGCCAGCAGCTGCCACACTTGATTGGAAGTATTACAATTCTCAGAAATGAATACTACCATCATGTGGATTAGGTCTCAGTAGATTTGAAATGGTAATAACATTTAGTAGTTTTCACAACTGTTAAAGAAATTCTGGCAAGAAAATAGATTTTGAATTTGTTTTACCTAACATGTTTTGGGAGTAATGGCTCTATAAGTCATCCAAGAATAAACTGAAACAACATGTTTCCCATAATTCATTGCCATTCACTAGGGGCAGAATAATGAATATAACTTGCTTGCCCATAATGCTTTGGCTTTAATCAAGGCCCACAGCATTGTGGGCTTTCTTTCTGACTTTATTTGATATTGATAATGCCAAAGCAGGATACTGTAGTGGACAAATTAGGCATGAAACCCCTGTTATCAAATTGTGTTTGTGACACACAAACAGTGTAAGATCCCTGCTGATGAAATCTCTGTAGTCAAGCCACAGATCTAAGACCTGCATGTGCACTTTCTCATCTATGAAAGAAGCACTGAATATACAGATATTCCCTATTTTGCATATGGAGAACATTCTGATCATGGATAACTGCTAAGGCAGTTTCTGAGGGGTAGATAGAGGATCAGATGCAAGCCATGCAGGAGATGGTAGAGGCCATGCATGTCATGGTGACGTCTCCCCAAGAGGAGAGAGAGGCATCAAGGAAAAATAGTAAATTACTCCCAGGAGGAGTCTGAGCAGCAGAAAAGGAAATGGGAGAGGAAGAGATACAAGTAAAGATCAGTAAGTATATACTTTACTTGAAAGCATGACAATTAAAATATAGGTTGATATTGTCAGTACTCCCCTGCTATTTGGTAGCACCTAGCTTATTTTGGGGGGGTCAGAAGCAAAGCAAGGTCAAGCCTAGTTAGTATTTGGTTGTGAACTACCAGGGAATTATAGGGCTTTGGCTAAACTAAAAAGTCAAAAAAATTGTAAAAAGACAGTGGCAACCCACTTCCATAGTGCTTTTAAGAACATTTCATGGATACATCCATGGAATCATCAGAAATTGAGCTTAATGTGAAGGAGATTTTCCTTATTGTTAATACTGAGTGTTAATCTCAATTCCTTTCCCAGTTTCTAAAAGAAAGAACATACATATCTGAATGAATGAATAAAAAACTCACACTGCTATAAGACACACAATAATTAATACATTAGTTCATGTTACAATTAAGATAAAACAAAGTATGACATATGGATTTTTAATAAAGAGCTCTGTGAGACAAATACATGTAAATTTAGAACTTATATAATATTTAGATATCAAAACCAACATGGCCTGTTCTGAAATAATATCAGCAATTGATCAGATCTGCTGTTTCAGGCAGTTTCAAGACAGCCTGAGCATCTGAAACAACTGGCATATTTACTGATGTTTTCCACCTATTTTAATAGTTTTTTGTTAGTTTTGTATCCCATCTTTCTTTTAGGAGCTCACAGCAACATACATAGCACCCATTGAGTTCCCTTGGCTGAAGATGGATTTGAACCTGGGTCTCCCATTGTCAGCCCAACACCTTAACCACTACACCAAACTGGCTTTCATAAATTAGGAAAATCACACAGGAATATCCAAATTATGAGCAGCCTTCATATCTTTAAAGGAAACAACACAACTTAAGGTTACAGGTTGTAGCAGAAGAACATAAACAGAAAGTTATATCAACAATAATTAAATAAATAATTGTTGAAAATGCTAAATAAAAAAGATCACTCGGTTAGGTAAATAAACTGGAAAGAATGAGAAACAGTCAGACGATAATGACAGATTTTTCTTGTAAAATAACCGAACAATACTTTAGAAGCATACCACCAGAAGTGAGCCTTGACTATTGTGCAGGTTTCTGAATTGGTATTTGTCTCCTGAAAGGAAAGAGTCAAGGAGATTACTTTATTACATTGTTCAGTGGCTTTCTATACTTTTTCTGTACAGAATCTCGTATACAAGATCTTCTAGACAGATAAACCGCCCAGGTTGGTATTATCTTCAGAGACAAGATACACTGCCGCAACACACAGAAATAGACGGCAAGTGTACAATGATTACCATCAATACACTGAACTGAAAAGATATCATCCCAGAGTTATTGAACTGGGAATCCCACAATAGTAGATCTCAAGGGTAATAGTATAGTTCTAATTGACCCTGAAAACTCTACAGGGAAATTCAATAGCCACCCAACAATGCCATTATCTTTGCAGCTAGATTGATTTTCAATGCCTACCTTGAAGGAAACATAGATTGAATGCCTTGCTTAAAGGACTTATTATGCAAGAAATGTGAAGTAAAAGATCTTAATTCAATAGAGACAAAAAATGTACTCCAGTTGACTATGAAAGTTTCTGGACTCCTGCCTGCAATACTAGGTCTGGGATTTATTTAAAGGTTTTGTTATTTAATGAATCAAACGAATCTATGGTTCTAAACACAAGACTACTGATGGCATGGGATGGTATAGTACATCTTGTTCTTTCCTGTTCCCAATCTCTTCTCTTATTTGATATTGACTCTTTGTTCCAGGGTAAAGAATTGAGTGGGGGAGGGCAGCTGTGCACATGGGTTAAAAGGAACTTAATGAATCCCAGAAAATAGCATGCTCAGTAAAAGCATTCCCCGTGGTTTTCCACATAAATTATGTGAACATACCATCAAAACATGATGATTTTTATTTTCATAAATAAGGCCATATGTCAGTTAAAACAGAAAATCTGCACTCAACTCTGATGTGGGTTACATAATACATTTTAATTGGATGTTACTTTAATGTAAACAGCTTTATATAAAACCTGCACTAAAAGGAATCCCTTTTAAATTGTCAAATATTAGTCTCTAACTAAAGTTGATGTATGTAGCATTTGCAGTGCATATAATCAGCAACAGGCTTTAAATTCTGCAATGAAGCTCAACAAATATGATCACTAACTCACAGGAGCAATCAGAAACCTAATCTTGATGACCAGCAAGAAAAATCTCCTATATAGGAGGAACAAACTTATCATAGGGCAGTGCCTCTTTCAGAATGGTATTACATTATAAATTAGGTTGAGATGATGCATCTCTTTCATGGGTTGATTAGCCACATATATGAGTATGCAATGGGATCAAAGGAGCTTTACTTATTCCTATATTTAACTCTGGAAGGAGGAAGTCAAACTGTTCAGTACAGAATCTGCCCAAAAAGTATAGATGTTTTGCTGCATATATGTGGCATCCTACCAAAAATGTACATAACTGCAGCTTTTAAACATTTCAATCATGTTGCATCAGTGCACAACTGAGAGTTGAATATATCTCATGTTAAAAAAGAGCATAAGTTTGGGAGAACTTGGATTTCACCTCACTTACTCAATTTGCACACAACTGTGCTTTTTACAATCAGTTTATTGCTAGAACTATCACTACTGCCCTTCCCTGTAAGATGTCTACTTCCTCCTTGATACATCTGTATTAGATTTAAATTGTACTTATAAACAACTTTATATGGAAGGTAAATTACTGAAATTGACTTCAACATAACTGCCATGTAAAACATATAATGTTAGAGTAATTACAACTGGAAGAGGCAGAAATGTTATACATATCAAACTGTCAGGTGCTGGTCATTTATTCTAAACAGATTTAACTCCTGGTCAATAGCAACCATCACAGTCTTGTCTGGAGAAACCTGGCATTACTTTACAGCATGAGAATTTGCTAAATATTAATGCATTTGTGCCTATGAATATTTCAGCTGTATTCGTACACTTAAAAGCAACAGAATGAGTATGTTTCTTAACTGAATTAATACCTGTCTTAACCTTCATAGAATCTAGAGTGGAATACCCTGGGTTCCTCTGAAAAAATGTATTTGTTATCTATACACTCACATCAAATCTGCATCTAAAGACTATGACTTCAATTGTTTTTAATCATGTCAACTCTTAGAACCCATTCTAAGTGTGCATTTAGAAGCAGGCTATCTCATAGTGTTGATCAGGATCTGGCCATAAGGTGGGCTTGTAGCAAACAACTTAGCACCATTTATCTAGAAATTGCTCTTTGAAGATGAATTGGACCACCAACACAGTCCTTAGTGGCATTCTGCTGCAAATCTTTTCCTGTTGCAAGTTTTCATACATCATTATGGCTTTTATAATGACAGCAGTGTAAATCAGCAAACCAAATCTGCCTCCAATGTTCTATGTTCATCTAGCAAGCAAACTTTAGTTCAAAACTGGGAGGCAACAATAAACACATTTGCAAAGAAATCAATCTTCCTCCCTTCCCCTGATTTATTTGTATTTCAATGAATATTGTCTAGAGCAGAATGAAAGGGGGAGGGCAATAATTCATAGCACCAAAGCCACAAAGTTTCCTCTAAAAGCTAAATTAGATTTATATGGAATGGCATAAATAAACCCATTTAAACCATAGTTGCAGTTTCAATCAGTGCAGGAAAAAAAGCCTTACAAATTTTATGGTTGTGTAATAGTCGAGTTTTCCTGTACAGTCATTAAGTGATGGAGTGAAGAAGAAGCAACATTAAAGCAGAAGTTGATCGGATGTTGCTAGATAGATAGAAGGGCTGCTTTAATACTGCAAAAATGTTGAGACAACCTAAAAATGACACTTGGTAAATGTGCTGACTAGTAATTGGAAAAACACAACAAATCCAGGAAGAAGATATACCCTTGTTTTAGGAATCATTAAAATAAAACTTTCTCACAAAGGTTAAAAGCAGACTTTACATGACATTATCAACTGACTGCCAGAATGCTGAACTAGGATGACAACTGGACCTGCCAGAAAAACATATAATCATGACCTTCTGTAATTCCTCCATCTCTCCCCAGTTAATAGCCCCCTGTGGCTATTTTTTTTAAAATAATACTTATAGAAAAGCAGATATTCATTTTTTTTCTTCCCATGTCATTTCCAGATCTCAATGCACCTCACCCCACTACTGCTAAGAGCACCATAGAGGAACAGCTGGCAGAAATCTCCAGGTTAAAAGCAGCACTGCTATTTTCCTGATTTTTAAAATATAAGGATCTAATTAAATTTCTAATTAGAAATTTATGGCAGATCCATAATAGCAGAGCTTCTGTCTGATCACTAAATTGCTCCTGAAGGGGATGAACCCTCGGTGAAGAAGTCAGAAGAGTATCTGCCCATCCAAAGATTCACATCAAAACAAGAGTGGAGAGTCCCAAAGAATAAAGGCAGAAAGTGGTTTTATTCCAAAAGATATTTGGAAGTTAAGGTTACCTTTTAGTGAATGGTGCTGATGATTGCAATATTGGTGGAAATCAATTTGATAGTTTTATTTTGTTTTCATCTGTATTATTTAAGTAAACCACCAGGAGTTTATGTATTCTGGTAGAATATAAATATAAGAAATAAATAAATAAGAGAGCAAGCCAAGAATTGAGTTGAGGAACTGGTAGTTAAGTGAGTCTAGTGCAAAAACAGACAACTTGATGTCCTCCAGGTATTTTGGACTACAATTCCCATAAATCTTATCTAGCACAGTCATTAGCCAGTAATTGTGGAAGATGCAATCCAAAACTTCTAAAGAAGAGGTGTGCCACATCATACATTTAAATAAGGCTGGTTTGGAAGAATACATTTTAAATAAATAAATACCTACCTACCTACCTACCTACCTACCTACCTACCTTTTGGAGCTTCTATTGTCTTATTCCTGTGCTTCTCCCTCCTAAATGACTAAACTATGCCAGCAGTTTTCAGCGTTATAGTTAGTGAACCTCCAAGAACCACAAAAGTGGATTTAGGGCTGTAGGCAGCCAAATCTGATCCAGAGGGTACCATGCTACCACCTGATATAACTGACAAACAACTAGGAACAACAATTGTAAAATCTAGGAGGATACAGAAAATCTGATTTGTTTATATACATATAGGTGAATGATGGACACAAATATCTAGAAATGACAAACACCATGTCCATGTATAGATGCTTGCTTAAGGAAGAAATGCTGTGTGCTTTTTATCAGTAGTCTCATTTGTATATAAGTAACTAAATCTTTTTAAATGAGTTGGAGCTATATTCCCATTGAGCTCTCCATTTCTAACCATTATGAAACCATTTTACATCTTACTATGCTGAGGATTAAGTTACCCTGACAGTTGGCCTAAGGTTGTCCAATAAGATATGTGATCAAGAGGGCTTTGTCACCCTCAGTCACACCCCAACCACAGCATCACATTCATTGCATACTGCAAGACAGCAATTTTTGTACATACAATTTATTGGGATACCATACAAGAAAAGATTTGAATCACAGTGAAGTATTGTGAACATTTCAATCCCTTCCCAGCAGCACTCTTGGCAGTCCTGCAAATACAGCAATGATTCAGCTGGCAGATCACAATAGATCATTGTGGCCAATTTGGAAAAACCACTCTTAACAAGTCCTCTTTTCCAGAAACTAATATACATTGGGAAGTGCATTATTAAAGCCAGGGAAAGTATAACACAAAGGTTGAACAGCATTTTTGGAAGAACAATCTGAATTATTTGTTTATAAGGCTTAATAATTAGATAAAAAACAGTACCATAATGAAAGAATATATTAGCAATTATGTTTCAATTTAACAGGACATTTTTTCTCAAAGATGTTTTCACAGACACAGTTGAATGAAGACAATTTGGGAACACTTAATTATGTACATCCCTATCTTTTTCTAAACAGTGAAACTAATTCTACATGAATTGTTTTGACATTTTGGCACATTTAACTAAGAATGCATCCACAGACCTTCCTTGCCTCGTTATGAAGATGCCCATTGTGCGGACGCGTCCTAGGCATTTTTCTTTTGCTTAGGATATGTCTGCACAACGTTACCTCTGTCTCATCATCAGGCCACTGCTAAGGCAACCAGAAGACAGTTTTAGATGTGGAGGTAGTATTTTCCAAGTGATGACAGGACAAGTCATTCCATTTGGACAATCTAGGGTATGTACAGGAGGCAGCATAAGAGGAGGCAGATGGAGTGACATCACCCCCTTCTGTCCAGCTGCCAAGCTCAACACCTGTTTTGCCTGTGTGGGAGACCAGAAGCCAAGCATCCACACCCATTCTCTTTGTGCTTTCTTCCCATCGCCCCGAACATAGGTCAACCAATCAACCTAAAAATAGTTGCTGTCTCCACTGAGAGACCATGCAACCCAACGCACTGACAGACAGACATTGCACACATGCTATTTCTGCTCCTGAATATTGATTCTACTTATGTGGGTGCTGTGGGGAGCTTTTTGTATGCATGCAGAATAGAGGATGGGCAGGAAGCCTTTGTCTGCAGTTATGTGCCAGTTTGGTGTAGTGGTTAAGGCATCAGGCTAGAAACCAGGAGACTGTGAAAAACCTTGCCAAGAAAACTGCAGGAACTTGTCCAGGCAATCTCTGAGAATCAGACATGATTGAATGGATTAAAAACAAACACACATTGCTCTCTCTGTAAGGGACACCAGAGACCTGATTTCTACAGCCATTTTATTCACTGTATTTTGAAGGGCAGATTGACCTATTCACCTACACATAAAACCCTTTTTTCAAACTCTATCTCTTCAACAACACTTATCCAGAGACTGCATCTCAGCTGCACAAATTGGGACAACCACTTGATGGCAGCCAAGAGATGTAAATATTCTGATTCTTTGGTGCCACTTAGTGGCTGATACGTTGACAGGTTTATAATCATTTCAGACAAAGTATGTGAATGTATATGAGAGCATCCCACAATTTAACACAACTTCTACACATATCAAAACTCCAAGGACACTTATGCAATGGCTGTATCTGTGGAACACAAATCAGGTGACCAAAAGACAGATGAGTTATTTGATGCCATGTAGTTTTATTAGGTTGACAATCTTGGAGAGAAAGGGGGGGGGGAGATTGGCATGGATCACACAAGCACCACCCTGACACACATAAGGCAATTGATGGTGAGACTCCAATTTCAGCCCAGGAAAGCCACTATTGCTATCCTTCAGTGTTGCGTGGTAAAGCTCTACATGCAGCAGCATAGCATGTTCCCATTCTGGCTGCATAATAAAGGTGTGTTGTGGGAGCAACAAATTTAGGGTGACAAAATTTAGGGTGACAGAAGTCCCTACAGGTTCCAAAACAGGAGGAAAACACAGTAACAGCAGCTGTGCAGATGAGCCCTGAAACACTTTGCAATACAGAATTCTCACAACTAATGGTTATCATATTATAAAATAATACTTTCCTGGTTTATAAAATGCTTCCATGCTTCCTTCTCATATTTGTTTTTTTACCACCTGGAGATTGTGCTACTTTTGCTTTTTAACGGCAAAATTTCAAGGGAAAGTTCGGGGAAATCTCAGTAAGGGTACAACAAACATTCTTCTCACAAGGCAAGTGAAAATCATGTTTGCCCAGGATTATTCATTTTCTTTAGAGATGTAGTTTGGGGTAGCAACTCCCAGGCTAGAAATTGGGAGATTGTTTGTTCTAGTCCTACCTTAGGTATGAAGCCAGCTGCGGGACTTTGAGCCAGTCGCTCTCTCTCAGCCCCAGGAAGAAGACAATGACAAACCACTTCTGGAAAATGTTGCCAAAAAATTTGCAAGGACTAGTCTAGGCAGTTGCCAGAAGTCCACTCTGACTTGAAGGGATTAAAAAAAATACAACCTTCTTATTTAAAATAAATTATCCCGCTTTCCCACTCCCAAAGTCTCCAAATTAGCTAATGCAGGAGATAATGTGTTAATAATCCACATTCAGAAAACTTGTAATCCAGGCAAAATGAAGAGAAGGCAAAACAGAAAAGCAAGAGTGTGTGAAAACCAACTAAATCAGAATGTGATGAAAACAGCCCTAAATATCAATATTTTATATATGTATTTATATTACATTCATATATTTTATCATATATTTTGAAATAAGTGCCAATTCCCCCATGATTTCTCACCAAATCTTACATAGTTTCTCTACTGACAGTTATGGTGAACTTCTGGCTACATCTGAAGCCACATTAATGACAGTTATGTTCCCTAGCCACAACACTTCAAGCTAAATGACAGCTTGCTTAATTGGAATTTCTAGTGTTATGTGAAACAACAAACAAAGCTTTCACTACCCTGTATATCCAAGTCCCTTTTACCACAATAGGAGTGGCAAATCCCATGTTTCCTCTACAACAATGCAATATCCAACAAAATATGGATCCATATCAATGTAATTATTCATACATAAGATTTATCCTATCCATCCACTAAGCAATTTAGACTACCTTATATACTCACGTGTAAGCTTATCTGCAGATAAACCTATCCTCATATTTTTAACCAAAATACAATGAAAGTTGTGCCACCCAACGAGGTTGAATAAGCTGATCCTCAAAAAATTTTTGTTTTAATTTTCACAACTGCCTTATCTGCAGGTGGCACCTTTTTCATGGTATTTGGGTTAAAAATTTGAGGATCAACTTATCCACAAGTATATTTGGGTACTTCAAAAAAGTATTATTGTGTATACTTGTGGATAAGCCCACCCGTGAATAAGCTGAGCCCAATTTTTTGGGTGTACCTTGGAACCTAAAATTCTTGGCTTATCTGTGAGTATATACAGTATATTAATTCTGTGTAATGTCTATATTCTCAATGGGCCTATGGCTTCCTATCAACAAGTAGATGGCAGAACTATTCTCCCTTTATAGAAAGCTTGTGACTAGCTGAGGATCACCAACCTTGGGTTCTTCTGATATTTCAGCTTCAATTCTCAAAATTCCACATGTCCACTGCTGAGAATTCTGGGAGTTAGTCCACTTGTCAGGAAGGCACTGAGGTTAGAAAAGACTCCCAAATCAATTGGAAAAGGGACTTGCAACCAATAACATGAATTTTAGAGGTAATACAAGGAGATAATCCAATCTTTGGTTTGCAGAGTCATAACTCCCTTTGCCTTTGGCAAAGGATTCCTGCTGGGAGTTTAGTCTGTTACAGCTCTCACCATGCAAGGGCAAGGAAATGTAAGGAGTGAACCCCCATTTTAATCCCCTCTAGCTTTCCTGGTATGGAAGCAAAATTAATGGAAGAAACAGATGTCACATAAATTATGTAACAATGTATTTTGTTGCTAACATATTTAAAATTGAAACTGTTCACATACTTGTTCTGAAAATCACAAAAGACGAAATAATCTCCCATATGAGGTTGATGCCCTGTTTGTGTTCCCTATATACTCTTTTCTTCCCACTATAAAACCCTATTCATAATTGCATTTTAACAAGATGGGTCTTCCCAAAAAAATTCAAAAAATCTTGCAAAATTCACAAAATATCTTGACCTATTACTCTGACCGTAAACTATAGCCCATTTTGTTTGCTTTCTGTTTCAGTTCTTTCAGTTGAGAAAAGCACTCCTCCCACACTAATATTCCACCTTCTGTAGCTCCTTATTTTCCTTCAGAATTTGTTGTTTTAATTATTTATTCTGGCATCTCCTATTTATATTACATAATAGCACTAAGAGGAGGGGAAAAAAGGAAGAATTACCAACCAGGCAAAATGCATTTTTTTAGGACTGCCTCAAGAACAATGCTGTGTTGAGAATATCCAGTAATCAAAATTGCAAGATGGCATTGGACAAAGTAAGAGACAAAACTACCCACAACTTACTTATCTCATGAATATTCTATAGTGGTGTGCTAAACATCTTGAATTCAAAGCAGGTTGAGCTTGGAACATTCCATTTTCTGTTTAAAATGCTGTATTCTGAGTATGAAGTTGTTTGTTTCAACCTTACCAGAAATTTTCCAACACTAGTTCAACCATTCTGGACATGTTCTAAACTCAAAATGGTTCCAGAATGGTCTGAAGAGCATAGGGACACTTACAGTAAGGTCAAAATAATTCATGTCAAAGTTGAAACATCCCATTCTAAACCTGAAATATTTCAAATTGAAAACATTTTGTACATCTCTAGTGTTCTACATGTACAAACTGGTACAGCAATCCCCAATTGGGCTGAACAAATCTAGAATCAGAAGAAGTCTGTGCTTTATGGTAAGTAGTAAGTATTTTCACTGCCTTTTCCCCCCTCCCCCAAAAACTGTTCCTTCTCTTTGACCTTTTTGGGGGGGGCGGAGGAGCTCATGAGTATATTTAAATAATTAAATATAAATTTATTTTGCTATGAGTTATATTGGAAATCCTGCTACAAGAAATATTCCAGCTCAATCTGTACCCTATCTATATCTGCTTCAGGATAATAGTCCTCAACTGGTGTCTCAACTGTATCCAAGGTGGATGCAATAATCTAGATGATACAAAGGATAATCATTAAAGCTAAGTCTTTAAACATAACATGAATGATAAATGTAAAAATAATAATTGCCTGTATTCCTGAAAGCTTATAAATGTCCTTCTTAGAAAAAGTGGGATTATTGTTTTCTGTCATGGTGAGACCCAGTTCTTTAATTGAGAGACGGGTTGCAAACCACTGTCCCAGATACCACACTAACTAATCACAAAATAAATTATTTCTCAGAAAAAATGAAAAGGATTGTTCCGTACATCTCCCAATATAAAAGCTACATTATGGTTCTCTCCGAAATGTTTGTTGTACTGTATGAGCTAGAAAACCTGTTCCACAATCCTAAATGTGTCTAGCTAGGTTGTGAGGATGATTAACCTTAACTGGGGTAATTAGGTCCATCTCAATGCCAGTGGAAAATATGGAGCTGAGATCAGGTACAACATGTTGCCAATGATACCAACACCAAGGTGTGCCTGTTGTCTATGTGCCACCATCTGCAATAGCATCTTTTAGAATGGCCAGTTCTTTCACTGATAAAATGAAAGATTAAGAAGAACACCAATGCTGAATCAACAGTTCTGTTAAACTATGACATAAAAGGTTCTGATTCTTCAGATTAAGTATTTTTATTCATATGCATACATACACGTATACACAGTTATTTAGCCTAAGCTGGTTTCAGCTAGAATCATTCCCTAAAAACTATTTTTCATTTACTCTAGCTCTGACAGTGAGCTGGTCACAATGGATTTAGCTGGAAGATATGTTCTACTCTCCTTAAATAGAAAAATAAAGTTGTTGCATAAATAAATTTTCCTCTATGAGTAAACTCCAACGTAAAATTTCCCAATTATGTAATGCCTACACAGACAACTAAAGCCATGCACACAATCATTATACACAGAGGTTTTACACTGTCTTCTGCACATAAATACCTATTGAGTAAATATTATGTAATGTTCAAGGGGAAAAATCCCACTGTACTGAAAATGTGATTTTCATCTTAGCCTTGACTCAGTTAAACTTCACCTATTACTACAGATAAAGAGAACATAAAATTTCATTATGCCCTGAAGTTCTATAATAGCCTAATGATGTTTCCACTGAGACTCTGGAGATTCAGTTATTCTGTCATAAGATCACGTTTGGAAAAGGAGAGGTTCTGTCACATTTCCACAGTCCACATCCAAGTTGTATTCTTGAGAAAATAATTACAATATTCAGGCACATCATAACATTTTAAAACAACAGTCCAAGTTGTTGAGTGCTGTCCAAGTTGCAAAATGCTTATCAAAAATTATCAGAACCAGATTCAGGATATGAATAAAACCATTATATATATGCTCCCAACTGTCATTTAAAATTCACAAACGAACACCGAAACAAAACCAGAAACTGGGATTAGAAACTCTATTCTAATCAAGAGGAAAATTGGATTGCAGTAATTCAGGATATCGTAGTTTGCAGTTCAGTTCTTTCCATATTTTCCAGCTAATATTCCATTCTACATTTTCAATTTCTCTATATATTTTAATGCAACTAATATCAAAAAAGGTCAGCATTAAAAAAGCTACAAAATGTTTAATAGATTATCTGAATCCAAACCACATAATATTTTTAAAGAATTGTTTTAATGGTTTTTTTTTGCTTAAGTGGCTATGTTGCACTTTAAATTCCTGCCTTCTAAATAAATTCTGGAATCATACTATGGACTTATAATGAGAGTAAGTCAGTTTTTCAAGAAAAACGTGGTTTTGTTTAGGTTACAATGGCTGGTTTCATAAATCATCTTTGAAAAAATTAAGTTTTAAGTGCCTCAATTTTGGTAGCGAAGCAAAATATGCACTTGAGGCAAGCTAAAGGAAAACTGGAGCAATTTTGACAAGTAGTTATCACATATCACAGAACCAACTGTGGTTGGCTGGAATGTTCACACCAGCCTTCAGTGGGAAATAAAATCATTAATAAAAGCGGCATCTCTAATTATTTCTCTGTAATGCAATGTGACCTGTCACGTCCCTCACCTGAGTAGAGATGATCTTGAGGAAGGAATGGATGAACCATTACGGCAGGACAAACAGCAACTCTTGAGAAAGTGGAAAGTGTGAGAAAGAAACAACTAAACGCACTTTAGTACTGTCTAAGACGGGACAGAGGGATGACAAGGTTTAAATATTCTGTTATTGTACTCTATAACAATAAAGTAGCATTCCTGGAATCTTTGTGGTTCCTATTTCCTGACCTGGCCTACCTTGAAGGGCTGACATTGTTCCCTATCAGTAATAAAGGATATATATTTGTGCTTGCAGCAGAAGACTCTCCTGGAGGGCTGTGAGTGGTGGTAAAATTAGGATAAGACTCTGAGATGCTTAACCATCCTAGGTAAAATTAAACAGTGAGTATACACACAGCCCTTGCTTATTGTTCAGATGCTATCTGGTGGTGGTGTTTCAAAGCAAAATGAGCCACTTGCTTTAAACTAAGCCCCAGTCAGTGAAACACAGAAATCTACAACTAATCTGAAAAATATCTAGTATGTTCAAGAGGGTAAGGAAAGCAAAACAAAAACTGTACTTCAGCAATAGAATGAATTGCTATATTTTTAATTGCAGTCATAAGAGAAATTGCAGTCGTAAGAGAAAGAATTGACTGGAGACATAATAGCTGTTGGATTACTTTCCTCAAACAATAAAAAAAACAGGTATAATGTTTTTGATTCATTTAATTGGAATCTCTTTATATAGTTTTAGGGCCTGTGTGGAGGAAAGATAATGTCTTAGGTCATATTTATACAGAAATATTGAAAATTCAAAAGGGTTCACAAACTTTTAAGGACCACTGTATAATGGTATTGCCTCTTCTGCCTCCTAACATAATTGGAGCTGGTCTAATCTAATACCTGGACATAGTCCATCTGCAGTGCAAACCACAGCCTTTAGAGGGAAGACATCAATAAAACTCCAGTGGCTGGACTTGAATCATAGTTTCATTTTCAGCAAATTGGCAGATGTTCAAGAGGAAAACAAGTGCAGAGAGGATTGCTTTAAGGATCACAGAAGCATTTCAATTTTGTCAAGCAATCCTAATCTCCTCTCCCACACTATCCAAATGTAGATGATAAAGGGAAATAAACAGAAAAAAGGATTTATAGCAGGAATTTAGAGTAAGAAATATCCAAACTTACTGTACCATTGTTTTTCTTGCTGAATTAAAAGACCTAATATTAATTGTCTTTAAAACAGACAGGTCTGTCCCTGAAAGAGAATGAGGTGGCAGTGTTAGGTAGTGAATCCTGGGTAGATTTTGACAATTCTTCCAGCTGTTCTTCTGAGCCTTCTAACTTTTCCATTTCCCCAAACTGAAACTCTGAAGCAATGTTTACTAGTTTCTGGCCTGATTCCTTCTCCTAACACAGAAAAGGCAAGCAGACAGGTAACTAGTCAAGGCCACTCTCTTCGATATGCATCATTCTGTAAATGAGACAGATACAAGTGCTGCTACTGCTGTGTTGCAGTGGTCACTCAAGATGTTGGTAGGTCAGAACTGTCTATCTCACACTGCCGATCCTGAGCCTCTTTAACTGGTCTTCTGCTAGTGTCAATGCTAGTCCAGCTAGCTTTATATGGGCAGCAAAATGTTTTGGTTGGTTTTGAGCAAAGCCAGCTAGTTACCAAGACTTTCGGAGGCTTTCCCAATCTGACATATAGTTACTTGGGAGTAACTGCCACTGACCATAAAGGGCCATAGTAAACAATGCATCAGATCATGCTGGAAGGAACATTTATCTTTAAAGTCACTGAAAACTATTCCATTCAAAGATAGCAATAGTTATAGTTCTAGCTAAGTGAGAAGGGAATTATTGGAATTGTTAAAGTATCACATCTGGAGAATACTAAGTTGGAGAAGTCTTTTTTTATGAACAATGTCTGATCAGCTAACTTTGATTTTCATAATCAAGGGGAATAAATTAAAGCTAAATAATCCCATATAATAGTTAAGAGAGTGAGAGATTGGAAACTCTTGGAAGAAACTTGAAGTATCAAAACTTTTTGAGGGTAAGAGACTTCCTGCCAGATCATAAAAGAGCCTTGATCAACTCCCCATTTTAACATTTACCTATATAGTGCAAAAATACTAACAATTCATAGACGTAATCATTTGCAGACCTGGTAAGCACTCTTAGCTGACACAAATGAAAGATTTATTGTTGGGATGATGAAACAAAGAGCAAGTTGTGCAAACTTTACCGAGCTGGATTATGAAAACATGCTTTTTCCATTTCCCATTTTTAACTGCCTTGGGTGCAGTTTCAAAAGAAAGGCCAAGACAAGTTATTCAGCAAAACAAGTTGCATGTTATCTGAGCACAGGAGACTCTTTGTAGACATGTTATCTCTACACATACCAAGAATAACACAAGAAATGAAGAATCTACACTGTTTGCTAAGTAGATGTAACTCAAAATGCGCAGCACAATTCTTTTCTGAAACCAGCATCAAAAACACGAATGATAAAGGGCACACATTAATTTTCCCTTTCTTTCTGAATTCACAAAAGCAAATTCTTTCCAAACATGCTTGCTTATGTCTCAAAATTCAACACAAACTCACTAAGATAATAAACTTCATTCTTATAACAAACTTTTATCAATCAGCTTCTCTATTTCTATTTCCAACACTCGAATTAATAATTCTTCACTGGTCAAGGTAGATTAATTTAATATGCTATACTAGCCAATCAATGCTATTATTATCTCATCCCACTATTATAAAACCATTCTATATGCTTCCAATTTTAATCTCAGTTACTTCATGAATTATCTCTACTATAAGATCCCAAAGCAATTAAACTTTTGGCCAATTATAATATATAGGGAAGAAATAAATTTCTGGGGCTTCAGCATTACTTCTTTCATAAAATGTAATACATAATGCAGAAATAATATGCCATTGTAAAACTATTTTGTACTGAGCTTTCCTAAAGATAAATTCAAAACTTACATCCTGAATTATAGACTTTCCTCCTCCTACCCCCACCCAGCATTTTATCTGGTTTTGATTCAGATATATTCTATATATTTCCTTTTAGAAAAAAAAATCTAAATTCTAAAGATAACACAAAATAAGATTAAGAGAAAAAAGAAAAATAAAGAGAAGAAAAATAGAAAAAATGCAAAGTGCAGGAAAAAAGAGTTTTTCAGTACTCTTGGTCTCAAACAGGATTCTTTCTCTTATAAATCCAGCAGTAATCCATTATCTGCATCATTTTTCATCTCTTGAATTAATATTTGTATTTCCTTTATGTTTATTATTTCTATTTTATTTTCCAAAATTTCCACCTTGACTTTAATTTGTTTCACCTCTCCACTCAAATGTCCTGCAGATTCTTCAAAGTTATTTTTCATCTTTTTAATCTCTTCTTTCAGAGCGCTTTTAAATGATACATTCACACAGGCAGTTATTGATTCTGTTAGTGTATCTGTAACATTCTTTCCCAATTCCTCAAAGATCCTTTGGAATGCCTCAGAAAAAATACCTTTTTCTATCATTTCTGTAAGTTTCACTACTTTTCTAATAACAGCTGTTTCAATCCAGAAACTTCCACTCCTTTCTCTAAATCGTTGAGTCTTTAGTCCCAGTCAGCTTTAGTCCCAGTCAGATGGTCCTTGTTTTGCAAAGCTGTCCAATCATTGTCACCAGTTAGTCCAAGTAAAACTCTTTCCCATGGAGATGAATATTAATTGTTTACTTGTTTTCAAAATTGCTTTCTTAAAAGCGATTTAAGAGTCACTTTTTAATGAGACGGGCAATGACAAATTTGATATATAAATAAATAAATAAAAATACTTTAAAATCAGTAAATCCAAATTCAACTGACCCCTTAATCTGTTTTAAACTTTCTTAATTTAAACTCTTGGCAAGCTTTTTGCCTTTATTTACTTTTAAATCCTTTAAATTGCTCCTTTGCTCTTATCTTTAATCTGGGATGAAGGGTGACTCACCAGGTGGCTTGTTTGCTCTGCTGGATGAAAGATCTTTCTTTAACTTTGAAATAAATATCCTCCAAATGTGGGGACTTTTGCAAACCCAATATCTTTTTGCAGGTTCTGCTGTGGCTGTGAGCTTGCTGTCTCTTCTGCGGCCCCTGGCACTCAGACTCATGAGAAGCACACAGAACCTATTCGGATCTTGCGGGTCTCCTCGCAAGGAGCAGACTTTCAGAGCAATCTCCTGGCCTCTCCTTATCTGGAAAGGGGCCGATGACCCAGGCTTAATGCCCAGCTGCCAGTCTTCACTGCAGCGTTGTCTATGCTGTTTGCAGAGGCCTGTCAATCTGCCATTTTCTCCCACCCAGAAACCATTGTTCTATATATTTCCAAAACACAATGGTCTCTTTTCATTTCTTTCTTTCCTTGCTATGTCATTACATCACATTAGAGATACTGAACTCAGTATTTGAGTTACAAAAGTTATTTGAGTTATTTTCAATTTATTATGGCCAAAAGGCCCAAAATTTGAGTTATTAGAATTTGTTGGATCTATGCATAAGATGATTGCATTGTGTTTGATGATAGAAAGTATGTCAATATTTTTCTTTATACAAAGAAACAGAGAAAATGCAAAAACTATAAGAGAATTTGTTTGTTGAGTGCGCCTGGGAAGGTGTTGAGCAGAATTCTGAATGAAAGAGTAAGAGTGAGCAACATCTGGGAACTGCAGTGTGGCTTTAGGCCAGGTAGGAGTCTGCAAACCAGATTTTTCTTCAACAGGTCATTGAGAAATGCATGAATGTGAGAAAGAAAATTTACCACATTTGTTGATTTAGAGTAAGTATATAATAAAGCAAATACGCTTGAATAATGGAAAATTTGCACAAATATGTAGTTGAAAATGATAATAAATAGACTGCTTTGTTAATAGTTCAACTATTATGTAATGTCTCCTTAGTTGTTTAATGCATTTATCGATAAACATATATGGAATGCTTGTGGTAATGTCAGAGATGTACTGGTTGGGTTGGGAATGTGTATATACTCTTGTAAGCAGATAATGTGTGATGTATTTTGGCTGAGATCCTGCATAATTTGCAGAGATGCTAGATGATTATTTGTGAATCCACCCAACAGACCAGCTGGCCATTACACATGCTTCTCCAGTAACTGCCACTGGATTTTTTTCACACATCTGCTGCTTGACCACAATTTCTGCCCTTGCTAAAGAGAGAGATAAATCTAAAACAACATAGCGTGATTTAGGGTTGGTTGTTGTCAGATGGACATTGCACATAGATGACACAATAACTATTAAACAAGCCAGTTCCTGTAGGTGGAAGATGTAAAAGGCCTTAAATATGTCAGGAGTGACCCAGGGCAGCATGGAGGACCCAGCTGGCACCTTTGGGCAAATTCCCAATTAACCACTTGGTATGATGCTTGAATGTGATCTCTGTCCTGCAGGGCAAAACTAGACAAGATGATAAACATCATTAACAACTATGCCCCTTCAAGAAACCATTCATAACATGAAGCAGGAGTTTTGCCAGGACCGCAGTGTGCAGGAAAGCCAGATTTTACTTTCCTTTCCTGCCATGGTTCTGACAAAAAAGAACTCTCCTCACATTTGGTATTAGTCCCAGAAGGTTTGCTCCATGTCCTGCTGTCTCAAAAAATACCCCCATTTACTTTTATAATTCTTCTCACCATGTCGTTTAGCATCATGTTTTCTTTGGTCTTCAGAAAACAACAACACTTCATATCATTAATGCCTACCAAAAAGATGCAGTGACAACTGCAGTAATCCCCTTAAAAAAATTCATAAGATTATAAGAATCTCATCCCAATGAGTAAAATCAGTGAGGGCTTGTGTAGTTCTTCTGTAGATACTGTTTGACTAGAATGAAAGCATGAGGGGACAGTTCAAAGTATTATATCAAAACAACTTATCCAAATAATGGGGCTGTACTTCTCTTATCTTTCTTCCAGCAAAGATCACTCATCACCAAAGCCATTTCAATATTAAATATGGATCTAAAATCAGTCTGAAATGGGTCAAGATAATCCTATTATGTGTGAAACTCTTTTATCATCTGTCTTGACTTCTGAATAAATCAAGTACCTCAACAGGCTCAAAATCTATGAGAATACTGTATGTTTAGGGATCATCATGTTAAACAAGTGGAATAATCTCCCACATCCATACATTAACTAATAGGTGACTATAAGTCCCAATATGAATAACAATATGCAAAGAACCATCAATTCCACTGGATCCAATTATTGGGTTGTTTAATGCTTTGCTGGACTTGTTAACCCATTCTGCGGGGGAAAAAAGGCTTATATACAGGTAGATTATAATTGGAAAAATTCCGATGAAGCCATCTAATATGAGCCTGGCTTTACACACTGCTGGTAGTCCTTGTTTAGCAACCACAATTGAGACAGGCAACTTGGTCGTTAAGCAAAGCGGTTGCTAAGTGAAACCACAACTGCGCTTATGATCTTACTCCACCTTTTCTTTGCTTTACAGATCTGCGAAGATTGTAAATGCAAGGACTAGTCAAAAAGTTACTTTTTCATCACTGTCATAACTGTGAATGGTTGTTAAATAAGGCAGTCGCTAAATAAGAATCACCTGTACAGGTAAGGGAAATTGAAGTATCTGTGCATCAGAAATTGGGCACTTGTCTATTCCTGCAATGCTTTCATGTGGATATTTAGATGTAATTAAATATGTTATGTGCTATCCAAAAACCTTATTTTTGTATCATATTATTGACTGAACTAGAAATTGAATTTAATGAATATTATAAATTGTTATTTAAATGGCAATATCATGACTGTTTAAGTATTTCAACACAATTCATTATTTGGTTTAAAAGATGGAGAATAAAGTCCAGCATGCTCACATACACATTACATTCACAAGCAAGGGCTTAACCTCTGTGTGTGTGTGTGTGTGTATAAAACCTTATATATTACATAATATCAGGATCATTAATCATTATTATGCAGAACAACAGTAGGACAAAAAGTTAAGGTTTTTTTACTTGAAAACTTTTAAACTGTCTAATTTTTGTTCTCAGACAATCAAAATTCCAATAGTCTGGGACACCAAATATAAAAAAGCATTAAATTAATCTTCAAAAAGTTCAGGTTTTAAAGGCATTGCATCATTATTTTTGTTAGATATATTTCTGATTATAATGCAGATGAGCACCAAATTTAATAAAACTAAAACAACACAAGCTATATATGAAGCATAACAGGATATTGCAAAGAGATTAGGTTTTTCCTTCAGACTACTTACACAGCTCAAAGAATAAAGACAGAATGAACAACAGCAAAGCATAACATAACATAACCCCACACAAATGAAAGGACACAATGTTGAGAAGGAATACATTAATTATACATTTTAACTGAAAATAAAAAACAGTACGCAATATAAATTTTGGCAACAAATCCAGGGAACCCAGAAATATCAGTAATGCCTTTATGGCAATTCCCCTTCCCACTTTCCCACTCTCTGTTGCTGAGAAGGGAACATACTGGCTAAATTTAAACCAGCTGTAATGATGAGTGTTACAGTTGGACTGAAGGGGAAGCTTACCTCATGAAAATACATTGTGGAAACTGCTGTTGGAAGATAATAAAAGGATTAAGTGCCATTTTAGTGGACCATTTACTTTTCAATCAAAATGTCTCATGTATTTCCTGTTCTCAAGTAGCCTGAATTCCAAAATTCCTTTGTCTATTTCAGTACATAGTAGCAAAGACTGTCATAAGAAATTAATAATTTTACATAGAAGGGAGCTTTTATGCATGCAGACAGCAAGCTACTTGTTGCCAGCCTCCCTTGAATCTGTTCAACACATATTTAACCAACAAATGTTGTTGATCAGACTGGAAAAATACCCCGTTTCAAATAAAGCAATTATGTTTTTTCAAAAGACACTGGAAGCAATTGGGAAGGGGGGGGGAATCTTTAAAAAGATCATGAAGGTAATTTAGGCTTTTTAAAAAACAAAACAATATTTTTAAATGAACATTAACATTTGCAGAATAATTCTTCTTTAAACTTGAAGTTATTAGACTTACACTAAAGCCAACAGACCCACTGAAGCAATAATACATCCAAAAGGACAAATAAATTGCAATAACACTTCAGCCTGTAAATAAACTCCTGACCAACACTAATTTTTAAAGCAGTTTACCTGCTGCTTTCTTGGCTTAAGATTAAGATTTTTTAAGTAATTCAAAAAATTTTAAGCTAATATTTAAAGAAAAATCCATTTTGATAATCTACCATTATGGTTTATATTTTGGTGCTGAACTGTAAAAAACTTTTTAAAATGTATTTTAAATATTTAACTTCTCCTTTCCTTTTTAAAACTAAACATATTTTAATAGTCTTACCGGTAACTCTTCTACAGTCTTCAAAAAACAGGACACTGAGTGTTTATTTTGTAATACTATGTAGAAATTCAATTCTGATCGGACAAAAGGCCCATTCACATATGCTGAACCGACAACTTTTTGTTTATACCGAAGAGAGTATACCTGAAACAGCCTAATATCCAGGTCCATGGACTATTTATAGGGGTCTACAATCCAATTCACAATTATAAATTCTTCCAGTATTACCCATTATCTAACAGAGGTTAACATAATGACATAAAGATTTGTGTGAAATAACTGACTAGGAAGGTAACATTAGAAAACTACCACACAATAGGTGCCAAATATACACTTCAAAGGAAAAAAATACACAGCATGTTTTCTGTTATTGAGTAAATCTAGAGTTCTATACCATACCTTTCATAACTGTTAAAGCCTAACAAACTTTGCTTTTAAATTAAACTTTTAAAAGAGAGAGAAAGTTCAAGAAAATGGATTGTTTTTATATACCTTTTAAAAGCAACCTCCAATGTGGCTACACACACACTGTTGAGTAATCCAAATATTTCCATAGTTTCAAATTTCTAACTTTTGGAATATAGCACAATTATCTTTTATAAGACACAATGAAACTGGAGATTTGAATTTCTACCTGATTCTTCCCCTGTTCCTACTTAAGCTATCTGTGCTGCTTAGTGTTAGTGACAATTCTTGCAATCTTAATGTTTTTCTAAATGCAATAACAACATGTTCTGCAGTCGGAAGTTATATGTACTACTTCATTATGCTTGGATTCTTGTCATGAGCATATAAGCCACATAATTTACCAGTATAAGGTCAATGGAAAGATTTAAAGGATGCCGTACACATAAAACACATAACCCCCATTGTTTTAATCTTTCAAAAATATAGTATTCAGTGTATTAGGCATTATATTAGATAATAAATTATATAGGAATATTTAGGATAGAAAAGTAAAATAAAGAGAAATAAATACCAACATGCAAATAACATGCATACACAACGTATCTGTGTAATGAGGCATTATGGGCCATTCTATGTGTAGGAGAAACCCCATGCAGTCCCT
This sequence comes from Python bivittatus, assembly GCF_059951505.1. NCBI lineage: Eukaryota > Metazoa > Chordata > Lepidosauria > Squamata > Pythonidae > Python > Python bivittatus. The sequence goes on along the minus strand of NW_028277098.1, from coordinate 43,771,883 downwards.
TAATTGTCCATATTATTTCACTTTCTAATACAATCCTCTGCACATATGTCTGTGTGTGTGTGTGTGTGTGTGTGTGTGTGTGTGTAAGGGGGGGGGAGAGAGAGAGAGAACGAACACAAACACCAGGAATATGGGAAAATAAGGCTGTCCTAGGAACATATTCTCATCACAGTTAAGAATATCTTGACATTCTTCTTGACCCTAAGACTGCTTTTTAAGAACAGCATTTGGGAATAATAACTCCAATAACACTACCATATATCCCTTCAATATAAAGTACATCTTAGCCTGAAAGGAATAACTCTCACTCCAAAATATGACAAGTATTGTACTTAGGGGGTATTTGTTCTTCTGAAACACACTCAACCACACTCCTGTGTATGAACACCAATTCTTTAAAGTGTTCCTTTTTGATGACGTTAGTGCGGTTATTCCTTTGTAAGCAATACATTTTGGGTTACAAATAAACGTTTTATATTTCACAACTGTGTTTGGAAGCTTTGTCCAATATTGCTTTGTGGTTACCTACTCAATTAAGAGTTTCATATTATTGCCACTTAACTGCAAATCATTAGCTTTTAATTTCCCACATAACTGTAATAATTCAAGCAGAGACAATGCTATTCCCAACATGTTGGCATTATGGTGTAGCTTAGATCTGCCTGATCAGAGAAGAACATTTTTAATAGCTCTCTTCTGAAAACTGTGTTTTATATATATTAAATGAAAGCCATCCTGAAAGTTATATTAGATGCTCAATTTTAATCATTAATAATAATTACTAGGATTCTCTTCCTTTTCTGCCATGTATCATTTCAAAAGCTTCTGCTCAGTTGGGATATCATTCAAAAGACAAACTGAAAAAAAAAAGGATTAAAATGTGTTCCATGTTTCTTGATTTAAAATATCACCCAAGGCACATTGACTCTCCCTTACATTAAACTGTTCCAAACTGCTTTGAACATTCTGTTAATATTTCAGTGGCCTTTTCAAATATAAACCATTTGTATTTAAAAGCTAAGCTTTTTGCAGAGAGCGACAAAATACAACATGCCAATATTTATAAACAATATTTATATTGTTTCCTCTCACAAACAAAATGAAGTATTACCAACTTCATTTGGTAGGGAAATGCATAATTGTGATAGAAGGGTAATGTGAAATAAAAGATCATGTAAGGAGCTGTTTCTAGCAAGTAAAATACTGCTTCATAATATCACCATACAAGGTACACAAAACCCCTGTAATTCTCTTGGAAGAATATTTTAGAAGGCAGAAAAAGTGGAGACATCTCAGAGTATTTCTAGTCAAATAAATGCATTCTGGACTTACCATACACTTGTTTGGTTTTTCTCCTGAATGAACTCTCATATGGATTAGCAACTTGTAACGAGCGTTGAAAGGCTTATACCGGCGGACGCAGCCTGTCCAGAAGCAAGTGAAGTCCTCTCCTTTCCTTTGATCAATATGTGTCTTTTCTATGTGCCGAACCAATTCATCTTGCTGATCATAGACAGCACTACAGTCAATCCATCGACAGATCTGCTTACCGCTGCTGACCTCCTGCTCATCACCTTCACTCATCTGAAGAGACTTGGGAGACATAGAGGCCTGTAAATGTGTTAGTGCCCCCTGAGTGTGGTTTTGCTGCTGGTGTAAATGATAAGGTGGTGGCAGCTCTTGATGATGCTGAAAAAGGTTGGAGGCAGAAGAATATTCATCAAGTGGTTCCTGTTTTAAGAAATTCAACTTCTGTTTGCTGTGTAAAATATCTGGCTGAGGAGCAGAAGCAGTATTCATTATAAGACAGAAGCTTGCATTTTCTCCTGCGTGCTGCATTGGGGAATGATCACAGTCCCCTCGGACAGTTTCAGTGGAAACAGGGACAAGGCATACCGAAGGGGAAGGAATATGGCAGTGGTTCCCAGGTTGGGAGCAGGACTGGGGGCGAGAGGGTTTCTGAGTGCTATGGAGAGTGATCTCTCCAGGAGAAGAGGAAACGCCAGCTGAATTAGTCCACAGTCCATTCACACAGGTAACCAGCGAGGTCTGTGATGTATGGATGATAGTTGTAATATCAATCCCATCAGCAGAAGATGGCAGCACAGAGATGCATCTCTTCTTCAGGTTGCTTGCCTGTTGTCGACTTGAATGTGGAGGGCTGTTGAGTGACAAGGAGCCCAGGGAGGGGCTATGTTCATTATTAAACAATTGCGATGAAAGTGAATTGGTAAGGCTATTGTGGTCTACTTCAAGATGAAGGCTGCCCGAGCCTTTCAGTTCCATTCCGTCAGTAATCCCTCTGTGTGCCGAAATCTCAGATAGGCCCTTATAATCACCCAAACACTCCTGTTTTATATGCTGAGTAGTGTGACTTCCATTCATGCATGGAGTGGTAGAATCTGCTGAGTCTTGAAACTGGAGAGGCCTGCAACACAGTTTCATTTATCATCACTAGGATGTTGAGAATTTAGCATTTTCATGCAAGATGTAACATCAATTAAGCTTCTTAGCAAGGGCTGATCTGAGTTCTTGTGTACACTATCTCTCACTCTATTCAATACCTGCATTTCAGCATTTTTTAATGCTTTCTCACTGGCAATCAAAAAGTGTAATATTTCTGGTAAGGTATGAGCAAACTGCGCTCATACTAATCAAAGTACCACTACAACAGTTTGCAAAATGCATACATTAAATGCATGCCATGGATTCAATAGGTAATATAGGCAAAATATAACGCATTACCTATTTTCAGTTCTTCCCAATCATACAGTTTAATTCAGCTCCAGCAGAAATGTCAAAAACCTTAAATTTACTTTAGGGGTCTGGTATCACCTTATGATTAGCCAATTTTATTAAAAGGCATAAGCTTTTGTGAGCTGAAGCTCACTTCATCAGATGCATAGGGTGGCTAGACTGGTGTAGGATTCAAATTGAGATGGGGGGAAGAAGAGAAGACAGGTTATGCAGATGCAGATGCAGATTAAAAGTACCCTATCAATTAATAATTGTAATGTGTTAAAAACCATTGTGTTTATTGAGACCTTCTGAAATTGACTTCACTTACTATTAGAAAAGGACATGATAGCACTTATTTATATCCCTAATCAGTGACAGTCTATTTCATGGAATACCAGTACTAAGATAATTTATGTAATAAGCTTGCCTGCAGTACACATGTCATGCTGAAGTAGATGGCAGAATCCTTAGATAGAAGGTTCTGGTTTGAAGATATATCCATGAATTGGTTCTATCTTTCCTATATATATCCAGCATATAGTTTTATATTTAGAGTTATATAACATATATAAAGAACAGGTTGGGAAACATTCTAAAAATATTTTCAACACATGTACAAGCACTCTAATAAATCCCACAAATTCAAAACATCACCTTAAAAAGATTCAGAATATGTTCCTTTTTTAATAATATAACATTGGTCTGGAATGCTGATCTGGCAAAGTTTAATCTTTTTATTATGGTATAATGATTCATCAGATACAAGTTTAGGATTTTAATTCCACTGGAAGAAACTTTATTCTTTTTCATTAAGACTTGCTACTTTTATCTTTAGCACTATGAACCTTAACATTTCTATTTCAAATAATATTTGATTCACTACAGTTTCTTTTGATAGTATCTTAATCTTTTATTATTTTATTTTAGTTGGATTTATATTCCACCTACTCTTTAAGACCCAAAGTGACTTACATGGAGATCTCCTTTTATTTTAACACTCTAATCCCTTTATAGATGTTCCATGTATTCTTGGTAGCTTTCCCTTCTATGGGAGAATAATAATGGTATTCTTCCAATCATCAGGCAGAGACACAAACCTCTCACACACACATCACACAAGTTTAATACCACTCCATAAGTAAACTGCATCCTTACTTTTACTTTTTTTTCCCAGTTACTCCTCCAACACCTGCAGCCTTACCACTGTTCAACATTTTGCAACATTTACGACTTCCTTTTCCTCAAAATTTTCTTGAACGGTAACATTCTTCAATTCCTTTCTTTGACATCTTACCATCTCTTCAATATAGAACTCTGAAATGATTTCAGAATTCTCTTGCTTCAGATTTGTCTCAAATCATGTCATTGCTTTTATTTTTAATTCCAGATTAATATGATCCTGCCTTGACTAAAAAGTTGGTTTAGATCACTGTTTGCAAACTTGGTGACATTAAGATCTGTGAACTTCAACTCCCAGAATTCTGGCCGAGGAATTCTGAGAGTTGAAGTCCACACATTTTAAGATGCCAAATTTGAAAAACACTGGTTTGGATACTCCCTTAAGATCCCTTCCAACCCTATGATTATATAGTACAAACCCAGACTCCTTTTGTGAGAGATTATGGGGAGGCTGAGAAAGGAATGGAAGGCATAATAGACATAAACAAACAAGTGATAAAGGTGAGTCTACTGGCAGCTTATCTCATAAACAGCAGCTCAGCCCAGGTGGCAAGAAACCTGGAAGAAGCCTTTCAAATTATTCAAAGAGACTCTACCTGAATGATTACATGAAGGCGGAAAATCCCAAGATTCCAAGTTTCCAAGATTCTGTATGGCTCCCAGACTAGCATCAAAGATACCTTACTGAAATGTGTGTAATTCTTGCTTCCTTGATCTTGGCTCCCTGATATCTATACTACTGAAGCTTTCCTTATGATTCTTGTTACTGGAGATGAGAGCAGCAATAAAAGTCTTCAAATTCAAATTGATAAAGGTTTTAAGCACATTAGGAAAAATAGATGGTTTTGTTGGCAACAGCCAATAGTTTTGCTGACTGCAATAGATACCAAGGTTTCGTTAGGTTTTTGCTTTGTTATTGTACTTCTAGGATTTAAAAATAAATAATATAAATTTTCTGGAATGGTCAGTAGAAATTTTCAGGAATGGTCAAACAAGTACAAAAAGTAAACGTATAAAATATTCACGTTATTCCATCTTTTCTCCTCTATTGACAATCTTAATTTCTGAAGGAGTTGTAAATTTAATGGACGCTGAGAATAACAGCAACAATGTATTGTTTTTAAGCCCAGGCAGGACATTTTCTTGAATTTGTTTGTAAAATAATTATACACTACATTTTTAACAAACCTCCCCTCCACACAAAAAAAGGCGGTAACAGGCATTAATAGAACCCCATTATTTTTCCACTTGTAGTGGCTTTTGACTCAAGGCTAAATACAGCCAAGCAAAAACTCTGGTAATGCTAACAAGCTAACAAGCACTCATGAATTCTACATTCTGAAATTTCAAATTAAGAAAGAGAAAAATCTTGACTGAAACTGTTAGCAATGCTACCTAGGATGGAGCACACCTACCCTACTAAACACTAAAACAGCATGTTTAAAACAGGGATATGATGGATGTGGAAAGATGCTGATGCCCTTTTGAGATTACTATAAATATGGTCCCTGTAGCTCACTCACTTTTAGATAGGATTCAAATCCTAGAACATAGTCTAGGAAAAGGAAAAGAGCCTGAGGGATGTGTTAAACTTAATGCAATATGGAAGATAAGGGATTTCTAAATGAAATTTACTATGGCTGTACAGTGCTTAAGACTTAAAGGCAAAAAGGTGCTTTGGAGTGTTCCAAAGGCAGCACCAGTCTGCAGCTCCTTAAAGCAGCTGCAACTTTTTCCAGGATCATGCAGTTGCCCTCTGCAGTCCCTCTTTGCCTTTGAATCCAAAGCACTGTGCAGCCCTAAAGTTGATCATTTAAGTGCCATTTGGCAAAACAAATTGAAAGCCATGGATCTGCTACCACCGGGTTGAGTTTCATGGTATTTTACACAATTGAAGTCCACTTACATTTTTCTTCGACTGACTTAAATTTGGTGCAGATTTGGTTTCATCTTAACATGCAATGTAAGAATATTTTCGAACACATATGCAGTGTTGGATTTCATAGGATAGGAAGTGTCAGGCAGGTTGACAGAAATAATGGGACAAACTGACAGATGAAATGATTGCATCCAAATGGAAGCAACAACTACAATGTAAAGATGATGGATGCATTTGTCTTATCCCTTTAAAAATGGGAGAATTCTCCTTCGGCTGGGAATTGCAGAGAGATAATGCACAAGTTGGTTCCTGCAGAAACTAGCACTAAAACTGTGCTTATGATATTACTGGAAAGCACTGCAGGTATTGACAGTGTTATATGACCCTAGTAATCTACTGCTGTTAGGAGATAACCTAGAGTATTTTTATGCGCTGAAACTTTTGATTAATCAATCATCAAGAGAAAGCCTAGACAGAGCAAGTTATATTAGACTAGCATTAAACTCAAAGATATTAACGTGCTCTTTGGATTCACATGGGAAGTAAGGCTGTAGTTTCAGCACTAGACAGTGTTTATTAGATGCTTTGCCACTGCCACAACCATATTACCAGCATTGCTCTAGGAATGCTAGGTGCAGTGATGTTTCCAGAGGCATTCTAAAGCTCTAAACCCAAGTGATGAAATTAGGCTGAGGCTATCAATTACAAGTATAGATCACAAGTAACATCCAGCCATCAATTATTTCAGTCTTCTTGAATTTCACTTTTAGAAGTCTGGTTTGTCAACTGGCCACACAGTGAGTTCGTAAGAACACTACAGTTTGAATTAAACTTGAAGATACGGTGATATGCCCTTCTTTTAATATAGTTACGATCTCTAATAACAAATCTCTGTTGGCCAGAAGTCCAGTTAATTTACAGAGACTAAACCAGTGTCTTTCGGCATGCAATGAGGATATCCCTGGAAAAACTTACCATAATAACTTGGGGTTCCTTATCCAACAGTCAGTTACAATAGAGGGTTAGGGTACAGTAATAAATGAGGAAGCTGTTACAAGTGTACAACTCACTGGTGCTATAAAAGGTAAGGAAGGGATAACCACTTTGACTGATAAAGCAGCTGGAGAGAACTTGCTAGTGGTGGTTGATAAATCAGATGTCAGGTAAAGGAACTTTTGGACAGGAAGAGAAAGATTTTAATGAGAAAAATGTTCCTTGCCTAAAGAGAGTTAAACTGGCAGTATAATTTTGTCTTTAAAGGAGTTAGAAGTGTTTGACAAGTCTTAGCAAAGAAAAAAAAAGGATTTTAAACCAATGATTTTATAACTCCATTGGGATGTGCTCCTTTTTCCTGGACAAAAATTTTGGAGGGAAAGCTTGAAAAAACATGAAAAAGAAGGCTTGTTTATATAATAATACTGTTAGGAGATGAGGGACAGTGAACATCTGATCTATAAAGAAACCTTTAGTTTCAGAAGTTACTACAGTATCATCTTATCACCTGATTTGTCTTCTCTTCTCTTTATATTTTATAAAGTCTGCATGTTTTAGAAATCTTCCTTATAGGATTCTGGTTAGTACATTCACACCTATTTCTGTCTCTACCAAAGAAAATGAGCTAAAAAAACCATTTACAAAGTTATAAGCAAGCAGAGGGGACTCTCAAAAGGGGCAGTAGGAGGAAGGGAACAGTTCTGAGGGAAATGCTTGACTCATAATGGGGGGAAACGGGAATGTTGATCCCTGGTCACCATAGTGCCACCATATGCTAGTGACTCTCCTCTGTCAAGACACACCCTAGTTGAAAAAACAGAAACAGAAGTTCTGTAATCCATTCCAAATCAATCTTCTGTCCGTTTAAAGACTTTCCATATCACTGTTGGGTGGCAGGTCAGTACACCATGACCCCTGCTCAAGTACCTGATCTCAACTAAAGACTGTCTCTTGTTAGAGCAACATCTCATAAATTCTTTCTGGCAACTGTCCAGAGTTTGCACAGCTACCTTGGGGAGGATGAGAATGTGAGACAACCTGAGTGCAAGGAACTCTTAAGAGAGACAGACAGACAGACAGACAGACATAGAAATATAAATTTATATGTAACCTGTGGTGCCAAAAGCAAGCAAACTAATGATAAGACTGAGAATACTGATATATATTCACTATTCAGTTACTGAGAAAATGACAAAACTACAGAACCTAAGGGCAGGTTTCAGGAGTAAAAGGAATTATTTCAGTCACCTGCTGCTTTATATCACAATAGCACCTCTTTCATGTTCTGTGGCATATAATCCTGTGTTGTTCTGGGAATCTTCTCTGAAACAGAGTTGTAAGGAGTTCATATTTCATAAGGGAATACTATGATCCCCTGAATACAGGCATCTGTCATTTCCTCATTATGGATTTTTCAAAACGCTCCTGAAAAGATCTAAGCCGGGTCTTCTCTTCCTCCTTTTGTTTGCTCCAACCCCAATTATCTTTGCATCATAATTGTCGTCAATGACAGAATAAAACCAGCTTGTTAGCAGTAAGCACCATGTGGATTCCTAACAAGGTCAAGATGGCGTTAACATATATAATAAAATTAAAAACAGCAAAGCTTCCATGACTGAATTAAAATCCTTGCTGCTTCATGCTGGGACTATGGAAACTGGCATTATACCGTATAAAAGCCGAAATTTTGAAGGCTTTTGTCTACTTCTGTTCAAATTTTCAAAGAAGCAAAATGATTCAAGGTCTGGTGTTATCCAATTAATCCCTCAGAGCAAACGAAGGGCATCTGTCAGTGGACAGAGAGGAGGCTATTTCCCCTTACAGTCTTTAGCATGCCCACAAAAACTGATCCAGAGGGCTGGGGGATCCTGCAGATCAGAATCAGGGGCCATGAGCTACAGAAGGAAGAAGGGAAAGCCAAAATCCTACCCTGTACTGCAAATGGAAGTCTGTTTCCTCAAGCAAGATAAATACTGGAAGCCTATTTATTTATTTGTAGCAATTTTCTCTCAAACTCATGTCTACTGAGGAAGGAACTTGACTGAAAACTTGATTAAAATGTTTTTTACAACACTAGATTTAAATGGGATTTTTCAATTTCTTAAACAAATATAGACCTGAAAACAAATCTGCCACTGATATAATCAGATTAAAGTATGTTATCAAATCAGTTATCTGATTTTCACAAAAATATGCAAGTTTATATTTCTTTGTTTTTATCAATATAATGCATCAATAAAACGTAGAAGAACAAAATAAGACATTTCAAAGAACAGGAGTACAAAAAGAACCATTAAAAATTAGTAATTTGAAAACATACATGAATTTTAAGAAGTACTGTTTCCTACATTTCCAAATACTATGCCACTGAGCCTAAAAGATGTATTATATTTCTATTTCTATTCTATTTCTATTTCAATCTGGCAGTTAACATTAAAAAAAGAATTAATTTATGGTACTGCAACAATTTATAATTTGGGAAAATAAGCCTACAGTAGAATTACTTACCAAATTTCATTATGTATTTTGATATTTCTATCAAAAGAGATTGAATTGAGAGAATTCTTTGCTATGCATCATGGACATCTGTTGGGAGGATCAAAATCTGCATGATGATAGATGATCTGTCCCTTTTGTACATGTGTATGACCATCTTGCAGATTTTGACCCATCTGCTCCACAGATACTGCTCTATATACAGAATCAAGTAATAGGCAAAATACTTGGGAATCTTTATACAAAAATAGGATTTTATGGTACAGTAATTTGGAGTGCAGCTATTCTATTCAGTAATGATAAAGATATACGTTTACTCAAACATGTAAACAACCCATCCTGATTTCCTAAAGTACAACTGCCATTATCTCCCAAGGAAGGATAGTATTTATCATGCTACATTTAGAAGTCTTTTGTAGAAATTAAGCTGTTTGATGGTTTTTATTCCTTGTTTTAAAAGCACCAACATCCTACTAATAAGTCACTATGCTGTCATATCATCTTACAGGAGATACTGTTTTACCCTTTTTCCTTTCATGCTGTAGCTTGGAAAGATTTACTTTCTAGAATTTGAAACCAAGCCTCTGATCCACTAAACTCAAATAGATGATTTGTTTTAACCCCTTTACAAACATATTTTCTTTCTCTTCATCCACAACGGCTTATGGAAAAGGCTAGAGATCAATTTTCATACACAGAAATCACGCTCTGTGTAAGCAGTACTCAACTCAGTAGAAAAATGTGAAAGATATGCTAACCCCCCCATAAGGCTCAAGGGACCCCAACATACATTATATAGATAGAAAGAGAGGGACGTTTTATCTCTATATTGACTAAGCTACTATCTTTATCTGCCTAACTAATCTCTGCCAATATATGTATAAATGCTGTTAGCCTGGATAAGAGAGAGAGAGAGAGAGAAAAAACAAAACAAAACAGCCAGTGATTAGCCAATATTAATTTGGCTGTAGGAAACCACAGCAGAGATTGTAGCAATGGAGGAAATTAATTAACAGGAGATACCATGGCATTCTTCAGATATAGGAAGGACTATAACTAAAACACAGCAAAACTGTTTTTTAGAATTAAAGCCCTGAATTAATTTATTTAAATCACAAGAAAGGGCAGTAAGCCACAATTTGTTTAACCATGGTTCACTGAATATGTCAAAATGGCTGCCTTCACAAAACACAATGAGTCAAGACCAAATATGGTTTAGTCGCTACCTGATAATAGAGAAGATTGTCCTGGGAGGCAGTTTACTTCTTTAATTAGAGATTTTGAATTAGAGACAGCATGATAAGGGATGCTCCATCAGGAAATTTTATTTGGCAAAGGACTGAATTTGTTCTTTTTAAGGTACAGGTAGTCCTCGTTCAGCAACTGTTCAAAGTTATGACAGTGCTGAACAAGGGGGACTTACAATGGGTCCTCATAGTTGTGGCCATTGCAGCGTCCCCACGGTCACATGATCGTGATTTGTGTGCTTGGCAACTGGCTCACAGTTACGATGGTTGCATCATCTCACAGTCACGTGATCACAGTTTGCAACTGCCGGCTTTGGACAAGCAAAGTCAACGAGGAAGCCAGCAGGAGGTCGCAAATTGTGATCACATGACTGTGGGATGCTGCGACCATTGTAATTGTGAGCCAGTTGCCAAGCACCCAAATCGTGATCATGTGACCGTGGGGACGCTGCAATGGCCACAACTATGAGGACTACCTGTATTTTCCTTTTGGACTGTAGCTAAATAACCAATATTCTTCTATTGAACTAGAACACAGCAAGGAGGTGCTGTATAAAGCACCTTATATCTTGAAGTATAAGATGCCATTGTAACAAACTGAAAGGTGAAGGGATGATATGCAAATGTGGAACCATACTCATTGGGGAACCGTCACAACTTCAAAAATGGTTGTGCATGTAAGGCAATCAAAGCTGAAAACAATACCTGGTATCTGAGCAAGACAAGTTCAGCTGACTAACTTGTAGGAGTCTTTCACACGGCAACAGGTGTTCTCGGGCAAGTGAGTTTCCTGAGTGGAAGCGCAGGTTCTGTCTACACACAGGCCCCAAGCTATTAGTCATCTCCATGTCCACCACGTTATTCTCAGAGATCAAATTACAATGGCTGTAGCCACCATTCACTGTTAAAGGAAGGAGAAGTGAAAGATAAAAATAAGTATGAACTCTTCACTAAGAGTGTTGAAGTCTCTCTCATTGTTCCCCTCCACCATATTCCACCCATTGCTGACGACTGGCTTCATGAAATCAGGAGACATAACAAAGCATTTCAGATTAATCATAGTTTAGTTCCAAAAGAATTATCTACCATGATTGATTATTATTGGTTTTTCCAGATAACATTACAGCTTTAACAAGATTCTGTTCAAAAAGAATGAGCACAATACTCTGCATCAATGTTTCTTGTTTTCATTTTGGTCTGTACCCTGCTTTTTACCAGACAACTAACAGTAATAAATTAAAAGCATAAACATCTCATAAAAACAATCAAATCAAGTATCACTTAATGCAAAATAAAAAGGCCTGGTGAAACAGAAGGTCTTGATTCTTTTCCTAAAGCAGCATGAATAAAGGCTGAATGAAACTCCTAATGGCATACTCCATCTCTCTCCTGGGTGCCCAACAAACCAACCTCCGAAAGTGAAGGCATCACCAACGGATACCAAATATCTCTGTGGTTTTTGCATGCAAGAAAAGAGAACCAGAGTTCAAATCCAGAGAAGTATTTTAGAATTTTGGCAATTACCAGTATGCTAATACTGCAGTATCTTTACTAGTATCTAATATATTGTCACCTCACCTACATGTTAGGTTATTAAGAACATATTCACCATATGGGAGCTCTAATAATGAAAAAAAAATTCTGTCCAAAAAGACAAACCATATTTTTAAAAAGGATTTCAATGCATTCAGTTTACACCAATATTAATTAGAAGAAAGCCAATTAAAAAAAAAAACAGGCCAATTTAAAATGCTCTGTGACTTAAACAAGAATTTTATTTGCTTCCATCTTACTACTAATATTCTCTTAATCACAGCTACAAAGGACGTGGGGAATTTTACAGTATTGGAGCAAAGTCTCTTCTTTTAAAGTGTCAAGAGAACAGCTTTTAATCTATATACTAAAGCATACTAATAACATATAAATCAAATCAATATTTATTATAGGCATAGACCAGCACAGTAACAGACAAAGAAGGCCAGAAATCTGTATTTCATTCCAGTATTTGCTTCTCTTTCAAGAAAATCACAATAATTCCCAGTTTTATATTAATGTTAGCTTTTAGACATTAGCAAAATCAAATTGTACTTTTTCACATATCAATGTATATAGAATACAATTTCCAAGTTTCACTTTGTATCCTCTTTACCACTTCCGTTCACAAACTGGAGTAACTGGAGTGGTTCACCTCTTTCTTGTGAATTTAAGATATTCATACAGTAATGGAAGATTACTGTGGCTTTGCATTCTCACTCCCACTATTGATTTTGAACTCTGACCTTATCATTGCTAATATACCATTGCTTCCTAGGGATGCAGTGTCTAATTCTTGATTTAGTCTAATGGGCTTTGAACCAAATACAGATGGTTTATTGATGTCACCCATTCATGTGAGTAAGACTGCTGCAGAATGACTGAATTATTTGCTTCATCATGTAACTGAAATTCAAGAAAGTAAAGCACTGTCAGTACAACTGGCAAATAAGAATATAATGAGGTTATTGAATAAACAGTCACAGTTAAACTAGCCAGCTTTCACACTGAAGGGAAAGGTACTGACAATCTCTTATGCAAAAAATGTGAGTCTGGATAGATACATAAATACAATCAACTCACAAAAGGATAACGTAGGGGACTTTCAGGTTCCTAAAATATGTTCTCGTGTTGCAGTGCAGATTACTGTGGTGAGCTTTGCACTCTGGCTGGTATTCTTCCACTCATAGTTATTATTCTTTCTGCTGTGATGAGATGAAGTCATAACTTTTAAATTCACTGTCTTAGTGTTCTGACACTACTTTCTGATTTCTTGTTTGTAGAAACAGTTCTTTCTACTCTTGTGCCTGTCTTCAAATTTAAATGGCTGTGTTTATATGTATTTTTTCCTAAATATATATGGCATATTTAGTCAAGTAATTTTTGTTTTTAGACAATAATTTCTCTGTAAGACAAATACTCAGATTCAAAGTTCATTGTACTGTATTAAATTTAAAATCAATTATATATGCACACAGTCTACCCAGCGCCCTAATTATATAACAGGTAAATTTGCATGATTTTCACTATGTTAAAAAAGGGATTTTTTACCAGGTTTAAGGCCCTCAATTATGCCAAGATTAAAACAAAAACAGCAACCAAATAAATGTGTACCAAAAATCAGCCAATGGAACTTTACAGTGAAATTGCAAAGGCTGGATGAAAAGGGCAACCAATTCAAAAAGAGTTTGCATTTTAAAAATTTACCCAATTAAGAACAATGAATAAGTAGCCGTAATGACACTTAAAACTAATGACTCACATTCAAAACAAAGTTAGGTTTGAAATATTTGCCTAACGCACTAAACTGTCCCTAGAGGCTTTGTGGCTTTTGTGGCGTCTGCCAAATTAAGTCATTTGCTTATTCTTACTATTTTGAGACATCATACAGAATGCACCTATAACATGTCTAAAGAAAGTAACATTTTAACTGACAGCTACCAGTGAGGTATCCTTTCAGAACAAGGCTTTACGTGACACTGATTTAAAATAAATCAAATCAACCATCACAGCAATCAGCACCTGTCGTGCTATTACATTTCCAGTTTGTCTTTCCACAACAGGCAAGTACCTGTTTACTAGTCTAATGGAAAACAAAGTTTTTCTTTCTTAAAAAAGACTTTTTTGCAGTAAGACTGTTTATAGACCCAAGCAGATAGTGCATTTATGGCTAGTTAGGTGAACTGCTGCTTTGGGGTGAAGTCATAAACGCACGGACACTAGAGAGCTGGGTACGCACACGTAGTTCTCAATATAACGTTAAAATAAAAACTGGTAAAATGAAAGAGAGATTTCTTTTAGGGGATACAATAGCTCTGTAGAGAATGCTAATTCTGTCTTGAGCACCATAAGTATCAGGAGCTCCAGAAAAGCTGCTATTGTGGGGTGTAGACAGAAGAAACAATTGATAGAATTATATGGGACATATTGCAATAGGTAATAATCTGGTGACCCAGGGGTGATTTCATTAAGCAGTGTGAGACAGCCTTCTAGAACATCAGATTTCTGAAAGGATATATAGTTTAAATGTACATTATTTAATTTACTGTATTTTTGTACTGCTAGGAAATTCCATCCTCATATACCAGAATAACTTGGCTGATACTCTGAATTGGGTGTGCATGTGTGTCAGAGTGCAGTTTACTGCCCTGCTGATAAAATATCTTTAGCCAGCTAACTGTAACGCCAGAAAACATTAAGATATGGTCCAAATTCTACTATTGCTACTTGGATCCAAATCCCACCATATTTTAGAATGAAGTATCACTAATTTATGTATCTGAAATCTGAAATATTTCTTATACTAGTTTGTTAAATTAAGAATTATATCATTTAATTCTTTAAAAAAAACAATGTGGTTTCCAGGTAGTAGTTGCAGCCTTCCAGAACAAAAAGAATTGTTTCAATCGCACATGAGCGTTACTTACCACACAGAGAAGTCACACAGACCCAGCCATTATAGATGCTGCAAAACCACCCCAAGCCCTGATACAGACAGGAAGCTGGGATGTAGAGACAAGACCATCTCTTAAAAATGTGAAAGAAAAAGAAGTTGAAATAAGCAGAGGTTCTCTCTCTTTTGTGATACTTTTCTGAGCAGATTCTGACACTGAGCAGAAAAAAGAAGACAACAGTTTTACTTTGAAATTACTGCCAAAGAATAGTAGGAACACTGTATGTTCTTTCTAAAACAACGGATATCCAATTGTTCTCTTGCTAGAATATGCATACTGGCAGGAAAGGGGGCTGTTCATTAGCTTCAGCTGAACAACTGGAAACAATATCGTAGCCATATACTTGGAGGAAGAGCAGACCTCTGATTATACCTCTCAACTCCTAGATTCTAAAATTAGGAATGGAAGCAAACTGCAGCTTTGTAGAGGCCACTTTCCATTCATCCCTGTTGTTGGCTGCTTTCATGCTAAAAACCATTCCAATGGATAGTCACCCCACCCCCATGCCAATAAATCCAGAGGCACCATAATGGTGTAGACTCAATCAACAGAATCCAGAGGAAGAGTAATCAGAGAAAATACAACTTCACCTGAGGAACTTGATCAGAGGTAATAAGTTATTCCATATAATAAGGGACAAAGGGGGAAAAACAAACTGCTTACAGAGAAAACGTGCATCCGTATGTGTATGCGCTGCACTAAGCAACAAGTAATACGAGATTGTCTGAAGAAGCATTGCATAGCAAAAATGAAGCAATGACAGCGCAAGCGGTCCTATAAAATACTGCCAAATGACAAGGGGAGATGGGAGTCCCTTCCCTTCCTTCCCTTCCCTTCCCTTCTCCTGCTGCTTGGTAAGGACCTCTTTACAGTACTGCTTTCTACTCAATAGCTGCAATTAATTGCAACTACTTAGCACTCAGGTCTGAGTACCACAGGGATACTTGATAACATCAGCATCACCAAGGAAAACAGGCCTACACTTTTAAAAATGAAACACAATGCAGACTACTCTAAAACTCTGTGGTGCACACAAGGTGTAGACAATATTGTGTGAATATTCCACCTCAAAAAATATTATGGAATTAGAAAAGCTCCATTCTGCACTTAAATGAATGGATGTGAATAACTTAAGAGAGAACTAAAAATCAATAGTTCTTGGTTCTACATTTCTGCAATCTTAATGCACGTAACTATTCTAGCAATCCTATACATATATCCTGCAAAATAAATTCCAAGTATTAAATAATCTAAGTCTATGTAAATGACTACAGCTTTATTCCCAGTCCCATACATTTATAAAATATCATGCTGCACTACTTCATTTTTGGCATTATCAGCATATCATGTTAACACAAATGGATCAAATCCAAATGAAGAAGTACTTATGACTGAGACTCATAAGCCTCACTGCAACAAAACCTGATATATGAACCAATGTCATATTCAATCAGTATAGACAAATGATACATTTTCCAAAAGAGAGAAGATTTATTCTAATAAAGTGAAATTTTCCAAAAACAATCCCATGACATCAAGGTTTTTTATGTGCATTTTAGCGCTGGATATGTCTTATAAGGATGTTCTAACCTTAAAAAAGAAAGACAGAATCAAATAATTTTTTACATTTTTTAAACTCTAGAGAAAACATTGGATTTGCGCATATAACCATTTAAATTTATTGTGCCAAAGCAAACATTTGCAGCTTGGATTAAAGGTCTCTGTGGGGATTAGTACCATTAAAAGACCTGCTAGCTTGGAGAACACATAATCCAAGCATGATATATGTCAAGGGCTTTCTTTCTTTTTAACACCAATTACCTGACAAGATGTCAACAAAGCAACTGTAAGGATACTTTCCCCTGAGTGTATATGCCAGTGTTGTCCAAACGTGGCCACTTTAAGATGAGAGAATTCCCCAGCCAGCCATGCTGGCTGGGGAATTCTGGGAGTTGAAATCCACTCATCTTAAAGTGGCCACGTTTGGACAACACTGGTATATGCTAACCTCCCATCCTTGAGTTGGGTTGCATGATAGGCACAGTGGCAGCTTTCTGACCTTGAAGCCTTTTCATTCCCTAGCACATCACCAGTCTGTGAGAAAAATGTCCACCAATTACAGTGGTGCAACAGGGACAGGGTAGACCTGTCAGGGCTTTGTCTATCATGTCTAGACTCCTTTCAGTTCAGGAAAGAAGCCAAATTACAAGCAGCACTTTTATCTGGGATTTCTCTCTCTTGAGGTAACAAATAATGACTTCTAGATTCCTCCATGTCCTGTTCAGAAGGAAGGGGGGGGGATCTGTTGGTCCTCTCGTTCTACTGTTACATTATTTCACCCTTGCACTAAACCATTAACTTAAAGCCCTTACAATATTGCCAGCTGAGCCATTAAGACCTATTGAGCAATTCTGAAAGACCACTGTTTTACTGTCAGCCTCCAACCTTCTGCAGAGGTAGTAAAATGGCAATATTCATGTGTTATGTGGTATTATATAGTACGGGAAACATTTTACATAGCTAGAGCAGAGTTGCCAATAGAACATCTCTGCTACTCTTGCTCAGATCTGAGGGACCATCATCACAGTGCTGCTCTGTCCAGCATTCTAGAAAGAGGGCTACCAGGATAGTGGCAGATGAGATTGACCAGGGACTGGAAGAAAGGCAACATGCCTGCATCAACCTAAAACAGCCAGTCCTTTAAGAAAAAATATGGAAGGTATCAATTTGATATAAAGCCATTTAGATTTTTAAAGCAACATAACGGCATACTGAATTGGGCTCAGTAACAAATGGCCTCTCTGATCCCACCCACTACTGGTCACTAGATTTTCATCTCCAACATGGATGGTGGTCACTAGACAATGAGAGGTTCCAACCTAAAGCAACCACGGTTGATTATAACTGTCATTATCTAAACCACAGTAGATTGTAACTGTCATTAGTCAAACTTTTCACATGTAAGTGCTTGATAGAATTATCAATGCTACACTGATCTTGATTCTTCTCTCACCTGGCATTTTGAGTAGATCTCATGGAAATTTTCTCTCCATTATCAATTTTCTTATAAAATAGTATCTTGCTCTGAACAAACTATTGATTATGAAGGATGGGACAACAAATGACCTGAATCATGATGGGTGTAAAGTTTTAAATACTAATACTAATATCATTCCAGCCAAGTCAATACTTAAATTTTAAAATACTAAATAGATCCTAAAGTTAATACAGATATCTTCTTCACCTTTATCTTGCTGTTAGTTCCTGGTCTGGAAAAGAAATACAACTTTTCAGTTGCCAAATTGTTTCTCAATTTAAAATAAATCATGAAGCAGGAGGAAAAACTCTCTATACCTGCAGGAGACACTATTGCTATTAGAAAGTGGAGTCAAATGATTAAGTGACAAAATTTTATTAAAATATTCCCCATTGAGGTCTCCTTTACAGCTGGCTGCCATGCAAGACTTCTCCTTGAGGGAAGGAATTCAGAATAAATTTAACCAAGACTCACAAGTACATTCTGCTCCTTTTTTGTTTCACTTTCTACTCCTTTCCTGTTTTTTGTATTTATACAGACTCCTGCTTTTTGCTTGGATTAATCCATTCTAAATCCTATAGTCACACTGCTGTGTTATTTTTCACTCAGGGCTATTTTATCAACATATGTGAACATTTAAATATCCATCATCAATACCTCCACCCTAAACAGCATTTGTATATTGCATAGGTGAAGATAACCTACCAGAAATTACTCTGTTAATATAATTTAGAACTGTAAACAGAATTAAATGAAATGTTAACTGAGAATTCTTCAAGACACTTTTGGAGAGAGGTAAAAGGTTTGTTCAGTCATGTAAAATATACAGTCTGTAAACTAGGATTTATCAAGTGTGCTACTAACTCTCATTCACATACGGTTCTCAAACATATTCATAGAATATAGTTAGAAGATACAATTATTATTTATGATAATATCTTTGAAATGGGACCTTTTACTTCCAATTTAAATTTAAAAATCCAATTTAACATTTTTAAAAAATTAAACAGTACATAATAAAGAATACCCCAAGGCACAAACCACTGGAGCAAATATAAGAGAGATATTATCATGTAATTAATATATGTATGTATGTATGTATGTATGTATGTATGTAACTACATTTGTAATTTTAAGAACAGGTGTGAAATTTTAAGTATTCATATTCAATATTTTTATCCTAAAGGGCATTATCTATACCTATTGTATAGGTAAAAATATCCTGTTGGGAATTGCACTGTTAATATAATTAAAATATTGAGACTAAATTCAAATAAAGCCCTTTGCTAAGAATTCTTCAAGATTCTTTAATGCTGTGTTATTTTTTTATACAATATTATTTCCCAAAGTTTTAAATACAATTCATCTGTGATGGAAGACTTGAGTGAAGAGGTCCAAGGTCATTGGGAATCGGAAAGAAATCTCAAGCATCTCCTCAGCCTGCAGCCTGGGCATGTGAAAACTAAGAGGATGAGACTGGCACCACCCTAAGGAATTCAGAGTGTTTAGTTGCAGTCGTTGGGGGTTAGAATGAGTCCGGCGAGATTCTATCTAGTAGGTGTAAGCTAATAAAGTAACTGAACTGTTCCTGGATTGCCCAAGTTTCTTGGGCTGAACCTGACATCAATCTCGCCAGACTCCTACTCCTGTCATATGGGAGGAATTTTGAAGTATGGCAACGGATCCCCAGGGGGCTAATCTAACACCCCAGCTTTTGGTGGCAGCTTTATTACAACATCAACAACACGTTGACGTCCAGATAAATAATTTACAAGAAGCGATGGCCCAAATGGCCCAGCAAATTGGGCAAGCTGGGCAGAATGTTGCAGCGGCCTCTCCATTGTTGTTGCGTTCTCCTGGAAGCGTGCCTGAAAAGTATGGAGGTGAGGTGGAACAGATGAGAACCTTCTTGGCACAGTGCGAGTTGTTCATGGACAGCAGACTGGCGGAGTTTCCTACAGACCACACAAGGGTGTCCTTTGTGCTGAGGTTACTGAAGGGAGCTGCTGCTAAGTGGGCAACCCCCGATAGAGGCAGGCGATCCAGTGCTCAACAGCTATCAGAACTTTGTCAGCACTTTTAGGGGGCATTTTGGGGATCCAATAAGGAGACTAACTGCCTGTCGGGACATTCACAAGCTCAAGCAGGGCTGCAGACTGGTAAGGTTGTACATTGCGGGTTTCAAATTGTTGGCGGGGGATGTCAAGTGGAATGACATGGCTCTCACTGACCAATTTCGGGAGGGGTTGGACCCCGAGCTTCAGTGTGAGCTGATAAAGCAGGGAATTCCAAATACTCTGGATGATCTCTATCAGCTCTGTATAGTAATTGATGCCAGGCTGGAGGACTTAAAGCAATATTTGCCTTCCAATTCTCTTGCTGCCTTGCAGTCTCCTCTGGCAGTTCTATCTCCTCCTCGGGTCACAACAGCAGAATTAGCAGAGGGGGAGCCGATGCAAATCAGAACTGCTAGAAAGGCAGTTTTGGGGGAGGAGAGGCAAAGGAGGAGAGATCTGAACATCTGTTTTTACTGAGGAGCCCCAGAGCGTATGGTGAGAGCCTGTCTGGCGAGGGGTGTGCCGGCGGGGACCAAGCGCATGCAGCAATCCTCCACCAAGTCCATAGGTTTAGTCCCAGTGCCACAGCAGGGGAACTTTCAGAGCCCCTCTCTTCAGAGCTCGCGGGGGGGACAGACCATCGAGCAATTAAGGAGAGCTCATTCTGGAGACGACAGGCAGGCGTTTATGCTAGTGCCCATCACAGTAACCTTGGATTCTGGCTCCAAGATAGAGTTGGAGGCTCTTATAGACTCAGGGGCTACCACAAGCTTCACAGATATTCAAACTGTGCAGAGGTGGCAGGTGCCTATGGTGGATTTGAAGAAACCCATGGAGGTAGAGACTATAGATGCCCAGCCATTGAGGGCGGGTCTCGTGGTACAATCTATGGTGCCCCTACAGTTGACCATCAACGATCATACAGAGCTTTTGTCCTTGTATCCTGTGGCGTCTTTGCAGGTGCCAGTGGTGTTAAGCACTTCATGGCTTAGACTTCACAACCCTACTATAGACTGGACTGTGGGAACAATCTCATTTTCCTCTCCTGACTGTCAGGACCACAAGGCACAAGGAGTCATCCTCCCCATTTCCAAAGGAAACATCCAGGCGGGGGGAGAGGGTTTACCTGCCAAGTATGCTGATTTTGCAGATGTTTTTGGAGAGGAGGCGGCCACAGTCCTACCCCGCCCCCAGAGACTGTGATTACACAATTGATTTGAAGCCAGGGGCGAAAATCCCAGCAAAGAGGCAATACCCCATGTCTGCAAAGGAGTTGGCTATTCTCAAGGAGTACCTGGATGTGAATTTAAAGAAAGGTTTTATTAGACCATCAAAGTCGCCAACTTCAGCTCCCATACTTTTTGTGCCAAAAAAGCCAGACCCACAGGCTTTGGGGAGTGGTTCTAGTAGGGGAGCTCCCATGCACACAGTTCATGATTACAAGGAGCTGAATAAGGTAACCATAAAGGATCATTATCCACTGCCATTGATATCAGAACTTTTAGACCGGCTACAGAAAGCTCGCATTTTTAAAAAGCTGGACCTCAGAAATGCTTACAACCTCATCCATGTCAAGGAGGGCATGAGTACCTGATTGCCTTTGATACAAGGTATGGAAAATTTGAACACACAGTGATGCTGTTTGGGATTTTTAATTGGGGGCAGTTTTTTCCAGATTTATGAATCAGATTTTTTCTGACATAATTGATTCCTATGTTGTGATTTATTTGGATGACATTTTGATATATTCCGGGGATGCTGAGTCGCACACGATGCACGTTAGAAATGTATTGCAGAGACTGAGAGAAAATAAGCTTTTTGCCAAGCTGGAGAAGTGTGCATTTGATTTGCCTCAATTGGATTATTTGGGATTTAGAATTTCAACAGAGGGGCTGCAAATGGATCCAGCTAAGGTGCAGGCAGTGCTGTCTTGGCACCCACCCCGTAATGTGAAGGATGTGCACGTTTCCTGTGCTTTGCTAATTTTTACAGAAAGTTCATCCCAAATTTTGCCAAGAGGGTTAAGCCCCTCATCATGCAGCTGTTAAAAAAAGGGAAGAAGTTTGCTTGGGCTGAAAAGGAGCAGGCAGCTTTCCAGCAGTTAAAGCAGTTTTTTTCCTCCCAGCCTCTCCTCCTTCATCCCGACCCTTCCCGCCAGTTTGTCCTGCACACGGACGCTTCCAACATGGCAATAGGGGCGGTCCTGTTGCAAGCTGAAGAGGGGAGCAGGGGAAGGTTGCTGCCATGCGCCTTCTCACGCACACTCTCTTCCGCAGAGAGAAACTACGATATTTTCAACAAGGAGTTGCTGGCAATTAAGGCAGCTTTCCAGGAATGGAGGCAATGGCTGGAAGCGGCGAGGTTTCCTGTGCGAGTGTGCGTGGACCATAAGTACTTGGAAGCAATGCAGAACTCACAGTCTCTCATTCCCTGGCAAGTACGGTGGAGCCAATTTTTTTCACGTTTTGACTTTTATATTACATATGTTCCGGGGTCACGTAACCTGTTGCTGGACGCGCTTTCATGGAAGCTGAGCACGTAGCTGAGCAACAGCCACCGCTGGATGCTGCGATCTTGCAGCCTCACAACTTTAAAGACTTAGGCGGTGGCGGTGCTGTGGAGAACTTGGGAGCGAGTCGGCAGGCAGAAGACCTAACTGCTAGGATAAAGACTTAATAGTTGCAGGACCCTTTCGCCAGGGCCCGGATGGGTGACCTCCAGGGCGCCCAGTGGGGCGCGGATTCCCCTTTTTCGATGGAAGGGGGGCAACTCCGGCACAGGGGTAGGTTATATATTCCTTTGCCTCTGTGGGAGGAGGTCTTGCAGCTCTGTCACGATGATGAGACAGTGGGCCACAGAGGGGTTTTTAAGACTCTTCACAGGACTCTGAGAGACTATTGGTGGCCAAAAATGGCTGCAAACATTAGAGATTACGTTGCATCTTGCCACATGTGCAGGCGAGCTAAGCCTCTCCAGGGGAGGCCTGCTGGGCTGTTGCAGCCTTTAGACAATCCCCCCTAAGCCTTGGGTACAGTGTCAATGGACTTTATTACTGATCTGCCTCTAGTGAAAGGTTATACATCTATTCTGGTGGTTGTGGACCTATTTACTAAGATGGCTCATTTTATACTGTGCAAGGGGTTGCCTTCTGCTCAAGCCACAGCATAGCTTTTTTTGGACCACGTGTTCAGGTTCAAAGGAATGGTTAATCGGATAATAAATGACAGAGGTAGCTACTTCTCTTCTAAGTTCTGGAAGGCTCTTTTTGGGCTGTTGAAGGTCCGTATTCACATGTCTTCTGCTCATTATCCTGCTACCAATGGGGGAGGTGGAGAGGACCCACCAGGCGTTGCAACAGTATTTGCGGTGTTACACCACATACAGCCAAGACAATTGGACTGCACTTCTTCCCTTGGCAGAGTTCTCCTATAACAATTCAGTGCACTCACCAATTGGGATGCCCCCTTTTCAGGCTCTGTATGGAGTGAACCCACAGGTGTTGCCAGAAATTGTGCCACAAGGAGAGGTGCTGGGTACAGCACATTTTCTTAAAGAGCAGCAGGCAGCTCAGCAGCTGTTGAAGGACCAGCTGGCAAAGACAAAAGAGGCGTACAAGAGATCTGCTGATGCATGCAGGAAAAGAGGTCCGCAGATTTCAGTGGGGGACAAGGTATGGTTGTCTACTAGGTTCCTAGCTTCCACCAGGCCCTCTAGAAAATTAGATTCTCATTTTGTTGGGCCTTTTAAGGTGTTGCAGCAAGTGAACCAGGTGGCTTTCTGCTTGCAGCTGCCACCTTCAGTGAAGGTCCATCCTGTGTTTCACCGCTCCTTGCTAGTTAAGGAGGCTCCACCAAGTCCCTTGAGAACGCAAGTTCCCCCACCCCCATCAGTCATAGTTGAGGGAAAAGAGGAATATGAGGTGGAGGCAATTTTGGACTCTCACAGGAGAGGAAGGGGAGTTCAGTATCTGAGTATCTCAGATACTCAGTATCTGAGATACTGAATACTGAGTATTCAGTATCTCAGGAAGGGCTATCCTGAGGCAGAGCATTCCTGGGAGAATGCAAAGAACGTCCACGCCCCGGAGCTGGTCAGTGACTTCCATCGGTGTTTCCCCAGCAAGCTGAAGCCTCACATGCTGCCCGGCACTCCAGCGGTTAAACAGCAGGCAGAGGGCATTGACAGCACGCTGGAGGAAGGTTTGGTAGGGGCCTTCGGGTCAGAGAGCGCTGGCACACAAAGCCCGCAGCCTTCCACTTCCGGTTTGCATTTTTTAGGGGGGAGGGGGGCTGATTCTACTAATGATGTAGCTGTCTTGCAGGGCCAATCGATTGAGTTGGGAGAGGCACCATGGACAGCAGACAGAGCCTCATCACCTGCGCTTTCATCTCTGCCGCCATTACCCAGTTCCCATGAGAACTCAGAAGGGGAGGCTGAGAGTGAGGAGGGGGATGATGTGATGGAAGACTTGAGTGAAGAGGTCCAAGGTCATTGGGAGTCAGAAAGGAATCTCAAGTATCTCCTCAGTGTGCAGCCTGGGTTTGTGAAAACTAAGAGGAGGAGACTGGCACCACTCTAAGGAATTCAGAGTGTTTAGTTGCGGTCGTTGGGGGTTAAAGTGAGTCCAGCAAGATTCTGCCTAGTAGGTGTAAGCTAATAAAGTAACTGAACTGTTCCTGGATTGTCCCGCTAAGTTTCTTGGGCTGAACCTGGCATCATCCAAAGAAAGAAGTACTTTAGCTCTCCAAAGTTTTTCTAGAAGATGACCAGCTAAAAAATAAATGGTAGGGACAGTTCTCAAAGATAGGTGAACCTTCCAGAGGACACAGCTGCTTTAAAAGTTCAAGGAGGTATGTTTCACTCATAGCATGCTTTTTGAAGCATCTCTTTCAAATGCTTTATTTATTTATTAAATTATATAGCTGCCCATCTCATATATGTGTTTCTTGCACAACCTTAGAATAAGTGCCAATTAGATTACAGGCTATGCAACATAATACAAAAAAAAAACCCCACTTTTGATTCACCTAAATGCAATTTGAATGGCATTGTATTAATAGCATAATATATTAAGTATTTAATAATTAATTATAGTTCATTCTTGATGACATGCTGAAACAGATTTGAAGGGCATTTTATACCATAAAGATTGACACATCAAATCCATATCTCAAGTCTCCTTTCATTTTTTAAAGAATTTCAAAGAATTTGTTATACATGAAATGACAGCTTCATATAATATTTAAGAAATTTTAATGATTAGCAGGTTCTTATATTAACAAATGATAGATTTTTATCTGTCCAATCATCAGCCGAGTCTTGTTAATCAAAGAAAACAAGACTTGAATGTTAGCAGCATACTGTTGATACCTCACTCCAAATTGCCAGATGACTCCAGATAGATGTCAGAAAGCATGGCAAATCATTTCTAATACCCTCATGCTCTGACATTTGTTTGTTTTCTGTTGGGGACTTCAACCCAATATGCTTAAGCAAACTAAGCCACTATGTAGTGTCCTGCTGGGATGAACTCAATACTAACTGAACTACAACTACCATTCAAATACAGGAAGACAAATTTAATTAAAAGTTAAAGTCAGAAAGGCCAGTACAGTTTACCTTTTCACTTACTCTGAGATTATTTTGTGGCTTAAAACATAATTTATTGCTTGATGTGCATGAGAGAGCTTGGTCTATCCTTGGCTTATCCTGGACATTTACTTTGGAAAGTCACAAGTCATCTTCTGAACTAAGTAGCCATTTCTAGGTGCCGTCATTTATTTTCAAACATCACATCCTTAGAGAACCGTATTATGTTTGGTAGAGGAATAAATCAACTGCCCGAAAATACAGTAACCAGCAAGAATCTGGGTAGAGTTAAAAATGGAAAGATTAACTTATTCTCCAGCTGTCAGCCCTTCCAGGTAAACCAGACAGGAAACACTACTAGATGAGCTAATTCTACTTTATTGTAAGGGTACATTAACAGAATCTTACAAGTCTGAAAGCACAAATCTCCCGCCCTCCCTAGTTACCACCTGCATAGTTAGGGCAGGTCCTTCCTAAATTTCTTTCTTTGACCGTTACCCTGTTGTGGACTCCTTTCTCTTTTTTCTGATTGTTCCCTAGGCAGTATCTCTTCCCCCTCTCCACCACCTTCCAAGGTCACCCTCACATTCCATCACACTAGCTTAACTCATTTAAAACCAAGTTGCCTGAGTTCAATATGGAGAGACTGTGAGGGAGTGAAGTTGGAGTTGCTGCCTCTCACCCCATTTCCCTTGTTTCCATGATTACTCACAAGCATCCAGGCCAGCTTTCCAGCTGCCTGTGATAATGAGCCGCACCCTGGCGTTTTCAAGGACGTGGCAGCCTCAACCCCATCCAGGATCTTAGCTTAGAAAAGCAAATATTAAGACAAGGTGGAGGAGGAGGTGTGTGTAAAGCATGTCTGTGTAAGAGGAAACGTGACAAGGAAACAGCCTACAGACGGGGAAGCAGAGGCGACGTCTAAAGACTGGCAGCTATATCGCAAGCAGGCAAGAGGACTGTCATTCAACTGTCAAGTCCACAGGTTGTGGTGAGCAGCCTATCTTGGTGGGAGTCCTGCCTGGAGCTTGGAGTTTTGCTGGGAGCTCAGCAGCAACCAGAAGAGGAACAAGCACACTAAAGCTGCACCTTATCTCAACCAGTGCAAGAATATTAGGAAAAGATTTAAAGGTTGTATGCCACTCTACAGACTTTTCAGAATTATATATTTATACAGACTTTATACATTTTATAGACTTTTGCTTGAACTAAGTATTAAAGGACTGAGCATTAAACACATATTTACATGACAACATCACCTTGTAAGTCCTAGATAGGTAGAGAGCAATAGTCTGTTATTGGGGGAAGGTGTGTGCTGCAATAAAGCATTTTGTACAGATTTGCTATGCTGTGGTGTGTCCAGGCCCTGGAAAACAAAGAACCCTCAGAGGGATTCAATCCATAGCAAGTTAACAAATAAAAGCAAAATCCCCATCTAATGAGTATTTGAAACATTATTCAGGTCATTAAATAAATGATGTAGAAGAGCTGCTTTGTTAGTTTTTATTCCTGTTCTCAGCAGCCATACTTATTCATCCATTGCTTGTTCTTCCCCTCTTACTATATCACAACGAAGGTATGTCAATAACGGTGGAATTGTTCCTATTACCCTTGTTTCTGCCTCCCATATGCCTTCTACGTAAGTTGTATAAAAGCTATGTGATTACAAAGGCTTCACACAGAGTATTTAGTCACATATACCATGCCTAGAAAATTCCAGAAGCCAGTTTCCTGACATAAGGGCAATAGACTTATTGTAAAGAGACAGCATCTCCTAAAATTGCTGCTGGTAACGGAGGATATTTTTTCACCTTTGCAAATCAACAAAAATGGTGGTAAGCTTGTATGGGGGCCCAGGGTGTCTCTGCAGAATCCCAGAGACAGCCCTGAGAACAATAAGCAATGAAGAAAAGCTTTCCACAAGCTTCAGACATTTTTAATGGTTCATACTTTATTTCTCTCCTGTGTAAGTATCTTATCAATGGAGCTCAGCTCCCACTCTTATACACTCAAACCGTTTTGGTTGGTTTGCATACTTCTAATGGCAACAAATTCCTCTTGGACTGAAGGAGGGCATTTTTTTCCCATGCTAAATTTAATAAGTTAATACAAAGGTCTCAGAAAAAGAAACAATAATGAATAAAAACAATTTTTCTTAACACTGTGTATTCTTTCCCTTAGCTGCCACCTTGCCAGCTGTTTATGAGTTTGAAAGGACTTTAAGATTTTTTTTTCCTCATGAAATCCAGTTGAAGCTCAGCTGAAGATAAAGGTTTCTTAACGTCTCTAGTAAATTTTGGAAATGATACTTTACTCATAAAAGAGACTGGCATTCTTTGAATGTTTTTGAGATGCTTCTCATCTTTAGCCAGAATTTCTATTATAAAATCTCAGCACTGTAACAGTTTTACTGTGAGCTGTCAGACTCTGTAATAAAAAGATATTTGGATAAGATAATTCCCAGATTAGATCAGATACTGGATTTAAGAATGGTATAAAACCATCCAAAAAGGATTTATAAATTAAAACAATGATTGGTAGTTTTCAGATTTGTGCAGTCGGATTTTAATATCAGAGCTTCCTCCTGGACTGAAAAGAAGTTTCCTAAATTCATTTTCAACTGGCTACTAAACTTTAGTGTATTCTAATTCATTAAAAATCAGTCAAAAATCTATACAATTCTCTTGATCAAGACAGAAATGATTCTCCATACTATGTGGTGCAAGACAGATAAGGATTTTCTAAAATGGAAGAAAACAATTTTGAAAAAAACACTTATCCTCTTAATTATTTAAAACTATGGCACAAAACACTTTCAAAATAGAATGCATGCCACTGTAGGAGGTATATTCAATAGCTGGTCCTGAGGCAAGATCTATATAGCAGCTGACAAAACCACAAAAGCGAGGCACACAACTGCCAAGGAAACAATAATAAATAAACTGAACAAAATGGAAAGCAGGGTTAAAAAAGGCAATTCTCCAAATATTCAACATCACATCTGTCCCTTAGAGCAAATGAAATGGGGTCAATTTGAGAGCTCCAGATGTTTTCCTTTCTAAGATAGAGAGCTTTCTACCAGTATCCACAGAAAGAATTTGGCCTCAATTTTGTCCCTAAAAAGTTAAGATAACTATTTAGAGAATTGGCAAGTCTCACACAAACCTTTGGGTTAGGGATTGTCATAAATTATTTCTTTGCTCAATGCACAGCATGATGGAGCGTTAGTCTATCTGAGTCTTCCAAATGGAAACATAAAAATATCACATAGTAAAATAAGAAACATTACAGAAAAGCCACCATGCTAAAATATATACTGTATCCAAATACATCAGTGCAATAAAAAGTCAACTAAGCCTATTGAAATCAACAAAAGTATGTTCTCTGATTCTTTCAAAGAGAAGAACCAAAAAGTTACCTGAATCCCTACGGATTACTGTTAAATAATAGTGAACAAAACAAAAGAGCAGGTGGAAATGCCTTCTCAAGACTTTAACAAATTTTGTCCAAATAACTATTTTGTATTGTATTTAATGAACACAAACATTGCAAAAATCAGTTGCAGAAGGCTTCATGTTGGATTGACAAGGAATTATTTTCTGTTCCTTCATCACAAATTAGAAGCACATCTTAATATCATGTTTACCACATTGTGACTGCATAGGAAAAGAAACTCTTTCTTTGCATGTAGTATTTCTCCATTACACTACTGATACTCCGCCATTCAGCTGAATGTAAGAAAGCTATTACAGAATTATTCACTCATGTGTGGAAATATTGGCCATCTATGCTTTTTATATGGAATTGATCAACAGCAAAGAAACTATAATGGTAAAACTAGATAATTTATTTTCTTGCTATATATATTGGCATTAAGGCTTACACTATCTTAATGAATTTGCTGGTACATCTATAGTTTCATTTCTGTTCTGCATTACCAGACTTACAGCATGTCAAATAAATCATTGTAATGAAGTTTGATGAACAAAGATTTTGATGGTGGTACACCATAATTATAAACATCAGCAGTACGGCTTTTTTCAATCATGAAAGGAAAAGCACTTTGATGATGGCCTAGAAAAACTGCTTGATTAAAATTACTTTTGGCATTTCAGGCAATGGAAATCTTCAAGTATTGCTCTGACCTTTACTCTTCAAAAATGCATCTTTTGTTAGTAAATTGCAATACAGTATCTTTAATCATGCAATATTAGGGACACTGAGAATCAGAAGAACATGCAACAAGTTTGATTTATGTATGTAAATTTTAAGGAATCTGTACCCATGGTAAAAATTATTCAACTTCTAAAGAAAGAAACAACTATAGCATTCCAATGATTTTTCCCCTTTCATATGGAAAGAATCAAATGGTTAAAGAAATAAACTATCTGTTCAAACAGACATAATATTATAAAATAGACTATGAACCCTGATTTATATTCAGATTTCTTCTTGATGGATGAATCATAAATTTAAAACTTGGGTCAGATTGGGTGTAAGTCTCAATATAAATCGGAAATGACCAGTCAGTGTTTTTATCATTTCTGCACATAATGTCATATACAAAATGACTAGTTCACAGAGGAAAACTTTTACATCTATCAACATGTTATCATAAACTATAATATCTTTGTTCAAAAACATGACAGATAACAAACTAGAAGTTATAATGAGAACAGATGTGTGATTTTATTGCTCACAATTTTTTAGGTAAAGTTAAACACATTCTTGCAATTAAACATCATTAATTTGAGGTTGGGATAGAAGAAAAGGTTTGCTGAAGTTTCTCTTCTTTTTTCAATCATTATTCTGAACACAGATCTTTTTCACCATTCTTTTCAAAGGAGTTGACAACCAGCTGACCATTGGATCCTTGTTGGTTACAGTTTTATCTGTTGTTGTTGTTGTTGTTTAGTAGAAATTTAAGGGGCAACAAGCAGGTCAGGTGTAAAAGAGACAAATATAATTTTAAACTCAGAAATGTGTTTTCAATACCATATTGTCAGCCTTACAAGGTAGCTCAGACCAGAAGCATGCCCAGCAGTACTAGCTCTATCCTTATTGTTAGGGTACATTAACAGAATCTTGCATGTGTCAAAGTACCCCTCCCATCCCTCACTTTTACTCTCCTGAAAACTAGGGAGAGTCTCCTCTGAGATGCTTTCGCCAACCCTCCTCCTTCAGACTCAAATTTTGTTTATCATACCATTGTCTAGGCTGAGGCTCTTCCTCCTGTCTCCCAAAAACATTCCAATATACCATTACATAGACACAATTGTTGGTGGACTTTTGGCTAAGATTGTGTATAGGAAAAAAATCATTCCTGGTAACCCCAACCCTTCTTTGCTTTAGCAGTATAATTAGAAGGGAGGTGTATCAATCATTTTATGGTTTGTTTGTTAAACATTTGTGAGTCAAAAGCCTTGCCAATAGATTACTAATCACCCAGAAATTGAATATACATTTTATCCTTTTATTTATCAAATTTATACAGCCACCCATCTCACACAGTGACTAACAGCTATTATACTGTATTTTGTGTGAAAAAGTCAACACTTTGCTTTTTCACACAGTTCTTTTAAAGTGACCTTTAAAAAAAATGCAATATCCAGAGCAATAATATGGCAATTACCACTTTCAAATACATCTGTCTCAACTCAGTTATTACAATCACTTAACGATTTGTTCAGTTCCTATGTTATATCACTAGTATTCTCATAGCTATGATTTACAAGGACTTTAGTTCTTCTACTATTTACACATCAGAACATCCAAGTTATATATTTACTTGATCAAAAGATGATCATTAATATATGCAATATATATATTAAGATATATATGCAGAAATATGCTAAGATATTTACAGGCTCCCTGCTAATGGATTAGAAAAATAATAGGATATGTAGTTTATAAAAACTCTAGAAAACATCATTTTTCTCTCTGCAACTTTCTGTTCCATCATCTCTATTAGTTTCCCCAAACACTATCTCTACCATTTTCCTCAACAGAACAGTGAAAAATGAAGAATATATAAATAAATTACACAATTTTGTTTGGGTTGCATGGTCCACAGAGTGACAGAAAAATGAACTCCCCAGGGAGTACACCACACATCTGCTATTTCACTACTGGATCACAATAATGAATAATCAGGAAAACAAAAGACAAACAAGTGGTAAATTTGGAATGATTCAGTACTTACCAAGATGTCAGTCTCAAATATTTTCTTGGCTTTCGAACCAGAGATATTTCTAACCACAGAACCATTGCAAAGAATGTGACAGCATCAGTCAGGAACCAGTGAGCTAGGAAGGCTATGGCCATAATAAATGTTTCTTTAACTCATTTCTCCTCATAACTGAACATTCATGTCATCATCTCTTAATTCTCACACTCTTCTGAAAATATTTAAACTTGAAAATGTGATATTATGTGCCAATATGTAGTTTTGAGTTCAGAGATACATATTGACTCATTATGTTTTAAACCTTTTCCAGTTCCTAGCATAAAATCTACTTTTCACAGTTTAACACCCAGATTTATGCACGATCCATAGCTACTTTGCTTACCCAAAACGAAGGACATGAATTGACCATAATAAATACCTGCACAAAATAATTCATTCTATATATGAGAAAGGAGTTTAAGACCCGCTTTACTAACTGCTAAATAACTTTGCTGGTTATGGGCAAGAATATGGAAATAGTCTGATTTATTAAAGAAATGAAACAAGGATTCTTATTTTCAAATCAATTCAATAAAAGCTAATAAGTTGCTGGCCACAAAATGCTTTGGGATTTTATGTGCACAATACTTCCCTCCACCATCACCACTACTGATGCTAAAGGGGGTGTTTTTTTCCATTTGCTTTTAAAATACACCCACTGTTAACAGCATAATTTCCAATCAGTTTCCAGAAACGCTTGGAAATTGGTGCACGTCTGCACCACGAGCTTGACTTCATTCACTAACAAACTGAAATATCAAGCTGTACAACAAACTTAATATTTCTTCTATGCTCTTCCACTGCCATCCATCATGCAATAACTTTTTACAGGTAATCAAATGAAGCTATTGTCAAATCACATTATCTCAGGTTTGATTTGTAACATTAGCCTGCCCCAGGTGGGCCATGAACAATCTTTCTTTTCCACAATGAGGCTTTCCATCACTTTTTCCTCACTGTAGTCTCCAGTCCCACCTTAAAAAGCCAATCCTGTATGTCAAAAAATCCTTAGGATAATATGAAATATGATCCCGTAGGATACAGAGTGAAGTGGGGGGAAATCATCAGAAATCATCCGGCCTTTGAACAGACAAGTCTGAATTTCTGGTCTTGCAAGGCACTTATCACCAATACAAATGGAGACTTTAAGTTGGGCCAATGATAATTTTGAGACAGTATGGAAGAGCCAGTCTGGTGTAATGATTAAGGCACCAGGGTAGAAACCTGGAGACCGTGAATTCTAGTCCTGTCTTAGGCACAAAGCCAGCTGGGTGATCTTGGGCCAGTCACTCTCTCCCAGCCTTAAGAAGGAAGCAATGGCAAACCACTTCCAAAAAACCTTGCCAAGAAAACTGCAGAAACTTGTCCAGGTAGTCACCAGGAGTCAAAAAACTCGAAGGCACCCAAAATAAATAAATAAATAAATAAATAAATAAATGAATAAATGCACAAAAAACATGTATCGGGAATTGCTGGGTATATAAGGAATTGTTGTTTATTTACAAAATGGCTGTTGTGGTTACACAAAAACAAATGTAATTTGGCCAGGATTATAAGAGAGAAGTGAACTATAATTTTTTTTAAAAAATCACCCATTCTTTTGAACTCACAGTTTCTGCTTTTACTATTTTACAAAAGGTAAGCCAGGGAGGCTAAGAGACAACAAGTACCTTGGCCAGGAAACTGAATACAGGAAAGAGGCCAATCATAAATTTGTTCCTATAAATACAGAAATCATTCTGGTGATGGTACAGAAATACTGTACTAACTATTCATATTCCACCCAGAGTTGCTGGGACTTGGGCAACATAAACATTTAAATTATTGTTGGTCACACAGTCAGCCAGAAGTTTAGACTGGATTTGGCATCTCCATCCAGCTATGAAGTCCTTCTCAAAAACCTGGGATAGGCAGATGTTATTGTTTGATGGTTTAAAAGGTATTGTCGCAGGATATAAGCTGTTCCAAGTAAAGCTGCCTTTTGCAATTGACTGATGGTGATTTTGTCAATGCCAACAGTCTTCAAGTGGTACTCCAGATGTTTTGGGATTGCACCCAAGGCACCCATTACTATTGGTACTATCTTTGCTTTCTTTTGCTATGGTCATTCTATTTCTATTTGCAGGTTTTTGTATTTGGTTATTTTCTCCAGTTCTTTCTCTTCTATTCTGCTGTCTCCAGGTATTGCAATGTCCACTGTCCAGACTTCTTTGTCTTTCTTATCAACAATTGTTAAGTAAGGGGTGTTACGTGGCAGGTGCTTGTCTGTTTGAATTCTAAAGTCCCAGAGCACTTTAGCTTCTTCATTTTCTGTTACTTTGTCTGTTTTGTGGTCCCACCAGTTTTTGCTTGCAGAAATGGGTATTTCTTGCAGATATTCTAATGCACCATTGTTGCTACTTTGTCATGCTGCTGTTTGTGGACAGTCTGTGTGATTTTTTTGCAGCAGTTAACTAGGTGATTCCCTGTTTCTTCAGCTTCTTTGCAGAGACAACATTTGCTGTCTGTTGCTATCTTTGCAATTCTGGCTTTATATGCATTTGTTCTTAAACTTGGTCTTGTGCAGCCAGAATTAGCCCCTCTCTCTCTTTCTTCAACTTTCCTGCTCTTAGCCATTGCCAGGTCTTGTTGTTATTTGCTTTGCCTGTTAGTTTTTTTGTGTACTGGCCATGTAATACTTTGCTTTGCCATGTCTCTTTTCTGTTCTTCATTTGGTCTTTCTTATAGGCCAATTAGGTTTCTTTGGTATTCAGTAAGCCTTCATGGTGTACTAGCTTCAGTGCATCTTCTTCGCTGTCCTTCAGATAGTCTTCTTATGCCCTTTTTTCTTCTTCAACTGTCTGGTGTACTTGCAACATTCCACGCCCACCTATACTCCTTGGTAAGTAGAGTCTGTCAACGTTGCTGCATGGATGAAGGGCATGATTCATTGTCATTACTTTTCTTGTCTTCCTATCCAGGGCTTTCAGTTCAGCTTGAGTCCAGTCCACTATTCCAGCTGTATATCTAATGCCTGGACTTCCCCAGATGTGAATCGCCTTGATGGTATTTCCGCCACTGAGTTTGGACTTTAAGAACTTCTTTACTCTCCTGATGTATTCGCTACTAATCTTCTTCTTGACTTCACACTGAAGTCAAGTGTGTCTGATGTTTTCAGCCTGAAGGATGCCCAGATATTTGTAGTGATCTTCTTCATCCAGACTCTTGATGTTATTTCCATTGGGCATCTTGATTCCTTCAGTTTTCACTATTTTTGCCCTGTTGATGGTAAGGGTAGCACATCTGTCTAGTCCAAATGCCATTGCAATATCTTGGCTGCATATTTGGACAGTCTTGAGCAGTGATTCCATTTCAGATGGTGTTTTTCCATACAGCTTCAGATTGTCCATGTAAAGGAGGTAGGGTAACCTGGCAGATGTTTCGATGTTTGATAGCCACGGTCTGACTTGTTCAGTATTGTTGACAGAGGAATCAATGCAATGACAAACAGTAGTGGTGGTAGTGAGTCTCCTTGAAAGATTCCTCTCTTGATATTACCTCTCCCAGTCTATCACCAATGACCAGCAACCCAGCCTTCCATTGTGCCACTGATCTTTGCACAAAGCTTCTGATGTTTCTACTGACTCCTGTTATTTCTAGGCACTTGATTATCCAGTCATGTGGCAGGGAGTCAAATGCCTTCTTGTATTCAATCCAAGTTACATTCAGGTTGGTCTTCCTTCTCTTGCAGTTTTCCAAAATCATCTTGTCAATTAGGAGCTGATCTTTTGTCCCTCTGCTGTTTGTGCGGTTTCCTTTCTGCTCAGATGGAAAGAGCTTGTTTTCAAGTAGATGCTGTTGGACTTCATCAGCTACCACACCAATTAGCAATTTGAGTTGTTGGCAAGCAGGTAATTAGCCTGTAGTTGCCTGGTGCTGCTCATTTTGCTGAATCTTTATCAGGTAGGTTTTGCCAGATGTTAACCAATCTTCAATTTCACCTTGATGCAATATGTTGTTAAACTGTTTGGCAATGAGTGGGTGCAGAGCAATCAGATGTTTCAAACAAAAACCATGCAGTCTATCTTCACCTGGTGCTGACCAATTCTTGATCTTCCTTGCCCTTTTCTCCACCATTTCTGCTGTTCTTACAAGTTATTTCATTTCAGCCTTTTATTCTTATCTACCTCCTTTATTAAAGCTGCATTCTTGTTTTATTTCTTTGGGTTATCCCATAGCTGCGCCCAGAACGGCACTGCTTCTTCTTTGTCAGGTGTTGACTGGTTCATTGCAGTTTCTCCATTGATGGATTGGTAAAAATGTTTCTGATTCAACTGAAATTGGAGATTCTGCCTGTAGTGTGCAATTCGAGCTTCGTATCTGCTGATCTTCTTGACTATGGCTGTTATCTGTTGCTTTATTATTTCCAGTGCTTCCTTGATCTTCCTTGTTTCTAGGTGATATTTCTTGATCAGGTATTCTTTGGTCTTTTTGTTCTTCAGCTTTTCTTTCAACCGTTCTAGCTTGCTTGCATCTGACCTTAGCATACTGTTCTTATTTTCCAATCTGATCTTCCTTTTCAATAGTGCACTCTTTGGCTTTTTTTCTTGTTTGTTGATTTTGCATCCAAGGTATTCAATTATAACTGTAGCCATGCTGTATATCAGTTGGTTTGTTTCTTGCAGTGAGCTGGTGCTTATATTTGATATTACAGTGCTTATATTTGATATTACAGTATATATAATAAATTTGATGTTGTTGTTGTTGTTGTTGTTATTATTATTTTCCAAAGCAACATCTCTAATCATTCCCAGTCAAACCACATGACGCTCTCCACAAGCCATAGTTTATCATCCCCACCCCCCCACCCCGCCTTTAAGGGATGCCTTCAAAATCAAATGCTGTTACACCTACTTGCCATTTTTTCATTAAAAAATTCCTGTGAGGCAAGAATGATTCTACAGGAGAAAACTTTGAAGGCCTTTCTACCTATTCAACACTACCCTCAGTCATTTAACGCTCCCAAATAATTACTGTTTTCTCTACAGTGCATAATTAAAACACCAGTACAGAAAACTAGTGAAGCTTTAAAAATCCCTCTTTTTTACAGTTACCCCATCCACCCAGAAATCAAACAGCGTAATTATATTACAGGTAGTCCTCATTCAGTGACTGCCTCATTTAGCAACTATTTAAATTATGACAGTGATGAAAAACTAACTTCCCAACCAATCCTCACATTTACAACCTTCACAGGTCTGTAAAGCAAAGGAAAGCTGAAGTAAGATCGTAAGCACAGTTGCAGTTTCACTTAGCAACCACGTCACTTAACGACCAAGCTACCAGTCCAGCTGTGGTCGCTAAATGAGAACTACCTGTATATTCTTCTAGGCCAGAAGAACCTTCTTTGCCTAGGCTTGTCAGCGCTAGATCATTCTGAACAAAGCTAAGGAGAATCAAATCTATTTAGTACTCAGATGGGAGATCACTGAGAAAGCCCAGGGCTGAAGGCTGTAAAAATAACCCAACCACCCCCCCCCACACAAAGGCAATGGTAAATCAGTTTTGTATTGCTGTCAAGAAAAACTACATTGATGTGTTCATTTAGTCACCAGAATTTGAGCTTGATTTAAGGGAGTCTTTACTTTTAGCTCCAGGAGAAGTATGCACTATCCTTATGTTCTGCTCAGAGCCACAGATAAAGCAAGTAGGGAGGCAAAAAGAAAAACAAAAACAAAGCAGGTTGGGAAGGCATCTGAAGTTATTGAACATTTTTGTGTCTTAACTGAGACTTTTCCATAAAACCATCTCTGTAGCTGTTGCGCAAAGCATAGCCCACATATGGACTGATGTATGGCTGAGAAAGGAAACATTCTGAATCAATCCAAGCAGCTGCCCATCTATGCAACTCGCCAAACAACAGAGTGTGAAACACAAATTCACATTTTGAGGGGCCCCCAGGCACTTTTTCTGTTCAAAGAATTAGGAAAAAGAGAAAGCCAAGTCAAGCTCATTGCATGATTATGGGAATGTGTGCATTTCTATAGGATACTGCAGGATGTACTTGGGTGATTGCCTCACCCAATTTGAGAGATAAAGATGGAGCTGTAACTTATTTTGACTATAATTTTTAAATTTTAAGTAAAAAAAAAAATCAGGTTGTGGAAGGAGTTTGAAACCCCCAAGGCAGCATGATAGAGCCAATGAACACCATATTGAGAATGCTGAATTAAGGACCAGGTCTTCTAGCTAACTAAATTCATAGATGGTTTAAGGATGAGCATTTCTTTTTAGAATTAAATAACTAGAATGAGAGTTGAGTTGAGTTAGAATTAAAAGCATGCTAAGCAAATATATAGATACAATTTTTACTGCACGGATCCCACCTGCAACCACATCTCTCTCTCTCTCTCTCGATAGATAGATAGATAGATAGATTTTTTTTTTTACTTTTATGAACTAAGTCCTGCACCTTTGGTTCTACAATTCAACTAGCAACATGGCAAGAGTAGTTGTTTCCCAACCAAGATCATGGCAATTATGTGATGCCACCAATGACAGGTGGTGCTTCTCACTGAGTAGGAAGGACAGGCAGGAGGGAATTATTATTTTATTAATTTAGCTCACTACTTGTAAATAGCTAGTGAATGAAGAAAGAGCCACAAACAGGAAGATCACACAGCACCCATTTAATATAATTACAATATGTCATTCTTCTACTGACGTAGGAAGCCTTCTGTTCCTTCTTCACATCTAAGACTATGTTATTTGTTTTAGAAAAGAAACCACCAGACATCAGAAAAGTCTCCTCTCTGCAAGCAAAGCAATACAACTACCCATCCTCGTTGCTGGTTTCTCTCTCTCTCTCTCTTTCCTTAATGCTTCTAGCATGGCAGCAGGCAAGCTGACAAACTTAGCAGGCAAACTGGTAATATCTGTATGTATATACTGCTGTTGTTATAGCAAAACAGATCAGTAAAAACAATAAAGCAGAAGTCTATGCATCCCAATAACTGTCAAATATTGTGTTGTCTCTATGTCTGCTTCCTTTCCTTCTTTCTTCTGCTCTGATCCTATGAAGACTGCTGCAGCTCACAAAAGTTTATGCCTTTTAATAAAAGTTGTTAGTTGGGAGAGGTGCTACCAGACTCCTCCTGTCTTTTTATCACCAAAGACTCACACAGCTCTTTTCCCACAATATCTCTCCATCCTCAAAAAACTGTTTTCAGCAATGAGCTTCCAACTATCTTAATCTATTCCTGACATTTCTGATGTCACCCAACCATACCACCCTTTGCTAACATCCATGGCTTTTTTCTCCTTTCCCCTTATTACAGAAACCTCTATGTGATTTTCTGCCAGCCCCTTAACTTGGCTCTTTACAAAGATGCATATCCTTTGAAAAGTTGTCGTGCTCAAGCAAAGCCTACCATGGACAATTCATGTCTACAGAATGGCAACACTGCAGCTAAAAAATTAGTTTGATTGCAGAAAAGCTACTATATTACATGGGCTCTTTTGATCATGTGTGAATCTCAGCATAAACTATATAACTCCATGGAGTACAGTCAGTACCATGTACTTCTTTTTTTCAATATAGTATTTTGTTCACTGAAAATACTGTATTTTGTTTTGGCTGTTGCTGATCAATTCTCAGAAGCCTTTTCAGAGGTATGGATATAGGAACATGATGAAGTCATCATCTCATTCTGAACTACCCTTTATTTATTGAAAAGATGTAGACAATATCTTTACCTTTCAATAAACTCTGCTAAAATCAATGTATAGTATTTAGCTGTTAATTCCACTTTTCTTATCTAATCTAAAGTGCTGTAGCTATTACAAAAGTAAAGCTATAAATCCAGCAACACTAAGGAAGTAATCTAGCTAATGCTATGAAGTAAAAAGCCAAAAGCAATAAACTAGACATTAGTACAGTAATTAAAGCTAATATGCCAGCTGACTTACTTAAACTCAACCAACTCTAGCGTTACATAAGGACAAAACGATGGCATTTTATTTCATTTATTTTTCTATATACTTTGAAATAGATTGATATAATTGCAAGCCCCCTAACAAAGAATTCCCCATTGGCCATTAGTCCTCTTGATATGTATCTATACTGAAGTATGCGTGTTTCATTATTTTTTTGAATGTATAACTTTCTTCCAAGAACTCAAGCTAGCTTACATGCCATTCCTTTATTTCCATTTATTTTCACACCACCACCTTGAGATGAATTAACTGAGGTCACACACATTCAACGATCTTCCTGGCTTTCTGAAGATTTGAACTGGAATATCTGAAGCAGTAGTCCAGTAGTTTAACCACTATGTCATGACACAGCACTGAACCAACATGAAGATCTTTGTCTTCCAAAGAATAAACCAAGTACTAGGCCGTAATAGAGTTATGAATCAGCTAAACCATCCAGTCTTCTTTAGAAACCCCAGGGTGCAAATACAAAGCAGGACAACAGCTATCATTTTATGCCCAGGATTAAGAGCCTTCCTTTCAGAGACTTGCAGGCCAGCAAAATAGGGAAACATCTCTGTGTTATTTGTACATAATTGTACATTTTCAAAGAAGAGCTGACTAATGCAACAAGTGGAATCTGTTTTCTATTTGTGGTGCCAGCCTTATTTGGCTTGGGCAAAATACAGCTTTCTTTAGTAAACAAATAAACTATAAACCAGTGACCCAAAGAATCTTTGCTGAAATCAAAAAGCCTCTCTCTCTGAGAACTGGAGCCTTTCAAGAGTTTCTAAGGGTATTTCTTCAGATCCTCCCTCATGAATATCCTGTGGTCAAGCAGGACACATATCTGTTCTCCTGACCATTCCCAAACACAGTGAACTATAGCTCCCATCATCCACAATCAGCATGAGAATGGGGTGATGAGAGTTGTAATTCAACCCATCAGGAACATACTTGAATGAGGAAGACCGACCTCCAAAAAAGAAAGAAGAAAGTAGTTTACAAACAGAATTGTTTAATGCAATTTTGTATCCTATCAAGAATTTCATGAATAAATACATGATAAAGATGACGGTTAGAAAGTAATTTTTAAAACAAATAAAATAAAACATCTGTTATTTAAGTGACCCAGAATAAAGTTAATCTATTCAAATGTAGATGAAACATGGGGAAAGAACTGGGAAGATAAGCTTTTAATTTCCACTTGCTTAGGTTGACTTGACAATATCTCAACCCAACAAACGTCACAGGGTTGTTTTGAAGGTAAAATAAAGATGGAGAGAAGCAGATATACAAACTCTTGACCTCAGAAAAGAAACATGAGCCAGAAAAGTATTAATAAGTGTGTGTGTGCATGTGTATGTGTATGGAAATTTAGATAAGAGCTAAGATATTTGTTAGAGGTAAGAAGTTTGTATTTCTTTGAAGTTGAGTAAACAAGCATTTATCCATTTTTTATCCAACTATTCAACCTTCTGAAAAGCCATATATCATGTTCACATTCACTTAATAAAAAATTAAAAGAACATAATATTTTTAAAATGTACTAGTGAATGCAGAGATATTTCATTTCAATTAACAAACCGAAAATCTGAATTCTTCAAAACCACTGGGAATAAAGAGATACATAATTACGCAACATATTATTCAAAGCTACCCATTCTCACCTTTGCAATCAACTGAGGTCTTTCATAAAAGAAGAGAAAGGCACACTTTAAAAAAATATTTTCCATACCAGAAAAATCATTTGCACTGTATACTGTACAGAGTAATTATTGTGTAAATTATTCCAGTTTAATTCACCCACCTCCTTCTCTGGAGCATGCTAGGATATTTAATGCTAGGACAGTCTAAAATAAATCTAACTGGATAAATAATGTTATTCTGGGCTGTTTGCAATTAAAGGAGCTCAATAATTAAATAAGGGAGCAGCTAAGCTACTAAGAATGAGAAACAATTATCTTAATGCAACCTTGAAAGTTTTTTTAATTTGTATGTGCATGTATGTATACATATATCAAACTATATCTATCTATTATCTATCTATCTATACATACATACATACAAACACACACACAGATACATACACACACAGGTAGTCCCTGGGTTAAGAATGCCCAGTTTAAGGACAACCCATAGTTAAAAATGGAGTCTATTGTAGCAAAATCTAAGTTAAATACACAATGATTCAAGCTAAATACACAATGGTTTGAGTCAATTACACAATACTACTTATATAGTATTATACAATAACACTGTTCCGGCTTACGTACAGTTTCGACTTAAGGACAGACCTTGGGAATGGAACTCATTCTTAAACTATATACAGAGTGTCAGGTTCGGTCAGCACGAGGCTTCAGGGAAGCACGGGGCTGCAGGGAAGCTCGCAACCAGACCACGCGGAATCCACCGGCGGTAGCTAGCGGGGAAAAGAGGAACCGAAAGCACCGCTAATTAACGAGCCACCTGCGGCCAGCTAAACAGGAAAACCACAGCGGAAGCTTTTAACTATGAACTGATAACGGCGCGAGCAAGCAAGGAACAGGGCCGCAGGGCAGCGAAACAAGATCGCAACGCAGCACAGAACCCGCGGGTCTGCACGTAGCAGGGAGGGACCAACCCAGCCGGAGGGGGACTGGCAATCAAGGACAATGGACTCTGACCGACCCTGCCATCATGAACAATCAAGGGGGACATTGGGGGGCCCAATAGTCCACAGCTGCAACGCGATCACGAGGCGGGAAAAAGCGCGGGAAGGGGGGAATATAACAAGTGATGCAATTGTACCAAGCCAGTCCTGGCTTTGCTTGTGACTACTACGTTACGCATGAGTAAACCTTCTTTGTGAACCACACGTGTCACGAGAGTTTCTCTGTCGAACGGGGCAAATCTCGGCTTGGCGTGGCTGCGGCGGCGGAACCCACGAGTCGACTGGACGGCGGAGGCCGTGCGGTTCGGGGTCGACAGACCGGCGAGGGGCGAGAGCAGAGGGGACCGAGCCGTGGAGACGGAGGCAGCCGCAACCACCGGCGGGCAAGCGGAGGGTCCGGGACACCAGGAGACGGGGCGAGAGCAGATGGGGCCCGAGACCCGGGCAGCAACAGCAGCAGCAGCAGCGCCGGGACCCCGGAGACCCGCTACGATCCCGAGGCGAGGGGAGGCAGCGGCGACTGGCAAGGCGACTGCAAAGCGAGGGGCCGGACCTGGGGAACCCCCGACGGGCGGCGGAATCCCGAGGCAGTATCGAGACCTGGCGGCAGCATTCGGGGAGAAGGAGTCCGACCAGCTCCCACCACACCGGTCCAGTGATTGCGCCATCGAGCTAGAGCCAGGAGCGACCCTGCCTAAGCCGAAAATGTACTCCCTGTCGAGGAGGGAGATGGGGGCCCTGCGCGAGTTCATAGACAAG
This sequence comes from Python bivittatus, assembly GCF_059951505.1. Classification (NCBI taxonomy): domain Eukaryota; kingdom Metazoa; phylum Chordata; class Lepidosauria; order Squamata; family Pythonidae; genus Python; species Python bivittatus. The sequence continues at coordinate 43,728,589 of NW_028277098.1, read as the reverse complement.
AACCTAGCGCGGGGATTCATCCAACCCGCGAAGTCACCATTAGCGGCCCCGGTGCTATTCCGGGAGAAGAAGGATGGCTCGCTCCGTATGTGCGTAGACTACCGGGGGCTGAACGCAATCAGCACGGAGTACAAATACCCCCTCCCCCTGATGAAGGACTTGATGTCGCATCTGTCGAAGGGGAGGGTGTTCACAAAACTGGACTTGCGCGAAGCCTACTTCAGAGTCAGGATCCGCGCAAAAGATGAGTGGAAGACGGCGTTCAACACCCCGCTCGGAAGCTACCAGTTTTCCGTGATGCCGTTCGGATTAAAAGGGGCCCCGGGGGTATTTATGCAGCTAATAAATGAGGTGCTGCACGACCTACTCTACCGGGGCGTCCTGGTCTACCTGGACGACATCCTCATCTACACCGAGACCCTGGCGGAGCACGTGAGCCTGGGGCGCACGGTGCTCCAGAGACTGCTGCAGGCACAGCTGTACGCAAAGCTCTCGAAATGCGAGTTCCATCGAGAGCAACTAGACTACCTCGGCTACCGAATATCCAGCCGGGGAATTGAGATGGACCCGGCGAAAGTAAGGGATGTCCTGGGCTGGGAAGCGCCGCGAACCCGGAGGCAACTCCAAAGCTTCCTAGGGTTTGCGAACTTCTATCGCCAGTTTATCCCGAACTTCGCCCAAATCGCCCTTCCCCTAACCGACCTGCTAAAAACCAAGGGCACTGGGAAACCCCCCAAGCCCAGCATGGCACTCGCGTGGACTACAGAATGCCAGGGGGCGTTTGAGGAACTAAAACGGCGGTTCACAGCGGAGCCGATCCTGCGCCATCCCGACCCAGACCGGCGGTTTATAATCCAAGTGGATGCATCAGACGTGGCAACGGGGGCAGTCCTGCTCCAACCCAGCCCGGAGGGGGCCATCCACCCGTGCGCCTACGCCTCCCGCAAATTCACCGAGACGGAGAGGAGGTGGATGGTGTGGGAGAAAGAGGCGTACGCGGTCAAGTTGGCGCTGGCCACGTGGAGGCATCTACTGGAGGGGGCAACTGAACCGTTCGAGGTGTGGACGGACCATAAGAACCTCGAGGCCCTGAAGACCCCGCGTAAGCTATCCCCCAAACAGGCACGGTGGTCCCAATACTTCGGGAGGTTCAGGTTCACACTGAAACACATCCCCGGGAAGCGCAACTTCCTAGCAGATGGACTGTCTCGCATGCCCCAACACGCCAGCCTACGGGAGGAGATCGTGGACTCCGTCATCCCCGCCAGCAGGCTGGCTGCAAAGGCGGTGACCCGAAGCCAGACCAAGGGGGAGCGACGGGACGCGGCGCCTGAAGTAAGGCAAGGGTTCGCGGAGGCGGCGGAGCGGGACGCTTGGCTCAAGCAGAACCGAGAGGCGCTAACCGGCCAAGAGGGGTTGTGGTGGCACGAAGGAAAGCTGTACGTGCCCGAGGGTTGCCGACGGGAGGTCATGGAGAGAGCCCACGACAGCCGGAGCGCGGGGCATTACGGCTTCGTAAAGACACTCCACTTAATCCGGCAGCAGTTTTGGTGGCCCACGCTCCGGAAGGACGTGGAGGCGTACTCGGGGGGTTGCCCGGTGTGCGCGACAGCGAAAGGGGCCAAAAGCAAACCTAGAGGCCTACTCCAGTCGGTAGCGGAACCCGACGGCCCTTGGCAAGAGGTCGCCATGGACTTCATAGTGGAGCTCCCGGAGAGTAAGGGGAAGACCGCCATTTGGGTGGTCACGGACTTATTCTCCAAACAAGTGCATTTTGTAGCATGCCGGCGAGTCCCCACGGCCGAGGGGCTGGCGAGACTGTTCGTGCAACATGTCTACCGACTCCACGGCGCACCTCGACGGGTCGTCAGCGATCGGGGCGGCAACTTCATCGCGAGGTTCTGGCGGGAGTTCCTGAAGCGGGTGGGGACGAAACAAGCCCTATCCTCTGCGGCGCACCCGCAGACGGACGGAGCCACGGAACGCCTGAACGGGGGGCTCGAACAGTACCTGCGCTGCTACGTGGGGCACCAACAGGACGATTGGGCGGAGCTACTACCATTCGCGGAGGTGGCATACAACAACGCCGTCCACAAGAGTACCGGGTTCTCTCCGTTCAAAGTAGCCACCGGGAGAGATTTCGTCCCCATGCCGGAGCTGCCTCAGCCGGAATCCCAGATCAACTCCCTAGACGCCTGGTTCGCCCAAATCGACGAGACCCGGCGAGCGGCGCACGCGGCATTGCAAAGAGCCAAAGCCGACTACAAGAAACACGCGGACCGCAAGAGGCTCCCCGAGGAGAAATGGAAAGTGGGGGACCAGGTGTATCTGTCAACCAAAAACCTAAAGACGCACCAGGCATCAAAAAAACTCAGCCCGAGGTTTGTGGGGCCGTTCCCCATTACGGAGGTCATCAATCCGGTGACCGTCAGGCTGACGCTCCCGAAAAGCCTCGGGAAGATCCACCCGGTGTTCCATTGCAGCCTGCTAAAGTTGCACCAGCCAGGGAATGCCTGGCACAAGGCGGAGGGAGTGCCGCCACCCATCATGGTCGGGGGGGGAGCAGCACTTCGAAATCAACCGGATACTGGACGCCCGGAGGCACAAGGGGCAGACCCAGCTCCTAGTGCAATGGAAACATTTCCCCAAGTCCCACAGCGAATGGGTGAGTAAAACCCACATAAGGGCGCCGGACCTAGTGCGGGACTTTTACAGTAAATACCCCGGGAAGCCGAAATAGAACCGAGGGGGGGGAGTTGTCTTCAGGGGGGCGGCATGTCAGGTTCGGTCAGCACGAGGCTTCAGGGAAGCACGGGGCTGCAGGGAAGCTCGCAACCAGACCACGCGGAATCCACCGGCGGTAGCTAGCGGGGAAAAGAGGAACCGAAAGTGCCGCTAATTAACGAGCCACCTGCGGCCAGCTAAACAGGAAAACCACAGCGGAAGCTTTTAACTATGAACTGATAACGGCGCGAGCAAGCAAGGAACGGGGCCGCAGGGCAGCGAAACAAGATCGCAACGCAGCACAGAACCCGCGGGTCTGCACGTAGCAGGGAGGGACCAACCCAGCTGGAGGGGGACTGGCAATCAAGGACAATGGACTCTGACCGACCCTGCCATCATGAACAATCAAGGGGGACATTGGGGGGCCCAATAGTCCACAGCTGCAACGCGATCACGAGGCGGGAAAAAGCGCGGGAAGGGGGGAATATAACAAGTGATGCAATTGTACCAAGCCAGTCCTGGCTTTGCTTGTGACTACTACGTTACGCATGAGTAAACCTTCTTTGTGAACCACACGTGTCACGAGAGTTTCTCTGTCGAACGGGGCAAATCTCACATAGAGACCTTGCAAAACCAAGTTTTTTCAGAGCCGCTTACAACCATTAAAATCACAACATATCTTCAAAAAAATTAAAATAATTTAATATACAATATATAAAAAGTATACCAGCGGTTTAACTATTTTTCTACAACACATACATGTAAAATATTAGCATATTAATATATTTAAAGGCCTGATATAATAAACATTTCCAACTGGCACACAACAAATAATAATATAGTTAGATGCATCTCACTGGGAAAGGCATTCCAGAATTAGGTGCCTGCTAGTGACCTGATCCTGGACATTCTGCTCTTTAGATGGGGCAGTGTTTCTCAACCTTGGCAGCTTGAAGATGTGTGGACTTCAACTCCCAGAATTCCCCAGCCAACATGGAATTCTGGGAGTTGAAGTCCACCCATCTTCAAGCTGCCAAGGTTGAGAAACACTGGATGCAGGCATCTGTACACAGCCTCTAAATACGACTTAAGTGTACAGCTTAGAAGATTTAAAATACGTTTTGAGCTACTGCTCTTCATGATCTCCTCCCACAGGACCCAGCAGAACTACAAGAGTTGTAGCCATCCCAGGTCATCCTACTGTCAATCCCTGATCTCCATGATCATGCTCAAATGTTCAAATCCAGAGATTTGGCTTGGCTAAATTCCTTGAGGTTCTCAGCAAGGCCAAAAGAAGTAAATTAATCCAGAAGATGCTGGATATCCGAGACCAAGTGTCTCCAGGAAAAAAAAAATAGTTATCTATGTGCTCTGTGGGGAAAAATACAGTGAAGACTATGGGAAAAATAATGAGTAGACAGGGCAGCAAAAGCCAGCACTGGTCACAGTGATGGAGGTGGAAGGAGGAAAGTGAGAGTGAAACAGCAAGCATCATTCCAAGTTGCTGCCTATTTGCCTCTCCCAAAAGGATGCAATGGGCATTTTTTTCCTGGATTTTTTTTCTTCATAACTCCTGACCAAATGAGGCCCATTTTCTAATTCATCTTTTCTTTTCCTGGCTATCCCTGCCATACCATATTTGGTCCCAGTTAACCTGCTGAAGGACCAACAGAGTTCTGAGCCCCATAATGTAACTTCTTTCCAACATTCTGTTGAATTGGAACAAATAACAAATCCCAACTTACAGGAGACAATCAACATACTTGGAATTTTTTAAATACATTGTGAATGCTCTTGTAAAATGGCTCCTGAAGAGGATTCACCATTCATAAAATAGCAGCTATGGGGAGCATAATCAGCACCAAACTACTATAGGTAGGCCTTGTTTAGCAACTGCCTTGTTGAGTGACTGTTCAAAGTTACAATGGTGATAAAGAAACTTTGTGACCAATCTTCACATTTACAACCTTCACAGGTCTGTAAAGCAAAGGAAAGCTAAAGTAAGATCATAAGCACACTTGCGGTTTCATTTAGCGACCACTTCACTTAATGACTGAATGACCGGTCCCAATTGTGGTCACTAAATGAGGACTATTGTAGAATATTATGAGCCACTATCTCTTACTTCCACCTCTCTCCTTCCACCCAATGATTGCTCCTAGTCCTGCTACCCTCTAAACAAAGCACCAGACTGCAGACTCTGTTTTAATTTTATAAGAAAGCTTATTATTTATTATTTATTATTTATTTATTAATCAAATTTATACGGCCGCTCATCTCACAAAAAGTGACTCTGGGCAGTGTACAATAAGCCAATAAAACAATAAATATATAAAACAAACATTGCCTAAAAACATTATATAATAATTATTAAAAAGCATTAAAAACTATAACAGGAAAATGAAAACAGAAAAAGAAAATAATAGGCAAAGGGATAATAATAATAGTGGAACCACCTCACTAATCCACCCGTCTCCTGGGGTCCCCAGGCGTGTTGGCAATCCATTTGGCACCCAAAGGCACTCTTAGAAAATAAAGCTAAGAGTGGAGACTGATGCTTTTACTACAGCATGCTGACTAGATAGATAGATAGATAGATAGATAGATAGATAGATAGATAGATAGATAGATAGATAGATAGATAGATACAGTGGAACCTCGGGTTACGAACGCCTCTGTTAACGAACTTTTTGGGTTACGACCAGCTCCGGCCGCAAAATTTTGCCTCGGTTTGCGAACTCCACCTCGGGGTACGAACAGGATATGCGGCCATTTTCCCTCCCGTGACACAGTCCGCGGCCATTTTTCCGCCCCTGACACGTGTCTGCGGCCATTTTTCCGCCCCTGACACGTGTCTGCGGCCATTTTTCCGCCCCTGACACGTGGTCCACAGCCATTTTTCCGCCCGACACGTGATCTGCTGCCATTTTTCCACCCCTGACACGTGGTCCGCGGCCATTTTCCACCTGACATGTGGTCGTAGGGAGGGGGACTCTCCCTCCAAGCAATAGCCGCCTCCCTGTCCTCCACGCCAGAACGGATTAACGGTAATTACATTGAACCTTATGGGGAAATTTGCTTTGGGTTGCGACCAATTCGGGCTGCGACCAGAGTCATGGAACGAATTAAGTTCGTAACCCGAGGTACCACTGTAGATAGATAGATAGATAGATAGATAGATAGATAGATAGATAGATAGATAGATAGTTAGTTAGTTTAAAAAATCGTGCAAGGCAAGAGAGGCACCTGCAGACATACTGGTGCATCCAAGATCTGTATTAGATACAAGCATTTGAGTCCATTAATAAAACTGGATTTATGCTTTATCTGCATTCTGAATACTGCAAGAATCTGAGGTTGGACTGTGGAGATAACAAATACTGGCATATCTCCGAACTCCAGACAAAGTAAAAGGGGGGAATACTATTTCCATGAGGGGATGGGGTGGCGCAGTGGCTTAATGACGCTGAAAGTTGCCGGACAGAAATGGTCGACACTTCAGCGGTTCGAGCCCAGGTCCGCGCAGCAGAGTGAGCTCCTGCTTCCTCCCCAGCCCCTGCTAACCCGGCAGCTCGAAAACTTACATGAGTAGATAAATGGGTACTCTCACCCCGGTGGGAGGAAAAATGCTGGCGGCATTCGCACGGGAGACAGGAGCAGTTGCCGGTAACGCGGAAGCCGCGCAAGCCTGAAAAAGGCACGAAGCAACGGAAACCCCGCCTCCTGCGCTCACCAGCTGGGCTCTGCTGTAGGAAGGAGGCAATGGCAAACCACTTCCAAAACACCTTGCCCTGAAAACTGCAGGGACTCGTCCAGGCAGTCGCCGCAGAATCGGTCACGATTGAGTGCGGATTAAAAAAAAATGAAACTATTTCCATATTATTTTTAACTTCTAAATTCTCTTATTCCTCACTGAAAGCCAGAGGTGGGAAACCAGCTACACCAACATCAACTGATGTAGCTGACTATGAGAAAAACCACATTCTCTTCACTCTTCAGACGTTCTGAGTCACTGTGTTTTGTATTCCTGGTGAAAACACTGCTGGGCCTTTTTTTTTTTTTTTAATTCACAGAGATTAATGCCAGTGTGATCTCTGCCAGCATTTGCTGGCAGGGAAGCACCTCCACTGAATCCTAACCCACCCAGCCCCTAGCTATCAACATTAGCCTGTTGAAAATGCTATGTAAAACCGTTTTAAAATAGTTTTTCCTTTTAAAAAAAGATCCTTTGTCTAAAATATAAATCAAAATATACCACTTTGCAATACTCAACTAGGCATACAAAGTTTATAGTAAAGCTACTGCTGAATTAAAGAAAATGTCTTAGAGAGAAAAATTAAACTCCCTCACCTCTAACTCTTTCTAGGTTATATTTCTAAGAATTGGCTGATATTTGCTGTTAGATTATTAATCAACAGAACAAATCCAACAGCCAATTTTTTTTCATTAGGTAAAATAGCAAATAAATCTTGGTGTGATTGGTGCAATGCAAGAAAATCTCTGGGCAATAAATATAATTCTAAGGGCTGCTTGGTTTCTTGTTGTATCCTGGCTTGCACTCTGCCAATAAGAAAAAAATAAAATACCCCCCCCCCCCCCAAAAACCTAAACAGGAAGAAAGTTGCACTGAACCATCAACAGTAGCTGATAACAGGGCAAGCAGCTTCACCCATTCAAGACATCCAGAAAATAGAATGTACCTTCTTTTACCTTCTGCGTATTTTCTAAACCGGCAGACTGCCAATTCCATAGTAATGGTTTTCAAGAAATGCCCCTGACAACAAAGATTCTCCCTTTGCCAGATCTCAGTATTTATAAGCAACTCCAAATCTGTGAGAAAATTCAATTGAATGCAGATGGCAGGAAATTCCTTCAAAATGACAGTGGCCAAATGCAAACCACAAGACATGAAAATAACCCAACATACTAGACATGGAGAACACAGAATATAGATTTTTTTTTTCTTCATGCAATTCATAATCTGCGATTGATTACTGGGAAGACAGGCTGCAGATTTATTGGACTTCTGTAAAGCAACTATTCCATTTGCCACAATTAAAGTATATAGGGCTGAGAAATGGATGAGAAGAGTATGGAGGGTATTTTGACATTATGAATGCATTTCCAGGTAGATATACCACACTGAGAGTAGGCTGGGCATGTATTTCTTACATCTCCTCGGGTACTGCACTGCATGAAAGCTAATACACCAAGCTAATACACCATTTGGCAAGCGTGCAACTTTAATAAAATTCCCTCAGTGTATGTTTTCTTGGCTCAGAAAAAGATCAGTCCAGGGCTTGCACTACTCTATCTGTTGTTGAGATGAGTATCTCCTAACACTAGTTCAGCAAAAGATTTTTTTAAAACTTTCAGCTCCAAGTGCAGTTGAAGTCATAGACTCAGCTTATCTTCCTAATTAGTCTTCTTCCCTTCCCTTCCCTTCCCTTCCCTTCCCTTCCCTTCCCTTCCCTTCCCTTCCCTTCCCTTCCCTTCCCTTGAGCAACAGTAGCAACAACCCCCTTTGGCATCACCCCTTCTTTGTCTAAAGGAGACTCCTTTTCTCTCTTGCACTACCCCAGTCTCTTCCTCTTCTAATCAGAACCTTCCTTATAATTTGGCAGAAACCTGATCTTAAATATTATAAAACAATGGAAGACAATATCTGTAGGGTTAGGGTTAGGGTTGAACTGTGAAGCCCTTAGTGCTCTCTGAGCTTGGTTGTTTGCTTGCAGACGTTTCATTACCCAACTAGTAATGAATCAGTTAGTTAGTTTGTAATCAACTAGTTCGTTAATAAAGCAACTGGTTAGTAGTCAGTGATGTTACCTAGTTGGGTAATGAAATGCATACAAGCAAATAACCAAGCTCAGAGAGCACCAAGGACTCCATATTTTAAAACAGCAGCAAAACTAAAAAAAAAATCCTTATATATTACTAACAAAGCTGAATTTACATATCCTAGATATCTGGCATTCTGCTATAATGCCTCTGAACAGGATGATTCAATTTACCTAATATAGCTGATATCTACTAGGCCTTCCATCCTCCATGAACCTGTGCAATGTCTTTTTAAAGCAGGTAATGCAGCTGCTAAGTTCCCAATAGCAACTGGAAGAATAGGTATGTATTAACTTCTGCCTCTTCAAAAACGGTGTGAACTGTGGCCCTCAGATACCAGGGGCACTGGAGAGTACTTGATTGTAATCAACTTTTATGCATCCCTACCCATTACAATAACATACTTTAAAGATACAATTAAATAATACATATGCTGTCCTATTGGAATGTTTATTCAAGCATATTCCATTACCCTTATTCAATATATCATCTTCTCCTTTCAGCATAAAGGAAATATATTTATAGAACAGCTGTTGTTCAATCATTAAAGAAAAGTGATGTGAAAGTTTCTAGCTTGCAATTCTCCCCAGGTTTTTTTCCACTATGCTGGATTGTGTGAAATTTCAGCTGTTGTATCCTGTAACCTTAATTCAAGTATCACAGCTCTCTGAACAGTTCTTGGAGAGATTGTGTGGTAAATGCCTTTTTCCTGAATCCTCTAAAGAGCCAGCAGCCCCTCCTTTGTGTGGTGTCTCAGGGCTCAGTTCTCTCTCCCCTCCTATTTAATATCTGTGTGAAGCCACTGGGTGAGGTCATCTGATGGTCTGGGGCGAGGTATCATCAATATGCTGATGATACCCAGCTTTATATCTATACCCCAGGCTGCCTGAGTGATGCCATGGAGATTCCATCTCAGTGCCTGGAGGCTGTGGGGGCCTGGATAGGGTGCCACAGGCTTCAGTTCAATCCAAGCAAGACCAAGTGGCTCTGGGTTTTTCAACCTCCTGGTTCTGGGGACCTTCCATCTCTGGTTCTGGATGGGGCACTACCCCAGACAGACCCAGTGAGCAATCTGGGAGACCTCCTGGACTCACAGCTCCTGCTCAAAGAGCAGGTGGCATCCGTGATTAGGAGTTCCTTTGCACAGCTTAGGGCTGTGCATCAGTTGGGCCTGTTCCTGGACCGGGGGGGACTGCTCATAGTCTTTCATGTCCTTGTGACCTCCAGAATGGACTATTGCAATGCACTTTATGTGGGGCTGCCCTTGAAGAATATTTGGGAGCTTCAACTGGTGCAAAATGCAGCGGTGTGGGCAATTACTGATGCCAGTTACTCAGCACATGCAATACCACTGGTCCACGAGCTGCACTGGCTTCTGATGTACTTCCAGGTCCAATTCAAGGTGCTGGTTGTCACCTTTAAAGCCCTCCATGGCTTAGTATCAGATTACTTACGGGACCGCCTTTCCCCAGTTGTTTCTAGCCATCCTACCTGATCTGGCAGGAAGGGCATGCTCTGAGTACCATCAGCTAGGGAGTGTCACCTGGTGGGGCCCAGTAGGAGAGCCTTTTCTGCTGTGGCATCCGCCCTATGGAACATCATTCCCCCTGAGATTAGATTGGCTCTATCCTTGTTGGCCTTTCGTAAGGCCTTGAAAACTTGGCTTTGTGCTCGAGCCTGGGGCCCTGGGGATGGGTTAGAGCCCATCTCCTGGTTGTATGGATGATAGGTTAGATCATGCCCAGCTGCTATGTGTTTTATTTTTGCTTTATATTATGTATTTTTTTGTTTTTATTTGTTTTATTGTTAGCTGCCTAGAGTCATGTAAACGTGAGATGGGTGGCTAAATAAATTGAGTAAAAAAAAAAAATAGAGATAACAGTATTTTAAACAGGTAAAAGAAGGAATCGTTTTTTTCTCTTTCAGTACACTCTGATTTAGGGTTTAAGTGTTCACCAAATCAGCGATTCTGCTGTCAGATCAAGGTTGAATCCAACTGATACTTATTTGGGGCAAAGAATCAAGAAGTCATAACAAGAGGTTGATTTACAATGTTAGTTCGTATCTCTTTGTTATACATATGTAATGATTTCCACCCAACTTCTAGAAATGTTTTTCTTCCTGGATGGGATGGGATGGGAATGTGGGTACATCAGGGAAGTATGGCTACGACACCAGATTTTTCTGTTTTTAGTTCATTGTGTTGGTTTTATATTGTTCATTTATTTATTTCAATTTATATAGCCAATTTATATAGTTTTATTGGCGGTAAGCCACCCAGAGTTGTTGTAAGATGGGCAGAAAGAAAGAAAAAATCTGGATAATAAAACATTCATTCCCTGGTAGCATTTTTTTCTTATGCAACTTTGCACAACTGGCTTTGCTCTATATCTAAGCTCCCCTTAATTTCTTCCTCATTCACTTGAGGGACTTGGAAATCATGTGTGCATAACTATTTGTGCAACTAAAGGTCACTGAAAATGGAGATCACCAGGTAGTTTACAAGGAGACCAAGTATGCACAGAATAAACAAGAAACCAAATTCTGATTACAGATTTTTCGTATTTATATTCAATTGGAGTAGTATTTATCGCAATGTATGTGAGTGATTTTATAAGTGATAAAATGTTACTCTTTCTTTGCAGTTTACTACAGTGCCTCATTATTTTTGGTCTCACTTTTCAAAGCCATTTTTTTTCTCTTTTTACCCATGTGTGAAATTACATAATAAGTAACATAGATCCATTTTAGGAGATCATGTCAGTGCCTAATGAAGTAGGATCTAGCAGGATCTAATGAAAGCTTCTGCTGTAAAAACCATCAGTTTCAAGGTCTACTTTCACCCTGAATCATAGAGAAACAATTATGAAGGCCATAAGCAGCAGGTTACAGCCAGTAATACATCAGCTGGAGACAGCTGCTGAATGAGTTCAGTGATTTGAATTCCCCCTAGTGGCACTTAAATGAAAATTAAAATTAAAAAGTTTTCTTTAATGCAGTAATTTTGAGGGCAAAAAACCACAAGCTCTTAAATCAAAACACACTCCATCATGAGATCCTTAACTTTGTGCACTGCTGAGTAGTTGCATTGAAAGCAATATAATTATTCTATACAGTAATATAAAAATACTCTCCCAAAGAATGCTTTAATAAACTACAGGAATGTCCTATCATAAAACAAAACCTTGCTTGTTTCTCCTTCATTTTAAGTGCTCATCTTGCTGCATTATACTGTTCCTTTGTAACATTAATACACACACACACACACACACAGAGTGGGCACTGAGTATTTAAGGCTGAAACTACTTCTTGAACCGCTAGGTAAGAGAGATCCATACAAAAAGGTTTTTTGCAAAAAATTCCAATCTACTGTTATGGACAGAGGGAAGTAAGCAGAGAACATCTGCATATTTGTAAGTAGTTTTAACATGTTTGTTAAGCACCTGGGTTTTTTTTAATCATTCTCTGTTTTGTTTTTATACACAATTGTAAGAAGCTAGGCACAAAGCCAAGAGAAAAAAGCCTTTTGCATAGGAGATCTGGGCTGAAATAACAAAAAAACACTAATAAAATTACACACTGAAAACTCTGGATGTAGTAATGGAAATGACTGTAATAAAAAAACAAAAAGCACCTCTGTGTGTGTGTGTGTGTGTAGTATATATTTTCTTTATTAACTTCTGTTAGAGTTGGACAAATACCTGTGTGTGTGTGTGTGTGTGTATAATACACACACACATACAGGTACTTGTCCAACTCTAACAGAAGTTAATAAAGAAAATGTATCGTATCTTAAAGTAATATTATATTTGGTAGATTTTGGAATAAAAAACTTCGCAAACCAGGCATTTACGCACATTCTGAGATGTCACCTATACTGTATAGCAATTTGGCTCATGCTGTCAACTTCCTATTTATCTCATCTTGTTCTTCAGTCTTTCAGAGTTTCATGTCAACTCATTTTCTCAGTAGCACATTTTCCAGGCATCTGAGGGCTTCAGGGTTGAATGTGGTATGCCACATACTTTAGTTTCCCTCGTTAATAATAAATCATTACAATTACAATTTAGGATTAAAATATTCTACCTTGTACTTAATGTTTGCTCTCAGCAAATTAACTAAGTAGGCCATATTGGATTTGATGTTTGTACTGACCTGAAAAGAGATGCTAATAATTGATGGTCATGAAGGAACCATGCAATGGACTATCTTTCATGATAGGAGACTAATGAAATCCATTAATCCCCAAATACAAGGGACTAAATCAATTATTACATTCTCAGAAAAATAAAAATGTATTGGGCTTGATGGCTACTTCTGACTTACTATCAGTGCAACAATACAGTATTTCACTGAATAAGGCACACAAAGGAATGAAACAACAACCAATAGATCACTAGAGAATGTCGACTCTAGAGATTTTTTTTCAAAAAAGTTTTTCAAATACAATTTTGCTAATCAAATTTCTGCATTACTTCTCAATCTTCTAAAACACTCAAAAATTGTTTGTATTGTATATGCATTTCAGTAGGCATTCTACTAAATAGTCACATTTTTTGCATGTTAAATACTGTATTATTTTTTTCCTCGTGAATAGAATTGGTATTTACTCTGAAATCTTCATCCCAACAATTGGAGAATCTAAAAGATAAGTGCAGTCCAGTTTATTATTAGATATGTATCAAACAATTTCTTACCATCTCTATTCATAATGAAAATAACTGAGTGAAAGCAACAGGAATTCTCATATGCTATTACAGGAAATTATAGCACATCAAATTCGTCAGCGGCAATGCTGATCTGTATAAAAAGGAAGGGATACTTTGACCAAGGTTTGTTCTATTGCCATGAAACAATCTCCTCTTGCTGGAATTATACCTCTCCCCACTATGAAGCCATGACCAGCTTCATACTGAATATAAGAAGCATTCTGATAGGGGACACTGAACTACTGAACACTTTCACACTGCATTTCCATCATTCTATGCTAGCAACCAATATGTAGTAACATGCTCAAGAGTATCATCAAGAGCATTTGTGTTTATGTAAACTGGCACAACTGGTTCACAAGAGTTTGTCTTAACAGATATAAACAGTAAAGTCCATGCTTACTCCAAAATGCCATAGCGTTTAGTGGCATTTTGTCCATCATTAAGATCAATAACTCTAAGGGACAGAATTTTGGGGGACAGGTTCAGTTGACATCATCAGTCTCCTAGGATGGTCCTGGAAACTATCAAGTTCTCATATTCATAAATATTTTCCCCTATGGATCATGGGTAGCAGAACAGCATCTGAGAGTTGCACAGTATAACAAGAAGTTATATGCAGAACTGAGATGAGTCCATGGAGATATTAAAAAGTCAGGACAAAAAATATGTCAGCTATTATCAGGGAATAAGAAACCTATGGAAACATTTGAGAAGTACCAGATGTCTCACCCTATTCCCAAATTAAATAGAATTAAGTGAATTAAAAGAACTTCTAAAGTAAAACAAAAGAGAGGAAGTACCATAATTCTTCATTTATAAGTATTCCTGAGACTCTCCCTTTGGCACAAATGATATAAGCCTGCTCTGTAGCAAGGAGAATTGCTTGTTTAGAGTCTAATCAAAATTTGTTTTTCTGACTAAACAGATTATGACATGGGAATAAACAAAATGCAGTTAATTTTGGGCTCTGCTCCTTTGACTAGACAGGTCTCCCAGGGCTTGGATCCCACAGTGATGCTCTTTGACCTCAGCACTTTGTTTTGCTTCAGACCGCACATCTGTTCTCTTCAAATCCTCATTCTTCCCTACAGGATGATTTGGAACAGTACATGCTGCCTACGTCTCACATGCACCTCTTTCCCAACTCAGTGGGAGAAGAAGAGAAGGAAGAAATAAGATACACTATTGTTCCAATATTCCAGGTCTACTTATTCCAATGTATCCTTCTTATCTGATTGCTACAAATCTTCTTATCTGATTGCTACAAACCTTGTGGGAAAGTGTCTACAGGTCAACTCATCCTCATGAATTCACCTTCTTTGATTACTACAACTCTGTGAGAGAGTATCCTGAAATCTACTTATCCCCTTGCATTCACCTCAAATGATTACTGTACATTTTGTGAGAAAACATCTACAAGTTTGTGTTTAAGCAACACATTCTCTGTCATGAGGCACCTTCCAATCAATATTTTCTAGTTTTCATGGCTTCATCAGCTCTGAATTCCACTGGGGCAGTAATCCACTGACGGTGAGAGTGGATTACTGCCCTAATTTTCTGCTTGCTCACTCTGGGAAAAAGAATGCTCACCAAACAGACCTTTGCCCTGTTCTAGCTAGGCTACTCATATATTCATACTGCTTCCCTTTGCCCTGTTCTATTTTAGGTAGATTATTCTTCACTGGGCAAGTGGAAATTTACCTTATGGCATTAGCGAGACATCCAGATTGTGGCAAGCTATTCTAAATGTGATAAGAAGACAGGAGAGCAATAAAAATGACAGGCAGGCCAGCAAAGTTAGGCCTAATTTGGCTAGGCAAGATCTAGTAGGGCAACATGGAAAACAATTCATAGAGGCATTTTTCTTGAGATCATTTGTAGGGCTGTCACTCAGGATTTCTCTTCTCAGTACCATCCAATTTATCCTGAGCTTCTATTTTTTCATGTTCATTTGCAGTGAACTTAGTCCCAAAATATAAATTCACATTTTGGCATATAGATCCTCAGATAATTTTCTGATAAGACGGCCCTTAAATCAAAAGGTATTTACCAATTAAGGGTCCAAAGGCAATCAAATACACATTGGGCAGCCAACCTAACTTTTAATTTTTTTTTCTTAATGAAATTTAATTTGTCACAAAAGATGAAAACAGCTGTGGGAAAATATGACAGGATTAAAAATGGAAAATAACAATACCTGAACATCCCTTCCCTTCCCTCCCCCGTTTCATTAACATGGCAGGGCAATTTCACAAAAGGCGTGTACCTAGAAACATGCAAAGATTTATGATGGTAATACAGCAAAATAAAACTAAGATTGTCCTGACACTCTCTGAAATTAACACAACGCTGAGTTGCATACAACTAATGTGTCACAATATTATCTGTTACAGTTCTATTTTTCACTGTCTGTGTGCTAAGTTATTCTACTTAGGCTAGCGATTTCCCTCATTATGTCAAAATTAAAAAAGGAATAAGAACAAGAAATTATTCCTTTGACATTTCTAGCAAAATAAATCTCCAAGGAGCAAGTATTTGGTATGTGGGAAAAGGTTTCCTGAAACATTTCTGTGTCAACACACTCTTTCCCCCCACCCCCAATGATATGCAGCAGAGTTTATGAAGGGGCGGATCGTTTACAAGCAGTATGGATAATCCATTCAAATAGAACATTTCCTTATTTAGAAAGACATGAGAATTATTCCAAAGCTATGTAAGTGATCAACAAACAAACCTGGAACTGACCTGTCCCCTCCAAGGCAAAAAAGTTCTGATGTAAGAAATCTGATCTGGTTAAAGGGATGGAGGCAGCTGAAGGGGATTCCAAAACATAGAAAACCACAAGAACAAAGCACCAAATCTGTTAAAGCCTTGGTTTAAGAGATCGTTTCTATATGGAGCAAACCTGAAAGTTAATTTGAATAACAGCTCTAGGACTAGTTATAATCTTTAGAAGAGATTTGTAGGCCTACAACAAAGTTCAGTCTAGCACAGATCCATTCCCAGAATCACCAAATAGATTTTTAAGTGAAGCCCATAAGCAGGGTATGAATGCAACTACAATCTCCTATTTGTGTTTCCCAGCAAACAATATTCAGACAGTTTCAGTCACTGAAAACAGCCATCATGACCAATCCCCACTGATAACTTTATACTTTGTGACAATTTCTCTGTTACGTGGATTCCCACTTCCCCTGAAGTGGCTAGTAGAGTAGCAAGACTATTGTAGGAACAAAGAAAAAAATTTAAGTATGCCTAGCCCATCCACTCAAATTCTTTAAACGAAGAGCTCCACGCTTGTCAAACCCCTTACAGCATGATGAAGGAAGCAAGAATTACAGACTTCAATAAGCTGCTTCAATGCAAGGATTATGGGCAGAGCAGAGAATCTTGGAAACTGAAACTTCCAGCCCTTGTTTATTAGTGTGTTCATTTAGGCAGAGTCTCTGAATGTCCTGAAACTCTCCTTCCTTGGTGTTTCTGAGATAAGCTATTAAAACACTCCCATCCTTTCTATTGGTTGTTTATATCTAACATTCATTCAGTTACTCTCTCATACCACTGCAGTTTTAAAGCAGAGGTGCAGACAGCAGATTCAATCATGGAGGTCCTGCAACAGATCTCTTTGGATCCATAGTTAGAAACTTACCAGAAAGCAATGGTACTACCTGTATTCACATATTTTATCACAGCAGAGTTTATCGTGGTGGATCTGCATGTCGAACAGTGATGTTGCTTGACATCAGCAGTACTGGGACCTTCAGTAATCCAATCTTGTCAAGAAAAATAGAGTATTCCATATATCTTTGGCACCGATTCTAATGACCAAAATATATTTCACACATTGCAATAGTGATAGAATTGATAATTGATAATTAAAATCCTTCACCTGGAGTTTAACATACCTTCTTAAATTTTGTGTGCTAATATCTACAGTGCATTACCACAGCCTGCAGAAAAAATAACAATGAGGAAAAGGAAGAAACCAAAACAGAGTGTTTCCATGGAAGCCAAACTATTATTCCTAAACAGAAAAGTCAACAAACATATTCCTGGCAAGACCACTATTGGCAATAAAAAGCCAAAGTAGTCATCTAGCCATAAGAACAAATCCTAGGCCCACTTTAGGACAGTGACTTTACCAAAGTGTCCCAATAATGTCTGAGCTTTTAAATTCACCAGAATATCAGTGGTGCTGGATGGAGCAAGTTGGATGGAATACACTGCTTTGGGGACTGCACTGCCCAGAGACCAGCATAAACCCAGAGACCAGCAGAACTGGAATGTTATTGTGCTGGGTAACTAGACAAAGCTGCTGCAGCAGCACACCACTTTTAAAAGAAAAATATTGATGAAATAATAAGCAATTGAAGCAAGCAGATGCTGTACTTGTGGGCATTCAGCAAACGAAGACATTGCAGCGGTAACAGGCCCACTTCCTTGTCATTCTTATATTTTACCAGTATTCGATTCATCTGCATTTCTAGGGTACTTTTTAAAAAAACAACACACAGTAATGGAAGAGTTAGAAGACTGCTCACAAAGAAAGTATAGGGGTAGAAGACAAGTGAACAGGAAAAGTAGGCAAGATAAGTGGGCAACCTGGAGGACACAGTACCAAATGACTAGGGAAGGAGTATGGAGATGGGCAGTGGTGTTCTCCGAAGTGGCAGAGGAAAAAAAAAAAAGGATGGCTGATGTCCAAACTATGAAGTCTGTCTATGTTCCATGATGTAACAAACATTTAGATTAGATACTATGATAGTTAGGATGCACCTAAGTCTGTCTGTAGGATCACTGAGATGAAGAAACAATAGCTGATTCCCATTTTTTACAAGCACAAATTCTCCATTCTTAGGTGAAATATGGGTATTCTTTAGAACAACGGAGAACATAGTAATTTTCTATATCATTCCTTCAAAGAGGAGACACAGTACTGAAAGCCAGGATAGGACAGCTATAAATTGACTTCACATCATACAAACTTAAAAAAAACAAAACAAATCAAGAGGTTCAAACATGCTTTCCCACCATTTGGCACAAATTGAATCAAGATGCATCTACTGCTGAACAAGATTCTGAGGCAAAAGTCCAAGATATATCTAACTGATCCCTATTGGAAGATTAACATTTTTAAAGTTATTAAAATCATTTTCACAACAGAAATCATTTCTAACAACCAAAGCAGACAGCCTTAGGTTATGGGTGGAATTAAAACAAAATCCTCACATTATCTTTTAAGATGTTGTATATAAGAAGGACATTTTTGTTGAACTTAATGTTTGTTTACCAAGGAAGTCTGACAGACTTGAAATGAAAGTGACAGAGAAGCCAGAGATTAGAACAAATCTGTAAGCCAAACACAGAATTTTTTTAAAAATGGCCTTTTATTGCTCATATTTTTAATACTCTCCCCTTATACCTTTCCCAGATTGTTCTTATTTCCCATAATATCAAAGTATTCCCAGATGATATAACAAATCCTTTTAAAATTGTCTCATTCTCTCCTGAAGCCTGTACTATGGATGCCAGTTTTCATTTGCTAAACATTATATATCCAAGTCCAAAAACAGGCTTGGATTTCTTTCAGTATTGTGCAATAGAAGTATTATCCTAGCGCACACCATTCTCCTTGAGGGAAAACTGAAACATGGATATCATTTCCACAAAGATAACAACCAAATCTGACACCACTTTTAATATGCATCTGGATTAACACCTGCCCAAAGAAGTTATTCTGACCCATCCCGATCAAGTTACCCTATAATACAAATCTTCACCCTCCACTCCTTCTCCCATAATCTTGAATCTTGGATATCTAGAGTATTTCCAAAAATTGTCACCAAAGTATATGATGGAAAGGGGAATTTACGTGAAATTATCATATCAGCTATCTCTAAGAGATCTGAATGTCTCCCACCCCAATGATGTTCAGGAAGCTACTGAAGACCTGGTTGTTCTCCCTGACTCTGAGGAGGTTGAGGGTGGAGCCCCTTATTGGATGCAGCTTTCTTTATGATTTTTTTTCTTTTTTGGTTCTGTTCTCACTTTTTAAATTGTAGATTCACTGTGAGTCGGACAGCTTCCAAGTTGCTAAAATAAAATAAATAAAATAATGACATGAATATTAATTCCATTTAATTAGATTAAAGCATATTACTTTTTATACTGAACCCACTCAGTTTGCAATGTGGACCTTGACATGATCTTTGGCAAGGAAAAAAACACCCTTAGTAACTTAAATATTGGCAACTGCATCTTCCTCCTTAATATATCTGAAACAGGTTTTCTTATAGGGATGTGGGAGCAATGGTGATCATGATTTCATTCAAGACACATACTCTACTATGCATACTTTATAACTATGCATCTTGCATACTAATAACAGGCACCAAGGTTTACTACTTAGAACAAAACAAAAGAATAAAAGCAGCAAAATATTTTTATTAGGAATAACCAAAAGTCACAATCAGAAAACCAGGTTTTGGGATGTTCAGAAGGTTTCTATGTACTGAATTAGAATAAAAACAGAAAGATCTAGATATATTATTTGGAACCCCTACTATATTTCAGTTATGAATAATGGGACTAAAACTGAGGCTTTAATTTCATTTTGATTTGCTAGATATAGTCCCCTATAAACAAAATACAACCCCCATTATCTAGCACTAGGGTGTCTCCTTCTACAAAGACTTGGGCTCCAGTGTAGCTGTCAATCCTACCCCACCATGCTCTGATCTTCACAGTACTACTGAATGAATGCTTACAGTGTCACATAGCTGCAGCTATCTCTTCCACAGACTTTTCTAGATGGTGCTTTCACTGCAATCTCATCAGTTTCTTCACAGCCTCAAATCTTCCACTTTCCAAAATTCCTACCTAAAAATTCTTCATGAGAAACCCGGAACATTGCCAAACCAATGAAGAATTTGCTCTTCCTCAACAAACCTGAATGAAGGGTGACAGCACTTTACAAGAAGATTTGATAGGAACAGATGTGCCTATTTGAAAACTGGTATAAGAACAGCGCATCAATTTTCGGAATGATTTAAGCATCAGAAAGATCATGAATAACAAGTTCTGAATTGTCAGCACAGGAAGTTACATTTTCTAAGCAATCCAATATTGAAGCTTACAATGTGGGAACCATTTTGTTTCCAATTCACTTTACCTAAAGGGACACCCATGCCTCTTTAATATAGCATAATTATTTCCTTTGCAGCCAAATAGTCTCACAATACTGCAACATGTTTGCCTGACACTTCACAGCATGAAACACACACATACATACACAGTAGGGCCAAGATCCAAAAATCTCACCTCTATAACATACGGAGCAATTACATTAATCACAGAAGCAGCTAAAAAAAAGGCCCTTCACGGGCTATGTATTAAATTTTTATGCGGTCCAACTGGCAAAGATCTTCAGAGCAGTTTGCAAATAGAAAACACACAAGGTAAGTCAAGATGCATTCACATAATATACCCATAAACGGCTATTGTTTGGCCTCTGTCCAATTGTGTCTACTGGTCCAAAAAGATCTGACAGGATTGGCTTGCTTCAGACCCAGTTATGCAATGTCATCTTGTTAGATCCAGGAGATATGACTTCTCTCTTGCTGCATCTGCCCATGAGATCCACATGGACCCAACCCTGTTATGCTTCAAGACATGGCTCTTTTCACAGGCACTGGATGGGATACTGTGTGGACCCACTATCAAATCTGAGACTGATTGTTGTGTAATTGTGGAAGTTCTTTAGGATGTTTTTTAATACTATGTCAATTGTTCATATTGTTTGTTTTTAACCCTTGTGACCATCCAGAGTACTGCGTGAACAGGGGATCATAGAAATTGACATTATAAATAAATAAATAAATAAATAAATAAATAAATATCTTCCCTTTCCACTCAGTCTGAGCACCCAAAGTGACTAACATTCAATAAAATGCAAGATACACAAAAATAATCAAAGATATAAATTAACCCAATGTAAAGATTAATTAACCATTAAAATCTTAATGACAATGCTTTGCCTTGGTTCTGCTTCTAAAGGAAGAAGAGAACAGAACTCCCAAAGAAACTTTCCAAAGTTCCTATTGATAATTTTATACAACAAGACTTTCTAGGCATACTTTTAATCAACTTGCTCAAGAAAATCCAGAAGATTATTGAATGAAAAGGGTGAACTTAAAACTATGCAAGCGTTTGAATAAGGTATAAAACTGAGATATATAGTAAAGAATTGTATTTGATTGTAAATGTTTTAAGAGATTAGATTAAAATTCATACATGGTTGGACATAGTAACATATAGATTTTAAACTAGAGATATTTTTGTTGAAACATGTAGTGAAGAATTAAGTATGTTTTGATAGTGGTTAGAACTGTAACTTTTAAGAATTGGAAGAATGAAAAAGTACCTATGCAGGAGGAAGTTATTGAAAATTATGGAATGTGCAGAGATGAGTTAAATTGATATTTGAAATTAGAGTAAGAAGATAAGCAATCTTATATGACACGGGATTTGTTTTATTAATGATTGGATGAGAAAATATAGTAATGTAATGGATTAGGAAATTTTATAACAGAAATTTGATATTAATTATTATATATATACACATATAATCGATGGATAAAAATGTATTACTAATCCTATTGAAAGCTAAAACTTCTTGTAATAAATGATTTTATAGACTAGCTATAAATGATTAATAATTGATAATTGATAAGTATACAAGTATATTTTGAATAGATGATACGAGAATTTATATAAATGAGTGAAGATTATGAAAGGGGCACCAACGAGTTGGTAACTGGTTGACACACGGTACAAAATGGAAGATGTTTTTTTTTATGCCTTTGTATGTTTTTGTTTGTTTATGTATGTTTTGTGTTTGTTGTAAAGAATAAAAATTTTTATTAAAAAAAAAGAAAAGAAAAGAAAATCCAGAAGATGAAGCTTATTTGTGATAGTAGCTCTAGAACCTGCAGCTTTCTAAAATATATTTCCTCCTCTTACATCAGAGGAAGCACTTAGCTAAAAACTGAATCCAATGTTTTGCAACAAAATGTAGCATCTGATGAGTAGCTTAAGAACTGAGCTTTTCAGATCCTTATATTTTTTTGAACAGTGGCTTTTTCAATTATTTTTCTGACAATCTTTTGTTCTGATTCTTGAAGCAGCAACCAGTTTTAAAGATTGACAACAAAAGTCTTACCCAGGATAAGGTAATTCTGTCTCCATCAATGGATTTTAATTAGACTGGTTATTAGGGCTGTGCATACTTCCAAAAATGATTCTTGACATGATTCTGATTCTGGAGACAGGCTTCAGATCTTGCACAAAGACAAGCATCTTTAAGACTCTTTAACGCAAATTGAGTTACATTAACATTAATGAGTAAATTCCTTAAAAGAGTAGCTTCTTTTTTTTTTCAAATTCATGTACTGTAGAAGCCTGAAAAGAGTGATGGCTGTGGAAGCACTTTGTTCCAAATCATTGCTGAAGCATGCAGAGCCCCTACTAGGTAGTCCTAAATATCTAGCAATAACTAATGGAAGGGCTGTGCCTGAAAAAGGGATTAGGTTTATTCTCAACCATCTCAAAGTAAGGCTGGAAAAGACTCCTATGAAAACAGAAACCTTTCCCTGAACTAAGCAGGACCGCAGGATTTAGAAAACTCGGCAAGGCCCAGAATTTCAATTAGCTTTAAAACTGAACTGATATTGTGACTCTGCAGTTGCCTAACTTTAGACATGATCTCTCTAGGATAGAAAGGTAAGTTGGTTTCAATAAAATACTATTCCTTACAATGATGACAGTTATTTATTTATTTATTTATCTGTTTATTTATTAGATTTATATGGCCTCCCATCTTACATAAAGCAACTCTGGGCAGCTAACACACTAAAAACATTCATATAATAACAAAATACAATAAGTAAAATACATCAGAACATAACCCCCGCCCCCGGATAATAAACTAGTTAACAACAAATACATTCAACTCAGGGACTCAGCCACCTCCCAACTGGGGTGGGGGGTGGGGGGAACAGGTCTTAAGGGCTTTAGAAAAGGCCAGCAAGGTTGGGGTTAACCTAATTTCAGGAGGAATGATGTTCAAGGGGGCAGATACTGCTGCAGAAAGGGTACACTAGCTGGGTCCTACCAGGTGACAATCTTTAATCCATGGGACCCAGAGCATGTTCATCCTGCCAGATCTGATGGGGTGGGCACAGTCAATCAGAGAGGTTGGCAGAGGAAGGGGCAGGGCCTTGTCATTCAGGGCAGGGTATTTGTAACATCTTTACCAGAATGAACTAGGCTTTGATTTGAGGAATGCCTTATCAATGAATGTTTTGCCTTATATTTTAAAATAAAGGCATATTTACGCTTTAAGTGGGATATAATGTTTAATTTTACACTTACAAAGTCTGCCATAACTCAATTTTATAAACATTTAATCTGAAAGAAACCATCTCCAAGTCATTCATCATTAAAAAAAGTACGATAATACAAAATGCTACATGCATTAAATGAAAGAAAATATGCATAAAATTGAAAATGTATGAGTTGCTACTTGGATTATGTCTTTGCTAATAAGTTCAATAAAATTCATCTCCAAAATACCTATTGATAAGGAATCATCTACATTGCTGTCAACATACAACCATCTTGTATGCTTCCAACATGCTGATGCAACAGATCATAATTTTGCATAGCACCAGCTCCTTAAGGAGTTAATGCCCTTCATTTCAAATAAGACAATATATATGTATATAGCACAAAAATCAATGTACTGTGAAATCTGACTCATTTTCTGCACTCTCATCAGACATGGATGCAATGTTAAATTAAGCCAAACGTGGTTTAATATTCTAGAATGAGGAAATATGGTGCCAAATGAACTTGTCCCATAGTGCATAAATGGACCAAACAGTCCAGATCCCCTGGCGAAGACACCCGTAATAGCAAAAAATGAAGGTTTGTTGTCTGAACTCACTATATTTTTATGTTTTTTTAAAAAAACTCATGGGGTAAAATGATCCTCTTTAACCATTCATGTAATTATCTCATTGCCATTGACGTTTCATTTCAGGAATGCATGTGTAGCAAAACATATTAATTTCCCTGTTTGTTGTTCCTCTTGCTGAATTTCTGTACACTCAAATGGCTAAACATAAGTTCAGGTGCACAACTTTTTTCTTATGTGTCTCTTGAAATTACATAATGTCTGCTTTTGCCTTTCTCCCTCCCTCCCTCCCTCTTCTCTCTTTTTAAAGAACGCTACATTTCATAGTTGCATACTCACTGTTGCATTATGCCCCAAGATAACAAATGTATACAATATATAGGCTGCAACCAAATGTACGGTGGTACCTCTACTTACGAACGCCCCTACTTATAAAATTTTCGAGATACGATCAGCTCCGGCCCCAAAATTTACCTCTACTTACGAACTCACCTCAACTTACGAGCCATTTTTCCGCCCATGCCATGTGGTCCGCGGCCATTTTTCCGGCCGTGCCACATGGTCCGCGGCCATTTTTCCACCCCTGACACGTGGTCCACGGCCATTTTTTCCGCCCTGCTGCATGGTCAGCGGCCATTTTTCCACCCCTGACACGTGGTCCGCAGCCATTTTTCCACCCATGCCACGTGGTCCGTGGCCATTTTTCCACCCCTGACATGTGGTCCGCGGCCACTTTTTCCGCCCTGCCGCGTGGTCAGCGGCCGTTTTTCCGCCCGACACGTGGTCCGTGGACGCCGGAACGGATTAACGGTAATTACATTGAACCTTATGGGAAAATTTACTTCGACTTGCGACCAACTTGACTTGCGATCAGGGTCACGGAACGGATTAAGTTCGTAAGTAGAGGTACCACTGTACTTTGCTAACATTTCCATTCAAAAGTATATTGTCCCACCTCGAAGCCTGCCTTATGAATGGCTTTTGAAAAGATTAAAAAATAGTTTATGTTTTAAAAATGAATCATACCCATTTATTCTGAAATTGATTTATTTTATTCTAAAATCAGTATTCTAAAATATTTAAATAACACTTTATTTACTATACTTCTATATCTTAATGGGACTCCTAGAGATCTCTGATTTCTGATCAGGATCATACTTCCTTAGTTTCATCCACTATGCAACACCACGGACACCCAAATCATTCACAGGGTCCTCCTTTAATTATCTCTGTTCCATTTCACTTCTCCATCTTTGACACCTCATCTGCATTATATTTTAGCACATCTTCATTCAAGCTGGTTTTTATTTATATGTTTATTTAGTATCTTTGTAAAAGTTTACAATTAAGTCATATCTATTTGCAGAAGAGAAAGACAGCCAAACTATATGGCCAGATGGTTGTATAAAATAGCATGAGATTTCAGTCAGTGTGATTCCCCCCCCCCCCAATATCGCCTTTCTTCTGAGCTTTAGATTTACAATGGAGAAGATCAGAGATGAGGGGCCAAAGAACCCCTAATGTCTCTGTATCTTCTCTGGCCAAACATGTCTATTCATTTTTCAGTCTATAGTCTACAGAGTATCAAAACCTGCAGAAACTGACCATAAAGAATGGTGGTACAAAATAAATTATATTAATTGCACACCAAAAGAACTCCATTGTACCATCAACTCATAAATACTCTATCTCCAACCTGGCACTGTGACTTGAATATCAGTAATTTCTACTGCATTTCACACTGACCAGCAGTATGGATTTGTTTAAAATGTAATCTTCCATTTATTTATACTTGTTTGTATAATCCAGAACTTCAATTGACTGCTGCAATTAACAGTCACCTTCACAGATGATAATTTATCTGAGCTTTTTCCCCCCATAATATTATCCTGGCTTGTAAACGGCTGAGTAGCTATGTTTGTTAAGCAAATGCTGTCTCAGGTTTGGATGTGTACTGCATAAACTTCTTTTATACGATACAGCCCAGCAAATGCTACAAGTTGGTCACGAAGTAGAGTCAGTTTCATATTTTTGTTCTTTTTATCCAATATTTTACTTTCTTTTAGTGCTTCGTATTACACATATTATAGCTTTATCTGCATACACCCACACAGTTCTCTGTCATCCACAGTTCTATCCACCAAGCTATATATTTCTATAATGTTCTGCTAATGCAGAGACAGACATTGCACTAATTACCACCTGCATAAAGAGCTAATCAGCAATACTTCAATCACTTTGACTAACTATTGGACAGGGAGAAAGATAAAGCAAATGACTCCCTTGATTTATTGCAGCAGTACCCATAATGAATTCACAGCAAGACTTTCATTACTCAATGTTTTCTATCTAAACACCTACACAGATTTGGCAGAACCATCATGCATCCAAAAAACTACCAGCAGGGATGCATTAAATATAAAATATGTCTGGGTCTGTATTTTGACTATTTCTAAGAAATATGCTTCAAGCAATTAAAGTGATAAATAGAAAAGGAGGGGCAGGGAAGAAAATTCTGTGCTATTTAAATCCAACATTTTGTCCTTGTGATTATACAGGCATTCAAGCCATCTTCTTATTTTCCTGGATCTTCTCATTTTTCCATTTTTCAACTAAATCTCAAACAAGACAGATGTGCTCTAAATAACAACGACTATCATTATAGATTATAGAAATCTCTTGGCATTGCAATCCCCTTCTCTAGGCAGGTTGTACACTATGATCAAAAATGGGTAGTACTAACAACAACTAACAACAACAACAACTAACAGAATTAATTATTCAGAAAATGATCCAGAGGAACAATGTTCTGAATGTAGAATGAACATTACCATAATTCTCGTAAGTACCATCCAATAGTGACCAATATGGAAGAATATTTCAAAAGAGTAACAATTCTAGTCTAATTTCCTACCATAATATCTAATAATTACTCATGTTTAATGGTTCAACTACACTCTTGGATTCAACACTGTAGCAATAAAATGTAGGGGGTTACTTTCCACATCAATATATATCCCAGCAGAAGTAACCACACAATAGCACAACTTGAGTGATTAACCCTTGAATGTGTTGCTAATTAATTGGACAATGTGGAATAGGGGGGCTTGGTGTCCATTGGAAAGAATGAATAATCTATATAGGACATCCATTATTTTGTTTGCCTTTATCAATCATCAGTGCAAAAAATTAAAAACAAAAAACTTTCTGCTGAGTCCCAAAGAAGTCCTTGCTTCTCCACCACCATCTATAGCGGGAACAGGGCACTACTATCTTGTTGGATGTTGCAACCCTCAGCATCCTTCCCTATTGGTCACTACTGGATAGTACTTATGAGAATTATCATTTAGAAACATTTGGATAACAAATGGTTCCCACTCTACGATCTACAGAAATGATCCTGCAGCACTTTTAACTTTTATTAAACCTATTGAAATTTAAATAAAATCAAATCACATGTTTATTGTGTTCCTTGACCAATGTGAGAGTCACCCTCTGAGGGAGATGGGTAGCATATAAATTAAATAAATAAATAAATATTTACAGACAAATGAGAAACATAACTACAAAAATTTCAATAAGAGTTATGAATTAAGATTAGGACCATAAATAAAGTAATACAACATTAATCCACTTCTAAAGTAAATTTTTGTTAAAGTTTTACATAGTCTAGTACACTTACATCCTACTAGTGGATACATTACCTGAATGAGGAAGAAGAACTAACATTTATTTAATATACCATTCCATACATGTGAGAATTGATCATATTCTTATTTTATGTACATTTCTTATTAAGAAATGGAAAGGATGTTTAAAATAATAAGAGGTTGCAAGAAGCTTGTTGATCTATCTTACATCACAAATAATTTCCTTATGCATGATTTGTGAATATCTCATATATCTTACCCCTTCCCTGCCATATACTGAAAGAGAGACCTTGTAAAGTTTGCACTCAACAGCAGAAAACCCCCTAATCTTATGCATTATGTTCTATGTGCCAAGAACAATTTAAGGGCACACATAAGTCTGAAGCTGATTCCTATTTTCATCATATAAATGTAACAATGAACTCTAAATCATAAGGAAGCAGGGCCACAAAATAGTTATGTATGCATCTCACTCAAAAGTTCTCAATTTTAAACTGGGATGGGACATATTCATAAGAAAGGTCTATAAATCAATAAATCTTTCCATGAAGCAAGACTTTGCTGAAGTTCTCTCCAGAATTGCAATAATGCTTTAGTCAGCACTTACAATTAAAAACTGGGAAAGAGAAAAGGAGGGAAGGCTCATGATAACAATATACTTAATTGACATAATTATGTTTCTTCTTCAATGGCAATGAGTTATTATAATATATCGGTAGAAGTGGCTTTAACTCCCTAATGCCCTCCAGAGTGCATGCTGGCTGAGCATTTGGAGACGAAATCCAACACCTTTCAAGTTTACCAGATTAGTATAAGCTGCTCCAACTAGCAGCAATTTAACTTTCCTTTTGTAAGAAGTACTTTCCTCTAGGCAAAAACCAAGCTATTATCAATTGACAGATTGAAGGACTGAATGCCCTGTCATGCACCCATACCCAGGGTCTGTGCCATTTTTCTTTCTGATTGTCTATTTTCTATGGAACACAAACTGAACAACCTGGCCCCAGAAAACAGATGAAAGAGAACAAGCCCCTCTCTTTATGCTAGCAGCAGATATACTGACAAAGACAAAAAGGAAAAGAAAAAAAAAAGCAGAATGAAGTGAAGAATGTAGGGGGAGTCATAGAAGCACCAAGGGCAGCACTGTGTCATCTTCAACTATCTACAGCCTCAGCTGAATATCCTCATATTCAGATTCTTATTTGTACCTGTTATTGTCTCTGCAATGTCAGCACAAACGGATGCAAATGACTATTAAACCTCTTATCTCTCTGTGGAAACTGACAGGTGGAAAGAAGGTGAGTGCAGGATTTTACAGTGATGCTGCATTTTATTGCACTGTCAAAATTATGTTTATTTAATGGTTACCTGTTCATTTCTGTAAGCTCTATGAAGAACAATTACTGTAGGATGGCCTAGAGGTTCGTTTTACAAATAACAGCCAATCACAGAATGACATCATATAATGCCAAGAAAACTCTTCAGGTAATAATCAAGATCCAGTTTCTCAGACCCCTCACCAACACAATCAAAACAACTAATGCTAATGCCAAAAAACACAGAAAATGCATTTCATTACTGTCCCTAGTAGTGGCAGTCTCTACTACTGCAATCATTGTCTGCAAAGAAGCTTACTGTTTTACATGACTGAACACCTGGCCAGGGCAAATACTTCCAATTTGGGCTTACATCTTTCTTGCACATCACCACTAATCCTTTCCTTGTTAGATCAGAAGAGTGCAACACTTTCAAAACAAGGTACCTGTCCAGATTAGGCAGAAAGCATATAAAAGAATGGCAAGAAGCAGAAATTCTGCAGAACCAAATGTCACTCATTGTAAACACAGTGCAACAACTGTTCCAGTCTATACTCCAGACTAGCTCCCATGTTCACTGATGCACAAGAAATCATGGCTTCATCTTTGTTTTGGCAGCAGGATGGGCCTGCTTTTGGAAAGCACACCAAAATAATCTTTTTATGGAGGACAGTAAACATGTTTTGGAAATTATTACATTACAAATTTAAAAGGAAATTTAATTTTCTAAAAAAGCAAGATGCTGCAGCTATTGGAAGAAAGTGGAGACAAAAACAAAAGCATCAAAGGAAGGAAGCAATGACAAGCTTATACTCCAGAACAAAATCAAACAATAAAGTAGAAAATACTCCTATATTTATAGAACATATTCTTACCTTCATTTGAAAGACCGCAAAAAGAAGCAAGCCTAGCCAGTTGTGGGCACGCTGAGGATAATTTGGGAACATATGTACATTTGCAAAGCTGTAGGTATACTCCCACATTGTTAATGCACTCAGTTGATCAAACATGATGACTTCCTTTCCAAGTCTTTACATTAGTTCCCTTCAAGCTGCTCAAGATGGAGGGAACTGACCTGTGTTGAGTATTTTGAAAAGGAATTCTTGTATAGAAGAACTGAAGTACATAGAAATTAATAATTAATGCAATATACTATTGATAAATTCAAGGTGGGATGTTATAGTTCAGCCTGTAAGAGTCATGTCCAAAACCAGCTTAATCCTGGAACACTGTATTTCCTATTTAGCAAATTGAAGTGTGACAGAAGCACAGAGTAGAGGGAGAAACAGGCACGAATGAATAGGAAAGAATAAAAATTGCTATAACTTATTTATTATAGCTTTACAGACTTTGACAGTAGCCTCAATCAAGTAATCCAGAATTTAGCCAATGTCACCTTCCAGCTCAGGAGAACAGCAGTGGGAGAGAAGACTGGCAGTGGAGTGGTCTAGCAAGTTAAGTCCCAAAGAACCTTGACCAATAACCATAAAATGGGGTTCAGAAGCAATAGTGTCTCTACCAATGGTCTTCATACCAGGCTGTATTTACATTGGAGGAGGTAGTCCTTAAATACCATGTTCCTAAGTGCTACCCAATACTTTTAAGTGAACATATCCACGCATACTGCAGTTCTTATTTTGAAATTCTAAAGGTCTAGAAAATACAATCATAGGGTTGTCTACAATATTTCAAGGTTAAAAAGAGGGGGAAACAGGTTTAAACTGGAGAGAATGGGTAATAATAGTCCTTGTTAATTTCACTGAAATTTCAACCTAGAACAAAAGAAGAACATTTTAGAATTTGTAGTAATTTAATACACAGAGCTATTTATATATCAGTACCAATACCAGAGTTCCTTTTTAGTAGATGGGTAGCTATATACATTTGTTCAATACATAAATAAAATAAAATATATTTCAGTCATAGGTCAGGCAATGATGATACATACATCCTTGAAAAAGCAGCACTAGTATTGTGATAGGAATGAATTAGAAAATTGGGACACCACCTGAAAATACAGAATGAAAATTTGGATGAAACAAAATGTCATCATGTTAAACAGTGTCAATGCCTCAGAGAGGATGTGATAGAAATATGCTAAGTTTGGATTTAAAGACAGATGTATTATCCTAATGTGATTTAACTGAGTTGAATACCTATCTTGTATTTGAAAACATACTTCAGAATGCACTGAATCAACTTTTACCATTTAAAATATTATATTTGTCTTTGTCAATTCTCACATTCAGTCCTAGTATACTTCTTGGAGGCCTGAGTTACAGAATCACCATATCTTAAATGTTGTATTTCTCTTCATCCACCTGCTACATTCAATTGGGATCGTATGGATTTGGCAAAAATAAATGGGATTTATATAGTCAGCATGTTTTGGTAACCAAGTAGCATTTTACAGAAAGCAGGCAAAAAGTCTTTCAAGTTAAATCTTTTGAAAAATTACCAATTTGCCTTTTAGTGAACAAACTGAGATAAGAAATCACAGCATGCCTCTTTACCTTGAAATCTAGATTAACCAAGCTTTTGTCACATAACCTAGGTACACTGTATTGTCATTCTCTTTAGGTAACATTAACCAAGAGCATAATTTCATCTAGAAATACATGCCTTCTTTTCTTTAAGTAAGCATTATTGTTTACTTTTCTGGTTTCTTATAATATAAGGTTTCTTAATCATACTATCATTCCACTCTGTCTTTGTCTGTAATATCCTGCCTACACATGAAGCTTGGTACTTGCCCTAAACTACTAAAGCAAGTGTTTTAGTGGATCAGGAATAAAGATGAAAAGGATTGGAAAGCCATAATAGCAAGCTGGGAGACATATCTGTATATTAACCAGCTAACACACTGAATTCTGTCAACAATCTGTGACTGGTACTAGTTTACAGATGTTCTGCTGGAATGCTTGGAGGCAGATGATGAGTTTCTTGTTACTGTGTGGTCTATTCTGAGTAGGAAATAGAGCTTTACGTACAAGGTCTTAAGAGGCTGAGCTCAGTTGTGGATAGAGCCTTCAAGTTCATAAATCTTTCCACAAAACAGCAATTCTGCTTAGGAGCACTTATGAATGAACCTTTGTGGTCTAGTTTATCATTTCTTCATTTTAAACTGAGTTTCAGCTAAGAGGCACAAAGAAGGAAATTGGTCCTTCTGCTCAGCCAGGAAATGTACCTCAGCCTAAACAACCATCTAAGGATGTTACAAAGATAAAAAATCTACTGAAATTGTCATAATTTTTTTGGACAAAACAGAGGATATAAAAGGATATTAAAACTCTTTTTATAAGAAAATGGGACTTTTAATGGAAGTAAAGAAGGTATATAGGAGGTGACTGTTTCATATATAAAACAGTATAGCACAACATGAGATTTGAAAGACTTTTAGACTCATATGCTTTCTTTTCCTTCACAATTCATATACCATGATTTCCTTGTATGATCCTGGCTTGCTACAAATTATTGTTAGTCATTTGCTTCAGGTTTTCAATAAGTACTTAAACTGAAAACAAATCCAAACCAGCTGTACAAAAAAGTAGAGAATCTAAAGCATAATGATAAATAATGGTTTACTACAACTAGAAAGGAAGAGAAGTGAAAGGATTGCAATTCAACAAGGGAAGAAAGGCACATGCAGGCCTAAGTGTCCTTTAGCAGCTATTCACACCAAGCAGCCTTAGTTTGATATTACATCTGAACCGAACTATTCTTGTGAGTTGTGCAATGTGGCATACATTATACAAATAGAATACACAGTAGTACTTACAATTTTATCCATCTTTATCACATTATCAATCCCAAACAATTTTAGAGGACTTTGAGATGTAAGCCAGTGTTTTTCAAACTTGGTAACTTTAAGATGTGTAGACTTCAACTCCCAGAATGCTGGCTGGGGAATTGTGGGAGTTGAAGTCCACATATCTTAAAGTTGCCTAGTTTGAAAAACACTGATCTAAGCCACAAAGATGGAAGAATAATGAAATACCCACAGTAGAAGATTGGATTATAAAATTGACAGAGTTTACAGAAATGACAAAGTTAACCAGTTTGGTCAGGGAAAAAAGATAAAGAGTTTTTTAAAAGACTAGAAGCCTTATATGGACTTTTTATTGAAGGAAGAAAAGATTTAATTGATGATTTATGAATTTGGGGATTAAAAAGGGTCAAAGAGGAAGAGGAAAGAAGATGGTAATTACTCAATAGAAAGAAGGGCAGAAATCATAATTCTATGTCTTTTTCTATGTCTTCTTTTTTCTTATTTTCTATATTTTTTCTTATTTTTTAAATTTTGTATACTTTTATTGTATTGACAAATTCTTCTTGTCAAATTTTCTATTGAAAATCTCCTTTCACATGAATGTATTCATCAGTTATAACAATTAACAGAAGTCTTCTTGTGTATTTGACCACATTTTTTGGCAGCAACACCTCACTGCATAATTCTTTGTCAAGAAAGTTTCAACAGATCCTTTTATTCATGATTTTAGGCAAGTAATATTCAACCAGTGCATTTTTATTTCACCAGAGTTTTCATGAATTATATCTATATATTAACTTTAATGGGTATTGGTTTTACTTTATTTTTAATGATGGTTTTATTGTCCTTTTTAACTTTTTATTCTATCCATATTATGTTTTAGTACTTGAAGTCATGATGATTATTTATGGGGACTCAAAGCTGTTAATTTTCCTACAAAGCCTCTACAAAGAAATAGAAATATGAATGAAATGGAAATGGTAATAGAAATAGAAATTAGAGCTGGTAAATATTTCACAAGCTGATATCAGGTGCAAAAGCCAATATAAACAGATCTAAATAAAATTGACTTTTACATGGCATGCATGATACCATATAAAAGTGATCAGCACGTTATAAATAATGGTTATGACAGAATGCCAGAAAAGTTCAGACATCTAATAATATAAACTGAAGCACTATGGGAATTATATTAATACAACAAACTCAAAAAATCCTATACATGAAAGCTATTGGACTAAGTTTAAATCCCAGCTCAGTCACAGAAGGAATAGATAGCCTTGGCCAAATCATCATCTATCCAGCATTGCAAAAATGAATAAAATAAGGATTAATGTCTATAAAAATAAATTAACAAAATGATTAAAATAGGCTTTTCTACATTTATTAGGATGCTTGTAGGTGAGGTGATACGTCTAGTCACCAACTGCAAAA
Source organism: Python bivittatus (assembly GCF_059951505.1). Classification (NCBI taxonomy): domain Eukaryota; kingdom Metazoa; phylum Chordata; class Lepidosauria; order Squamata; family Pythonidae; genus Python; species Python bivittatus. The sequence continues at coordinate 43,694,168 of NW_028277098.1, read as the reverse complement.
CAAAGGTAGAATTTATATTGCAGTCCTGACCAAATCTGTGTCCATTCCTTGACAGTGATGCCCTTAGCGTCACAGCAAATTTGGCCCTTCACTGCGAACATGCAGAATTGGAAAAACATATTTGCCAAAATAATGGAAGTGAAAGAAACACTTTCAAAGAAGAAACCACAGGTGTGAGAGAGAAAAAAATCTCCCTACAATCCTTTAGGAGTTTTTTCCCTCTTCTTTCAGAGTTTAGTTACTGTAGGTAGATGCAATCAAAAACAGCCTTAGAAGAGGCCTTTGGGGAAGAGAAAAATAAACATCTTTCACCCTCCATTATCTTGCAGTTGAGACACTATTTTGGTCATGTTAAATAGTTCTATTCTAAATCTCTCTGAAGTCATAATGGCCACTTCAATGGATGATGGCTGGGTATTGTAAGAGTATTGGCCCTTTTCTAATCACTTTTGGAAATTGCTTGTTAACTACTTTTCAGCTATTGGATGGACAAAGTGAGTTTGCCTTCAATCCTTAAAGAAATAAAGTTTTATTTTTTTTAAATAAACAGCAAAAGGTTGATTCAAACTTTGATTACAAACGGATTAACGGTCCAGATAAATTTGAAATAAGATTTTGGAATTAATTATAAAGAATCCTTCTCATGGGAAAATGCTTTTGTTTTGAATTCTTTAAAAAACATCATAAGATTTTACACATTGGACACTAGAGGGAACTAAAGACTTCAATTAAAGGAGAAGATCACTTAAACTTGACTAACGGGTACAGAATGACACAAAATATTCTAATACTGGAAATACTGAAGGACACTTTTGAAAAATGAAGTCAAAATTTAGTTTTGCTTAAATTAGGATTAGCAGCACTTTCCCAAGCAAAAGCACTGTCCCAAGGAGCTTTTGTTGAAGACTGTTTCTTGTCACTATAAATGCCCTTTATATCAGAAAAAGGGGTCTGTTGATATTAAAGCCATATATGGCCCAGGACCTGGATATCTTCTGGACCATCTTCTCCCAAAGGTCTCTTCCCACCCAATCAATTCTACCGAGGAGGGCACCTTTCAAGTCCCACCTTTGAGGGAGCGTTATCATCAGGAATAAGGGAAGGGGATTCCTTCATCACCATCCTTGTCCTTTAGAGGTTAGATCAACACTCATCTTTTTGGCATTTAGAACATTTGCCAAGACTTGGCTTATTTTAGAAACCTTCAAAGACGGTTAAAATGTGGATTCCCACTCTGTAGTAGGTGATTGTTTTTAATATGACATTCCTCAGCAACAGGATGAGGACTTAGTATTACTATTTCTTTTGTATTATGTTATTATACTGAATTGTTGCATACACCCCTTGGTTTCATTTACTATTGGCCTATCAACCTAAATGAAATAAATAAATGGCATTTTATTTTGTCTTGTCACATTCTTCCTCCTAGCTTCTTACTTTAGAGAAATCTCATTATTGTATAGACTCCTAAGCAGCAAGTTAATGAAAAATAAAAAGATTTTATAGAAATATTAGAAGCCTTATGAAGGAAGTATGTACTTGAACATCTTATGTCTGTACATGAGTCTTGGCATGCATGTGTTGCACTCACATTTACATCAATTTGGCTTTAAAAATATCATGTATCATAGTATGATTTCATACCATTGTAAATTTATTTCAAATACTAGATTATACAGAAAAATCAAGGTAAAAAAGAGAAGCATAATTTTAAAAAAATAATCAACAGTCAAAGGGAAGACAAAGAACATGATATATAGACTAGGCTTGATCTAATAGGTTCTAGTGCAGTAAAATGTCAATAGGAATTTTCTAGTGACCTCAGGATGTTGATCATATAACACGACGTGGATATAATTCTCCTCTTTTCTACCAAGTTTAAGGTACAAGGAGAATTACACAAGATTAGAGTGTGGAATTCTACAGAAACTGGAAGTACATCAGTTAGAGATTTAGCTTATTGAACCTCATATGGACATCTTTGCTCCAAAACAGGATTATTATTATGTAATACTGATGAAGATAAGGTCCTGAAGTCAGCTCTGGGAAAGTTCTGTAGTGGCTTAAGCATGTAAAGTCTCAGAGATACGTTGCTGAGATGAGCAGCTTTCTAGTTAACCCCCAATCCAAAACATAGTCCCGTCTTTCTGGAGGTTTATATTGATGGCCTATTATTTTTCATTACAGTTTTGGTTCTATCAAGCGCCAGCACTAATACAAATTGGCTTGAAAGACTGATTTGAAATTATCAAAGAGTATCAAAGAAGTTAATGAATCTGAAGAAAATTTTGTTCAAGTTAACAATGAAGTCAAAATATCCAGGCCAACCCAGATGTGTAGATGTGTTAGAAATACAGCAAAGGACTTGAAATCAGGCTTTTAACATTTTAGATTGGATGGTTTCCACTGGAGTTAACTACTTGTAGGTACATACTGGAACCATATTGTTTCTAAGAAGTTGCTTTTTCTTTGAAGATCTTAATAACCATTAGTATATAATATCTTCCTCATGAACAGAAGAAACCCCACACAGCCCTTGCACTCCTGTTGGCCTTTTCCGCAGCTAACCTAATTTGTTTGCTCTATGATCCAGAGCAACTGAAAGTCAGTCCAAGATATTCACAGGACCTGACTGCTCTATTCAGTTTCCATTTACAGTAATTGCCAGCAATGACTGTGACACTGGACCACCTTTGAAAAGAACATAACCTTGGTTCTGGGGGTAGTACTGGTTAGCTTTTTCTCATAAAAACCAGTTATGATAGTTAAAACCTTCTCCTGAGTCCAATTTCTGTAGTAGAGTCACATCATTCCTTACCCAGTTGGTGCAGATGAAACCCACTTTTTGTTAGAGAGTTCTGGTAATAACAAGAAAAGCCAAAATGTAGTCCTTTCTGTATGGAGATTTTGGTACAGAAATAACTTAACTGCTAAATCTAACTTGCATGGCAATATTTTCATGCAGATTCTTAATTAAGAATAACTGTCTCAGCTCTGTGGAAAAGTGGAAGAGTTTCCAGCAGAACCTATCCTTATATATGGAGTCAATTGTGATTTTAAATCAACAAAAGCAGTACAGAGAGTTCCATGCAAGGGGGCCACTATATTTTTCTACTAAAATGTATAAAACTACACAATGATCAAATGTTGATCCCCCTCCTCTAAATTCCACTTGTTCATCTGCCAGAATTTTTTCTTGCTCAAGACAGCCCAGGCATTTTCAGAAAAAATAGCACACATATAATTTACTTATCACACTTGAGAGACTAACTGGATATTTATTGGCCAGATCAAACCTAACCTCTTTCTTATATATGAGAGCTATTACAGATCAGCTCCAGTCCGTGGGGAACTACAAAGAATTATTAATATGAGTAAGGATGGATACCAAGTTCCCCTCAGCTGGTTGTTTATTTTGCTGCCTACTTAAGTATTCTCTGCTACACAGAGGTCGCAATAATCCGCCAGTAGATGGCAGTTTTTTCTTCAGTGGCCTTAAATAGACAAATGCCAACATCACACACCTTCCATCTTCTTACTTTCAGTTAGAGCTTTGTAAGTATTTTTAAGCCCCTATACTTATTCCATGAAAGCAGATTAAACTTCTACGTTCTCAAATTTGGCACTAAATTTGCACTGGGATGTATACATTCCTGATCCAATCTGTGTTTTGTTTTCAGACGAAAAGATTAACATGCTTTTTTGTTGTTCAAAATGACATAGACACAATAAGATTATATATATTTCAATAGGAAAATAAAGGTGAAAAGAGATGGTTGCGGGCTTTTTTTAAAAAAATGGGATAGTCAGATTTTCTCCTCTCATGTACTTTATTACTTTTTATCAGTGTTTGCCTAAAGCCATCCTGTGATGGAAATCAATTCCCTTCACTGAACACTTAAGATCTGCAGGAAATATTTCTAAGGGGCGCATATGCAATGTTTGTGTAAAAGAATTAAAAGTTCGGTACTCTGGTGTTAATAATGAGTTAATAATGAGTGGTGTTGGTGTCAACATTACCTTTTCCACATGTTTTTAACATCATGCAAAAATGCAAAACTGAACATTTCTAGTTTAATTTGTTCCTCAGCCATGAACACATTAGGAGAGTAATTCTGGAGTGTTCCACATTTCTACTGCCTGGGTGATGAGAAATACACAGAACAGAAGTCAAAGTGGAAAAATCACAATGAATGTTTTATGGGTATATTTTACTCATATAACAAAATTCTAAATGCACTGAGTATAGCCAACTGTGCCCTTCTTCCAGTGGAACAGCCAACACTGGTGGATCCAATTTTCTTTCCCTCTGCAGAGTTTCCAAATTTGCTCCAAGCAGTTGGAGGATTTTCTGGAGAAGATTGGGGGAGGGCCCCACTGACAAGCCTGTTTGTACAGCACTGCCTTTAGTTATCCACTGTATGTTGTTGTTTTTTTTATTTATATGCAGGGAGAAATCCCAGAACAGAAAATTATCATTTAAATTTAAAAACATGACAATTTAATTGACAAACAAACACAGCATGTCATTTATCTGACAGGTACAACATTTATTTTCAGAATAGAACCTGCACTGCTGTCTCTTTCACACTGACTTTTCTTTCTCGACTCACCCTATTTTCCTACCCACCCTAAATCAGGAACTGTATGAGACTATTTACAGAAAGGAAAGAGTCCTTAGAAGGGTTGTTTTGTTTCATTTTAAAACAGCAACTTTTCATGCTATATATGATTTAAGTATTTTTTTTAGTCTATGAAACTCAGCCACATACAGTACAGTAACCTATTATAGAAAGTATTTGTCAGCTGGAGAATCCCTTGAAAAAATATATTGCTGTTTTCGCCTATTAGTCCTATTTCCATCTTCAAAACTATGTTTCTGATTACCTCTAATGTTCCTCATCACTTGGAACTGGAGTCAGCATCAGTTTAATAGCTGGAATGAAAGCTGAGAGATGTTCTATAAATCTCTGAATCACAATGTCATTGTTTAATCAGCAGCAACTCAAATTTAATGAAGGACAATTGTTTGAAATTACAAAACAGACAGATATCTTGCCTATTTTTTCACAGCAGGCTCCAGAAAGTCATTGGTAGCCAATCTTTACAAGCTTATTAAAGCTGGTAAACAAATAGTCTTTAAAATCTTCTTGGGATTCATAAAAAAGTTCATTTAATGTACTGGAAGTATACTGCCAATGCATGGCTGGAACCAATGACGAAATAAAACTAAGTTATCAGTGGCCCAAAATAGTTTGTACTCTGATTACAAAGCAGGAGTTGGCAGAACTGAATGATCTTAAAACTTTTATTTCATGAGGTCATCTATCTTTTTCCTTGATAAAACAGCAAATTTATGGCTTATCCTTAATTCATCCAAGCTAACAGCAGTATCAAAAAAATAAAATTTTGTTTTGCAAACAAAAATGGTAGATAGCCGCATAGGTCCACTGGGGAGGAAGAATGACAGTTATATCTTTTTTAGAACTAATGCCATTTCATAAAACTGTGGGAAATGCAAAAATAAGCATTTTGAAACATAATCTTAACTAACATGGTACCCTTCAAAGAACTCTGAAGAAAATGTATCTATAAGGAGATATTAAAAATTATTTGAGACCCCTAGCCTATTGCTCATGGATTGCCAGTAACAAAATTCTGCTTTACTTCTTGTTGGTTTCCTGAGTCCGCTCCCTGAGGCCTATCTCATGTCCTAAGTTTCACTTCCATTTCAAATAACCATTCTTCCTCAGAAGTGTTTCAGGAAAGACGTTTCTGTAATAAGTCTGGTGTGTGTGTGTGTGCGTGCGCGTGTGTGTATGTCATTCATTTTTCCTCTGGTGAATGGACTATCACATTTATAGTATCAGTACTTGAGAACACAGTAGTTCAAAATCAGAAGCAGCCATGTTTATATTCTATTAATATCACTTTTTTGTAGGCAATTTATGCTCTTCTTGCTTCAGCAGGCAAAAATATCTTAATATTATTTGTTTCATTCATATCATACAAGAGCTCATAGCTACATATGTATTCATCTCCACATTCTCAACAATGCTGCAAAGTAGATTGGCCAAGAGTGCCCGGTTAGCTTTGTGGCCGCATAGGATTTTGACTACCAGTTTCTCCAGGCCTAATTCAACACACACTACTATATCACATTTATTTCTAATGTATTTAGACGAAAGTTGGAGTATTTTTAAGCACAGTCTTCCTATGTAATACTAACAATTACTAAGAAATCCATAGAGCAAGATACATCCTTGTGAAGCCCCAACTTTTGTGATTCTGCTTCAACTTTACAACAAAATTTGAATTTCTCAGACTTGAAAAATGAAATTTGCTAATGAAGCACTGGCTAAAAATGTATTTTTGTTTTATTTCATTAATAATAAAATTGAATTGTCATTAATTTTCAGTTAACAGTCTTTACACAACATAACACAGACTGGCAAATATATGCTACGCTGATACTCCATATTTCAATTCATTAAAATACTTTGCAAGGAAACTTAATATATAGGAATCATGGGGTTGACAATTTTTCCATAAATTGTTATTAAGAAGTTATTAGGACCTTCCTACATTTTCTCTATGTAGATTTTGCCATACTGAAAAAAAAATGCATCTGCTTTTGATTTGCCTCTGTTTTTGTTTATTGAGATAACCTTTTAACAAAAGTAATGTAGTATAATTTTTATACCATATTTCCAGAATTAAGGCCTTTGTGCTGTTTCAGAGTTTTGCATTTATCTTGCAGCCACTAGTGTGAACTTGACCTGCACCTTAATATTGCATTCTGTCTTCAAGTATATTACTGGTGCAACTTTCAGCTCCTTCACTAAAGTTCATTCCAAGATACATATACTAACTTGGGAAGGTGAGTACGAATTAATCGTGCATGCCAATTTAAGTAGGTGTATTATATACAGTACCACCTATGGGGATCCTTGAAAATTATCCTCAATACATGCTGAAACAGACTGAAGAGGCTTCTGTTAAATCAAATATATGATATTGAGATGCATTTTAGTAATTTTTCTGAAATCTATTCATTTCTTTAGTATAAGTGGGATACAGATATAAGAAGTGAGATACATATTTCTACATAAAATGTAAACTAGATTACAGAATAAAATATGTAATATGCAGTGGTACAGGGGTATATGTTACAATACAGATATAGTATATATGCAATTTGTAGGTAATTGTTATAATAGGTAAATAAAAGATCAGAATGTTAATAAGCAAACTGAACACCAAAAGTATTCTAGGTTAAAGGGACTCCATATTCCAGATACATACAATAAATTACATTACATGCATACACATACCATTATGTTGTAAAATATTAGAATGGCATTTTATACCAGAAGAAACATATTACCAAGGTGTTAAGTAGCAGACTCAGTATTAAAAGAAAAATTATTTTCACATGTTGCAAACGGAGACATTCTGCTATACAGTATGAACAACTGCTCTCATTTTTATTAGTAAAGCTAGAGGCAATCATATAATTTTAGATTCGGGCAACAATTAAGAATGCATCTTTCCAAGGCCTCCTTTAGATGCGACATATATGAAGGTCTGTCCTTCAATGGTATAACAGATATTTATGTTCCTGGAAATCCATCCATACAACAGAAATCTCTACAAGGAATGTACTTATGTATGATCCACCAGATCAGGAATCCTGGGCAGACTTTTTAATCACAGAGATTAAAGAAGAAGATACAACCATATGTCCAGAAGTTCCTCTCTGCAGGTATTTGACCTGTACACACAGGACTGATACAACGTTCCCTGCTCCTGCTGTGATGGAGTACCTGAGCATCAGACTTCAGGTATTTTTCCAACTAAAATCTTTTAGATGTGTGGTCCAAAAGCTAAGTTTTAAGGTAGATAACTTAACCTATGCATTACTCCCCACCCCCACTTTTTTTATACTTAATGCTCTTTAAAGTGGGAATTAAGTACAATAAAGAGTGAGTGAAGAAACCAGGAATCTTTAGCCTCTGGGAGAAAACAGTGATGGGGGATATAATAGCATTCTGAGTACCTGAAAGCATATTACACGTAAGGTCAAGACCTATTCTCTATCATCCCAGAGTCAAGTCACAGAAAAATGGATTTAAATTACAGCAGAGTGGATTTCAATTAAACATTAGGAAGATTTCCTAAGAGTAGAAACAATTTGACATTGGAATCAGTTATTTAAAGAAGCAATGAGCTCTCCTTTACCAATAAATTGTGGCTTACTCCACAAATCATTATTGAACAATAGTTTAATATGAAGTGTCAATCAAATCTATTAAATTTGAGTAAATGCATTTACTAAATGCCACTAAAATGTCATCATCATATTGGGGAAAGAGACCCTTGTCCTGCACGGTGCCATAAGAGAGTACAATAATCTTTTCTGTTTTGGCCACATCTCCATGCAGAGCTCACCTTTGAGTTTAACTTTGTGGTCATGTTTATTTCATGAATAAGAATCCTTATCTACGTTCTTGAGTTTGTGAACAAAACTAGGAAAATGTTTAACAAAATCACTGTATCTGGAATTAGAGTACCTTTTCAGAACATTCTGTAATTTTGCACATACTATCTTAATTCTCTTGTTTGGATTAAACAAATATATTATAAATACTGCATCTTTATTTTATTACAGGAAATCTGACATCTTAAGCTTGCAATAAAGAACTAATATAAAACAGAAAACTTGTACAGGAGTTAAACAAACAAGCATTCTCTGGATACAAAGCTGCCTCCTTATTCCAACAACTTTTCAAACATCTTTAGACTGAGATTTAAAAGTTCCAGATTTCAGCACATTTGATTCCAAATGGGTAAAGAACAATTACTGTGGCACTGAAGTCATAGAACAAAAAGCTATTATGATGGTGCTAAGGGCAGATCCTGCTTGGTCCAGAATGAGTATGAACCACCTACCATTTCTGGAGGGCAGGAATATTTGATGGGATCCTGTACCCACCCCGGGCTTCCAGTGAATGCAACTTCTGGCTGTGTTTTCCTGCAACACTCAAATCTAGTGTCTTCTATTACAGATAATGAACAGTTCACCTGCTGTGGTTCACTGCATTGTGGCAAATACCCCACTCCAACTGGTTAGTGCCTGGATGGTAGGAACACCTCCTTCCTTCAGGTCCCTGATGGCTGCCCTCCACTACCTTTTAATCTTGTGCTGCTAAACTGAAGATCCTCTTCAGAAGGCCTTAATGCAATAATCTATTAACTTCCCCAAAGGGAAAGAGTTCAGATAACTCACTATATCTTTAGCAGACCTGAGTACAGGTATGACATGAATATAGCCTCTTATATATGTGGTGGTTACACACCATCAAATTGACCCTTTTCTTTTGTTGATGATTTATATCCAGTTCCAAAGTTAAAATACCAACATGCACACATATGCATGTGCTAGAACCAGCTTTAAAATAAAAGTTTCTTCCTTGCATTTCCTCAGATTTGGCTCCATAATCTTTGCTGCAGTAAGGTTCAAATGGCATTGTGGGCATCACATTTGCTTCACATCACCATTTTAAAACCAGGCAAAAGCAACTTTTTTCACTATTACTTTTCTTTCTCTAGGGTCTAAGCTATCCTCTTTAATGCTGTTTAAAAACAAAAACAAAAGAAAACAATTCAACGGTGGGTGTTTTCATCATTGTTTCTCTCACCTCAGGTAACATGGAAAACTAGCAAAAACTTTGTCAATTTCTCAAATGGGTAACTGCTGTAAGAGACTTATCACTGAGTTTGATGAGACCAAGGAAGGAAAGAAGGAAAGACCAGCATTTCAATTCTACTGCTGGATTGATTAAAAACAAACAAACAAATAGCTTAGCAGAAAAGTGCCTAGCTCAGAGAAAATAATAATAATTAGTAGTAATAGTTGTAGTATTTCTATTTGGTTTCAAACTGGTGATACTTTGCATTTGAAGTGAATGTGATAACTGGGTAACCTACTGACTTTCTAGGGAGCTGAAGTTGGGACAAACTGGCCATCTCTGCCACCAAAGCAAAGGAAAGGGATGAAATTCAGAAAGGGATTTCTTAAGCTGGCTTCATTTTCAGCCAGTTTGCCTGTGGGGGAGAAGTAGCTGAAGGCTACTGTGTGGAAGACCCCTAGATTTAATAGATTAAATGAAGTCTCTTCATACATTATACATTTTGGATATCTACCTATCAGTGCAAGCTGTGCAAGCAACAATACTGTGGATCATGTAGGTAAATTCATTGAAGAACTAGGAGTAACTGCTTCTTTATCAAATATTCACTCAGTGGCAAACCCAAGTAAAACACCTTTCAGATTAACTGAAATTAGTGAAAGAAGTATTTTTAAAAAGTGACTTTTAAAATTCAGAGTAGGGTAAACCGAATCTAAATCAATTCTGGGAGGCAAATGGGAATTGTTATTTTGAAAGTGTAAGTCAATTAGAAACACAATACTCTTGAATGAATATCACAATAAAGCTATAATACTTAAATCACATTTGCAAGAAAATAAGCCCCATTGAAGACAATGGGGCACACTTACAAGTAGGAACGCACAGGATAGTAATTTAAGCTGCAAAACTGAGCAACACTGGCTGAACTGATACCATCTGCTTAAGGGGTGATTACTAAGAAGGCAAGCAACTGATTTTCACAAATTCAGCCACCTTCTTTTAGACAGTATCCAAATGTTCTAACCATGTTATTTTGATGATAATCAATCAAAAGCCAATGAGTCTCACTCGTTATAAAAATTTCAATCAAGGCTGCATCCTTTCTATTAACCTGTCCTTTAAAATACGTTCTTTTATCAGGATTTAATGTTCAATGTAATTTAATTAGAAACACATGCCTCTGTCATATTTCATTACTTTCATGCTGAAAAAGGACAAGTCAATAAACAAAGGTTGTGACATAAATCTGCCTTGAACACATTATACCACAAATAAGAAAACAAAAACATATGTGTCCTCTGACCTGAAACATCTTAAAATGGAACTCGAGGTATTGTTTTGTATGTTCAGAAATGTTTTAAATGTTCACAATTAATTGTTTACATAAGCAATTTTGATTTACATAATGCTGATATATAGATACTGATTAAGCAAGAGCCATACCTACAAGGCACCTGTTAAACCCCATCACTGCTTCTGAGTTTGATATGATAGCAGGATCTGTGCAATGATTTCTAAGCTGGCAACTATGCTCTAAAATCATCTTATTATCTAGAGTAACAATTCTCAAAGTGTGGTCTGGGGATGCCTGGGGGTCCCGGAAAGCCTTTCAGAGGACTGTGAAGTCAAATAAATAAATATTTTAAAATGTCTCAATTTTAATTTCTAATACAGTAAATATCAATAGATATAACTCACATAAAGCAAAGCTCTTTGGGGTCCTCAATCATTTTTAAGAATCTAAAGGAGTCCTGAGACCAAAATGTTTGAGAATTGCTGATCTAGAGATCCCATTATATATGATAAATAGAAGATGGGATAAGTCTGCAATATCAGCTTGAAAACTATATGGAAGTTTTTGCTGCTACAAATATATAAAAGGATCTAAGCAGTTGTTATATCTGCAAAGATCAGAATCATGCAGGCCATGGTTTTCTCTGTGACCCTATGAAAGCAAAAGTTGTATTTTCAAGAAGCAAAATAAAAAGAGAATTAATGCTTTGAGTTTTGATGTTGAAGAAGACTCCTGAGAATATCACCAATAGCCAAGTAAACAAACACATGAATAATGAACAAAGCAATCCAGAATTCCTATTAGAAACACAAATGACCAAGCTCAAATTATCATATTTTGGGCACATTATGTGAAGGCATAGTTCTCTTGAGAAGTCTATAATGTGGGAAAGGTGGAAGAAAAGAGAAAAGGACGACCAGCAGCAAAGTGGATGGATTCAATTACAGTGAAGATGGGTGATGATGAGTGTGCCATTACAAGGCCTGAAGGAACAGATTGGGAACAGATCATCCTGGAGAAAAGCTATGTGGTTAACATCGAGTTAATGGCGCATAATCATCATAATCAAGCAACTATTTAAATTCAATATCTTAGAGAGCTGCTCAAAGGATTGTATGTTAATTTAAAAATCCAAAATATGAACAAGATTGTAGGGGTTGCACATGAACACTTTTTTTTTGCATAAATCCCAAATAAATTAGGATTTAATTTAATTATTCCTTATAATTTATTTGTTTATTAAAGCATTTATATGGCTGCCTAACTCAGTCCATGTCTTATGTTAACATTTGGATAAAATAAGCTATAAGGAACACTTACTGAACTTGCCCATACACTCCTTTTGCTGAACTTTTTGGTAGAAAACCACCATCCACAGTTGATAATTTAGCTTATTGTTCATCTGAAGTTAATCTGACAGCAACCAACTGCGAATGAAACCTCTGAATTGTTGTAGGCTTGTTATGGGGATACTCAGTGAAATAGTTATGCCCAGGTGCATTCATGCTACTTTAAGTTCCAAAAAAATAGGACTGCTGTGTCCTAGCCACATCACTTGGGGATGAGGAGCCAACAGGCACAAGCAAACATACCTGAAGATAACCCAACTTTATGGCTTATCGTGGTGTGTGAATTTATCCTCTAGTAACATGTAACAAAAAAGTACAGGTAGGCCTCATTTAGTGATCATTCAGAGTTACGACCATGATCAAAAAGTAACTTTATTACCAATATTTGCATTTATGACCTTCGCAGGTCTATAAAGCAAAGGAAAGCTGAAGTAAGATCATAAGCACAGTCACAGGATCACTTAGTGACCACTTCATTTAACGACTGAGTTGCTGATCCAATTGTGGTCACTAAATGAAGACTACCTGTAACTGTAAAGTTCATCCAATTTCTTTTTTTAAGGGTTTCTATCAGTTCTGAAGCTGGTAAACTATAATTTCCCCAACTGGACTAAACAGATGTATATTTCTCTGCCTTACGTAACTAGAATCTCTGGTTTGAATCTGTTGCTAAATACTCCATTTTCGTTCTGTACTAGCTCATGGGAGATTCAGTGAATCAAAGGTCCTATCTAAGGACTCCACATATGTTAAATGGGGGACAGATAACTTTTTTCAGGCGCATTTGCTCAGCTGTATTTATTTATAAGACTTGTATGGCTGCCCATCTTATGTGTCTCAACTCTGGGCAGCTCACAAAGCCATAATAAGACCAAAGAAAACAATAAGATCAACTTCCAAAACATCCAAAAACAAATCCCAGAGCTCTAACTAATGCTCCTAATCCGTCAACCATTACAAACACAATCACTGGGCTCCAGCCTCACCTTATCCTAGCCCTTGAGGGAAGAACTAGCTTTCCAAGGCTTTCCAGAAGGCTGGCGGGGGGGACCTTACCAGGATTCAGAGGGAGAGTGTTCCATGGGGCCAGGGCTGCTATGGAAAAGGTGCTGCCAGGGGACATTTAAGTGAAGGAATCTGGAATGCACCCACCCCGTCCAACCTGGTGGAACCGGAGTTATGCTCAAGGAGAGGCACCCCCCCAAATAACCTGGTCCCATGCCATGCAGGGCTTTAGAAACGATAACCAGCACCTTGAATTGGACCCATAAAAAACCTGGAAGCCAGTGTGGCTCATGCAGCAGTGGTCTAATATGGGCAAACCAAGGGATGCTCAAAACTGCATGTACCACCACATTCTGGACCAGTTTAATTTCTGGATGGTTTTCAAGGGAAGCCCATGTAGAGTGCATTTCAGTAATCCAACCAAGAAGTGACCAAGATATGAGTGACTGTGAGCAAGCCTCCCAGGGTTTATATAGAGCCTGTGATGGGCAGAAGAAGATATGAGGAGAGGGCACCGCATAGTGTGTTTCAGGGCAAGGAGTGCATGACCTTCTTCCAACCCAGAGGGTCCAACACTGGATCCTGCTGGCTGGATTGTCAAGTGCTTGGACTCGTTATGGATTAATGCCAGGTCTGCCCAGCATAGATAAATTAATCCATCCATGGTATGGTGGTAGATTAGTGTGCAGACCCAACATGTATTACTGAGATCTAGTTAGGTAGAGATGAGAAAGTTGTTCTGTCTGAAACCTGCCCTTCACAGGCTTCAGGTAAACTGTAACAGCCAAGGTGGAGTGTGTGCTACAATCATCCATAAGTCCACTGCCATAATCAGCAGTATTGCCCTAGAGATAACTGGTTATAGGTACATATATGTGAAGTTGGGCTGCAGAAACAAGTTGGAGCGGCTGCTAGTGGAAATCATTCAGCCTTTTTAGGCATCAATTTTGGCTGTATTGGAGTTACCAAGTCATCATGTTTTGATCTTTATGCCCTGGAAGAGAAATCCAGATTGGCTCATAATTCAACTATCTCTATGGTGACCATGGATATGTCTCAAGTGCTGGCAGCTCCAACACATGTAAGCTGACAGGACAGATCTGGTTTTTACTCTGGAGCAGAGGAGATGATGATGGAAGACACTGACATCTGTCCTTTGCCACGATCAGATCACTTTCTGGTCAAATTGCAGATTGTGAATGCTGTTGATCCTCAAGCTCAGGCTAAAGCTAAGCAAGACTGAGTTGCTGCTCATTGATCTACATCCTGGTTACACAGTAACATTGGCCCCAATGTTGGTTGCTTTTGATAAAGATTGCTTTCCCACTGAAAGAGCTGGCTCATTACTTGGGACTGCTCCTGAACTTGTGATTCTTGCTCAAACAGCAGATGGAGGCTGTATCCAGGGGGCACTTTGGCAAGTTTTAACTGTTATGCCAGTTATGGTCCTACCTGGATCAGGAAGCTTTGTGAAGATTAATTAATGCCCTGATCAGCTCAACACTGGATTACTATATGCTCTATGCAATATGCTGTACGTTAATTTTAAAGAGGACATAGAAGGCGCAAAAGACAAAAATCTGGGTGGGGAAATCCAGAGTTATGCCCATCTTGAGGGTACTGTACTTCTTGCCAGGCGGCTTCCAGGCCCAATCAAATTGCTACTTATGACCAATGAAGCCCTATATTGTGCCATGCAGGAAATACTGTGGACCACCTTGCTGAGCATGTTTCTGCTAGTCCTTGAGAATCCTCCCACCACAAGAAGTTAAAAGGGTAAGGGCCAAAGGTCAGGCTCTCCATGGTAGTTCCCACATCATGGAATATTCTGCCCTTGGGAGTATACTTGGTTCCAGCTCATTTCACATTCCAGAAGACCCTCAAAATTGTTCTTTTTCAATGGTCCTTCTGTCCATAGTGAGTTTTGTGGGTGACCATGTAGTTGTTGTTTTCAAGTGAGCTAGGATTTGGGAGGAAGGTTTCCTTGTGTGCCTTCTAGAAACTGTACTGATTGGGACAATATATAAATACTGTGAAGTAAATAAATACTTTTTTCAGAGTTATGTTGCATGTCCTCCAAGGACCTTTACAGAAAAATATTTGGTCCAGTTAGTCCTCCCTGATACGTCTATTTCTTCATGGAAGAAAAGCATAAATGTCGACTTAAATTTCTGGTTCTTGATGGTTTGAGCGCGCCACCTTAGAGACAAAGCAGTAAATCCTTGACCTGGACTTATATAAAGTCCCTCATTATTGTAATATTAGCCCCTATAGTAAACCTTTTACATTACCTGACTCCTTTAATAAGCTCCTTTTCATTCTGCACAGGGCAACATTCTCCTTGACTTGACTTAGTCTTCTGCTCTCCAGGGTTCTGGGCAGAAGGCTGAATAACATTCCATCCCAAGATAGCCTAGGGGTGATGATATAGTCTCAGCAGGGGTGATGTTGCAGTCTCAGGTGTATGTCATGATGCCTTCTGCATGAAGCTGGGTTTCTGAATTAACAACACACTAGCTACCTAATGGTTTAGATCACACAGCAAAGATTAATGCTTTCTTCTTGCTTAGTAAGCCGGTTTCTACAAACGTTTAGAGGGCTATAAATTCTGTGTGATTGTAATTGTTGTAAGAGAACACTGGGTTTAATACTGGAAATGTTTACTGGTTAATTTACCCCTGCCTGGACATCATTCGTTATTATTTTTATTAACGTTTACTGTATTGACTACTTATTTAGTTTCTGAATTTCTCTCTCACCCACTACACACACACACACCTTTATTCAAAGAAATGCCTCTCAAGAGCATATAAGAGCATGTCCTAGGAGATAAGAACAATGTCTTAATTATAAGAGAGCTCTTGAGCCCGACGATCCCAATTCACTGATCATCACATGCTTCTATTTCTATGTACTCCTGACCTCTCTTTATATGAGCTTTATTTCTAATACTTTTAGTAGCCAGAAGTACAACCTTGCCACAAATTTAAAACAAACTATACTTTATAACCTTTTCTTCTTCATTCTGTTACAGGCAGAGTTCCCTTTCTGAGAAATCCTAATTAATAATATGTTGTCTTTCCCTAATTGTCCTGCACATCTTTACTAAAACTGTTTTAGACTCACTCTTTGTGTCTAACTGAACTTATTTTATTAAATAAATAACAAGAAATAAGAAAGCCAGATATCAATTACATAAACTGCCACAAATCTGTAAAATAAAATTTTATTTAAATAAAATGAAAAACACATTTCCCTAGAGACCAACATGTGAAAGCTAATGTAAAAAGAGAGCTTTTAAATGTTTGATTCACTTAGCAGTCAACAGAATAAGTTCAGAAGGAGCTTAGTAGGATTTTTGGAATGTCTTAAAAATGTGTGACTAACTGAACTTCTAAAGAGGTTATTTGCGAGTTAGCTTTTTGGTCTCTCCACAGAAAGAAAACACAGAAGTAAATTGCAGGCTGTGATCTTAGTGGCATGCTAAAAAAGTCATTGCAGCAATCACTGAGCAATCAGAAACAGAATAACAGTTTTGCAATTTAGAGAAACGGGAAAAAATCAAGTTTTGGGGAGGAAAAACTCTATTAGTTCAGGTAGAGAAAAAGATAGTGAGTGTAATCAGTAGCACTGGAAAAGAATAGATTATTTTTATCCCATTTAATTGTTCCAAGGTTGATAGCACACTACACAAAAACCTGAAATACATTATTATACAGGTAGTCCCCAGTTTAAGAACAAGTTCCGTTCCCAAGGCCTATCCTTAAGTTGAATTTGTATGTAACCCAGAACAGTATTATTGTATAATACTGCATAAGTAATATTGTGTAATGAAGTTGAACCATTGCGTATTTAACTCAAATTTTGCTACAATAGGCTTCCTTCTTAACTATGGGTCGTCTATAACCCGGGCATTCTTAAACCAGGGACTACCCACATTACATAAAACAGCACAAAATAATCCACAGAAAAAATGGACAAACCCTGTGAAATTCTGCTTGAAATTTTTTTAAAAAATCTGATGAATATGCTACACTGGATGTTGAAATAGTGTTGTTGTATGTTCTTCATTCAAAGATATTAGGGAACAGTATGCATGTCAAAATAGAATAAAGGATTTTTTTTTCAGGGATAAGAAGCAGACACAGATTTATATATGGTATTATATATCTTTTAGAGGTATTTACACACACATATCAATGTATTAAAAAAAAGTCCAGACTGTATTATCATACATGTTACAAAGCATTTGGTTCATGTACCAAGCCTTGGCACAGCTTCTCCAATCTGGTACTCTCCTATCTGAACTACAATTCCCAAATTTCCAAGCCAGCATTTGGCCACTGGTAAGTAGAGATATTTTGAAAAGCTGTTACTTTTGCTGAAAATGAATAAAAATGAACTGGATGATTTCTGGATTTACTGATTAATAAGGCCAGAATATGGGGAGAACGGACCACGTTATGTAATTCTGAAGGGGAGAAACTGTTTTAAATATGTTTATAACTTCTTTGAAGATTGGAAGCTGTTTCCTTAACTATCCTTCTGTTTTCTTTTTGTTTTTTCTCTCTTTATTGCTATAATGCTTTTCTTCTTTATCTCTTCTCTTTTCTAACTCTTTCATTATATTGTTTTGTATTTATCTTTTTAACTTCGTAAAAAAATCAATAAAACTTATAAAAAAAAGAGAGAAGCTGTTGCCAACAGTCTCAAGTCATACAGCCAGCTGTATATAATATTTATTATACAACAAAACAGGAATTCATGTCATGTGATGTTAAGAAGGGAAGGCTCACTACAGTTGTGCCAATCAATATAATATGGAACCTAATTGTTTCAGAAGCTTCAAAAAGATGTTTTGTTACAAGACAACCTGAGATAATGTGCTGTCTTTGTAACATGCTGTATTGCCTTCTTTGTAACCACAAAAGGTAAGGACACAACCAGGATGAGCTATCAGTATAATGCTATTCACAGAAAAAGATTCTCAACAGAGAACTCTATTATGCCTTTCAGTTTAAGCACCAAGAGGCAAAGTACCAAAGTGATAATTATAATAAATATAACATAACATAACACAATATGTTTAAAGGCTTTTACATACCCCCTTCCCATTGCAGGTTTCACTAGAATAGAGTTTCTAGCATTTTTTTGGTTGAAATAGTATAAAGAAACTGAGAAAGCCATCTGAAGGCAAAGCTGACCACAGATCTCCACTGTCCGCTTTATTGTACCTCTGCCTTCGATATCACCATGTTTTTAATTCAGGAGGATCAAAATAAGATCAATCCAAATAAGATTGTTGCCTCTCTTCCTCAAGTCCAACTGGGATGAGCATGCCATAAAAACCTCAGAGCCAAGTTCTCCTCTTTGAAAAAAATACACTCCTTTGATTTAAAATGGAAGCAGCGCCAGCCACCCTGTATGTGATATATTCCCTACAGCAGTCTCTGCTAACCTGACACCTTCCAGATGTGTTGACATTGTAAATCCCAGAATCCCCAGCCAGAGTGACCAAAGCCTGAAGGCTGGGAATTCTGAGAGCTGCAGTTCCAATAATTTAGAGGACATTAGATTGAGGAAGGGTGCTTTAGAGAAGATAATGCTTCTGGGACCACATGAAAAAAATCAATCCATTCTTTTTTCTTTGTAATCTACATTAGCCTCCGACTCAACTGCTTGGACAGAATGAGTCAAGGCTTACCAAAAAAAGAGAAAGGTAGTTGGGTGGTCTAGGTTATCAGGAGCCTTCTTCAAACACTACTCCAACACTATTTTGGATTTACTCACCAACATAAGACAATTCCAGGAAACAGCAAATTTTATCAGGGTCTTACAAAATGCCTTACCCTCAGTGTGCAAGTCAGAATAAATTAAACCCAGCTGCTCAATAAATAGGACAGTGGAAGAGACTAAAACTCAAGAAAACAACTTAAGAATTATGCACAATTTTTCCTTTATATGCATGTAACTAATTTCCAAAAGTATTAGGTCTTTTAGGCAAATATCACAGTGATGTTTTGCTTTTTAACATTTTAACATACTACATTGCCCTCCTTGTTGTTTTTAGGCTCACAGCTCTTAAGTGTGTGGCTCCACCTTCCCAGCCAAATATCCTGTTTCATAAACCTGCTCCTAGATATCTGAAACAACACTTCATTTAAGTGCCTTGCTCTAGGCATCCAGCATTCCTAAGAATTATTATTTAAACATATTATAAAGAAACCTGGCCCATGTTAAGCATGAAACACTAAGAGCACATCTACCTAAAGAATCATTTCATTGCTTATTTGGCAGCCCTGTCACAGTCTCCAAAAACAAAAAATGTTTTTAAACAAAAGCAAGATATTTATGGTGGCATTTTATTTAAAGAAACCTAAAGCAGAATGTGGCTTGATGATGGATACTATTCAATTTCACTTCTATGAACTACTTTACACAGTTATTTTTATCACCCACAAGTTGGTGGCTTTAATTTTTAACCTTTTCAGTAGAATACTTCATAGAATAGCAATGAATCACTGACACATATTGGCAATAAAATTCAGGCCTTACACTAGTTGCCGGGAAATTACTTGGCTCCAGTTTTGTAGCATATATTCTTCTTGCATATACACTCACTTGTAAAATTATTTGATTACTGAAAGATTTTTATTTTTTTGGAAAGTTAAGCATTGGTTTACACTTTGGATACCCAGTACCTTAGTCAGAATGTCTAACCTCTTAGATCTGGAAGGCAAGCAAAATACATCATCTACTATTATACATATTTCTTCTAAGTATTAAAATACTAAGTCCCAGGTGTCACATTTCGTGTAGTGCAGCAAAGTTCCAGAATAAACTAAATCTTCAACCCCTTAAGAGCTTAAAATAACAGCAATTGAAATGTGCATTAAAGAGTTAGTTTTACAGTACTTGCTGATGTCTTTTTAGGGCTATTTTCCCCCAAAGTAAACATGCAAAGGCACACTATTAAATTATTTTGCTTCTTGGATCAATTCTCTTCCTGCTGCTATCCTGAAGTCCTTCACAATCAAGAACTTCTTTGAATCTGAAAATCATTTGCTTGACTCTTGAAGTACATTAATAATTGAGACTTACATTACTGTTGTGTTTTTTGTTAAGAAATTGTGTAAAGCCATCAAAGCCCCATTCAAGCACAGCAGAAGAAAAACCAATCAAAATCAGCCAGCAACATAAAGCCTTGCAATATTTATGTTAATGTACCGATTGGCCAGATAGACTTTGGCTCATTACTTTGCAATGGTTCGAATAAGCTCTTGCAATTCATAAATACAAAAACCACATGAAAACTGAGATGGCATAAATTGGATCTATTTCGTTCAGCAGCATATTTCCCAGTAATCATCAGTGATGAATAATCATTTAATAAAACACAAATTAAACCACAGAAAAAGGGGGTAAAGCTTTTTGCCAGGTTAGCAGTGAAGCATGTGTTGTGCAAATAAGAAAGTATTCACACAGAGTATGCCTTAACAGTGGAGAGGAGTTTGAGAAAACTTGGCAACTAGTTTGCAAAGGTACTCAAATCCAACATAAAGGTAGAATTGGAACAGAATTTAAACAGAATGATCTTTGGCTTTTCACATACATGCTCTGAATAGAGGGAATTCTTGCTATTTCAAAGAGTTATTTTCCTTAATCATTTTAATGCAAACATACATATTTTTCAAAATATTCAGATCTATCTATCTATCTATCTATCTATCTATCTGTTCTTTAACAGGCCAGGAACTTCTGAACTTCTCCTATGGCAGGAGACTGACTGGGGACTACTGGCCTTTTTATCTGAGGAACTGAGAGGAACAATAATTTGCCTTTGCCCCTAAACATTAGAGTTACCTGACATGGACAGCACCACCACTAACAACTGTGTTCAATCGACAATCTCCATTTTGAAATCTATTTTTTTGAATTGCTAAAAGATCTGGCTTAACTTTGGACTTCCTTGCTTCTATTCCATCCTGCACCTCTTAGAATAATCTGCCTGATGAAGAATTATGGAGAATTTGAGAGCATGTCCACTCTTTTGTGCCATTTTGGTTAGTTTTTAGATATTACCGAACGGTTGATTTGGGCTTTTGTTCATACACCAACGTGGCTATAATTGCTATTTATGAGGACCGTGCAAAATATTTGAAATTGGCATTTTGTAAGGTGTATGACGATGAGTGAAGCTACTCCTTTTCTAAGTGTTAAAAACAGCTCGTTCTCCAATTTACTGCATGGAGACAACTGGAAATAGCCTTCAAAAGGCTTCCAACGCTTTGAAGATGAGCTGCTACTTTAGTGCACTAAGGAGAGGTCCTATGCTCAAGATAACATGTTTAATGAAGTCTCTCTTAGAATGCTCCAAATAGCATTACTATTTATGTCTTTTCATATTAGGTTTTGGGGAACCTGAATTCTCTAAAGTGGCAATCATATCCTCTATTGTAGCAACTTTCAGGTAGTATGAAGTTGCTATATGCAAGAATTAGCTATTAAATATTTGCATGCCGGTTAATAAAGTCTTATTTCCTCCTTTTTATATTATAATGTGGCTATTTTGGGGGCTACGGTGCTGGAGGAAATCATTAATCCTTCGTAAGAACCCTGTTCTAGTTTAGTTAATGTTATATGACTCTGCCTTTCTCTCCTTCCTCTCCCACAAGTATTCTGCAAATATCAGTTGACAAATGTCTTTTCACATTGCTCTTTAGTGGACAAGCTATTCACAGCCCCAGAGTCAAACTGTTCTGACTGCAACAACAAATTCCCAAGAAAGCATTCAAATATAGTATGTTCCTTCCAGCATTCTACCACAATACACTATCATGCTGCAGGCTGCTTGCCCAAATGCTCCCCCAGAGTCACTGTGCATGTAGAAAGATAACTTGCATGGAACAAAAGCTTTAATCAGTTCTTTTTCTGTCATGCTATCTTTCAATACAAACTGAACTTTTAAAATCCATCCACAGCTGTAATAAATTCAGAAACCTCTTTTCTAGAGTTATTAAAACTGTATGTCTCTGGAGAAGCTTGGAAGGACAATCATTGTCCATCTATTGCTATTGTTATCAGATAACTTTAAATAACCTAATATTTAAAAACATGTTAAGTCAGGGGTAGGCAATCTGTAGCCCTAGAGAAATTTGCAACCCTCATCTTAATTTTTTGTGATCCACAGTGTAATTTTAAAACCTCTCTGCAAGCAGTAAGATTTCTGGCTATGTAACCTCTCTTTTCCTAGCAGCTTATGAATATAACGGCAGAAAGTACAAGACTTGGGATCTGTCCAATTCAAACATGACCTCATCTACGTACATGACCTCACCTCAAGCAACCCACTCTCTCTCATGAATTTTTCTTTTTTAACTTAAATTGATGCAGGGAGGTCCTAAGCCACATCAGAAGCATGACAAAGGTGGCTTTGGCATCTTAACCTGTAAGATCCCAATCAAAATTAAGGTCTTGCATATCTGAGATTCAGGTTCAAAGGAAAACTTTTATTGGAGTTAAACACAAGCTCTTCCTCCCTCTGAAAAGTGCAAGAGAGAAGCGGTTTTGATAGAGATTCCTCCCAATCCTACTCTGGGCCATTCCTTGGCAATTTAGATTTTTTAAAAATCTGCACATCAAGTCAAATCATATGCTTTACATTAATTACTTTTTATTTTGTGTATGTGTGTGTGTGTGTGTGTGTACATTCAGAATTAATCAAATAATAAATCAAATCAAAATAAATCAATTGTACAGA
This sequence comes from Python bivittatus, assembly GCF_059951505.1. Taxonomy (NCBI): domain Eukaryota; kingdom Metazoa; phylum Chordata; class Lepidosauria; order Squamata; family Pythonidae; genus Python; species Python bivittatus. Next base: position 43,671,068 of record NW_028277098.1, on the reverse strand, counting down.
TACTTGCTGGATATCACAATAATTTAGACCAGGAATAAGTTATAGGTAAAAGGGAACCTTAAATTTATGAAACTGAAAGAAATCAAGCAGCTCTGATTAGGCAATGCATATAACCCCTGTCCACCGCTAACTCTGTATGCATAAGACATCTATACCTCTTTGAACTAGCCCAAGCCGTCTAGAATTGCCTACAAAGGTGAAACTGGACATTCTTACAAATACAGACTCCAATGACAATTACTTGGTCAACTGAAATGTATTTTTCCCATACTCTATAGAAAGAATTTTGAAAAATAAAGGTAATTATCACTATTTGACAGAAATCTCACACAATAATGTGGCAGATCAGAGTTTATGGTACCACATAAGTGTAAGTGATGCATGGTAAGGCAAACCCTTCTAACTTCACACATATACTGATGGGGGTCTGAGTGTCTGTAACTATTCAGAAAAAAGATCTGGAGTCATAGTGAATAACTCAATTAAAATGCTGACTCAGTATGTAGCAGCTCTGGAAACGGCCAATTCAGTGGTAGGGGTCCTTAGGAAAGGAACTGAAAATAAAACTGCCAACCCTATAGCACATCTACAGTATGTCAGCATTTGGAAAACTGTGTTCAGTTTTGGTTGCCATATTTGAAAAAAAGCTATAACAGAACTAGAAAAAATGCAATGAAAATGAACTGGGGGAAATCAAACACCTGCTTACAGGAGAAAGATACAACATCTGGGACTGTTTAGATTACAAAAAGACAAGTACAAGGAAACATGATCAATCATGCATGACATAGAGAAACAGGGAAAAGTTTCTCTCCATCTCCCCATCACAAGAAAAGTTTTTCTCCATCTCTTCAACATAAAAATCAATAGCTAGCCAATGAAGTTGATTTAGAAAAGATTTAAATAAGCAAAAGAAAATACTTCTTCACACAGTGCATGATCAACCTAAAGAAGTCATTACCAGAAAACATGGTGATGTCCTGACTCCAAAAGCAACCCAACTAACTGTTGATATCAGCTCCCTCTCTCCTGATTCATTGTGTCGTTCCCACCCACTGCCGTCACCACCATCATTGGTCAGCTGTTGTTCACACTGATCCAGGTCTTCAAACCCGGGATCAGCTCAGAGGTGTGACTGGTAAGGAACAGTATTCAGTCTAAAAGAACTTGAATTTCTTGTTGCCCAAGCAGAAAAGCTCAGGAAAACAATATCCTGAGAGCAGAGGAGAGAAAGCGTGTGTTTGCACCAGCTTAAACTGGCCAATCTTTGCTGGCCTGATCCCACACCTAAGAAGTGGAAGTTTATGAATGGTTGGTGAAGTGTGTCAAATCACATCAAACTGTATCCACAGCAATACCCACATTAGGATAAGCAGGAAAACACTATTTTATGTATGGCCGCCCAGAGTTGTGTTTTAAGATGGGCGGCCATACAAATCTTTTAAATAAATAAGTACTTTAACACAGGTATAGCTAAAAGTGACTGAAGCCACCTTCAGTATGCGCTGGGTATCAGATGACAGCCACATCAATATTACACAGCAGAAAAAAGGGGCTGTCAGGGTATGTATCCCCAACTTTAAAGAAAGAACCTTTTTCTTCTTAATTACATCAAACAAATGATTTAATGGATTTAATTCTCTCCTTATCTCCCTCAAGGACAGCATATGTTCTTAGGCAAAAAGGCCACAGAGAAAACTGCCAACTAAGAAGTTGATGACTTTACTTCTTAGTAGAAAGGAAATAAATAGATGCAAACTTAAACTGAAAGGGTAATCATAATAAAAATTAAACAATCATCTGCTACCCAGAAAAAGAATTAAAAGCTTCTTAAAAGCTATCACCAGTCACATTCAACTCAATGCAAAAGCACTAAGTAGTATAAATGAAGCAAGATACATTTTAGTTACCAGCTAAATCTTCTACTCAATATTCTTTAAATCTCCCACTTTTTAAAAAAAATTTATCCTGCCTTTATTATTTTTATAAATAAGTCAAGGTGGTAAACATACCTAATACTCCTTCCTCTTCCTATTTTCCCCACAACAACAACCCTGTGAGGTGAGTTGGGCTAAGAGAGAGTGATTGGTCCAAAGTCACCCAGCTGGCTTTCGTGCTTAAGGTGGGACTAGAACTCACTATCTCCTGGACTAATAATTCATCATCAAGAATATTGCCAAAGGATGCCTTAAAAAAGCAGGATTGCCTGATGAAGATTTTGGAGACCATATATTACGGCATCACTTCAAACATGTCCTTTATTTCTTAGTTGCTAGATATCATTACTGAGCTATTTTTTTGTGTTAGCTTTATATTTTAGTAGATAAACCTAAGACTCATATAGCAACTTTTAGAAAGCACATTGAAGACTTTTTTTCTTTTGCTCCCAATTGCAATTCAGCAACTACCCCATTAGAAAGATTATGACATTCGGGGCTTTTTCGTTAAGAAAAGAGGTGACTAAAAGGAAGAGGAGGGACATGCAAGGATCTAGAATTACAGAAGTGGGGGGAAAAAGGATGAATAAAGAGTTCTTTCTCTCTGCACCAATAATATAACTTGCTGAGTACTATCTAGTTGAATAATGAGAAGTTCAGAGCAGGAAAAAAATAGCTGAACTACTGAATTTACTATAATGAGATATGGTGTTGACCACCAGTTCTGATTGTTTTAAAAGGAGACTGGAGAACCTCACAATCAGGATGGCAATCTGCTATCACAAAATCAAAGTATTAATTGCTCTGGAACAATAGCAGAAGATGGATATTGTTCTTCTATTCTCCTTTTGGGCTTCCATAGGCATCTGTTTTATCACTGTTGAAAACAGAAAGCTAAATTACATAGACTTTTGGTCTTATCCACAGGGTCTACTTAAAGTTGTCACGAATATTGCAAAAGAGAAAGCTGATGTCTTGGATTTTTCTTGCTTTTTTTCCCTAAAGGATTTCAAGGGCATTTTAAAAGTGTGCTTTGATGAAAATAATGCATTATTCGCCATTTTTATACTGCTAGTTATTTTTAAGAACTCTGAGATTAAAGGTGACAAGAGTGAGTTAACAATAAAGGCACATCTATATAGTGAAATCCTGCATTTCCAGGCCAGCATTTTGAGCACAATCGGGGGGGGGGGAGAATTTCAACCAATAATTTAACACCTCTTGGAGGAAGCTGACATCAAGATACCTAATGTGCCATAAACTGACTGAACTTTCTCAGTTCCCATGTGCATAAATGCAGGTTATTTTTGGCTTTCAAAGAGAATATATGTTGCTTGATCAGTCTTGTTTTTCTGCTAGAGGGAGCAGTTAAGGAAGTTGGATAACTTCAACCCTTGGTTTGTTTAGCATTATGGCTGAACTGGGGTGCCTCAGTTCTTAACTCTAGAGAATCTTGGCTTATGTTTCTAGACTGTTAAAGAATGAGCGATCCCAACTTGAGATTAAAAGCTAAAGTGATAATGAAACTACGTAGGAATAATAGGCCAGAGCGCACCAACATATTTGTGCATTTCTGACATCCAGATGAACTTCTGAATTAGCACATTAGATTAATCTTGGCCCAGCCTACTAAACATAGATATTATCAATGCTCATTCTGAAAGATCTATATTCAGGCTTATTTTCCCAGTCTCCATCATTCAAATTAACTTCCATGTCTACAGAACATAAAGAACACCATTCTACTGACAAGCTCTGAGCAAGAGCAACTTATGATAAAGATGTTCATCATTTTGCAATAAAAACGTATAAAATTATTATGCATTGTAAAATAATTGCCACACTTCAAATAGAAATTTAGTTTATATTAAGTATAATGTTCTTATAAAAATGTATACTTTTCAAATATTAAAAATATCTACCAACAAAGTCCCCATTAAATAGTGATAGTTTCATGCTATTAAATGAAAGAGAGGGAGGTTCCCTTCTCTGATATCATTTCACAGTGTAATTTTGCAAATGCTACTCTTGCAGTTATTTACAAATATTGGTATAAATATGGCAAGTGTAAAGAAAATCTGCTTTAAATGTTCTTGTAGCGAGACAGTAAAGAATACTTCCAAGTTACACATAAGTACATGAATAAAGTAACAAATATTATCCTGACAAACAAGGAAAGAAAATATCTATCCTACAGGGAATACTTTCTGATGAGCGTGTTTAAACAAAAAACAAAAAAACTCACCTTTCTGCTGGAAATCTTCTCTAACAGTTTTAGGGCATCTTGTCTCCTGTGTTCTCTGGAGAACAGGAAACCTCTCAAAAATGCTAGGTCTTTTTGGAAAGAAATCTACCAGAGGCACTGCGAGTTCAGGTGGTCTCCGCTGAATTTCAGCACTGTCACTGCCATTACTGACGGTGATTTTAAAAGACATTTGGGAATTCAAGAAAGCGTGGCCACTGCTGGAACAGTTGACTTGGGGTAGCTCCTTCATAGGAATAACGTGACATTTGTCAAGGACTTGAAAGAATGCTGCACTGCTGTTAGACTTTGGATGATCTGTTACCTCATCATGCATAGTGACATGCCTCTTCAGGATGGACCCTTCCAAATCTCTTACATTGAGGGGTGCACAAAACAGCAAAATGTAGAGCAGTGAAATCTGTCAATAGATGGAAGGTCTGTTAGAAACAGCCTATTAATTACTAAATGGGCTCATACTTTTAAATTTGCCACTCACTGATGCAAGAGACGGTCATCACTAGATGACCACAAAGAGATGGGTGTCTAAACTAGAAGATAAATTGGTCAATTGCTTTTAATTTTAAGCTATTGGTATGCTACAACTTATTAACATAAGAACACTGGAAAGAAACACATTTCTGTAGCACACTAACCCTTGTAGATTTCAAAGAGAGTAGCTGTACTTTTTCCACTGCAGTTCATGCAAGCTGCCCTGTTGAATTTTAAAGTCAAACTATTTTATTGTAGCATCAGCTTTCCTGATCATACTCAGAGTCAGATGGACTGACTTGCAATCTGGACTTAACTCTATTCATTAACTGGTGTAATAAGCCAAGCAACTCGAAAGAAGAGTTGTATTAGGGGAATATTCTGTTTATTTTTTGTTAATGTAACGTGTCATTCATGACAGAAAAGAATTATTCTTTCTGCAAAGCACAAACGTAGCAAGAGATTCATTGAATTATGTAGCCATCCCACTGTTCCAGCATGCTATGGTTTCTCTTCCTCAAAGAGCAGACTCAGATGTAAGAAACTGAAGAGATGCCCACTGGTTGGTTCAAGCAAAGTGTCCTCAATAGCTAGTTGCACTTACTAGGAGGGGAGTGATTCTAAAAACCAAGTTACTCCTTTCAACCCCAATAAGGAGTAGCTAAACATATGCTGTGAACTATAATCTGCATTATTAAGTGACAGGGTTTTACACCACTATTAAGCATAATTCGGCAACCTGAGGTCTTCCTGTCATTTTTTGATGTTTCACCTCAAGAAAATTCTAGTTAGATGCACCAAAAAAGAAACAATTTCCCCTGCTAAATTTAAAATCCAAAGAGATTCAGCAGTCGGTGTCTTGACTAGTTATAGCTTTCTACAACTACTCAACTATTGCCCAATAAAATATAAATTAAATGCATGTTTATATAGAGAACAATAAATACCAGGGTACCAAAAATCTGGGAAATATTTTCCAAAGTAAATAATTGCAGTTGGATGTTAGGAGGCAGGAAAAGGTTTAAAAGGGTGTTTATGTTTTTGTTTTTTGAACAGAACAATCTAACTTTTCCCTTTCAGAAAAAGGAGTGGGTGTAGGATTTTGATGTTTTGTTCCTGCCAGTTCCTTCCTCAACCTTCACTAACCAGGCTAAATTGCAACAAAACGATGTAAGAAATGTGAAATCCGCATTGTCGTGCAACACGATCAGCGAAGAGAAAGAAGGTTGCACCCTTCCCGCACAGCAGAACTGTCTACCTCGTCGCCTTTTTAGCTTCACTCTCTTAAACGGATTAACGAAGCCTTCTGCAGAAACCGAAAGCTTGCTTTACCATTCAGGGACCAGGTGGCCTACCCACACGGTAGCCAGCCGGGTATCTTCGCGGCAAGAACAGATGCTCCACCGATGTTTAAAACCCAGCGCCTCCAGTCAAGCCGGGTAGGATATTTCACCTTAGAAGAATAGCTGGACGGTGGCTTCTCACATCTAATCAGCTGCAACACCAAGAAATTGGAAACCCAGCCCGCACACACATACACACCCACGCCCTGCAGGTGAGAAACCGAGTCCGCCCCTCTATCCCTCAGAACTATAATTGCTCCTTCCCAGGTCCCCCCGCACGCCCCGCTACAGATTACCCAAGAAAACGATGCTGACGCACCTATCAGTTCGCGCGAGCGCTCCTAGTTCAATCTGTAGCGCGACCCGACCGCTCCCCTCAGTTATTCTCGAATCGCCCGTCGCCGCTGCTTCTACCGCTCCGCGTTGTCTCCCGCTCCGCCAGGCTCCGGATTAAAACCAGCCCGGTCATTGCCCTTCCAACGAGCCGGTGGCTGAGCAAACCCGGCCCCTGAGCCAGATTGGGCGGCGAGAGGATCCGCCGAGGGACCCGCCTCCTCAGTGCTGGGCAGGAGAGTGAGCGTGCAAGGGCCAGGCGGGGCAGGCACGTGTGCAAAGTGGCGCACGTCGGCACGTGGCGGAGCAAATCAACCACTTTGCCCGCGTGTTCTTCAGGCGATTTGGCTGACCCGCCTCTCCTGCTCTCCTACGAAGACTGCGCGAAAGCCATCGCCGCTCAGGGTTGGCGTTTTGACTCTTTGTCTTTCAGCGCTAGCGCTTGTAGAAAGTCATGGAAATTTGTGACAGACTTGTTTTGTCTTCTTATGTGGCCATGGTTGGTATAAGTATGCTGTTGAAAGGGCCGGGATTCTTGTTCCTGCTATAATGGGAATAACAGGACTACATCTCTCGAATGTCTCATTAAATTGAGCAAACGCTCATTCTCGCACACAGACTGCTCCTTTCAGTAGGAGAGGAGGCGGCCCCGCTTTAGTAGGTGAAGTACTACTTATAGCCGTGTTTTTGTAGGCTGAGGATTACTTCACCTGTACGAAGTAGGACCGGGCTTAACCGAGTAACCAGTTGCTAACAAAACCCGCCCTTCAAAAGTGCAGGTATCAAAAGGCAAAAGAGAGCACCAAAGCTCAAAGTGGGGAAAAAGAGCCTGAAACTCACCACAGACACAATTCATCACATGAAAAATAAATTGAAAATGGCTTATATAGGGATCCTTATCAATCCAGTATACAGCATTAGTTCATATTCCCCCCTCCCCCCCCACAAATATATCTTGCTTCTAAAAATATTAACTTGAAGAATGCCAGTTTAGTCAACAAAAATCCAGAACTGTTAAAGCGTTTGGAAACAGGAGACACAGTATTCCCCTCACCCAAATTGCTGCAATATCAATATTTTGCAGGTTTTAAGAAATCTAAGTCAGTTATATTACTTTGTACAAAATGGAGCCAATTTTAGGAACCATGATAATATTACAATCATTTCTTTCCTGAATCATTCCTAGCATTCCTTTGGATGCAAAAATAATAGGGCAATCCCAGAAGATATGAAACAAGCTTTTTTTTTTAATCTTAAAAAATAATCTACCAGATGAACTACAATTGTATTACTGTTCTTTGAATACATCGTATAATAGGACCAGACAATTTATTAATCCTAAATCATGGAATCAGTAATCTTCCAGATTTTGGAACACCAAATCTGATTAAACTCCAGCTCTACCCATCATGGCCAATTATCAGAAATAATGGAAACTGGTATCCAACTGTTTCTGGAAAGTTACATGGTTTTATTTACTTATTTAAACAATGTCTATAGCCATCAACCTCACCATAGTGACTCTAGGTGGCTTACAAAAATATTAAAGTAAAAGAACAAAACACATTTTAAACAATATACAGAGAATACCATAATATGCTATGTGCCTATGGCCTGCCATCCAAATACTAACCACATCTGATTCTATGTAGCTTTTTTTTTTTTTTTGAGATCAACCAAGGTAGCTAGGCCCTTCTGCCTATTAATATATTAACTATATAATTAATATGGTTAATTATAATGAACCTGGAAAGAGGAATATATATACAATTTAGAAAAAAATAATAATAAAACAATAAGACAGTATCATCATGTGTACAGTGTTTTGAAGAAACTACCACAGAGGTTCAGAACATACTAGACTAAATTTTGGTTCATATCATACACTAAGCTCAATTTTGTAACTTTTTTCCATTTTAGTATGGATTTATTTTGAAATAGATTTGAAACTGCTCTCTCCAAATAAACAGGAAGTCATTCCTAATTTTGCAAAATACTGTATATATTTTAACATATTTTCTAGTCATCAACTATCCCAATGTTCTATAATCATTAATAGAAATTATGCAAAATCTTTATTATCTTCAGAAAAGGCATCACAACATATTATTTATGTTCAAAGGCTAACCATACATTACATATATGTGTAAGTAAAACACTGATGTAACTGGGAAAAAAGAGGGTAATTTAAGACAAAGAGATGATTGACTGGCTGATGTTATTCCATTCAAAATTAATCACTACTTCCAAAAATGTTAAAATGTTTCACAAACATGTTAATCAAAAATCATTTAATCCTGCACCTGCTTAAAAGGAGTAAGTATTTTATACTCTGAGGCTTACCAGCAGCTCTCTTTCTTTCTTTAATGAAAATTAATAAAACATTAATAAAACAACTATGGCCAAAATTTTTCTGACTACATATTTATAAAGTTAATTGGCTGTTTTGGGAAAGCCATGTCTAATATTGACTGATGTGAATTATCAGTCCCAAGAGAGTTCTGTACTGCAAGGATAAGCAGCCTTCCTTAGTGATAGCTCCTGTCAGATGGATCATCACAAGCATTAATTACACATTTTTCTACAAATATATTAAATAACCAAGGGGATATCACACTACCTCCCTGCTCAGTGTTGAATACTAACTGTTCCATTTGACCTTATGCAAACTTTATTCCTTGTATACCACTTATATCACATGCATTAATCAACTTTCATCTCCGTATTCATGCAAAATATATTATAATTTAAGCCTATTTGCTTTTTTGTATGCTTTCTCTAAGTCAATAAAACTACAAGTTAGTTTTCATTCATAGATTTCTTGGTGACCTGCTGAAGAGCAAAAGTCTGGTCTGCACCTCCACTGCATAGGATAAAGTCATACTGTACTTTCCAAATTTTACTCATTGTCACTTTTATACCATTTTAATAGAAATCATCCAAACATCTTCCCAGGCCTACTTATCCAACTATTTCCCGTGTGGTTTTTTGCATTCATTCTTGCTATCTTTGCTTTGTAATGACATTTTTCCAATTGTCAAGCACAACAGCTATTTTCACACACACACATTAAACAGCTACTGCATAAGCAAACCACATCATTTCCCCAGTTATGTTATCTACAACTGGAGCCTTTAATTTTTCAAAATTCTCATAGCATCTATGGATTACATTCTTCCTCAACTTACCTTTTTTTCTGTGAACAGATTAAATACTTTCCTTTCATTCTAATTTTTTGCAGTGGTTATTTCATTTTTTACTCATTTCTAGCCTCTTTCATTGCTCCACCTTGTTCATATTGCCCATTAGCATAACTCTGCACACTTCTGAGGTATTTTGTAGCATGATTCTTTTCAAGCAGTTCAACTCCTCTTTCCCTATGTCTGCTTTCTAATAATTTTGTTGGAAGATTAATTTATCTTCTAACACCTTTTAATATAGGATTGACATTTTCTCTTTTCTGCAATCATCAGAGGTATTACATAAATAAGCAATAGCTTGTTCCTAAGCATGTAAGAGAGGGCAAGTTGGCCAGTAGGGGATAAGACAAGGGGACCAATGTGCTCAGAGATGGCTCCCTGAAAGAGGAGAAGGTCACTCATTCTTTCACTTGGCTCTTCTGAGCTGGCATTGCCAGACATCTTTAGCAGGGTGTCTTGCTTCTCTTTCGCCCTTCTAAGCATAATACCAAGAAGAGGGGCAACTCAGACTTTGTGTCCCATCTGTATACAGCCAGTTCCTGCTTGCAGGCCACGTGATGACAGATTTCTGCTCTCCAAATGCCATCCACATTACTCAAATGTTAGAAAAAAAATAACAACTGGTCTGCAAGAACTGGGTTGAACAAGCTGGGTAACACCCCTTCAGTAGTTCAACTTTCAATCATTTCTTTCACTTTTTTTCTTTTCTTTCATGGACATTCTCAAATAATGGCTTTTCCCACATTCAAAACCTCCATCACACTTGTACCCTCACTAATTCTCCCAACCTTTCAAAATAATCAAATCATGTTATTTGATTCATTCCTTTTTATGTTTAAACCATGAATTTGAAGCACACAAATCTTTTTCTAGACAGATACCCACAGAACACCACTATTTTAATTTGTTCTTGGATCTCCAAATGGGCCAATCTCTTTTTCTATACTCTCTTGCCTTGTTCTCACTCATTCATTCACATCACCCAGAAGAATCATTGCATCCATTCAGAATGTTCCACAATTCTTCCACAAACTCATTCTTGGATTTCCATTACTGCCATTCACTGGAGCATGATATACAACTATCATTAATCTAAGAATTCCTACTTTGATATGCAACCATTAAATCTAGATAAATCAGTTCATATTTTCTGACATACATTTTACCCCTTTCATTCATAATTAAGCCTACACCTTCACTTTCCTGTATGCATTCATCCATTCAATAATATCAGACCATCTGTGTTCATTTTTATTACATCCTTCCCCATTCTTACCTATTTTTTAAAAAATGCCGTTTCATTCACTTTATCATTTACTCCTCTTACGTTCTAAGTTGCAGTCATCCATATCCCATGGCCCTCACCAGATGGATCCATAGATACTGATTTCTCCGACCAATTTATGACATTAGCCAATCCAGGCTTTCATATATTGTGGTTTAGTAATACATATAGAGAACATGTAAACTGTATCACCAGCCTTAGTCATACTGGTGTTTACATGCAGCATTCCATGCTATCTCTATTGATCAGTTTTGGTCAATATGCTGCAAGTGCAGCCATGCCCAGTTTTATCCACCATGCTCTATGGAACCTAGTATTTCTGGTCTAGAGACTACCTTGCAAGCCAGCACACTGTTGCATTCATCCCACCAACTTGGAGATGCATGTAGTGCACCAACACACATTCAGGAAAAACAAAATCATTCTTAGTTCGTCAACAAGAACAACTTCATATATTACTGTACTTTTCTGGATACAAAGATTCACTGTCATGTCTAAAAGGTATATAATTTAAAAGAAACATTATAACATTTGCGTTTCTTTCCAGGCATGTTAAAAAGTTAATACACATGAGATCTTCCAAGTCTAGGTTGCTACGACATTTGAGACCCATTCTCCATCGTCCAAATGTAAATACACATTTTTCTCTCAACACGAGCATTATTTGTGTCAATAAGCATCTGTGAAGTACCTGAACAATGGCACAACTGCCTAGCAGAAAACTACAGAAAAGCCATATTATTAACCAGATCACGTTATTTTGCGGCCTGAAAAAGGCAGGAAGCCGTATCCTACTTCCATGGCCAAAGTACATTGTACCAAAGGCCAGCCAAATTATTTTGGCAGAAAATCCCATAGGACCCTGTCTTCTTGGCTAATAATAAAAATGCAATAATAGGAAATTAAATAATTAACAATTGGCTGCTTCTTACACAAAGGCAGTTTACAGAAGCAGTTGTTTCCATCTGCCCAGCCCTACAAATGCAATTTTCCAAATATTTATGGTGAACTAAAACTTACTACCGACTTGCAACTATAAAAACGGAGGGATTGTTAATCACCTGGCAAGCAGTGATACAAGAGTTAGGCTGTATTCTGATGGGATCACAAGTTGTACAAGAATTTCTGTGGTGGCTAGATAAGTTACAAGATAGCAACACACTTTCTTTCAGCTGTTGATGTTTGCGTACCATAAACCTGTTGGCTAAATACGCAGCACAAGTTTCCGATAGACGCTGATTTTAAAATCACTCTGCTTTTGGCAAAACCAATATTGTGACTAAACATTTTTCCTGAAGAGATTCTACAATGAGAGGTTATTAAATAAAAAAAATGGATTTCAAACTGAATTCATCCAAGTATCACGCAAAATCCAGGTTTTCATCTTTTATTTCAAATTAAGAAAAATAAACTACCAAGAAATCCATTAACATAAACTATTGGCTGGGTTCACACATCAGAGTAAGCCACAAACAAGCAAGCTGTGTTATGTCCTAGAGTTATGTGAATCCAGTCTGTCATGTATGTGCACACAAGAGAGAAAAATACCAGTCTCCCATCCTCTGGCAGGCCTGCCATAAGTGTGTTGCAAAAAAACTGAATGACATGCTAGATGGCAACAAATAATTGGATATTCAGTGTATATTTGCTGCCATCTAGCATTAGTCTGGATTTTTGCAAATTATACTAATCATGGTAGGTCTATTCTCTGATAGTACTTTGATTCTGGTGTAGCTCGGTGTAGTGGTTAAGCACCAGGCTAGAAACCAGGAGACTGAGAGTTCTAGTCCCACCTTAGGCACAAAACCAGCTGGGTGACCTTGGGCCTGTCACTCTCCCTCAGCCTTGGGAAGAAGCAGGCAATGGCAAACTGCTTCCAAAATCTTATCAAGAAAACTGCAGGGTCTAGTCCAGGCAGTTGCCTGGAGTCAACACTGACTGGAAGGTGCACACACGTTGATCAAGTATGTCTTAGTCCCAAGAAGACTTCTCAAGAAATGCTACTGAGGAAGTAGAATGAACTTGGAGGCTGTATACAAGGATCAGATAGAGAGTGCTGTTATTGTATCATTCTGGAGGGGAACATCTGCACCTAAAAAAGAGGTGAAGCTTTAATTGTGGTTGAATTGTGCAGCCACTATCTGGACTTTTTTTACCCTCCCCCACAGATGCCTATGCTGCAGATTCAGATCTCTTTACAACCATGCATTTTAAAAGACCTATACAAGTGAATGGTTTATAATTCTCTCCAAAATGGCTATTCCCTCTGAAAACAAATTCTGGTTTGGATAAATTTAATATATTAGCATCTGAAAAAAAGAACCAATAATTCAGGATAAATAGTCCAGGGGTAGATAATCTTTGGACCACATGCAAATGAAGTATTTTTTTTTGTTTTGGTCTAATCCAGAATTGTGTCATGAGCCATGGCCCAATGAGGTCACCCAGCCATTGTAAGAGCTGTAGCAAAATATAGACTCTTTTTGCAAACTCTAATCTGAAGAAAAGAGAAGCAGGGAAGTAGAAAGAACATGTAGAAATGATGTCTATGGAAATGCACTGGTTCATTACCATGCTTCATTGTGATATCTGTCTGCTTTTCTATTAGTATATGTTTCTCTGGCAAAATGTCAGGATCTAAGATGTTGACCAGGGAAGAAGGAGGAAGGAACTGTGGCCTGGTTCACACGTACAGTAATATTAAATGCATAATTTAGTTTTGACTTAATGTAGCATCTAAAGCTACTTATTCTATCTCAGCATGATTGACTATTTATACATTTTCACATACACTGTCTGGCCATACTTACTTTTAGAATGCAACAAAGTCCAACCAGTTAAATGTGAACTTCAAAATGAAAAAAACCTCCTCATGCATGCTAAAGATCATTATTATGGTTATTTGTACAGAATTTGCTCAAACTTGGTTGGTGGATTTCCTGTTTACCTCTTTCTCTTACTATTCACACAAAGCTGCTGCTTCTGAAATTTTTCAGATGCATAGAATAGGACTAGTTTCTGGTTAAAAGTATGTTTACTCAAATAATACTCAAAGATTGGGATGAGGAGCTCCCTGTATTAGATACAGAGCATTTTTCTACCTACTATATGCCCTCCAGGTGTAATGAGCCTCAATTCCCAGCATATTCCTAGCAAGGAATACAAGTTCAATATACTGGAGGTGGGGAAAGGCTAGATGAAGGTAACTCTGTATTCATTCAAATCAAGCTTAGGTATTGCAAGTATGCTTGAATCAGGATGCCCTCACCTAGACAGTATAATAGTCACAACTTCCTTTTGTACATCCCCTGCAATATATGCTTAAAGTTATAGAACTGATGCTTTAGAATTGGCTGTGGCAGTACATACACACAACTACACTGAAAGTCACAAATCCTTCCTCCACGGCTTCTTTGTGGTGATAGCATTTGGGCTGATACCACCCACCAGAAGATACACTGCCTCTGTGACCAAACTTTCCTTCCTGACATACACAGTAACTGTCCCAGGCAAAGGAGGACCTGATCTTGCTTCAGTTTTAAGGCAAGTGTTAGGGGGAATGGTTTATACTTTCGTTGTCAACTGATAAAATTCATGTTCACAACCTAATTCAGTCAGGGTTAATGGTTGTGTGCTGCTTGCTATTTCTATGGCATATGTCATATGCTAGCTAATTTTAACTCTTCCCTAATTTATTTCTCACCATTTCTCTGATTTTTTTCTCTCAGCCCATACAAGTGTAGTAAGTCAAGATATTTCTTTCTCTGTCTGACTGGAGCTATATTTGGGCTGTAAAAATTAGGATAACTAAAAGATGTGAGAAAGAGTTCTCTTTTAGCAGTTCAGATATGGTAGATGTCTACATAGTTGCTCTTCCTGAGCAAATAGAAGTACAGCAATTCCAAGAAATCTGACATGGATTGCCATTCAACTTTTAAAAGTTTTTTTTTTTTAATTCACACAGATATATCAGTTGTTGGAGAAAGGAAACCGTTATGATCATTTCTGTCTGGAGCATCATGCTCTGTTTTCAGTTCAGAACGTAAAGCCTAGATTAGCCTTCCCTCGTCCTTGTGCCCTCTAGTTATGTTGAACTAAACGCTACAACTAGGCTGGATGAAGAAATTTATAACCCAGCACATCTTGATTGCCCCAGGTTGGAAAACAATTGCCTAGAATCTAGACTATAAGCAGAAAGTATATTTGTCATTGAGGGCAGGAATACACTGGATTCTTCTACTAACAGAGATACATTTACACAAAGTGTAGAACAGTGCCCTCTTCTGGTAAACAAAAGATGTATTCATAAGAAATGTATTGTGAGTGTGCTGTGTACTTTTCCTCTACAGAGCAAAATGAGTTGTATGTTTATCTGATCTCTTAATTTACTTAACTGAAAACTGCTGACAAATACATTTCACACAGGATGACTCAACACCATTCCTCTGCAGTGATTTAGGATCTATGTTCCCTCAAATTGCTTCATGAATTCAAGTTAATTTGATCATTTGTGAATCATTTTTAACTGTAAACTGCCTCAAGATTTTGTTTAGTGAAAAGTAGTCTAGAAATGTTTTTGATCAATCAATCAGATTGTGGAATTTCTCATACTAGAGTGCAGAGAAAACCTTGGATCATTAACTTTTAAAAGACACCTCTGGATGGCATTGAGTTCAAAAAGCAAAACACAGATGGAAGCACTTACCTTTGGTAATCTCTCAGGAAAAAAAAATTATTAACAAGAACAAAAATAAATAAAACGGTTGTTAAATATAGTTATATTTAGTGCAGGGAGATCACAACATTTCTGATCTCTATTAAAAATGTGTTTATTAAGCAGCAAGTTTCATTAAGCAACAAAATGTAAGGAAATACTACATTTTTTTAAATTCCAAGTTTAAGTTATTATGTGAGGAACAGCATCTTCCCTGGTAGGTAAGCATATCCTTATTAAATGATACATTTTTTGCCCAACGGATGCAACAAAAGTTCAAACCATGTTTTCTTATCAACGGACATCCAGAGAATTGATTCGTTGTTTGGTATGCCTTTATGTGTTCATTTCACTGCTTAAGTTCCATATAAAAAGAAAACTCAAAAATCAAGCAAGAAAATTTAGGGGGGAAAAGTTAAGAAACCTTTAAGTACATATGCAAGACAACCCACACTAAACTTGCTGCCCTAGCTATCTCCTCTGCTCTACCAACATCATGTCTGACTCTGATCAAACACAAGCCACTTTCTTAACTAAACGTCTTGCAGGCCTGTCAAAGTAGCCTACATACTGTATAACAGGAGCTTGTTCCATTAAGACTGAATGGTAATTTGTTATGTATTAAATTGTTAATATGG
The DNA here is from genome assembly GCF_059951505.1 of Python bivittatus. Lineage (NCBI taxonomy): Eukaryota > Metazoa > Chordata > Lepidosauria > Squamata > Pythonidae > Python > Python bivittatus. Next base: position 43,654,884 of record NW_028277098.1, on the reverse strand, counting down.
TGTTACAAAAATAATTGCTACAGAAGGGCATGAATATGCTTTTGAATTATATATAAAAAATGGAATTTATTATTAAATGAAGAATTATGGGCCTATCGTGCATGTGAGGCAGCAATGAAATATTTATTCTATGCTGGAAAGACAAAGTTATTCCTTCCTGCAATTTTGGACTATAGATACATGGTCATTTAACAACTGATACCTACTGACTCAAACTCAGGAGCCTGGTAGCACCTTTTTGACTAACAAATTGTATTAAGAGCCAAAAACATTTGTGAACTGCAGCTTATTTCATCAGATGCATAGATGCAGCTCACAAAAATTTATGCCTTTTAATAAAATTGTTGTTGGAAAAAGTGCTACCAGACTCCTGATTTTTTTGCTACCATAGACTAACATGACTCTCTTCCTATGCAATTCTATTTCATATAGAATTCTTGTGAATGTGTTAAACTAGGAGTCTTACACTGAAATAAGGTATTGTTTATAGATGGGTTGGATAATGAATGAATGTATATTAAAGAAATGGTAGAAATAATGTGGAGGACCTGATAGCTAATTTACTCTTAGGATGGACTTTCTTATGGAAACTGGCTTTTCGCTGCCAGTCATAAAGAGGACAGATAATAGTCTGCTGATTTTGAAAAACAATAGCCACTGAGTCATCTAACTCTAAATGGCCTTGTTTTTTTATACTGCCAAGTTTACAACACTGTTAATATGCTCAGCTTTATGTGTTTTCTGGACAGCCAGTTTTCTTTAGCCCAAGCAACACACAAAAAAGGACAGCTGGAGAAGTAACATGGGAGAATACTTCAGTGTGTTCACAAAGTATTTGCTTTTAAATGGGATATATTTAATCATATTTATTATTTATATATGAGCAAAAGAGAGCAGTGGCATAGGAATTGCTCCTAGTTTAAGAAGACAATACTACTTGAAGTATTCTCCACAATGACCCTAGAGCAAATTCTTTTAGTAAAAACTTTAAAAATCTAGCTTTTTGTCTGTGTTGAAAAAAATGTTTATAAAGAAATGTTTACTTAGATCACTGGGTTTTATAAGTTTCTCCAAATCCTCAGCCAAAAGATTTGCAAATCTAACAAAAGGGAAGATGTTCAGGAAATTTTTAAGGCCCGTTTCAGATTTTAGCTTCAAAATTACTTCCATTCTGAGATGAAGGTGCAATGATGCTGATCCTTTTCCACTCATCATTCTACTATAGCGAAATAGATGCTGAATATAATGCTGCCAATAGGCCAGGATTTTTTTGAATGAGCAAACACAAAAATGCACAATTCCAGATTAGCATTTTTATAGATCGGAACTTCAAATAATGCAAAAACTGCATTTATGCTCTATGTGTGTTATGTGTGTTATACAGTGACTAGTAAGGGAAAAATAAAGCAACCTGGCCCAGATTCCTGTAGATCATCAAGTCCTGATAAAATGTTATTGAATGCAACCAAATGCAAAGGTTGGTGTTTAGAAGTTAAGTCCCTTGAGTGCTCATTGCAAGAAATTATTAATAGACAGATCCAAATTTTCGTTTTTTAAACAAGAAAAGTCACACATTTTTAGCATCTGCCAGACCTGAAACTCAATGAATTATTATGCAAGTTCCTGAAGACTTGAGCACTTTTCCAAACTAAGCAAGTAATTGAATAGTTAAAAGACAAAAGTCCTGATGGAAAAGTTGTTGTATGGAAATAAAAAGTGTCATTCTTAACATAAAGTATGTTTAAACCAAAAGTCTTTTGGAACTGTCTGGCCAATAAGCTTGCCATGTTCCAATATCCTTTTCAAATTGAATTTGAAACTCTTGGTAAAACTACTATCCTCCAACCCTCCCAAGTACAGTGGTACCACAGTTCACGAACTTAATTCATTCCGTGACTCTGGTCGCGACCCGAATTGGTCGCGACCCGAATCAAATTTTCCCATAAGGTTCAATGTAAATATGGTTAATCTGTTCTGACCCCTCCGAATTTGGTCGCGACCCAATTTTGGTCGCGTCCCGAATCAAATTTTCCCATAAGGTTCAATGTAATTACGGTTAATCCGTTCTGAACCATATGTATTATTTTTTAAAAAACGCAAAAATATGAAACAAAATACAGTACGAAGAGAGAGAACACTAACCTTGCTCGACGCGACTTCTGGTGTGGAGGACGGGAAGGCGGTTATTGCTTGGAGGGAGAGTCCCCCTCCCTACAGGAAGCCATGACCACGTGTCACAGGAGGGAAAATGGCTGCGGATCCTGTTCGTCACCCGATCTGGCGTTCGCGAACGGAAGCAAAATTTTGTGAACGGAGCTGTTCGTGACCCAAATTGGTCGTGAACAGAAGCGTTCGTGACCTGAGGTACCACTGTAAATGGAGGACTGGAGAAGAATTTGCTCTGCTAGTCCATCTACTTCCAAAAGATTAAGTATAAACATATTATCAAGAGAACTACTGTATGTAGGAGTAGGAACATCTTAACTTCTTCAGATTTTGGAGATGGATACCTAATTCCTGCTCTCCTGCTTGACCTAGATGAATATTTCTGACAACGATGAGTCTTTCCAAACCCAGAGCTTTTCAGATATATTCTTCAACTTACAAGCAAACATCACTTGGCAAGTCTAGAGGCTCACATTCTGCTTTGAATGGAGTAGGAAAATATATAATTTTGTGGAAATAACCAATTCTGAGAAAAGATATGAACCTAATGTAAGCACTTAATTGGAATGCTGCACTAGCATTCCTGAGCTAGTTTTCCAGCCAGCCTGCATTCAATCATTACCTGGAACCACTGAAAGAGCTGGCATGTGTAGGCTAGATCATCCCTCTTAACGTAAGAAGGATAGGTAAAAGGGACAATGGGACAGAGGATCCTCTGTACTTGATTATATTGTTTTAGAAAATTTTCCAGCCTCTTGAATAGGGTTAAAATAAAGATTAAGGGAACAGTTAAAACCATATTGGACTCATTGTTGAAATTGATGGAAACAATATAGCTCATTGTGATGTGCTAGTCAGATGCATATTGTTGAGAACAAAGAAGAGGACAAAGGAAAGAAAGCCAAATTCCCAGAGATGTTATTTGGGGAACCCATGAAGAAAGCTCCCGAGTTTTCACTGAAGTATAACAACTACAGAATGGAATTTAGATATCAGATTGTTCTTCTGGGTGGAATATGTTTTAGAGAGTTGGTTCTGATATCAGCACAAGAAACCTTAAACAACAATGGTAGACTACAACGGTCTATAAAGCCCAGAAATGTGACTTGAAGAAGTCTTCCCATTCTGGTTCCCTGCAAATTTGTTAGCTTTATGATTTCTAGAGTCCCCAGTCAACACAACCAACGATGACCATGCTCTGAGGAATTCTGTGGGTTGTGTTCCCTTCTTCTCAGAAAGGTCCTTGCTTTACAGAGCATGTAAAAATTTCATCTGGAGACCAATCTGCAGTAACCTGTCTTGGCCTAGGTCATGAATATGGAAATATATTTTATAGTTCAGCTGTGCAATCTGTATCAAAAAATGCACATGACAACTGGGTGACAATCAGATCTATGTGAATTTATCTTTTTGTCAACCATTACCAACACCAAGTAAATCATAGAGAACCAAGAGCTTCAAGAAGTATATTTTAAAGCAGCCCATATATAATTCATAATATTATTCAATTAGTCCAAAGTGTATTTAAATACCATTTTATTATACAAAATATCAGAGTAAAACAATGCAAAAGTTTCAAAAATACATGCATATGTATTTCAAAATACATATACATCAACTTATGAGTTGCCAAAAAGAAAAAAGTACATACTTGAGAAGCCAGTAAGATAGATCAAGTTACTTTAACTTTGTTTTGATCTGAGGTTGCTGCATCATTACTATCCATCTCCAATAGTATGTGCAATTTGGCATAACTATTCCTTGAACTCCAAGAACTGCTGCAGTCTTTTCTTATGTTCTGAAGATACTTGCACTGCACTAAAAAGAGATCAGAAAACATATTTTGTAGAAATTGTTTCAAAATACATTCAAATACACACTAGAAAAAGTGTGGAACATTTGTCTAAGTAACTTGGCTGAAGAAGTGGGGTCTGAAATCAGAAAATAAGAAAGCAAATTCGGATCTGAGTTATTTCCGCCAATCCTGACATGACTTTAGCCCTATTCATGCATTCATAAGGGCACAAATGGGGCAGCCCCCAGAGTACCTGCCTTGCTGTCTCTACTCCAAACTTTGCACATTGAACATAAAGATCTCAAGCATGTTGAGCTGAACGTGCTTAAGCTCACCTCTGATATGAGGTCAGAGGAGGCACTGACTGTTTGGATAGATAAAACAGGCTTTTTTGTTTGTTTTAATACTTGTTTACTTAATGTAAAATGCATTACATTTAATTGTTATAATTATAGCTCACCTTTTGTTCAGGGGCTCAAGGTGGTGTACATAGTATTGCCTCCTCCCATCTTTCCCCATGACCCAGCAAGGTTTTCATTCATCTATAAGATACTTTAGCACATTAGGAAATGAATACTAATGCAGTTTTAGAGTCTCCAAACTCACTTTAAGTGTTCTCCAAAGGTGGTGGTTATCCGATAGATTGCAGTTTTCACTGATGATCTCAAAGCAAATCGAAGTGTTTTGTAGGAAGTGTCTGCAAGATTTCCTGAAGTTTTGGGAGGTTTGCTGGAAACATGAGGAAGTTTGAAGTGTTTATCTATGACCTAGAAGGAAGAACAAACCAATAAAGAAACACATCAGCAACAAAATGTATCACATTACATAAAAATAAATACTAAGTGCTCATCAGAAAGTTCTGAAACAGTTTAGAAATTAGAAAGATCAAGGTTCTAAAAACTAACCAACATAATCCAATTCTGAACAACAATATTTCTCTTATGAGAGAATGACTGGGTTTACCCATTGTGTTAAGCCATGATTTAACTATAGTTTACTGAATAAGCCAGTTAATCAACCATATTTGTCCATGCTAAGCCATAAACCATAGTCTACAAACAATAACTACCAACCAATCATAATATATAAATCACAAGGGCTAGGTTCACACATCGACTAAATCAAAATTTAATGAACCACATGATCCCTCGCTGCAACATGCAGTCATGGGGAAAATCGTGTCCAGAAAAACGACTAAGCTAGTACAACTTTAATAATTTTCTCAGCAGTTGTTTGAATGGACTTAGATATTTTTGCCTGTGCAAGTTCTTTCCATGTCTTCTCCAATGCAAATTGACTGTGGAAAGCCCTAAACAATGGAGATACTAGTATCTTGTGGTTAATAAAAGAGAATTAACTTTAGAGGTGAAGCCCCGTGAGGAATAGAACTACATTTTGTCAATCAAAATACTGTTCTGAACAATACTGTTTGAAGAACTGATTCTAGGCTTCAAGAGGGTGAAGTTCTTAAACAGAGGAGACTGGAGCACAGGCACTAGAGCTGTGCAGTGCTTTGCGTTCAAAAGCAAAAAAAATTGCTTCAGAAAACACGAGGGCAGGAAGAGAGCACTTATCTGCAGCTCCTTAAATCAAATTTGAATTCTCCAGGGATCATACAATAGCTGCAGCCATGGGATCCCAAGAAAAGACACAGCTGTTTTAAGAGGCTGGAAAAGGAGTGCTACATTCATACCCCAGCTTGCTCTTTGAAGCACCCTTTTGAATCTAACCTAACCAACATCCTCTCTTTAACCATAGGAAAAATATTTGATAGTCTTTAAAAAAACCCACAGCAAATGAAATCAGTTTTTCTCTAGCCACTAGTATGTTATGGCTTCATACTTCTTTTCTGTGAAACAAAAATAAATCTCCTTACCTCCTGAAGAGTTAGCAAAACATTCAGAATTGCTGGCAGTGTTGTCTGAACAACACCATATCTATCTTCAGTAAATGAGGCTGCTACAAGATGTGATAAACCTTCAGAAAAGAGTAATTTTTAATTCCATCATGTTAATTGTCGTGAAATTTAAGATTATAGTGCTTTGTCATGAGACTCTGAATTTATAAAAGCTTAATTTTGGCTTTCATCATTCTCCCCTCCCAACAATATAAAACCAGCCTTCCCTTAACTTGGACAGCCTCCATATACTTAAATTTGAACTCTCTGAATTTCCCAGCCAACGTGGCCATTGCTGAGAATTCTGGGAGTTGAAGTGCACACTAAGAAGAAACATTTCAGATACTGTAGCACATCAATATGCTCAGAATAAGCACAGTGGGGTATAGTGGGAGCATGCCGAAACTACAGATGTTATCCCCCTTCTGTGCCCCCAGGAAAGAGTAAGTCTTCTCCTCAGGATTCCAGAGAGCAGAGATGAGGCGCTTCAGTGGATTTTCCCACTCTCAAAAGGCTAAAAGTGCTGTCCTCAACCTGTGGAAGAAGTTGGAGCCCAACTCACCAAACCCCAACCACAAAAAGAAACTCCAGCCCTGTTCCTGAAACCGATAAGAGAATTTGAATCAGCACAGTAGAGACTCTTCCTTTGACTCAAACATACTTAGAGGCAGAGGCCTCTGCCATGAGCTGCTAAGGCCTTTCCATTCCTTAAGCTTACCTGGACTGCCATCTGGACTGCATGGACTGCTTACCTGGACTGCTTACCTGGACTGCATGGAGTTCTCCAGCTGAATGCTCCACCCTAATACTCCTTAAAAAGGACTCCAGTCTTGCATCTAGCCATAAAAGCTGACCAGAAACCAAGGTAGGTGGTGTGAAAGACAGACATTTGGGATCTGCAAGAGTAGCTCAACAGCTGGAAAAGGCCAGCAGCCACCTATGAGATCAACTACAGTACCTATAGCAGAATCAAGCAGACACAGCTGCCTATGGCAGGCAAGCAGCAGATGTCAAACCGTAAGAAGCAGGCAGAGGTTCCAAGTTCTTGGCCCCCCACCTCCAAAGAAAGCAAGATTCTTTCAGGGCTTCCTTATTAAGATTGACTGAAAGTGATTAAGATAAAGTTACAGAAATCTTAACAACTGAACTCTTTTCCACCTTCAGAATTTAATTTATATCCAGGTTCCTAAGGCAGAGGTTTTCTCAGTCTCTTGTTCAAGACTTTTGTGAGGACTGGTGCAGCAGCTGTTTTCTTCGTCAATAATGGAGAACTCTCTGTTTGTAATCTCTCCAAAATCTAAACAATTTTCATAACCCCTTGGAAAGGGATAAGTACGATTAGCTCCGCCAAGTATGAGCTAAAGCCCAAGGTCTGGGCAGACAGGCTAGTTGCTGGAAAGATAGAGGAGATGTGAAGAAAAGCCAAACCCAGTAGATCACTGCTACCTCCTGTCTCCACAAGGGCCTAACCCAGCTTATAAAAAGCTGACCTGTGAAACACGGTAACAGAAATAAGTGTTGCAACCTCTCAATAAAAATCCCAATTGTAGGGTTAGGCCCTTCAACTCTGTGTGTGTGTGTGTGTGTGTGTGTGTGTGTGTGTGTGTTTTCATGCACACATATCTTAAAAAGTCATCCAAATATGAACTTGTGATATTCAGTTACCCTAAAAATCAGAGCAAGTAACAGATATATGGCCATGTTACTTACTTGGGAGCTATTTCAGATATGAAGAGATTATTTCTGTTATTTTCTGGGGGGGGGGGTCCTTTTTTTTTTTGTTGGTCTTCTGTTTAGGTGTGTGGGTTTTTTGGTGGTTCATTAACTTTTTAGTATTTCATGGTTTGTTTTACCGTTTGCTTTTTGGTTTTTGTATTGTTTATTTTTTGTAATCTTGCTTTGAAATATAATACAATGTAAGAAAGAAACAAGCTTTAAAAGAAATGAAGAGATTACTTACCTTCCAAAGCCCAAATATGCATTTGGGTATCAGAAAACAGTTCTTGGATTGAGGCTTCAGGGTGCTGAAGAGTAAAATGTTTTGCAAGTTAATTAATGAAGTTAGTAGCAGGTTTTAAATACTAATAGGAAATTTAAACATCAAGAGCTCTACTTAAAGTGTTAATTAATAGTTTCCGTGATCAACTGATTACTCAATTTCCCTGCAAAACAAGTAGCTGATAAGTTAAATCAATTGTTAAAATTTAAATCAGTAGTTAACATTTAAGTTTCCATAGTAGCATTTCAAAAATCATTGTACAAAATTCTGGTTTAGGGATTAAAAAAAAGAAGCAGTAACAAGAATTCTTGCCATCCAAACAAAGCCAATCACTGAGTTACACATGTGGTCTTACCTTGCTGAAAAAATACATTATCAGGACTCGTTTTGACAGGAAATTTTTGATCTGGAAGAAGAAGAAATCTATGAAGAGTCAAAGAACATACAAAGTAGTTCAGAATAATATAGAATTCCAGTTTTAAGTTTTAACTAAAGCTTTTGTGCTATACTAGGGTAGACAACAGGAGCACATTTGAAATTATAAGAGTATATACTGGATACACTCATAAAACCATTGCCTTAGGAGATGTGTCTATTGTCAAAATTGCTGCCCTGAGGGAGATGGTCAATTAAAAAAATATCTATTTACCAAAATGTAAGCTGGCTCCCTGGGATTCTCTCTACCATCCCAGCAGGCCCTGCAGATAAATATGATGCTACTGGTTGTGTTCCGCAACATGCCCAATTTTAATTAAAATAATCTTTGTAAAATATCACTTGGGACAAGGAGCCTTGTGAGCGCTAAGAAAGATGTCTTAAGAAAGGTGTCTGGAGGCATCCATTTGTTTGACTCTGAGCTACACAGATACCCCAGTTTTAAAATGATTGGAGTTAACCCTTCAGATGTAAAAAAGAAATGCATAATTATGACACTGCATGTCCTGCAGTCATGTGATCACCATTTGCGACCTTCGCTGCCAGCTTCCCACAAGCAAAGTCAATGGGGAAGCTGGCAGGAGATAGCAAATGGTAACCACATGACATGCTTAATGACGTTGTGGGTCATTCCCTTAACGACAGCAACCAGAAGTGCCAGAATTTCTGTCGCTAAGCAGCATGGTGACGTGATGTCACACTTTATGACCACATCACTTAGTGACTAAAATTCCAGTCCCAATTACTGTCATTAACCAAGGACTACCTGTACAGAAAACATACCGTGCAGATAAATGTAATCCTTGATTTGTGGTAATACCTGCTCTTTCTTGTTCTGTAACCATATATAGAAAGAACCTGGCTGTGCTGCTTCTTTAGCATCTTTTGCAACCACCATCACTGGGTGAGGTTCATCAGGATAGCCTGTCAATTGCAGATCTGTAAGAGAAATCCATCCCATTTTTTAAAAGCTATTTTTTAAAAAGTTCCTTGATAATTATCTTACTGAACTACCAAGCTCAAAAATGGCAGAATAATATTTCCTACCTGAACTTGATGTCCATAGTTTTGGTCCTCTTCTCATAATATGGGGACTTTGGACAGATCCATGCCAAGGAGAGTTTAACTCCAGCAGTCCAGGCTTATGACCCAAAAGGGAAGTATTAAAAGGTGATCCTAAATTGCTTCCAAGATCAGATGCAGGTGATGTTTTTAAGGGCAACAGAGACGATTTAACCAGGGAATGCATATGGGCTCGAGGAAATATGCTGGTCCTTGGCGTCTGAAATGAGCTTTCTTCAGGAGCTGCTCCAAGCAAGGAATCATATTTTAAAAAGCTACACTCAGGATGCCTTGTACCAACAAGTAAGTGGCAGCTGCTAATTTAGATGCAGCAAAAAACTGAGTTCATTCTTTTTGTACTTGTATAAAACACAAAAGAAAATTACTAATACAATTTCCACTAAGAAAAGCAACACTGTTGATCTCCGAAGTGGCATTACTAAATAGATACTAAAATTTCACTCTTCTCAAAATGGGCTTGATGAAACAAATGTATTTTTTAGAAATATTTAGAAATTGGATATTTTGCATTTCCAGATTCACATCTTGAAACAGAGTGTGGAAGTAATTTAAACAGACATGTACATGCATATGGCTTTATAGCAGCTGAAGTGATGATTTATTATTAAATGGTACTGCAGTAAGGACATTTACAAAGACAGAAAATGGGAGAGTGGCTAACTATATTGTGGTTGGCTTAGCATGATGTCTGAACCCAGCCACTGTGGTTTATAAATCATAATTTATAGCTTAATTTGGGTTTCTTCAAAAAGCCATGGTTAAGACAAGCCATGACTTATGGAAAGATGTAAATCCTATGATGAATCTCCAAGTTACGCCTGCAGAATATGTTGATTCTTTTGATTGTGAATAAAGGCTGGTAATATAGATCTTATATTGAGGGTGCAGGATAAAAATGAACAGGATTTAAAAGGTCAAAGTAGCTGGTAGCTTTTCAGTCTTCTTGAGATCTTTGAAGGTTATCTTATGATGTTACCAGAAGGGACATGGCCCATTTATTTCAGGGTTTTGAGAGTAGAAATGGGAATGGGAAACTACTCCCATTTCTACTCTTACCCTCCAAATCTACAAAAGTGGCCCAAAATATTTGTCTTTGAGCTGATTTGGGGCTATTTGGGGCACTTAATAGGAATGGGAGTAGTTTGCATTCCAAGGGCATTCCATGCTCAAATTTAAAAAAAAAATCAAAAACCTAAATATAGAATAGCTGAAATTTGGCCCACTTGCCGGTAAATGTCAGCAATATAATCTTAGAGAACTGCAAATGTGATGCTGAGGAACCATATATGGACTGCAAGCTACAGGTTGCCCACATATGGGATACAAATTAAAGAACCATTCCTCTGAGCTACTTTATCCTTTAATCACACTTGCCATAGTTATCCTTGCTGACAGTGGCTGAATAAACACAATGTATTAGGACACAGACCACAGCAATGTACATCAGTTGTGTAATGTCACTGCACAAGTGAGGTAAACAATATTGTTTGTGTCATTTGCAAGATAATATCATCTGAAGTAAATCCACACAAATGACATAATTTGAATCATTTGTGCAAAAATGTCACCAAGCAAATGATGTAAATTGCCACAATGATATACTTGGGTATCTAATGGTCATTTTTTCTGCCTACTTAGTCTGTAAAACAAAGTTTCACTGCATTAAGCCATAAACCAGAGACACACAGTCTTAGGGCCTGTAGGGGTCCACACTCAAAAAAGTAGCAGAAGAAACTAAATGTGACTGGATTTACATTTAAATAAAGTTAGATTTAGATATAATTAATGTGATTATTCTACAGTCATGTAGCTGTGAAATTTCTCCTGTCACGTAACAAAACTGTAATGGGTAAACATGTTTTGACATCTCTGAGACCTGCACACACAAACCCAAAGCAAACCAACTATAAAATGACTTAGTGAGATCTTGCAACCAGCCTATCAGAAAACATTGACCTAACACAAGTAAAATGTGGAGCACTGATAGCCTACTCTTTTCCTATGCAGTTCTTTCCCTTTTGACAGATTTAAAGGCTCAGCAAATGCATGGCTAAGGCTATCAGATTTTGATTGCGCAATCCAGATGACTACTAGAGGGTAGCAAAGAGATAGGCTTTTCTCTACCTCTTTGCTGCCACCTAGCAATCATCTAGATTTTTGCAGCTCAGATTTGGTAGCCCTAGGATTAAACATTGTCCATTACCTGGAGAACTGAAGGACTGTGTCAAGTCTCCTACAGATGGCTGTTTCAATCTTCCATTTGCAGCTGCAATCTCTTGCTGGATTATCAGCTTGTGTGTCAGATCACTTAGAAGGTTCAAACACTCCCCGCAAATTGAAGTCCAGTTGTATGGATGTCCACCTGTCAGAGACACACATAATGCCAATGAGTACCTATCACAATAACCTAAGTAGTCCCTTCAAATCTGATTTTATGAAAACAGACTGAGAATGAAAAGAAAACCAGATATTTGACAAGAAAACTTATTTTAGTAAATAGTGCTAATAGAAATAATAATTTCTTTATGTTGCAAGAGCATCAATTAACAATGTGAGCTAAATACAATTTTCTAATCTAATATACACAACCAGACAAAGTTTAATGGAGCAATGTGCGAAGTACAGAATTTACCTCCTGCAAAATATAACTTTTAATCAGGATTTTACAGCAATTAAACTGTTAGGTTATCAGAATCAAGCCTACACATACTGGAATGTCAGAAGGTGATATCCCAGCATATTATATATGGTTTTAAGGACCAACAACAATTTAGGAAAAATGTGCAAGGTGAGTAATTATTCTAGCTACATGTTCTATTTTACACTTCTTTACATTCACTTATGGACAAAGTACTAATAATTTTCTTTTTAAGTCTTAAGATATTTTCTTGTCCTGTTTTGTTCTGACTGTAAATCACTTTGAATTCCCCAAAACAGGTGGTTTATAAAAATCTGTATAAGCAAATTTTATACATATTCATAATAAAAAAGAAAAGTTATGTCACGCTCACATCCAAAATATCAAATACAAACAAAACGCTCCTCAGATGAAATCAATTCACTTGTTACTTTGTGTTACTTCCCTTCTCATTTAACAAACATCAGTAATTTTCCAAGTACCTGGTTGGCTGAGGCTGAAGACCTCTTGACGTCGCACAGAAGAATACTGAGAAAGAAACATCAGGTCCTGTAAAGCCAAAAACTACAGAGAAAAAACGTTTAGAAGTATTGCCAAACTGTCTTAATTTGTTTTCTAATTTCCAGAGTTAACACATAGTCATACAAAGTTTCTCTAAGAAGACTAGTCAGAAAATATGGTTGGATTCACAAATTGAATTAAAGCATAGTGTGGTTTGCTTGGTGTTCACAGCACACAAGGTGCCAATCTGGCCTCTGAAAGTAAGAACAGGGTGACTTACATCTAACTGACCCCCCAGAGTCACTTTTTCATGAGATGGGCGGTATCTAAATATGAAATGCAAACAAACAAATAAATAAATAAACTTGTGGTTTTGACATGTCAGCCAATAATAAAAACTAGTTTTGTTGCCCTATTCTTCTTGTATTATTTCTATTATAATCATACAGTAATCATAATGACTGGCAGCCTCCACAGCCAACCAACGCATACCTTTAGAAGGGGTGGAGGGTTGCTGTTTAAGATTTTAGGTAAACACTGGTCTGCTTCTTCTGCAAAAGTTGGCTGGACGGGAAAGTGATGTGCCTGAAAATAGAACACACGTACTGTGAGTGCAGCAAGGGTAAGAAATCACCTTTTATCAATGTTACTTATGGCATAATACTCATTTACTTTAAAAAAAATAATTTTATTAAGAATTACAAACAAGAATAAAAATTAACACAAACTACAAAAAATATAGAAATACAAAAAGAAAAATACAAAAAAGGAAAAAAGCAGAAAAAGAAAAAAAGAAAAAAAGAAGCTCCCCCTTCATTCCAGTAAGTAAAAACAATTTTAATAGCTTATCACCATCTCTTAATACAGCATATACTCTCTTCATCCCGTAACTCATCTCTTATCTAAAAAACCAAAAGCCAAAAGCCTCATCAGTCGTTCTTTGTCAGCAAAAGTCCAGTAAGGGAAACCAGATATAACTAATTTTCTATTTTAACCTTGATCAAATAAGCCAACCCTGTATTCCTTCCCTGAATTTGTAACAATCTTTATTTTTGGCTGGTGTGGGTCTTCCGGGCTGTGTGGCCGTGTTCTGGAAGTTTTGTTTCCTAACGTTTCGCCAGCACCTGTGACTGGCATCTTCTTTTGTGGGTTTCAATAAAAAAGAGGAGAGTCTAAAAATCAACAAAACCTGGCTACCAATCCTGAAAAATACACCCTTGCAAAAGGTCAACGAACTCAGCTCAACCACCAGGACGTGTGAACAGTTCACACAATGAACTTGCTAATCACCCCCAGCAGCCCCTTGTTAGCAATTCAATAGAAGAAAAAACCCTGCCTAATCCCCAGGAAGATACACACAGATTCTGACACCAAGCCCCCCCACCAAGCAGCCACTCAGTAACCCAAGCCCCCCCACCCCAAGTCCCTCCTCCCCCCTCAGATCTCTATAAATACCCACAAAAGGGCCACATCACCCTGGGCACAGAGAGAACTGCTCCTGTCTGTGCTCCTGCACTCTGAAGATGCCGGTCACAGGTGCTGGCGAAACGTTAGGAAACAAAACTTCCAGAACACGGCCACACAGCCCGGAAGACCCACACCAGCCATCGTATGCCGGCCGTGAAAGCCTTCGACAATACAATCTTTATTTTTAACCTCTTCAAATATAGTCCCAGAGTTTGTTTTCTGTTCACCTTTTGTTTGACTCAAGAATCTTTCAAAACTTTAACAGACCTCTTTTGTAGATCCAGTAAGAAAAAGTTATCCAAATCACATTTCTGGTTTAATACTTGTATATCTCCTTTAGGCAGTAAAACAACCATTGGTTTTGTTCATGTATCTAGTACATCTTTCTCCATATCCTTCTCATTGCTTAACACATTTAAGTCCACATTCAAATTAATTTCCAACTTATCTATTGTAGCTTCTTCTTCTTCTGTAATTTCACTGACACATAATCTGTCTATCATATCAAGTAATTTTGAAGACCAATATTCAAAAATATCCATTAAGGTTTTTTGCTCCATTCTTTCTTTGTTAATGAAACAAATTTATTATCCTCTAGCTCCCTCTAGTGTCAAACCTTCATGGTTCCATTCTCATGTTTGGTGTTTTAAAAGAACCCAATCACCATTTCCCACAGGAAGAATTATTCTAATTAATTCAAAACTATAATTCCAAATCCATCTGGACCCTTAATCCATTGTTAACTTTCCAAAATCCATATTCTAAGTACCCTTTTGCTGTTTAATCTAAAAAATAATATTTGTTCAAGAAGTCAACTCATTCAATTAATACAGTAAAATCTTGCTAATCCAAAGAGTCTTAATATTTCCAGTACAATAAAAAAAAATCCAAAAAATTGATTAAGAAATGAGGCTCAGTCAAGCTTTGAATCCTTAAAAGGCTGAGATACGAGTATGAGCTTGATGGAATCCCTTGACTTGCAGCCACTTAACTCATAAGCTGACCGCAAAACAACAGTTCCTGTGGTCTACTCATGAGGAGCAGCTGTCTGGAGTCACGTGGGTTATCTCAATTTGCTTCCTCCGGAGAAATTTTGCCAGTCTGGATCCAGCATCCAGCCATGATTTTCCTCGCAAACACAGTCCCGCTGGCAGCACGACCTCAGCTCACCATGACACTCACCAGAAGTCTCAGGCATAATATCACTTGCAAGCTTGTCAAAGTAGCAAAATGAACAGGCTGACAAGACAGTCCTGATGGGAATGTAAGTTGTTCAATAATGCTGTACAGAAGCTGTACAGGTAGTCGTCACTTAATGACTGTTCATTTAGCGACCAAAGTTACAACAATGCTGAAGTAACTTACGACCATCACAGCGCCCCGCGGTCATGTGACTGCAATCTGGGTGCTTGACAACCAACTCGCACGTACAACAGTTGAAGTGTCCTGGGGTCATGTGATTGCCATTTGTGACCTTCCCAGCCAGCTTCTGGCAAGCAAAATCAATGGGGAACCACATTATTCACTTAATGACCATGTGATTCACTTCATGATCACTGCAAAAAAGGTCATAAAATTGGGTCCAGTCACGTGATGATTTGCTTAACAACCACATCACCTAGCAACCTAAATTCTGGTCCCAATTGTGGTCGTTAAGCGAGGACTACTTGTATTAAAAACTGTGTTTTTGAAACAAAGGCTACTTTGAGAACAGGGATAGTGTGTTTACGTAGCACAGGGCCTACGATACCAACCTCAGTTGAAAAAATTCTGAAGAGAAGCCATGCAATATACCAAGTCATTAGAAGAAACAGACCACATAACCAGCTGTGGTACAGAAGAGACAAATCCAGGAGGCCAGCCACTGTGTCTAGAAGAGGAAGATGGCTAAAAGGCAAACAGACAAACAAAAATGAACAGTATAATGGATTTCCTTCCCACAATTTTATTTTTGTGATATGAACATTATAGCATTATATCAAAAGCACAACCCTAAACACAGTAAGTTATATATATATATATATATATATATATATATGAAAAAATGTAATTGAACTAATATTCTAAGATGTGTTTTGAGTAAGTTTTGCTGATGATTGCTCAAGATATTGCTATATTGTTGTTATCATCACCAACATTTTAGAATATTTACATACTGTTTTTTAGGAAAATCTTTCTAACCAATTTACTTATTAAAGTTATCAAATAAATATTTCACCAAAGTAGTTTACAGTCCCATTGGGGTCATGCTGTCACCTGCAAATGTGTGTCCCTTGAAACCAATGTACAGAGTCCTTTGCCGCTACACATACATTCTTGGAATATGATCCCTTCTCGGAAACACCAGGTCCTCACTGATAAAACATACTTAGAAAGCTGACTTTATCCTACACTTCATCACAACCTGTGATATTAACTGGAAGCATTTATACTGCTTTTTATACTTTACAGAGAAGGGAAAATACAATTCAAAATAAACACACGTTTACGGGTACTAACCTATCCGCACGAAGGTTCATTGTGGTCATTATCCAGGCCCTTGGAATATAACCTGAGAAATCATAAATAGAATAATGAAGAGGTAACATCACAGGCATAATGCTTCGATAAAGAATGCAGGTCTTTCAGCAAAGAATTATACTGCCAATACAAATCCCAAAAGAGTTTGTTTTTTAATATACTGAATTGGATCCAAATTTAGTTAGAATAATTGAATACTATCAACAGGGCTTGGTTAGTTATGATAAACCTGTTCTACTGATTCCAAAGCCTGATTATGTCAAGATTGTAACCCAACTTAAGTACTTTCTTATATGTACAGACTGCTCCATGTGTAGAGAACTGAATCTGAACCTTACAGAGAAAGACACATCTTGCTTCTGTGTCACTTTAAGGGTGCTGCCAATACTATGAAAAAGCACAGAGAAGTATCAGGAAGGAGGGGACAGTAGAGCGATCCTGGTTTCTCTGAGTGCCTTCAGACCACAGTTTATACACAGGCCTTACATTACTCACAACACAGAGAGAACTGTTTCTTGCATCTTGTAGCAAAACGTGTTTTTCTATGCTGTACTAACTCAGACTTCTGACGTCATGGTAACGGGCCTCATCTGCTTAAGTGCTGCTGAAAACTAGCTGCTCTACTTGGCATAAATAATATCACAAGAAAGAAGTTTTATTATCTTCCCCCAAATGACCATTTTTTCTAGGGAGCCAGAATGGTATAAGGCAGGGTTCTTCAACCTTGACAACTTTAAGACGGGTGGACTTCAACTCCCAGAATTCCCCAGCCAGCAAGGCTGGCTGGGAAATTCTGGGAGTTGAAGTCCACCCGTCTTAAAGTTGCCAAGGTTGAGGGGCCCTGGTAAAAGGGTTAAGGTGTCAGACACAGCCTTTGAGACCCAGACTCAAGTCCATTCTCAGTCACTAACTTTCACTGGAACCAGTCATTCTCTCTCAGTCCAACCTATCTCACAGGGTTGCTGTTGTGAAGAAAAATGGGAGGGAGTGTTATGTGCATAGCATTGAGCTTCTGGAAGAGGGCAGGATATACAGTAAATATAATGAACAGGTAATGCAGCGGCCCACCCTCCACCCCCTGCTTCATACTGGCCACATGGATGCCCAGGGGGGAAAAAAAAAGGAAAGAATTGCAAAAACCGTCCTCCCACTGATCCCAGAACAAAATAAGCAGAAGTTGGATTCATCCTGCCTTAAAACCAACCCCATGGCCTCATCTCTCTCTATCGTTTTGCAGAACAGGGCAGGAGGGAATACGGAGGGAGCTCTTACCAAAGAAGTAATAAGCAGCACAGAAGTTCCTAACCATATAAAGCGACTCCACGCAACTATGCTTTGCCAGTAGTGGAAGAGATCTTCTGAAGCGCAGATACTTGTATTGCTGAAAAATTATATGCACATGTTTCTGACTGGAATAGCATATATAATGTGAAGAATTATTCATGTTTTAAAACTCCTGTGTAAAATCCACACGGGCTGAAATTCAAGGAAGCTGTTTGAGGTCTAAAAGTTTCTGATATAAGTCATAGACTAAGTAAAAGAAAACAAATATATGTAATCCAGGCTAGATAAAGGTGCCAATAGAAGATAAAGGTGTTTTTCATCTGTCAAGAAATTGCTAATGACCTGGAGCATCATTACAGAGGGAAAATAAAAATATGTATCAAATAAATGAACGCTCTTGTTAACTATACACAACTGTGTAATGCTCTTGTTCTAACTTGATGCATACCTCTAGGTGCTACTCTCTAGGTAAGACACAAGAGATTCTGGGATCTTCATAACAAATAACTTTACAACACATGAGTAAAGTTAGCATAACAATTTTATTGTTGTCCTAAAGTTATAGCTGTTTTATACTTGCTTTGTTGACCATTGCATAGAGACTTAATTGGAGTAGCTTATAGATAATGAAAATAAATGCTAATTCCCAAGTAGCCAGACGCCAAATTGTCCCAACAATCCTAGGAGAGAAGGACAGGCTTCCCAAAAAAGAAAAAGGAACAGAAAACAGAGTTTGGTTAACAAGGCACACACATACATAAGCAATTCCTCTAGTCCTCAGTAAATTGCGTCTCCCTGTATGCTACATTCCCAGCATTCATCCTAAGAGCTGAAACATCACAAAAAGCCATTATATGACTTGATTGTGCTTGGTTTGGGGTAATGCATGAATGCATCCTATAAAAGAAACCACAGCACACAATCTCAGTGGAAGGGTTTATCCATCATGCTAAACCCAAACCTGCATTGGCTTAGCATAATATGTGAATATTGTAGATATTTTTTGAGGAAGACTCCCTCCTGGGCCTATATAGCATCTCCCTAAAACTGTACCTGATAGTTAAGAATGGCCAGAAAAAGGCCATCATTACAAATCTAATGTTAGGTCTTCATGCACATGTACTTTATGCACTTACTTGTATGGCAGGGAATGGAAGGTAGTTCAAATTTTTGACAAGATACCGGAGACTGTAGCTGTAACCCATAAAAGCTCCAAGGAGTAAAAGAAACAGGTGGTATTCATTCAGACACGTGTGACGGTTAGCATCAGGCACACTGTAGCAAAACAGCAATTTTAGTTTACTGGTGCATGTAGACACACAGAACTCTATTCTTTGCTTCAGCTTTAAAGAGAGAGTTTCTGATTTTGAAAAAATGGGAAACATTCTTTAAAAAAAACATGGGTAGGAGTCTTTCTAATCAATGCTTGGAGCAATGGAAGCACTCTCCTTTTTTCTAACTTAATCCTACAGAACACTTGTGATAAATGGAAGGAGAGAAAGGAGTGATGCAAAAGATATGAGAGATATTCACTTCTATATTGATAAGAGTATACGTATTTCAAACAGTAAAGCTCTGAGCTGGCAGGGTGAAACAGTCTTCTTTTTAGCACTTCTTAAAGATCTGTATGAAATATTGCTAACTTCCAGATATGCTAAGATCAGAACTCCAGGAATTTCCATTCAATAGAGTTCAAAAACATCTGGAGGTCATGAGATTGGAGAAGGTTGATTTAAACATATGTTCATTTGATACTTTTGGAAGGGGTAGGAATCTTCTTCTTTTGTAAAATAATTCCCCTTAGTTTAAAAACAAAAGAGCAAAATTTCACATGAGTTCTCTCCCACAGCATAAGTGTCTTAGTGCTAACTCATAGGGATGTAGAAATGTCACAGGACTGAAATTAGCTACTGCATAGTGAAAATTGTTTTTTCTCAATGTCTCAAAAGCAAGAGAAATGTGGCTTTTTCTCAAAGGTAGCCCAAAGAAAATATTTCTGCTTGCTGCTGTCAATGATTTCCTACAATGATTTAATTCTCAAGAAGCAACTGGTCTGAACAAGTCTTTTATTATCTGTATGATTTCTACACTTGAAATAGTAGTGGGGAGAGAGAAAGATCACTAGTGGCCTTGTTTGTACAACATGCATGTTTAACTAGACCATTGTGGAAAAAAAACATGTTGTGCAAACCCAAAAAAGCCAGCTAAAAGGCCTAGTCCAGTGTTGTCCAAACTTGGCCACTTTAAGATGAGTGGATTTCAACTCCCAGAATTCCCCAGCCAGCCATGCTGGGTGGGGAATTCTGGGAGTTGAAGTCCACTCATCTTAAAGTGGCCAAGTTTGGACAACACTGGAGTAGTCAATTAACTCAGAGAATTAAATCCCCTCACATTAATTAACTAAGACTAATTCCCCCATGCCATATGAACTATTTACCTGAGAGTTAAATGTACATGACTCAGATGCTCCTAGAGATTTATGAAAATCAGATCTCTCTGGGCACTCCCTGGGTACTCTGTGTCTATTTGCATTTTTTTCTGCTCCGTTGCCACATAAAGGGAAGGGTGAAAAATTGCCAGAAACAAGTTGAAGGTGGATACGGCCCCCTCCCCACAGCAGAGCCAACTTTGATCGCACCACCACGAATCACCCACCCACCCCCCGCAGAGGGGAAAAAACTGAAAAAGTAAAAATTGGGGAAGACCAGCAGCAATCTGCATTCTTTCTTTGCAGCAGGAGAAGACTACAAACATGCCCGTCAACCAGCCATGCCATCTGCTATGGCTTGTCTGCTGCTGGCACACAGACTTCAGTGAACTGACCGGAGATCCCTGGGTCAGCCATCGTGTAGAAACAGGCCCATTATAAAACTTTTGGCAATGCTGTTTTTATTCATTTTTACATGTTACATATTAATAGAAAGCTCTAGTACTACACCTTTCTGTAGCTGTGCAGGGCATGGACAAAAAGAGGAACTTCCCCTTGGTCATAACTGCAGCACACCAAGCCACCAGCATTCCCATCACAGCATGGGCAACTGAATGGATCACCTGCTGCGGGTGGATAATCTTGCTTATTAGGGCTAATCGGGAGCAGTGAATAGATGGCACAACTGCAAAGTAAGAAAAAGAACATTAACCACCTCCTCCTTAAACAACTCCCTTAGGCTTCCCTCATATTACATCATGTTCCAAAATACGACATTCCAACCACCACCACCACTTATTTTAGTATTAGACAGTTGTTAACATGAAGGGGAAACCTTTGAACCATCCTGGTCTTCAAATCACTTTCAAGAGAAGTTTTTCAATAATGAAGGCAAACTTTGTGAGAATTCTTAGACATTGGTGACTCAAGGAACAATTAGGAGAAGAGCAAAAAACAATAACTGAATTTCTCCTTGGATTATAGAATAAAAGAGACTCCAAAACACCTAATAGTAAGCATATGTTTAAAACACTAATCAAGGTCATGCTGTGCATCTTATTCAATAAGCCTTTCAGTACCCACCTGCATGAAACTGAACATTGAAGATATTTATTACCAGTATCACCCCAGACAGCAGTAGTATGCAAAAGATCACATAGGATGTATACAAATCATTGAAAGAATCTGGAACAGAAAAAGTGAATTCTTTTTCAGAAAGGACTATATAGTTGATACAACTGAAGTAATAGTTTAGGACAGGGTTTCTAACCTTGGCACCTATAAGATATGTGGACTTCAACTCCCAGAATTCCCTAGTCAGCATGCTGCCTGGGGAATTCTGGGAGTTGAAGTCCACCCGTCCTAAAGTTGCCACGGTTGAGAAACCTTGGTTTAGGGCCTACATGTCTGAACAGTGTCTTAAGAGTCTCTAGCACAGTTCTCATCTCAGTGACCGTGTTTGCACGATCCACATATACAGGAGAAACAAAGGGAAAATTTTAGTTGCCTTTCCCTGAATCTTAGCTTTATCTAAGTTTGGTAAAAGCTAAGATTTGGGAAAAGGCAACTAAATTATTCTGGTTGTTTCTCTAAGTTGACAAGACTTTTTCAGTTTTTTTTTTAACTAACCAGGAGTTATCACAAACCATGATAAGAGATGTGACAATCAATCTGAAATGCTGCATGAGTTACCAGCATAGTAAGTACAAAGTAGTTTGATTTAAACACAACAAAGTACTAAGCAGCAATATTATTCTGTAGCATGATTATCCAACACAGGACAGTTGTACTTACTTGTGATCCACTGAACAGGATGGAAGAGGTCAATACTGCT
Organism: Python bivittatus; assembly: GCF_059951505.1. Lineage (NCBI taxonomy): Eukaryota > Metazoa > Chordata > Lepidosauria > Squamata > Pythonidae > Python > Python bivittatus. The sequence goes on along the minus strand of NW_028277098.1, from coordinate 43,632,837 downwards.
AATGCTGATGAACACTGCCACACACAGAGGAAGCAACAGCACAGACCAAGCAATGCTTGCTGCTGCTCTCCATCTCAAGATCTAGGAAAAAACTGTATCATAGCACTTTGTTTCCATAAATCAAAACACATATTACCAAGTAACTTTAGATCAAACATTTGCAATTCTGATGGATGGAGCGGGTGGGAAAGGATGAAAGTGACTTTTAAAAAATAAAAATTCTGGCCACATTTGTATAACATACTAAGTTTTATACCAAGTGGGTCACATAAATCCAGACTCTGAGTCAAGCTGAGAATCCACAAAAGATTTGTATTTACCTACCACAAGAAAAGCAGGCCAATTGTATATAAAACAGATTTAACATACTTGGACAGCATTTTGTTTAAAAGCCTATCTACCGTAATGAAAAAGATGGGGCAACAGGGCTCACTCCATTAGTTTTGCTGAGATCAGCTACATTTGACTCTTCCTCTCCCTGACCTGTTAGCCTTCAAACTGATCATTGATGCCCTTTATGTATGTATAATTTATTTTAGACAGATCATTTTGTAGGAAGGGATCATTTTGTAGAATACTGCTCTGGAGTTTTTTCAGTTGCAGAACTGAATAATATATAAGTATGCAAATGTAGTATGATCTTATTGGGAATTAATGGAATAAAAATATAATTAAATATGTTGTAATCCTTAGCCTTCAGATTCCCTACTTCCTGCTTTTCAGATGTTAGTATTCCCATAATTCTCAACCAACTTGGCCAAAGATTGGTTGGGACTTCTGGAAATTGTAGTTTCAAAACATCTGGATGGCACCAGACTGGGAAATAATACAGGTTAAGATATTTTCCTTTTAAGGTTATGAGCAGCAGAATAATTTCCAGTGCTTAATTTCCTAAAAAAGAGAAAACTTCCTGCACCAGCAATTCAGCAAAATTCCATCAGTCTATCCCCTTTTCCTGACAGGATCTTTTTGTTTTTAAAAGCTTGCAGACGTAACATACTGACTGGTTTCATACATAACGTAAGCTTAGTGATAAAGCTATGGTTTATTTTAATTATGGTTTGTTGAATGAAAGACAATGCTGGGTTCACAGAAAGATACAAAGCCATGTTTTGCAAACGACAATTACTGGATTTACACCACATGTTTACATGCAAAGAAACTGCCTTATGCCTTAGTGCCCCATGTGAACCCAGCTACTGACAACTTGCTGGGAGTGCTACAGCTCCTTTTTTCGTTAAAAGCAGAGGATCTGCCAGGGGCAATTCCAGGATTTCCCATAGGGAAAAAAAAATCTGTCCAGCTTAAGAGAAAATTTAAATTTAAAAAGCGTGGCATCTTTATATATTCAGCACCTATGTTGAGTATCTGCAAGCGCTTGTTGGAATGAATCCCCCAAAAACATAATTGCAGATTCTCGTGGGAGAAGGCAGGTATCCTTTACACGCTTTTGTAACACTAATCATTCATCGCAGTCACGAATATGTTGATAACCGGTGTGCACACTTAGTCGTTATGCGCGTTTAATGCTGTAACACGAGCATGGAATTATACGTACACTGAGCTGTTCCCGCGTTGAAACATCTCCCATCGTGCAAAAAGGCAATGAACGGTATCGATTCCCGGATGTACTCCCAGCAACCACTGCTCTCTTGCCAGTAGTGGGGTAATAGCTTCAGTGACGTTTTTTAAACCCGCCCACTTCGGAAGGTCTTCGATGGAAAACAAACAAACCCTCAGCAAAAGTGAAAGGGACTGAGGAAGGGCCCTGCATCGCCTTTAGTGTTGGGTCTTTTATCTTTTTCAGCAAACTTGGTTTTTGCTCTGTGTGATCAAATGTATAATCGACGAATCCTTGTTTGAAAATTTCCAAAAGTGGAGAATGGGGCAAGGAGCGAAAATGCAGTGGGAAAAGAAAGCAAAGCTGAGACCATACCACAGTGGGGAAAAAAAGTATTTGAGCAGGAATCCAATCAAAGCAGCTAAAAAGTGGGTGAAAAATGAAAAACGTATTTTTAAAAACTGGACAAATAATCTCTATATAGAATTCCTGACCTCTTCACTTGTGAAGTCGGATGTTTAAAAAATTGAGTATACGCTTTCTGTCTCTTATGAGAGAATGCAAAAGATATTTGCATCCTCCTTCATTAATTAATGCTTAATCGGAAGATCTTAGGCTGCAGTGTCTGAATATTACTGCAGTTCATGTTTACTTCAGAAGTGCCACTACAGTTAAATGGGGTTTGTTTCCCAGTGGGAATGCACAGGCTTATAAGTAAGGGAAGTCTCCAAGGATGACTCTTGGTCACTTCCCAATTATATCCATGTAGGTGTTTGGACAGCAATATGGAAGTGGTTTGCTATCACCTTCTAAGATGCTTTTGGACTTCCCAGTCTAGCTCAGTGTTTCTCAACCTCAGGTTGTTGAGGTTGAGAAGCATTGGCCTAGCTGCTGGTGCTATGATTGCCGAGTGGCCTCCTAACCAAATTCTACTGAGGTAGAATTAGTTAAACTCTGCTTAACTCCCAAGAACAGCCATGACTGCCTACGTGCTGCCACCCTCACAGCCTATTACAGGAAATGGATTTGTTGTTGTTTTTCTTTAAGGTTACTTTACTACCTGAAAGGTTAACATATCCACTGTGGCTTAAACTACCATGGCTTTAAGCTTTATGCCATAGAAAAGCTTTACCATTTAAGACAGCCCTCTCTGGGGTGCTCTCCTGATGCTTTGGGCTGCACCTATTTCTGCAGAATATTATTGAGCACATCTGCAGGGTACCAGGCTAGGAAAAATTGCATTTGCAAGTGATTGCTGCTGTCTCTTTAAAGGGAGGAGGAGGAGCAGGAGAACAACTTCGATTGGCTCAACGTTCTGCAAGCGATTTCTGTCTCTTTAAGAGCGAGAGGCTGCGGACGGGTGCGGGGAGGGGCTTACTTAGCGCCTGCTGTTTCCGGCAACACAGGTTAGTGCTACGCAGCATCTTGCATCGTTGTTGCCGTGGGCAGGTAGCGACGGCGCCGCCTTCTGGTGTGGGTGGGTAGGACCTTTGCTGCGGCCTTTCTTTAGGGAGAGGGATAGATACGTGTTTGGGTAGCAAAACCGAGTTTTTCCCCCCAAAGGAGATGTCAGGTGTGAATATCAACATATGAGCGTTGCAAACTCCGCTCAAGAAATGGAGGGCGATTGGATCAACCCCTTTCCCCGATATAAGAGCGATTCATTATTGTCTGCTTTTCTTTAAATGTCCTTTAGCTATTTAAATGCAGATTTCCGAGTCAGAAATATTTTCCTTCTTCCTAATTGTTGATCTGCAACTTTATTTCTTCCTAATTGTAAGTTTGCAATCATGGGCAAAGGGAGGGTGGAGGCTTCCTGAGCTTAAATGATAAGATGATAGGTTTTCTGAACCCAGCCTTGTCTTTGGGTACTGCTTGGGTGACAGTAATATTGGTTGTGCTTGAGAGGAAAGAGACCATACAGATGTTTGCATAAGTAATTTTTTTAAAAAGCATGCTGCAGAAAAAGCTGTTACATCTCATAGTGCTGCTGCAAATTCCCTTAAGCATTATTAAATTTCCTAGTATAACATAGTACAGTACTATGGAAATTATAAGCTTCTTTTACTGGGAGAAGTAAATGCATTTGCTTCATATTTTTCATAGAATGGCCAGAATATACAAGTGAAAGTTGAAAGAAATATATTGAGCTTCAAAGACAGTTAAGATCAAATATCTAAGTTCTTTTTATAATTTGTGATCAATATGATTTTTTTCAACATCTGATACAAGCACAGATTTTTATCAGTTGGGACATGGTTTTATTTATGGATGTTTTGTGCTTATGATTAAATAGTTATTTATCTTTACCAATATTGTCTACTAAATTATTGTGTCAAGTAATATAAACTTAATTATAACCTGAACCACTGGCCACTTGAAATTTAATGTTCAGATTATCACTGTATGGTTAACTTGCTTGAATTGAATAACAGTTGGTGGCCTGGCCTATGAATGAGTCCAGCATCCTGAACTTTGCAGGCTGAACACAACTATAGGAAGTTCCTTGTGACAAGCAAGTTTCCCACAACTTCTCCTTCTCTAACTGAACAGCCAGGCTGTTCTTTTCCTTGCATTAATGTTGGTTTGTTTATTCATCAGTTTTTATCATCCCTTTCATTCAGGAGCTTAAGGCAGTAAACATAGCACTCCTTCATCCTGTTTTCCCCACAAGAACAAGAGAATGATTAGTGCAAAGTCACTCAGAGAGTTTCCAGTATTGGTGGTAGGAAGTTAAACTGCGTGTACACACACCCCTTCCCAAGGCAACTCACATTTGGATCTCAAGTAAACAATAGATTATGGTTTCTTTGTGCAATTTGACAGACGTTTTGTTTCTTTTTATACTCCAGCTAAATTGAGATATATAAAGGTCTTGGCATTTTTCCCAAGTCAAGTTGGCTAGATGATTGTATTAATGGAAGATGACATGAAAGACATACTTTCTTTGTCTGTAGAGTACTGGTTGCTTGGTTTAGAGGAATTATTCACAATTTTTTCCTATTATATACAGAGGTTTTTGCCCAGTAGGTGACTGCACCTTCTCAATGCTTGTCATAAATTTGTAATCTGGATAAAGTGAACTAATGTGGAGAATCTGTTGTATGATTTTGCATAGCTGCAAATGCTCTGGAAATCAGTTTCACCAATGAAGAATAGAATTATGTTTTTCAACTTCAGACAGTATTTGTCCTCTATATGTTTCAGGATTTTGTTCAATTCATACTAACAAACTAAGAATATCACTGCATGAATGGCAGCTGTGGATGACTTCAAGTTTCAAGGTACATTTAAAAATGGGATTTCTAAAAGCTTTAAATTGTTCTGTAACATTGGCTTGCATTGCTGAATTTAATCTCTGTCTCATTTATAGTGCGTGATCCTGCCAATTACTTAATTTTTTTTAGCAGTGTTATCATTGTGGAACTGAATACAATTATCCTTACCTAATGGGAATATTCTCAAGGTGTTGTGTTGTTCTTTTAATTCACCAAGGAGTTGAAATGGGATATCTGCCTCATTCTTTTTATCTTCTCCACAAAAGATTCTGTTTAAACCTAGTGTCAACTTCTCCTTTGACATTTAATTGTTCATTGAATGAAACAGGAGATGTACTACATGGCCTTTGGTTTCATTCAAAGTATATTCATTATCATTATACAGTAAGACTAACTCAAGTAACTGAGAAAGTGTAATTGGCCAGAAATCTTCCTAATCTTAGGTAAGTATTGTTTGTTAGTTGAATTGCTGCTTGTTACAAATCTCCCTATTGGATTTCTGCTTTGTGGTGCTTCTTTTTGTATTCAATTTCAGAATATGGTATAATGGAAAACAGCATTCTTTAATAATAAATTCTGGTGAACTCAATTCTAGGGCATGAATCCAAAGCTTTGGTTAACTGAATAAACAAATGCCTTGGTAATTTGACAATATATTTACTTTAAAACATGATGCAAGAGTTAATACCATATAGTTATATGCCTTGACAGGAAACACTAAGGAAAATAAAGTCTTTGCAGAGAATGTTTGTTTTTCAGAATTTGATGATGCAGCCAACTTGTTGGCAGCCAATCCAGATGCCGTCACTATAAGTATTGATGAACCTACTGAAAAACCAAAGAAAAAACATGGACGTCTGCAAGAATCTGGAAGAGAAGAAGATGATGAGCTGCTGGGGACAGATGATTCTGATAAAACTGAGGTTTGATGAAAAAGTAGTGATTCTATCTGACAAACTGCTGTTCTTCCACATATCGTTAATAAACACTGCATATGTTGTTTATAAAAAGGCAGTAGAAGCTATTTAAGACAGCTCTCTGCAGGAAGGAGATCCTCCAGAGTAGTTCTGGCATGGTTCAAATACTATAAATTTAGATCACGGCTAGAGAGTTGAATAACTTCTCACCCACTTGTACAAACTGGAAGCCATCTAATAGGTTGAGGGGTTTTTTTCCCCTTAATATAGTATCATTGATGTGTATCATCCATTAGCACAGTGCTGGTATACAAAGGTCCTGTTGCCCTGTTGTTGTTGTTATAATCTTGGTTTGTGTTTGTGGTTCAATAGGTCAGTGTTAAGGGGATCCACGTGTGTGTAAACAGATGATGAAGATAATTAGTTAACTTTGGGATAAAAAGCCATTCTGCATGGCTTTTTTGTACTTCATATATCCATTTTGTACAGAATGAATATAAATCTTTTTCCCCCAAGAACCTGAGAAGGGATTTTGTCCTTGTCAATGGAAGGTTCATTTAGTGGCAATACTTTATTTCCTTTAATATTAGATTTGAACTATTCTACAGTACTTTGAGATAGGTTGATAAAATCGTAGCTGGCTAACCTACAAACTGAAATAATACATATGTACATATGACTGGGAATGATGAAATGGGTGAAACCTGGGTCAAATGTCCCAAGTTCACTAGAGCATGGACTGGATTATTTTTGTTGGCCAAAAGGGTGGATGCCAGGTTGTCTCTCCTTCTGACAAGAGACTTGGCAAGAAAACCATGCATGTGCTTTCAATGAGATGGGTTTGCAGAATTAACACAATGTAACCATAACATAGAATATATATGGCATAGATTTTCCTATAAGTTCCACTTCCCAGCACAAGTGTCATGTTCAGCTGTACCCAGAGAGGTTCCTGTTTCTAATATAAGTGATATTGTTTGTCTGTACAAATAATACATTTGAATAAGAAATAAACTTGTACCTTCTTTCTTTTTAAAATCCTATCTTCCAGTTGCTTGCTGGGCAAAAGAAAAGTGCTCCATTCTGGACATTTGAATATTATCAAACCTTTTTTGATGTGGATACACACCAGGTTTGTAATCTCCATGTATGTTTATGGTGTACCATGTGTATAGTATGTTCACTTTAATGAAGTCTTCAGTTTGTTTTTTTGGTTTGTTTCTGTGAGACAGTCCTGTATAGCTGGTCTTGCTTTGTATTTATCTTGCTACTTCCTTGTCCATATGTGTCCTAACAAAAAGGTACACGTGCCCATTGTTTTTGAAAACCTTCCAAAGACCTATTGCTTCTCCTTGCCAATTTAAATAGTCGGAATAGAACTTTGTGGGTATGATCATCATTTTTGTACCTTGTAATGGCTATGTATTATTTATATACAAGAATTTTCTTGTACTTCATATTCTTGAAATTTATACATATATACATTCTATTGTTCAGAGTGTACTTTTCATTAGCAAGAAAAAATATTTCTTGCTAAGTTTATTTTGTCATACTGTTTCAAAGGCTCTAATAAGCAGCTCAACTCAGGTTATTAGGGCTACTGTATCTAGACTACAAGATTATGGACAATCAGTAGATGCAAAGAGATACAAAAAACTCATAACTCTTTCCTACTCTCTAGTGTTCATCTGAATTTTTGCAGGACAGATATGGTGGATCTAGATCAGGTGTCATAGTATTGATCTGATTGATTGATTGATTGGGTGCCATCAGGTTGGGTTAACTCTTAGCAACCACATAAATAAATTTTCTCTGTGATGATCTGTTGCAAACCTGTTCCTTCAGGTCTTCCAACAGTGCACTCATCAACATTATAACTGAGTCCATCTTGCTGCTGGTCATCCTCTTCTTCTCTTTCCTTCCACTTTTCCCAGCATTAGAGCCTTCTCAGAAAGTTAGGTCTTTGCATAATGTGTGAATAAGTAGAATAATTTGAGGCTGGTCATTTGTGCCTTGAATGAGAACTCTGGGCTGATTTGTTCAATGATCCATTTGTTTATTTTCTTGCTGTCCACAGTATTCCGTGGAGTCTTCTCCCACACCAAAGTTCAAAAGTATCAATACTCTTCCTATCCTGCTTCTTCAAAGTCCAACTTCCACAGAGTGTCACAGGGAATACAATTGCTTGAATTATTCTGATCTTTGTAGGTGTAAACACATCATGGCATCTGAAAATAATTTCCAAGGCCTTCATGGTTGCTGTATCAACTGCTAGTCTGTGGTGTATTTCTTGACTGCTTGTTCCTTTACTGTTGATGGTTGACCCTAAAAAGCAGAAGCTATCTACCACTTTGATATCTTCATTGTCAGTTCTAAGGCTGGTTGTTGTACCTGTTGTCATTAGTTTGGTCTTCTTTATATTGAATTTTAGTCCCATTTCTTCATTATGCTCCTTGACTTCTGTTACTAGAACTTGCAGATCCTTTGCATTTTTGGGTATCAGAGTAGTGTCATCAGCATAGAGCTGGTAACTGATGTTTCTTCCTCCAGTTTTAAAACCATGGTCATCTTTTTCCAGTACAGCTTCCCTTAGTATATATTCAGTGTATACGTTGAATAAATAAGGCAAGAGTATACAGCCTTGTCTCACTCCTTTGCCAACCTGGAGCTAGTCTGTTTCGCCTTATTCTGTCCTTACAGTGGCTTCCTGACCTGTATATAGGTTTCTCATGAGGACAGTGAGATGTTCTGGCATTCCCATTTTTCTAAGCACTTTCCACAGCTTCCTGTGATTGACACAATTGAAGGCCTTTCTATAATCTATGAAGCACATACTGACTTCTTTTTGGTGTTCTTTGGGTTTCTCAGTTATCCAGTGTGCATATAATATCTCATGTTTTTTGGCCCTTTTTAAATCCAGCTTGAACATTGGCGTCTCTTTTTCAGTGCAGGGCTCTAATTTGCATTGCATGATCCTAAGCATTATTTTGCTAGCATGTGAAATTAAGGATATTGTACAATAGTTTACATGTCCTATTAAGTCTCCTTTTTTTAGTATTGGAATGTAGATTGACCTCTTCCAATCTGTTGGTCACTGTGTTATACTCCAGATTTACTGGCATGGCTTTCTGACTTGGTAATGTCTGGAGTGCTGACCTAACTTCTTCTTCTAGTGCTAGAGGTTCTTGTAAGAAGGAAATAAGGTATCTTGGATGTTGACATTTTTACTACAAGTAGTCCTCGAATTACGACCATTCGTTCAGCGACCATTCGAAGTTACAGTGGTGTTGAACAAAGAGACTTACGACTGGTCCTCGAAGTTCCAGCCATTGCAGTTCCCCCACGGTCATGCGAACAAAATTCAGGTGCCTGGCAACCAGCTTGCACTTATGACCAGTTGCAGCATCTCGCAATCATATAATTGCCATTTGTGCTCTTCCCTGCCAGCTTCCCCCAAGCAAAGTCAATGGGAAGCCGGCAAGGAAGGTCGCAAGTCTCGGGTAAGTCTCCCCACTGCCCCTTCTTTGCTCGCATGGACTGCACCTTCCTTCCCCCATTCGCTTGCACACACCCCACACCCTCTTTGCCTGGCGTCCCTGTGCTTGCACACACGTATACATGCACCCTGTGCCCTCTTTCCTTGGTCTCCCTGCAATCACATGTGCGTACCCTGCACCCTCTTCCCACAACCTCCCTGCGATTGCACATACGCATGCACATACTCCGCACCCTCTTTCCATGGTCTCCCTGCAAACACAAGCCCTGCACCCTTTTTCCTTGGCCTCTCTGCACTCGCACACACACACTGTGCACCCTCTTTCCCTGGCCTTTCTGAGCTCACGCTGCACCAAGCATTCCCCTCCCCTGACTCATGTGCAGCCTGCTCCAGGCCTCCCCCACCACCCTGTTGCACCCCTACACTCCTTACCTGGGACTCCCTCTGCTTTCTGCTTAATGACCACAGGTCTTGGGTTACAGTGACAACCAGGACTGTCTGGACTGCTGTCGCTAAGCAATGCCATTATGTGACGTCACACTTTGCAACCACATTGCTTAGCGATGGCAATCCCGGTCCCAACTGCAGTCATAACTGGAGGACTACCTGTATACAGTATTTCAGTATACTCCTTCCATCTTGTTTGATCTCTTGAATCAGTTACTGACTGTCCGTTGGTGTCCTTTAGCATATACATAGTGTTGATCTAATAAGCCCTTATTTGCTGCTTTGGGCAAAAGACATCTATTGTTTTCTATCACTTATAGCAATTACCACATTGTGCTAATTTTTAAAAAGTGGTGGGTTTTTTGCAGGATTCATTGTGGCCAGGCTTACACCTAACATTAAACTATAATGGATGAATTCATAAAGAGCTGAAAAGCAAGCACATACCACTTTATGATTTAGCTTATTTGCAAACCAAGCCTATGATTAAGGGAACTAACAGGGCTTTCCTAAAATCAGAGTAAAAAAGGCTGGATTTAATTATCCAAATCATAATGTAATTTGTTTGCTTTTGGTTTCTTGATGTATGAATGCAACCAGTGTGTTGCACATTGTTTGTTTCTGACTCAATAAACCATTTGCCCAAGATTCTGATTTCCAATGGGGCAACGTATAGATGTTTTTTTAATCCAAAATGTGTTCAGTATTTCTTTAATTTAAATGGTTTATTTATCTTCAGTCGTATGATCTGTATCGCTTTAATTATTATCAGGTTTTGGACAGAATCAAAGGGTCTGTTTTTCCAGTGCCAGGGAAAAACTTTGTGCGACTGTACATTCGGAGTAATCCTGATCTTTATGGTATGTGCAAACAATATAATTTTGAATAAGAAATCTTCTCCCACTTTTGCACTGAATGCAAATAAGTCAATCAAAATAAATGAGAATTTGCTTTTGTCTCAATTAAGGTCCATTTTGGATATGTGCCACACTAGTCTTTGCTGTTGCAATTAGCGGTAATCTTTCAAAATTCTTCATCCATCTGGGCAAACGTGATTTTCATTATGTGCCAGATTTCCGCAAAGGTTCGTAAGATTATTTCAAACAATTCATTATTACTTTTTATTCAACTGAAGAGTACAGGGCAGGAGTTGCGGTGAGCCAATTTGAAGGAGGTCACAAATTTTTGTGTAGCCCGAATGTTGAAAGGCAGGCAGGAATTCTGATTCTCAAGGAAAGCGGGAGGAAAGGAATCCATGCCATGATCCAACAGGGAAGAGAAGCACCACTCACTCTAGAGATATTATTCAGGATAGGAAATAAACCTGACATGCTAAGCTGAAAGCAAACCACCCACAGGAGGCTTGGCATGTTGGGTGACTGCGGTCAGTGCCTCTAGCTCTAGATGGCCAAAAGGGCTGAAAGGTAGGTGGGCAGGGAGTGTAGCATCTGTAGAGTTCTGACTTCTGGAGAAGGCAAGAGTGGAGCTCACATTGCTCATATCTGAGGGGTAAAGAGACCCAAGCCTGCGTTGAGGCAGGGATCCCCCCTCAGAGCCTGGAAGAGAACATGGTGCCAAGCTCACCAACGTGACTCATCACTGGTAAAAGGATGCACTTGCTTGGCTGCTTCTGCTACCAGTGCCAGGAGCTATTCTGGAGCGGGTGACTCCTGGATCCATCCAAGAGGAGGAAATGCCAGCTGTGCCCCTGTCCGCTCTTGTGCGCCACAGCAGTAACCAGAATGGGGGGGGCTCAGGACTTATGAGAAGAGCAGCAAGGTGATACATCACCCTCAGATAAACTAAGAAACTAATAACAGCCTAGAAGTATGTTGCCATGGAGTCTAGCCTTGTGTCCTGCTAAATCCTGTAATAAGAAGCAATTCTGTCATGAATTGCTCATTCTTCCAGTGGTTTCCATCTTAAAAGATGTGTAGCTTGGAGCAGAGCCATTGACACGCCAAGAGAGAAAGATAAGTGGGTAAGATACATGATATATTGAGGTCCTCCAAAGAGCTCCCATCAGTTCCTAATGGGCACATGTAGAGGCTCCCTCAGTATCTACACATTCCTTGGCAAATCAGTACATGTTATTTAATGCATGCTCTATTTTTTTACTCAGTGAGTACTCAAGACAGCTAACAGAATTATAAGCAATATTCTAAATCAGTGTTTCTCCACCTTGGCAACTTTAAGGTGAGTGGACTTCAACTCCCAGAATTCCCCAGCCAGCATGGCTGGCTTGGGAATTCAGGGAGTTGAAGTCCACTCACCTTAAAGTTGCCAAGGTGGAGAAACACTGTTCTAAATACACAAATATTAAATTTATGAGCAGAGGCTTAGGGATGATTTTAGTCACTGATTCCAACATTTGATTCCATTTTTTTCCAAGTGATGGGATACAGAAATTGTCACTTTTCAGGGTCTGGTATGTAGCCTGGAGGTCCTCATCTAGATTAGTAATTTTGAAAGAAAATCTAGAGTGATATAATTGGTTCTTGCATAGTTTGCTTTGCAATTCATGAAGCCAAACATTTTATGATGTAAATGCCTGTTAATCTTGAAGCGAATCATAGTCCTAAAATGCATCTCTTTATAGTCTCTATAGCTGCAACAGCCATCTATGCTTATGCCTGGCTGGTTCCTCTTGCTCTCTGGGGATTCCTTATGTGGAGAAACAACAAAGTTGTGAACATTGTCTCCTACTCGTTTCTTGAGATTGTATGCGTTTATGGCTATTCACTCTTCATTTATATACCAACAGCAGTAAGTACAGTATAACTAAGTATTCTGTAAAGAGCCGGTGATAATATGTGGAACAGCTAAATAGATCTATATAGCTTTTTGATATTCCACATGCAAAGCTTAACTGAGAGGTTATATTATGTGATGTGGGACATACTTAGCTGTTTAGCCCGTTATTCCTTGAACTAGTTATGGCAGCTGGGAATCCTAGGGATTGTAGTCCCTACATATTGGGGAGGGCATCGAGTTGGAAAAACGTTTCAAAATGTCTGGAAGGTGACAAATGCTGTAGCCGTTCTCTCTCACAAACGTGTGTTGGTAGAGAAGCTGCAACTGTTTGACTGAACAGTTTGACAGAAAGATAAACAACGATATAGCCTCCATGTGATTCCACATGGTTCCTTGTCATGTGAGATGCAAATAGGATGAGACAAATGTGCTACACCTGCACTGGAGATTTCTCCATCATATGTTCAGGTTCAGGTGATGGTATACCGTAATGGTTTTAGGTAGGGCTAGCAAATTAAAAAGTTTTACTTGGCTACAGTCAGTAAAGCCTGGACTTTATTTCTTTATTATTACTTTTTTCTTGCAGATTTTATGGATCATTCCACAGAAAGCTCTCCGATGGGTTTTGGTGGCATTTGCTTTGTGTCTTTCAGGATCTGTTCTAGGAATGACATTTTGGCCTGCTGTTAGAGATGACAATCGGAGAATTGCAATGGCTACAATTGTGACAGTTATTGTTCTCCATGCCTTACTTGCTGTTGGTTGCTTGGTATGACAACTCTCAACTCTTCAATATAAAGTTTTATTTAGATCTGAGTAACTGTTGTAAAATGAGGCAATGACATATCTAATTAACCCATTCAGAATACTTGCAAGCTATGCATATATGTATGTGTGTATCTATGTGTAACATGCTACTTAAGTATCTCTAGAAGTAACCCCAGGAAGCTTGTTGGTGAGAGAATTAACAGAGTTTTCAATTACTAAGTACCTTTTGGCTTATTCCCTTTAGTATTATACTTTTCAGATAGATACGCTATGATCAGTGTTTTAGTATTGTTTCCCCATACCTGACACTCTGCATAACTTCTATCTTGGTCATCTTTGAATATTTTGTTATTTGTTATTATACTGACTGTTCCCTGCCCACATACATTACAAATATTATATAGGATTGTGATATTCATAATGTTTTGTTTATCTCCCTTGTGCTCCCTGTTAATGTAGGCATACTTTTTTGATGCCCCTGAACTGGATGTCCTTCCACTGACTACAGTACTTCCACGTAATGCAACAATAGGAGTAACAAAGGCTCAGTAAATAAGGTAAGATGTTACCTTCTTAGAAAAACTTTTTTATGTAACTGGACTTGCTGCAACTGTTTTCAAATTAAGCAGTAATACATGCCATTAAAGTGTGCTTGGATTCTTAGATGGTTATTTCAGGCACATTTTTCCTGGTTGCTCCAGAAGAGATTGGTTCCACAACAGCTCCAGAACATCTCACACAAAGCAAGACTGGCACTTCTACACAACAATCCAACTTGCTCTGTTTACAAGGGGAAGGTCATAATTAGTGCAAGGGAAATGCAGCAGAAGGAGTTTGGATGTCTTTGGGAAAATTCAGGATGTCTACTTGTAGCCCCTCTCCCCTCTGCCTTGAGAAGTTTCAAAATGAAGGGCTAGTTAATAAGTTATTAGAGGAAACTCAGTGACACAGTAGGAAATAGAATTGTCATTAGTAAGACATCATATATAATCTGAGAAAAAGGATTCAGTAGAGTTTAAAGTATACATCAAACAGGGCCTTTTTATATTAATTGGGTAGAGGTGAAGTCTGTTACTGATTTTGAATGGTTCTACCACTTAAAAATCTGCTCCTGTCAATATAATTCCATTTTGATTTTGGATTCTTGTTTAGTGTGGGATGGAAAACTGGAAAAATTAACTTATACTTTTATTTAAATAGGATATGCCTAACAATTTCCTTAATGACTAAAATTAAAAATTGTGGTTTCAGTATACTGATATGTTTGCCCCTATGAGTAGCTGTATCCATATATATGAAATGCATCCACAGGATTGACTGGGATAAGATGCATGAGGTGTATATGGTATGGTATACAAACTCACCAAAGAAACACCAACAACTAGATAGAATCCAGATCAATGTTTTATTTTCCAAAGGCAGCAGGTTACAGTGTGTAATTGGTATCTGGCACCAGATAAGCCAAAAGAAAGAACTACTGAGTTACATAGGTCTTATGCAGAATATTGATCAAGGACAGTTTGGACATCCATATTCATTCAGAGGAGACCTGAACTGAAAGAATTGCTTTACAGTTAACAATATAACCATAGAGAGAGATACAGGAATCCTTCATGGGATGAAAGCATTTCTTGAAAGGCCACACAGTAGCTTTGATACCCAACTTGTGCCAAGGCTCTAACTGTTATTCTAGCAAGCCATTCCTGTACTTTACTGCAGAGAAATAAGGAAGGCCAGCAGCACACTTATATTCTTGTGTCTGCTTCAGGCATGAATGCTAAGCTCAGTTAAAAACTGGCCCAGTAAGGACATTTTATTCATAAGGGTGCTACATGGATATATTTTGTACAAACAGATTTGTATGTGTGTCTTTTCCAAAAAAAAAAAAGTTATAGGAAATTGGAGAGAATGGCTTTGGTATACTGTATATTTTGTGTGTTGATTAATTGTACCAGCTGAGCCTGAAAAAAATGCAGTGAAGCTGATCAGTGTTCCATAAACGATGCCACTGAATAAGAGTCTGCTGCTTCAGCCAGTGATCAGTTTATATTTCTGGCAAAAATTATCCAACCTTACTTATTCCTGCCATGCAGTTGTAATCTGTGACTTCTATGAAGGAAATGCCTAATAGTAAAGAATGGTGATACTTTTGTGTATTTCACATTGTTTAGCTACTTAATTTTCATCCCAGATATATCTGTCTTTATCAATATCTTTTATTGGGCTTTCCCATACTAAAAAGCCAAAAGATCTGAAAGAAGCATCTGTGAATATATAATGTTTTTACCCTGTATGACAACTGCATGACCAGTCATTGATGGACTTTATAGACCTTCTGCTCTTTGAAGCAAAAAGTGAATTTGGATTCAACTCAGTGGAGTCAGCTTCACTTGTGCACTTTCATGCTTCTAATTTATGATTCTTAGAATCTTTTGAATTATTTAAATACATTTAGTGCCATTAATTACAGTTAACACAAAATGCTACCTCTTGATTAATACTTTTGTAAAAATGTTGCTCTGAGGAAGCTTCTAAATATTCCTCATTTATAATGTATTATATAGCAGGAGAAAATATAGAAAGAGGAGGTGTCACTGGGAAAGGAGAGATAAAAATCTATATCAGATATTCTATATGAATACCAAATATTAAAACGATCTAAATGCATAAAATAATTACTGTCTTTTATATTGAAAAATATTTTCTTTCAAATTACTTGGCTATTCTTCCTTCAAAATGTTAAGCACTCAAAAAAACAAAAAGGGAACACATTTGGGGTCATCCAGTATTTAGGGGGATTTCCTCAAGAATAGCAACAAAACAAAATGTATAAAGTTCTTATGCAGTAACTAAATGTAATCTACATAGTGTAAGACTAAACAATGAGATGAAACATTCTTCCTTTGAATATACCAAAAAAACCACTTGACTCAAGTTGACTGCTACTCACTTGACTATTAGTTTTCAATGGCAAATACCCCTGCTAGGTAAAATTGTTGAGAAGATAAGGGCTAGGCCATACAGTTCAATTTTGCTTCAGTCCTGAGTTTGGCTTTTTAAACAGCTCTGATGGAAAAGAGAAGTGAATGGATTTCATTGAGCATCTTGAAAGACATGGAACACAATCCTGATAGAATTGTCTCAGCTTTTTGGTGCCTTTTGATACCATTAATCATGAAATCTTGATGAGTAGAGCCTATTGGTTAAGGCAGTGTTGTCCAAACTTGGCCACTTTAAGATGAGTTGAAGTCCACTCATCTTAAAGTGGCCAAGTTTGGACAACACTGGGTTAAGGGCTTGGAATAGTGGTTCTCCTATCTGCATATCATTTCTAAAAAAATATTTTGGGGACTTTTTTAAAATCCCAAATTGCATCATGCAATTCAGCAAGGTTCCATTCTGTCTTCCATGCATTTCAATCTATATATGACTATACTGGGACTGATCAAGTATTTGGGAACAAGATTCTACTAATATGCAGATAATATCCAGCTCTTTTTCTTCTCTTCTGAGCCAAGAGCATATGTACTAGACCAAATCCTGACAAGATGGAGGTCCTACTGAGTGGGTAGTTCTCATGATCTGAAAGAGGATAGGCAGCTTGTTCTGGATGGGGATATATACCCGTGAAGGAGCTGTACATAATAGGGGAATGCTCCTATTGATTGAGTTTTGTCACTGGAGGCCTAGTAGTGTGGAGTCTCTTTGCCCAGCATTAACCAAACACACTAATTAGGGTTGATCCTAGATGCCTATCCTTATTTATTGATCCTCTTGTAATCTTTCATTTGGACTGCTGTATTGCATCTTATATGGGAGAGCAATTGATAACAATCCAGAAATACTTTTGTTGCAAAATATACCTGATAGGAACAGTAGAGTTGAAAGAACTACACCGGTTGCCAACTTGATTCTGAGCCAAATTCATGGTGCTACTGAGCTTTACTTACAAGGCTATTAGTAATCTGGGATTGCATTTTTGAAGTACTGTGTTAGCTTTCTTGGGCTTTTGGATTTAGGGATTGGGAGAATGTCCCATTTTGTTCCACTATTAAGGGGAAATATATAGACTAGTCTCTGGCTGTGAACTGCTTTCCTACAAAATTATATGTGACACCAGTTCTTAAAAGGTTTTGATAGCGATCTAAGATGGTGTCTAACAGACAGTGTAATGAATGTGGGTGGGATCTGTGGATTTTTTCTGTCTGTTCATTATAACTAATTTTAGAATTGCTGTTATCATCTAGGAGATTTCTATGAAGTTCAGAATCAGCTGAATTGCTCTGCTTGAGAGTAATTTTGTTGCTCCACAAAGAGATGCAACCCCAAACCAAACCTGGACCATCAGGAAACTTTGAGTGTGATTTGGTACCTCTAGATATTGTAAGAAGGCAGACATACTGTCTATAAAAAAGTATGCAGTCTGCTTTTCTATAAAATGTTACGGAGGGGAATGGAGAATGATTTAAAAGACTTTCCAAATTAAAATAATTGCTGTTGAACATTTGTTGTCTTTAGGAACCATTTTTTTTAAATTCAGCTGTACTTAGTCTTTACAGTTTTATGGGGGATGATTTCCTTCCCATGCTATGACCTGCTGAGGCTCATTTAGCAATGATACAAAAGAAGAATTCTCCGGTGTGGGGCCTACTGTGTGGAATGATCTCCTCACTGAAATTGGGCAGGTTCCCACTTTGCCAACAAAGACCTTTTTGTTCCGGCCTTTCCTCCACTATTTCTTCATATTTATCTACACCGATAATAGTTGAGTCCCCTTGGCTTTCATTTTTCAATTAATTTATGTCACTGTATTTTATTGTTCTTTTGATGTTTTTATTGTAAATCTGATGTGTTTTTAATAAAATGGAAATCTCTATATACATTTTTAAATACTTGTGTCTATAATCTTTTCCACTACAAGTCTAAAATTTGGCAGACTTTTTCCCCTCAAGAGGGCAACTCTGCTTGTCTGTGTCATTTAACGTGGCCAAAACTAACAAAGTTACAGACACTTTTCATTAAGTATATTTCTATATATAGATACAGTAAGAATTTATAGGATTTTTAAATGACAATCCTATACTTGAGATGTTGGGAATCATTTCCATAAGTTTAGGCTTTTCTGCTGCCCCATAATGCAACATCTTCCAATCTGGCCATGCTGTCTGAGGATAAGATCTGGAAAGAACATCATAAGACTTTCTGAAAAACATTTTACGTTTGGTTAAAGCTGAAGAGTAGGAGTTAATAACCTAGGAAGATATTTCATAGATCATTGGTTTAAAACAGTTGTAAAACTATAGCATGATTGTCTTTTTTGCCTAGAACTGATATTCACTGCCTGCCAAATAGATCCTTTAATCAGTGCCTATTCAGAAGTAACCTTGTTGAATTCAGAGGAATTTGCGTGTTGGTTTGTTGCCATAATCTTTTAAACAAAGAATTATCTTTCTTCACAGTCCTTATCTGAACACCAATATCTGGTTTTAAAGCAGTAATAAAACCAGTGCAATAAAAACAGGTTTTTCTGCCCTTGAACACTGTACAGCTGTCTCAGCCATTTTTGTTATTTGGTCGAGTTCTGAAAATTCTGCGATCTTTGGGTGAAAAATTTGTTTCAAATTTTAGCTATCTATCACTGAACATCAACAAAATTTTAACAGAATTATACATAGATACTATTGGTCTGGGCAGCAAGGAGGCCAATAATAGTGGTGAAAAATGGACAGATGATAGAACAAATGAAAGATGAAGTAGGAAAGAAAGCCATTTAGCATTTTGCCTCAGGCAACAAAGTGTCTAGCCACTGAATCTAATAACTACATCCATATTATTGAATGTACTCTGTAACAGTTTCTTCATTAATCACTGAAAGCATAGTGGAAAAGTATAGTTTTTTAGTTTTTGCCCAAAAGCCAGTAATATGGGAACCAACTTAATTCTCTAGGGCCAAAGCTTCATTACTACACAAAATCTTGGCTAACTTCCCTTTCTGCCAAAATCTGGCCAGTACTATATATGTATAGAAAGTTACTACTCTGATTTTTTCAAGCACTGATAGATTTAAAAGGATCATTTTTTTCAAATGTACATACAAGAATACTTGACTGACTCATGAAGCAAATTACCTTTTCACCTGAAGAGGTTGCTTTAATTGAGAAAGAATAAATAATAGTTGATAATGCCTTCTCTTTAAAGCCACGGTTGACAAGGGCATTTTAAGGCATAAGATCACAACAATCCTTCTTTGAATTTGAATCTTGGAAGAATCAGGACAAAAGGATTTTTTTTAATGCAATATATAATTAAACCTTGGAATTCACTACCATGAGATACAGTATGGTGCTGGCTACTAGCTTGTCTGGTTTCAAAAAAGGGTTGGACCAACTCATGGAAGTCATGGGGATCATTGTCTAGTAGCCTTGATGGCAGTGTGACTACCTCTGAAAACCATCTACTGGGAGACTAGTGGGCTTCCTTGTGCAGTTGGTTGGCCACTGAGAAAACAGATTCCTGGACTAGATGGGCCAGGGGTCCAATCCAGTAGAGAACTTCTTATGTTCTTAGGTCACAGCTGTCTCCTAATACTGCATCCTTCTGGTGAATTAAAAACAAGATGGAACTGTTTGAAAATTATTTTAACTATTAAGGAAGAATATATCTCTGATGTACTATTGTTGTACAATATTTACCAAACTCATTGAAATACAGTCCTGCTCAACAAGCTAACATTAGACACCCCTTTCCTCTGATATCCAGGAATAGTGGATTTAAAAAGACAAGACATCTGCAGAGCAAATTATTTTTTGGAGAGTACATCCACATGTTTCCAATACTATTGTCACTGAGAAACTCCCATGTCAATTCAACTAAACCAAAGCACAGCTGTTCTGTACCTTTGTTTTGAAGCAAACACCCTATCATTCAGTTGGAAGAACTGTCCTTTACCTAGGGTTTACTGTATGTTATTGATTAGCCTTTCTATAAGTGTGTGTACACATAAATTAGTTTTGCCAAAGACTTTGGTGACCACCTGTTTCAGAAAAGTACTAAACCTATGTTTAAAAGTAGCCTGAAAAATAGCTGACAGGCCCTGGGGTGGATACAGAATCTCTCTCTGCAAGATACTCCCTTCCCCCAGTTCCAGGCAGCTCAACTCCACATCCTACTCTTTCATGGAACAAAGGCACTGAGTCTCAAACTATGGTCTGCAGACCATTCTAGTTTGCATACAGTAGATCCATCAGCTGCTCTGTCTCCCATGTTCCTCTTCCTCTTTCTCACTGCCTCAACACCTGTCACTACCAGGCAACTGGCTAAACCAAAGCCATTCACTGTCTTACTGCCACCTACCCACCTACCCTGCCAGATCAGAGCTAGGGGTGTTTGTTATTGGTTCACAAAAATTAATCACTGGCTGAAAACTGGTTCATTGAAGTATGTAAGGGACAATACAAGTAGCCACAGGAGTACTAACATTCAGAAAACAACAATAGTGAAAAGATTTCAAGTGTGGTTACCTAAAGTGAGTCCACATGGCTGCGCCAAGTGGAACTGTGATCTCATACAAGCAACCCAAAAAGAAAAGTGCAAATTGGAAATTAAAACAACTCATCTCTTAAATGAGATCTCACTGAGCTGGAAGTCTATGGTTCTCTACCCACCCACCCCCATGTGTTTTATATTGTAAAACATCAAATGATACCATGAATGAAGTTGTGGCAAATTCCACCCCTGTAATCATGTCACTGCACAACCTTCCCTCCCTTTATATGGATGTGGGGGGGGGGCTTGCATAGTGACTTCACTACACATGTTCAGATGCCATGAAAGCATTTGTTCCTTGCTTGCCATTTACCAGTCAACAGCACACTGACTGCATCCCATTGATGCTGATCTGTTTTTGCTTGCAAAAAATAGTTAAAGTACCATTGAAAATATTACCATCCTCAACTTGAAATCAGTTGATTTCACTGGCTATAGCATAGATGCCTCTCCCATGAATCCTTCAATGCTCTGGTGGCATTGTCAGACAAAGCAGAATGGATTTATGGGTAAACAAATACAGTAGAATTTTTTTTCACAAATGCAAAGCAAATTGGAAAGCAAAGATCTCTGCTGCCAAGGGTGGAGTTGCACTCCCCATAACAAAAGTGGGTAAATGTCATCCCATACCCATAGTCAAAAAGCTTGAAAAGCCAGCTGTCAAGTACAGTATATGACAAATAATATAGAGAGAGAAGGCAGGATGAGCTGTTGAGAAAATCCCCCATCCTTGTCATCAAAAATCCACAGTGGGGAACTTGTATTCTTATCCCTGAAAACCCAAGCTACACAAGAAGTGATATTAGGTTTGTTACCAGCTATTTCGTGAGACATGGTGTGGATTAGAAGAGTTGCACAGAGATAAGGTACAAGGTACAAACAAGGTACCAGCAAGGTATAAACAAGGAAGCAAGAACTATACCTATTTCTTTAAGGAATTTTTATTGTCAAGTTTAGGGGTATGGTACAGAATCTTAGAAAATGCAGTAAGTTGCCAGACTTTTTGCAGCTAAATTCAGTAATAAACTCTTTCATGTCTTGGTGTCTACGTCCAACATTCCTTCCATTATTACCCAAGTTTTCGCACAATCTCTTATATCACTGTCTTACAGCACTGATAGAACACCAGTATGTGCAAATAAGGAAGAACGGTGCTACACTTGTGAAAAAGTCACACCTGAATGCAAGGCCACACATTGCTCTATTTTCAGAAAACAGCTGACATCAGAAACAACAATAGTAGACTGTTCAGCCCTGATGCAAATTGTGAGAAGTGTGAACGTGATCAAAATATGGGCTTTGAGCGCATCTTTTCAGCAGGCTGGGTAAGGAAATGGGCAGTGAATACAAGACTCAGCTTTTCCATGGAGAAGTAGGCTAGCTAGCTGTGAGAAAAAGTCCTCGTAAGAGTTTTTGAATGATGGGGAGAGATCAAAACATTTCTTGATGAAAATGATAAGGCCACTAAAGACATTTTGTGTGATTTCAAGTAGCGTACCTCAGCTACCTCAGCTATACTTAGTGCTCTGAATAGACTTAACCTTTCATCTTAGGGTCATAACATCCCAGTTTTTAATGTGGAGCATATGATTTCTGCTTTTCTTCAGAAGTCTGAAATGTGGTGCGAATGGTTTGACCAACAAAAATTTGCCTCCATTTCAATTCTTGATCATTTTCTCCATTCTTCGGTGGAAGAAATCAACTCAGTGTTACTTTGTTCATTCCAAACACACTTCCATGATGTGCTTCAACAAAGCATTACTGAACACTGTCCAGAACTGGACATAGCCAAGGAATTAATTAAAAATTCATTTGCTACTGTTGCTCAAACTGAATCTTTCAAACCTCAAGTTTCTGAGAATGTTATGCTATGAAAGTGGTCTTTGTGAGAAGTCCCTTCCAAATTTCTGGATTATTGTGGTGAATATCCAGAAGTGTTCAACACAGATGCCATACTTGCTGCCACTCCTGATGACCTAAAACTGCAAAATTGGGTTTACAATTCTAGTGAAAATAGAAAGAAAAGGATATGGTATTTGACCTATGCTTTGGAGTATGCCTTGAACTAATATTCTCTTATCCTGGTTATTATTCTTGTAATAGTATTTCATATTATTTTTGTAATATTAGAGCAGAAACAGCGTCATACCTCTCTCTCACATAAAATATTTATTATTCAGATATCTATATTTGTTCAATTCGGTGGTCCCCGTATTTTCCAAGTATTTATTTAGTGGTCCATGATTTTGGAAAAATTGAGAAATACTTCCTAGTTCCAATCAAGGGGAGATTTGGGCAAATTTATAAATATAGACTTGTTTCTAGTAATCAGAAAGTGATGCTCTTACTTGTGGACAAGAAATACAATTGGTTAAGCAAATTAATAAAAAGACAGAACAATATATTGGTCTTGGATCAGGGTTGAACCTGAATGGACAAGTGATGGATTATATCCTGGCTTAATTATGCAGAAGTCTCTCCCAACCTAGTCTACTATAAAAGAGTCTTATAATGATAAAATGGAAAGTCCTAAATATCCCACATTTGTATTCCTTGAAGATTAAGCATGATAAAAACAAAATAAAATCCTGAATACTTGATAGCAAGGCAAAATCCACTGAAATCAATGAGGGTTACTTCCCTAGATAGTTTTATATTTTGATTAAACTGTCTAGAGAAGTAAGGTCATTGATTTTGCAAGGAAGAAATCTACAGTTATTTCCTGGAAAGATTTCTCTGGATTTCAATTCTTAAGTAGATGATATAAGCCTTGTTACTGAACGTGTTGGACACTACAACATTATTTATTTTAACCAACATTCTGTCGAAGGCTTTGGGTTTTCTTCAGGTTAAAGAACTGATAGCTGTTATGATGTTGGTCATTTGAGGTAGCTAACAAGCCTAGCAATGATTAACTTTGGCCCAACCTCTCCCTTTTTCCCCTTTTCGCTTTGCTCCACATTGGCTTCTACTTTGCAGAATGTAGGAGCCTCTCCTTCTGCCAAGATGTTCAGAATGAAGAGATTTATGCAGAGGATCTGGATTCTCCTGCATGTGTGCCTGTCTACCATCATTGGTAAAATCTGTATGCTCTTCTTCCCAGATACTGTAAAGAGATATATCCTGAAGCAGGGAGGAAAAACCAGCATAGGAGAGAACCCAAAATTCAGCTATGAAAATTGGGGTCCAACTTTCTTCAGCTTCCCGTACTTATTCTTTGTCTTGAAAGTTAAATGGAAAAGGCTGGAAGATGAAGCCCTTCAAGGCTGTCCTGCTCCTAACACCCCTGTAGCAGATCTCAGTGGAGAAATTCGTCACATCCTGGATTTCATGCATGGTAAGTAAACACCACGACAAAGCTTTTGAGAAGCACAGCATTTGCTAATAACACAAGGGAAGTAGGGAGTCCCATATCAAAATCAGGATACTAATTCTACATTATTGATTAAACATAAAGTGTGTTAACTTAAACATGTCATTTTGTCGTGTGGTTGGAATTGAGTTAAAACATATTAAAATAATTGGGGAAAATTGTAAGGTGGCAGTAGAATTAACAGAGTTAAATAGTTTAATTAATTTTACTATATTAGCAGGAAATAATAATTTAACTTTATATATGTATGATTGAAGTGGGCAAGAATAATGCTCATAAGTAACATATGCTATTGCATATACTGTACATAAAATTGCATACTGCATACAAATATACAAGATTATGTGTATATATATTACTAGATCCAAGGATACTTTTCTTCAAATAAATGCATGCAGGATTGGAGTCTGTACCTCAGATATTTTTTCTTAAAAACTGTATATAAATAGCAAATACCTTCCACAGAAAAGAAACAGAGTTTGATAAATTTTCAGTTAATCCAGATATATTGCCAGCACAAACACAAATTGCACTTTGCCCTCTCTCTTAACATATTCATAAGTTACTGGCTTATACTTCATAGTAACTAATTAACTACACTGCTTTGAAAATTAACACAAAACCCAACTTGTATGCAACTGGCATTGTACACTTATTTTGCATTTTCAAATAATTGCCCTAGGTAACTGAATCAAAATATCTTAGAAAAACAAACAAACAAAAAAACATTTGATAGGAAATTGATAAGGGGTGATGTGAAGAACAGAGATAATTTTGTATTGTTTTGCTGTACTGTGATGTATAATTCATTCACTATGGCTTGGAATTATATGTGAACCAAGCTACTATGGTTTGTTCAACAAATCCTGGCTTAGCTTTATGTGAACAGTCGTGGTTGTCATCACTTAGATCAAGAAGGATTGTATGGATGCTCAACTAAAGATCAGAGCATTATAATATACAATTCTATTGCAAGTATAACCATAGGTTAAAAGACAAAAATGGCTCACCACATCATAAAATCCCTCAAATATAAAGAAGGCAATGTTCAAGAGATCATTTGAATCAGAGGATTTTCATTGGTGATGCCAATAAGGTTTTAAATCTGAATTGCTCTTCTTGTGATTATTGTTGGCTTCAGGAAAAATAGAAAAGAGACATTTTAAAATGAAATACATGCTGCCATCCATCTAACATTTTTATACAACATGCAGATGCTGATTATGAAAAAAAAAATTAAATGCCACGTTAAAACAATTACAGAGGACACTTATGTTGTTCTTTATCCTACCATGCTATTACTGAGAATTAGAATTGTATCATCATAAAATAATCTTAGCAAAATTATCCATGTGACATTAACAAGTTCTTGATAAATGAACTGGTTTCATGTGTTGGAATGAGTACTTCTAGACCAGTGTTTTTCAACCTCAACGCCTTAAAGATGTGTGGACTTCAACTCCCCAAATTCCCTAGCCAGCACTGGCTGGGGAATTCTGGGAGTTGAAGTCCACACATCTTAAAGATGCTGAGGTTGAGAAACATTGGTCTAGACAGATGAATTCCAGAGCTATCAGTAAAAAGAGACTGTGCAGCTATTATATTTTTTCTGCTTGATGTATTTTCAGTACTGAAAGGGAAAAATGGGGAAACTGTTAAAAAAAAAAACTTGTTTGAAAAGGCACAAAAATAAAAGCCTAATTTTGAAGCATGTTGTCCTTTTAAATCTTTCAAATGTTGTATTAATCAGTCACTAAATTTTAGGCGTCTCATATGTACAAAGATGTGACCAAATACTTAAATTATTTGTACCATGTCAGCTGCAAATAACAACTCCCTAATAAATATGAGAACTATAACTATCCTTATTCTTTGAGGATAAGGATCTCAAACGCCTATCCTTATCTCCCAAGACTGCTCTGTGTTTCTTGCAGGTAACAGGCCTTTGGTCCTAACATTTGGAAGTTGTACCTGACCCTCATTTATATTCAAATTTAGCGAGTTTAATAAACTTGTTGAAGATTTCAAATCTATAGCAGACTTTCTTGTAATCTACATTGAAGAAGCTCATGCCTCAGGTAAGGCAAGTGTGCTAAAGGAGTATACTTATTAGATTGTTTGATGGTTAAAAGATGAGAAACATAAACAACTGTATTCCAGGTTATTGATCTGGATGCATTTCTTCTTAAATATAAACCTTACATCTTAATGCAGCAGGCTTAACTTTATGTGATAGAGGAAGCTAATTTAACTTGGAAAACAATAGTATATCAAATATGTATAATCTCCAAAAACATAAAACCCCCAATATTTGGTTGTCTAAGTCAAATGTAATTTAAGAAAGGCTTCTGTTGAGAACCAACAGCTCAGAGAAAGCACCCTCCACTGCTTTCTCTGACACTTGTAACCTCTTATCTGCATGAATAGAACCAAAAACTGTAATAAAAGGTATGGTATCAAAGCCATACATTCATTGTATATTTATCAGCCAGTAGACTCTGGAAAAGGGGGACGCGGTGGCGCAGCGGCTTAATGACGCTGAAAGTTGCCGGCCAGAACTGGTCGACGCTTCAGCGGTTCGAGTCCAGCCTTCGCGTTAGCAGGGTGAGCTCCTGTTTCCTCCCCAGTTCCTGTAAACCCAACAGTTTGAAAACTTACGCGAGTAGATTAATGGGTACTCTCACTCCGGTGGGAGGAAAAATGCTGGCGGCGCCTTGCAAAAAAGGAGTTGGGAGCAGTTGCCGGTAAGCGCGAAAAACCGCGCGTGCCAGAAAAGGGCACGAAGCAACGGAAACCCCGCCTCCTGCGCTCGCCAGCTGGGCTCTGCTCTAGGAAGGAGGCTCTGGCAAACCACTTCCGAAACAATTGCCTTGAAAACTGCAAGGACTCGTCCAAGCAGTTACTGCAGAGTCGGTAACGACTGAGCGCAGATAAAAAAAACAACTCTGGAAGATGATAGGACAATTGTAGAGAGTCATTTAGGTGTAGGCATGATAAGAAATAGCCCATAAGACTTGGCAGTTTCATGGTTTTGTACTTCTGGAAGGAAAAAGAAAATAGGAATGGAAGTGGAGTTGCTACAGTACAAAACCAAGAAACTCCATGCTGTTACAGATCCCACTTCTATTACTAAATGTAAGAATGAACATATGCAATATCATTAGTCTAATTGTGTTCTTTGTTTTAGATGGATGGGCTTTTAAGAACAATATTGTCATTAAAAGTCACCAAACCCTCCAAGATCGTATACAGGCTGCACAGATCCTCCTAAAAGAGCAACCCTTATGTCCAGTGGTTCTAGACACAATGGAAAACTTGAGCAGTAATAAATATGCAGCTCTGCCAGAAAGACTGTATGTGCTTCAAAAGGGAAAGGTTGTGTATAAGGTAAAAAAAGTTATTACTGTACATATTTATATGATGTACAGTAAGGCCTGGTTGCTTGCAAAGCTAAACATGTACCTGAAACCTTGTGGGAGAGATAAGTTGGCTTGGGGGAAAATGCTGTCTGGAATTGCTTTTTTTAAAAAACAAGTAAACTCAGTGCATCGTTATGCATATTTTCATGCAACATCTTATGTTTTGCTGTTTATTTTCCATATCTGAAAGAAAATAGCATCTAATTCAGTCGGGGAAATGTAATCTTGTCTACTTTACCCAATTCTGAAATAACTGGCATCCTATTATTAAATTGCATTAAATAATTGCAAGATGCTACATAGTCTTACACTACATGCTTTCATGAAAAGCCTAATCTTTTAATCTCTGTATAATATTTTATAATTTTTAATCTCTTTATAGTATTTTAGGATCTTTTGCCTATACTCTATATTCCCTTTCTTAGAAATTGGTCAAGGGATTTTTTTTTTCCTTTTTACAGGGTAGACCAGGACCCTGGCATTATTGTCCACAAGAAGTACGTGAATTTTTGGAAGAACTTTAAATCCAAAAAACCACCCCAAAGCAACCTGTTTGTGAGCAGCACACAGATTCCATTGCCTGATTACATTTTTTAAAAGTATTTTTTATTTAGAAGGGGCTGTATACATTTAGAAAGGGTAAAGGTGAAAACTTGTACATTGTTATGTAATCAGCAGTCATAAACTCTCAATTAAATACAAACACAAACAATAAATTAACCATCTATTTATTATATTCACTCTAGATTACTTGCAAATGCTAATCTCCATCCTTGTAATTGCCAGCAATGGATGCACATATTACTTTAGACATTTGAAAAGTATCTTTGTGATTTTTTTGGGTAAGCAAGCCATTCAACTGAAATGACTCACCAGAGTTTCAATCATATTTGAAATCATGGTTAATTTTTTTAAAAATGGAACTGAAATGACATAATGGAAATAGTCAGGATCACATGATGGCTTGCTTCATATAAAACAGCTCCTCAATGGTCAAACAGGCCAGTGATCTCTTCTTTAGTGACAGGAGCATGACAGCGTACACTTCCCAATCATATTCCTCCCACAGAGCTGTATTTGGAATTGTTAGTCTGTGGTCATTTGGATCTGCAAGATATTCTGAACAGAAGCAGCCTTTGTACAGAACCAAACTTTCTGGATGCCTACACAGGACATTGCTGCAGCACCAGCTGGTATTTGTAACAGACTTACATGCATGACTACTATGAAACTCCAACATGTGCAGGTGCATATGATCCTTTGAACCCAGACCTCTTCACTTAAGGATAGAAGCACAATCATGCCTAGACTTAATGGTGTTTGCAGAGAAGAACTTTCTGAATGGAATAGTTGTAATAATTTTCTTACTTTTGTTTCTATTAATATTTGTTTATGATAGTCATAGTTTAAAACATGGAGAACTATGACCTGATATGGAAAAAATATTTATAGAAACAAGATGCTAAATTAAATAATATTAAACT
Source organism: Python bivittatus (assembly GCF_059951505.1). Lineage (NCBI taxonomy): Eukaryota > Metazoa > Chordata > Lepidosauria > Squamata > Pythonidae > Python > Python bivittatus. The sequence goes on along the minus strand of NW_028277098.1, from coordinate 43,603,795 downwards.
GTGTCCAAAAATCTTGTCCAGCTTGAATTTGTTTTCTTTAAATATGGTATCATCTTATTATATAGTGACTGTCACTTGATAAAATGATGGAGTGGAACCTTGCAGTCTAAAAGGAAAGATTGGCCCAGACTAGATCAACTATTTCTTATCAGTTAAGCTGCACTGAAGATATTGGGCAACATTACAGAGGTTTTGATGAATGAACATTCTTGACTATTTTTCCACCTCAGCTATAATATACATCATCATATAAATATTACCATTTCAAACAATGTTCATCAGTTGAGATTTTTAACAAATTTCCATTAAGAAGATTAAAAGCCAACTGCAGTTAGTGTACTTAAAGAGTCATTATACTGCATTAATGCCAGCTACATTTTTAAAAAGGTTTATAATATAGTGTTGAATGTATTGCAATCAAAATATTGAATTTGAACTTTCTTGCGATAGTCCTTCTGCTATCACCCTATGAACTGACACAAAAGCATCAAAAGCAGATAAAATGATGACTCGAAGATACGTAGCTTGGATCTCAGGAAACTGACAAAGAGAAAAAAATATATTAACAGCAATAAACTATAGATATGATGTAACCAAATGAAGCATTTTAAAATCTCATTAATTTCCATGGGAGAAGTTTCAGTATAAGATTTAAACATTTAAACATTTGCTGTCAAATGTTGAAAATGGAATATATGAAGTGCTACACTACTCAGCATTATAAAATGCTGTAGTAGTGTACCACTTCATATATTCCATTTTCACAGCCATACTTTGGTGGCAGATACTTCAGATCGCTTAAAAGCTTGTTATGAACAGAATGTCCCTATATTATTACCATTTTGCTTGACATTCAATAATCTGTAGAAAATTGTCAACCTTGGAGACTTAGTGTATTACATATCTTGAAGTTAAATATTTATATGTAATTGCAACTAGAGATCTCTATTTACACAGAAATACACAAATTACAATAACATCCAAAATGCTAAGATGTCAACAATCATGAATTCATCTTAATAATCCTATACATAATACAGTACACAGCCTACAATCTTTAAAAAAACATTTTTACCTGACAGTTCTGCTAAGCCCAGTGGAACTTGCTTCTTAGTAGGCTTAGGTGTGCATCATGTATATAAGTAACTAATTAATGTGAACAAGTTTTAAAAGCACTTCTCAATCATCACTAGCATTAACTCAGTAATTTCAGATATGTGGGTTTGGCTGCCATTTTTGTATTTTAGATTTTCATGCAGAACATGCCAAAAAAAAAAAAAAAAAACCTCCCTCACGCTGAGCTCAGCCCCTGGTAACTAGAGGGACACATAGTTTTATTTCCAGCAATATGGAAGTGGTTTGCCATTCCCTCTGTCTGTTTATTTTTTAAGTTCCCTGTCTAGCCTATGTCCTTGGATTTCCTAGAATCCTCCCATCCAAGAAGTAACCAGGTTCAACCATGTTTAAGATTAGCCTAAAGTTGCTTAAGTGCTGTCAACTCTTATGGCCATATATCATAGTATAAACATAAAAATACTTTTCAGATTTTTCTGATACTTTTCTTCAGATTACAATGTAAATCTAATAAATCAATATTTCCAAACATCCATTTTTTAAAAAATTCAATACTTTAGCTCAGTTAAAAACTCATTATCTTTTATGTTGTGTTAATACTAAAGATACTTACAGAAAAATCTTCCATTTGTAGTTCCCCATCTTTACATTGCAACTCTGAACGTAAAAATTATACAATTTAATATAACTCTAGAAAATAATTAAAATGTACAAATGGTTTCTTACATCTTTACTAGAACCAATACTTAATCCAGTAAAAAAAATTAAAAATCAACTAATCCTACCCCTAAGAATTTACCCATATTTTGATGTTAAATAACCAACATAAAAGCGGTCAAACAACAAGAATTACAAAACAGAAAATAAAATTTCAAGTGACTTCTTATATATAAATATAAAGGCAAGTTATTAGTAATACTAAATACTAAAATTCTGAGCCTAAACTAAGTTCATAATATTATTTAAAACCAAAACTTCTAACTGAAATATTAATAAATAAAATCTAAACAGATTATACTGGTAACACTAAAACTTTAAATCTAAAACTGCTGCATATATGGTATATATACAACAATAGAATACTTTATCATCTATCAATCAATGTTTTTATTTTAGTCAGCAAACAACAACAATTAGGAAAGGTTGGAAGTAATTCTGTATAGCAAAACTTAGCAAAATCCAGAGAGACATAGTCTCACTGGCCAGATAAAAGATTGTGGGTATAAAAGAGATCCGTGTGCTCTGGATATTTTACTACTTGAGGATAAATAAAGCAGGCTCTAAGATCTCTGTAAAACACGCAATATAACGGGCAGTAGATTCCTAATAGCTCCTATGCCATGTAACTGAGCACCATAGAGTATTTTCTTATATCTGCCTAAAACAGCTGATGGCAAGACATTAAACCAATCTAGTATTAGAGGCTCTTCAATTTAGAAACTCTGATAAAATTTAAATATGTTGCAGGGCTAAAAAGGGAGACTGCTTACTTAAAAATACATGTGGTACCAATAGAAGTGAATATGTGTAGCTCAGGGTTGAACTGTGGAGTCCTTGGGGTTCTCTGAGCTTGCTTCTTTTCTTGCAAATGTTTCATTACCTGGCTAGGCAACATCTTCAGTGCTAGAATGGGATGGGTTTGCTCTCTGTTTATATACTGTGGCATGTGCTGCCAGCGTTGGTGGAGGTGGAGGTTTTGTTTTGTTCCTTTGGTAGATCCTTGATTAGGGTATTGTTCACTGCTTGATTGTGTGCCTGGTGGTAACCTTTGCTTCTCTGGGTGATGATTGCTGGTGAGGTGATCTTCTGGTCTTTTGTTTTCTTTTCTATTGTCTCTTTTGAATAGTGTGTAGATGCTGTTTATCTCTATGTGTCTGTTGATTGCTGCCTTGTCTGAATACCAAGCTTCCAAGAATTCCCTTGCATTTTTTTGCAGTTTCCCAGTTAAAACTATGGTTAAGTCTGTCCATGTGTTGTGAGATTAAGGAGTTTTCATCATGTCTTCTGACTGCTAGTTGGTGTTCATGGATACGCTCTGCCAGCCTTCTGCCTGCCTGTCCTACACAGTGTTTGTTGCAGTCCTTACACTGTATGTTGTAGATGACTCCTGTTTTTCTTCTTGTGCTACTGGGTCTTTTGGTTTACTTAAGATATTTTGGAGGGCTTTAGTTGGTTTGTGTGCTATAGAGATGTCATGTGGTTGAAATAGTCTGTTGGTGGTTTCTGAGACGTTTCTGATGTATGGCAGTGCGATCCTTTTCATAGCTTGTGTTGGTTGTGTTGCAGTAGGTTGAGTGGTCAGGCACTTTTTGATAAAGTTGCATGGATATCCATTTTGTTGGAAGATGTATAGGTGGTCTGTTTCCCTTTTCTGCTGTTTTGGGTTGCTGCAATGCATTTGTGCTCGTTTGAATAACATTCTTACACAGCTCCTCTTATGGGAGGTTGGGTTGTTACTTTGGTAATGGAGTACTTGATTAGTGTGGGTTGTCTTCCGATAAACTTGGGTTTCTAATTTACTGTTGTTTCCTCTACTGATGAGGATATCCAGGAAGGGTAGTGTGTTGTTGTTTTCTTCCTCTCTAGTGAATTTTATTCCTCTGAAGATGTTGTTGATGGTTTCATGTGTCTTCTCTAGTTGTTCCTTTTTTATTATAACAAAGGTGTCATCTACATACCGGATCCATACTTTAGGTTGTATGTGTGGAAGTGCTACAGGTTCTAGGCGTTGCATTACAATCTCTGCAATAAGTCCTGACAGTGGTGATCCCATGGTTGTGCCTTTGATTTGTTGGTATATTTGTCCATCAGACTGAAAATAGGTAGTGAGGCAGAGGTGGATGAGGTCCATGATTTTGGGTATTTGGATCTAGGTGTATTTGGTTAGGTCGGGTGTGTTGTGTAGTACTGCTGATATGGATTTTTTTGCTAGTTCTGGGTTTATGGACGTAAAGAGTGCTGTGACATCAAATGAGACCATAATTTCACCTTCATCTATGTGTACATCTTTGATTTTCTGGAGGCATTGTAGTGAGGAGTTGATAGAGTACTCACTCTTCTCTGTGAGATGTCCAAGCTTTTTTGTCAGTTAGGTTGTCTAGTTTCTGTATTGGGTTGGTGTTAACTGAGATGTAGGTTTCTTTGTCCTCTAATAACTTTTTGGCTTTTTGCAGGTATTGTGATTTATCCATAATAACTGTGGTTCGGCCTTTGTCTGCTGGGAGGATGATGATGGATTGGTCCTTCCTTAGGCTACTGACGGCTGCCCTATCCTTTGCTTTGAGTTGGTGTTGATACCGTGTTCTTCTGATCTGTGGTATGATGTTTTCTTGGGTCTCTGGGTTAAGTCTTGTAGTTTTGAATGCTGCTTCTAGGGCTGCGCCGAATTCTAGTTGATTAGCATCATGTTATAGTTGAGGATTTTCTGGAGGATATTGTGTTCTGCAGTGGATAATGGCCAGCTGGACATGTTGATTACCCATTCTGGTTGGGGTACCTCTTTGTTTCCGGGGTTTAATTTGAGTAGTTTAGTTTGAAGTTTTCTTTTTCTTTTCTCCACTTGTCTTCGGGATGTGTTCTGGATGGTGGTTGTCAGTATATTAGTATGCTCTGGGGTCATGATCAGTTCTAGTTGTTCCTTGAGAAACTAGACAGCCTAATCAAGAGAACCCTTAATGACCTAACCAAGAAAGGCCCGATCACATAGGAAGAACAGTGGCGTATGAAAAGTAGTGGACTCCTCCTCCCACGCTTCTATGGACGACCAAAAATACACAAGCCTGACATACCGCTCCGACCAATTGTATCTTTATCAGGGACTCCAACATACAACATAGCGAAAGAACCGACAAAAAAGCTTGGACATCTCACAGAGAAGAGTGAGTATTCTATCAACTCCTCACTACAATGCCTCCAGAAAATCAAAGATATACACATAGATGAAGGTGAAATGATGGTCTCATTTCAAGCTCAGAGAACCCCAAGGACTCCACAGTTAAAAATACATCTCTAGGCAGGTAACACTGATCTAATTGTCCAGAACACGTTATGTCAATACTTTCTTAGCCTGCTTGTGCCCCAGAGACAGAAGGATTCTTGAGAGAATCCATTAAAATGCAGGTTTTTTTCTGATAGGTATCTCTTCCATTTAGCGTTAAAATTATCTTCTAATATCAGAGGGGTCAAGCCAGTGGATAAAAATACTAATGTTAACCAATAAGCAAAGAAAATTAGTCATAACTTGGATTTTATCTTAATTAACTCTAGCACCCAAAAGGAAGACAACACTGAAACATGGAATGGAACATGAAAGATGATTCTTAAAAACTTTGACTGCAGTTTCTAATTTTGAGTTATTATCACAAGGCCCATGCTGCACACTGTACAAAAGCTAGGAGCACCCTTTGACAGAAAATAGCTTTAAGGCAGCAGGCATCCCTTCATCAACAGAAAGTTCTAATTGCCAAATGCTGATTTTTGAGCATTCTGGACTACATAGTCCAGATGAGCATGTCTCCCATTGGAGACCAAAAAAACTATTCCAAGACATTTAAAGACCTTGAATTGTTTGATTTCAGGGCTATTTAAGTTGCTGCTTCTGAATTCTAAGATGTTTAGCCAATACCACTATTTTTGTCTTTGCACAGTCCCTACGGTGCATAGCTAGCAATCTTAGGGCAAGTTTTAGTCCAGTGAAAGTCTGAGATAAAACTATATAATTGGCATATTGAAACCTATGAGCTACCATTGTGGGGGGAAAGTCAGGATGTTCAGATAGGTGGCCAGAGTTTATATAAAAATTAAATAATAGTGGTGCCAACATACAAACCTACTTATCTTCCCACACCAAGGTAATTGCTTTAATTAGGTGGTCTTGTGATGTAAATTAGATTTTTAGGTAGGGATTTCATGAAGCTTAAACAGCAATAATAATATATGTCTGTCAATAATGGAATTGATGAGTTTATCTGACATCTTAGGTCTGGATATTGAGTAGAAAGCAAACATAAAATCAACAGAAGCTGCATACAGTATAGGGCAAATGCTGCTTTAGCCATACACTTTTCTTCCAGGTACTGTAAAATAAAGGCAAGATCAAGGGAAGAGTGATTAGCTCTAAAGCCAGCCTACTCCTCTGCAAGGATTTGTTCTACTTCCAGCCAATCTAATATTTTTGTATTTAAATGTTTGGCATAAATTTTGCTAATAATGCTTAGTAGACTTTTAGGGTGATAACTGGTAAGACCCTTTCCCCCTTTTTATAAAAGGGACTATTATTGTTATACCCCAGTCTTTTGGAACCATTGTAGAGCAATCAGTGAAACCAAAGGGGGAGACTAAAACCAGGATCCACCATTCTAAATTGTTACAGATAATTTTTGCTGTTAAGAAATCACTACCTTGTGCATCCTTTGGTTTAAGTTGGTTAACCCACTTTTTAATTTCATAGCACATTAACTGGCAGCCAGTGAGGACGTAAATCAGTATTCATATCTTGATGTATCTATACATCTCAGAATCACAGTCACATAACTGTAGATTTGGAAGGGACTGCAAGGATCATCTAGACCAACTCTCCTCAATGTGCAGGAAAACCAACTAAATCATCTATGAGAAATGGCTGTTCAGCCTCTAGTTAAAAAACCTCAGAGGTAGGGAAACCACAGTCTCCATAGGTAGATTATTCCACTACTGTACATATCTTAATCTATATACCATAATGGTACATATCATTATGAAAAAGAAAACCAGAGTCCATAATGTTACCCACTGTTGCGGACTGTTCTTCCCTAACAAGGTAGGGAAGAATTGGGGGCACTGACTTTTTCCTATGGCCACATATCAAAGAAATGGTCAGCTTGAATTCAGAGCATGCCTGGAATTTACAATGGGATAAAGCATAACAAAGAATCAACTGTTGTTTGCTAAGTACAACAACTCAACTTGTAAAAAATACTGAAATAGCCTTTGGTTCTGTAGATTACAAAGGTAATATTGAAATCTAAGAATCTTACAAAATCTGCTCTGAATTTTTAATTCTATACTATTAGCCCAATCTTATACAAAAATTGAGCAACAAACTTTATTTTCAATAACCATAGCACCCAGACTTGATTGAATTGAGTATTAAATTATGATCATCCACTATCATAACTATATTAAATATAATTACCTTTTTCAATGCATTGTTCAAAATCAACTGGATCTTTAGATATACTTTTTTCAATCTGTAATCTCTGCACTAAAGACAATATTTTTAAAAAATCATATTGGTTGCATTGTAAGAATACTAGTTCCACTTTAATATTTCAAAATTGTTAATAAAATAATTCTTAGCTTTAGCACAAGTGCACTTGTAAGACTAATTTCATTTTTACAATTCACAAAAGGAAATGATCAAATGCAGAACTGTTAAAGTACAACAGAAAGCTAGGCTATGTCAAATGTGAGAAGCATTTGTGGTCTGTGATCAATATGTTCTCTGTGTACAAAAAATAATTTGTTATGGACACCTTTTGGGGATAGAGGATTGAAATACACAATGGGCAGGACAATGATATAAAACATTTGGGACCATGATAATTTGGGTTTTGGGTTTTGGGTTTCTCTGTATTCATCCTATTTTAGGGCATACAGCAATTTTAGGCATTTTTTTGTCCCAAAACAATGGGAAACCAGGTCACAATTTTCAGTAACATGCAATCGAAGGGGTTCTAGGGATCACACACGCAAAAGAAAATCACATACATTTCCTATCTCCCACATAGCTGCTTAGATCTACAGAACCATGAACACCACAAATTATAGTCTCCTTCTAATGACTGATCAGTATTAAAAGTGCTGACAAAACCCATAATCTGTTGAAAGAGTGTACTTGAGCTTAAAAGAGGTGGTGTGAATGCAACAGAAAAATAAATTACCTTGGGAAAAAACACAAGCAAGCGTACCCACAAAGAATTATAAAATATTATAAAAAAGAATTGCCTCCACAACTCATATTAATAATTACAAATACTTTCTTATGAATATAGTATGTAAAAAATATTATGAGCCATGGCCTAATTCTTCTAAAGTAGAAATGTCTATACAGTATTCCAAAGTAGTACTATAAAGGCATGACTATTTTTTCACGATATGAGGTATACACTATATGAAGTATTATGTACTTCACTACATGAAGTATTATGGAATATTAAATTAAGAATGGTATATAAAATTGCAGTAATGACATATAATTTGAAAACATAAACAAACATAAATATTATAACTCACCTAAATAACACTGAATTTTGAGTTTGCTAATAGTCACACATTTATGAAAAGAAATAATAAATTCCTGAGGAAACATCCCAGTTGTTGTCCAAAAAGTTTCAGATCGCCTATTAGGAGAGAATAAAATACAATTATAAATCATACTGTGTGAAACTGGCCAAATGCGGTTTCAACATAGTTAAACAAACCACGGCTTAACATAATGTGTGAACCTACCCATATTTTTTAGCCTAGCCTACCTTGAAAGGCTGCTGTGAGAATAATAACATGAGAAATAGAAAAACATACTTTCCCTTGAACTCTCTGGGGAAAAGGGAGGGTATAAGTATAATACAACAAATAAACAGATTTCTAAAATCTTGAATTCTTTCACTATACTTAAGTTTCAGCCATTTCTGAAACCACATAAAGGAGATTTACTTCCTAAAGCAGTTTTTTTCAACCTTGGCAACTTTAACATGACTTTAAAATCCATAATCTAAAGCAATGTTTCTTCACCTTGGCAACTTTAAGATGAGTGGACTTCAACTCCCAGAATTCCCCAGCCAGCATGAGTTGAAGTCCACTCATCTTAAAGTTGCCAAGGTGGAGAAACACTGTCCTAAGGAATCAGTCAATCCTTTCAATACTCAAAACGACCCCGAAGACTCAAGGCTCACCCGTCAATTATGTTTTCCGGAGGGTGTATTTCATCACTGGATGTTGCTAAAATAACACCAGCTCCCTCCGAGCTGAGGCAGTAGTCTGTAAACTTCATTGCGGCTCAAGCTTCGCTAACTGTCGGCACAAAGCGTCTCTTCTCCCTCTCACTGTGCGAGCGGCTCAGTTGCCTAGCAGCACCTAACGTGAAAGCCCGGAAGTGGCGTCACCATCAGGCTCCGCCTCCCTCTTTCCAGGAGGACTTCCGCTTAAACGCCGTTGTTTCCTCTGGAACGAAGAGAACGGCTCTCTGTGGCAGATGTCTTTTCCTACCTTGGAGGAAGTACTGTAGGAGCAAAGAGTAGAGCTGGCGTTTGCTCCTCTTTCCCAAACGGGATGTTTCTTTGCATAGGGATTTGTGACATTTTTGAATGTGTAAATATCTAATAAATAAATGCTGCAAATATAAATACGATCCATGGTTATTTGGAGTGAAATTAACCACGTAATTCTATAGGTGCCTAGTTATTGGTAAGCTTCACTGAGTTCAGTTACCAAAGGAGACAATCTGGTGGAGCAAAAATAACGGCATTAAACAGTGACTGTATAGTTGCCTACGTTTTCATGAACGCCAATTCAGTGAGTTGCAAGGTTGGAATCCCATGATTGAGTTTCTAAACAGGAAAATAAAATGTGGAACCTACAGTGATAATTACTTGAATAATAGAGACTTTTCTCAAAGCCGGTATTCAATGATCTTACAGTACTGTACTTCCAGCTGAGTGAATGCATTCAGGATAAGAACAATGGTTGTACCTATTGTCCACTGAAATCATCCCTCTAAAAGTTAACAGCCAATTAATTATGAACTATAATACGCAGGTTGGAAAGTGACATAATCCTATTCTGCAGTTTTGTTCGAAGGTGTCGGAACGAGTACTGCAGACTTTCCCAACTGAGCGGCCTTGAATTGAATTGAGGCTACAACTCCCACGCTGAAAAAGAATTTTGGAGCAGGTTGCAGCAAAGCATGTCCACTGCTCTTTGTACAACAATGGGATTTGTGTAATGATGCTTTAAAATGTTGTAACAAAACTACTCATCCCTTGGCAGTTCGGGGTTTACGACTCACCTCGCCACCCAAAGCAACATGTTCAGCCAAAGCGACTTTATGTCGAATTCATCTTGATTTTTCACTCATTTTCATGTATACTTCTTCAGTTGCTGGAGTGTTCCATAGATCTATTAGATCCATTGACTCTAGTGAGTGTTCCGTTTCTGGGAAAGCCAAATAGCATTGCCTTTTAACAGTATAAATCCGTGTTTTTTAAACTTGTCAACTTTAAGTCGTGTAAAGTCCACACATATTAAAGTTGCCACGTCTGAAAAACGCTGGTATAAATTATTCAAACCAAGATGCAGCATTCACAGCTATGGATGGACTCGTACTAGGGACTATAGTGTCCTAAAATCTGGTTAGATAATTTGTGGCTCAGGGCATTGTATGAAATCAGCCAGTGAAATCAGTGGATGTTTCAATTACTGTGTATGAACCCAAGCAGCTGTATTAATCAGGAAAGGGTAAATCAACGTGGTGCCCTTCGATGCCTTGGACTTCAACTCTCATAGTCCTTTAGCCGCGCGGGTTGAGAAATTACAAGAGCTCGTTCAGACACACAGAATGTCTCTCGGGAAAGCTGCTCTAACTTTTTATCTCTAGGGTCTCCGCCCAGGAACGCACGCGCATTGCCTTCTTCAGCCGCTAGTCTCGCGGTTTGAATGGGGTGCCGGTGAGTTCTTCCTTTAAATGTTTGCATTTTCTGGGGTGGTTTCGTGGAAGGTACCATATCTCGTTGGGAGGCGACAGAGGGGAGTTGGTTTCCCAATTGCACCCCTCAAGGTGGATTTGGGGAGGCTGCTGGTCATTTTAAATGCTCCCCTGCTGAAATCGAAACAAAACCTGGCTGTGTTGCATGTAAGTTGAGAGGAAGAATTTGCTAGTTAAGGGAGCAAATGAAGCCGACTACTCCTTTGCAGACACATAGAATAGGCTATGGGCATCTTCAGAAGTTCTTCCGGACAGTAGGTATATTCATGTTTTGTTTTGTTTTTTAGCTTCATGGATTGGATTAATCCTGTCCTTTAGACCAGTGTTTCTCAACTTGCTTCCTGGCTGGGGAACTCTGGGAATTGAAGTCCACACAATTTAAAGTTGCCGAGGTTGAGAAACACTGCTTTAGATTATGGGTTTTAAAGTCAGGAGAGTCGTTTTGAATTTTTTTTTTTTTTTTATCTCTCCTGCAAGGACATAAGTTTTGGGAAATCACTTCTACAGTTTCAGCTTAGGTATTTAATATTAAAATATTTATATATTAAAAATAATCAATATGAGTGAAAAAAGGAATAAAGCAAGGTTTTAAAAGTGCATATTCTTTATATATACACATATACATACAGTTAATACCAGCAGCATTTGATTTTTTTTATCTTCAATGGAAGGTCATTCTGTCTCATTTTCAACTATTAGAATTGCCCATTTTTAAAATTAGAAATGTAAACTCAATCTTTGACTTGTAGAAGATGTTTTCCAAAATTTATTCCACTTCCTAAGTTTAATACTTTTCCTTGTTCATTTTGTCTCTGCCTTCCAGAAATCTGAAAGAGGAATGTCATGCTATCTTGGTGCAGAAAATGTTCCAGATAGAGGGTCTGTATATGTTCGGGAGAATGGTCAGCTCTTTACTATAAATCAAGATTCAGGAAGAGGAATCAACTGTACTCCAAATTCAAGGCCTTCAAGATTGTTCTCCAAAGAATTCTCTGTTGAACTTTGTGTCAATAAGGAAAATGACAATGGAAGGACAGATCACTTTATCTTTACTTACACAAAGGAGGGGAGTCTTCGTTATTCTGCTAAATCTCTCTTCAGCCTAGTCCTGAGTTATATTGCAGACAATATTAATCATGTTGATTCATTGAATGGCTTTCCAGAACAGATAGCAGAAAAACTTTTCTATGCTGCAGATGCTAGGCAGAAATTCACAGAATCAGAAACAGGGCTCTGTGCTTTGCAGACATTCGCTAATGCTTATGGATGCTTAGTGCTTCAGACACTGTGCTTGAGAAATGGGTAAGCACATACAATTTGTTAATCATCATATGTTTGAATGCTAAGAGAACTTACAAGCAAAAACTTTTTTTTTATTCTGCCTTTATTATTTTTATAAATAACTCAAAGCAGCAAACATACCTAATGCTCCTTCCTCCTCCTATTTTCCCCACAACAACCCTGTGAGGTGAGTTGGGCTGAGAGAAAATGAAAGGCCCAAAGTCACCCAGCCGGCTTTCATGCCTAAGGTGGGATTTGAATTCATAGTCTCCTGCTTTCTAGCCTGGTGCCTTAACCACTAGACCAAACTGGCTCTTGTATATTAATTTTCAAGAAAGTGTAAAATTGAAATGCTCTGTGTGAAGTTAAACAAGCCAATGCAAATAGGATAGGTTGAACAGCTTATTTTTATTGTTTGAGCTGTTACATAACTCTTGAAACTGAAGTATTATCACTTCATTTGCAGTTGAAGGACATTAATTAAATCTGAGATTTAGTTTTACTGTTTTGATATTTATAATCATTTTGGTTTATCAGTATAGGTTTTTTATTTTGCTATTGTGGCAGTTTTGTAAGAGAAATTTGTAATAATTTTAATCTATGGTAACCTTCTTCAACTTAATACCCCACAAATGTGCTAGACTTTATGCTTATTGAGAATCATGGGAGATGAGGTACTCCTTCTTTCCTAGCATTTTTCCCGCAGGTGCAGGCTCTGCTTTTTTTTTTTTCTTCAGATCAACCAAATGTTGATCTATTGGCTGCAACAGGAGTTGACCGACTGGCTTGTTGCCCAAGCCTGACGTCAGGGGTGCTGAGAAAGTGACTGGCTCAAAGTCACCCAGCTGGTTTTCATGCCTAAGGTGGGACTAGAACTCACAGTCTCCTGCTTTCTAGCCTGGGGCCTTCACCACTAGGCCAAATTGGCTTTCCAGTTGAAGTGTTCCCCTCCCACCTAAATACCCTGTTGGGGAAGCATGTTCTATAGTATTAGATTTTAAAAGTACATTAATACCCCTTGCAACCTTCTTAAGCACAGTTACCTAAAGATAAACTCTATTGAAATTTAAAGAAAATGAATTAAGGCTTACTCCTTGCACCTTTGCACATAGCTGTATTTTGATCCCAGCTGTATCTGCATCAGATCTGGCTTTTGTTGAGATGCTTTCTAAATTTTAAATGAAATAAATTGTAGTTTTATTGTAGTTGTGCTTTAGACAATGAGCATTTTCTTTGCTTTAGCAGAACATGCACAAGTAGGGGGTTAGGCCAGATTACCTCTGAGATCCTTTCTGCTTGTACTGTATGATCTTACTAGGACATTTCTGTATGCCTTCTTTTCACTACTGTATTGATGTGGAACAGAGCATAATTAGAAGTAGCTTAGACCTGGGCATTAACAAGATCTGTGGTTGCTTTTTCAAAATACATGAGAACCAAAGTACTTCCAAAACAAGTCTGTTCTCTTTTAATATGTTGTTTGTTTGTAAAGTTGATTAGTAGCATTAAATTATCAGCAATAGAAGCCAATGCTCTAAGTTGTAGGAGCTTACATTTTGTTTTTATTCTTTACAGTTCTCTAATTATCTCTGAAAAACTTGAAGAAATTAAATCTTTCCAAGGTCTGACGTGTTTGGATTTGTCCTCTTGTAAACTTGGGGATGACCATGAGCTGCTAGAGCATATCACCAATGAAACAATGTCTAGGTAATAATTTAATGACTGTCTCTTTGCTTTGCTTTGTTTATTGCTCAAAGGACTGTGGCAACTGAAATCAGTCCCTGTTTTAAGTACAAGAAGCCTGAGATACATTTATCTGTTACATATCTTACAGATGGAATAAATGATTACAGATTACATTGTTGTTGCAAAATTCTTATTCTAATGTGTTGTATGTGCTGGCTGAAAGTACGTGCTACGTGCCACTATTTATTTATTTGTTTGTTAGATTTATATTCCAGCTTCCATTCAGGAACTCAAAGTGGCATACGTAGCCCTCCTTCCTCCCCATTTTCTCCCAAAGCAACAACCCTGTGAAGTAGGTTGGGCAAAGAGAGAGCCACTGGCCCAAACTGAGCTTCTGAGGCTTGGGGTAGAGTTGACTCTGTGACATCCCAAACCTTAACCATCATATCATCCTGGCTCTCTATATATGGGTAGCTATAAATAAATGCTTTCTTCCTTCACAAGGATGTGCTTCATGGCAGAAAAATGGTAGAAGGAAGTACTTAATTTTTTATGTTTTTTTTTTCTTAACCCATTCCTGTACGTGTAGAATTGAAATATATATCCCATATCCCATTCATCTCTTAGCCCAGTTTAATCTTAGATTGTAAGAATATATAGAATGGGTTCACATATCATGCTGAGCTATAATGAAGCCTGTCTGATTTATGATTTGGGGTGTTGTATGCATTCAGCAGACTGCAAGTTACAGTATTCCAAATATCAAATTAACCAGACCATGATTTTGTTCAGTATCTAAATCCAGCCTATAGATCAAACAAGCACTTTGCGTGGCTGCTTTGATTGCTGCTTCTGTAGACATGTTCACCAGCTTCTTCACTGGTGGTCAGGATGGAAGTGTTTTCTGGGCATGCACATATGTGTGTACAGCATGTGGACTGAGAACAGCTTTTGAAGCAGTTATGAGTCTTAAAGGATGTGACTGCTTAAACGTTTCAAAGAAAGAAAGGTACTTCTTTCATGCTAATACATGTTGTGGAACATCTCTTTTGAATGCTTTTTACAGCCCTGTTTAAATAAATCATAAATCCAAATTAATAGTGTCATAACCGTTCATTTAATTCTAGGATCTTTGATGTTTGTTCAGATTTGCACTTCAAGACATATACAACAAATTGGGTTAGATTTGTAAATTAATTAGGTTTATTAATTATGTACACCTTTGAGGCAAGTAAACTTTAAGGTGCTAAAACATGTTTTCTGGATGTAAATTTTCTTTCTGAGTATTATTAATTATTAATACAGAATTATTAAATCTGACTACATAAAGTCTTCAGGCTGCTCTTAAAATGGGAGAGAAAATCTGAAACACGTAATAATTGATATTTTTCAGGAAATACTCTCTTAACAATTAAACAGTATTCCAGATATTTTTGTAAAAACTGCTATTTTTACATTTTACTTCAGTCTAACTCATCTTCTCCTGAAAGATAACTGCTTATCGGATATTGGGCTTCGCAAAATGACAGCACGAGTTCGAGTGATGAAAAGAGGCCTTGAAAATCTCTCAGTATTAGATTTGTCTTGTAAGTATAAATTAAGATTAGAGAGCAGGTATGTGCTTGCTAACCTAACATTAATCAATATCTTAAAAAAGTAAAATTTTTCAAATGTGACAACCAGAAATGGATATAGTATTTCCAATAAGTATGTACCATAGATTTGTGTAAGGGCATTATAATATAGGCAGTTTTATTTCCAGTCCTTTTCCTAATGAACATTAGAATGGATTTTCTCTTTCTTTATAGGCTGCCACCCTAAGATTTTTTTCTTGGCTAGATATAGACAGCACAGATTTTTCCATACCTCTGGTTTCCTCTACAGGCATACCTGGTGACATTCTCAACTCCAAAAAGTTGGAGAGGCAGGTTTTACTTTTGCAGAATCTGTTTTTCCTTCACCAAAGCTTGTTCATCAATCTAATAATTAGATTTATATTCTGTGCTTCCTAGTTATTTTTTGTTTCATTACCATTTCTCCCAATTTACCTGGACAACATTAAGGTAACTAGCCCATAATTTCCCCTGGTTCCTTTTTAAAATTGGCTACCTTCCAGTCCTCTTTAACTGAGCCTTGTTACAGGGACAAGTTACTTATTTTTGCTATGAGGTCAGCAATTTCATGTTTCATGTTTGAGGTGGATGGCGTCAGGACGTGGTGATTTGTTACTCAATAGACTATTCAAATGCTTTGAAGTGTTTTTTTCATTATCTTAGTTTGCTTTAGTTGTTCCAGTTCTCTCTCAGATAAAGCTTGAGATAGTGTTGCTTGGAAACAGTTGCTTTCAGAATAGGAATCGCTGATGGTTTTCAATATTTATATTAACTGTTGAGGGACATCATCAGGTAATCTGAAGTTGGATGTTGTCTGTATGCTGCTGACTTAAAAATTGATTTCCTTGTAACATTTTCAAGTAATTGGCATAGCTCATTTGAATGCAAGTAATGGATTGATTGAGGGCTAACCTGGTGTTGGGCCATAATAAAATACCTATCTGTGGATGAGAGGTAATAAATTGAAACTGAATGTAGACAAGACAGATTTCCCTGTACTGAATAAAGTGACACTCTTCCAAAAGAAGCAGAAGCACGGTGTAGGGTATTTCTGGATCTACATTTTTCTCAGACCCCTTTTCTGTGCATTCTCCTAGCCATTAACTTTAAAATACTGGTAACCTCCAAGCTTGACAAATGTAACACACCCTACATGGGAATGCCTTTGTATCTAGTTCATAAATTTCAGCATGGCATATGGGTTGGTCAGAGAGATTCCATTATACATACGTTAAAAACATTATATTGGCTGCCAATTTGTTGCCAGGCAAAATGCAAAGGACTGGTAATCAACTTTATAGCCTCATATGGTTGTGTCCAACCTATGTGAGAGTATATCTCTCTCTATTTGATCCTCTCAGTTAAGGAGGTTTGCTTACAGTTTCCCCAGAGTTGTCTTGTAATGACTTTTCCAAAGCTGTCCCACTTCTTTAAAATGCACTCACTGCCAAATTCATGCTCTGTTGTTTCTGTCTGTTTTAAGAAAAATGAAGACACAATTTAAATAGAGTTTTAAGTGTAGATTTTTCTTATCTTTAGTTTTAATTTTGGCTTTATGTTCTGTTGTAAACTGCTGAGAGACTTCAGTGTTCAAGTTTAATAAATAAAAGATTTGTTATTAATTTAATTAAATTAAATTTAATTTATTAAACTTGTATACCCCCCCAACTCTCATAAGCAGAAGCAACATTGAAGCTCCTAGTTTGAATATGGTAAACCTGTTTGCTCAAACTGGCACAAAATCCTGGTTTGTTGGAGTTCTATGAAATAGAAAACTTTGATCAAAATCTTCTGATGGAAAATATCTAATCTTCATTCATACAGTGGGAAGGAAAAAGTACAAATGTCTGTCCTGAAACTTGATATTTCTTTGTTTTTTATTGGGCTTACATCCCACTCCAATTCAGTGGGACTCTGAGTGGTTTATATTCCTTTCTTACAATAAGAATATTAAAACAATAAGACTGTATAACAAAATAATGATTTCAATAGCAAAAACAGTAATTACATAAAGATTAAAGCTACCCAAGAACAATAACATCCAGATCCTCTTCAAAGGCTTTCTAAAAAAAAAGCTAGGTTTTATGGCTTTCCTAAAATATAACAAAATGAAGGCTAGTCTGACAACAGGGGAGTCAGACTGCAAAGAAGAGGGGCTGCAGTCAAAAAGATGCCATTCCATGAGCCTTGAACATGACAGTGCCTAAAAGAAGGGATCTAGAGGGCACCCGCCCTACTCAATCTTGTTGTTCCTCATAGTTGCATGACAATCCATGGTTTGTTATTATGTCTGAATGCAAAGTTTAACAATGAGTTTCCAGACTCATTAACAGTTTTTTTTATATATGGTAGTATGCAACTGTATGTTAATATAACCATACCAAGTTGTTAAGTATAGCCCCTTTTAGCAAGGAAATGAAGCTTTCTGAATCCCTTTCAATTAAGTAACACTAATAGCTTAATTGATTCACTGCTTAGCATTTCTACTAAGTGTCAAGTTAAGAAACATGTAAGTAACTTTGGCTTATTTTATCTCTTCTATGCCCGTTTGGTGTACATTACAGCTTTAAATTTAATGCAGTATTATTTTTATATAGATAATCCAGGAATCACAAATAAAGGAGTTAGGTATCTGCGTCCTTTCAAGAAGTTGAACTATTTGGATCTCTCTGGGACTGGCCTCAGGGTAAAAAGAAATATTTACTTTGTTTAACATCATGACTTAGGCACATGTATGCACACACACACACACATTCTTATATATAAAAAAATCAACATTTCTGTCTTTTCATAAGACTTGTCATTGACTTTGCTCTTTTATAGAATGGCTGAATTCACATAGCAGTCTTAAGCCATGATTTGTTTTAAACATTGCCAGGAAACATGCTAATAGGATCTGGCAGAGTGGGTATGCTTTGAGTCCCTTCTGTAAAACAGTGTCATCTGTTGGGGCTTTCTCCGTCATGGCATGTGCCCTCTGAAATGGTATTCCTTTGAAGATCCATGTGGCTCCCACCCTATTATATTCCTTAAGCTGGTGAAAACCTGGCTATTGTTCCAGGCCTTGGGACAGAGTAGTGTGTGAGCCCCTGTAAGATTTTGCTTGCTATGATTTTGCTTTGTTTTATTGAGTCTTTCTAGATACATATCATTTGTTTTTCTTCTCTTCTTCTGTCTTTTTTTAATTATATAAAGCACCCAGAATCATCTGGAGCCAGATGTTTTTTGAATCAGTATAAATAAATAAATAAATAAAATCTGTGTGGTCAGCTTATTGCACTAAGCTATAAAGCATTGTTTACAAACAAAGCTGGATTTAAACAATTTGCTAAGTCAAACCATAGACATCACTTTATAGTATGAACACAGCCAATCTATTTTGATTTCTCTTTTTTGCTAGGACACAAAAGAAGTCATTGATCAGATCCAGACACTAATAGGCCTAGTCCGTTCAGCTATTCCTTTGAAAGTATTTGATCATAGCAACTGCAAAACGGAGGGATGGGCGGAGCAGGTACTTCCTAAATTACTGTATCAATATCCATTTCTTAATATAGCATATCTATTATAGTAAGATGAGTTTGTAAGGATTTTCTGAATGTTTTAAAATTTCAGGCACCAATGGAATAATGAATAAAGACATGTATTTTTTTTTAACATTTAAATATTTTGTTGGTAAAGTATAACAACTAGCAGATGTGATGAAGCACAACCAAAAATTAATAAAATCAGAAAAAGAATATACAAAATAGTAATTGAATGAGTGACATTTGAAGAAATTAAAGCAGTGTCCATAAACCATTAATATAAAACTTGCTCAGTCCTTTGACATATTATTAAATCTAGCCATATAAACCATCTATTGCTCCATCTTCTCTGTTTTAATACAATATATTATTTCAGTACAATGATATTTATATAATAGATTCTTAACATTCTGTTATTTACATGCCTTAAAGTAATGAATATAGATAAATGGATATTCTATCAATATTAATTACAGTTTTGGATAATAATGTTACGAGCATTATGATTATTTAACAACAAATGTATTCTTAAATGAAATAGTACTTTTGGTTTAAGGCTGTAAAAGGATTGTTGTTGTTGTTGTTCAGTCATTAAGTCGTGTCCGACTCTTCGTGATCCCTTGAACCATATTGCGCCAGGCCTGTCCTTCACCGTCTGCGGTGATCTTGGAGCCCAAATAAATGAAGTCTGTTACTGCTTCCATTTCTGCCCCTTCTATTTGCCAGGAATTGATGAGTCCAGATGCCATGATCTTAGTTTTTTTAATGTTGAGTTTCAAGCCAGATTTCGCACTCTCCTCTTTCACCCTCATCAAGAGGCTCTTTAGTTCTTCACTTTCTGCCGTTAGAGTGGTATCATCTGCATATCTGAGGTTATTGATGTTTCTCCCTGCAGTCTTAATTCCGGCTTGTGATTCTTCCAGCCTGGCATTTCTCATGATGTACTCTGCATATAGGTTAAATAAGCAGGGTGACAGTATACAGCCTTGTCGTACTCCTTTCCCTATTTTGAACCAATCGGTTGTTCCATGACCGGTTCTAACTGTTGCTTCTTGGCCCGCATACAGATTTCTCAGGAGGCAGGTAAGGTGGTCTGGTACCCCCATCTCTTTAAGAATTTGCCAGTTTGTTGTGATCCACACAATCGAATGCTTTTGCATAGTCAATGAAGCAGAAGTAGATGTTTTTATGGAACTCTCATGCTTTCTCCATGATCCAGCGAATGTTGGCCATTTGATCTCTAGTTCCTCTGCCTCTTCGAAAACCAGCTTGTACATCCGGTAGTTCACGGTTCACATACTGCTGGAGCCTAGCTTGTAGGATTTTGAGCATAACCTTGCTAGCATGTGAAATGAGCGCAATTGTGCGATAGCTTCAGCATTCTTTGGCATTGCCCTTCTTTGGAATTGGAACGTAAACTGACCTTTTCCAATCCCGTGGCCACTGTTGCGTTTTCCAAACTTGCTGGCTTATTGAGTGCAGCACTTTAACAGCATCATCTTTTAGTATTTTAAATAACTCAGCTGGAATACTGTCATCTCCACTAGCTTTGTTGTTAGTAATGCTTCCTAAGGCCCACTTGACTTCGCTCTCTAGCTACTACAGAAATCATTACTAATATTTTTAATGCAAATTCTTGCAATTTAGTCACCTGTATTACTTAGCTTTTGACATTAATAACACTTCATTCTCAGTATCATACCTTACACAGAATTAAATAATGCTAAATTCTGCATCTGAGTTGATTGTCACACAAAATAACAATGTAGAAATCTGTTTTTCTTATTCGCTTTATCAATATACTTGCTAACTATTGAAATTAATTTTTTCAGGTTATCTTGCAGTGGAAACATGCAGTCCTAGAAGTAGTTAACCCAAAAGAAAACATAAAATCTAGACTAGCAGCTCAACATTTCTGTAAGTAATTGAATAAAGACAGTTGTTTCTAAGCCAAAACTACTTTAAAAATCAAGGTATATTTTTGCTCACTGAAGCTGTGAGCCAAAGAGGCTGTTCAAGCACAGCTGGTAACGGTTAACTTGAAATGGATTTTTTAACTCCTCCTCTCTCCTTACAGAACAAGGTTCCTCCTTTCCTCAGGCTTAGTTTAAAATAACTAGAAGAATTAAAGCAGTAATTCTTTGAAGATTTGGAAGCCTTCAAAATGTTTTATCTATTATGTTAATGTTCTCTTGATGCTACTGACCAAAACATAACATAAAAATGCAGCTGAGGCCACTTCATAAGAGGGTTGTTTTTTGTTGTTGTTTTTTGTTTGTAGATGGAAAAAGACCCAGAGCACAAGGATCTTCAGAATCAGGAGAGAAGAAAAGAGAAAATTATGAGAACTTGCAATTCTACAAGGAAAGAACAGAAATATCAGATATTGGTTTACTAGAAAGGGACATGGAAATGATTGAAGAATTACGAAAGAGAAAGAGAACTGCAGTTGAGCATGAAGAACAAAGCCTTAAATCAGAGCACTTTAGCTTTTCACAGGCAGAATGGGACTTGCTAAATTCTTACTGAACAAAGTAAACATTTTAAACTAATTGGCTGAAGTTCAGCTTTATCTCCCTGGAAAGAAACTTAGAAAATAAATGGTGCATTCTATTTCTGCAGTTAATGGAGTGGGAAGAAATCATCTTCTAAGTACTGTAAGAGAATGTGAAAAATTTGCTATACTTCTCAGTCATACAGTAAATATTTCAGAGGAGAATACACCACTTTAAGATGTTTAGGTAAAGAAGGTTTCACTGAGAAACTATGCTGGAAATATCAACTATGATCCATTTTTGCCTGTGGTGCTGATTTTTGTTGAGCTTCTTAATTCATGCAAGTCATTCTTGTGTGATGTAATCTTTTTGTATGCTGTATCTGAAGAAACAGGGTGAGACGTGACCATAAGGAATGAAATATAACACAATAAACATAAGGGCTGAAAAGTGTTATTGTTGAACTCTTTATGTAAATTGTGATGTTCAAAAATATATATTTGTACTTTTTGAAAAAAGAATACAATGGTGCTTGTGCAGTTTCCTTTAATAGGCTCACCAATTAAGTTTGACCTTTGTGCGTTATAAACAAACTGAGGATTTACCAATATAAATATTTGGCTACTTGGAATTCGTTTAAGCATATAATACACTCCATGCATAGAAAATTATACTTGCTCTCCTTTGAAATACCTTGTTCAGGAAAACAAGATATGAATTTACTAATGGATGGATTATAACTGCTAATATGAAACAGATTATTAAAGTAGTTGCTTTTGGTAAGGGTCTTCAATATTTAAGGATGGTGGGGGGTTTGCTAAACTCAACTCAGCAGCTTTTTCTCTGTA
Organism: Python bivittatus; assembly: GCF_059951505.1. NCBI lineage: Eukaryota > Metazoa > Chordata > Lepidosauria > Squamata > Pythonidae > Python > Python bivittatus. Next base: position 43,581,532 of record NW_028277098.1, on the reverse strand, counting down.
TATAGCTGTGTGATTTCCCCCCCCCTTTCTCTAGTTGCTAGTAATCCCTCCTGGTATCCCCTCCCCTCATCCTTTCTCTCTAACCTTTAGTTCTCCCAAACATCCACTCTGGTTGAATTCTTGCCTGTAATTGCCCAGATGGGGAATATACAACCTTGAGGCTGCAGATGGCCTATGACCCCTATTTTTTCCAGTCCCCCCAAATTAACCACGTTAGCTAAAAATCAGCACAGTTTTCTGCCATGTTAAGACAGGAAACAGGAAAACTGACTTCTGGGGAAGAAATGGCCAACTGAAGATGGCTCCACTAAAAGTGGAGCCAATGAGTGTGGTGGAATGAAGAGCCAGTGAGTAGACCAGCTCTTCGTAATTCCTCTCTGGACAAGGAGAGGACTTGAGATCACCCACAAGTGCTCCAGGCAGTTGCTTCTTGCAAGGACTTTGCAAGATAGTGGTCTCCAGCAGGTATAGAGCTCAGGGAGATGAGGGAATAGAGATGGGAGATGGGAAGAAGAGATCATTTGTTGTATTTTAAGAGAAGGTGATAAGTTGCTAAGATTGTTTACACTTGTAATGAAGGGGGAAGTCATTTCTTTATATATTTTTTCTTTACTACATTCTTTTTTCCTATTTTTCTTTTCTATTCCTTTTCTGCACCTTCTATTTTTTCTTTTTTTAGTTTGTATTAGTTTTTTATTGTAGCTGTAATTTTTAATAAAATAGCTATTTAAATAAATAAATAAGACAAGAAACAGGATTGATCTAGTGATTAAGGCACCAGGCTAGAAACCAGGAGACTGAGTTCTAGTCCTGCCTTAGGCATGAAAGCTGGCTGGGTGACTGGGCAAATCACTCTCAGCCCAACTCACCTCACAGGGTTGTTGTGGGGAAAATAGGAGGAGGAAGGAGTATTAGGCATGTTCACCACCTTGAGTTATTTATAAAATAAATTAGGATAAAGAAAACTGAAATTCAAGCCTTACAATTGTCTGAAAACAGTTAAAATACCTTCCCACCAGAATAAATCAGTTTACATTATTTTTAAGTTTAAAACTCCTTTTTTTCTAAACTGACATAAGACCTTTGATGATAGAATTGCTGGGAGTTTGGTGGCATATAAATTTAATACATTATTATGGTTGGTCACACAGTCAGCCAGATGTTTAGACTGGATTTGGTATTTTTGTCCACCTATCAAGCCCTTCCCAAGGACCTGGGATAGGTTGTTGTTTACTAATATTAAAGGTATCATTGCAGGATGTAAGCTGTTCCAAGTAAAGCTGCCTTTTACAATTGATTGATGGTAATTTTGTCAATGCAAGTGATGTTCAAGTGGTGCTCCACATGTTTTGGACTTGCATCCAGGGTGCCTATTACTATTAGTACTGTCTTTGCTTTCTTTAGTACAGTTGTTCTATTTCAGTGGTTCCCAACCTTTTCTATGTCCCACACCGCTAGGAAATGTTTGATTAATGTTCGCACCCCCTACAAAAGTAGTATCACATTTGAACATGAAGAAGTCTCATTTCTAATGTGAGTGAACAAATTGAACTTAAAAAAATAAGCTTTTAACTCAGTGCATAAAATTGTTGCACCTCCTTGAAATTCCATCTTGGACCTCCTGGGGGTGCAGGCACCCCAGGTTGGGCACCCCTGTTCTATTTGTAGGTCTTTATATTTTGTGATTTTCTCCAGTTCTTTCTCTTCTATTCTGCTGTCTCCAGGTATTGCGATGTCCACTATCCAAACTTTTTTGTCTGTCTTACCAACAATCGTTAAGTCTGGGGTGTTGTGTAGCAGATGTTTGTCTGTTTGAATTCTTCTTATTCTCTTTTATGGAACAGGATTAAGATTCTTTATAAAGTGCTAATTGACTGGTCTACAAATGCTCCTTTCCCAGTATTACTTATGCTGTCAGACTCACGCAGCTAATCTGGAAGAATCGTAGCTTGATTTTCTACAAGTAACCCCAAGTCAACTCTGGAAGATAACTTGGTTCTCTACAGGTAACACATTTATTCACCAGGAAAGTCAGTAGGTATTTGATCTTGTTAACTTTTTGTTGTTTAAAAAACTACAAAAAGTAGAGTTGAGGTAGTTTATAAATCCTTAGATGTATTAAATAAGAGTTGACAGATGGAAAATTCTTATCCCATTGATTTCATTTCACTACTATATTGAGGATTTTTCCTCCTTATTGCTTCATTTCAAGCGATGTGGCTGAATTTTCAAATATTATCTATATTATCAATATAATTTTAGAAACTCTGCTGAAATACATATTTTTCTGAAAGAATTGCAAGTTTACTATAAAATTATAGTATTTTTGATTTAAAAAAATAATGAGCATGACTTATAACCTTATCCAGATGTTTTTAATAGGTCATCATTTGATCTTGTGCTGTGAAGGTTCATATATACTTGTGTAAATGTTTGTGCTTACTGTATGTGGAATGACTGTATGAGAGGGAAAAAGGGAGTAATTCATACTAATGTTATGTGTGTGTATCTATCTGTATCTTTCTCCACCACCCCTACATACACAGATATACTTAAAGTGATCTACAAAATAGGATACTAATGATCTCTAAACCACATGATCTATTTATACAGACTTAGGTAAGGAATAAAAATCATGCATATCCCGTCTTTAATTGATTTTGCCACTGTCAGAAAAGATTCATGGAGCTCTCATAATTGCAGATTACAAATGGCAGGACAAATTCTTATGTTGGAGACTTACATTCTTTTATCCCTACTCATGGATGCTTCGGCACCCACCATATCTGCTCTGGAGGATACCCCTGTGCTTGAGCAGATTTTGAGGGGTTCCAAGGACTGCACTGGAGGGAAATATAACTTGGATACCATTGGATTTCTATAGGAGAGAGATGAATAATGAATCTGAGGCTGTGTTCCCATTTGTACCTGATCATGGCACAAACATACTCTGGTAACTCTTTTTTCCTGCAGTGTCCCCAAAGTTTTGCCTTCATCTCATCCCTAGTCAGTGAGTGAGACCAGCTTATGTTGTCCATAGTCATACCAGTAATAAAATAAAATTGTTCTCCTCTTTCTGACATCACCCAAAGACAGCTTCAAGGGGGTTTAGCTCTTAGATTTTGTCATCCATTGTCCTCTTTGGATAACTAGCTGGGAATAGAGGCAGGATAGAGATCAACAGTGGGGACAAATTTCATATTGCTACAGCTTTTTACTAACTTAAGGAAGGGTAACTTGGTAGTGGGAAAAGATCTTCAGTGTCAGTTCATTCTCTAGCAGACTTTATATTTTAGATAGATTACAAAAGAAAAAAATAACAGCTAAGATTGTTTTAAGAGCTATTTCATCAGTTGAAGAACCTGAGTTTTCATCCAATATTAAATTAATATACCAGCAGAACTTAAAGCATTCTCACCAAACAGCCTGTAATCTATCAAGAGAAAGGAATCATGAAGCATATGAAAAGCACTTTCAACACAATGTCTGCACAGCCAGTCATTGCTGATCTCTTAATGACTATCAAGAACAAGGTAACAGCTAATATCATAGCCTGGCACACTTCAGTGTGATGGCACAGTCACTAACACTGCAGTTCTGCGGTAATTCTGATATAACAATGTTGATTGAGCTTCCTCTTATATTAAAGGTGTGCATTCTGCGAGCATGTATCCTGTTCCATGCAGTCTTCAAAAACCTTTGGTGCAGCCATTTGTTACCAAATTGTGATTTTTAATGTGATAGAAAAGGACCATGAATAAATAATGATTGAAACATACAAAATATATTCAAATTTAGTTTGTTTTAATCCCGCTGTTTGGAATGTGGCTCCTGCCAGCTAAACATTGAATGTGTCTCTTCTCCCCTGTATTTAAACACTCCTGTCTTAAATAACTTAAGCTGATATAAGACGAAAGTCATTACCTCTGATTTACAAATAAGTTGCTTTATTGCTATATGAACATATGTGCAAGAACTGAAGAATATAAAGACTGAATTTAAACAAGTCACTGATCTGGAAACAGCAGCATCAGGCTCTCTGACAAACTGGATGAAAACCAAAATCCTTTGTTCCATCAAGGACTGATAGCTTCACTGTGAGAACTAGGTGAGTGCAGTGCAAAACAAGTGGACCCTGCAACCAAGCAGGGCAAATGCTATGAAGAGCAGCAACAACTGATAGATGAGCATATCCACACCGCATAAAACATTTTTTGTGAAGTCCCTTTAAAGTTATTTGCAATTCCACAACAGCATGGTTCTCAACGAATTGCTCTTTTTATCTTCTCCAGTGTCTTTATCTGCTTATCTTGTACACAAGTATTCATCAGACCAGTCAGAGCAGTGTTGTATTCCATCTCGGCAAAGACTTCTAGGGATGCAAGTACAATAATCATGGAAGACTACCATGGTACAACTCCATGACTTAGATCCACAAGGAGGACAGCTGGCTCCTACAAGTTTAAAAAAAGAAACCACACTTGAACACATTTCATAAGGCTTTTCTTCCCAAAAAGCATACAATGGTTAGTGGGTAATCCAATCTAAGCGTCCCCCAGTCAAAATTCTGAAACGTTGGCTGCTGGTGATGCTCACTTAGACTTGTGAGAACTCTAGTCCTTATACATCTGGAAGGCTCAAGGTTGGAGAAATCACCATACGCCAAAGAGGACTCTGGCCCTTTTTAACATATTTATGTCAATTCATTCTCTTGATCTTATTTACATATATTTAAGAAAAATCCTGCTGGTCAGTAAATAACATAGCAACACTGCACTTTATATTCCATTGTGCTTCCTAGTCAAATGTGATCCAGTTTTGTATTACTCCTTGAATATATTTGGCCTGTACACTACGGGAGGGCATGTACAAAAGAAGAATGCATACACCATAATGGAAAAGGTATTTCAAAAACCTTTAGTGGGAGCTCATAAACTTATAATTATATCCATCCACTTTTTTTCTTGGCAGCGTTATGGAAATAGCTAATCATTTTCTCATCCTTCTGGTCAGAGAGTGAAAGGCCCTGCATAAGAAAGAACATCAGCAAGGCAAGAACAGCCCAGCCAGAACTGCATAACTATGCTGCGTTAAATTCCTTGAAGATTGCTTTAAGGAAATATGGAATATTGCTTGAAGATTGGTTTAAAGGAATATGGAATATTGCTATTAATGATAAATTGACATGTGAACTAAAATATAAAAAGGGTTTGGCGAAAAGGAATGATTTTGATGTTATATGGGGTGAATTTCTGGAATACATTTTTGTTAAAGGAAAGGGAGTAAAACCAGATCAATATATATCCTTTTGGAGAGGAGGGCTTATTAAAAATTATTAATAAAAATTCATGATAACAAAAAGTAAAGAGATAAGGGTTATAAGTCCCACGGTTAATGGGTGCACGACGAAATTAAGTTATATATGTTTTATTTTGGTTGTTTGAATTATTTTATGTTTTTGTTATTACTTTTTATGTTTTGTAGTTTATGCAGGGCAATTGCTGCAATAAAATATTTTAAAATTTTAAAAAAATCCCTTTGTTCTTGCCTTGGATAACCAGTCTTCTGTTTCCCTTCTGTTTGTGTGTGTGTGTGTATGGGTATGTATGTGTATTTCACCTTCTATGTCTGAGGGCAAGATCTGTCTTTCCTTTTTAACTGATGTAAAAAGCTTTGGGAGACAACAAATGTCTTAAAATATTAATTTATATTTAAAACTTTAATTTTTCAGCAAGTAAAGGACTCACGTGGGCCTATTTCATCAGAACAATCTCCACAGTCGTTAAACCCATCACATCTTCTGTCTGCGTAGATCCAAAACCTGTGATTGCTGCAATAAAATATCAAGTGTCCAGGAAGATTTTTTGGCAAATCACCTACCAAAACAAGCAAACAAATAAATTTAAGCTTGCACTGGGGTTAAAAAACCGATTCCTTAAAATGTGATCTCTCAGGGAGAAAATACTATATTAATAAACAAACCCAGAGCTCTCACATATAAAAACTTCAATATTTAAGGAAATATAAGGAATATCCTGGCTATCTCAATGGAACACTGATTTTGTTTAGAAATGCACAGCTGTTGGGTGCTAAAATATTTAATTCAGACTAAAATTGATTGCCCATCCTTGGTTTAGCAAATGATTTTTTTTTAACTGATTATTTCAATTGTTGCTGTTTTTTGGCTTAAACTTTTTGAATGGCAAGTTTAAATGTTTTTATATACTGATTGTAATTCTAAAGTATATCTGGAAAAATCCAGTTTTGCTTAGTTAACCTATCCTGAATTCTTAATTGTTAACTGGAATTGGAACAATAATTGAAAGGAGTTGAGTACCAAGAAGCCCTGGATCTGGGTTGCGATAGAGTAATTTTTGCCACAACTTATCTAGTTCTCTGTCTACCCATGAGCATGGCCTTCTAGAGAATACAAAAGCAAAGGTTCCTAGTAAAATGAGCTTGCAATCCAAAATAGAATGCATTGATCAAACTTGCAGTTTGTGCTAAACTATGGTTTATTGAATAATCCACAACTATCTGTGTTCACCCAACATATTAAGCCAAAACCAAACAAGTCACACTGGATGGATACCCACAACATGTTCAGCTCTAAAGAGAGCTTACAAATCATAACTGCTACATTGACATAACATGCAATGCTCAAACAACATGTTAAAATAAAGGCTGAATCTCCACAACACCTTAAATCATAAACTACCAATTCCAGTTCACCCTAACCTAGCATGTTGGGCATTCCAAGTCAGTATGCCTTAATGCAATGTATGAATCTAGCCTCTGAAAACAATAGCAAAGCAAGTGGGAGGTAGGGCAGTGATCAACACCTATTGATATATTTCAATTAGAAGCAACTTCTCAGAACAAACCTGCTTCTTGTAATCTTAAAACAAAATATAATTTTTTTCAAAAAGGGACTACCAGGTCTTGCATTGATTTGTAAAGCTAAAGAAATGCAGAATATTTGGATCTTGCCTTTGACCATAGGCTAATTCTAATTCAAAACATAATGTTCTAGGAAACTCAAACGTGATGTAAGCTATCCAAAGTTGATGAAGATTTCCTTCTAACTTCATTTCCTGCTCTTCTTTGCTGTATTTTCCTCAACTATGCTAGGAGATAACTCTTTTAAAGTCCAAATGGGCTCATCTTCATTGTAAAACTTGGTTGAGGGATGAGATAGAGAGAAGTGAGTTGGACAGAGGCTGAGTGCAAAAAAAAGAATTGACAGCAAAGCAATTGTTTGCAGAACAATGCAGTTGTATGTAAAAGATTTGCTGAAATGAGAAGTATGCATAGGTACATCAGGAAGAAACTGAAGAGGACTAAGATCAATTTTATTCTTAGTTCATTTCTGATGGTTATTATAGTGTTTTAGCACATCATCTGTTTCAAAAAGTGCAAGGGCTTATGTTACTATGTGCTCTGCTTTTCTCTAACACTGTGCTTGCCCTGGTGTTATGGGCTCTCCCTTCAGCTTAGGAGATGTTTGTATTATTTGCTAGAGCAAATAATATAATAAAGGGATGGAATATGGGATAAGGGGATCTTATTTAGAAAAAGAATATTAGATTCAACTGAAAGCCACTAATCGTCAGACTCAAAGGTTGTTGGGGAGAAATGACTCAAAATATTATGCAACTTAATATGCAGGCTGTACAAGTGTCCTATAAAGCAATATAGAAATTAATATGCAAATGTTTTGCTGTTTTGGCCCTTGAGATCTAGTAGCCCTATTGTAAGCTACTTGTTTGCTTTAAGACATAGCATAAATAACCAAAAATGCCCTTCTAAATGACACGATACATTAAAACTGCAGCAATGAAAACATTTAGCTTCTGTTTTTTCACTCGATCACATATTCTTTACAAGGAGCCTAAGATATTCTAGAGAAAAAAGCATGTGATATGAAACGGGCAAGAAGAAGGGAACAACATAAGGTTCTTACTACATAATGCCTTTAGTTCATCTTCCCCATTTGCACAATTTTTTCTTGTGTCACAAACTTCGCTGGCTGGAATGCAGGTCTCTCTGTTATCACATAAAAAGCCTGTCTGATTACTGGTAGTCACACATAAACGAATAACTGAAAAATAAAATCCAGAGAAACAAATTGTAGGTACTGACACTAAATAATCAGAACTGACAGCACTATATACCTCTATGATATTGATGCAATTCAAATTAAGGGTTTAGAATATAATCAATCTTCAAACATACCTTAATTCCTTCTATATCCCTTTTCTATTAAAGATGATTTTAACATAATTTCTACAGAACTGTGACAGAACAAGGAGAACTTTTACTAAAGTAACCCACTGAACTTCACGCCAACAAGATGTGAATCCCACAGTCAGAATGAGCTCTTATTCCATTGAACTCAAACTGGCTCTACCAGTAGGTAGAGTGAGGTGATTTTCTCAGGAAGCTAAGTTGAATTTTATTTATTTAGTACATGTATATAACCGCCCATCTCATGTATGTGGTGTACAAAGTTAAAACCACAAAGAACAGTACCGTACAACAAACAATCAAAAATCATAACAACAAAATAACATTAAAAATAGTAAAATCATAAAACTTCATTTGCCAGAGAGTGCAGTCAGTTTCTGTAACAATATAACCACCACAACCCATGTTACTGGATCTCCAGACCAAATGGCAAAGCCATGTTTTCAGGCTCTTCTGTCCAATAATTGGAATTATGTGAGATTTAGAAATCATATATCAAAATATGTCATGTCACATACATATCAAATATTAATTATATCACATATAGTTAATTACATAATGTTATAGCACTGTAATAATGTTAACTATATCTTGGTAAAAAGCAACCTTGAACTTAGAATAGAGCAGTATAAGAATTAAAGGATAATTGGCCTACAGTACTTTAAAAAAAAAAGTTAGATTGCCCATATATATCTCATATGCTTTCTACAAAGCATTGAGCACTCAGTGTTTTGGCGACTGCACGATTAATTATACTAGATCATGTACCTTTTAGTGGCAATCAAATTCAGCTTCAAAAGGTGTGGAACTTAATGCGAATCACAAACTGACAGTCTATCAAAGTGGAGTTATTAACGCTCATTAAGTTAAATGTTGGCCAATTGTAAGCTATATTATGGATGTTACAGCATTTGATTCAAGAAAGCAGCTATATGTCAACTATATAGCCAACATATAGTTAGGAAGTTTTCAGTATCTATCATCTAAGAAGTCTCTTTTATACTCTAAGCATGTATAAGCATAGAGGGGTTATACAGGGTGGCTCTGTACCCTTCACCCAGATCTTCCCAGTTTGAGCAGGGAAATCTGAAGGGAGGTTGCAACTACTTCCAACTGAATAACATCAGAATCTCATTTTGGACTTTCCCACTTGATGCAGGTAAACCTGGGATGGAGGGGGACAAGGATAATATATGAGGCTTCACTGCCCTTCCCTGCTTATGATATTGACAGCCTGTCCTATGTAACATAAATGTGGTGTTCCATGAAATTAGTTTTTTTTTAAGAAATAGATGCATTTTTATTAAGATGGAAATAATTATTTTTAGGTGTATCATTTAGCTTCTCTAGATTTATTGGACCTAGTTTACTCTAAACCCACCATAACAGTGTTGCCATGCTCAGCTGGACAAGGAAAGGTGATCAAGAGATTCATTTATGGGTTGTATGTTTGATTATGACTTACCTAAGTACAGATAGTAACAGCTGGCAAACCTAGCTTTGGCCCAGAAACTAAGCAGGATCAGGTCTGGTTTGTTTTTGAGTGGGACACTACCAAGATATACCAGTCAAAAGAGATCCTAGAAGGTGATGGTGACAAAACATGTCCATCCTATTGCCAAGAAAACTACATGGATATGTTTGAAAAGTCAACTGTGACTCACAAGAGATTTACTTATGCTAGGTCATAAGGTTAGAATAGGCATTTCTTGCATTTAGCTGCAACTATGGCAATGCTGTTTCGAGATCGGAGTATCTGAATCAGTCCAGGACTGCTCTTTATGGAAGATACATACATATAATAGTAGATCAAAAAACATCCAAAAGTAAATGTCACAAGCCATAGATATTTTCCTGATAGCAAAACAGTACAAGGAACACAGAAGGCATGTTAGACACTCTGGAGTGGTTACTGATGGCACATCAGAAACTATGCTTTAAAAATGCCCATTGCTGGTTATATTGATAAACAAATGAGATCTCCTTTCTTCTAACACTTGATATTTCAGACAACACTCTCACCATCTGACATACTGAAAGAGCACAGGCAATTCTTCCAGTGGTAAATATCTATGTCAGACTAAAACTGAAATCTGGAAATAACTGACCTGGGGTAGGAGGAGGAATGCCAAGTGTCACAACCAATGCGATGATAGCAATGATTATACCAAATATAATAAGACTAATGGCAGATACACAGATGCATCGTCGAGTGCAAGGGATCCATGCAAAACACCTTCTACAGCAGTCTGGTTGGTCATGAGTAGTACCTGCCATTGAAAGAGAACTATTGCAGAATCCATACACATATTGGCTTCTGCCAGCTCCCATCAATTAATTTCTTTCCAGAAGATCTACATAGGACCATTGGGAGTGGCATGGGGGGAATACATGGATTCTTAACACCATTACAATTTACTTCATATAGTGAGCAGCACTTGTCTGACCCTGGTAGATCTCAAAAATGTAAGCAACTTCTACCTGATTAGTATTTACACAGGAAACTACTAGGAATAGCAGGGGTGTAGCTTGATGGGAAGTAAAAGAAAGATCTCCTTGAAGATGGCAGTGTGAAAGCACTTCTGTATCATTGCCAAGAAAGCAGCACAGAAGTTACCCATTATCTGATCCTGACTTACAGGAGACTTTACTTTTTCTTTAATATCAAATATTCATCCTTAAAAGTCTTTGCTCTTGTCATAAATCATATGGTCCCATTCATGTTAAAAATAAAGCCTGTATAACTGCATGAATCTTGTAATATTTTCATTTGTCCAAATCTCTAAACATGTTAAAGCAAAATCTAATGCAGTGTTTCTCAGTCTCAGCAAATTTAAGATATATGGACTTCATGCTGGCTGGGAAATTCTGGGAATTGAAGTCCACACATCTTAAAGTTGCCAAGGTGGAGAAACACTGATCTAAGGGGACTTTCTGTTGCCTTAATGCCACAGAACAGCTGGTCTTTTGCAAAGACCATTTTGTCTAGCAGGAACTCCAAAGTGGTCTTCAACAAATTATATGGTAACATTTAAGAAACAAATGCATTTGCTTTCAGACCATTTATCTTAGAAATCTAGGGTTCCTTATTCAGGCAGTATTCTTCAGGTTGTTTGGAAGAGGTTTTTTGAAACCTGTTTATAATGTTCCTTCCCAGATAGACAGGTTGAACACTGAATCTGGATCTTCTGCAGATAAAGTGTGTGTTCCAAGCTATGCTTCTTGTTCATTGAACGCAACAAGAAAATTGAGGAAATAAACAGGATTCCAAGCCCAAGAGAAATATATTTATCACATTTTGGATTCTACCCTCCCTGCCTTTAAGTAGCTTAACAGAGAAAAAATACCATTTCTCAACATTTCCACTGTTATCCTGTACTGATGAATGATACCATATCCTTCCATTGATACAATTTCAGAGGAAAATCATGTCATTTACCTTTATCTTTCCGGTTTCCTTCCCAGGTGCATATGTCTGTATTTTTTTCTATTATAATTACAGTACATATGGGTGTATGTACAACCCTGCAGGCCTTTAAGAAGGTGAGACCTGGTTCTTTGGACCAGGATGAGTAGAGTCCCCGTGCTGAGGCATTATAGTATACTTCTGCCCTTTCTTTTGGTTTATTAGCCTTTAATTATATGTGCCGTTTTTGTATTTGTCGGTTTTGATTTTTTTTTTCTTTTGCATGCCATGTCTGAAATGGGTGGCCATATAAATGCTTTAGATAAAATAAATAAATAAAATTAAAACTGTTATCCTTTTATGACATAATTAAGAATCTATCTTGAAATCATAGTCTTTTACTCAAAGATTTTAAAAGCTAGAACAAACTTGTACAATTTGATATCTTTCAGTTGTTTTGGACTGCCACTCACAGAATCCCCAGCTAGCAGGACTGGAAACATATGCACAGGAAGAAATAAAAGAAGCTGAATAATAATAATTTAAAGAATGTTTTCCCCTGTTTTCCATTTGTACAGTCTTTCTTTCTTTCTTTCTTTCTTTCTTTCTTTCTTTCTTTCTTTCTTTCTTTCTTTCTTTCTTTCTTTCCTTTCTCCTTCCTTCCTTCCTTCCTTCCTTCCTTCCTTCCTTCCTCCCTCCCTCCCTCCCTCCCCTCCTTCTCTATATCTATCATCTATCTATCATTCCACTATTCTAGTATGGTGGGAAATGCAATAATGGTTACATCTAAAATATACAGTATTTTATTAAATTAATTGAATTAATATTTAATATGAATTTAAGCAATGACACCTCTCTCTGTCCCAAATTTCACAATATACATTTTCTAGTTGTAACCTATGGTAAGTCATTTTTGAATGGGTAGCATTTTCTGTTTCTAACATAATTATACACTATTAACAACTTTCTAATTCAAAACTGTAAAGATTCCACATGGCAACATTAGGTGTGTGTGTTTGCCTGTTTTTGTGTATTCTCTACTCTCTTTCAAAATGTCACTTCACTATATATATTAAGCATCTAGTACTTTGTCACTAAGTATTTAGAACTTTTTACCTTTCTTATCAGTGAGATGTGATTTTGCTGAACCCAATGAAGCCGTATCAACACTCTATAATTAATAAAAATAAAATAAATATTGAGCCAAAATCTTTAAAGTGAGTAACTACTTTAGTAGCTACATCAATTAAGGTTATAGATTTGGACCAGGAGGCTGCTCAACCATGAAGTGTATTGGGGATGTTACACAGGGTATTATTGCTGGTATAAAATTGGGGAAAACTTCTAACTAAGCTACTTTGAGCTCTCAGAGAAAAGGTGGGATACAAGCAAAATAACTGAAATAAATAAAAAAAAATACTGCATCCTATCACATTGTGCATATTTGGAGAATCAAGTAAGTATCATAAATATTCAATTATTCTTATATTTAATTCAATTTTCTGTTATTAAGTAACTGCATATGACATGCCAGTATTTGTGCCTTGTCTGGAATTTGTTTATAGAAAACAAAAATTATTATTTTAATCCAATAGTGGTAACATTAGACTTTTCATATAATTATTCTAAAGGGATGGCTGATTACCTGCGGGTAAGTCCTGTTCATTTTCCTTCTCGAAGCTGAGCAGGATTATACTGATGAGAAAGGGGAAATTGTTCTGACCATTCAATCATCAGTGTTAAAACGGTGTTGCTACTAAAGACAGAAAGAGGAACTAGCTTTTATTAAGTGGTGTGTTTATTAGGAGACCAAGCCACCAGATACATACCTGGAGCTGTGTTACCTGGTTACTAAGAGAAACAGAAGAAGAAAAGAGAATGACTCTTTTCTTCTTTTAGGTATGACTTAAACTCCATCATATCTAGGAAAATGGAAGCAAGCACAAAGCAAAAAATCCCCTTTGGTCTATGTTGTGTCTTTCAGCCTTCAAAGAAAATTACCAGCAATGTCTCAGCCACTGATAGACACATAAGTAAACTTCACAAATAGTTATAGTATATGCTAGAGGCAAGAACAAAATAGAGAAAGTAATTATAAGTAAGAACAATGTTATTTTCAAGGCTCAGGAAATAAACCATCTTAACTTTTAAATTATTTCCTTATATGAAAAGGCCACCATTGTGAAACAAATCCTCTTTGTAAAGCTACATTAACTAAGTATGAACACCTTTGAGCATACTCCCCCGATCACTGAGTGCTCACGTATGGCTGTTTGTTCTTAATTAGGTAAACCTAGAATTCTCTTACAATTACTGAAGTAGTTCATAGCTGTAATTTCTAAACTGGATTTTTCTCTTTAACCAGTGTCGCAGTTAGGTGCACAAAAAGAACATGGCATATTAAGAAGTCACCAAATTAGTTTTTAAATTTGTGATAACCTTTTAATGCTGTTAACTGAGGATGTTAAAAAATTAAAGAAGATATTTTTTAAACAGCATGGATTTAGTTGCTTGGGATGGGCGGAAGTATCTTACTTCTAACAAGGTATTTGCAACTGGATATTCTCATGAGGCATGGTAGTATACATATGTTAATAAAATGAGATCATATGGAGTTCAGTCTATATGCTCTAAATTGCTATGCAGCCCATTGTCATAACTGGAATTTTAGAATAAAATAATCTATTTCAATATTGAGATATGTAACTCATCTATTCATTTTGCTGTGGAAAGAGCAATCCTTTTAATAAATTGCATAAAGAACTTCCTACATTTAATCTCAAATCTATTTAAAATAAGCGCAAAGGGGGACTAATTTTGTAGAGGATCTAAATAAAGCATTTAGAATAGTGACATAGCTAAGCTATAGGGTGGAAAGCCAGAGGCCTGCCTCTCCTGAAATTCTTCTAGACTTCACATCCCAGTTCCATCTTCCTACTTTGGGGATAGTGGATTGGTACTTCCCAATGATACCATTTATCTTCTACTGAGTGACTCACTTGGTATCTTTCCCCCAAACATGGTGGTGCTAGAGACATAGGATTGTTACCACTTATGCTATGTTTCTATAACTAAAAGGGAAAAATTGGGGTGGGGGAATGAAATAATTTATATTAGGCAACCTCCTGGCCATGTAGCTTATATGCATTTGGCTAGAGGATCCAGCCCTTCCTTCCCTCTTTGGGAGATAGACCAATCTCACAAGAAATAAATAAAATCAAAGTTTATTAAAGAAAAAGAAAATATAAAATCTTTTTAACCTTAAAATCTTTAAGGCAAACATTCAATAGTAAGGAGCTAATTAACAGCTATTCAGAGCATAGTGATACAGCTTACAACTCAGTTGAAGAGAAGATACAAAAGCCAAATGCTACGCTCTAACTAGACCACAGGATGGTGCCTGTTCTCACAACCAGAAACTTCATAAACAAAGACAGAAGATTCAAGAAATCAATACAAATTACACTAAAATTATCCTGATGTCCAGACTGAAGACTAGATAAGGACTGAGCTTTAAACACCTAATTCTATAATTTATATAGAGAAATAAAGACAGGAGGCTTATCAGCACACAAGAAAAGATATTAAACTTACTGAAGATTCTTGGCTAAATTTATTCAGAATCAGAATCCTCATGAAGTAGGTATTTCCTGTCTCAATTAGCTGGACATCCCCTGGGTTCCAGGCACATCCACACTGTAATCAGGTCTGCAAAGTCACATGAGCCCCTTTTTCCTTGTCTCAGTCCACAGCTTATGGAGTTCTGCCGGATTTTAAAATGACTCAAAATGCTCTTTTCTCCAGCAAAGAGGGAAGGGCCAGAATAATCCCGTAGGTGTATGTGAGCGTTTTTCCCTTGTGAATATGTAGATTGGGAATGTCTACACTCTGCCTGAGGGGATCTGCATTGGAAACTACATTCACAACAGATATAATTTTATAGACTTATAGATCTCTCTACAGGTGAAACTCGAAAAATTAGAATATCGTGCAAATGTTCATTTATGTCAGTAAGGCAACTCAAAAGGTGAAACCAATATATGAGATAGACGCATCACATGCAAAGCGAGATATGTCAAGCCTTACTTTGGTATAATTGTGATGATTATGGCGTACAGCTTATGAAAACCCCAAATTCACAATCTCAGAAAATTAGAATATTACATGACATCAATAACACAAGGATTGGAAATAGAACAATATCGGACCTCTGCAAAGTATAAGCATGCGTATGTACTCAGTACTTGGTTTGGGCCCCTTTTGCAGCAATGACTGCCGCAATGCGAGGTGGCATGGATGCTATCAGCCTGTGGTACTGCTGAGGTGTTACGGAAGACCAGGATGCTTCAATAGCGGCCTTCAGCTCCGCGGCATTGTTCGGTCTCATGTCCCTCATCTTTCTCTTGGCAATGCCCCATAGATTCTCTATGGGGTTCAGGTCAGGCGAGTTTGCTGGCCAATCAAGCATAGTAATCCCATGGTCATTGAACCAGGTTTTGGTACTTTTGGCAGTGTGGGCAGGTGCCAAGTCCTGCTGGAAAATGAAGTCAGCATCCCCATAAAGCTCGTCTGCGGAAGGAAGCATGAAGTGCTCCAAAACCTCCTGGTAGACGGCTGCGTTGACCCTGGACTTAATGAAGCACAGTGGACCAACACCAGCAGATAACATGGCTCCCCAAATCAACAGACTGTGGAAACTTCACACTGGACTTCAAGCGTCGTGCATTGTGTGCCTCTCCATTCTTCCTCCAGACTCTGGGTCCTTGGTTCCCAAATGAGATGCAAAAGTTGCTCTCATCAGAAAAGAGGACTTTGGACCACTGGGCAACAGACCAGTTTTTTTTTTTTTTGTAGCCCAGGTAAGACGCTTCTGATGTTGTTTGTTGTTCAGGGGCAGCCTGACAAGAGGAATACGACATTTGAAGCCCATGTCCAGGATCCGTCTGTGTGTGGTGGCTCTTGATGCACTAACTCCAGCCTCAGTCCACTCCTTGTGAAAGTCCCCAACACTTTTGAATGGCCTTTTCCTGACAATCCTCTCCAGGCTGCAGTCATCCCTGCTGCTTGTGCACCTTTTTCTACCACACTTTTCCCTTCCACATAACCTTCTATTGATGTGCTTTGATACAGCACTTTGGGAACATCCAACTTCTTTTGCAATTACCTTTTGGGGCTTTCCCTCCTTATGGAGGGTGTCAATGATGGTTTTCTGCACAACTGTCAGGTCAGCAGTCTTTCCCATGCTTGTGATTCCTACTGGACCAGCCTGAGAGACCATTTAAAGGCTCAGGAACCCTTTGCAGGTGTTATGGATTCATTAGCTGATTAGAGTGGGACACTTTGAGCCTAGAATATTGAACCTTTTCACACTGTTCTAATTTTCTGAGATTGTGAATTTGGGGTTTTCATAAGCTGCACGCCATAATCATCACAATTATACCAAAGTAAGGCTTGACATATCTCGCTTTGCATGTGATGCGTCTATCTCATATATTGGTTTCACCTTTTGAGTTGCCTTACTGACATAAATGAACATTTGCACGATATTCTAATTTTTCGAGTTTCACCTGTAGTTATGAAGGACTCAAATATTTCACTGTATCTTAAAACAGATTAATTTATCACAACTGGGTCAAGCTAATTTTCTTATCTGAGGTATACTTTGAAGCACATATGGTTTTATACTTGGTTACATTAGGATCAAACCAACCGTGAAAAATAGTGATAAACAGTATTTGCATTTTTAAAAAATCAAAGAAGCCATATTCTCTAAATCAGGGTTTTGCAGATTTTATTCCTGGGAGTTCCGTGAGACTAGGGGCAAAAAATAAAAAGTTCATTCAAATCTAGTCAATTTTCCATCATGAGAGCTTTGTCTTTTGATCAGAGGTTCTGGGAATTTAACAGGTTCATTAGCCAGAATAACTTTTGAAACTCTTGCTCTAGGTATTTTCTATACCCTATAGAATTGGCCTCATTTTTTAACAGGCTGTGGTGAAAGAAACACCTATCTCAGGCAAGTAGAAGCTGCTCCTGTTGTGAGATTATCTAGCATAGAAGGGCGTAGTTTCCCTATCTAGCCTGCTTTAAGAACTTTCAGAATTGTTCTGAGAGCAGAACCTGAGGTTTTGTAGGATAACATCCTTTAAGAATTGTAATATAGACTTTGCTCACTAAAGAAAGAAACACCTTAAATTGAATATTATAAAAAACTGGGCTACTGGCTCTTTTAATGACTTTATTGTAGAATGGTGATTATGTTTTTGTTCAAGTTTCTCATACTGAACAAAGAATTCATAGCAATATGTTGAAGGGCCTCCAATAGAGAAGGTACAATTTTCTCTCAACCTACAAATGAATATTAGTGGCTTAGACCTGTGCTTAATCTGAGAGGCAGAGACATCATAAAAAAAGTGAGAATCCAAAAAGAAGTAATGTAAAGCAATTCTAGTTGAAGTAATTACAGCAATTTAATTACATTAAGTTAATTAATGCCTGCAAGTTAAAATCAAAACAATTGACATGGTAGAAGTTATCATATATCCTAAGAGCTAATGCTTCATTAGTTATACTTGTCTTTTAAAAACAGTCCAGGAGATAATATTCAGCCTTTTGTAGTTGATTTTAGGAACCTTTTTTTTTTTTTTTTTAACAGTAAACAAATTTCCACTGTAACATGCATTAATGTATCAAATTTAATTTTAAAAGCAATAGCTTTCAATTGCCTTCTCTGGAACATAAAAATTGTTGGCTAGGGAAGAAATTTTGACAGAGCTATAGGAAAATCCATTTTCATAACATGAAATCATGTTTTCCAGTTATGTGTCCATTAAGTTCATGATAAATATTGCATAGATGAAGTCAAATAGTACAGGAAGATTTCAAGCCATATTCTTTTTAGTAAAGTTTTTGAAAAGTGGTACCATCAACTTGAGATGACAAACATGAAGGAGAACTTTCATGCAAAGAATGCTACCTAATTTTATAAGAGCTATTATGGAATGGAATGCAAAAGTGACACCCTAATATATAGAGGGATTTTATTAAGTTTATTTCTGACCCACAAATATTTCAGCAGAGGAAACAGGTATAAGGTTAAACAAAAACGTATTTTTAGTTGTGGAAAAAAAATATTTGAAATACTAAAAAGTCTGCAAGCTATGCTAAGGTCATTTAATTTATCCACAGCTAAGATAACTTAAAGTGCTTTTGACTACCAAAAAATTATTACACTTTTTGAAACAGATTCCAAATATATTTTCTGGCATATGTTCATAATACACAAATGTCAATGCATAGACAAATACTTATGACTTTTAGTAACCCAAGAAAATGTGGACAAGTGTAAATGCACTACAAACTCTTTGTACCCAATGGGATTTGCTTCACTGCTGAAAGAGGCTGAATTTCATTCCTTCTTTGATTTTGCAACTTTGTTTGAATCTGAAGACTTACCACCCTCCCCCAAAGCCTCTTCAAGTTTAAAAAAGCCACCAGAATTAACAGAAGTCTAAGAATTAGATTAATACATCTGTTTTTCCATTTTATATTGCTGATTGAGTTAAGTTAACTTTTGTAGGCAGAGGTCCTGCTTCCTGTTCATCAGCTTTACATTTTACTATCATGAGAGCAGAGGTTGGATATTGATTCAATTTTTGTTCATTCATATACTCCAAGTCTCCATAGATACTCAGCTTCTGGAAAAAACCAAAACAAAATGTATTTAAAATGGGCCATTTAATTGCAGTTTTCACAGCAGAACTATTATCTGTGGATGCACATGCGTGTCGGGAATATATGGAGGCCCTTGAAGTGGCCATCATAAGCCTCTGAGAGATCATGGTTCTTTCAGCGGTGGATTCAGAGGGGTATTTGATGAAGCACATCTCCTAACCTTTCTTACAGCCCAAATAGCTATTAAAATTGCATACTTATTTTATGACAGGAATAAACAATTTTGTTTATAAACAATTTTGGGTTATTTACAAACCCTAACAGGAGTTTTATTTGATCACATATCTCCATCAGATAGAACGTGAATGAAAGCCATAGTATAACATAAAGATAATGTAGTAAGTTACCTCAGATGGAACATACTGTTCGACAGCAGTAGTAACAGTTGCACAACAAATCCAAAGCAATACCAGTATAGAGAGGAGAAGAGTGGTTGTTAATATCCAACCAGAATTTCTAGAAGGCAAGAAAACAGAATATTCCTAAAGACCATTTGAGGTTTATTGAAATATATTTTCCATACATTATTCCCCTGTCTGAAAACAAATTTACTCCTACACAATTAAACCCAATAACCTGAATCTGGTTCCAGAAAGAGCATTAGTATATTTGAGAATTTAAGACTCTCCAATAGCCTCTGTTTTAAGTTAGGAATGGATAATACACAGCCCACATATAGCCAAACAACTAACTGGATTGTTAATTTTGTTAAAAAAAGTAGTAGAATCGATTTGACACACCTATTTTCCAACCCACCCAACTCCAAAGAATAAAAGTAGGGGAAGTAAAAAATTCAAAGTCCTGCCAGTAATGCCATTGTTTCCCTGCCTCACCTTTTGTTGGAAAAGAAAGAAAAAAAGTAATTGTGACCGCGAAAATACCATCCACTCAGATCTTATCCATCAATGGTCCAATCTGTCTCTATATGCACTATGCCTTTCCTCCTCATTGGGACTGAAACAATTCCAGAAATCTTTAGTTAAATCATAGATTTCTATTTCAACTGAAGTAGGAATGTTTGAGATAAGCTAGGATGTCAAATCATGTTTTGCTCCATAGCTAGTTCCCATCATTATCTAAAGTAAACCAACAAAATATTTTCTCATCAATATAATAGTCACTTTAACATCTCTCATATTCCATTTAACCAGCAATATTATATGCAAGTCAATAGCTTTACTTCAAATTAATATCACTTAGAGAACTATAGTATAGAATAGTTTGGGTTTGAAAGCAGTATTCAGTAATGAAAGAAGAATGTCAGTTGAGAAGGGAAGGGTGAAGCTTTATGGTGCAGCTTTCTACTTTTACAGAACAACTGGGTGCAGCATAAATAATCAGCTGCTAATTTGCTAAAAGTTTTGTCGAGAATCTTTCAATAGAAGACAGAACATGTCTGTGTTAATTAGTCAGCTACAACTAATAAAATGTAGGTAACTAAACACATTGCTCCTCTGTTACTCTGTATACCAAAAATACATACAGCGAAATACATCTGAAGAAACTCTCAGTTTCATCGTCATCAAAAGATCCTTTATGTGCATGTGGACCTCCTGATTGTAAGTCTACTGAAAAAAATCATAGTACAACTTAGTTGAGCTTTTAATCATAAAATAATAGATACACAAAGCAAATCTTTGCATTTTCAATCAGGAGTATTAAATTATTCTGGAATGATATATAAAATTAAACAAAAGAGAGAGTATCAAATACCAAAGAATACTAATAATTTATGCTATCTGAAACACTTTCATAGAGCATTTGCAGCTTGAAACAAATCCATCAATGTGACTGGCTAATATATACATGTATATATTATATACATACGTACACACATACACACCCTACAATACTGGAAGAAAACAGCAGCTAAACAGATGTACATATCTACATTTTTATGAACATGCTATGCCTTGCTGGGGTTCAGCCACTAGGACAACAGCAGTTCATTTTAAGAATATGTTTCAGCTGCTGTAATATAAACTGAAATTTAAAACTTGTTCTGAAGTCATACTGGTGACATTTAGAAAGGCATCTACATGTTTAACCAGTATGTCTACACTAAGGAATTCTTCTTGAGGAAGTGCAGACATCCTTGCATGAAATGCCTTTGTAAATTACCAGCACAACTCTGGAGAGGCAGAACTCATTCATGCTATACATATAGTGAATTTTCATTTTTTTGTAACTATTGAGCTTGTTATAATCATTATACTGAATTGAATCTTACCTGCTATTCAACTCTATATTTTCTTATCATCAGTACAAAAAATCAGTTAAAAAGTGACAAAAAATCTTTATTGTTAGGTCAAAAAACCCCCCCATCTTTTTCACAAATGCACAGAAACATCTTTTTTACAATCCATGATTGCTTCTGTTACACTCCCCAAAGTTCTTTCATGTAACTTACAAGATGTTTTGGCAAGTGATGCTTTCAAATCTTGGTTTTCCTCATCAGGACTTTGTACGTACTGAACATCTGGCTTTGACTGGAATTATAATAAAACCTTCAAATTAGAGTAAAGGATGTGTACAAACCTAAAATCATCATACACAGGAGTTAATAATACTAGTTTAAGCAGACACATACATTCTGCATTACAGTTTGTAAGCATTTTAAAGTACTAACCTAATGATCTTATGACTAGAATATTATCAGAAATAGGCAAAAGTTTAATTTACAACTGAATAATTAGAAGCACCTTTGCACAAATCCCTTTACATTCTGTGACACAACAAGTTAGCAGGTACCTGGAATATCAGTATTTTGCCATCATCAGCTTGAAGATAGAAAGTCCAAGTGGAGGTAATGAAGCTATGGGCAGTTTCCATCATATCACTCCAGAATGATTTTACAAGGGTAAGTGGGAAGAGCCGATGAATTTTTGGCATTAAGGACATGAGCTGCAAATAAAAAGTTGATTTTTTAAAAATTTGGCTCTTCACACTTGCATGTAAATCAGCTGCACAATAGGAGTACAAGCAGTGAACTTCTACTGCTTCTGATATAACAGTTAAGATTACTTACTTGTTCACGTCTCAGTTCAGCATACGGTAACTGATTCTGACATCCAAGATGACAAGCATATTGTTCATCAGACTGAGAGGTATATGCCTCAGTACACGCTGCAAAATAACATCAATTATCTCAGTTTTAAGGACTGCACATTCCATAGCAGCAATGAAGCACAGATGAACATAAAAATACTATTTAATACTATTATTTTTGGACTCTACATCTTGACACCCATATTAATCGAATGTGCCAG
This sequence comes from Python bivittatus, assembly GCF_059951505.1. NCBI lineage: Eukaryota > Metazoa > Chordata > Lepidosauria > Squamata > Pythonidae > Python > Python bivittatus. Next base: position 43,558,876 of record NW_028277098.1, on the reverse strand, counting down.
TGTTTAGAAAAGTAAGGCAAATTGAGATTGAAGCATTTTAAAATTCAAGATCTGAAAAAAAAAATCCAAAATAACTAAATGACAGAACTATTAAAAAGAGACAAGGGAAATAATTTGGTATAGCTTTCTGTAGGTCCTTGGTTTGTATACTGTAGATCCTTTCAGTTTTGAACTCTCTTGGGATGCAACTTAACATATACTGCAGTTCATAATTATAAAAGGAAACAGGCAACGTATGTAATCAGAAAAAGCATGTAAACAAACTACAGGGGAAAAATAGAGTCCTCCCCTAAATCAAGCATATCAGTTAAGGGTCTATTTCTATGCATGCTGATTTGGAAGGGAAAACTACTCAAGTCAGTAAGATTTACAGCTGAATAAAGCACCAAACTGTAATGCACAAGATTCAAGAACAGCCTTATCAAAACAGAAAGCAAGTAAAACATCACCGTGATTATGTCTTAAGCCTGATTAATCATTAGAGATTTTTTTTTATGAAAAGGAGATATGCAGATAGAAACACACAGCCTTTGAGCTAATTTTTGCCTCTCTGAACCTGTAATAAAACTCCTTTGAAAATTTGATATTCAGTAGCAGACTCTGGATTTTCTTGAAGTTAATCAATAAATATATTGCTGGGATAAGCTGGGAAGAGCTTGGTAGAGCTTTGGTAGTGCATCAGTTATTATAGGAGATGTTTTGCCTAGGGTGTGTGTTGCCTGTTTTGTTTGAAAATGGGGTAGCTATGTTTGTCTGTTAACTGGGATGGGTGTTTCTAAGTCTGATCAGGTTTCCTTCTGTGAGATAATACTTTGCTGTGGTTTGTGGGGCTAATCTTTTCTTTGGCCCTTAGGGCTCAAGTTCACACTTTGTCTTGTATTTAGTTTTCATGAAGTGTTTACCTGTTCTTTGTGACTAGGCAACTCCCTAAATCATTATGACATTCTCTTTGCAACTTATCAGGTTACCACAATGTTTTTACAGTTCTTTAAACACTGGGGAAAAAACTTTATTATAACTTGAAAAAGACTACTTTATATTACCAGAATCACATTCCATTTTGGTCCGATTCAAGTCAATTCCATCATCCACAAACTGACAAATTGAGAATAATCTGCAACCTCGTTGACATGCATAGAGCTCTTCTTCCTGGTAATTAAATGTCAAGTAAGTCACTATAACTATTTGAATAACCTTATTATAAAAAATTATCAGTATATAACATAAAATATAAAGAATATGCTGGGCAGTTTAACTTTTATAATATTTCAGTCTATGTTTTATTATGTCATTTTCAACAGAAAGCCCAGGTTTTGAGAATTCAGATTGAACAGATGATGGGTAGCAAGGACTGGCAAATGTTGGCTCTTGGATTAAACGGAGCCCCAAACCCTTTTTCATGGCCCTTGAGGCACAATGTCACAATTTCAATATTCTGCAGCAAACTACTTTATGACAATGTTATAATATTGCATTATCTTTAAAAGAGAAAATTTATTTGGTGTGTTAAACCTCTGATTGGCTTGATAAAAATTGCAAGTTCAATAAATAAATAAACACACTAAAAATTCATCCCCACTCCCACTTCATCTTTTGTAGTCCTTGGCTGGCCAAATTACAATAATTTAAGATGTGGTACTTGGCTATAAAAATAATAGCTCCCTCCCTCCTTTAACATGGTTGAAAATAGTAAAATTAGTTTTCAAAATAAAGTTATGTATGCCTTAAAAATCTTCACACCATGTGAAATGAATAACTGAAGAAAATCTATACAAAGAATTGATTCTGCATACTGCACATATAGAAGGTATCTTGCAAGAAGACATAACTTTCCTTTAACTACATTATTCATAAAATAACTTCTAGTTCTATTTTGGAAGAGTTATAACTAGTGGATCCATTCTCTAAAAGCAATTATGTGTGGACTGCAATCAATTATGTGCTCAATACTTTAAAAGCAATTATGGGGGATTAAGCACAGCATTGCTATGATGTGCTGCAATTATGAAATATGAACGCATTTTAAAATCAGGAATATATTTTCAAGCAGTACATCAACTAGTTTGAATTAAATTTACATTAGCTACAGAATCTTCTGAGGCCTGAAAGTGAATATAATCAGTTTTGAATTACTAAACTCAAACCTAATTTAGCCATGTGCAAATGTCTTAGCATGCACAGCAAAGGTTTATGATTCAGTCTGAAATTCTTTCCATCCCACACTGCAGGATTCCGTATATGACATGCTTTGACACACTGATTTATGAACAAAAATTACATACAAAATGTATAAATATTAAGATTGTTAGACAGGTGGCAATTTGACTCTGTTCCAGTTTCATATTCCCATCACTATTTAATATACACATAAAACTGCTAGAAAGGTAAATGGATAATAAGATGCCATGAATATGCAAATACCACTCAATACGATCCTTACCATCAGACACTAGGGAGGCAGCAGAGAACCTTATTCATTGCCTAATGATCACTGAAGGAATTAATATAAACTAGAAACTGGAAGTCATTCTGGGCAGATCAGTCTGGCCCCACCTATCCAACAAAAAAGGAACAATGCAGAGGAAGAAATTTACTCCTTCCTTTCTTACAAAACGAATAGGTTCAACTGACGGTCATCTGTTCCATGCCAACAAAGCAAAGGAGAAAAGTGTGTGTGTGTGGATTTCAGATGTAACCCAGTCTTTCCAAATATGGCACACTCCAGATGTGTTGGTCAACAACTCCTATTATCTGAGTTGGGATTAGGAAGCTCTACTCAACCATTGGGCAACAACTCCTATTTTCTGAGTTGGGATTAGGAAGCTCTACTCAACCGTTGATCTGGACAGCACCAGCACCTGGAATCATTGTCCAGAAAAGCAGGCCACACATTTCCTAAACGAATTAATAGACAACCAAAGCCCTGTTCCCCAGGTAACAGGCGAGGAGCCAGAAGGAGCCCCTCTCTGTCTTGCTCTGGGGAACAGGCTTGTACGGTATCATCAACCTGCTTCATTCACGAAATCTTAGCCTATTGTCTGCATGGCGTCCTTTTCCATTTGTAAACCTCTCCCTCGTAATTTGTATCGTCGTGTATGCATGTGTGTATGTATGTGGTGTGAGTGTGTGTGTGTGTGTGTGTGTATAGGAAAACAGTTGGCACCACGCCTCTCCACTCCTCCTTCCGGCAACCCCCGAATAACCAGCTCCCCGAGACTGGGAGGCGTCCCACAAGCCATCTGCCCGGCGGCTGATTTAGGGGCGAAGCCGCCGCCGCCTTTCCCTTTATTACCTTGGGGTAAGTATGGAGCGGGTAAGTGCTCTGGCACGTCCGCTGACACAAAACCGTACTTCCCAACGCCGGCTCAAAAGCCTCGGAAAGGGTATTCGGAGCGGGCTCCGGGTCAGCCCAAGCCACCTCAGAGCCAAGAGCGACCAGCAGGAGGAAAGACCCTAAACGGCTCCGCCGTGCCGCCGCCATCTTGTTGCCAACCCCCCTCAGCTGTTTGTTTTTGCTAACCCCCCTCTCGAGCGTCCCATTTCCGACTGACGCAATAGCGCCAGAGAGCTACTAATTGTAAAAATAGGTGGTTGACTTCCGGCTTTTGCCCACCACGATTTCTTTTCTTTTCTTTTCTTGCTCCCGAGATAAATGTGGGAATAAGAAAAAAATGGACTCTACACTGATTCTGAGCAGATAATCCTACATTTAAACAGTAAACAGAAAAGCATAAAAACAAAGAGAAAAGTTCATGTCCCTCCCAGCCCCTAATATATTCCAGTTATTTCATCAATAGGCATTGTCAGGAGCATCTTCCCTTATTTCAGAATTTCTCAACCTTGGCAACTTTAAGGTGTGTGGACTTCAACACTCAGAATTCTTCAGACAACATGCTGTGGCGGAGTTCTGAGAGTTGAAATCTTAAAGTTGCCAAAGTTGAGAAACCCTGCCCTATTGAATGGTAGAGGTATATGTATTTACAGGAAGCTTCACACATGTATATGACGGCGCGAAGGCCATCGGTTGTAGATTAATTCTCTGTCCAAGCACAATTATGCTGAACGCTTAGATTCCCCCTCTTTTTTTCCCCAGTGAACTGTTTCTCCTGTGGAACAACAACAACAACAATTCTACCGCCAGGCAGTTATGTCTCTGTGAAGGATGTGGTTAGTCTATTCTTTTTTATCTCTATGATCAATCTGGGAAGGGCAGGAAAGCGGATTGAAGTTGAAGTGTTGTTGGGAAATGTAGTTCCGGACGGGCGAGAAGCGGAAGGAGATGCAGTTCCGGGATTTAACAGACATCTTTGGCAAATAGCGCCGGCTTCGAGGTGAGACGTGGTTCACCTTCTGTTATTTTGCTTAAACAGAACTCTCAAGACAGAAATCTGCCAAGAACTGTGCTTCTCAACAAGTACAATGACGAAATTCAACAGGTTCACCTTTGTTCCCGATCTCGCTTGATAATCTTTTATTGTAATGGCACCCAATTCATGCACATAGTAACACATTTTAAGCCTGATATTTATATTATATTAGTTCTGAGCGCAGACGCCTATCCTACTTTTACATTATTTACAGACCTTGTACTTAGTTCAAATTGCAAGATCACTATTAACCTCAGATCATTTATGAAGACGGATACATCATCCTTCCTTTCCTCCGTTCCCACAGAACTATTGCTATAATCAATTATTTCTTCCTGTTTATGGACTAGGTCATGGATAAATTTGTTATACGAACACCCGGAACTAAAGGAGAACCAAGTAAGAGAGATCCTGGAAAAAAGATTTATAAACAAGCTACAATAGAATCTCTGAAGGTAAAGTATCAGATAGTTTCCTAATTATACTAATTTGATTGTAATATTTTAGTGTTATTCTTTGATTTCAAACAACATGGCAATATTTCTGAGGGGATAAACTCTAATGCTGGGACTGTTTTCTGAAATATGTAGTTAAAATCCAATAGGGCAATCAGTGCTCAGAAGGGGAAAAAATTAAAAAGGAAGCCTATTTTTTTTCACACTTGTAAGGGAAAATCATTAACTAAAATGTCACAAGGTTGACTGTTAACTTTTCTTGTACCCTGTAATTTCAGTATATGAACCAAATGAAATTTCAGTTGCATTGCTCCAAGGTTTCATTTGAGTTCTCAGAAATAACCACTTGAGTTTTTCTTCAGCCCAAGTAACCTTTGGAAAAACTAATGAATGAACTTTATCAAAGTTTTAAGAAACATTAACTGGATTATACGACATTTTGAAGGAGGTTTGGGGAAAATGGTGGTTTGGTGAGGCTGCAAAAATATATTGAGAAATGTAATGGCATCAGATGTTGCTTATACCATTAGAATGGAGCAAGCAAATCAAATGAGACAGCTTCCCCCGTGGTTCTTACTTTGGTTAGTAAGTCAGTGCATTTATTGTTTGGCTGCCTCCCATGAACTGCTGTTTTAAAAACTCTTACTAGCCAACAGTGCACAATAAGGTAAAATTATTCATTTGAAAAATTGAGATATCAGATCAAAATAAAACTAAATCAAACTAATTTAAAAATCAATGAAGGTCTTGAAAAAGTTGTAATTTCACATTATTGGGATAGCAATTTTAATTATATAGAACACTGTAACTATTTTAGAAACTATTTCCAATGAACACCAATTTTAGCAGTTTCTCTCATAAGACACAGCAATAATGTGGAAAAATTAGTTCTTTTAAATTATCTCCTCTATTTTAAGAGCAACCCTTACAAAAAAGCAAGTTTAAATCATCCTAGTTTATTCTACTTGTTTATTTTCAGCTCAGCTTTCTTTTTGGTCAGGTTTCCCCAGCATATTCCATTCAGGGCTGCTTCAAGAGAGACTTTTTAATTGTCTGTATGGCTAGTTTATTCTTCAGCAGTTAAATGATGTTGGGATTTCAAAGCACCCCTTTGCTGAGTTCTATTATCATAATAAATAATAGCAGTATCTCTGTAATGAGGGAGTAACATGTTATCAGTGTGAAGAAGTTTAATATGTTTGGACCAGGCAGGTCAGCTGGGGGATTGAAAATGGACAGAAAGCATATTTAGAGATAGAGACTATTGAAACAGAGACCTAAACAGAGGAAGAAAGGTGTAGATGATAATTACATTGGACTTTGTAGTTGAAAATAATTTATAAAAAATGTGGGAATAGGGAAGAGTTTAAGGATTAGCTATAAGAAGAGAAAAAAACTTTAGGAAGTCAGGAGAAAATAATATAATTTCATAAGGAAGAGAGCAGTGGAAAAATTATTTTGTAGTGGAATGATTCAGAAGAATATGTATGATGTGTCACAGTAGTGTGTACGTTTGAGGCGTGAGGAATATGAATGATGTGATACAGCAGTGGCTGAGTTTAGAGGTAAAAATGACACATAATAAATGTTGGAGGCCAAGAAAGAGAGAGCGAACAAGCACATGTTTAGTTTGGACAGTAGTGAAGAGCTGTGTAGTTGACAACATTATGAAGTGTTCTTGGATTTTTACGAGGAGTATCTGCTCAAAGCACTCTCTTCAGAATAGTAAGTGAATTGAAGATGGCAGCCTAATGAGTTGATTTTGCTTTCTAGATTTTGCTCACTTGCTTTACATCAGGGACTCGCTGTGAAACAAGTACTCATCTGTGCGGATTATCTGATTTTCTGTATTTGACTGCCCATCATCATCAGTAATTTATAGGTCAATACCAGCAGTGTTAGCTGACACAAAGCACAGGAAATGAGTTTGCAGTAAATGCGTGTGTCTCATTCTAGCTCCTAATGATGGGTTTCTTTCCTAGAGAGTTGTGGTGGTAGAAGATATAAAAAGATGGAAATCTGCACTAGAGCTTTCAGTTCAACCTAAGGAGAATCTAATTGAGGCCTTGATGGAGTTGAGGAAGAAAATACCCTCCAAGGAAATTTTACTTTCAACGAAAATAGGTAACAATTTTCTTTTATATTCTACCAGGGGAACCTGGTATCATGGCTTGTGGGAGTAAATTGGGACATTTCTTGTGTGTTCATTTATAAAACGCTAAGCATTTTAGATGACATATAAGAGCCACTAACCTAAGATCCAGCTCTCAGGGTCCTTTGAGAAGTTGCCCCCAAGATGTAGTTTGAAATGTTCAAAGGGAGAATATTAAACACATGGGGAGTAATCATATTGATTTAATTCATAGTTATTTGAATTCTATGTTTAATCAAGTTTAGTATTGGCCTGGTCCTGCCCATTCTTTGGAATACAACCCCAGGCTTTCTCCAAAGGATGAATATTGCCCTCAGTCCAAAAGAAGTTACACATCTAGACACACAAACATACACACTGAAACCACCAGGCATTCAGAACAATGCCTTCTTCATTTTCCCCTTCTGTGCTCAGTGAGCTTATTTTAATTGCTCCTTCTGACTGACATTCCCCAGATAGCTCTCAGTTTGTTTTAGATATCATGAAATGGACAATTACTAGGAAAGCAACTTCATGGATTTGGATTTTCTTTTTGGTTTCACCAAATGCCTTTCTGTTGCTAAATCTCCAGGTCATAATAGGTCTCAAAAGAAATAATTCTGGCTTGAGAATAGATGCCACAGCAACCAATTGCTCCTCAATGAGCAGGATTTCTAGATTGTAGTGGCAGCTGTAAAAAGTCGAGTAAAGGTGTTTTTCAGCTTTCTCCCAGTTTTGCAATGTTCCATCCAATGTTACTATGTACTCTATATCTTTAATTTACTCCAAGGTCATACAGTGAATAAGATGCGGAAGCATCCAGACCAGGATGTGGCCACTCTTGCAAAAGAGGTGTACACTAAATGGAGAAGCTTCATTAAAAACCAGTCAAACAGACCTTTAATTGAAGTTAGGTGTAATCCCAGAACAGAGGGCCTTAGACAGAATGCACGGAAGCTACTAGCAGAAGCTCTAGAAGTCAAGGTAATGTATATGTTTTTGTGACAAATCTCAAGGAAATAATTTTTTATTTACAGTACGACTATTGCTGTTCCATTATTTGTGGGTCTGCCTCTCTCCAGTTATTTCTGCCCGACTCACACGCTTTAACAGGATGGGCATGATCCAAGCACTTTCCCTGAAGCAGTGCCATCTGGTGGGACATAGGAGCCATGCCTTCCCTTATGTGGCATCTATCCTTTGGAATGATCTCTGCCCCTCCCCTGCCAAAATTTGGTTGGCCCTGACCCTATTAGCTTTGTTGGGCCAGGCTGATAGATGAGCTTATCTTTGGGAGGAGGAGTGTGTGTTCTTTAGAACCCTTTTTTTTATTCCTTTGTAATCCAGAAAAAATAATAACTCACAAAGTGGAATTTTTATTCTGCTACTCAGAAAGATCTCTCTTTAGCTGTAAATTAAATAAATCCAACAGTGGTTAAGAAGTTAGGCTCTTGTGAACTTTATATCCATATAGGCTGTATTACAGCTGTGAGCTTGATTGAAATCCCTCAACTCCCAGCTGCTCAACTTATGAGCTGACTGCAAAAAACTCAGTTCCTGCAGTCTACTCAAGATGAGCAGCTGTCTGAAGTGCAAGTGGGTGATCTCACAATCTCTCCTTTTTCTGGAGAGACTGTGCTGGCCAGAATTCGCTTTCTGGCCGCCAATCTCCACTGCAATGCTGTCCCTGATCCTTCAGGGACATCTAGTTCACCATGAATCCTCGCTAGAAGCCCTGAGAGTGGGAGGAGGAGTGTGTGTTGATGGGCCCCACTATTGTGGAGTTCTTGCACTGATGATGTTACCTAGTTGGGTAATGAAACATCTGCCAGCAAACAACCAAGCTTAGAGAGCACCAAGAACTCCACAGTTCAACCCTGAGCTACAGTACATCTGTTCTCTTCTATTATAAGCTATGTTGAGTTTTTGTTTTTGTTGATATTGTTGGTTATAGATTGTAATTTGGGTTTTTCATCTGGTTTTATTGATGTACACCATCCAGGGTCACGATCATGTAAGTTGAGCAGCCATATAAATCTTCTAAATATATAATCAGTTGAAGTTAGATGTCAGGCATTCAGATGCAAGTATTAATGATCTTGAAGACAATTGCTACTTTATTTGACCTTACTTTACCTAATTTGATCTTAGCTTTATAGTTTGCAAGGAGCATATGACAAATCCAACACTGGCTTAGTTTTGGCTTCCTCATATTTCAGCTAATTCTTTACCTCTAAAAAAACCACAATCAGTTTGTTCATTCTTCCCCTTATTCTGAACTGCATTTTTAAGAAAGTGACATCAGCTTTCAGATAGTCTCAGCTAATCCTGAAAGACTCAATCTGACTTCATCCATTTAGACAGGGAGGGAAGGAAGGTGGCAGTAAACACTCTACATAAATAAATTACAAGTTGATATCCAAAAGTTACTCATCGTTGCTTGACAATATGAGCCTTTTTTCCCAGAAGGTACTTATGCTGCAGTCATGATAGAAAACTATATTTGTTGAATTTGGTTGCTGGTCATTACTATGATATAACATGACTCACTCTGGTGCATTTTGTCCTGATAGCAGAGAATAAGAAAAGAGGAAAAAATAGAGAAGATAAATGTATACATTTCAGATACTGGAGGATGAAGCCGGATTAGGGAGGAGACCAATCTGTATGAGTGAAAAAAACAGTTATAGTATATTGTTGGGGGAACATTGAGGGAAATGACATTCTCTGTAATTTTTTCTTATCCCTACGTACCTACCAGTAACATCCAGCCAAGTATCTGTATTATTTTTTTTTTAGTGAGGCAGATCCATAGGTATTCCTGTGGAGTAGCTGCAATCATAATTTCTTCATTTAAAATGTTTTGTACTTTTGCTTTACACACAACTCCCAGAGTGGCCCAGAAGGATCATAAAAACAATATCAACTACAATAAATTGAAATATAAAATCAGCTGAAACAACAAAAGTATGACAGACGCCTAAAACCAGAAGAAGCAATAACATATTATTTTAAAACCTAGTTCAATTATGTGCTAGAAGGCCGTAAGAAATAAACATCATTTTGGGCCTGCTCCTGGAAGGATATCAGAATTAACTTCTTATAGAGGCTTTACAACAGAAAGGGCCTTTTATTGGGCTACCTTGGCCACATTTCAGAAAGCAGCACAAGTATCAGTAATCTTAGATTGATATAAAGTTTGGGATTGACTTTATGTGTTGTGCTTAGCCATAATGTGATTTGTTTTCGATTGGCACGCTGTGCAAATATACATATTGTGCTTTGTAAACCATGGTTTATAGCTTAACATGTTATATAATCTCAACTGACTATGATCAGTTCAGTGAAATATAATTAAACTATTACCTAGCATTACGTAGTCATTTAAGAAATCATTTGAAAGAAAAGAAGTATGGAAATGTGTAGTTATTCTTAGTATTACTTGGTGTGCAATCTATATAGCGGGCTCCTCTCCAGATGTTCTATATTTCAGGCAAACTTTATATCTGTAATTAAATGTTTGTAAATCAGAGTTTATTGTGAGACCCTACAGAGCGGGTCAATAGTGTACAAAGTGGTGGTAAATATCAGATCCCTGTGGTATCCTTACGTAATGAACACAACAAGAATTCTCTCTGAGCTTTAATGACCGGCTTGCCTGCTCTATTAAACTCCATAATAATTATCCTTTTAAATGAATTCATTCATTATCCTTTAAATGGCATGTCAAGGCACTCAAAGATTACAAAGCAAAATTTAGAGGCAGGGCTTTCATTCCTTATCAACTTTGGTCTGACAATGATGCCCTCTTGTTTTATTAAGGAGACAGTAGCTGGTCCTGGAGCTAAAGTGTCAAACTTACGTTAGTAGACCAAATCCTGATTTGGAATCATCAGTTGTGGCCCACAGTTTTTCAGACAAATGCATAATATTGCAGTAGTTCTAGCCATGTGTAACTGGGGAACTAGTTCCTCTGTGTTGTACACCTTTTATATCTGAAAAAGTGAGCGCACAAATTAAGTGGCAGTGATTACAACAAACATCTACATTTCGCCTTTACCCTGAGTTTTCTGTTTCTGTTCCTGTCACATCTGATAGTTTCTTCCACTGTTTCTCACACTTCTCTCACTGGATATGGCCAGATATTAAAGAATGCATACTGAAGGTCTCTTTTTTTTTTTAGTATCTGCAGATGCAGTTATGTACAGAAACAGTGGGCACAAAGCAGCAGTCCAGCAGCCCAAGCACTAAGCAATCAGTGAGGAGAACCTACTAAGCCATAAATCCTGTTTTTTAAAATCACAATGATTTGCACATCACGCTAAACCAAAGTTAAAGAAGCCACATTACGGCTTACTGCAGAGTATTTGTTTATTTATTATTTTATGAACAAGATTTATAAGGCCACCCAACTCAAACAGTGTGACTCTGGGCAGTGTACAGCATACAAAACAATTTAAAAACCCTCCCAAACCATATAACATTAAACAACCAAAAGGGGACTCTCACTCAACTGGCCCCAAATGCCTGGGTGAAGAGCCAGGTCTTAATGGCTTTCCTAAAAGTGAGCAGAGCTGGGGCCTGTCATATGATGGAGTGGAGGGTGGAGATTGTTTCAAAGAACAGGGGCAACCACAGAAAAGGCACAGTTCCAGGGTCCAATAAGATAACAAGATTTAAAAGAAGGAACCTGGAGCATGCACTCCCTGTGGGAGTGTGTGGGGCAGGCAGATGTTCTTGGGAGAAGGTGGTCCCTCAAGTAATCTGGTCCTATGCCATGTAGGGCTTTTAAGGTGATAACCAGCACCTTGAATTGTACCCAGAAGCCTATTGGAAGCCAGTGCAGCTCATGGAGTAGCAGTGTTACATGGGCATAATGAGATCTGCCCATAACGACCTGTGCCACTGCACTCGGGACCCACCGACGCGTCCAGATGGTCTTCGATGGCAGCCTCCTGTAGAGTAAGAACCCAGCAATTCTGCCACTCCTGATTTTGTGTAAGCTGTTTATATCTGCCTAACTGAAAAACAGTGTCTCTGTTTTTAATGTTATCTGCTAACCAGTCACAGTTATTGTTGTTTGATTTTTTTCACTTTTAATTTGGTTTTATAATTGTAATATTGTTTCTGTTTGAACAAAAGATAGCTTTTGTTTGATAGCTTTTACTGAAGAACCAGAAAGAAATTTACTAAAATAAACACATAACCAGACTTTTATTGCAGGATATGATGGGAAACATGTTTATTCTCAGATGGATAGTCAGCATCTTGACTTATCTCCCTAGCCTTGTAAAGTAATTTGTACTGTACAAGATCAGTCTTCTCTGGTACTGCACACATCTTTGGTGTCTTGTCTTTATTATGAATATGCACAAAATTAGCTATAGTTTAAAGAATAGGCATCTAATAAACCAGGAAGGGGAAGATATTAAAAATGACTAGAATAAGAAATGTTAAAAAGCTTATTAGATACAATTTTAATTAAATACGTATGCATGCATGTACTGTACATTTGTAATAATTTAGATGGAATGCATGATGCAGTTTACTTTATGCAAGCCAGTTTTATATTTCCAGGTATAAATGAGATGAAGATTCTTTTGTAATTTCCTATACATTTAATCCTGGCATTGCTGTACTGGAAAAAGGATACATCTGTCTATCTCCCTGCAAGCTGCTGTTGAGCATGGGAACATGCTGAAACTTGCATAAGTAAAATATGATGGGCTATGGTAGTCAGAGCTCAAACTCAGGTATATGTTCTTCAGGCTGGGTCCCAGCAATATTAGAGTAAGTCATATCTGCTCAACTCTAGTCAACATCCACTTCTAAACCAAACTTAAGAATTGGTATTAAATACACCTTATTATTTGAATTTTCCCACAAGAAGCATTGCTAAGAACACAGAGAAGCATTGTCTGTGTTTTCATGAATCACCTGAGCAGAGCAGTTAGAAAAAGCAGTGATAGAAGTGACAGTGATCTTAAAACTGACCCAGAATTACAAGATATTCTAAATAATTGGAATAGTGAGTTTGGGACTATGCATTTTAAACCCACAGTCCTGCAAAGGCAGTATGACCAGTAATTCTCTTCAGTAGGAATAAGTTCTTCAATGTAAATGGAAAGTAACAGCATCATTCTGGTATAAGATGCAGTTGAGTGGGAAGTGGTCATGCCCACAGTAGAAGTAAAGTACGTAGGATAAATGGTTACAGGTGAACATTCTGCAGTCTCCTTAGTTCTGTGACACCAATGATCAAAATGAAATAAACCTCTTTTTCTGTAGGCAGTAGCTGCTTTTATTTTATTTTGATATTGCTTATTTAGATGTCTTTATATATATACAGTGGTACCTCGGGTCATGAACTTAATTCATTCCGCGACTCTGATCGCAACCCGAATCAAATTTTCCCATAAGGTTCAATGTAAATACGGTTAATCCGTTCTGAACCATATGTTGTTGTTTTTTTAAACCAGAAAAATATGACACAAAGCACAGTACAGTACAGTATGAAGAGAGAGAACACTAACCTTGCTTGAGGCGTGGAGGACAGGAAGGCGGGTGGGGAGGTGGCTATTGTTTGGTGGGAGAGTCCTCTCCCTACAGGAAGCCATGACCACGTGTGTCAGCAGGGAAAATGGCCGCGGATCCTGTTTGTCACCTGATGCGGAGTTCGCAAACGGAAGCAAAATTTTGTGAATGGTGCTGTTCGTGACCCAAATTGGTCGTGAACAGAAGCGTTTGTGACCCGAGGTACCACTGTGTGTGTGTGTGTGTATATATATATATAGAGAGAGAGAGAGAGAGAGAGAGAGAGAGAGAGAGAGAGTGCTTGGAACATGCTGAAGCTGGACTTCATAATTAATACTTCAACAGATCCTTTTCTGTGTTCTTAATTATGGCTCCTGACACTTGCACACAGAGTCTCAATTTTCCTTTACAGCCTTGCCAATCAGTCTTGGGAAGTATTCAGAGAACCTAGGATTTGGTTCTGGAGTAGTCTGAAACACTATCAGGAATCAGTGTTATTGGAGACGGTACTCCTCCATTTATAATTGCTCTTGAGCTTGATACCCCAGGCTGGCTGCAGATTAGTTTCCTGTTGGGTTGACCAAAAAAAGGAACTGACCACACAGCCTTGTTCTTTAATTGCTGCAGTGAAATGAAATTGCTCTTCCTGTTTTACTTGTGATGTGAAGTGAATTTCCTTGAGTTTGAGCTGATTAAGAAACCATCTCAGTTTCAAATGCTTCGTCTCCTTATTAAATATAAGGATCTCATTTCTTACTTTCTGTTTTCAGATTGGTCACCTGCTGGCAGAAAATATTGAGCAAGAAGCTTTTTATCTCTCTTCCCATCTCGTTAACACGTCCTACCGCAAGACCGTGCGAGCGCTCGTGTTCTCTTTAAAGCACAATCCTGAAACTCGTGCACAAGTGCAAAGTGGGGTTTTGCCAGTTAGGATGTTTGTACAAAGCCACAAAAAGTGATTCATATACCTCCTGCAGATTTGGAGGGTGTACAATGGCATAAGTATTCCAAAACATGGGACTTTTTTTTTTGGTGGACTAAGAAGGTTAAGCATGTTTTGGATCAAGAGGTACTGAGGAAACAAATATTTAAGAAAGTTTGTCGCTCACCCAGTCATCTTTTAAAGCAAATGGTGGTGTTCAGGATTGGGCAAGGGCTTTCTTCTATCTTATAACAACCTAGAAAGAAGTCTATTTTAGGCAGTAAAGTCTGCAATCTTTGTAGTATGCCAGAAACTTATAAGAACTGAAATAAAATGTGCAAAATGGAAAATGACTAAATAACCAGAAACCAGGATATCTGCTGCCCTCCACAGTTGAGTCAGTCTCTAACAAGGTACTCCAATATATGGGGGCTGCCACCAAGAAAGTACAGTGGTACCTCGGGTTACGAACGCCTCTGTTAACGAACTTTTCGGGTTACGACCAGCTCTGGCTGCAAAAATTTACCTTGGTTTGCGAACTCCGCCTCGGGATACGAGCAGGATACGCGGCCATTTTCCCTCCCGTGACACGGTCCGTGGCCATTTTTCCACCCCTGACACGTGGTCTGCGGCCATTTTCCGCCCCTGACACGTTCGCGGCCATTTTTCCGCCCCTGACACGTGGTCTGCGGCCATTTTTCCGCCCAACACGTGGTCCGTGGCCATTTTTCCACCCCTGACACGTGGTCCATGGCCATTTTCCGCCCCTGACACGTCGTCATAGGGAGGGGGACTCTCCCTCCAAGCAATAGCTACCTCCCTGTCCTCCACGCCAGAACGGATTAACGGTAATTACATTGAACCTTATGGGGAAATTTCCTTCAGGTTGCGACCAATTCGGGTTGCGGCCAGAGTCATGGAACGAATTAAGTTCGTAAACCGAGGTTCCACTGTACATGTATCTCTGGGCTCCCTCTCTTTTAATCTCATCTGGGGCAGGGGGAATCCTGAGTAACCCCTCTTGGGAGGTTGGCAGCTTCTGGTCAGAAGAGACAATCCTGCAAGTACAAAGGCATCAAATCATGTAGGGCTCCAAAAGTGAAAATCAGCATCTTGAATTGGACCCAGAAGCCTATTGGTAACCAGTGCATCAACCTCAACATAGGTGTCACCCTGCTGATCCTGTTTCCTCTCTGCATTCTGCACCTAAGTGCAGCTTCCAGATTATCTTCAAGGACAGTAGTCTAAGCGAATGTGATTGCACTGTTGCAAGTTCTTTTAGCTTTCAGACGATTCCATCCCTTGGTAGCCTAGTGGAAATAATCCCATCGCTTCTCTAGGCTGCTTTTTTTTTTAACCTTGCTAAGTAGATTAGCCTATGGAACAACTTCATATCAAACTACACGCTAAGATCAAGAGAAAGAAAGTCCCATGATAACCTAGCCTGTCACCAGTCTGCTATGGAATGTCTCATTGCAAGTCTGTTAATTTTACAGAGATGTGATTAAATCATTGATTCTCTTAAACCTTTGATGCAGAACACACAATTGGAGTACAAGTATCTTTGTTACTTGTGGTGATATGATATGCTGTTTGATGGTAGAGTTTACCTAGCTAGACAATGACTGTGGTGTTACTGAGAGCTTCTTTTTCCATGCTGCTACTCCCTTTTTTGCCTCAACATCCCTTCCTGCTTCTTGGATAAAATAGGATTCTTGTATTGCCCTAAAGGAGTTGTTATCTGTTAGCAATTATAAAGCCAAAAGTGGACAGCACACCAATCTATACACACAAATATTATTTCAGCCTAACCACATGCTCAATGGAATTGATCCACTTGGGATCAATGGGATGTCCTGCAATGCTAGGCACACTTATCTGGGAGAAGATTTACTTCTGAATAGGCATGTATACAATTGCACTTCTTCTCTGTAAACTTTGTAAACCAGCATAAGTATTAGTCACATTCATGCTTGTACACTTATGTTCACAAATACATGACATTATCTTTTAGCTCCATAAAAATAGCTGCTCTGTGAGTACAGGGTTTGTGTGATTGCAACAGAGGAACATGTATTGTTTAGTAATGGTGTATTAAAAGTCTATTGTCAAATTAATATTGTCAAATTTACATTACATTAAACATCAGCAACATGAGAGAGCTACATTTTCCCAAAATTCTTTTAAAAAACTGCACCTTTTGCTTCCAAATTAATAATAAAGGAAAGATCACTAACACAGTTGTCCTTCACAAACATGAATGGAGAGCAAGCATTTCAACTAACATGTTACTAAAAATAGTTTTATTTTCATTTTATTATCAGATAATATAATTAATATCAAAACATTTACAGCATTTGTCCAGTCTAGAATATATCTAAAATCACAATTTTTATTTATTATTATACTGCCAACTACCAGCATCCCATGGGCAGCTTGCAGTAGAAATTTAAAAATCTGGGGGGGAAATACTAAAATAACAATTTAAACTAAATGCATCAACTTTTTTTTAAAAAAGGGTGTGTCTAAGACTTTCCAAATACAGGTAGTCCCTGGGTTAAGAACATCTGGGTTATGGACAACCCATAGATAAGAACCTATTGTAGCAAAATTTGAATTAAATACACAATGATTTGAGTTAAATACCCAATGGTTTGAGTTCATTACACAACACTACTTACACAGTATTATACAATAATACTGTTCTGGCTTATGTACAAATTCAAGTTAAGGACAGATCTTGGGAACAGAACTCATTCTTAAACTGGGGACTACCTGTACTAACAAGATGGTCAGTTCTTTCAATTTGAGAAGACCAGCAATCCAGAAAGCAGTTGCAGGTGATCATTCCCAAAGTAGGTGTCATACTTTTAAGATTCCAGCAGGTGTTTGGGTCCTCATTGTGTTCTTTGGGCTGGCCTGGGTGAAGCCCTAAAGGGATGATTCGATTTAATCAAACCTCCAATGAAGTGGTCCGTTGATGCAGCTCTACAAAACAAATCAGGACTTTTAAAATGTGGCTGCGCCTCACTCAGCTAGATGACAATGACTTCTGAACATCTGAGCTCTGTCATGCCTGCGCAGAAGAAACCCATTTGGATGGGAGTGGCCAGGAAAAGCCAAGTGGCTACTTTAGTGTAGGAGCACCTCACTTTTCTATGTCATGGCACTGGCTTGCTCCAGCAGGTGAAGCTGTTTTGCAAATCTGTATTGTTCATACATTTTGCTGTTTCCAGATGAGCATCAGTTGATGTAAATGAGAGCTAAATCCAGGCAGACTTTCCAGTAATCTGCAGTTCTTCCATTGCAAAGTAAAGACATTTTCCCCATTAAAAACATTGTTTTTCCTCCTTCAGTAAGAATTTTGCCCTGAATGACATGTATATTTGATTTCAAAAAATCCTTTTATACTTTCTGTCCAAAGGAATAGTAGGAAGATACTCTGTATTAATGATATTTTATTCTCATTTTGACTGATTTTAGCAAAACTGCTTTGGTATTTTTGATGAAATTGAAAAGTACAACATTTTTTTTAAGAAACAAAAAATCCTATTATTTAGGTAAGCAAACTGCTTGCACAGGATGTCCTTCCTAGAATTTTAGTGTAAGTCTGCTTCGGTTATTTGGCAGAAGAACATGATGTGATTGTAAGCAATAAAAACATTAAACAATTTTCACAAATGGCTTTTAAGTTCAAAGGTTATTTTTTTATATGGGGAAAAGCAAACAGGAGAACAAGAATTAAAATACAGTGTCACTAGAACTGTTTGTCCTAGCTATTTAACAGTAGGGCTAAAAGGGGCACCAATGCTGTAAACATCATTTCTACTAAACAAATGAGATACAGTCATGGAAGATTCTTAATTTGCACACTCACCTCTTTCTGGTTTACTAAGATTTCTGGGTGTAGGATTCCTTAAGATCCTAGAGCTAGATCATTTATATTCTGGTTAAAGCCCTTTTCACCATCTATATATTTTTTTCTCTTTTAATCATCAAGGTTTGCTTGAAGGCAATACAATCAAGAAGAATATTGGTAATTTTTCTTCTGGTAATTCCAGGTGGGCTTCTAGCACTGCCAATAATTTTTGTTCTATGAGCTAAAAGCAACATTTCTAGTGTCCTCAATTCAAGGAGTCCATAGGATATATGTATCTTGGCGTATATTATCCACACATCCCTTCTCTCCAAATTTTAGCTGGTGAATGTCAGCATCTTTGTTGTACCATATGTATGTGTGCATGTGAATCTATTTTTGTAAAGAGGGAGAATCAGTAGATTGTAGCCTGACTTCCAAAGTTAATATGGTTGGGTCGGCACTAACAAGTTCCTACTACTTAGGGCTAATGTTTTGGAACCTGAACTAAGAATTCTTTTTCAAGCACAGCCTTTGATTTTTTTTCCTCATCAGTGTCCCAACCTGTCTAGAAAAATATAGAATTTCTGTATATCCTTAACCAATTTTACAACTCCCATATTTGAAGGGGTTCCTTTGATGCATTATTTTCAAATATTGGTTCTTCAAAAAGAAGATTGCAAATGAAATTGTTGATCATTATGTTTGCCTCCTTTTTCTCAAATTAAAAATAACTTGTGCAGGTTTCAGAATGCCTGTGTCTCTGTCAAATTGCAGAAAATTTGAAATTATGTTTTAATTTTAACTTGAATAAAAAATGTGGAAACCTAGAACCAGGTCCTACACATACTTAGTCAAAACTGAATACCACTTTGTTCAGTGGATCTTTTTCTGTGTTTGTAAGATTGGATAAACCTTGGGAGCTTTGCAAATAAATGCACAGTACAGCAAGTCAAGTGGGGGGGGGGATATCTTGGCATATCCTGTACCTTCTTTAGGGATGATCGTTCCTACTCTATCTTAGTCCCACATTTGTCTTCATATCTGTGTAAATATATTCAAAGACATTTCACTTTTCACCCTCGTTGCCCACTTTGGTTATCACTAAGAAGTAAAAACGTTGCAAAAAATTGTTCTCCCTTGATAGATTAATGAAAGACAATGGGGTAAATGCTCCAGTGATGGCAAGGCCCAGCTTTTTCATATGATTAATTGTATTCTGTCTAACAGGACAAAATAAAAAAACTCTTTGGAGAGAGGAAAAAAGCATGCTTCAGAGATTAAAGTGTTTAGAGGGGTGTGGCTTAGAAATCGACATCCTTATCCCCATTCAGATGCATCTACTCACACATGCATGACTAGCATTGGATCAGGATTTGTTTTTAAAAGTTCAGTCTCTGCTGCCAGGGTGCTGAATCTCTTCTGCCTGGTGTTTCAACAAAAACAGCATGCCATGTCTGTGGATGCCGCAAGATGGTGCTCTATACAATCAAACCTTCCATTTCTGCTATAGAGTGAAGCAAAGATGGCTGGACACAAACTTTTAGTGGAGCTAAAGATGTGATCCTTCTGAGAATGAAACACAATGGCTTATTGTAAGATATGGTGGGCAACCTTTTGAGCCGTAAACCAAGTGACCGAAAAAAATAATCTAATCTTAACTCCTGTTCCAAATCTAATTTCATTATCTGGCTAGGCTAACTTTTCTCAGCTTGAATATCCAAGTTCTAAATTTCCCAGCTAACTTACCAGGAGAATGACTGGAGTATTACATATTTCCATTTTTATAAATATATTTTCCTCACATGTTTCTGAACTGTATTTGCTCAAAATCTTGATTCTTTGCCTTGGTGCTGTTTTTTTTGGAATCAGGCACACTCATAAGGGTGATAGTTGTGATAGGAAGGCCTGAGACTTCACACAGATGGAGTACTAAGCTATATTGTGGTTTGTTTGGTTTTTGATTAGCATGGTGTATGAATCTAGCCATTGTGGTTTGTCAACCATAATTTTTAGGGCTTAGGATATCATATAAATCCAACTGTTGTTTATTCAGAAACCATGGTTAAATAATGGTTTAGCATATGTGAACTCACTCTAACAGTGAACATCTGGGAAGGTTTCCCCCCCCCCCCCCTTTGGATTATCCAGAGCTTCCCAAAGACTTTTCATATGCCATGTCTGGTGTAAGGGGTCTTAGACTTTTAATTTCAGTCTGTGGCCCCTCCTTTCCCCAGTTTGCTGCCCTGCAGAGCTATGTGTATTACTACTCAGGTCATTCCCAGCCAACACAGGCAGTGGAGGATAATTATTATTTGGAGCATATGATCCAGCTCAAAGCAGTTTCAAATCTTTTTGTAGGTTTAAAAAAAATTTTTTTAATTCTTTTCATAAACATTGTTTATAGTGTCTATGAGCCCGTATAATTCTTCATACCAATTGAGCATTACATCTGAAGTGGCAACTGATGGCCACTGAAGGAGAGACATATGTTATAATAAAGCAATTTAATTTGGCTGGATAGAAGATGATGTGGGATCAATTTCACTTTTCTCACAATGAGAATTGGGCTCCATGAAAAATCAGGGACCAGTGAAAAGTGAGAAGCTTTTCTCGTCCTTCTTTCTCTTTAGCCAGGCTTCACAGAAGCTTCCTTAGCCGCTGAGTCTTAGAACACACTGCCTACATATTTTTCAGCATATCTCAGAACTGACCTACTGTCCTGAGAAAAATCCTTCAGCTTTTATAGGTATACATGGAAGTGGTGCAGCAAATAGTATCTAATGTAGTAATAGATAATCAGGTGCCCACTTACAGCTGTACTAATGGGAAGCCAACTGAGAGTGTGAGAACATGCTGCCTTCGCACCTACAAAACCTTCGGAACTACATGATTAGGCATCTTAACCACTCCATGGATGATAAACTGATTATGAGTCAACAATGTGATGGTGAAGCACAAAAGGTCAATTCTATTTCAGGCAACATTAACACAATGTGCTGTCCATTGCCCAATCTTAGGAAGGAACAGTGCTGGGTTTTGTTTTGATTTTTACTAAGCTCCAGCCTGATTAAGTGCTCCATTCAGTTCTAGTCATCAACAATTCAAGGATATGTTTGGTAGGACAACAGGTGAATGTTCTCAAAGGGACTGGATAGAAGGGGGATTTGTTCAAGACTGAACTTAGTCTGGAGGCTTGGGTGGGTTTTGATTTCTAAAAAGAGTTGCCAAGACTGCCTTGCATACATCACAAACCTACCTGATATATAATTTCTGATTTGTAAAAAAAGATGGCTGGTTATTCTACAGCAAACAAATGCAATTCATGCATGTTTAGAGACACTTTGCTGCATCACAGCTGTGTTTGTATGACCCACTGAACTAGCTTACCACATTTTAGTCTAGGGGGGTTGTGTGAACTCAGTCTTTATAGTTCAGAACTCAGGAAATGGGGTTAATTGAATAAACAATGTTTTAGTTAACTATGGCTAAGTATGGCATGTAAACATCCCATTAGTAGATGAAAGATTGCTACATAAGCTTAGCAGGGAAATGGATGGACATTAGACGATGACTAACAGCTCCCTTCAAGTCTTTGCACAGTCCTGAACTTCACTGGGAGACCTTGGGTCAGTAAACCTCTCTCAACCTAAACTTGTTCTGAATGGTAATATGGGAGGGAGGATGTGGTAAAAGTGTAATAGCTAAGCATTAACCATGAGGTGCAAATAACAATAGCAATAATAACTTATATTCATACTACTTCCTAAGTCAGCAGACCACAAGACAAAAATTCACATAATCCAATCCTAAGTGGAGAGAGACAGTTTGGCATAGTGGTTAAGGCATCAGGCTAGAAACCAGGAGACTGAATTCTAATCTTACCTGAGGCACAAAGCCAACTGGGTGACCTTGGGCCAGTCACTTTCTTTCAGCCCTCGGAAGCAGGCAATGGCAAACCACTTCTGAAATCTTGCCAAGAAAACTGCATGAACCTCAACACTGACTTGAAGGCCCCTCCCACAAAAAAACCCTAAGTAGTTTCAGTGCTATCTACACAGAATTATATTTCTTTATTCCACAGCATCTGTTTATAATATGCTATTATTTCCCTATTACTTTGTCTTCCTGCTTTCATAGCATGGGAGCTTTTGTAAATAATATAGTCCTTTGCTCAAGAAGAGTAAGTTCATTATCTCAATGGTTGTTCACCCAGAAAGCAATAAGTCTGTTCACATGTAATGGCAGGAAGATGGGGGTAACCAAATATTCACCTTGCATGGTATATTGTATATGATGTTTAAAATAAAAAGCATTTGCTTGACCATTGGAATGCATAACTTCTGTATAATACTTGAAAAACTGTCCAGGGATGGTTCCAGTTGAAGCTTTCACGGTACAATTTACAGAATTTGATTAAGAGTTTAGGAGATGCCCCTTCTCTTTATTACCCTCCCATTCTCCCCCACCCCCCAGCATTCCTTCCATCAATTTTCTTTCTGGAGAAAATCCATTTTGGGAGAAAATATGGAATAATTATAGAATGTCTTTTAAGAGATGATGTGTCCCAAGTGGTACATGTGGTAGAAATCAGCTGAAGAAGGCTTATGATGCACATGTGGTGGTGATGTTATGTTCACTAACTGGATGGTCAGTTCATGATAGAAGTTCACAGAGTAAATATAGATGATTGTTAAAATGGTTGACACAAGAAAATCTGTTTCCCAGCAACTGTTGTTAAATATTCTAAGAGCATAGATGCAACAATTTTCTAGCGAGAAGAGCAGTGAGATGACAATATCTAGACTGAGAGTAAGGACAGTATATTATGCTCAGGAAATTCACAGCATCTGGAAAGATTGCAGAATAATGGGTCTGTACTTGTCCTCCCTAGAGCATGACTAGACTGTTGAGCAAGCAGTCCTACACTCAAGTCAATCATGCAGAAAACCTGCAACTCATGGCAAGGTCAGAAGCCAGGCTAAGGTTCATACAAGCAGGAGATGAACCATCCAACAAAGTCAAAATCCAGTGGCAGAGTTCAGGATCAGACGAGAACCCAGCTTTCAGCAAGCAAGGATAACTCTTGACTGTAGCAGGGCCAGAGGCTAATTCTGTGAGTCAGGCTTTTGCAAAGTTCCTACTCAAGGGTAGAATCATACTCATGTGTAGCCCTTTGCTCCAAAGGAGCTTTGCTTTTTTTATTTATGCTCCTTACAGTGATAATTCTATACCTGCTAGGTGGCTGAGCCTACAGTTTCTAATACTAGAATCCCATTTTCTCAGAATCAGATTGTGAACTCCCCATATCCTGGGAAGGCACAACCCCCCCAATCAGCTCCAACATTCTCAAATGTACATTGCTTGTAGAGTTCCACAAGGTGGGTGGGTAGCCTGCCAACAATATTCATTTTGCAAAGGATGCTGCTACACCTATCTCAATATAAATTTCTCAGTGCATGGTTGCAACTATAGATGCTGATGCATAATGGATTTATTTGTGTGAAGTGGCTCATAAAGTAGTTTTGAGTGTTTCAAGGAAAAGGAGAGAGAGGAAAGGCAAGTGTGTTGCTTTCCTTTCATTTCTTATATGGTAGTTCTTGGTTAATGACAGTAATTGGGACCAGAATTTCCGTCACTAAGCAATGAGGTCATAAAGCGCGACATCATGTGACTGCATCCCTTAGCAACAGCAATCCCAGCAGTCCTGGTTGCCATTGTTAACCGAATCCCACTGGTCATTAGGTGAGGATCCACCCTGATCCAAGCCATTTCTGGCTTGGTCCCCCAGGCCCAAGCTTTGGTAAGATAAGGAACTATCTCCTCTTTCTCCTCTTCAGCTCCCCCCATCTACCTATTTCCCACCCATCTCTGCCCTTTTGGCCGCGTGCCAACTCGCCACCAACAGCTGCCCCTGCCACCCAGCCTTGCTCACTGCTGCACCATGCACCACTACTGTACTGGCCAGGGCCTTCTTTTGTGCCACCTTCTTTTGCATTGGTGCAGCTGGGACTTCTTTCACAATCCACCCAGGGCCTCTGTTTGCACGCTAGCCAGGGCCTCCATTTGTGCCCCGCCCAGGGCCTTCTTTCATGAAAGAAGACCAGCATGTGAAAGATGGCCCCAGCTGCACTGGCGCAAAAGAGAGCCCTGTCCAGTACAGGAATGGCATGCGGTGTGGTGGGCAGGGCAGTGGTGGGCAGGCCAGGGGGCAGGGCCAGGCGGCAGGGACAGTGGCAGCAGCGGGTAGGTGGGTGGCCAAAAGGCAGCTGTAAATGCAGTTGGGCTGAGTGGGCCCAAATTTTGTTCACATGACTGTGGGGACGCTGCTATGGCCAGAACTTTGAAGACCAGTAGTAAGCCCCTTTGTTCAGTGCTGTCGTAACTTTGAACGGTGGTTGAATGAATGGACGTTAAGCTAGGACTACCATATTTCAGCTCTTATATCTCTCTTAGAGAGAGACATGGTGTTGTTGGAACAGCCTACAAACCCCCGGGGGATGGGGGGAGGCGGCAGAGAGGAGCCCAGGCTCAAGGTTGGCAGCACTGAGTACGTGTAAGAAGAGGAAGCACTGCTAAGTTGCTTTGGCCTCTTGGCTTGCTGGTAAGTATGGAGGCCCAGGTTCCCTGAGGAAATTTTGCTATCGTTTTTATTCTTACAAGTGACTCAGAAATCCCAACAGCAAGAGGTATGAGAGTAACAAGAAGAGAATATCTCAACTGGGAAGATGAGGGAATTAACCCATCAGGTTGAAACTTCCTAACCCAGAGGAAACCAAAGTCAGAAGGAATGGCCTTCAAACTCTAGCAGCAGGTTTGTGGGGTGGAAACAATACTTAAATTTAAAACAAACCTTTGCCTTCCACAGCAATAGTTCCTAAGGCATGCCAGAGGTCCTGGGTTGAATCTCCCCCTCCCCATGGTGTAATCTCTTCTCTTCAGAGCATGCTTTCTAAGGGGCCATAGCTGGCAGCCCTGCCCGCCCTGCCCCCCCCTTGTTTTGAAGGCCGTGGCGGTGGAAATGTCTTGGCACGGTGTCTGGCTTCCTTCCTACCCATTTTGCATCCCTCCTCCCCGCCTGGCTCTTCGTCCTGGTTTTGCTGCTCAGTCCAGAGCAACATGATCCCGTGCCACCCCTCCTCCAAGTGCAAAGGGAAGCTGGTCAGACATTTCCGAGGTCGGAGGTGTTACTGACTTGATTCAGCTCCAGATCAGAGGAGTGGGGCTGCATTCCCACAGCAGGAGAGGGACAGAAGAAGCAGTCTGTCCCTCTCCAGGGACTCAGCTAGTTACTGTGGTCCTGAGTCCAGCAGCTTTGTGCATCCCCCGAGAGGGAATTCTCCATCCTCACATATAATAAATGCTTCCCTAACTTCCAAGCTATCTGCAGCAAACATTTGAGGAGACAGGCTATCAGATGAGGACTAGAAAATGAGCAGACTCATAGACAGAATGAAAGAAAGTTTACCCAATCATAAAAAGGAAGTCCTTTTGCCCATCTTAGAATCCTAACCCATACAAACCTAATGTTAGCCTTATACTCCTCATCCATTCAGTTCTGCAAATACTGCAAGAGATATCCCTAAAACAATTGACTAGTCTGTTAATGAAAGGCCAGGCAAGAAAACAATGCTTAACAGAAGGCATTATGAGACGGAGCAGAACTGTTTAGTGAAGTTCATTGGAACTTTGGTCGCTAAACCATTTGGAACAATTGGGGGTAGTGGTGCAGCTGTAGACCATCTGACATGTGTCTAACCTGAGGAATATACATCATAATTTTTGGAAAAATCTAGGAATTGCAAACTTATCCAATCTTTATTTCTTAGGACTCTGGGAGAAGTGGATAGGGTCTTCCAAATGTTGTGATGCAATTTGAAAATTAAGCACTAAGCACGACATGCACATATTGGGGAAAGAGCATGCTATATTAGGAGAAATAGTCTTTGAAAATGTTTTCTGCATATTATAGAAAAATGCATAGAAAATGTGTATTTTATTTTTTAAAAAAATGATGAATAGTAAGTACAAAACTATTTCCTGCCAACCTACTTTCTTATTTTTTTAGTTTAATGTTTGGTGAAGTACTCTTCCTTTTATTTTTACAACAGCCAAATCATCTAAAAAGGAGAAAAGCAGAACTGGTATGCTTTGCCACTTGGCTATGCTCTTTTACGTGGAGATTATAGTCCACTAGATCACTTTATTAGCACTAAGAAGAAATCTGTTTGTAGAATACAGTGCATGGGGGGTCAAATCAGAAAAGTGCAGAACAGACAACCTAAATAATGGGGCAAGGGGTAGACCAACCCCTTATGAAGAAAGACTATAGTATATTGGGATGTTTTGCTTAGAAACAAAATGAGTAAAGGAGGACATGAAGAATGTATACCCAGAAAGGAAAAAGATACCAAGAAGCTTTTCTCCTTCTGTGGCTAGAACTTAGAATCATCCCTTAAAATTAAAAGCAGACATGAAGGACCAATAAAAGGAATACTTCTTTAATCATGCTTATCTAAACTGAAATTTAAGACCATCAGGTATGGTGATTGCTGTCGTTTTGAAAGAGGACTACCAACTTTCATGGAGAATATGGCTTTTGGAACTCTAATCTTGATGACCATATTGTACTTCTGGAGTCAAAAGCAACAGGCCTTAAAAACCAGTTGCTGCAGTAACTCTCAGTCCTTCAAGGTAGTCCAGACAAGAAGCACAAACCATGAGTACTAACACTACCTTTATTGTAAGGTTACAATAACAGAATCTTGCAAGTCTGAAAGCATTTCTCCCTTCCTTTAGTTTTACTTTCCAGAAAACTAGGGAGGGTCCCTTCTGAGATGCTTTCTCCACCCCCATTCTTTCTGTGGCCTGGGATATCCCTTGTCTGACTGCAGCTATTGCCCTGGCTGCAGCTATTCCTCCTGTCTCCCAAGGTCATTTCCACATACCATTACAGAAACAACGGAAGAGGATGATCTCCATCACATCCTGCTTATAAACTTCTTGGAAGCATTGGGATAGCTGCCATTTAACACAGAAAGTTGAACTAGCTGGGCCTTGGCCCAATCCAGCAAGTCTCTCACCTTACCTTCTAGTGACTAATCAAGCGTAAAGCACTCACATGAGGGGTTTCTTCACATTAGATGTCTTTTCTCAACAGAGATTTTAATAAGTACATACTTGTAAATGTATAAGTGAAGTGCAGCTCAAGTATTTATTTTGCCATAAAAAGACCGCACATTAATTTCCCAACCAGTGCACTTCAAGCAAATTAAAGATGGAGCATTTTAAAAGTCACTGTGTGCATGATTTTCTCAGTAAGAAAATGATTTGCCCCTCTTTAATTTATATTAAAATCTATATCCTCCCTTTGCGGGCAAAATGCTGTTTTGCAGAATCTTAAGATAAAAACCATCTAGCAAAACAATACAAAGTATAAACTGGCATTAGACAAAACAACATAAACTTTATCCAAAATTGTTCAGTGTAAATCAATCTCTTCAATATATATATATATATATATATATATATATATATATATATACACACATATACTTTGATTTAAAACCTACATTTCTGCTCAGATGGGTATTCAAGGCAGCTAACAAAATAATAAAATACTTTGAAAATTTGTTACTAAATATTACCAATACTAAATAAGTAGTAGAATTGAAGTAGGGCTGTGTATATTTCCAAAAATGATTCAGAAGAAGTACTTCAAACTTCTGAGAATGAGCACACAGAATTTCTCTGCTATTCATTAAAGCAGCTATTCTTTTTTCCAGCTTCTGTGCAAGCCTGCAAAAAGCTGCTTTAAGAGTCACTTTCATGAGTTGACTCATAAAAGCAATGGCATCTTATCTGAGGCTTGCACCAACCTGAAAAACAATGTGGCTCCTTTAATTACATTTATTAATTAATTAACTTCCTTATTCAACAAACTCCTACCCTGCTGCAATCAAAGTGAGGTTTGGCAGTATATATATGTGCACAGACTTATTCTGAAGAAAGTATTCCAGAATCTGCACACCATGAGGGGAAAAAGTCTTCTTTCCTCTCCCCCACCTCACATAACTGAACATCTGTCAGATGGGAGAATCAAAGGGCCTTAGAAGCTGATTAAATTCTTCAAGAGGCTCAACAGGAAACAAGGATTCCTGAGATACCCTAGCTAGTCCTAGCCAACTTCTGGAATTGATCCAGGTTCCAAATCCACAGCCAGTAAAACAATACTAGTCCTTCTGATTGGCCCATTTTATCACTATATTGAATCTTGAAGGGGGACAGAACTCCAGAAGGTACCAAAGCCAAAAAATGACAGTTGATCTTTCTATTGTGTTCTGTTGCAGACCACAGGAATCAGACAGCTTTCCCTAACCTGTGCTTCCAGAAGGGCTACGACTACAATTCCTAGAAGGAGCTGTCAAACCAATTGATCTTAAGGTTCTAGATCAGAGAAAGCCATTTTGGTTTATAATCTGTGGATCTGATTGGGAATAATGTGACTTAACCAATATTGGGGAAAGGTGAGTAAAAATATTGGTTGGGGGTGGGGGGAATGGGAGACCAGACAAAAGTGAAAACTCAGCAGAATACTCAAGTAAGAAAAACTTCATTTCAAAAAATATGGTTTCTTGGCTTGACATGCGCTTGAGAGGGATCAACAGGAGGAAAAGCCATGAGGCAGGCAGATGTTTTTAAGCAACATCATGTCTGAGCATCCTGTTACTCAAAGCAGAATGCTATCAGACATGTTTCCCAATATTCCCAAGCTGCTTTCTGACAGATAATTCATGGTGGCAACAACAATTAAAAGAAAAAAAACCCAACAAGAGAATTAAAGAAACAGCAACAGAATATTTTCTTTGTTTGGGTTAGAAGAGGAGAGTTGCAGAACTCCTTTATCATCCCTGCCACAGTCAGGCTCCAAAATAGGGAATTTTCTGTTCCTGTTGCTTAATTATTCTTAGTAAAAATCTGGAAGAATAATTATTATTAGTAAAGAATCTAGCAAAGAATAATCAAACAATAGGAAGAGAAAATTACCCATTTGCTCTTTTTTGTGGTTAGATGGAGACCCTAGAACAATCAGGAAGTAATAAACAACTGCACTGCCAAATCATATCAACGAATGTGCTGTGTTGTAGTGGAAAAAACTGAAACAACACACAGGGCCAAACACAACTAGTCTTTATGAGCAGTCTGTCGAGACTGCTAAC
Source organism: Python bivittatus (assembly GCF_059951505.1). NCBI lineage: Eukaryota > Metazoa > Chordata > Lepidosauria > Squamata > Pythonidae > Python > Python bivittatus. The sequence continues at coordinate 43,529,392 of NW_028277098.1, read as the reverse complement.
AACACTCCATTCCACAACTATAGCCCTTTCAGACTGTGCTCCCCTGGGCCAAAAGGTGTTATTAACCCACAGCACTCCCTAGTATACATAAGAAAATATTCAGCCGGGGCCAGCATGTAACATCGTAGAACAACATCCCACACTTACTGTCATATTCCAAACAAGTTTCTACTGGCCTGAGTGCTTTTGAATGTAACTCATGGCTGCTTGTAAAATGACGTATCTTCTGAGAATGACAAATTAATACAGCCCACTGAAATGTTCAAGGAGCGCTTCTTATCTAGCAGGTACTTTCATACAGGCAAAATATTCCATATCCAGATATCATAAGAAGTTGCAGCTAGTTGCTCTAACCCCGACTGCCTCCACAGAAATGTAGAAAATTACATGCTTATAGAATTGTAATAGAAATGTTGTCTTTTGTGTAAGAGCTCTGAAAACTGTAATAATAGACAAAGGAGAAGCATCATCGTTTCTATCACAATAATACATGAAAGATAGTCAAAATCATTTATGAGAATATTTTCCACAGAACTACTGTTGCATGATCAGCTGAATGAAATAGTGTGGTGGGTTAGAGAATGATAGCTAAGCATGAGAACATTCACAATTGGTTAGATTAGATACCATAGTAGGGTTGAGGTGTTGAGGCAACAGACTTAGCATAAGGAATAAGCAGAATTTCTGAGACAGTCAGTCCAAATAAGCCATTTACTGTATTGTGTTATTGACCTGCTTCAAGGAAGATATTTTGTGGGAAGGAAAACAAAGGTTTCTAGGGGATAAAAATGAAAATTATGCCCAAAAGAAAAAATCTGTACAAGAAGGGTTAATTGTGTATGCTATTAGAAAAGGATTAGCAGACAAGATATGGTTGTCTTTGTTTTTTTTAAAGACATCTCAAATTCTTAAAAACAACAGCTCAGAATGATTGCTTATTTTTCCAATTTTGTTATGTGCTGATCCACATATTTTCAGATAACTATTAGACTTAAAAAATCATTCTGGCAATTGGAATATTGTAATGCTACAGGTTGTTGAGAGTCAGAGAACATACAGGTGTAAATACTACTACTACTACTACTACTACTACTACTACTACAGAGGGGCTAATTCTGGCTGCACAAGACCAAGTCTTAAAAACAAATGCATACAAAGCCAGAACTGAGAAGACAGCAACAGACAGCAAATGCCACCTCTGCAAAGAAGCTGAAGAAACAGAGGACCACCTAGTTAGCTGCTGCAAGAAGATCACACAGACTGACTACAAACAATGGCATGACAAAATAGCAACAACAGTGCATTGGAATAGCTGCAAGAAATACAATTTGCCTGTGAGCAAGAACTGGTGGGACCACAAAACAGACAAAGTAATAGAAAATGGAGAAGCTAAAGTGCTCTGGGACTTTAGAATTCAAACAGACAAGCACCTGCCACAAAGCACCGCAGACTTAACAATTGTTGATAAGAAACACAAAAAAGTCTGATTGTGGACACTGCAATACTGGAGACAGCAGAAGAGAAGAGAAAGAACTGGAGAAAATCACAAAATGTAAAGACCTGCAAATAGAAGTACGACGACTATGGCAAAAGAAAGCAAAGATAGTACCAATAATTATCGGTGCCTTAGGTGCAATCGCAAAACAACTGGAGTACCACTTGAAGACCATCGACATTGACAAAAATCACCATCAGTCAATTGCAAAAGGCAGCTTTACTTGGAACAGCTTACATCCTGCAACGATACCTTTAACACCATCAAACCACAACATTTGCCTCTCCCAGGTCCTTGGGAAGGACTCGATAGGTGGATAAAAATCCCAAATCCAGTCTAAACATCTGGTCGACTGTGTAACTAACCATAATAATAATAATAATAACAACAACAACAACACTTCCAGGACTTCACTAAGATGTGTACCATGTATGCTAACAAATGAAATGCAGCAGCTACTACACTTCGTCATATGCCATTGTGGCACCTGATACATGAAAGGAACTTCAGTGCAGATTGTGCCCTGGGCAAAACCGTAAACTGAAATGAAAAGCCACAGAACAAAAGCACATTCTCTCAGATCCTCTTTTACCTTAGAAATCAGGTTTTAACTAGTGTCAAGATATCTGATATTATCAAAACAAAACATTAAGAACTTGGGTACTCGGAAGTATGATTTTTATAAAAGAGAAGAGTGGGTTGTTCTTTATAATTTCTTGTTTTTAATATTATACATACTTTCAATGTGTTTCAAGATTTTGGAAGAATTAATAAAGGTTTAAAATTAGAGGTGTTCAGTTATAGCAAGAATCTTGACAATAAAAATTTGATTCAAGTTATATTTTACTTGAGCTATGGAATATTATCCTGGTCAAGGAATTGTTAGCATAGGCTAATTTGGTTGATCCATCTTTCTACTAGTTCAGGTTATTAGTTCAACTAGTTCATTAGGTAGCAACATCTGGTTGGCTTTGGGTTTAGAATGTAAGCAGAATAGGGCCTGCTTAATATTTGGGTGGGACAACTTCACAGATACTACAGCTGGGTTAAACTGGGAAGTTGGAAAAGAAGAGTAAAGCTTTGATATAATGTCGGGTCTTTCAAAGTGGGTTCCGTGGAACCTCAGAGTTCTACTAGAGCTTTGCCTTTTGATCAAGATTCTGGGATTCTTTTTCTTAAACTAATTGGTTCTGCGGCTTGAAAAATTTGAATACCCCTGATTTAGTAGACCAATTGTCCCATTTAACAGCATCTGTTCTTCCCAAACATCTGTTAAATGGGAAACTATGTTATTATGGCAATTCATATCATTTGTGTCAAACTTGTATGCAAATTACTACATCTGCATTAATTTGCGTCATCGGCATCATGTCATCATAATGCAAATGGCATAAATTGCTGCAAGTAAAGTAAATTTAAATTAAATGTTGTTTTAACTGCCTTATCCAGATTACTTTGTATACAATGGACTTGTCCATTATTTCAGCAAGTATTAGGTTCCTTGCATCCAAAGTCTGTTGAATGGGAGTCCATTGAACTGAGATTTCATTTGTAATGGCAAACCACTTCCATATTGTTGCCAAGAAAACTTCATGGACATCTCCACAAAGTTACCAGAAGTCCACTCCAGTGAAAGAGTTGTTACTTTAAAAACTCTGTATTAGCACCTATAATAGCCTTGAACGCCTTGTATCTATTGGGGCCTTTTCAGATGACTGAAGTCTTACTGCATAAAATTGTTATGCCTTTGCCCAAGATGCTACTATGATTACAATAAAATACCCAGCACTACACTAAAATACTTTTGTTACTACAAAAAGCAGCTCCAATATCATGTGGATGTTATCCTCCCACCATAGAGATGAATTTAAACTGAGGGTTATATAAAAATATGGAATGAGATATATTCAAGTTTGGATACTCTTTGTGATAGCAACCTACTGGGAATTCTGATAATTGCTCTAACCCAGCTGGACAAAATGAGATTGGCAAATTTGGCTCAAATTCTATCTAGATTATAGAGTCATGAATATTTAAGGATTCCTTTGTTTTTTCTTTGAAAATGAGTACCCCCCCAACACTTTTTGTCCGTTTCTTTAGTCAGTTCTCCTTACGTTGTGTTAGATAGCCACTAGAGGTCCCCGCGTGCTGCACTCGCAAGATGACTGCTCTTGCTCTCCTCTACCATGAAGGAAAGAAGACAAAGCTGGATTACAGGCTAGGTGAAAGTCTATTGATTTGTGTCTGTACTCTGCAGAGCTATTCCATATGCTGCAGTGAATAAAAGAGGCCTGCCAGATCCTGAGGCTGCAAAACAGAAATAGCAAGAGAACATGGCCTAATCATGGTGCTGCTCTTAGAGATGACTAATGACCCAAAAAATAGTCAGGAGCAACCAGGATTCCTCATTCCTAGCCAGGATATTCCCTCCACAGATGCTGTGTGGAGCACAGTGAATGAGCTACAGTGAAACCAGGTTATTCTACCATGCTTCTGGAAAGAAAAAATGATTAAGAGGTTTAATAATGTTATTCTTATTTGTAGTTTAGAATAAATAGAGATGCAGGCCTGGCATCAGCACATAACATGTTGGGACATTTAAGGAAACCTGATGGGATTAGCTCTTGGCTGTTTCTCAACTTGGGCTTGTGGCCAGTGACATAGATAGGTCTAAGCAGCGGTCCTTTCAGTAGCCACCATCTTTTGCCTTGTAGACTACCTTATGGACTTGACAAGGCCAGGAATTGAGAAGCTGAGCATCTGTTTTACAGCAATCCCTGGCATTATCAGATAAGCCTGTAAAAACCAAGTTCAGTGGCTGCCTCTACCACATCTCAAAGAATAGGGTTTGACCAGTAGCAACGTTGTGATGGTTTCAAATCACAAACCTTAAGGCAAGGCTGGGAAGTGCCATATCTACTATTATAAAATTATGTGACATGTGAAAAATGTGCATTTTCTCCCAACCTGATGCCCTCTGATTGGTCAGAATACAATTCCCAAAATTCTGAACAGTTGTCCCAACAAATTTGGAGGACATCAGGTTGCTCAACTATAAAATTTCAAAGTCTAGCCACACAGCAAGGATGCTAATGGTATGGATGATGGGAATTGCAGTTCAGCATGGCCTGAAAGCCATAGGCTCCCGGTCCTTGTTTTAGGAGCCGAACACATACAGGAGAGCCTTGATTACATCATCCTTTCTCACTCTTTAGTATATGGAGTCATCCAGTGAAATTGATTGGAAAAGGAAACAGAATTTATTTCAACAAGATGCAACCACCATAGCTTTAGAAGGATATTAGACAATTTCTTAGAGGACAAAGCTACCTTTGGCTATTACTTTCAGTTTATACCTCTGTATTCCATTTTCTGGGCAAGAATGGCAGGAGAAGGCTAGGTCATGTCCTCTTTTTGGGCTTCTGGTTGGCTGCTTTGGGAAATAGGATGCCAAATTAGACAGATCTTCAGTTCTTAGCTATGGAAACTCACTGGGTGATTTTGAACCAGTCATTCTCTCCCAGCTCAACCTATCTTATAGGGTTCCTTCTGTGGGGATAACATGAAGGGAGATCCATTTACGCTGCCTTGGACTCTTGGAGGAAAAGTGAGATACAGATCTTTATCTATTATCTGTCTGTCTGTCTGTCTGTCTGCCACTCTGTCTATCTATTAAACAATTTCCTGTACCTAGTCAATCTGCTTTCTTCTAAGGTGGAATGAGGAATAAAAGTTGGGCACTTCAAATTCTGTTGTGTGAATTTGTGCCTTTTCACATCATGACTAGAAGAAAGCGTGGAGCCGCAACTGCAAGTCTTAATTTATTTAAGTCTGGACTTCAGATGAACTGCAAATAAGGGCTTTTCCGCACTGCAGCCTTAAGCTGCTTGTCTCTCATTTGTAAATTGGCTGAAAATGAAGCCGGCTTAAGAAATCCTTTTCTGGAGATCAACCCCTTTCCTCTACTCGGGCCAGTGATGTCCTAATGATCTGTCGAAACAACATTTGTCATGGCCTCTCCTGGTGGATTCTCTTGGTTCTTTACCTCTCCTGGACTGGTAAAAAAAGAAACAGAAAGGAAAAAACCACAAAGTTTTTCCATTTCCCCCTGTGGTTTGGCCTTGAGAGGGAAAGAGGCAGGAGTCTTGTCAACTTCACCTGGTTAAAAAAATCCCTTCATCTTTTCACTTTCCCTCTATGAAAAAGTGAAGCCCAGCTTGTTACTGTTCTACTGTCCCTTGGGTTTAAAGAAAGAAAGAAAGAAAGAAAGAAAGAAAGAAAGAAAGAAAGAAAGAAAGAAAGAAAGAAAGAAAGAAAGAAAGAGGAAGAAGTGCTGTGGAAAGCAGAACCAAAGACACCATATACAACAGTGCCGGATTTAGACTTGGTAGGACCCTAAGCTTGGAGGTCCCTTGTTAAAAAGTTACACAGGAAGGTCTCACAAAGGCGTGTACCAAAACAGGACCTTGGGTTGCCACAAAAAAATTGAAAACACACACACACATGTGTGTGTGTGTCCTTTAATTATTTAATAGCAAGGTATTTAAAGTGAAAAATACAAATTATTTTCAAATGAATGCATTTACTGATTACATATTTATGATTTGGCTGGCTTGATCTTTCTCATAGATTATAATATAATATACCCTGGAAACAATACTTGAATGTAAATTCTAACCCCCCACCCCACCCCAATCTGAAATTTTGTGAGGCCCTGTGGATTGTAAGGCCCTAAGCTGTAGTTTATTCAGCTTATGCCTAAATCCGGCACTGGTACATAGGAACCAATTTGTCACCTACAATGGACACCTACCATGGAATAAAGTGTGGCTGACTTTCTCATGGGCTGCATGTGGGTAGAAGACAATGTCATGCATTCTTGACCTTGAGATATAATCAGTAGCCCTATTCACACTGGGGTAAGCTGATGGTGTGGATCAGTCCTATGTCTCTAGCACACAGTAAACCAGGTGAGTGTAATTGGCAGCTATGTCCAGGTACCATAAAGGTGGTAAAAATCATTGGGTGCTTCCACACAGGCTCTTTGCAGCAGTTCAGAATCAGGTCTGTATTTTCAAGTACTAGTTTAAAACAATGTAGCAATGAAATAAAGAACATAAAACCTTTTAACAGAAAGCAGAATTATTACATGAAAATAATAGAAAAACTGTGCCAAACAGCAACCAAATCAATTGTTCTGCTTAAATCATTGAAAACCAACCTAATTTCCTTGGAGAACACCTTTCACCACAGCCAGAGAGCCTCCTACCTGTGATATTGAAGGCAATATTTAACCATTGCAATCAGAAGATGTTGATGGGTGGCTTGAATATGCTGAGAAAGTGTAGTGTCTTATACTGTATCTTCTCTTATAGTTTCTTCTAGTCTTGAACATTTCTTCACATTATGTCACTGCTTTCTGATGTAAGTATACTGTATTTCATCTATGCCAACTCTTGGCAGTTTACACTCATGAAAATCATAGAAACATATTTGAAACATTGAATAAAATCAAGACAATAAAACTAAGGTAATGCAAGAAGGCAGCAGATGCAAATGAGTGCAATTGTGACATTTTACGTTTTGTGGAACTTTAGTACAACATCCACCTAACATTCTCATATATTTTATTGTAAGGCAGTCAAACAGAAGACAACTCTCACCACCACCATATCTTCTTCTCTATGACCATTCATTACAGAGTGTACTTGTCCTTCTTATCAAGCTAATACTAAAGTGGGTTTGGGAGGTGTTGGGATAAGAAAGCTGGGAAGGAGTCTGTGAGTTGATCTGGTGTGGTAGGAGTTGGGTGAAAAAGAGAGAATGTAGAGAGGAGTCTTTGAAACTAAATGAAAGAAAGAGACCTACAGACTTAAATGGTGTATGTAAATATAACTCCAACAAAGCCCCTTTCCGCCTTATAATTATTGGACTTAAAATCTGGCTTAACCCTTTGCCAGATAGCACTGAAGAGAACATTTCAATAGGTACCCTTGTGCTGTCATGTTACCATAAGAGCTTTGGAAAGTTGCTTAAGGTGGCATTTCACTTTCTGCAGCACTACGAAGATACGGGAGCCTTAATTTTCCAGCCATGATGAATAAAGAAAAAAGCAGCCATAAGATTGGCTAATGGGGACAGTTTTGTGATTTGTGTGAATTTTATACCCTTGAACCAATCACTTCATGTCAAAGGGAATGAATTAATTCCAGTTGCAATCTTGCCCAGAGTTAATTGGTCGAAAGGTTGCAAAGGCTCCTAGTTGTGCTGTTCCAACAATTGTTTCAGAATATGCACAGATACTTGCAAGTGTAATGAGTCACGCTTGCATTCATTTCTATAGATGGTATTCGTGGCTGCAAGTCTCTGTGAAGGTTTTCTAGATGGTAGATCTTTGACAAATGCAGAATGGCATTTCTGCTATTAGCTTCCTAAGTAAGGGTGGTGAGGTGAATTACTGTGATTACACTGACAGTATTACAGTCACAGGAAGAAGGAGAAGAAGTTGATAAAGCTCCTTTGGAGTTAAGAATATGAAGCCTATATTCATTAACTAAGAAAGAGGTCTTTACAACAGGTCATGAAGGGAGAGGCAAGCAGAATATGGAAGGAAAGGGAGAAAATTGATACAAATTGGGGCAGCAGGCTGCTAACCAGGGCAAAGTAGAGGGAACATGTGATGACTACATTAAAATATTTGACCTTGCTGCCAAGTGCTTATCAGGCACAACTTAAAGGGTTGGTATTAACCTTCATGCCCTAAAGAGCTTAAGGCTTATCTGAGGTTCTTCTGAACTAGATGCCCCCCCCCCATCCCCACATCAGAACCTCATTTATCTGGTACTCAAGAGACTGCCTTTTCCTGTGTTACTTCCAGGTTGCAAAATGGACTTCCTAAGATTTACATTTGGCCTCATGTGTTTTTTTTTTTCCCCAGTGTTTAGAAAAATGCAGCCATAACACATCTCATAGCCAGGCTTTTAATGTTTAATGGATGTTTGTATTAGCTTCTTAAATATTTTACTTTTTATAATTTGAATCTTATTTTATCATTAGCCATGATTAGAGAAGTGGTACATATATAAAAAAAATTCCCCTCTCACCCCTATGGGTGGTATGTGTCTTCCCCAATCTCAGCTCCTCCCCCAGAGGCCTGGGAATTTGAGGATTCTGTGCAGTATCTTAGCTGTTCCTAGCACTGCACTCTTCTGGACAGAGAGCTCTGATGTTGTTCCTAGGATCTGTTGGAGCCACTCTCCCAGCTTAGGAGTCACAGCCTGAGTGCTCCTACCAGCACTGGAACCACTTTGGCCTTTACTTTCCACATCCTCTCTAGTTCCTCCTTCAAGCCCTGGTACTTCTCCAGCTTCTCATATTCCTTCTTCTTGATGTTGCTGTCACTTGGCACTGCTACATCTATCACCACCGCTGTTTTCTGCTCTTATCTAATACCACAATGTCTGGTCGATTGGCAGTACCTGCCTGTCCATCAGGATCTGGAAGTGCCTCAGGATTTTAGCCCTGTTATTTTCCATGACCTTCTGTGGACTTTGGAGGGTCTAGCCCATACACTGTGCAGATGTTCCTGTATACAATGCCAGCTACAGTACTTGGTTGTGCCGTTCAGTGTATGCTGTTCCTGCCTGTATCTTACACCCTGCCACTATGTGTTGGACTATCTCTGAGGCCTCTTTGCACAATCTGCACCTTGGGTCTTGTCTAGTGTGGTAGACCCCTGCTTCTATGGATCTGGTGCTTAGTGCTTGTTCTTCTGCTGCCATGATCAATGCCTCAGCGCTGTCTTTTAGTCCAGTCCTTTCCAATCACTTCTGGCAGGAAAAGTGTAGTAGTTAGAGCACCACTCTTTGTTGTGGGAGACCAGGGTTCAAATTCCAGTTGGTACCTACCTTACCATTAGGGGTCCTTGGGCAAAGACCCCCTAATGCTTTACCTACCTACCTTGAATATGAGAGTGACATAAACTCAGTCATGCCAGCTTGGACCTTGCCCGGATTAACAAGGCCCGCACCAGATGTTGGGGGACCAGGACAATAAGTGGCCTACTGGAACAAACCATACATGAATGAGACAAGAGAACCGGAATTGATGGAATGCTACTACAACAGTAGGCCTAATGCGAAGGGTCTGCAGAGGTAGGCAGGAGAAGTGTTAAGGGGCTTTTGCCCAAGGACTTCTACTAGTAAGATAGTACCAGCTGGGGTTTGAACCCCGGTCTCCCACGTCAAAGGGCAGTGCTCTAATTACTACGCTATCCAGCTGCTTATTGTCCACTTCTCTAAGGCTTCATACACATACACATACACAGACACACACACAGACACAGACATACACACAAACACACACACATCAAATAGATGATGGATGGATGGATGGATGGATGGATGGATGGATGAATAGATAGATAGATAGATAGATAGATAGATAGATAGATAGATAGATAGATATATAGATAGATAGATAGATAATTAGCTGAAAGGTGATACTCATATACTTCAGAGTGGGACTTGAGGCCAGCAAATGACTGAGTGCAGGGAGAGTGCAAAGAGACTTGACTTTACACAGGAGGCCTGAATGAATGACCAGGAAGGACCGCTATTAGCCAGTCATAAAAAATGCAGTTGAGAGCAAAGGCAAGAGCGAGCAGATAAGTACTAACAAGAAAGAAATGTGACACCAACAGGATGCAAACCCTTGGTGGAAAAAGAGCACAACATTCCATAGCCTTTTCCTGCCCTGAAATGTTACTTCTGTTTAAAATTACATAAATCTCACCATCTGTGGTTCAAGTGTCTGGCTGGGAGATCGGAGGAGCTGCATGATGGAAAAGAAGGTCATAATCATCTACAGCTGAGATGAGCCTTTACCAGATGAAACTGAGAATGACCACGTTGTAAAGAATATTTGCAGCTTAAGCCAGAGCGACTAGATCTAAGCTGCAGATTTAAAGCTTTTTGTATCTCCTTACTGCTATCTAATCATTACCTGGTAGGCTTACTTAAGGTCCATTTACATGGACCAATTTAGATAACATGTGGTTGAGCTCTAGCACTCTAACCTCCATAGTTGCACATGTGAAATATTCTGTGCAGGGTCAGAGGCATTCAGCAATAAGAAAAGAGACCTCCAGTTCAGGATCAGGGGGAGGTTGTCTCAAGTTTCTGTGCTGGATGTAAGAATTTGGTTTCAGAACAACCTGGGGCCCAGTTCTAATGTGCCTTTCACATAATTAAGGACGGGGAGGCCAGAAGCCCAGAGACTATACAACCAATTTTTCACAGTACAGTACTGTAGTTTTTTAAAGCATTTTCCAAAATAATTTTTCTGAAAACTGTTTGATGTGAGAACTTTCAAAGACAACATTTGGGGAGAGTAAAATAACACCTAGGCACTGAAGCTGTTAAGGCTAATTCCCAAACTTTTTTCCCTTTCCTTTGCAGCCTGTCCTTTGCAGCATTGATTGATTTCTCCCTTCCACTTCAACCCATGTTCCTTTGCTGCATCTGTTATCCAACTGACAATTCACATACATGGCAGAGAGGCAGAAGATGACACAGGAGCGATTTCTCCCAGTGCTCTAGAAGAATTATTTCCTACTTCAGCCCTCACTGCTCCACCACACAGTCAACCTTCCTGCTGGCTATTTTTCTGGACATGGGTTTAGCTGTCTTCCAGAAGAGTGCTAGACCTGTGTTCAGAAATAGCCCAGCTGGTAGGCCACTAGGGCAGAACACTTCTGGGCTGACAACGTATTAGCTGGGCAACTTGAAAGACAGCCAAACCCTCCATCTTAGGCACTTGCCTACACTTGCATTCCGTCCCTCGTGAGACATTAAAGAGAATAATTCACCGTGTTTTTTCCCATCAACAGGTGAAGCTTGGTGGGAGGGAAAACAAAGCAGATGAAATCAGCAATTGCTTTCCATATCTTGGCCATAGAACCAGGGGTTTACCACCTTAGACAGGACCCAAGGTGCAGACTATGCAGAGACGTCTCAGAGGCAGTCCAACACATTCATCAAAACTGAAAGAACAGAACCACTCACTGGCCTTGTTACTGAGACAGCTTAAAGCTGTTGGGGCAGCAGAATTTATATGGTCATATTTTTCTGCTGATTCAAGGACTGGAGGAGTGCACCTTAAGGTGGCCATGAGGAAAAGCCCTTTGGGGGGGGGGACTTTAACAGACTTTCAGAATGAAAGCTCCAGCTCTTAGCTCCAGCATTCCTAGACATGACGTGCCTTCTGTGAAGTAATCAGTGTAACTTTTTCTTCTTCTTTGAGTTCTGCAAGGGTGATTGGTTTTAATCAGTCTGTAATTTTATTACTTATTATATTTATGTAGTACTTCTCACAACAAGCACAAAATTCTCTGCATGTTTTATCTTAACAACAATCCTTGAAGATGTGTTCAGTTTAGGGACAATTGCTGATTTGCACAACATGCTAGGTTACTGTTTAATTATGGTTTATTGGATAGACCATTGTTAATTGATTTCACACATTATATAATGCTATAAATCATGGTTTACAAACCACAAGTCTGGGTTTACACATGCTTCTACCGTGTCTTATAACTCAGTTCTTCAGGAAGCAGCAATTAATAATGAAATGAAGAGTAGGCTGAAACTGAGCAAGAGGCATGATGGGTTTGTAATTAAAACAGGTGCCTCAATGCTTAAGAAAATATTTGTGCACATTTCATTTTCATTATGCTGCCACCTCTTACACTGCTAACTGACATGTGACAGATTGGCCAGTGAATGTTTTGTTCAATCACAAAAAAACAGCATTTACACAACTAGTAAGTATTCGCACATGGCAGAAGAAAGATAATTATATCTTTTAAGAGGTCTTAATTGTCAATCCTTGTTTTTAGTCTCAAAGTGATAGTTATATTCATAGTAATTGACTAACCTTAAGAAGTGCATTATTGAAGTTAGTTTGGCCTTCTTTCCTAGGTCTGAATGTATATACACCAATGTTTCCTTAATGAAGCTTAACACAGTTGGCAAATATTTCCCTTATAAATCTGTCATTTACCAACAAGTTGGTCCAACAAACATTGACTCAGTGAAAACCCTGATAATAAAGTCTTCCTTTATGAGAAATAATGGACAGATTGTCTTTTTTTTAATCTGTTCCTTTTATCCACATGACTGCAAGTGTCAATAAATCTGCCTGCACAAAGTCTGAATAATACCATAGGATACTATACACTTCCCTAGTTGTTTTAAACAGATTTCTTTGTGAATATGGAACTCTGTTCGGTATATGCAAAATAATATCCAATCCCTGCATTTGTTTACTACTGCAGGGGTGCTCTTGGGAGGTCATAAAAAAGTTAAGATGGCAGTTGTGACTATGTGATGGAAGCTCTGCCTCTTTTAATGTATGTCATATGTATAACACACTCAAAAAGGGGCTTGAGGTTCAATCACATGGTCAGGACTACCATACTGACTTTTTTGACCCCCTCTCTCATACATTACGCTGCATAGATGTTTTCTCTCACAGCTTTGCAGAATTATGCTTATCCGTCTGAGCGCTAATAATAGGAACCAAAGTATTTCATGAACAAGTATCCTAGGGCTTGGGTTTAGCTGGATGGAGTCCCTTGTTGGATATGTTTTTGTCTGTGTTTTTGTATAGAGTGATGGGATCCCATCTTGTTTTGTGCTGTATTTTTAAAAAATATTTATTATATTCTGAACCACCTGCAGTTGACTTGGAGTTGGGCAGCATGAATTGAAATAAAATACATACATACATACATACATACATACATACATACATAACTTGATCAAGAAAGTTAAAACCTATGTTTCTTGGATGACTTTCAGTTTAATTTGCAACCCTATTCTGTCCATGTTTATCAAGAAATTAATACCACTAAGTTGACTGGGGTCTGCTCACAGTTACATGTGCATGCATTTGAAGCTAAATTCTAACTTGTGCAACTTTGAGGAATAATAGTTGAAATAGAATATGAGACCAAACCAGAAACACAAGAAGTGAACTGGAGGATAAAAAGTGAAGCACACGCTCAAGAGCTTCAATGTTAAAGGAAGATTAATAGGAATTTTAAATATGGAACAATCTGGAGATAATTTGAAAAAGACAAGGGAAATAGTGGCTGTAATGCTAATGCCTACCCTAATTCCATTCCCAGCCATGTTTGTGAATTTGGGTTTTTACTGTTGAGTTTTTCACAGAAGCACTGTGAACTCACTTTCATTTTAAAAACTGTAATGTGCATACATGAGTCAAAATTACATTAAGAGCCTTAGAAGCAGCTTGGATTATGTGTGTCAATCTGAGTCATGTGTGTAGGCTGGGATAAGTCATTTTGTTCCTTTGATGTTCATTATGGAAATGACTTCTATGTGTGCTCTTGAACAAAAACTGCAGAAGGAGATCTTCAGAATCTACTAATACTACAGTGCTTCTTGGCCTTTTGGTTAAATCAAGTCTAACAATTTAACAGCCGAAACAGAACATTGAACATGACAGTATTGTGAAACTGGAGTTTCTTATTCCGAATATTCAAGGAAGTTAAAAAAAAAAAAGATTATTATCTAAAGAATTATCTTCCATCCTGTACACAAACATTATTTTCAGATATATTTACATTGTAGCCAGAAAGCAAGTACTTTAGCAGGCTGAAAAAGATCTTGATGTGGCATCATAGCTACATGTAGAGCATCAAAAGAAAATTGGCTATTCTTCAAGCCTCGCATCCTCATCCTCTCTAATGTGAAAATTGTAATTTAAAAATACATTGAAGAAAGGTTGTTTGTACAAGGAAATAGAAATGGATAGCCAAATGAAATGATAATTAATATTGTACTGTAAAAGAAGTTTGATCCATCAAACAGTGCTCTCTTCTCTGTTACAGGTCATTTGTATAAGCTTTCCTACAAGTCCATTTGTATTTACATGTTCAATTCAATTCATTATGTTCTATCTCTGAAATTTTCAGCTGCACAGAATTTTCGGTGAGCAGAATGGGTAATTATGCCATTAGAAATCCAAATTGCCATTGGTTTCCCTTAGTAGGCCCAGAACAGTAGACATCAGAGATAGGAAACACTAGAAAGGATCATAATTCAACACTTCAGAAATAAAGCATTTGAAATGTTGGAATAGTTGTCTTTCTTGAGATGTTTCCAATCCTAGTGCTACCAGTCAAAAAGGAAGTCTGAGTCTATTCCATTTTGTTATGCTTAACGGACAGTTTTGCCAAAGGAAAAAAAAAGGAAATAGCAGGAGGAAACTATGGGGCAGTTACAGATGGAACAGTAATTATCTAATTATTCTTGGGGGGGGGCGTGCATATTAAGTGCTTTGTTTGGAAGCTTCTCTGGTCACTTGGTGAAATGACTGGCATAGAATGGCACCATGGATACCATCTCATTAGAATAGAGTGCACAATTCCAGAAAGGCTTGATGCAATACCCAGAATCCCCCTAAAAGTTAGCCCCAAATTGTAATTTCTAATTTCTAATATAACAGGAGGGGAAGTTATTCAATGCATACAGAGTACTCATAACCACTGCACTGAATTACTAATTCTAAAATAAATTTTAATTAGCATTCCATCTCTTTCATGCTAGAAAAACAAATGTAGTTTTTTTTCCTGGCCTCACCAATGTTTTGACTATAATTCCATTACTTTACTCAAAGGCCACGAGTGACCTTTGTTCAAATCAGATATAATCAGACAATTAGAAATGAACAATTAAATAAAGATGCTACTTATAGCTCATTTTTGATTCATAAAATTTGCCCAGGACAAGGTAATAGAATGAGAAGTCTTAATTTTATTAATTTATGATTATTTCCTGCTTTAGACAAAAGTATGCTAAGGTCCTGAAAAGGAATCTACATACTTGATCAGCACTTACCTCTTTCAGATGGCTTAATTTATATAAATTTAAATCAGGTTTAAGGAAATAACCCTAACTTTTACAAATCAAGAATCAGATCTGTCTTCTTTTGTTAACATTTTAAATAAAAGCAAAGTTTATATCATTAGGAAGTGTTTTATCTTTTTTATCTTCCAGAAAAGAAGTGAATGCTAGATTTGAATAATTTCAGAAGTGTTTTATTAAATTTCATAAACATATAATCTATACTTGTGACTTTTGAATCCAGGGTGTGAGACTGCAGCTCAAAGAAATAATTGGACAAGCAACAATGTATTGTTTATTATAAATATGTATTTTTAAAAGGCCAAAATTCCTATAAATGGCAAATACATACAGTGACAAAGATTAGTACTAGGGCAATGAGGAATACATAGGAAACAAATGGAAATACAATGAGAACATATAATGTATTGCTGATATAAAGACTTACGAATAGTATAATTTTGAGCAAAAATTCAGAGTTAAGATCCATGGTAGCAGAGAACCAGCCTTAGGGCTGTCATGTGGGCCTTGTATAATTCAAAACTGCACAGGCAATTATGGGAGCATCTTGGTTTGCCATGTTACATCACTAATCTGCAAGCTGCCCTGATTCCCAGTAGGCTTCCAAGTGCAATTCAAGGTGCGGGGTTTCACTTATAAAACCTGTCATGGTATGGAACCAGGTTATTTGCAGGATCACTTCTCTCCATTTGTTTTTGTCTGTCCCATTATATCTGACAGGGTTGGCATGTTCCAGGTCCCATCTATTAAACAGTGCCATCTGGTGGAACCCAGGAAGTGTGTCTTCTCTGTTGCAGTGCCTCTTCCCTGGAACACCATACCATGAGATTCATGGGGCCCTGACCCTGCTAGCATTTCATAACTGCTTGAAGACCTGGTTGTTCCCTTGAGCATGGAGTCTGGAGATTAGGTGAGCTCATCATTGTGATTTTGTTCTGTTTATGATTTGAGTTGAGTTGGCCGCCATGATTTCATTATTAATTGTGGTTTGTAATGTTTTTGTTTTTATTTGGTTTTAATCCCAGATGAACTGCTCAGAGTTGCAATTGTAAGATGGTCAGCTATATAAACTGAATGAATAAATAAATAAATACATACATACATACATACATAAATAAAAGCACTCAAATAGTACAGGAGTACAGGCACAGAGGCAGACTCCTATAATAAGACTAACCCAACAATAGCTATCACCATCAGAATCCCAGCAAGGATGCAGATGCTGATGAAGACAAAGTCACTGGTATCTTGGGCCTTGCTCTCATAGATATCTGCTACTCCTGCATCCTTTGGCTGAGACTCAACCAGGTTCTCAGCATAGTGGTTCGGTCTATAGGGATTAGAGCCAGAGATCAGATTCACAAGGGCCTCTTTCCTTTTAGGCTCACATTGCACTTCGTATTGATGAATATCCTCCTGGTTTCCATCTGAAAAGTCAATGTACAGAATGCTGACAATCACAGATGTGTTGTTTCTTTTCTAAAAGACAGAAGGAAAGAAGAGTTTTTAAAATTAAAAGTTTTATAACTGATGAATCACTTTCTTTTCTGTCCCAATAAAACTTCTAAAGTGAGGTGATCTTAGGTTGATTCTGGTATATAAAGCTTTGGATACGGTGAATTCTACAATATCAAATAAGGCCATTAGACCAAGCTGACGATGAGCTACAACAAGTGACAATTTGTGGCTTCCAGGATTCAATGATGGGTTGTGCTTTTGCAGTTCTAGGCAGGAAGCAAAACTGGATGCTTTTCGAGCCCTTGATGGGCTACCTGGCACAGCTTCCCAGATGCATTTGGCTTGAAGAATCATATAGCGTGCATACCTAAAAGAAGGCAGGTGGCAAGATGAGCATATTGATCTGGTATGTATTAACAAGACCTGTTTGGGCTTGGAGATTTGCCTTTCTAGGTTTCAGGTCCTTCAACAGTCTCAACACCAAGGCAAGGAATAGGATGATGCTATTAAACCTTAATGACACCCTACCTGTGACCAGGAATTCTGCCTTTGAGGCAATTGGGTGTGAATGTCTCTGTGTTAAGTTGGGCTATGGACAAGCTGGGTAATGTGTTGATATGATTGCCCTCAAGCTGCCTCTTTCTGTTAGCTGATTCCAGACAACCCTGATTTACCAAAAGAGTAAAGGGAGAAGAAGAAGCAGAAGAGGCACCTGGAGCACTGGCAGAGATGGGAATTGAATTTAACTGAATATGAGTATGAGCTCAAGTGTGAACCTACACTATGGTGATGAGGTAGGCAAAGACTTTGTCATCTTTGGTTCTTGATGGGGTTGCACTACCCCAGACAGACCTGGTGTGTAATTTGGGGGTTCTCCTGGACTCACAACTCCTGCTCAAAGAGCAGGTGACAGTCGTGGCCAGGAGGGCCTTTACACGACTTTGTGTCGTGCGGCAGTTACGCCCCTTCCTGGATCAGGGGGACCTCCGCACGGTCACTCATGCCCTGGTCACCTCTGGGTTGGACTACTGTAATGCGCTCTACATGGGGCTACCCTTGAAGAGTATCCGGAAGCTACAGCTGGTGCAGAATGCGGTGGCGCGGACAGTTCTTAATGTCCCTAGGAGGGCACATATAACATTGCTGTTGCGCGAACTGCATTGGTTACCGGTTTGTTTCCAGGTCCAATTCAAGGTGTTGGTCATCATCTTTAAAGCCCTTCATGGCATGGGACCAGGTTATCTGAGGAACCGCCTCGCCCTGGTCACTTCAGCCTGTCCCACTCGGTCCAGCAGAAGGGGCAGGTTGCAGACCCCACCGGTCAGGGAATTTCGATTGGTGGGGTCTAGGCAGAGAGCCTTTTCTGCTGCAGCGCCCGCCCTATGGAACATCCTGCCTCCTGAGGTCCGGTGTGCCCCCTCCCTCATGGCCTTCAGGAAAGGTATTAAATCCTGGCTTTGCCCGAAGGCCTGGGGGCCAGAGGGGGGCCCGCACCTGTGGAGATGGCTGGTGGGATGATGGGTTGCCCCCCCCCCAGCATCTTACAGGTTTTTATAGGGCCAGAATTAGAGGAGGTTTTTTAGGGCATTTTTAATACTGTATGTTTTTAAATTATTTATAGTTTTTAGCCATCTTGGAGAGAATTGTGTTTTTTCTTTTTCATTGTGAGCCGCCCAGAGTCACCTGTGGGGGATATAGGTGGCATACAAGCCAAATAAATAAATAAATAAATAAATAAATAAATAAATAAATAAATAAATAAAGCAAGCATCTTTACTTCTCCTTTTCTATTGTATTGGTGTGCCAGTTACAATCCTACCTGGTAAGTGAGGACCTCACAACGAGTCACAATCTTATCATGATTTGCCTAGACTACTGTAATGCTGTCTACATGGGATGTTTGAATATCACATAGTTGTTTTGGTTTTTAAAAAAGAAGAAGAAACTTTTAGGTATTAGTTGTGAATTATCGATGTTTTCCCAACAATTTGCATCCTTATTATTTTTTAGGAGGATTTCATATGGTTAATTTGACTGCTCCAGCCTTTTAACCTAATAGCCAGAAGACTAATCATTAGATATAATGTCTTTTTCAAGTTGAACTTTACAGATACATCCATGCAATTTTCTTAGATACAGTATAAAAGTGGTTGGCCATTGCTTTCTTCCAAGATGTTTTTTACTTCCTAGCTTACACACCTGGATTCTTGGAGATTTCCCACTCAAGTACTAATCAGGCCTGATCCAGTTAGCTTCCAAGGCCAAATGTCAGCTGCTGCTTCTGCCTGCTGAGAATAGCCATGATATGAGCTATCTAGAAATGAAATGTTATTTTCTCTTTTTCAGATACTGAATGCCCAGAAAAGTTGTTTAATCTCGGGTTTTAGTGTAATGCCTTCTCCTCAAAACCACATCCACAGATGTTAGAAATCTAAAACAACATTTCTTAAAAACTAGAGAGAAACATTTCAAACCTAAAGGACATTTTTTTGAATGTGACTTGTGGCCAAACTGATCATCATGAAGTGGGACATCCGTTATGACTTTTTTTAAAACTTAAAAATAGCAGCAGGAGATTGATGCCTTAATTGGACTGGGTAATGATTAGTGTCCCTGCCCAGACACTTCCTTTTTGGAAGCAGCTCATTGCCAGTGGACGATTTTCTCTCAATGCAAAGAAGCAGAATGTTCATTAGGACCTCAGTAGGGGTTAAGTTCCATTTCCCTGCCTGTTGTGATCCCAGAAATAAAAAAATTCCCATGCAGGTTAAATAAAAACATGGAAAGTTTGGCCCTCTATTTTTTTATTATATTATCTGAATATGTTTTAAATACAATGTGAACATCTGGAATTATTTTGCTTAGTAAACAGACTACAGTCTTCCATAAGAACTCATTCTTATCATCATGACTTCTTCCAAAAAAATATCAGTTTCTCAAACTATCAGCCAGAGAGTGGGAATGGGGTTCTGTCCTTGAAAGAAAGTAAGCCACAATCACATTTCTTATCTAATTTTACATAATATATAGGGTAGAGTGCAAGTACAGATAAAGAAGAGGAGAAGGAGGAGGAGGAAGAAGAAGAAGAGGAAGAAGAGGAAGAAGAAGAAGGAGATTACCAAACTCATATTATAATAAGGATAATAAATTCATCTTAGGCAAATAGGAAGAGTCAATATCCCCAGTGACTATGGCCTGGAATCCACTTGACCAAATGGAAGTGGTAAAGGTGAGTATCTGAGGCTGTTGCTTCCACAGGACATTGATTAAAACCATCCAGTCTGAGTCAGCAGAGAAGAAATGTTAAGGAGTTACAGGCATTAACAGAGGTTTACAGCAAAGATATTTTCATGTCATCAGCTATCATAACCCATAGATATATCTAGTGTCATAAAAAGGCAGCTCAACATTTCCCTTTATCTTCCTCTCTAAAATATCAGAGATTGAGTGTGTGCATGTGCATGTGTATGTGTAAGTGGGTGTAAAACTACCAGGACTATTTTGTGTGCTACTTTGAGTGAGTTCCATGGAAATATAGCAGAATATCTATATTAGATGATCCGATACATTAAACAAACATCTATATTAAATTATCTTTTCTTCAGTAATAATAATTTTCTACTTATTCTCTTAATTGTTCAATGATATGAGTCTGTTATTGTTAATCTTGTGAGTACAGTATGTTAGTTTTGCAGTTTCTAGTTATTTGTGCTGAGCAAGCAAAACAAACAGAGTGGCGAGAGGCGAGGAAGACTTCAGAGAAGAGGACTTTCCTCACCGAACCTCTGAAACATATTCAGCAGCAGATGCTGTCATGATCAAGATGTTACAGGAACAATGGACATTACTATGGCTTACATAGTATCACAGTTGCTGCTGTATATGGGACAAGGTAGACAGCTCCCTTCACCTTAGCTCAGCATTAGTAGGTAAAACTTTGGCCTTTCCACACAGATAACGTACTTGCGGTTCTGTGCCACAGGTTTCAAATCTTGCATGTATCCGAAAGGTCAAGCCAACCACTTGTGCAGGGCAGGATGGGACTCCTAAATAGATTTTATTTCGCTCCAGCTGGGCCAATGACTGTGTGGGGATTTGGATCTGAAACTCTGTCCTTGTGCAGCTGACATTCATAGGGACAACTACAGAAGGAGAAACAAAACAACGAAGGGATCTTCTCTGAATTTACAGACTCATAACAAATAGCCAGCAGCAATCTCCAGAGTTAATGAGCATGGCACAACACTATCTAAAAAGCTGATGATGTCCTCTGTTGTAATCTAAAGTCCTACACAGGCACCAAACCACTATTTGACCCAACTTTAGAGAAAATAAAACCAACTTGGTCTATCATGCATACAGCCTACCATACAGCTCTTGCTACAACTCGCCATATAGTCTCCCATAGATTCCAGTACTTGGGAATCTACCTGAAATACATCAAGCCAGAGAGTTTTCTACTGACATTAGATTCTCTGGTTGTGACTGGGTTGTGAAATTGATTAGGAAATGGGTTAGGATAAGGGTTGGGATCTCATGATCTCTACTTTCCCCAAGGAATTGGGGGGCAGCAAAAGATTGCAGTTGTTGTTTTTAAAAACCTGACCAAATGTACATACATCTGTGTATGTCTTCCCAGTCAGAATATGGAACTTAGAAAGAAGCATAGCAGCCCTGCTGTGCTACTGATCCTCAGAAATTATGATCATCCCCCTTAGCAGCGACAGCATTAAAAAATCTATGTATGATAGGAATTTTCCCCTGGTGTCTTCCCTTTCAGTTTAACTGACATGTGCGAAGCTAGCAAGGCTGCAGACCCACTCCTAGAAATATCATTGTATAAGGAAAGACATTCATACACATCCCTTCTTGGACAAAGCATAAGTAAATGAGCACAAAAACACTTTGCTCCATCTGTGAGAATTTCTCCAAAATTCTTTTAATCTCTGAAGGGATATCTAAAGCAAATTCTCTCCACCAAATGGAATGAGAGCTGGTACAAAGAAATACATAATGTTTAGTATTTGCCCAGCATTACTCCAAGCATGTGACCTTCCTAGTCATTTCTGTTGCTCATATAGTTTTAATACCCTTCTGCTCATGGTCCAAACCCAACACATACAGTACTGGGCTGTCTTGTTCATCCTGTGCTCCAGTTATCTTTATCCATCTTGCTATACTGGAAAAGCTAGTCTTCATTACTCCAAGATTTAAAGTAAGAAGGTTGTCTGCTTCTGTTCTGATATACTAGCAGCCAACTTAGAATACTCCACTGATGTGCCTAGTCCTAGAGGAAAGACAGCCCTTTCAAAAAAACTAGATTTAAAATGAAGTTGTATGAAAGAACTGGAATATTTCATCAGAGTTTAATTACCCTAATTGTCTGGCAATAAGTATTTATGACATATTTTTTTCAAACAGTGGGACACATTATGAAAAATAGGTACTGGCTGGAACTAAAGTAGGGCAAGACAAAATAAAAGATGAATGTTCTTTGTATAACAAACACAATACAGGTAGTTCTTGTTTAGCGACTGCCTTGTTTAGCAACCATTCACAATTACGATAGTGATGAAAAAATAATTTTATGACTAATCCTCTCATTTCTGACCTTCGCAGGTCTGTAAAGCAAAGGAAAGCTGAAATAAGATCATAAGCACAGTCACAGTTTCACTTAGTGACTGCTTCATTTAACAACCAGGTTACTGGTCCCAATTGTGGTCACTAAGCAAGGAGTACCTGTAGTAAAATTAGACATCATTATTGTTATTAGTACTTTGCAATAGATATAATATCAGGACTGAGTCTGAATTAATATAGAAAAATAAGAAAGCAAAAAACCCCCCACCAATCTGTGTAAGGATGGCGAGAGAACTACTATCTAGATCAGACAAGGAACATTTCTGAACAGAGATTAACAGTTGATCTGATGGAGTTTTATACCACTGGCAGCAATAACGTAAGCAGACCATCCACTTAAAGGCCTGAAGATGAGGGACCAAGAAGCCAGTCAGACTTAGAAATATGTCTAGAATTTGTCTAGAATGTATTTTGATAGAAGTTTTGCCAGTTGTGGGCTCTGCTGTTGCTGCAGTGTTGAGAACTGGCAACCACAAGAAGGTCAATGAAGTCCAAAGAGTCTCAAAAGACAAATCAGGCTGAACTTCACATAATGATCTGAATTAACCAACTAAATGTTTGGCTACAGAGTACTTGCTCACCAATGTTTCTAGAGATTAACACCACTGCCAGAGAGATTATATGTATGGAGCAGCTACATTTATATTGAAGCAGTGTTTGGAAAAGTTTATTTCCCTTTGTGATTGGAGTTCATCTTTCAACACACAGTGAGAAATCTTGATATAACTTCAGTCTGTGATCACACCCTAGCACCAGTTTAAATTTGGCAGTATCAAAAGGAAGGTGCATTTCTAATCTGCTATTCATTTTTTGTGATAGTAGGTCCAGGGCAAAGGAACAGTTAATGCTGAGCTGATGCCTTCTGCAAACACATAGCAGAAGGGGCTTGGACTAGTCCCTTTGTGAGTACAGAGGCAAGAAATGACCACATACTCCAGGACTTCATACTCCAGCTAGAGTCAGTTTGGTCACATTGGGAGTAACAGTTAGTAGTTCCCCATTTCTGGGAGGCAAGAACAAATAGCCTCCCTCTTGAAATCAGATTAGTCTCCTTTCCAGATTTCATTCAGAAAAATGTTTAAAAAGGAGCTCTTTCATACAGTGTGTACAGTTTGAGATGATGCCACTGAAGTGTGTATGTAGAAT
The DNA here is from genome assembly GCF_059951505.1 of Python bivittatus. Classification (NCBI taxonomy): domain Eukaryota; kingdom Metazoa; phylum Chordata; class Lepidosauria; order Squamata; family Pythonidae; genus Python; species Python bivittatus. Next base: position 43,505,701 of record NW_028277098.1, on the reverse strand, counting down.
AAATATGATCAAACATAATTCTTGTACAGAAATAAGGTGCAAATCCTGTCTTATACACTGGATATTTTAAACACCCTCAAAATACTAAGATTGCTGTATGTGTGGATGTAAAATTAGGACAGAAAAATAATAGACACTGAAAGTAGATGGTCCTGCCCATCTCAACCCAATTCTAAATATGCTAGAAAAATAAGGCAATCCAAGTAATGAAGTTGACTACATTTATGTTGAGTATCTCTGGAACTGCTCTCAGGGCCATAAAGCCACTGTTGGCTGGGCATTCTGCTGATGTGGGAAAAAAATCCACCCAATAATAATGCAATAAAATACTACAGTAAAAATAAAAGTGTATATGCTCAGCAAAATTGAAAATGCTCACAAAGATGCGGTTCCTGAAACAGTCAAGAAGGAGCTGAGTCAACACATTCTTGGCGACATAGAGTTGGGTGAAGGTGGGGAATTTTCCCACCAAAAAATTCAGATCTGGAATATTCCAAATGATACTTTTAAAAGGTTCTGATCCAAACTGGAGCTTTCTGATACCTTTAAGAGGTTGTTTATACATGTCAATGAAAAAAAAGTAAAAGTTGGCTGACACTTATAAACATGCAATGTATGAATTAGTTACTGTAGATTTCATTATCCCAAGTTCTGCGAGAGTTAGTTTCCATATAGCAGCATTTTGGAACCCTAGTGAGCTAATTATCTGCAAACTATTCTGCTTTTCTCTTGTTCCTCAAATTTTTATTTCATTCCACATAGTTTACCTGACAGTAGTCTTACCTCCAAAATATGCTACCAAGAAACCTCGGTTGGCTGTATTCCTGTCAGTGTGAAGGACCAACAGTAGCTTGTTTCTACTGGATATAATCGGAGATAGCATTTCTCTCCCACACCACTTTCCTAGCAGAGATGCTGTCTCAGTACCTCCATCAAACACAGCCAGATGGTCATAATCACAGCTGTCGGTCAAGCTGTTCCGCCCCTCAAGATCCAAGTCCAGGAAGAAGACTTTGATTCGATATCCTAGAGGCAGCTGGATGGTCCAGCGACACTTGATATTATTGGGGTAAGAGTGAGGATATTGGGGACTGGAGAAATTTCCTTTGACAGCCGTATATACCTCCTGACATGCACCTGGTTACAAGGGAAAAAGGAGTGGAATACAATGACAAGCAACTAAAACATTCATTTTATTTTGTAGGGCTACCTACAATTTTTTCCTTCAAACTCCGTCTTCTTCCTTCACTTCAGTGGGATTTTTTATGGTTTTCACTCTATTCAGACTTGGTTTGAAGCTATGATACAAGTGATACAAATGATACACCATTAAATCAGTGGCCTAACCTGAAAAATAGTTGGAACTGAAAAACTGGGCCAATATGAGCAGCTGATGGTGGGAAGCAGCTGTCTAAGTCTGTGATTGTCAGAAGCCAATGTCAGGGGAACTTTATGCTGTAGACCAGGACAAGTGGAGGTTGCTGACGCAGATTAAAGCTATATGATCTCTATCACAGCCTGCAACAATTTCCATAATGACAACTCCCACTGTTTTTAGTTTGGTCTAACACTGTCAGCTCTTCAAGGTAGACCAGACTAGGAAACCAAAGCATGCATGCTAATACTAGTTTTATTATAAGGTTACAGTAACAGAATCTTGCAAGTGTGAATGCACTTCCCCTCCCCGCCCTCTCCCTTTATCTTCATGAGAACTAGGGAGGATCTTGTCTAAGACACTTACTCAGGTTACAGTTCTGGCCCAGACTCAGATTTCTTTTATCTGACCATTGTCTTTGTTGTGGCTCTTCCTCCTGCTCCTCAAGGTTATTCCTTCTTCCCATTGCAAACACATATGTTGACTGATCTATGTAATGCTTTCATATAAGAACTGCCACTCTGGGCAGGGTATCCATGGAGGGGAGCGGTGGTCATAAAAGTCATGAAGGGAGTTGTAACCATGCAATCAAAGCCCATCCCTTTTCTAACAGGGGTCACAGCCACCAGCTGTGCTACTTCATTTTATGTAAAGCATTTTCAACATTTTTTTCCTTAAAAGGGTTTCAAAATGGCTGACAATAATTAATTAAAATGTAAAACACAGTTTAAATGAACAAACCTCATAGCAACAGAGATTAAAATAAGAAAGAAAAACAACAACACGTACTGTAAAACTGCTTCAAATTCATTTAAAATATTTCACCAAAAGCCTCTCCCCAGAGAAGATTTTTTGCACTGTGGCAAAAGGCCATTAAAGTGATGGTAAGGTAGGCTTCCCTGGGGAGGAATTTTAAAATCTGCAGGACAGAAAATAACACAATCTCTCCACTGCCCCTTTGGCCTAAACCAGTTGGTAGTTCAGTTGCTGTGATGTTCAAAAAGGCCTCTCTTTAACATCTTTATACATAAGACAGGCTCATAACAGAGAAGATAGTCTGGAAGGCCATCAACAACAGCCTTTTCAATTAAGTCAAAGCAAATGCCCTGATAGTGTTATTTCCCACATGGCTGCATCTTCTGTGCACAGGAAAAGCTGTGCCTAAGCCCCACAATACAGTTCTCTTCTAGTCAAAGGGAAACTAGTTACAGCTTATCTTTCTGGTCAACCAAATTTCCTTAAGCAAGGAGCTGATATTTTTTTAAAAACAAAGGGGGAAAAACATAGTTTTTGGTTGCCCAAGGTTATATTCCTCCATTTCTGTGCTTCCTCACTCCCTCTCCCTCAAATGCTTGTATTGGCTGCTTCTCATAATTCTCATGTTCCTAGGATTTTTACTCATATTTTTTGTGGTCAACATCTCTTCTGAATATATATCTATGTGCCAAGCTATGTGCTAAGCTGATCTAAGGCTTAGGTTCTCCAGAATATAGTAAATAATGTGGGAGTACACTCAGAAAAAAATATTCAACATACAGAAATGACGATAACTTCATCAGATCTAAATGTACAGTAGAGTTAGTCATGTTGCCTTAGCTAACATTGGGGAGCCTACTATTAAGAACACATGGAAGACTTAAGATCCATTAAGAAGGCTGCAAAACTTTGAATAAAGGAGTATTAATCCATTTGTTGTCTTTAGAATGATGAGGCTCTCTCTGTCTCTTTCAATGTAAGCAGAATCTCATATTCTGAACAAAGAATAGTGGATATCTGTCGTCGCATTTATTTTCCAAGAGGATGCCAACAAATCCTTTCATACGTTGGTATCATAATACTCATAAATATCAATCTTTGTACCATACCTGAAAAGAAATATGCCTTGAAGCCTTTGTTAGCAATGTTAAAGTCTGATTTGAAAACAACCAGCAGTTCATATGCAGAAGATACCACCTCTGGAGGTTTCATGTTTCCACAGTGGTGACTGAGAAGTCCATCTCCCATTGTGGGCCCATCAAAGATGGCCACATAATCAAAATTACACTGCTCACTCTGTTCCATCTGGAAGTCAACAAAAATCAGTTTGATGACAGAACTGGAAGTTCCCTGGATGACCCAATGGCACTCAGCATTGTTGGGATAATTCTCTGGGTAATCAGGGCTTGTGATTGATCCAGACAATCCCGTGAGCACACCCCCACAAACATCTGGAAGCAAGAAAGTACAATGTATATTAAAATAAACACACAAAGATAGGAATAAGAAAAGTTCATATTTGAATTCCAGGTGCATTCCTCTGCACCACAGAAAATAATCGTAACAAGGCAAGGAAATACTGGAGTAGTACAGAAAACAAGGAGTGTTATGCATGGGAGGTAATAAACAGGAGTGGTTTGCATGTGTATGTGCATATAAAAATATAAATATATGAGGCTGAATGTGATAAATAGAATTAGTGAGGGGTAGGAACCAGAACCCAATTAATTGTCCAGATTATGGACAGCCTGGAAGATTTAATATATTCAAGAAAGGATGTGCTAGTTGATAAAGTTTGAGAAGCACTGGATGATGAGGTGCTTAGTCACCATCATTTTACAATGAAAAATACTATTAACTAAAAATTTGTTATGGCATTCATGCAACACAAATAAAGACATACTATTAACCCAAAATGCAGCCTGGCTAAAATAAATTCCTATCTTCAGATTGTTTACTCTGGAGTAGTCTTAGTGAAGTCAGTAAGCTTTCTTTCTGCATCATTAATGGTTTGGAGATTACAGCCTGCGTTTCAACTGTTGGATCATTTCTGCTTTCAATTACAGTGAGGCAATAAGGAAGAAGCAATAAAACTATAGCAGGAGGGAGAATAACCCCTGAAATGCTTTCCTGCTGATTCTGGCCCCTGAGAGGAAAAGTATCCTATGTGACTCCTGGATCTTTGGATCAGGAAATACCTTTGAGATGAATGAATGAATGAATGAATGAATGAATGAATGAATGAATGAATGAATGAATGAATGAATATATATATATAAATCCCCTCTCACCTCTATGGATGGTATGTGTCTTCCTCAATCTTGGGCCCTCTACCAGAGGCTTGGGAGTTTGAGGGTTCTGTGCAGTAAAGCTCTGATGTTCCTGGGATCTGTTGGAGCCACTCTCTGAGCTTAGAAATCACAGCCCCAAGTGCTCCTAGCACCACTGGGTCCACTTTGGCCTTTACTTTCTACATCCTCTCTAGTTCCTCCTTCAGGCCCTGGTACTTCTCCAGCTTCTCATATTCCTTCTTCCTGATGTTGCTGTCACTTGGCATGGCTACATCTATCACCACTGTTGTCTTCTGGTCCTTGTCTACTACCATGTCTGGTTGATTGGTCAGTACCTGCCTGTCCATCTGGATTTGGAAGTGCCACAGGATCTTAGCCCTGTTATTCTCCACCATCTTCTGTGGAACCTCCCATCTGAACTTGGGAGGTCTAGCCCATACGCTGTGCAGATGTTCCTGTACACAATGCCAGCTACTTGGTTGTGCCGTTCAGTATATGCTGTTCCTGCCTGCATCTTACACCCTGCCACTATGTGTTGGACTATCTTGGAGGCCTCTCTGCACAGTCTGCACCTTGGGTCCTGTCTAGTGTGGTAGAGCCCTGCTTCTAAAGATATGGTGCTTAGTGTCTGTTCTTGTGCTGCTATGATCAATGCCTCAGTGCTGTCTTTTAGTCCAGCCCTTTCCAGCCACTGATAGGATTTCCCAATGTCAGCCACCTCAGCTATCTGTCGATGGTACATCCCATGCAGGGGCTTGTCTTGGCATGGTACTTCCTCCATTTGAACTTCCTCCCATGTCTGCTGCTGCCTCAGGCATTCTCTCAGCAGCTCCTCTTTGGGTGCCATCTTACTGATATACTCCTGGATGTTCTGGGTTTCATTCAGGATAGTGGTTTTAACACCCACCAGACCCTGCCCACCCTCTTTCTGGCTGGTGTACAGTCTCTGAGTGTGGGATGTGGGTGGGCATACTTGTTGATGGCATGGATGTTGTTCTTCCCATTCAGCTAGCTCTTCAGGACATGTCTTATCCTTTGGTGGTACTTGGATGTTGCTGCCTTCCTTGCCTCCTCATCATGGTTCCCATGTGACTGTGAGATAACAAGGTACTTGTAGCTGCTCTGTATGTCTGCTATGTGGCCTGCTGGTAGTTCCATTCCATCATTCTTAACTACCTCAACATTCTTTACTACCATCTGGCCACACTTATCCAGTTCGAATGACATCGCAATGTCCTCACTGTAGATCCATGTCAGGTGGATCAGCAAGTTGATGTCTCATTCATCCTTAGCATACAGCTTGATGTCATCCATGCAGAGGAGGTGGCTGATGGTGGCTGACTCCTGAACTTGTATCGTATCCAGCCCTTGTGATTATCTGGCTAAGGGGTTCAAGCCTATGCAGAACAGCAGTGGGAACAGCGCATCACCTTGGTATATACTGCACTTGATGGTCACTAGTGTGAGGTCTCTGGAGTTGACTTCCAGTGTTGTCTTCCACAGTCCCATTCAGTTCTTGAGGAAGGTCATTAGTGTCCTGTTGACTTTGTATAGCGCCAGGTATTCACAGATCCATGTGTATGGCATTGAGCCGTAGGCTTTCCTGTAGTCAATCCAGGCTGTGCTCAGATTGGTCTGTCCAGACCTTGAGTCTTGGATGACTGCTCTATCTATGAGCAACTGGTGTTTTGAGCCTCTGGTGTTTTTCCCAATGCCCTTCTGAGCTGTGCTCATGTACTGGCCCATACTATAGCTTGGCAGCTATGATGCCTGATAGGACTTTCCATGTTGTGGGGAGGCAGGTTATTGGTTGATAGTTCAATGGTGCTGTTCCCTTGTGGGGGTCTTTCATGATCAGCACTGTCCCTCTTTGTTAGTCAGTCTGGGTGGGAGCCTGCTGCTAGCAGCTGGTTCATCTGTGCTGCTAGGCATTCATGCACTGCTGTTAGTTTCTTTAGCCAGTAGGTGTGGATCATGTCCAGGCCAGGTGCTGTCCAATTCTTCATGTTCTTGACCTGCTGTTGGATGTTTGCTACTATGATGATGACTGGTTCCTGTTCTGGGAGATTGCTGTGGTCCACTTTCAGGTCCTTCAGCCACTTTGCACTGCTATGTATCTTTCTCCCATATGTTCCTCCAGTACTGTCCAATTTCTGCTGTTGGTGGCTCTGCTATTACTGTGTTGTTGCACTGCAGTTGGGAGTACACCTTGGATGGTTCTTTGGAGAATAGGGCATTTATCTTCTTGGCCTCTGCTTCTCTAGTGTATCTCCTTAGCCTGGCAGCCAGTGCTATGAGCCTTTGTTTAGCAGTCTCTAGGACTTCAGATAGAGTAGGGCCACTGTATTTTTTCAGTAGCTGAGTCTTATCCTTAATCTCCACACCAGCTGACTAACCTCTCTGAGTTGCCTTGATCTTAGCCTCCAACCTCATTTTCCAGGAGGGGTATATACTGCTGTACTTCTTGATTGTGTAGCCAAGCATCTCAAGGATTACAGCAGCTGTAGTGTATACCAATTCATTAGTTTGACTTACGGATTGTCGTGAGGACTCTATTGGCATCTTCTAGCATGCTATCTGGTGGTACTTCTCCACTGAGCCTTGGTAATCAGTTTTGAGGGTTGACTGTAGCTAGTTTATCTATGATCTTATGCCTCATATTAGCTGCTGTGCTCTGTAATGGAGGGAGTGGCAGTGAGATTTTAGCTTCAGATGTTGGCTGCACATGCAGTTGTTCTTCCATGTCTTCTTGAGTCCAGGATGTAATGTGTAGTTGGTCTATCTCATGTTGTGAGAGCAGCTTCCTCTTCACTATGTTGAAGCATTGGGTAACTAGCTGTTTCTCAGTTAGTGTGGATGTAGGTCTTCTGTCCATCCATAGTTCCCTCATATGTTTCATATATCCCCTCTCATTAGGTCTACTGTTGTAGTAGCATTCCATCAAGTCCAGGTTCTCTTGTCTCATCCATGTATGGTTTGTTCCAGTAGGCCACTTATTGTCAGATTGTCCTGGTTCCCCAACATCTGATGCGGACCTTGTTAATCCAGGCAATGTCCAAGCCAGCATAACTCTCTTAGTTCATGTCACTCTCATATTCGAGGTAAGCAGGTGAAACGTTAGGGGGTCTTTGCCCAAGGACCCTTACTGGTAAGGTTGGTACCAGCCAGGATTCAAACCCCATTCTCCCATGTCAAAGCCTGGTACTCTAAGCACTACACTATCCAGCTGCGTGTGTGTGTGTGTGTGTGTGTGTGTGTGTGCAGTCTGAGTGCACTACTTTTAAAGAAATCATTAAGAGTTTGCATTTTGCATTATAATATCTGATGATCCCATGATGCCATTTCTTGAACTTTATCAGAGTTTAATATAAAATGGTAACTGCTTTTAAGGGAAGTTTGAGCACGATTTTGAAAGCAGTTGAGACTCCAAAAATGACTGGCAAGTTCCAGAAACAGTTCCTGCTCGGCTGTAAAACCAGTGAAGTGATTTTGCCAGTTAGCCAGTTTCATTCTAGGGTGAGGATTTCAGAGTAGGCTTGCTGCCTGAGCAGTTCCAAAATAGCTAATACACATCATGAAACTTTAATGAGGTGTCATATTACATGTATTTATTAAATTATATCCTGCCTTTTATTCAGGAACTCATATCATCCTCTTTGTCCCCCAACTGCTCTATAGGGTAGGTTGAGCTGAGAGAGACTGGCCCAAAGTCACCCAGGAAGCTTCTGGGGCTGAGGATAGATTTGAACCTGTTCCTCTTCAGGTCAGTCCAACATTTTAATTTCTGCATTACCATGGCACAGAATAAACAATGTTTAAATGGATATTCTGAAATACATGGCATTTATTTAATATTTTTACATACAGCCTTTTTAAGCAAGTTGTTTCTAGAATTCAAAGACTATGTGCAAACCACTTGAGTTATCTCTAAGTTCTATAAAGATGAATGGAATAAAGTAGTATCTCTTGTTGATTTCAAGGAGAATATAAATATCTTCGTCTGAAAAAGATGGCAGGTTATTTTCTAGATGTTTTTGGTGGTTATGGTACATCTCCCCAAAGGCCAAAGGAAAAGAACAAACTGCATTCTTATTAGACTAAAATGAACTGTATTTGAGGCTAAATAAGGAACACTTTTTTGAAATACAGAAGAGTAGCAAACTGTACCTGGAATTGTGGCAAGTTGCACCAATTCTACAAGAAGAACTGAAAGCACCAAACCAAAAGAATTATAGTGCAGTGAGCTGAACATACTGTTAGTTTATCAAAAGCAGAAATTTCCTAAGCACAAGTATTAAACGTAGCTAGGCAAGAGATTTCATATTGCCTGTCAATCATAAAAGCAAGTGTGCACACTCTTGTTTATTTACTTCTACAAGGGTTAGGCACATCTCCAGGAGATGTACATTTAAAACACAGATTAAAAAAGGATATCTTGGAATGGCAGTTCTCCAGGGCCACAGCTTTGTCACTCTGACATAGAATTGCCATTTTATTGTCACAACCTTGTGTTTCTACTTCTGCATGCTTTTTAGTCCATATCTCTGTGAACATCCAACAACTTCTTGCCTTGCTTCCCTTCCCCACTATACTATGTGATTAGGCCTGTTTTCTCCCTGTACGGCAAGGCATTATTGGGTGTATCCTTTCTAATCATTTTGCCTGCTCTTTCCATTGACATGTCTTTGCTTTTCCATTTGTTTGTTCTTGGGATTAGCATGCTTTACAGAGTATACCCATCACTCTAGTCATAGCTTGCTTTAATAACCATGAAATAAATCACAGTGGTCAGGTTTATACAATACTTGAAGCATAACCTATGATTTGCAAACCACGATGGCCAGGTTCACACCTCACACAAAGTTAGAATCAAACTAACCACATTATGTCTTAGAAAGATGTGTGTGCCAGAAGCTGGGTTTATGTATCACTCTAAGCATTAATGTGGTTGACTTGGTTTGGACTTATAAAGATCCGTGAACAGTTAGCAAATCAGTTTGCTTATACATTTTCTATCCTGCTTTACCATTACAAAAAATTCCACAGTGGGGCCTTAATGTATTGCCTGAAGTTGCTTCATCTCTATCTTTGTAGAAACTTACTGCTCCTCAAAGACCCTATGTCTGCACGGTGATACTGGTTCCATTGGCATATGATGTAGTAACTCTTTCAAGAAAACCAAGTTGAAAACAATTCTGACCTTTCTGGTAAACTGCAGAGAATCCTTGGCTGGCCACATGGTTATCTGAGTGAAATATTACAGTCATGATATTCCAGGATGATGTAAATGGTGGAGGAAAACTTGTGCCACAAAATTTACCAAGGACATTTCCTTGGTCTTCAGAAACCCCATTAAAGATCTTGATGTAATCAAATGCACAGTTATCATGATATTCCAGGTCAAAATGATGAAAAGTGAGCAGAACAGAGGATCCTTCTGTTACCACTATGAGCCATGTACAATCTGTATTATAAGGATAGAGTCCTGGGAAATTTGGGCTTGAAATATTGCCATATGGTGCTGATAGAAGTCCACCACATTTAATGCCTACAGAAAATATCAACATTTGAAGAATAACAGATTAGAAACTAGAATAGCCCATATTCTAGATTTTGTCCCCTCTTGTTCTATAAGTTTGTTAAAAGGCCTGGCTAACTGGTATTCCCAAATAGTTTCCCATTCCCAAACTAACCAGGGTTAGGGTTAAAGGCCTGACTTTGATTATTAATTTTCAAGATAAAACTTGAGCTGGTGGATTTGTGATTATTTAATTCTCTTTAGATCACGCAGACCAGGGATAGACCAATTTTTTAGGACTGAGACTACACTTTTTTGCCTTTTCATAAAGGCATGATGTCCTCAAAGTGGGCTAAAATGGGCTCATTTTGAAGCTTTTTAAGGAATTCTGTGGGGGTCTGCAAGATTCAAGGTAGTCATTTTATTAATTACAATTCAGAATATATGACCTGACCTTACTGGGAGAATCTGGAGCTGTAAAATGGGTACTTAAAGGCCCCATGCAGACTGTGCATAATGAGGTTATATTTCTTACAAATACCCTTCTATTGCTTATCTAAAACTCATATGACCATTTTTACTTGTTGAAGTCAATTGATACATATTTAATCAACCTTGGGAATAGTTTTGATATGTGCCCAGATAAATGACTAAAGATACTAAACATACCATAGTGTAATGATCTTGTCAAGCATATTATATGTTTTGTAAGAACAATAATCCTTCAAGAATTTGGGGGACTTGGCTGACTAAAAAGAAAATCTAAATAAAATTGGGTAAAATTGGGTAACATCTACAGCAATAGACAGATACTTTAGTCTGTGTAGGTTTATTGTTGATATATATATATATATATGATATGGGTACAAGTTCAAGAGTGGAATCACCATCAGCCACCTCCTCTACATGGGTGACATCAAGCTGTATGCTAAGAGTGAACGAGACATCGACTCACTGATCCACCTGACACGGATCTACAGCAAGGACATTGGGATGCCATTCGGACTGGAGAAGTGTGGCAGGATGATAATAAAGAGAGGGAAGGTAGTTAAGACCGATGGAGTGGAACTACCAGTGGGCCACATAGCAGACATAGAGACCAGCTATAAATACCTTGGTGTCCCACAGTCACATGGGAACCATGAGGAGGAGGCAAGGAAGACAGCAACATCCAAGTACCACCAAAGGATAAGACAGGTCCTGAAGAGCCAGCTCGATAGGAAGAACATGATCCATGCCATCAACATGTATACCCTGCCAGTCATCAGATACCCTGCCAGTGTAGTGAGCTGGCCAAAGGAAGACATGGAGGCTCCTCACAATGTACGGTGGTTTCCACCCCAAGTCCAACACCCAGAGATTGTACACCAGCCACAAAGAGGGTGGGTGGGGTCTGATGAGTGTCAAAGCCACTGTCCTGGATGAAACCCGGAGCATCCAGGAGTACATCAGTAAGATGGCATCCAAAGAGGAGCTGCTGAGAGAATGCCTGAGGCAGCAGCAGACATGGGAGGAAGTTCAAATGGAGGAAGTACCATGCCAAGACAAGCCCCTGCATGGGATGTACCATTGACAGATAGCTGAGGTGGCTGACACTGGGAAATCCTATCAGTAGCTGGAAAGGGCTGGACTAAAAGACAGCACTGAGGCATTGATCATAGCAGCACAAGAACAGACACTAAGCACCATATCTTTAGAAGCAGGGCTCTACCACACTAGACAGGACCCAAGGTGCAGACTGTGCAGAGAGGCCTCCAAGATAGTCCAACACATAGTGGCAGGGTGTAAGATGCAGGCAGGAACAGCATATACTGAACGGCACAACCAAGTAGCTGGCATTGTGTACAGGAACATCTGCACAGCGTATGGGCTAGACCCCCCAAGTCCAGATGGGAGATTCCACAGAAGGTCATGGAGAATAACAGGGCTAAGATCCTGTGGCACTTCCAGATCCAGACTGACAGGCAAGTACTGGCCAATCAACCAGACATCGTGGTGGTAGACAAAGACCAGAAGACAGCAGTAGTGATAGATGTAGCAGTGCCAAGTGACAGCAACATCAGGAAGAAGGAATATGAGAAGCTGGAGAAGTACCAGGGCCTGAAGGAGGAACTAGAGAGGATGTAGAAAGTAAAGGCCAAAGTAGTCCCAGTGGTGCTAAGAGCACTTGGGGCTGTGATTTCTAAGCTCAGAGAGTGGCTCCAACAGATCCCAGGAACAACATCAGCGCTCTCTGTCCAGAACAGTGCAGTGCTAGGAACAGCAAAGATACTGTGCAGAACCCTCAAACTCCCAGGCCTCTGTAGAGGACCCAAGATTGAGGAAGACACAAAGCACCCATAGGGGTGAGAGGGGAATTTTTTTTTTAATATATATAATCTCTTAGAAAGATGTGTGTGCCAAAAGCTGGGTTTATGCATCACTCTAAGCATTAATGTGGTTGACTTGGTTTGGGCGTATATATATAATGTAAACAACAAGTAATTTAGTTATGGCAGTCAAAATGATAATTGCATTTCTAGGCTTAACCATTAGTCCAATAATAGACTATATCCTCAATATGTGTTTACATCCCTAACATTTCTTGAAATTGCCCACTAGACTGCAAGTTTTGTTTGCAGTGTGCACAAAAGAGCCATATACATGTTTAATTAGAAATGAGTCTGACTAAGTTCAGTAGGACTTTACCCAGGAAGATTTGCTATGATTGCAGCCATAAAAGTACTCATATGCAGGTCAAGTGTTTCCTTCTAGTGCCATTAAATAATTGTATCTTCTTTGATTCTAAACTTTTGGCAGCAATTACATGAAATCTAAAAAACAAATTAACTATTAGACTCCAATATACTCTTATGCTTTTTATTTTTTAACGGTATAGCTCAGTTCTCATTAAAAATTTATTCAACAAATATAGAAATTGTGGGGGGTTTTCCATGCTAAAGTGTAGAACAAGAGGGCTCTGTTTATCAAATCTCCCTCTGGATCTGGGCTTCATGTCACAGTAGACTGTCTTCAGACTGACCTGGACTAGAGTGAATCATTTCTAGAGCTCTAGATTGGGCTTATAGAAAAGATGGTCTCTCACACTCCTAGGGCATGTCCTACATATTCTGCAACAAGGACAGATAAAAAAATTATTTCAGCTTTTCTGCAACATCATTCACTTCTCTTCGAATTTTCATTATTCAGTAGACCAACTGCCTGATAGTTTCCTGTGTCAGAGTAATATTATTGGTCTTTAATGTTGTGTCTCAAATTCTTCTTCATTGCTTACGTTATGATCCACTTGCGTTTCATTTTGCCACTGGCATTTGTTTTCACTTGAATAGGAATTTAATTTTCTGGAAAAAGCCTTCTTGCCTATCATAACAATGTGGATACAACTCCTCTTGGATTTATTTGCACCTATCATGATCTGTAATTTACAACATTTTACTACTGTGGTTTTAACTCCTAAGCATTTTGCAAAGATTTGATTTCAGTCTACTTTTTCACTTCTTGATTTCAGTGTGCTTTTTGCCCAAATTATTATTTTTTTGTTTCCCTTCTGAAGTCAAATGCAACTGTCCTCACCACTATAATTATCCACTCCAGTATAACTGAATTTAATAGAACTGTGGTAAATCAGTTCAACAACATTTAAGTCTTACATTGTGTTCTAAAATTTCATAGTTACTTTCTCTATGATTGTGTCCATAACCAACAGACATTATTTCTTTTTCTTCATCAGAACATGCATTTAGCATGCCTATGTGAGAACAATTAAACTCACCTATTATTACAAGACTTCGAATATCTCAGTGGTTTCCTTATTATTCCTTATTCTTTCTATGTAAATTAAAAGATTCCAAATTAGAAAGAAATCTTATTTGATTCTCAGTTTCATAGGTGTGTTTCTCCAGGACATTATGTTCTCTGACTTTATGCAACTATTCATTCTCTATGGAAAACATAATTTTAAAATTGTATTTTTCTAGTTTCTCTCTTTCTTGCTTTGTGTTATATTTCCAATTCTGATTGCCATTCCGAAAAATGCCCTGTCCATTGTTGAAAATGGAGAAGGAGATTAGAAATGGATTCTTATGTCATAGCATGTTCATAGGAGGGGTGGGGGGACATTATTAAGATTCTGGTATCAGACCATTTAATTCTAAATTGGTAGATGAAATGTGATAAATCTGTAAGAAGATTAACCCACTTTATATATTAATTTAAAATGTCGTAAGAGATTATTTTACTACTTGTTATTAATGTAATTTTTTAAAAAGAAAATGGATGTTGGGAAGGGTGCCGTTCACCACATTACGTGATTTGTTTGGAAAGGGCAATATTTTCTCCTAATCAAAGGATGCAGCAATATGTGTCACTATGGCAGAGATTTTGTGATATTTTACAAATAATATTTTGTTCTGATTATATTACAGTAGTGCATTTATTAATAAACCAGTGACTATTGATAAATACAAAGTTTATGGTAGATTTTTCTTTTCTTTCTTAGTTTGTATTTTTAGTATGGGGTTGCCTTTTTTCTTATTTTTTAAAGTGTTTTTTAAGTTTAAAGATTGTTTTGCTGATTGTGTATGTTAAGAATGTTAAATAAAAACTAAAATATTAATTTTTTAAAAAGAATATGCATTGCATATAAATATAATTCTCTTTCCTGGTTATGTCTTGAAAAGATAATTGACAGTTATATTTTACAAATGTGAGTATTTCAAACAAAATCTTGGAAGCATATTTGTCAATAACATTGTGTTAAACTCCCAATAGAAGATAATGGGGGTTGGGGTGGGGGGAAAGACATCTATTTCTGCAGAACTGAGTATCTTTTTATCAGAGAAAGAGGTTGGTACTGCTACAGAGTTTAGGACAGAATTTTGACATCAGTTCATAATCTAAATAGGGATTTCCTCCCCAGTCTTTCTTGGCATATTGTAAATTTTTAACCCTTGTCCTGCAGTTTAATCATATAGACTTGCCTACAAATGATACATCCTAAGAAATCAATGTAAGATTAATAAAATACAGAAACCACTCATGTAATACACTATTCTAAACATCGTTCTAAGTATATGAACTCTCAGTGAAACTCTGACTCCAAATTTTCTCCTCTCCTGTCATACCTAGTCTCCACAGTAGGAGTAGGGGAAGAAAAGTAGCTTGAGGTTTTCAGTCTGTCACTGCCATGACATGGCATGAGTGTTTCCCATTTATCCCAATGGGGAGTGATTATTTGGATCCACTCCCTGTTGACAATTGATCACACTCAGATCTCTAGGCTGGTGTAATCACATCTGTAATCTCTAGTTTAGAAAAATGTACTAATATACACCAAATAGACTGCTGAAAACATTGCCAAAACAGTGTCAGTACACATAGTAATTCCCCCAATGACAGCCAACTTTCCAAAGGAAATATCCCAGATGGGCATGGAAAAGAAAGCTGAGACGTTCTATCTAAAAAATAAGGCTCTCACCAATTAGCTTAGAATGCTGCTTCTCACACCCCAAAGCCCTTAATTTACCTGTCTTGGCATTTATTTCATTCACTGTGCTCAAGAAAATTATCATGAAAAGGTGTTTGGGAAGCATCAGCTGCATCTTCAGAGGAGGCAAAGAGAAAACAGCCCAAGTATACTCACTGCAGCCTCTCTGGAAAGGAAAAATAGCTGGAAGGCTGTCGAATTAATAATGTAATGAATAATTTATTGTTTCTTTGAATTAGTAACAAGAACTGTGCTTTGGTTCCGTCACTTGGTTTTAGCAACCAGGATCAAATATCCCTAGGATTTACAGTGGACCAGGTATCTTGTCAATACCCTCTCTCTCTTTGGAGACAGTGTTATTGGTTGGAATAGGTTGCATAAGCGCCAAAAGTCTGTACTGACTATATGCCCTGAAGGACTCATAAAGATGAGATATCTAATCATACAAGATAGGGAACCAAACTGGGGATTTCAGATTTTACATGTAAACCTATGTGGGGAATTTGCTGGCTG
Source organism: Python bivittatus (assembly GCF_059951505.1). Classification (NCBI taxonomy): domain Eukaryota; kingdom Metazoa; phylum Chordata; class Lepidosauria; order Squamata; family Pythonidae; genus Python; species Python bivittatus. Next base: position 43,489,763 of record NW_028277098.1, on the reverse strand, counting down.
AAAATAAGGAACCCTTTTCAATACAGAATTGCTGTTGATAGAAGAGGGAGAGGCAAATGTATACTGCGATGAACTAAATCATATTGGTGGTTCCCTAATTATTGGAAAATCAGGTAGACTGTTGGGTATAAATCCTGCTTTGCCACCTAGGTGTGGTTTTTAAGATGGTTTGACGTGAAGAAATTAAGAAGGTGACATTTTATATCCTTGTATTTTTAATTTGAACTTAGAAGCATTGGCTTGGCTTATTAGACAAATGGAAGACATTTTGAGTATATCAGTGGCTGGAGTTGAATACAAACTGCTATTATATGCTGATTATATATTGTGCTTTATTAATAATTTTGTATCTCCTACATCAAAATTTATTTGTACTGTGCAATAGTTAGTAATTTATCAGGTTATTCAATTCAAGTCTCGTACTCTGTACAGACTGTAATGTTTCCATGGAAATATATAAAAATTGGAATGTCACTTGTTGTTTGAATTTTTTAAAATATCTGGGAATAATTATTCCAAGGAAACTTTCTTTATATGTGGATATAAATATATCTAACTTCTTATTTCAGATAAAATCAGCATAAATAGATGTTTAAAATCTATATATAGAGATGTTTAACATTGGATTAAAAATCATGATTCGTTTTGGGGAAAGACAAATGTTCTGAAACTGAATATTACTTCAAGATTGATATATTTATTTAGAGGTATTCCTATGCTAATTCCTTTGAGCTATTTTAAACAGATTGATATTAAGTTTTTTTTAAAGAGAAGGACAATTTTTTAACCTAAATTACTGCTATCAGCACAATGATTTTAAGCTTTATCACTGAGGACATATTTTGATTTCAATTTCTTTATGGTAGAAGAATATGGAGATAGCCTTGAAGAAGGTATGCAACAACTCTTACAAAAACATCAGCTTTGTCTGGAAAGACAGGAGGGGGTGAGGAAGAAACTCAAGATTGCCCTGCCTTGACTCTCTTTGATATAAGAGGGAAGAAGAGGGAAACTCTGTCAGGTTTTCAAGATTCTGTTACTATATCTTACAAAAGAAAATAGAGTTCCAGTAGTTCTTCTGGTGGCTGTTTCCTGACTTGGCCTATCTTGAAGGGCTGGCACCTATGGAATACAAGTGATCAAGTAAAAACCCACTTTGGGCATCACTAAAATCTTGGAGGGAGCTTGGTTCCATTATTAGCCATAATTCTATAGAATGCCCTTCATTAAAGGCTGCAAGGCACAAGGCACATATGGAAGATATTGGAAGCATAACTTTGAACCTAACTCACATGACAAACTTACACCCTGGGATAATCTCACTCTAAAATTGCAGGTATTTTGTTTAAGTCATGGGCTACTAGGAATCTTAATAATTTGCAGTTGCTTAGTTAAGAAATAAACCATCTGAGTTATTGCAAGAAGAATTGGATCTGTTGATTTTATAATTTGGTCCAGATGCATTCACAACATCTAAAACTCCCAAATTATTGTTAGCATTAGAAGTTGCTTTGAATGACTCTAAGTCTACAGTATTTTTTTAAAATAAACAATTACAGAGTATTGATAAGGTGGATATTAGTCATTTGTATGAACTCTGGAATAAAGTTTTGGAATATTCCATATTAATAGATCAATATGGCTAAGGATTTTAATATTCCTCATGATCTTAAGATGAGACTAATTTACAAAATATTTCCTTTATTGGACACCCCAGAGAACATGTTAAAAGGGTTGGCTGTCAGTGTGTCTATTTTGAAGGACACTTAAACACATGAGATGATCTTGTCCCACTATTGCCCTGTTTTCATGAGTTTGTTAATATGATGTTAAAAAGACCAACATACATGTATCTTTCATTTTACTTTATATCAAACGATCCTGAGAAAATACTGTAGGCAAATCTTAATCTTTAGTGCTATTCCATGGAGTAACACAGTACAAAAATGTATGACATGCAATAATGTATCATTAGAGTCAATTTTTTAAAAAGTGATTTAAATTTATATTAATGCAAAATAAATGCTGCAATCCAGTCACACACAGGAACAATCATATACAAAATCAATGGAATTTTGGAATAAATATTCCTAAGAGCATGCTGTAAGATGAGCAATACTTGCATTCTTCTGTTGCTCTGATTTTATCTTGCAGAAGAAGAGAATGGACAAAAAAGTCTGGAGAATGACAAGTTTTTCTGTTTTCATTAAAGGTTCAGCTTTTGGGTAAGGATACAATCAGAATCCTTTGTAGTTAACTATCTGTAATAATGTGAATTTAATTACAGAACTGGTTTGAACGTAATGCTGGTATATTAGCTACAAAACCTCCACTATTTCAGTGACTAGTGACTCATCCTGTATGTTTGTGTAAAAGAAGAAATCTTGAAATATGCATCTTTTCTAACTATTGCAACACATGAATGCTTCACACATCAAAATCCCTTCTTCGAACTCAACTGTTAAAGATATGTAGGAATCTTGCCCCCTGCTCCACCTAGTCATTATTTCTGCGGGTCGAGGCCATTGATAAAGTCAATTTATGACTGAATCATATTCAGAGGAGGTAGAGGAAACCTGCTTGTGTCCTGCAATTTTAAAGTAGACTTGGAGTTTCTCTTGTGTTTTTATTTGCTTTTAAAATAACAATTGGAGTGAGGAATGACTATAAAGCGAAACATGGGATGAGGGAGGATCAAATGAAAAATTGTGACCCAAACTGCTATTTGATTCCATTTTAAAAAAAAGGAGAAAAAATAGCTGTTAAATGTTAAATAGATATAACAGTAGTAGTAATAATTATTATAATTATAATAATAATACTATATTAAACTTGTATGCCATCTGACTCCCGATCATTATGATGTATCTCATTTCTCTTTTTTAAAATTTAATTTTCCATCTGTTTTTTAATTTTTAATTGAATATCAAATCTTGTTTGACTCTTCATTCAACACTGTATACTTGCAGCAATCTTTGATGGAAAATGTCCAGTCACTTAAAAAAAAATATGTTCCACCATAGCCATGGAAACAGTTATATTTTTGATACAATAGGCAGTAAGTAGATGCAGCTGCTTCTTAAAGCCAGTTGCTACTGAACTACCCAATTTTTCATATGTTCTCCTGGAGGGGAATTATGACAGTGATCTAACCAACACATAGAAGATTGCTTCAGCTATTCAAATCCTGGAGAATAGTACATTTTCCCTGCCTATCCCACATACTGAGAGTAATACAAGATTTGGGTTTTTGGGTGGGTGGGGAGGCATATGATTGCAAAAAAGAGTAAGGGGCTTTGCTAAATGCACCATGTGGAACAGCTTTATTCAACCTGGCACCCTCTATTTGTGTTCTTGTGGGAGCTTCTAGAATTTTCAGACAACAAGGCCTTTTGCTGGGCCTGCTGGAAATTTGGGAAGTTGAAGCTCAAGTACATTTTATATGCCAGGCTGGTAAACGCTGGAGGAGGAGATGGAATTACAACAAGTCCAGCTCTTCCCTCCCCTGCTGGGCAAACTCCAGTCCTTGCCCAAATTCCATGCCTCCTTGAAGAACAAGAGCCTCGCCCACCACCATCTTTCCTCTTCTTCCATTCTCAAAGGAGACTCCCACTGCTGGTGAAATTCTCTCTTTTTCTTTAAATAGTTTTTATTAAAAGATTGTACATACAGAATAAGAAATACATTCAAAGGAAAAATATAGTAAAATAAATGTGAAAAAGAAAAAAGAAAGGAAAGGAAAAGAAGAAAAAGAACAGAACAGAAAATATGAATATATATATATATAAAAAAATAAAAATATGGCTTCCTATCTTTCTCTCGGCAGTTACACATACAATTCTAATCAAACCTCTCTCTTTAAGATTACATCATAATTCCCTTCTTTCTATAAACTATTCTTTCTAATCATCAAAACCGTAAGTCACAAAATCATTTTCTATTTTACGCAAAAAGCCCATAAGAGGCTTCCAGTCATTGATGAATATCAATAATGACCTTTCTCTAATCGAAGAAGTCAGTTTGGCCATCTCAGCAAGTTCGGTCAATTTCACCAACCATTTCTCCATGGTGGGTAATGCCAAATTTTTCCATTTTTGTGCATATAGTAATCTCGCCGCAGTAATCATATGTTGAAATAATTTTCCATGGCTCTTTTCTAACCGTTTATCCATCAGTCCTAAAAAGAAAAGTTCTGGCTTCAATTTAATATTAATTTTAAAATTCTCTGTATCAATGTGTGTATTTGAGTCCAACTTTTTAAGCTTTTTTACATGTCCACCAAGCATGATAAAATGTCCCTTCATGTTGTCCATATTTCCAACATACATTTGAAATACCTTTGGACATTCTAGATAATTTCTCTGGCGTCATGTACCAATGATACATCATTTTATAAAAATTCTCTTTAAGATCATAAAGTAATGTAAATTTTAACCCTTTTGACCACATATTTTCCCATTGATCCATCTGTACACTGTAATCAACATTCTTAGCCCACTTTATCATACGTTATTTAATCTGTTCTTCTTCCATTTCAAATTTCAACAAATGTTTATACATTTTAACAATTACATGTTCATCATCAGTACACAATTGCACTTCAAATTCTGTCTTACTTTGCTCCATACCATAAGTCTTTTTATCCATTTTAATTTTTTTTTATAACTGTAGGTGGGAAAATCATTGACAACTATATCCTTCTGCCATTAGTTGCTCTCCTTATTTAATTTTATATTCCCCTTGGTGATTCTGCAACAATTTCTGGCATGTTAACCATTTGTCTTTGCCTGTTGTTTCTCTTCTATAAAATGCTTCTTGTGCTGAGATCCATAGAGGTGTTTTCAGCCATAGCCTGGGTTTATATCTATTCCATATTCTCAATATGGCATATCTAATAAAATGGTTTTTAAAATCCACATTAACTTTAACTTTATCGTACCATAAATATCCATGCCATCCAAACTTCAGGTCATGTTTTTCTAACTCTAAAAGTCTTTTGTTTCTCAGCAACACCCATTCTTTTATCCAAACCAAACAACAAGCTGCAATATACAATTTCTAATCTGGTAAACCCAATTCTCCTCTTTCCTTTGCATCTTGTAACACTTTATATTTAACTTGTGGTTTTTTTCCCTTGCCGTACAAAGTTAGATATATCTTTTTGCCATTGCTTGAATGGTACATCAGTTGTCAGAACAGGTATTATCTGAAACAAAAACATCATTCCAGGCAAAACATTCATTTTTATCACAGAAATTCTCCCCAACAGTGACAGTTTTAATTTCTCCCATCTTAACATGTCCTTCTTAATTTCATTCCATGTCTTAACTTAATTATTTTGAAAGTACATACAATGCATATTTGTCATAATAATGCCCAAGTATTTTACTTTCTTCTCAATTTTAAAATGAGTTTTCTCCATCAGTTCTATTTGATCTTCTATTTTCATATTTTTTGTTAACATCTTTGTCTTCGGATTATTAATCTTAAAACCTGCTAGCATACCAAAGTCCTTTAATTTTCCCATTAATGTTTCTACTCCCTCTAATGGATCCTTCAAAACTACCACCAGGTCATCAGCAAGTGCCCTTAACTTATATGTTTCTTTTTTAATCTTTACTCCCATGATTCTCTCATCTTGTTTTATGTCTCTATTCAGTACCCCAAGAACTAAAATGAACAAGAGTGGAGACAGCAGGCATCCCTTTTTGAATCTCACAACGTTTTGTTAATTCTCCATTAACGATTATTTGTGAGGCATAAATCAATCTTACCCATTTAATAAAAGTATCTGCAAGATTCATATCTTCCAGAACTCTAAACAAGGAAATCCAGTTCAAATTATCAAAGGCCTTCTCTGCATCTAAGAAAATAAATGCAGCTTGTTTTTCATTGTGTTACTCCAAATACTCCAGAATATCTACCACAATTCTGATAGTATCTTGTAATTGTCTTTTAGGTAAAAACCCACATTGATCTTCATGAATAAAGTCCAGTAAAATTGTTTTTAACCTTTCAGCTAAAATCATTGTAAACAATTTATAGTCATTATTCAATGAAGATATTGATAGATAATTTCTTGTTAAAGTCAGGTCCTGAGTCTCTAGGTATTCATGCTATATTGGCCTCTTTCCAGTTGTCAGGAAACTTTCCATTCTGTAAAATAATATTCATCATTTGTTGTAAAGGTTGTAAAAGTTCATCCTCAAAACATTTATAGTAAGAGGCTGGCAGACCATCTGGATGAGGTGCCTTTCCTGTTTTAGTCTTTTTAATAGCTTCATAAACTTCCCTTATTGGTATAGGTATATTCAAAATTTGTCTCTGATTATCTGTAATCTTCAGTAAATTCTGTTCATGTAAATATTCACCCACTTTTTTCAAGGAAATTTCTTGACCTTTATATAAAAAAGAATAATACTGGTGAAACATATTTCACATATTTGCATTTATCTGTTATTACAGTATTTCCTTCTTGTAACTTTAGCATCACTTTCTTTTCTTTTTCTTTTCACAACTTATATGCCAACCATTTCCCTGGTTTATCTACAAATTCAAAATTTCCTTGTTTTGCATAATTCATCTTTATTTCCATCTCTCTCACTGTTAACATAGATAATTGCCTCTGTAGAAGCTTAATTTGGTGGGTAATAGTTGTCCTCCCTGGGGACTTTTTTTTAACTCTTCTTCCTTTTTTTATCTCATCCAAAATCATTTGTATTTTTTCTTCCCTTTTCTTTTTAAATTCACTCTTACGTTGTATAAAATATCCTCTTATAAAAGCTTTGCTTGCATCCCAAACCATTCTTACTTCTGTGTCTTTATTAAGATTATTCTCAAAAAATTCTTTTAACTCATTTTTGCAATCCTCCACTACTGTTTCCTTTTGCAACAACATCTCATTCAATCTCCACCTGAAAGAACCATTTTTAAAGTCACTGGTCTTTAAATTTCAATTTCTTTTTTTAAAAATACTTTCTTTCCATTTCATAGAAATAAATTTCGATTTGGTCGATAGGGACATCTATGAATTTATTGTGGTCTGAGAAAGTCTTTGGTAATGTTGCCACTTTATGAACATTCGTAGCCAATGCTGCTGAAATTCTCCATGTACAGATGAACTCTGAGAGACAACCCAACCCCAACACTTCCATAGAAAATGCTTTGAGAGAGACTGGGGGTGGGGGGTTTCAAATGTCACCTTTAAAGTAGCAGGAAAAAAGGAAGGTCCATCACTAAATCTGAGACCACAAGACGCACCACATTTATTAATTAAGCTATATTGATCAATACCCGAGAGGTTTCCTGTGGATTAATGACCATCGGGGAGGAGCTGATGGGCTCGAAGTACAGCTGAGGACCATTAACACCAATCAGTCATCAATTCCTAGGAAATGCCCTACACCAAGGTCACTAAGTGACAGGATTTATTTTATGGGTGGTGATTAACAATAGCAATATTTAGTTGTCTCCTCCCATTTCTTCCTGAACCAAATGATTCTTATTTTTATGTGACACAATAAATTCATAGATGTCCCTATTGACCAAATCAAAATTTGTTTCTATGAAATGGAAAGAAAGTATTTTTAAAAAAAGAAATTGAAATTTATATTCTCTCGCAGGTATATTCAGTGGAAAGCAAAGGTTTTCTTTTCTTCTTTTTTCCCCTTTTGGGCAAAAAAAATGTTAATAAAAGCAGAACCCCATTGTGATATAAAATTGCCAGTTTGCAAAATACTTCATAGGCATGCTAATTTATTCAGGGCATACCTGACAGATCAGCTTTCTAAGAGCTAATTTTATGACCCACTACACCAGCAAATAAATAGTTAAGATATGGTTCAGTGATCAGCATATAAACTTGTGTAGCATAGTGAATACAATCTTTGCAGAGTTTCCTGAGACCTAACATAATTGAACACAACTGAACACTACACACACACACACACACACACACACACAGAGTATATATTTCGACCACAATAGTGTGAAGTGAGAAGTCTTGCTTCAAACCTGGTGTTGTGTGCTTGTGTGTGTTATGTGTGTATGTGAGTGTATGAGAGAACAAGCGAGAGTGTGTGTGTGTTTTAATGTTATTATATGGAGTCATGAATCAACTCAATAATTTATGCTGGTGGAGTCATTTATAGGGAACTGTGGCACTGCTCATAGCTGATATATGGTATGGAAATAACAAGCACAAGATTAATAGAAATGGATTGTATATTATCACAAAAAGAGGATTAGAAATAGAAAGCAGGGCAAAAGCAGAATGAGATTAGTAAAATTGCTAAGGAAAGTACTGTTGCAAAGGCACAATGGTCACAACAATACCGTATTTACAAAAATAATCATGTGACTCTTCTCTCCCTGAACACAGCATAAATAACTGGCATGGTCAGCAACATATTCTTTTCTCTTATTATTGATGATTTGTTAGATTTATATCTGGGCTTTCATTCAAGTGCTCAAGACAGTGTGCTTAGCACTCATTCCTCCCATTCCCCCCCCTCCATCGACAACAATCCTGGGAGGCAAGTTAGCCTCAGAAGTTACCCACTGAGCTTCTGCGGCTGAGGGTGGACTAGAACATGGGTCTCCCTGGCATCAGTCCAGCATGTTAGCTGCAACCCTAGCTGGCTCTCCATTATGACCAATCAGTTTTTGGAGGGGATTTTTTTGCAGGAAACATAACTCCTTATTTCGAAAGTATTCACTATCCAGAGACTGATTATCCAGAGACTGATTTACCATGGTTTGGACATCCTGTTCCCCCCTCCCCCACCAACTCTTTGTGTGAACCCACAAGCTCTCCAAGTTTGCCCCACTGAAATTCAATGGCAAACTGCTGAGCAATTACCTTGTGAGTTTCCCAGTGATTTTCAGCAGGAAAATCTATTCCTCCAGTGACTTCATTACATTTTCAACCCTACCTCCTGTAGTCTCCACTAGCTGATTTTTTTTTGTTTTGATAGCTGCAAAGTTACTCACCTCTGGTTTAACAATGAAGATCCTAGAAGTGAGGGGAATTAGCTCAGGATGAAAAAGTACTGCCATGAAGGCTGTTGGAGGTTGAAGCATTCTCTGTGTGTGTGTTTCTGAGAGTGGGAATCTGACCTGAGCAATGATTAGGGAAGAAGATAACTGAAAGGAGATTTATTTACAAGAAATACATTATACAGATAGTCAAAACCTAGCACCTAGCTAACCACATCCTACCAGGAGAAGACTCCAAGAGCCTGTGCTCTCTGCAGGTATGCCTGGGAAGGAAGGCAGAAAGAAGTGACCTCAAAATAACAATCTCTTAGGTCAAAAGCAGGCAGAGTGATAGACTAAGAGGGGCCACAGGATAAATACTGAACTCTCTATCTACATCCCACTGCCCTCTTGTAGTCAGTAAGGGATGAATTTTATTTTATTTTTTTAGATTTTTTTAATCCTGCCTTTATCATTTTTATAAATGACTCAAGGCAGCTAACATACCTGATTACTCCTTCCTCCTCCTATTTTCCCCACAACAACAACCCTGTAAGGGGAGTTGTGCTGAGAGAGAATGACTGGCCCAAAGTCACCCAGCTGGCTTTCATGCCTAAGGCGGGACTAGAACTCGCGGTCTCCTGATTTCTAGCCTGGGGCCTTCAGCACTAGACCAGAATCAGTGCCATTGTATTCATGCTTCCAGAAAGGGTACATTGATATGAAATTCTATTTTGTACTTGAGAATGTCTATGTAAACTCAATTATCAAGGCAGCTCCTGGAGCCTCAGAGCCCAGAGTAGTCCAATCACCATGAATTGCATACTCTCAATCTCTTTTTTCTAAAAAAAACATTTTCTACTGCTGCACTGAGCACAATAATTTTAACTTCCCACAATGCCCTGCAGTGACTTTACGTTAGGGCACTGTGGATCCTTAAAATGGCAGCTTCATTAGAGTGCTGTTCGAGCATCAAGTAAACCTGACAGAGTGACCATCAAGGTGTTTTCAAGGCCCCCTCACATTTATAGGTGTTCTTCTAGCTTCTTGTGAGTTTTGCGAAAGCCAACCAAAAACTGAGTTAGAAGCAATCTTTAATAATATGGTCTTTCCTTCTCTCTTGCATAAACATGCATATGTACACACACACACACACAGTTTTTATTAGAAATTCTAAAGTCCTTTTCAGGTATTACATTAGAACTTCCTTTTGTGAGAAGAAAATGTATACACACACTCCAAAATATACATTGCTTGGGGCAGAAGTCAGCAGTTGCAATTTTGCCTCCCGGTTACCTATTCTTGTTCATTTACTCATAATAAAGGGCTATAGTATCTATGGAGCAAAATCCAGACAATAAAACACTGAAGAGTTGAAAAACTCAACTCTTTGCTGCCACCTAATAGTCAACTGAGTTCTTGCAGGCCAGATCTGGTAGCCTTGATGTAACATCTGAATGTAACATCTGAAAAAGGGTTAGGACCTGTAATCTGAAAATGTCCCACTTTCTTCCTGTGCTCTATTCTCACATGAAATACAAATCCCAGTATACAGGTGGAAGGAGACACCACAGTGAAACAGCCACTGGGGATCCTATTCAAGAATGCTGAAGTTCCAAAGGACAGCAGAACCAGTGCTGCTCCCATGAATTATAGGCCAGAGGACATATGGGAGTAAATGATTTATCTCTTTGGTCTTTGGAATATATTGATGAGCATTTCTACTAAGTGGTCCCTCTCCACATATATTGGAACTATAACTCCCAGAATTCAGTCAGCATGTTGGTGTCATCGTACCCAGAGGGCTCCAGATTGGAATGGACTTGCACAGAAAAACTTTTATTAGATCCTAGGTACTGGTACCAACACCTTAGCTTTACTTTGTTATGATTAACTTATATACATATCATGTTTGCAGATGGTATGATAAGCCCATAACCCTTATTTCTCAGTCCCTGGAAACATCTTCTGCATTTTGCTTCACTGAGATGTATGGAGAAAAGGGAGTACATGGAAGGATAGAGATCTGTAATTCTGCACGTTCAGGATTACCGTTTGAAAACTCATGGGCCCAAAGAACTTGTGGATGTGTGTGTATGCAAGTAATGAAGTGAATCAGCACTCCCAAAATGACCAATCAGAAGCTGGCATGAACAAAGGATCAATCAGGAACCAACACCACCAAAATGACCAATCAGGATCGGGCATAAAGAACCAATCAGAGACCAGCCCTCACCAATCTGCACCATCCAGAAACCAGCTTGGTTAAAGACCAATCAGAAGTTAAGTCACCTGGCTATAAAGATAGGAGCCCAGTCAATTCCTGCTCAGTTGCCTGTGGTCTGTATGGCAGACTACCTTCCCTCTGAAGATGCTATCCACAGTTGCTGGTGAAATGTCAGGAATCTGTTGTCTAGGCCATAGTCAGTAAACCCTGAAGCTCAACACTGCCCAACAGATGCTGGCCATGAAAGCCTACACCAGTAAAATGACAGTTAAGAACAATAAACCAGATTAGATCAAAAATGACAGAATCTTACGCATGACTCTTGAGGAACAAGTCCCATTGAGTCCAATAGGACTTGATAAAAGTGGGCATAAGACTGCACTCTCAGCTGAAATTAAGTCTCAGTGAAATCAGTAAGCTGGAGTTGCAAAAAACTCAAGTGGTTGCAAGAAAGCCTTTGGAATCAATGTCTTCCAGGGTAAGACTGAATGTTACAGTTGTTAATTAGAACCAGGATAGAAGCAAGTGTCTGTAGCTTATATCCCTGAATCCCCTCCAACACTGGAGTGCATTTCTGATCACATACATAGCTGGGGTAGTTAGGCTGGAAGACCCAGTGTGGTGTAGCAGTTAAGGCAGTGTTTTTCTACCTTGGCAACTTTAAAACATGTGGACTTCAATTCCCAGAATTCCAGTTCTGGGAGTTGAAATCCACACTTCTTAAAGTTGCCAAGGTTGAGACAGTGGGTTAAGGTGTTAGACTAAGGTCACAGAGATCCAGATCAACCCTCAGTTACAGAAATTAACTAGGGGACTCTGGGATAGTCATTTTCTCTCAGTTGTGGGGAAAAATGAGAGGAGGGATTGCCCTGAGCTCCTCAATGAAAGCTGGGATATACATCTAACAAATAAATAATAAATCAATGCATTGGGCAATTCCTGATAAGGAAATGGCCACTTACCAAACTTTTTAATTGATGGTTGTCTGCTGAGACATGAAGCTCACTGGGGGTCCTCACTTCAGCATTTACTTTTTGTTGTTTTTCAGCCCCACTTTCTTCACAGGGTTGTCACAATGATAAAAGAGAATAATGCTATTAAAGTCCCCTCACCTTCTCAGAGGTGGAACCCATATTAGATGGGTAATATTTAATATACGTATTCATTTATATCAAGGACTGAAAATTCTACAAACTGACTTATCTTCTGGAATTGTCCTAATGCAAGCTTATGACTCAAAGCCCAAAGCCGGTTTCACAGCTCCTTTTCCCAAATAATGACATTAATTCAGATGTCTGAGCCTATTCATTCATGCCTGGAAGTACCCCTTTCTCCAAGGGGAATATTGTCAGGAAAGATAGTCTTTTGTCAGCTCATATGGCCTTTTGGAACTTGCTTTTGCTAACCTGATTAGCCCCAGAATTAAATCTATTACTCAGTGGAGGAATCAATAAAGTTAGCTTTAACCCTAGCCCTCCCTCAGTTCAGCCAACAGTAGGCTAATGCAGTGGGGCATTAACATTTGTGGTTCAGTGTCATCCAGTTGTTGTTGTGCTATGTTAACTGCTCATGTAAAATGCATAAAGCTTTGCAGTGTGTAAAAGGGGCTTTCTGCAGGCGGTTTTGGTCAACAGACAGCCTATGTTGCTGCTTATCCAAAGGTGTTTGCCTAATGAAGACTAATGTGGAATAGTTCCTGTCTTGTCCACACAGTGTGTTACAGAAGAGACTACTTCATTTCGTTAAGCAAATAGGAAACTGTTACAAAGCCCCAAGGAACTATTAGGGGGGAAAAAAAACCCACCACCACTCCAGCAACAGATTAAGTGTTAACCACAGTGTTGGGAACAAATTCTAACTCAATAATGACATTCTATCTAAGCCTCTTTTATCTCTCCTCCTCCGCCTCCTCCGCCTCCTCCTCCTCCTCCTCCTCCTTCAGTAAATTTGGTCTGTGGTTGAAACCTAAATCACGTGCAAACAAATCTAGGCTTTGCTTGGCCAGTTTATTGTTAGACTTTTTGGGCAAGTCACAGCAATATTCATCTGGGGCAGTACAAAATAAATTAAGTGGGGAATACCCAGTATCAAATACTGTGAGCTGAATTGTTCACATGACTTCCCTACATTTATAAATGTATAAAATTTCCCAGAGTACTTTGGACTGCTACTAACTGCTCCCAAAGAAGATGCTTTGAGACAATTTTGAGAAATGACTGTAATCTGGGAGTGCAAGACATTTATGTGTAACATGAATCTAGCAGAAGGCAATGGCTGCTGAAAGATAGCTAATTTCAACAACATTTTTATAAATCTATTATTGTGATGTGCAATGTAGTTTTTACATATTTACTCCTGGCCTTCCTCCCTAGTGTCATAAAAGGCCACACCTGGTTTAGTTTTATTTTCATAAATAATCCAATGACATAGGATATACTGAAAATTAGAAAAAACTTCCTAACAGTAAGAGCAGTTGACAGCTAAACCAATTAGCCATAGAGATGGTGGGCTTTCCTTCACTGGATATGATCAAGCAGATGGTAGATTCCCATCTGTGTGAGATGCTTTAATTTGGATTCTGGCAGCAGGTTGGCCTCAAGAGCTTCTATGGTACCTTCCAATTCTGTTTCTAGAGCAGTGTTTCTCAACCTTGGCAACTTTAAGATGTGTGGACTTCAACTCCCGGAATTCTCCAGGCAACATGCTGCCTGGGGAATTCCAGGAGTTGAAGTCCACACATCTTAAAGTTGCCAGGGATGAGAAACACTGTTCTAGAGTAATAGTAGTTACAGTAGCCCTAGATCAACCAGTGAGATATACAGTTGAACAAGAACCTGAATATGGGTCTCCATAATCCTAGCTTAACACTCTAATTTCCACATGTTATATATTACCTTGTAAAGAGGACTTGAAGAGCCAGTTTGGTCTAGTGGTGAAGGCACCAGGCTGGAAACCAGAAGACCGGGAGTTCTAATCCTGATTTAGGCATGAAGCCAGCTGGACAACCTTGGGCCAGTCACTCTCTCTCAGCCCTGGGAAGAAGCAGGCAATGGCAAACCACTTCCAAAATCTGAGACTTGTGAATACTGACTTGAAGGCACCAAAAAAATAAAAAGAGGACTTAACATGCACCATGTTTTTCCCTTTTCCTATTACTCTCCTAAGGTTTCATGTAATTTATAGCATTCCTGAAGCTTTTGTTTATTCTTATGAGCTAGGGCAGAGGCTGGGCAACTTGAGGCCTCCATGTACCTTCTTTTGTAGCCACCAACCCTAATGGCTGAAATCTGGCAGCACCGTTTCTTGCCATTTTGATATAAGAATTATGTGAAAACTGTAATGCATACTCTAAAATAGCATTAATGTACTTTAAAAAAAAAAAAACCTCTATCACTACTCACAAGTGTGATGCTGTCCTAACTACTTTGCCTTAACACCCCATGCCCTGCAACTTCCCTCCCCACAAAAGTGCTTCCCCAGCCCCTCGAAGGCTGCCCTCTTCTGATCTGGAGCCAGAATTTTAAAATAACTTCACCTCTTTACCCTGCTGTAAATGAACGTGGGTATTTTAGTGCAGGATATCCCTGGTGGATCCCTGCAGAGATAAAGATTACCAATAGAGGCAAATATGTGTAGCTTAGGGTTAAACTGTGGAATCCTTGGGATTCTCTGAGCTCGGTTTTTTTCTTAAATAAATAAATAGAGGGCAGACCCCAACTCATTTTAGCACTGAAGATGTTACCTAGCTGGGTAATGAAATGTTTGCAAGAAAAGAACCAAGCTCAGAGAACCCCAAGGACTCCACAGATAAAGGTTAGTCAGAACAAAAAATAAAGTTTGGCTAGCTTGTGTCTTTCCTTCCCCCCCCCCCCCCAAAATAAATCCACAAGGGGGCAGATGGGGCTTTCCATTTTGCCAAATGGCAAAGCAAGGTCTCATCTCTTTTTAAAATTTAAAAATAAATCCCAGCATGTTTGCATAGCATTGGGTTTTCTGAAGAGTAGAGAATTTTTCCCCAGGGCTTCCAGGACTGGTCATGCCACCATGTAACTGTCCACACAGTGGGTAATAAGTAAATCCTAGATGTTGCTCAAACTCTGTCAATTTACTTACCAGTAAATACAGTGCCTTTCAGAAGGGCTTTGACTGTTTGAAGCTGAAGTTAATTCGAAGGATCCTCTTATGATGCTTTCTTCAATTAGGCTTAGGGCTTTATTGGTGCCTGTAATTTTATCTATTTTTTAATTATTAGATGTCCTGCAATCCTGATATTAAAATAAAGATTAAAAAATTGATTCAGCCTAAACTTAGCTCAGAATCCATCTGTATTTATTGCATTGTTCAATACATTTCCAGAAATACTAACATTTGAACTCCAATAATACAGGGTTAGAAGCAAACGCGGAACCACTTTTTGCGTATCAAAAGTCAAACGATTCTCCAGTTTGGTGCTGTAACCTGAGTCTCAACATGTACCCTGAAACATAGAAGAGGTTACTTTCTTTTCATTTTACTCGTGCAGCGTAGCCCGCCTGTGCCAGTACTATTGCCCTCTGGTCCCTTTGACTCGAGCGACACATGAACCAGAAAGGCACACTGAAAGAGTGTCCTTGGTATCTTGGCCAAGGAGTATAGGAAAACTGCATTGCCTGGGAAACAATTCATAAACTACTTGCAGAGAAGAGAAACAGCTAATGAATAGATAACCCAGGATGAAAACAGCAGAGACAATACAGCACCAGATTCTAGTGAAGCAGGTGCCAGGAATAGTCAGGGGACAGCCACTGTTCAAGAGACATGGCAAACAGCTGAAGCAGGATTCAGGCTCTGTAGGCATAAGAAGGACTGCAACAAATACTGTTTCCAGCATTTATCTGCCTTCTGCCAGAGAGCAGCAGAAGATTCCATCTAAATCCAGCCTGCACTTGGTTGTACTCATGGTAGAATGATCTGCTCATGGAAATTCTTGGCTCCTGAGGAAACTCCTGCTCCAAGAAAGCCAGCCTTGCATTTTAGCCCCATTTAGTCTGTTGCTCTGTCATTCAGTGGGTGTGCTCTTCTTGTGGACTGGTGGAGTACTTTCAGGGCCTGGTGTCCAAACTGAAGAGAGAGGGGCTGGATTGCACCCAGGACTCCATGCTCAATCTGAGTTTTCAGATGGGGGGCTTTCCACAAGCCCTGTGTTCTCCACCTCTGACTCTAAGGTCTCAGCAGGACCAGGACTACTGGCTTTTTCTAGCTTCACCTGTTTTCTAGGCAATATCACATCTCGCGTTTAAGTTGCAGATCTGAATAATAGGAAAAGAAACTCAAGCTGCAGATTTACTGCTGTAGGTCATCTCCATCATAAACAAGTAATTGCTGGTTCAAAAATATTACTTGGCATGATATGAGTTCTACTTACTCCTTCCCCCGGCCCTGAAATATCCCCCTTTGGAGCAGCATATTTTCTGCTCATCCAGTTTTTCTTCATTCCTTTCATTTTGCTTTGTGTCTCCAGCTTTTGCTGTTTGCTGCACACAATAGATACAATGGGTTTGATCAGCCAGGAGAGGGGGCATGCAGACTGCACAGCAACACCAGCTGTGACCTGATCCCAGGAGACATCGTATTTCAGCCTCGTGACACGTTTCACCCTCTCGTGACCTGGTGCCTGTGCTGCACAAACTGTGTCTTAAATGGGAGAGCTGCCATTTGTCAGTCAGTAGACAGAGGGGGAGGGAAGGGAAGGGAAGGGAAGGGAAGGGAAGGGAAGGGAAAACCAACAAGGATCCTGTTGTGAACTGTCTACTTTGGGATCTGCTTCTTGGTGGAAAAAATAATAATGAAAATGGCCAGGGGGGCGGGGGGAGGTTAAGATACTTTGATACTTTAACTAAATCAACTCCAATCCTTCCAGAAGCAGGATTTAAACAAAATATCCCTTCCAAATTTATCTCTGCAATCTTCTGAGAGGCATCTAAAAGCTCCAAAGTATTCAAGACTATTCTGATCTGCTGAAGTATATTTATGTGAGTGAGAGTCGCCTTGTGAACTGATATGGGTTAGCAACAAGCAAAACCTTGCATACCACAAAGAGGTTTAATGGGATGAAGATCCAGAAAATTGGTCTTTCTCAGGAGCCCATGGGGTTGTGATTGAAGTGGTTAGTTTCTCTAATCCAGGGCATTTTAACCCAAGAGTTTCAGGGGGACTGCAAACTTGGATGAGAACAATATTACAACTTTATTTTCCCTAAACAACTGAAATTTACTTTTTAATTCAATAATATATGTAGGCAACAAAGTAATTTATGACCTCTAGACTCCATGATGGAACATGGGGGTCTCATTTTTCAGTCAACTTGTTGCGGAGCCTGATGCTGATTTGAGCTGAGAGGGAATGATTGGCCCAAGGTTATCCAGTTGGCTTTATGCCAAAGCCAAAGAGAGGATTAGAACCTGAGTCTTCCCACTCCTACTCCACTATCTTAAATACTACACCACACCATGGTTCATTTGTGTGAACCCAAAATTGCATATGTTCCCCCTAAAACAAACCCTAATAGCTTAGGATTGGTTCTTGCCTACACCCCTGCTTTCTTAGGCAGCCGCATTTCACTCCCACCCCAGTTCCTCCCATCCGTCCTCTGCATCTCCTGTTTTGACTCCAGGCAGCTGGCCTTGACCACCCCAGCTCCAGCTCCTCCTTCTCAGCCACCTGCTGGACTCTTATCCTACATCTTGCCTAGTGAGGAATTGGGCTACACTAGCTCCTGAGCCACACCAGTGCAGGCATTAATGGGGGCCATAGCTGAGGCAGTCTTAAGGGGCACAGAAAGTTCAGAGGAAAGTAGTGTTGTGGCTGAAGGACTTTGTGAATTATCTCCTCTACCTGAGCCTCTATTTCTTCCTCAGGGTAAGAGGAGGAATTCAGCAACCCATTTGCATGACCTGGACTGAACTGGCTAGATAATATCCCTGGTTCAGATTTGAATTTTTGCTTGTGGGTTGGCTATTTAAGACATTAAAGTCCTGCAAGAAATTGTACCCATTCAATTTATATGCTCCACTCCAAAATACTTCCTTTGAATGCTTTGCACAGTCCTAATATGCAAGTTTCTGCAACTAATAAATTGTAGGTCTTGATTGGATCAGCCGCTTCTTCCAATGGTAGCAAATAGCAGCCTTGGGAAATTTCAATAGGCTCACTGTAATTCAGAGTAGAATTTCTGAACCTGGTTTAAGAAACAGCTGGGAGCAGCATGAAGCAAGCAACTAAGGCTGCATTGCAGAATTGCTTTATGTGGAGAGGGAAGGCTGAAATTATACACAGTTCCCATCTCACAAACTATGTGTGGTCAGATGAGTAGATGGAAAATGCGTGTAGGGGTTCTCACATTTTCATCGGATGGCACATAAGTTATCATGTGAGATCTTCAGTCTCTTCTTCCTCACACATTCATTTTCACAATTCCCAAAGTTGATCAATAAGGGCAATGCTGTAACATGTTAGGTTTTTAAGGAGATACTAGACTCTATGTAGCATTCACAGAAAATGCAACCAGAATGCATCTTTAGACTAAAATCTGTTAGATAACTATCTCTTTTGGATAAGTGCAAGGATCCTTTTGTTCTGTTCATGCTTTCTTTCCAAATAATAGGAACTAGTTGCAATTTTCAAATATTTGTTGTAAAAAAGGAAATAAAGATTTGTTATTTTTTCCTTAATTGTTCCTCAGATTGAAGGCTGAAATATTATGTTGCTGGATATCTAGTAGATCTTCGGCACTACTATCTGAAGATGGGGTAATGGGAATACATATAATTCAGATTTGGGTCAACTCTGTCTCTTGTGATTCCACAGCAGTTTAATCCTATAGAAATTTTCATCATCAGCTTTTAATCTGATTTTATAAATGTTTCCCATGCTCCTGAAGCTATTTAGATATATTGAATGCATATTATTTGAAGACGTTTTCACATAGTACCAATGCATTTAAATGCTGTAAGAACAAATGCCAGCAGTAGTGACCTATCTTTCTCAGCATGGTAAAGATTGGTGTTGATGATTAATATCCATAACTTCCAGTAGGCTACATGTTTCATGATAAATTCTTCCCAGCCAAAAATATAGTCTCAAATGCAATATATACATTACTGTGTATACAAAGACATGAGACTTTGCATTGTCTTGAATCAGATCACTGATCTACCTGTTAAGATTAGGCCAAATAGATACCACAGATTGAAGCTGGAAACTTATTACGTGCAAAGCAGATTTTGTAACACTGAACTATGACCCCTCTCTACTCAGAAACCAAGTTGTATAGATTATTTTATTGCTGCTGAGAAAAGTATAACTTCACTGAGGTTGAGGCATTTTCTATTCGCAAGGCAGGTTCCGTGACTGAAACAAAACTCAGTGCAATTTTCCATTAGGGTAAAATGTCAGGTTTCCTTGGTTTACAGATCAATATACTTGTCCCCCCTAAAACAGATCAAATGTAGGCCTTATGATATAAAATGAAACTTTCTGTCTCTTATTGTATTACAGATTTTGCTACCTGAGCTTGAAGGGGTGCTAATAGATTCAGTAAAAGTTAAGATATAACTAAACTTGATATTATTATCAGTTAGTATTTTATTGAACTCGGTGCTCCATAATATAAAAACAAAAACAAACCAGAACTGTCCAATAAACATAGTAACCACTATGATTTGGAGACTTACAACGAGAAAAAAAATGCATTTTAATTTTTCATTCTTTTTTCCTATACTACTTTGCTCCAACAGTGATTGCATTGCTAGCAAAATAATTGTTAGGGGGAGATTTCACAAACATTGTGCCTTTATATTAGAAGGAATAAAAATATAATTTCATCTGAAAGAACAGGTAGTTTAAAAAGTTCTGATATTAAAGTTGATGCACTTTCTTGCTTCTAAATATTGTGTATGTTTCAAGAATGAGTAGAAATGTGTTTTAGACCTTGTACAAGCACAGTATTTCTCTCCCATTCATTAAAGCAAGCCACCTTTTTCAGGTTTCCATATATATACACTATTGCTTTCAAGAATCCACTGATTCCAGTTAATGTGACTCTTAAAGCAGTGGCAACCCAATGCATTTAGAGTATACTAGGGCAAGATTCACAATGTGTCCCTCAAAATTTTAAAATCATTTTTCAGAGGATGCTGATAAAGCAGCACTCTGATGATATACAGCTACACAGCAGAATGTCCTGCTCAGATATCATCTGCAACATAGCAAGAGATATATTTCTATAGTGTAACTCTTGCATGCCATTCAGCTTGGCATGTACAGTAGAAAGATTTTTAGCCAACCCAGATTGATAGCTGGAAGATCACAAGGATGACTCTGATCCTTGTCCTGGATCAGTGTTTGTGTTCATTGCACTATATCAGGTCTCAGTATCGCCACAAAAGATAGGGAAATATGTCAAAAAAAAAAAAAAAACTTGCAACAAATTGAATTAGAGGAATATAATTAGCTGTGAAATTATGTTAATTTATGGGACTATTCATAAAACACTTTATGTATAGAAATTTTTTTTAAAAAGTTCAGCAGACCAACAGATATATAAAAAGGAACCTGTCCATTAACAATATTTGTAGCCAAGGTACCCACTTTATTTGAAGCCATTTAGAATATAAAATATGACTCTTTTTCAAAACCAATTGCTCTCAAGCACTTCTCCATATCTTCATTAAATGTCACTGAGCCACACACTAGTACAAAAGGTTGCCTTCTACACATGTTCACCATACTCTTAATAAGGTTTTCATTTATTCGACCAAGATGTGTAGTTTCTCGAAAGCTCCATGGCAGATTTTTAAGTGAATGTTCCTAAAAGGCAAAACAAAACATTTGCAAAATTATCTTACAAAAATATATGGTGAATTCTAACTTACTGAGGTTTCAAATGCATTTTCGGAAGCTCACATTAAGAAAAACACTCATATCACCCTAACAGTCATTAGATTTGTGGAGACTTTATTTTAAAACAGAGTCCTACTATTCTGTTTTAAATTGATTCACAAAACTGTGCCATTCAGTAGTCCAAATCCAGCTAAAATTAGTCACAACTAACTTTAGTTGGATTAATGCCAATGAGACGGTTCTATTCTTGGCCAACAATGCTTAGTTAATTTGATTTGAAGGTGAAGAAAATTATTCATACAAGAAAGACTGATGCTTTATCAGGTTAAACCCAAAAACATACTCTTCCTTCAGACTACCTGATCAAAGCAGAAACCTGAACATTTTGATGACTTCTCAAACAATTACTTGAGAATGTCACTAAGATATGCCCTGTAATGCTGTCAATACAGAGTAAGTGGTTTATGGTCTCGGGAGTCCTATTTGTGCCATAAGAGATGCATAATTTTATTTATTTCTAGGACAGATTTTATATATTTGTAGGACAGAGTGTGTAGAGAGGGAATTTGAGAGGGAAAAAAAGCATAGAAAAATAATCAGAACTGGAAAAAAATGGCACTGGACCTGAGAGCGTATCTGTCCTCCGATGGGATTTTGCACTGCCCTATGCTTTCCAAAACTAGCATGAAAAAGCCTGAACTGGGCACCAGAAAACTGACTCTAGAATTGAGCAGGCTTTTCTTGTTGCCCACTCGATCCTAATGTCTGCAAGGCAGGCAGTAAACTACTCTGAGTCCTCAGGCCTTGAATTCATATAGATGTGCTTAGAGATGTTGGAGATAGATAATTGAGGTGCTGAAATTATTTAATTATATATTATTTGGAATCTTGCAAATTAGTAGAATGATTAGGTCACCAATCTCTATTTCTTTAGCAAGAAAATCAGCAGTATCAAGAAAACCTCCAGTAGAGTGAATGGAATTTAAAATAAAGTCATGTAATGACTTGGGATGAAACAGAAGTGAGGGAATGCTGGAAGGAGTATTTTGGAGGCTTTTATGAGGAATGAGGAAGATAGGCTGAAAAACAGAATTGAAAGAAATGCTATAAATATTTGTGTTGCAGGAAAAAATAATTAAAGGGAAGCCATAAATACTAGGAAAACATTGAACCAATGCTAAGGCTGCAGGCGTAGATGGTGTAACTAGAAAACATTTAAAAAGAATGTAGTTTGTTTACAGAGTGGCTATATGGCTTATTTAATGTGCATGTGAATACTGCCTCTGTACCTGATAATTAGAAGAATGCAGTCCCTGTTTTCTTATAGCAAGTGAAAAGCAGTAAGAGGAAATGCAAAAACTACAGGGGAATTAGTTTGTTAAGCATGCCTGGAAGATATTTGGAAAAATTCTGAATGAAAGAATTTAAGAGGTGAGAATGACTAAAATCTGGGAGGTGGAATGTGGCTTCATGCTGAGCAGAGGGTATACAGACCAGATTTCGGCTCTATAGCAAGTCACTGAGAAATACATGAATATGAGAAATAAAGTTTATTGCATGTTTGCTAATTTAGAGAAAGTTTTAGCAAAAAGTGAGTAGCCTTGAATTAAGGAATGCTTGTGTGAATATGGAGTTGAAACAATGAGTATAGGGTGGAAATAAAGCACACCTAAGAATAAATGGAATGCTTGGTAAATGGTTCAATAGTGAACAACTAGCAAGATAAGGTTGTGTGATTGGTTGTTTGATGGATTTGTGGATAAATGTATAAGGAATGTGTGTAGTAATGTTGAAGATGTTTTGGGGTGGGAATGTACTTTTGTGTGCATATTATATGCTGTTGGCTGGGAACCTATAATTTGTAGCAGATGTCAGATAAACTAAATAATGCAAAAAGAGTATGGACCCACAAATTAATTTGACAGGGAAACTGGAATGAAGTATTATAAATACTATGTTACACGGTCAGAAATTAGAGCAAGTATATGAATTTGTGTATCTTGGTAGAATGTATACTAAAAATGGGGAAATGGATGGAGAAATGCGAAGACGTGCAAATGCTGATAGAAAAACTACAGTTTTTCTATCAGCATTTGTAGGTTGAATACAAAAGTGAACGACCAGTATGTACACAGAGATGGTTTGGTTATAGAGGGAGAACTAATGAGGATCAAATTGCAAAGCAAATATGTGAAGAAAGAGAGAATGGGTTGAGAGGAAAGGGAAGATTAAAGAACTCATGGTTGGATGGAGCTGGTAAGATGCTCAAAAAAAGAGATATGAGAAGTTTGAAAAGGCAAAAGGCAATATATAAAGTGGTGCATGAACATGGTGAAGCCAGGATGGTTTTCAAGGACAGAAAAGTACAGAGAGGTTTTGCGAATAAAGTTGGTACAAAATAAATTCAGTTATGTTTTCTTTTCGTATCTTTTTTTCTTATGTCAAGTGTTGAATTTCTTTGGCTTGCTATTTTTTACTTCCTTTCTGCATTCTGCATGATGTTGCTTACCTGAAATGGAAGAGAACACTGGATATGTATGTTTGTGTGCGTGCATAAAAAAGTTAATATATTCATCCATCTTCCATCCCATAGGAAGGGCACTTCAAAAAAAGGATCAGCTGGAGAGGAAGGTTTTGAGTCCTATCCAAAAGTAGAAAGGGGTCTGAGCCAACTCTTGCTGGAGTGCATACCAGTGCTTGTAAGCAACATGGGGTTAAGCCCTCTCTGGTGTGCCTGGTGAATGGATCTCACATGGTGAGGCTTTAAAAATAAATCTGCAGCTGTTTTATCAGTCTTTATCTTCATAGATTGGTGCTGGATTTCCAGAATTTCCATCAGGAAATCCTTCCTAACTCTACCTGGAGTCATCATGGATTGAACCGGGGCCCTCTTGCATGCAAAACATGTGCTCTGCTGCTAAGCTATAATCCAGAGTTACACTGACACCGCAGGATTGTCATGAATTAGCCATCTACAATTTGTAAAGCCCATAACCAAATGAATGGATTTGTTACATTGTCCCAGAAGTATAGAAGGACAATTTCCTAATAGAGTATTTACCTGGCTTAATACATAAAATGTCCTTATGTTCCAGAATCGAGACTGTTCTTGAAGAAGAGATTTCATGTAAATATTTTCAAAAGTTCTGAAGCAGCCTACTAGAGTTACAAAAGTTTCATCATCTTCATTTTCAGTTACGTACTGAATAATAGGAAGCATTGGTGCTATACCTGTGCCAGAAGCAAGCATGAGTAGTTCTCCATACTAAAAATGAAACAAAATATAGCAAATGTGTCTTAGTCATCAGAAACGGAAACCAATCAGTTTGTAAGCTGAATTTATGACACCACTCCATTATTTTCTGTTAGGGAAAGGAGTGGAGTAGAAAGGAGTGACATTCAAATGACATGAAAAGACAACTTTGTTCAATGCACAGTTTTCCACATTCTTATACTTAATCTCAGTGCTATGCCTGCTTTTCTAAGAAAGAGTCTATGTCATGTGAGCATCCACAGCTCTGCCTGTCTTTGTCCATATGATGAAAGCAGCATTGCACCATTGTACTCTGAACTCAGTCCCTTTGGCACATGCATGTGTAACGGCATGATGCACACACAAAAGGATCTTGTTCTTCAGTGACATAATGCTGCCGCTTCCATCAGACGGGTTGATTGGAAAACCCCACCCTCACCATCCTAACCCACAGACAACTCTATGTGGGAATAAAGACCTTCCTCTATAAGTAAGAAGAGGAAGAATGGCGCAGATTGGTTGCAACTGGTGCAAGGCCTTATTGTAAAGCTGCAACAGTGTAAAACTAGTGTTTGTTCCTTTTAATTACAAATTCATAAAGAATGGTGATCAGATTTATACTGACAAAAGGGGAAGTTGAATTTAGATCACCTTGGTCTAAATCAGTCCATGCTGGATGATTCCACCTAAGGCACATCTATGTGTCACCCACAAATAAACATACTTCTTGTTTCAGATGAACATTTGTACTGTAACCCCATAACATAAGGGTCAAAGGAATATTTATGGAATATTCCTTAGCAAGTGAATTTTAAATTCTACCCTTAAATTAACTGGTTAATCAAAGAAATCTTTAAGATTATTGTTTATTTGGATGACTGCTTTACAACTACATAATTTTGCATTCAGAATGATGTCTGAAGGAGAAGGATGACTAGCAAGGTCTTAAGAAGAGGATGCCGTTAGCCATTAACAGCATAGTCCTATACATGTTTAGCCCACTGCCTCACTAAACTCAATGAACATTGCTTTTGAGTAGAGAAGACTAGATCATCAAGTATCCTATTTCTTATATGTAAGAAACATTCTTTAATCTGGCTGTATAAGTGTCCCCAGAATGACTTCACTAGACAGTTTGTCCTTGACTGCATCTGTAGTGGGACTGGGCTTTTATTCCATTACCTAAACTTTGTACTTGGAAAATACAGTATTTGTGCTCTCCCCTATATTTTCAGTAGAGGTAACTCTGCCATAAAGACCATGCACTAAAAGATAATGTGAATATATACACTTCAGTTGTATGCTACATTTTCTCTCTTTAAAAGCTTTCTACCTTTTAAAACAAACTATATTAAATAAATAATGACAGAGCCTACTTACTGATCTATTTCTGCTACCCTCAGAATTGGTTGTTCCAGTCATGGTTATGTGTGTGTGTGTGGAGAATATACAGCTTTATTCAAATTACATTTCCAACATGGCCCTCTAAGCTAAGTGTATGGCTTCAGGTTAATGATATTTTAAAAATCTTCAGTCAGCTATCCTATGGCCATTCTGTTGTTTAATCCAGGACTTTAAGTTAGAGGAATAAATTAAAGTACACCTGCTGTTGGTGGATCCAGAATGATAATCACAATATCTGCCAATGTCCATTTACCTTGGGACTCTCTGTTGATTCCTCCACATTGCCTTACTCTGCCCTTCTCCAGTATGAAGCTCTCTAGATATATCAGTCTAATTCTCATAATCCCCAGCCAAAGATGGGGAAGATAGTCTTCTACTATGGTTTCTTACATAACTCTGAGGCATAATGTTACTTGCCTTTGACTTAGTGAAGGCATTATGGCACAGCATTGTAATGAACAATGTCAATATCAGCAATAATTCCCTAAATAATCACCAGGTGTTTAGCAGCAAGTAGATGAAAGAAGAAATAACAGTTGAAAAATCCAGAAAAAAAAAAAGGCAAAATCCCCAAATCCAAAAGTTATACAAGAACTGGTGGTGTTTCTAGTTTAGGGTAGATTCTCAGGTCAGACTCACACACTTCCAGTACAATTTTATGTATGTCTACTCAGAAGCAAATAACTATTTAAGAGAGATCTTTTTCCAGAAAAGAAGTACACTAAATCTGACTCACTGCAATTCTTGATAGTTTGCTGTATTTTCTGAGTTTAAAAAAACAAACCCAGCAATAATTCATGAAACAGATCTACTTATGGATTTTTTTCTTCATTTTCTAAAATCAAAATGAATCAAGGTCGGTGGCTGTTTGCTACCTGTTATAGGCATTACCTGATTGGCTGTGTAAGGAAAGCCTCCAAATGGTCCTCTCCAAAAAATGGCATCTCCTGTTTTCCATGATTTTATATATTGGGACATCAGTCCAGTTTTATAGCACTTATAAAAGAACCAAAAACCAAAGAAAGGAAGAAATTTTTTAAAAAAAAAATTAAGGGAGGGAATACAGACTTCAAACCAGTAATTCACATCTTTTCAATTAAAACGTCTAATGTGACTCTTAAAAAAAGCATTCGGGTACATATCAAGTACAGCAAAAAAATATTTAAATCAGAGTGATACTTAAATCTAGCATTTGTGTACAATACTTCATTACATTATATTTAAATTAAACATTGTCTTTTGCTTTGAATTATAATTGTACTGGGAGCAGAAAAACTACATAAGTATTTTTAAACTTGCTCAAACTACAAACAATCTGCAAGCAGGATTTTTTATTTAGTAGATATACTAATTAGCACCAGCTGCAAGTAACCATTCATACTCTGTGTATTTATAGAAACAAGAGAACATTCTGAGAAGTAAAATTCCAGTTGTGTATTTTGCCTTTTTGAATCTTCTATCAGTTATGAATTTGGAATAGAAATGGATCTGTGTCATACAAAAATTTGTTCACAATTGAAACCCTCAAATATTCATAATTAACATTGGTAAGAAACATTTTCATGCATGACAAAATAAGCAGGATAATCAAACCTAAGATTGCCAATTTATACTGGTATTGTGCCTATGTTTTGGACAAATAACAACTTCCAATAAGAATATAGCAAAATAAGAGTTTTATGTAGCACCTTGAAAATTAAAACACTTATTAGTGTAACTTGCATGTTACGGAATCCACTTCCTTAGATTTGCACCATTTTTACCCAGCAATTAAGCAAATGCATTTTTTCTTCTCATTTATCTACTGCCATTTCTACTGTTACATTTTGCACATTAAACTGCTTTTAATGTACAAAACTGTATCATCCTAAAAAAGGTTGGCAAGTCCAGCCATAGTGAAGGTAGGGCAAATGGGGATATTAAATTAAAGGGGTGGAGAGTCAAGACTTCAGTTGCTATGCATTTCATGTAATGGAATCTTGGTTTTGGGGAGAAAATGTATTAAGAATAGGTTTCTTCTTCATTCTAATGCAGAAACAACCAAACTGGTTTATAATAAATTCTTTTAAATAATAGAAGAAAAATTCCTGCAGAGAAAGACTCTGTACTAGGTTTTACTACCCCCCCCCTCCAAATCATACTATTAAAGAATCATTCAAAAATAAGGTTAAGCACAGAAAATCACCACTCACACACTCTTAACTGTAGTATTACAAGTGCAGTGCTGTAATCATGGAACACTGAGGTGTTTGAATAGCACTTGGATTGCATAGCACCAGTAGGAGTAACAGCAGTAGTAGTTATACTACTAGTAATAATACGCTACTTCCCAAAATTGTCTGGATTGAGAAAGACACTACAATCTACACCAAGTTATACAAATGATGGGTGTTCCATCTCTTTTGTTACTGCCAGACAATAACTATGATTCCCTTTGGGATGAATAGATTCTATATGAAAGGAAGGTATTATTACAATCATTATTACTATTATTGAAATACAAAAAATCTGTGTATTTTAAGCAAGCACAGTCAACCTATAAAGATGACTTATTAATGCAGATCAAATACGGTATAAGATTTCCCCCTCCAGTGTTCACAAAGACCCATCTACAGTTGTCTTATACAACTTGTAACATTTCAAAAGAACTATGTTGATGCCAGTAAAACTAGCACCCAATCTATGATAAAATGCTGAAGAGTTTACACTCCTGGAGATGAGCAAAGGGGAACATGGTGGCTCATTGTGATTTGCTTCAAGGATCTACTACAACAAAATCTGTTTTCCATTAAAGATTAAAAAGATTTTGATATTCAGAGGCTTTTAATTCTTTACATTTGAGCTTATTCTTAAATTGAGGATTAGCCAACTTTCCGTCTGATTATAAGCACATAAAGAGAGCAACTGCTATCTTATGGATGAACCATGGCCCTCACTCAGGATACAGGTCTGATTTAATACTGATCCTGAACTTATACATAGCTGTTGTCTATACCTAGTTGCCTGCTCTGTGATAGGTCCATACTGTAACAGTAAGTTATTATGTTTACCTTGGTTTCTGACAACCTTTTCCTATCTTGTGCCCTTCTCTTCTGCGGCCGAGAATTTGGGAATTATGGGAGTTATAAACCAACTCGCCTGGAGGACCCCAGTTTGCAGGAGGGTGATTTATACTGATAGAAATGGGTTGCTTTTGTGCTGAAATAGTTTAGTTGTTCCCTGTACTTCAAATAACAAATAGAAAACAAAACCAATGAGAAAAATGGGAAAGGAAAAGATGGAAGCAAGAAGGAAGGATTTCGGTGTTTCTGACTGAAGGAAGGGATTCCCATTTTGAAGTGGTATCTTATGCAGAAATCTTACTGCCCAGCGTTAGTTTTCCCATGGCTTGAACTTTCTCTGTTTGTCATTTTTTTAAGTTGCAGGAACATGTGTTCCATCTCGATATCAGAGAACATCCTGAAATGAGTCTGTTCTGTTATCCCATCCTACTGCTTCATCCTGCTGCCTATGTTGAGTAGGGTTGGAGACGGGGCAAAAGGAATACCAACAAAGCAAAACTTTGACTGCAGGCCTCCAGTTATAAAAGGACAAAGCTGAGCGCTCTGATGGCATAGAAGATGACACCGTTGCTATGTCAAGCTGTTAATTTATAGAACAAAGGCACCTATTTACCTTTATTAAAACTTCAAAGTATCCTTCAGCATGCACAGGCGTAATTGGAGTATAGGCTCTCTGAACCTCCAAACCATTTACTACTCCTCTGAAGAAGGAAAAAAGTGAAAAAGAGAGCAAAGATCAAGGGAGGGAATCTTGATTTGACTCTCCGACAATTCTTGTAAGTGCTGTACGGTTCTCACAGCAAAGGCTGCTGCCTGAAACGCACTGCAGCATCCTCCCTCATCTCCATGGGCTATCCTCTGCTGAGCCAAACAGCAGATTATTCCCTCCCATTTTGCAGTAAGATCGCAGAGATCCAAGTATTGAAATAACCTCAGGTTTCTCTCCCCAACACAGCCATATTACCTCCTTAACAATTCTTCCCGAGACACAGTATTTTATGTTGCATTGCTATCCTGCTACAAAGTAGAGAAAGAACTGCACTGGGGAAGGTGAGGATTATTAATAGTTTGCAGCAGAAAAGAGCTTTTGTCTTGACACCATTGTTAAAAGAATAAATAACCAATGTGTAGAAATAAACATTAACAAATGATACCTGCTATGCTTAACAGCCTGAATTCTGGCATTTTCTCAACAAAATGTATTTATATATTGTATTTATAGGCTGCCCGATTCCAGACAACTTTGGGCAGCAAACAATTATAAAAATCAAGCATAAAAACAATTGATCAAGAAAAACACTAGGGTTAACCTGGAGGGAGCAACCCGCAATCAATCTCTCACCCACCAAAGGAGCCCTGGCACAAGTCCTGGGGTAGAGCTAGGTCTTCAAGGCTCATATGAAGAAAAGCTGTCCAGGGGGCAAGCACTGTTACAAAGAAGGCATGCTTCTGGGATCACATCAGTTCACCTTGTCAAACAGATGGGACATGGGGCATCCCAGCTCTGTCTGAACAGACAGGATGGTCAGAAACCATGGGAGACAGGTGGTCCCTCAAGTAATGAGGACCTATGCCATGAAGGGCTTTATAGATAATAACTAGCACCTTGAATTACATCCAGAAGCTTGCTGGCAACCAGGGCAGCTCGCAAAGTGTTACATGGACATACTATGGCATGCCCATAACTGCCTGTACTGCAGCATTTTGGATAGCTGAATGATCTTCAGGGACAGTCCCATATAGAGTGCATTGCAATAATCCACACACAAGGTGAACAAGGTCCAGAAACAAGCATAACTGGTGCACCAGATGGATCTATGCAAAAGTCTTCCTGGCCACAGCTGTCATCTACTAATCAAGTAGGATCTGAGAGTCCACGATAACCCCTAAGTTACACATGTGCCCTGAATGGTGAAGTTCATCTTTCCCATCCAGAACTAAGGGTGAAGTTCCCCAGATCCAAGTGGCCCCAACACCCACAGCCACTTAGTCTTGCCAGATTGAGCCTGAATCTCTCCATTGAGACTGCTACAACCTCCAGACATTGGGACAAGACCTTGACAGCATCACTTGTTTGGCCTGGGATTAAGTATACAACTGAGCAGCATCTGCATAGTAGTAATACCTGACCCCAAACTGACAGATGATCCTACACAGCAGCCTCATGTAGATGTTAAACAGGAGAGGTGAGAGCACTGAGCTTTGTGATACCCCACAAAACAGGGGCTTTGACTTGATCTATCCCTCCTATCAACACTGACTGGAACCAGCCACAAAGAAAGGAGGAAAACCCCTCAAAATACTCCCATTCTCTACAGATGGTCCAGAAGGATACAATGATTGATGTACTGAAAGCTGCTGAGAAATCAAGGAGGGTCAGGACATTTGTATCACCCCCACCCCTCCATCCTGCTCCTCCAGAGGTCACCAACAAGCACAATTAATGCCGTCTCTATACACTGCTGGTTAAGAATCCTTTCCTGTTCAAGTGACAAAGATACCTCAAATTACGTTTGGTGGAACAATTTAAGGAAGAATCCTTGAATAGATGCAATTGGTTCCAGGTGATTGGCACTATGAGTTTTCCTTGGAATATTTTCTCTCCTGAAACTGTCTGTTCTAAACATACTTTTAAGCTTGGAGTCTAGCTAGATTTGAATGTGATTGCAGGTTAAGTGTTTGTGCCTTGATACGAATAGATCAAGCATAAAAACTGCATGTGGGCTCTGTACTTCTAAGGGGTTTTGAGAAAATTTCTCATAATTCCAGGCCATGGACTCCTGAATTGCACCAGACTCTATACCATCTGGGAGAAGATTTAAGTTCCCAAGCACTATCAGCCCTGGTGAATCCACCACTAACCTGGCGGCAGAATCAAGCAGCCCAGGCAGGGATGTTGCTGCACAACAGGGAGGCTGATAAAACAGCAACAAATGCAACTGCTCTCTAGAGCCCAAGTTCAGCCATGAGGTTTCAGTTACCTGTGGCTCAGGACCTATGAAATCTGACCAGGCTTCCCAGATGACAACTCCCCCTGCCTGGGATCTGCCTGATGCCAAACATGACACCTAGGTGGCATATCTCCAAAAGGGGAACACCCCTTCTCTCGGAACACCTTCCAACCTTCAGTAAAACATGCCAGGTCAGCTGCCTCTTCCATGATCAAGCTATGGATAAGGAGACCTTATACAGGCTGACATGGAATTTAACAGCAGCAGCCAGAGACCAGGGCCACCAGGGATTTAGTAAGTTAATATCCAGGGTGAATATTAATGGCCCGAACCCAGGATTGATCTCAACCACTGATATTGCCTTCCCTGTAAGTGGCCCACCCTTAGATTCCTGTCTTGTCTTTCTTTGTCTATCACCACCCTGAAGATACTTCATGCCCTTACCTCTCCCCACATCCAAGTCTGATCCTGACCCTCCTCCTCCCCTCCTTGGCCAAGGGACCCATCCAACCATTACCCACACCCCTGTCAGCCCTATAAGGTAGACTAGACTAAGAATCAATGCCATATAGGTCAGGACCAGGGCATTAACAAGTTTGACAGGGTGCTGGCACAGTCAGTTGAAACCACCATTTCTGAGATCTGGTGCCTCTATTCAGCAGGCCTCTCTATGCTAGCCTTCATTCTGGTCTCCACTGCAGCTCTTCCACCAGCATTCTCCATCAATACTGACACCTACTGGGGCTACTCCTTGACTTAATCAGGAATACACAGACAAAATACTTCAGTCAAACCTTTCTCATTAATGTTCTTGAACACTGGTATTGTCCCAAGGGTTGATATACTAAACTTACAGAGTTCAGGAATTTTGGAAACAGAAAATCTTGGACAATTTGCTTCTTGAGAGCATAGGAATGTTCAGTCAGTCTAGATTCATTATCTGATGTACCAGATAACAGTAGTCAAATTATGTAGTATGAGAAAAGCAAATGGTCAAGATGAGTCTGAAATTTTTGCAAGATACAGGTTTTGTTATTATGCCTGATATCTGCTCTCATTTTCTGGCTGTATCACCATGTTTTTTTCCAAAATGTTCATACGGAATGATAGTGTTGGAAATAGCCCTGAACAGCAGAATTTGTCTTGCAGACTATAACGTCTCTGATATAAATGGTGATTTAATCCACTGAATTGTGGAAGCCAAAGTTTCTGTCCTGGTGTTGGCGATATTCATTTGTAGAAATGGATTTAAATGCAGCCATTTTAAAAGCTAGAAAGTGACTTGACACAGAATTTGTCAACTTCCATTATCTGTCAAGTGCAAATCAATAACTGACAGCTGTGGAGTTTGACACAGTCCATACTATTATTCACAGTTAAGTTATATGACACATCTAGCTATCAGAACAATTGCATAATCTCAGTATTAGTACACCTGCTTGCTAACAGCAGGTTTATTTATATGATTATTTTCAATGGCTCACCAACCATTCAGATAATCAGTATGATATAATGGGCAATGTGCTGCAGGAATGCACAGCTATCTAACCATATGTTCATAGGGCAAGTCCTGCTAGTTACTTTAACCAGTAATTACTCTATAGAATTGTTGGGAAAGCGAAGGTTCCTATAACTCTTTGGAATTCCTTGGGGAAAAGGCAGAATACAATTATAACAAATATATAAATGATCAAAGGGATGGTTTTGTACTGCATTATATTTACCTACCTGATAGCAAAACAGGATCACATTGTCTTTGTGAGTTAATTCATTATAATTCTATACTTTTTTTTCCCCTGTAGAGTAGTTTTCATACATGCACCTAATTCTACCTCCAATAATAATACAATTGAAGGAACATGCAACTATAGGCAACTATATGCAACTATAGCATATGCTATAAAATTAACAAGGTTAATAAACTCAATGAATTCACACATTCTTTCAAAAGAATCCATTTGGGAGTACAGAAATTATGATATACTCAGTATGAAATCTTTACAGATCAAGAGCAAAATTGCAAACCAAATTGCGCACTGCGGACAGTTTAGCTATAGACTTTGTACAGTACCTCAGCACAATATGTTGTCCTAAACTCAACCCCAAGCTGCTGTTTTCAGGCAATTCAAATGCGTACTGGTAGGTGTCCTCTGTCAATTGAGTCACAGAGCTTATGATGAAAGCCGTAAATGTTTCTGGAGTTAGGTCTGAATTGCTACTCTGCAAGAGCAACAATAAATAATTACTGCTTTAAACAATAC
This sequence comes from Python bivittatus, assembly GCF_059951505.1. Lineage (NCBI taxonomy): Eukaryota > Metazoa > Chordata > Lepidosauria > Squamata > Pythonidae > Python > Python bivittatus. The sequence goes on along the minus strand of NW_028277098.1, from coordinate 43,455,750 downwards.
CCTCCAAACTGTGAGCCAATTCAAACGTGGTACTACAAATTAAAAAAAAAAGTTTTTAAGACCAAATACATCCATATCTAATACAATAGGTTCCTCCTTTTGAAATCCCATTTAAATTCCAACACCTGTTTATTCACATAATAGTGAATTTGGCAATGCCTTTATTGCTAATGAGGAAAAAAAACCCAAAGACATAACTCTGTGGGATTAGTAAAAGCATAAATACTCAAACGTATAGCAAGAAGCAATAGAAAATATGGTAGAACATAGAATATGTAGACATTTTTCTGTTTTGCTCTTTCTTACACCATTTCTCTCAAAAGCAACTCCTTATTTTACACTAGACTTTTGGCCTGCCTTGTTCTTCTCTTTGGCAGAACTCCAATGCTTTCAACAGCTCCATGACAGCAGGCAAAACTATCTGTAAAGATCCAGTAAAAGGCTTATTTTCTAGACATCACACAGTCTTTAAAAACAGATTTCCTACCCCCATCCTCAAAAACTGAAAGTTTTTTTTTAACATTCTTGATGTTATTTACCATGGGTTTAATCATTTACGGAGCATGAAAGCCACTGTATTCTTTCTGAACCTTTTTTTAGCCTTAGAACTAAACATTTTGAACAAGAAAGTAATAAATAAAAGTATTTGTAGGTTCTACATTAAGGGCCAAGAGAAATAGCTTTCAGGCTAGAATCTCAATCAGTCTCACTACAAATAATTAAAAAGCCCCTAATCTTGACATCTTCATTTGTTCACCCTCACATTCTCCTGATTTCTCCCTATATGTATATTCCTCTGGTTTTAGAAATTCACAGCGGAATCTATGCATTGTTTACTCACAAGTGCCAATAACTTCAAATAGACTTGTTTAAACCTGCAATGGTACAACACAATCCTGTGTGTGTTTAACTAAATACGTGTCCACTGATGTCTAGGTTACAGCAAATGGTTACAAAATAGGAATCTCATTTGCTATAATATCTTCTCTAGTATTCCTCCAATATTTATTTATTAATTAGATATAATACTAATAATATCATATTTATTTATATTTATAAATACATTATGATTGACTTATTTTTATTTTTAATTAAAAATTAATTACTTTTTAATTTTACTTATTAAATATTGATTGATTTATTAGATATAATACTAATAATACAATAATCAACACAAACACCTGTGCATTTTCTCCACTTCTGGGAAACTTGAGAAGCTTGACTGAATTTTAGAAAGCCAAGACAGTGTAACCCAAAACTAGGAAAAAGTGGGTGTCCTTCAATATGAAAAATGCTTGAATTAAATGGTTCCCCAAACCGAATCACTAGATTTCCTGTACAGGTAATCCTCAGGTTACGACCATTCGTTCAGCGATCATTTAAAGTTATGACGGCATTGAAGAAGGGGGACTTACAACCAGTCCTTGGGGTTCTGGCCATTGCAGCATCCCTGTGGTCATGTGATCACAATCTGGGCGCTGGGGTGCCTGGCTCGCAATTACAACCATTTGCAACCTTCCCTGCCAGCTTCCCACAAACAAAGTCAATGGGGAAGCCAGCAGGGAAGGTTGCAAGTCACTCCAGTAAGTTGCTCCCACTTTTTCTCCTGTCCACAGCATCACCACCCCACCCATGCGTGGCCTGCACTGGCCCTCACAAGCCTACCCCCGGCCTCCCTGATTCACATGAGGCCTGCACCGGCCCTCCCAGGGACTCCCCCACCCTGTGACACTGTGGCACCCCCCATAGCATCCCTGTGCTCCTTACCTGGGACTCCTGCTTCTTCCTTCTTAACGACCTGCATGTCTTGGGGTTATGACAGCAACTGGGATTGCCAGGATTGTCATAGCTAACTGATGCAGTCACGTGATATTGTGCTTTATGACTGCATCCTTAGCCATAGCAATCCCGGTCCCAACTGCCATCATAACCTAAGGACTACCTGTATGAGAACTTATTAAATATGCACATGACAAAAGGCTGCTTCCAAAAGTAATAGCAAAATAGCTCTTCAGATTTGCTGAAATGTATTAATTTTGATAGCACTCTTATAGGCTGAGCTGAAGTTAGAACTATCAGATGTGGGCTGCACAAATCCAGACAAATAGTAGATGGGAGCCAAGAGCTAATTTTGGGGGGCTATATGGTAGCTCTATTAAAACTAAGCAGCTCCTCTGTGCATGTTTCCTTTACATATGTTGTTTTCCACTTCTTACTATCTTGGAAAAAAATGTAAACAATGCAACAGAAGATGCAATTCAGAGCAAACATATTTCAAGTAACTCAAGGTTACATCCAAACCTGAAAAAAAAAAAAAAGGATTAGGCTGAAATGTTGCTATTCAAAGAAATGAATTTTTCTTTTCATTAATTTTGTATTGGAGAATTCACCAAAATATCCGGTTTTTTTCATCAGCTGTCTTACAGAGCTCTGTGGTTGTATAATAGTTAATAGTACATTGTCTACATAGCATCTCATCTAATATTCCTCTCCCTGAATTTTGATCCCCAATATTTTTTTTACTTTACCAGATCTTGTCCACCAAAACTTCTAAAGCAATTATAAAGGACAGAGTGGATATCCTTGCCTTGTATTTTTAGTTATTGGAAGACTTGTAGGGAGTGTCCCATTTTGCTGTAATATTTGCGGTAAATAAACGAAAATTTTAGGACTACGTAAGGCATTCAGAAGAGATGCTTTGCAAAGCATGTTAGCCTGAATACAGCACCCTCTTCAGAGCATTAAAGCAGCTGCATCCTTTGGAAGACTTCTGTGTCTGGTTTTGGGGGAATGCCAGAGAAGTGAAACAACTATGCCTGCAAGCTCAACACAGAAGCAACCAGGAGCCTTCATTCACACTAATAAAATTTGTGGAACACCTTTTTGAAATGTTTTGCACAGCCCTAGTAATTTTAATAATGATCTACTTGCTGTTTCTTCCTGGAGAGAAGGCTTATATCATTTTTTGCCTTGGCCTCTTCCCACTTCTCCAGGTCCTTCTGATATATGTCATAAATGCAGGGTTTGCAGCCACTGCCACAGCACTGAGATGACAGTGGCTCACCGGGCTTCAGAGACAGCCAGACTTCTTCACTGTGATTCATTACCTACAAAACACAATCCACCATTATTCCATTTTAAAACCGCTCGATGGAGGTGATCTATCCCTTCTGCACCAGATATGGAAGTACAGTACGTGTCACTAAAAGCAGGAGAACATTTTCTTGGCAAAGACAGTCAAATCTAAGCTGAAAGTATTTGTAAGCTTTTACTCCACATTTCATGAAGTTTAATTATTGTTTAACGTTGTATTTGATTCTACAATCTATTAACTGATCTAGAGCAACTTTTGATATTTAGCCTTCATAAATGTTCAATTATTTTTCAGTTTACACATTATTAAAATAATTCTAACATTGAATAATGCTGTTTCTTCCATAGCAAGTAAATCTAACTTTACTACTACCTATTATTACTAAAAGGGATTTTACTTATTATATTGTTGTGGAGCACAGAAAGTTTACATATACTTCCAGATTGTCAAAAGTTACTGTACAGCTTTGCCTAGAATAATGTTTTGGTTTCAAACAATACCTATTTTGACAACTGATGTACCACTTAAACAATGGCAGAAAGATATTTATAGGTTTATATGCCAAGGGAAAAGCCAAGGGTTAAATATAAAATCCTCCAAGATGCAAAGGAACAAGGAGGATTAGGATTGACTGATTTGAAACTGTATGTTGTCGACTGCTGCTTGGTTTGATGAAAGAGTGGGTGCTGCTGAGAAATAAGAGAATTTTATTTCTTATAGAAAGAAAAGAGAGAGCATGTCTTGAGGTTTGGATGGCATGGTTTTCTATGGTACGATTTCTAAGGTTAATGTAGATTTTAAAAATCACTATATTAGAAGTGCCATATTGAGAATATGGAATACAAACCCAGATTGTGCCCAAAAATGCCTTTATGGGTCTCAACACAAGAAGCATTTTATAGAAAAGAAACAGCAGGCAAAGAGAAATAGTTAACATACAGTATAGAGAGCTGTCCAGTGACTGAAAAATATAAAACTAATTTCTTCTGCTTCATTCTTTAAAAATCATACCCTTGGTAGTCAAATACTCTCTATTTCAAGGATATTTTCATAATTTGTTCTTAATTTCTTTGTTAACCATGAAACTCAGGATTTCGAATACAGAATTCAGAATATCTTACCAAGCTGTCATTCCAGAAATCACTGAGGAAAGTTTGAACAATGCTATATACTAGCAGTGTACAAAACGTAAGCTTGAAACACTTCCAGAATAGTTGGAATAGAACTGGAACATTTCCAATAGCTCCTGTTTCCCCCCTATTCCTTGATAAATTATGCATTTATTTCATATCTTTTATTTTAATGTCACCTTTTCATATAAATCTTAGACCAGAATTCAGATCCTCATGTCAAGGAAATTTCAACATCAGGAACTAAGGTGAGCCTTCTTGGTAATGCCCCCCTTCCCTTCACCCACCCTTGAGTTGGCAGGAAACTATACTGGTATGAAATTTGTTCTCCCTGTTGCCAGTACCTATTCTGCCTCTATTGATTCTGTTGTCACCGTAGTCACCAGATGTACCTCCAAAGTAGTGATTTGCAAAAGTATTCCATGCATCGCACAGCTGGTTTCAGGTGTTTCATTGTTTTGGTCATACACAGAATAAAATGGAGTTGCTTTGTTTGGGATATGGATCAAACATGGTTGTTCTTGGAACGAAGCAGTTTAGAGGCAGAGAAGAATCATAAAATGCCAAGGACATCAACTGCAGCAGCTGAGCAGAGGGAGGATAGGATGCTGAGAAAATGGGGGGGGGACAAGGTAGTCCAGATGTCAACTACCTCTACATCTGTTGGAAAGCCAACCTGGCCAAGAGTGCAAGGACTCCAACATTCCTCAGGGATCCTGCTGACTTGTTCATTTTCCAGCTGAAGAAGAAACAAAGGGATCAGCTCTCATTCCTCTCTATACTGCGTTGGTCAGACTCATCTAGAATACTATATCCTGCTCTGGACACTGCATGTTAGGAAGGACATTGAGAAACTGGACTGTGTTCAGATGAGACCAACCAAGGTGATAAGCAACCAGAAGAAAAAGAATTTTGAGGAATAGTAGAAAGTGATGGGAACATTTAAATAAATTAAATGGGAGACACAATAACTGCCTTCAAGTATCTGAAAGGGAGTAGGAGTCAGGGCAGAACTGATCTGAGTTGTTCCAGAACACAGGACAAGAAACAACGGATTTAAATTAAAAGGAAGTAGATTACAGATAAACATCAGGAAAAACCTCTTAATGGCAAGAGCTAGAGCAACTAAAACATTCAGGGATTTGTTTCGCCTGAATAGTGGGCGATCAAACAAGCCTGTTTGGTGCACACTCTTCCTCCAAAATAATAGGGGGCAAAACCAAACAGATTTTACACACCGTGGGACGGCTCTTGGACAGTACAGGAATAAGGGGGAAATGCTATTCTTGACACTAATACAGCTGAGAACGATTGAGGGCTACCTCACTCATGGGGGTGGGGAGCAGCTGAAAAAGGGAAAAGATACGGCAAATCATGTTTATGTCCTAGTTAGTTACAACTGGGGAAAGGCTTAACGCCGTGCCTTCACTTGCACAGCTCTCACGCCCCAAGCCAAGCGCAGAGACTTCGAGGCTGCGCACTCCCTCCCCGACGGCGGGGTTGAAGACGCTCCGCTCCGCCCCGCCTCCCTCCTGCTAGCGCTGCCCGGAGCGTGTCAATCACCCAATGTGCCCGCCTCCTCACCCGGCATGCTTTTCGCGGGCGGAGGAAAAAATGGTTGCCTCTCGCTGCTTGCGCTAGGTGATCGGTCCGGAGGATGCTGGCGGTACGGCGGCTGGCTAAGCGGGAGCCATGCTGGGCGCCCTGGGGGCAGCGCCGCGGCAGGGGGCTGTACGGGCCGAAGTCCCTCGCGCGTCCCCTGCCTCGCACTCCCTGGACTTTGAAGGGTCCGCCACCGGGTGCCCCCCTGCCCTGGTACTTACGGAAGCCGCCGCCGGTGCGGGAGCAACTTCCCGAGCTTGACACGGTGACGTACGTGGAGAAGATGTACCCGGTGCCCTGGCTGGCCAAGCCCACTTTCCCGAAGTGGGAGAGGGGCTGGCACGACCCGTATCACTACCGGAGCCCTCCGAAGGAGGAGATGCCGGACTACAAGACGCGACCTTGCTACGAGTTTCACCGCAGAAGTCGCCTGCAGGAAGGTACCAAGTGGCGCGGGCGGTGGGCGTGGCTTGGTCAAATACGTCTTCGCTTTTGGTACACTTTTGCAAAACCCTTTTGAACACGGGGAGGGAGGGCCAAGCAAAAGCACTGGCCGGATTGTGACCCTTCGATTTTCCTAATGGAGCCAGCAACTGGGCAGAGGTAAATTGAGTGAGTTTGATCTATCCAAATAAGGAACAGGACTAATCTTTATTTGTATGACAAGGTCTTATGCTCTGGGAAAAAGTTCAACAGTTACACAGTTGCCTATTTTGATATTATTTTTGTGCCTTCAAGTCAGTTGTGACTGTAGTTTTCTTGGGAAGGTTTTTTGGAAGTGGTTTGTCATTGCCTCCTTCCTAGGGCTGAGAGAGAGTGACTGGCCCAAGGTCACTCAGTGGGACTAAGAACTCAGGGTCTCCCAGTTTCTAGCCTGATGACTTAACCACTGCACCAAACTGACTTTCTGTGTATCTGTAGATACCTGTAAACAGATAGCATGTAAATGTTGCACATAAACTAGTCCCATGTTATTCCTAAGTTAGCCATACTGGTCTAAGTTGTGTAAGGTTAGGGTTAGATCATTTGCACAGGAACTCAAGTAAGCCAGTGCCCATTTATAATTCCTTATTGTACTTATACCCTACTCCTGCTCTTAGGAAGTACTTTGTCTTCATAATTGTTCTTTTTCTACTCCTGTAACCAGATGTAGAAGTATATAATATTCATCATTCTTGGAATGAATTGAGTATTGTATGTAATATGAAAAGCATGTATTAGTTTGTGTGTGTGTTAATTAATGCTTATATTTATTTTGAGGTGTGAAGCAAGCATTGTGGCTAACCAAGGCAAAGCTAATAAAAGGCTTACCTCCCCCAATTCTTAACATAATGAATGACGTAGCTCACCAATTGGAGGATCAGGATGAGAGAATCCAGAATGCAATTTCTCATGCTTGCTTTTGGGCTGGCACTGAGGAAGATATTTCATTTGAAAAATACAGGTATGTTTTTAGCCTAAGTTTTCTTCTTTGTAGTTTCAGGATTGTTGGTGCTCTTTATCACTGATTGTTTTAAAATCAAATAAGTATGTTTAACTGGATAATTTCTTGCAATACCTTCCAAAAATGATGTGGAAGAAATAAATTATGTATTCTCTGAGATACTGCTTGTTATACCGTCAGTGGTTTGTGCTTGTAGAGGTAAGCAGTTCATCCTCTTAAATGACTCAAAAATGTTGAGTTGGATGTATATATAATAAGTATTATGCTTCCATTTTTAATTTTATAAAAGTGGCTTTTCGCTATCAGGAGTTTGGGAAACACTTTCCTGAGATTTTACTTTGTGTTCCTTGCATAATAGCCATACGGCTGTCTCAGAATGCTAAGCTAGGCAACTGCTGGTAGTTATTATCAGTGTACAGGTGCTTTACAAAGAGGAAATAGGTAAATTTCTACTCCAAGATATATAGAGGTCAGCAACATGGTGCCCCAGTGAAAAAAATAGCTGAAGCCTCATGAGATTACAAAATCTCACATACTTTTGGGAGAGAAAAATTCACAGGATCCCAAAGGTACAGTAATGTTAAAATCTAATACAATTTGGACATCTTGTGAGATTTAGGTTATTCTTTAAAATCATGTTTAGTTTTTGGTTGCTTTGGCTAAAAGTGTTACTACCCCCTGATCTGTCACTTAAAGAAAAAAAATAGTGAAAAGGTAAACAAAACGAGGCAGAAGTGAATGCAAAAAACCTGTATTATTGCAGTGATATGATTTCATTACTTTAAATATATGACTGGACATTTTTCTGAAAGGAAAAGAAGGATTCTAGAAAGTTTTTGAAGGATAGGTATTTTCTTAACTTTGTTTAAATCTGAACAAGTGAAACAATAGTTTGAATGTATTCTCCAGTTCCACAAAAGCACAGGATTAATTGTAAAATTCATCATAGCATCTCAGCTGGAAATAATTGAAATAGTTTCTAATTACTTTGAGAAGTATTCAGATGTACACTGTTTCTAAATAGGTATGAGGGCTGTTGAACTATTCTCTGAATTTGTCTAGTTCTCATCTGAAGTGATCTTGTGGCATTAGATTCTATAGATCAATGGATGCTGTGTGGGAAGAATTTTGCAGTAAATTTAATATGGTCATTCAATATTCTGTTTTGAGAGAAGGTGTAAACATTTTATTTCTATCTCCCCAATCATCATTCTCTCTGTCTATAACTAGAGAGAGCATAATAAATTATGGAAATATGTATAATTCATACTTATAATAAAGTTACAATATAACAAAGTCTATACAAAAATTAATAGTTGAAGTAAGTAAAAACAATTGGGTTAATAACAAATACCTGGTATATTATCTTACGTACAGTTGTAACTATTGCTTTATTTTGTGTTTGCTATTTGCAAATATTACAATAAATATCAGTTAAGAAAATCCTGATACAGTGAAACTTCTGGCTTGTGCTTCTGGATCTAACTATCCTCTTGTTCTGAAGTCCTGTGCTTCTGGAAGACTTGCTCCATTTGTGCAGGTCAATGACTGTCAAATATCCCTTACTGAGTAAAAGAATGATGGCCCAAGACTACAGAGTAACAGCTACATGGGAACGAGGTTAGTTAAAACTGTAAGCTTTCTTTATGACAAGCATTAATTAATAATTAATTAATAAACTGCAGAAAACTAAGGATAAATATCTCAGATTCTGCAGGAGAGTCAGTGACGTCATAAAGTTGTCTTCTGTGTCATAAAGGTTTGTCCTGCATAGAGAAAAGGACTTGTTTCTTCATACCTTAAGTGGCTCCTAGGGTTTGATTTGAGGGAAGGGACTTCTTCACTGATCTACTTTGAGTAGATAGTGAATCTGAGATATTTATTGTTGGATAGAGGGGATGTATGTGTCTGTGGGGGAGACAGTCCAGCTCCTGGGATGGATTAAGTTCCCCACCAGTGATTGAAAGTCTACAGAAAAGAAATGTACAAAGACAGAATACATGCTTAGAGCACATCTAAAGTGCTTTTGTTTTTAAAGAGCAATGCTGCTGAATTCAGATTTCAGATGTGGCTTTTCTGATGGTAGCTGGTCCAGTGTGGGTTGGTAGATAGATGTTTTCTGATTTCCAGTCTAGGGCTGAGACAGTGTGAGTGGCCTAAAGTTGTCCAACCAATTTCTCTGCCTTAAGGGAGGACTAGAACCTGGGTCTTCCTTCTCCCAATCCAGCACTTTATCCAGTACATTGCACTGCCACACATGAAACATGCATATCTGGTATTAACTTTGGAATATGTTGCAAGACATTAAATATTTCTCAGTAATACTTGTTCTCAGGAACTTTGGACACATATATGCACATATTAACAATCTCTGTCACCAAAAGTAAAATTAGGGCTTGTATGTTGTTCTGTACTGGTGATGTGGAGTCCTTGGGGTTTTTTCCCTCTGGTAGTTCCTTGATTAGGGTATTGTTATATATAATACAAAATAGAAAAGAAAACCCCCACCCCCACCAACACTGGCAGGGCATGCCACTGCATATAAACAGAGAGCAAACCCCATCCCATTCTAGCACTGCAGATGTTACCTAGCCAGGTAACAAAATGTTTGCAAGAACCAAGCTCAGAGAACCCCAAGGACTCCACAGTTCAACCCTGAGCTACACATATTCTCTTCTGTTGATACTGGTGATGATCTTAGAGGTGAGAAAGGATAAAATAGATTGGCACTTGATAATGTCAAGTTGTCTTACTATTCTGGTTCTCCATGATAAATTACAGAATTGAGAAAGGAGCAATAGCTGTCCTGAAGTGTTCTTGAAATGTTTTTTATCCCTGGTTTTTATAATATCTGGCTTATAACAAACTAATGTAAGTTATTTTCTTTTACAGAGTCTGCTCTCATTCAAATTCATATTACTCATGGAAAGCTTTTGAATGCAGTAAATTGTCTACAACCTATAGCATCCAATGATGAGATATTAGCCACTGAAAATTATGCTTTAGAAACTTTCTATCCTATTTCACCTATAATTGATCTTAGGGAAAAGAATGTGTACAAAATAAAAAATGACACTGGTAAGCTGAAACTTAATCTCTGTTTCATAATTTCTTAATTTGTAGGTGTGATTCTACTAAATGAAATATGAGAGTATAAGGGCATAAATACAAAGAGTTGAGCGAATGCAACTGAAGCATCAAATTTCCTAAATGATGATCTGAAAAATGTAGATTATATGCAGATGGTCTTCTTTTTCAGTGAGTTGTGATCTAGTATTAAATTGTTGCCTAACTTATATTTTAGGCTTCAACAAAGGTTACCCATATCCTTATCCTCACACTGCATACACTGTTGAAACTGGAAAAAGGGAGAAATCAGAACATTTTCAAGCCAGAGTTTTGATGTTTGCTTTTGGGAATGCTCTAGCCAAGGCTAAGGAACTCTATGGAGTAAGTATTATAATTTGGGTTGAAAAACTATGGCTTATAATAACTGATCAGGAGATGCTGGTCACTTTTGCTCTTGACAGTTCCATTAACTACACTTCACAAATATTGTTCCATTAACTGTTAACTTGAACTAAATACATGTGTGTAGCTTCTGTGCTTCTTGATTGGAGGCTTCCTAGAAAAGAGTAGGATGGAAAGCAATACTTGCTAATCTAGTGCATGTCTTGCATCGTCTCTGTTGGACTTGCATTTTACTGACTGGCTATGTGAAGGCACATAATCAGTCAATGTGAAGGCACTGTGAGAGTGGTGGAGCTGACAGTACTGAATAAAATGACGTAACAAATGCATATTGCTGATCATTTGGATGTTATGACCATAGCGTATAGTTTTGGATTTTAGCAGGCAAATGGAATTTTAAATTTTGTGAATGCATGAGGTAACTGGATACACTTTTGAGTTTCCTATCTTATAGTAAATAATTTTCATTTATTTGTAATTCCTGAACAGTAATGACTACTATCAGAAGAGAAATTCGTGAGATTGAAATGGCTTTGCATGTACCAGCTAGTCTTGGAGATGGCAAAAGCCAGCACTGATTTTCCTCAGTTTGTTAAGCTGTGGAAACTTGATCTGGTCTTTGGCAAAGCCAGCTGTGGGTGTCCTGCTACATATAAGGTCAAATCAAATGTCATCAATCAAAATACAGTCAGGAATTTGTGTTTGCTGAACCTGTGTGTTACTTATATTCAATTGCTGACATGCTATCCTGACTTGATTTGTTTTTTTTCCTTAGCAGTTTGATAACCATATACCTGATTGATGCCTGGTCATATCTTCCTAACATCTGTGATAGCCCAGTTTGTCTACTCTTAAGCTTATTATACAGCTTTTTTTTTTTCCCTTCCTTGCCCAGGATGAACCCAAGGTCTTGGAGAAGCCCATTGTTGTTCAGAGTATTGGTACAAATGGCCAGTCTTTCCAATTTGTAGTGTTTCAGTTGAATACAACAGATTTGGACCCTAGCAATGGTGTTAAAAACCTGGCCTGGCTGGATGCAGATCAGCTTTTGTTTGAGGATGCCAGGAAGCACCCAGAAATCAAGAGGAAAGAAGTTTTGGTATGTTGATAAAGGTGAAATATCTTGTTGACCAAATTAGCACCAAAAGAACTTAAGTTCTAGCTTTATAACTTGGTCAGAAAATGTTTATTATCTGTTAGATCTGTTTGGCTTTTTCTCCAGAAGCTCAAAGTGACTTATGTCAGAGGAGTTCAGTCCTTATCCCCAGAACCACAATACTATGAGATAGGTGGGCTAAGAGGAAGTAAGTGACTGGTCTAAAGTCACAGAGTAAGTTTTCATGGCTGAGAGTGGAATAGAAAATGAGTCCCTAGTCCTAATCCAATACCTATACCACAATGGTTCATATACAACTATTTTTAAGACTAATGTAGTTACGGTTATTCAAGGCTGGATTACTGTATCATACCCTATGTGAAGCTGTCCTTATAGCTGGTCTGAAAACCACAACTAATCCAGAATGTAGCCGCTAGGCAACTTACTCTTAACATAGTATATTTGTAGTAAAGAACTGTTGATCTTGGGATGCAAAGCTTGGAACCAGGTTCTCTTGACATATAATGTCCAATTATATCAGTCACCTGTGCTCTTTAGGAGAGCCCTGTGTTCTGTGCTACGGCTTACCAACTGCTGTACGGTATGCTGGCATCAGTGGAGGACAGCCTTCTCTGTGGTGGCCTTTGTCTTGTGAAATGGCGGTTTCCTATTATACACCAAGCATCTTTTAAAATCCTCTCATTTCCCAGCCATATGTATGCCAGCTTTTTAAGTTTTGTTTCTAATTGAATTTTTAAAGCGCTTCAGGAATATTTGCAGTGAATATAAATATGGTTTTAATATATTTAAAATTTTAAAAATCCTTCGTCAGACTGAAATAGGATATAGAAATCAAATAAATGAAAAAATAAAAATATCTTGAAAATCCTTTGATAGAAGCCACCCCCAATATTAGAGTGCTATTCAAATATTCAAATCTATATAATTCATTATAGTGTACTACAGTTATAATGCATTATGACATGCTTTCAAAAATGTATGGAATCTCTTTAATACCGGGTAAGAATTCCTAGTGTGTTTTGCCATATGCTGGAAATTGTAACTGGTTAGAAGTTGGCTCTGCCAGAACATTAGCAGAGTTTCCAGAAGAGGGGAACAGAAGAAAATATGTTTCTTGAAGGGAAAGAAAGAATATTCCATTAAATGCAGGAACACATTGCAGTGTTTAGATGCTGTCCTAATCGGTATGCCAGACACTGAAAAAACAGATGTTCTCTCTACAGATTCCTGCTGGAATACATGGCTACAAGTCAGACACCTTCAAGAAATTCCTGGCATTCTACTTGCATGGTGTTGTGTGAACAGGTCTCAAGGATTCAACCTGCATTTTCCTATTTCTTCCTGAAATATTACACTTGAAGTACAATTAACACAAGATTGAAAGATATGTGTAATATGTGTAATTTTTAATAAAGGATTTTTTAAAACACGTGTTAAAGCTTCATACTTTAAAGAATTAGAGTATAGCTAGGATGTGACATAATATTCCAAGGGCACAGTGCCCCAGTTATGGGAGAAGAGCTAATTAGAGAGTCAAAACTTCCAACCGCTTTGAAGGTATTTTAATTCACAATAATGGATATTCAGCTGGAAGGTATACCAAATTAGGAAAAAAATCACCTAAATTAATAAATAAAATTAATTAATTTAAAGCAGATCTCAGTGTGATGAATGGGTTCAGGAAGCTATGAAAGGTGAGAGTTGCATTCCTGCCTAAATATAAGGAAACATGCTTTTAAATTTTGTTTCTGCTAAACCATGTTCAACCCAAAACAGGCAGGTTATCCAGAATGTGATTGTTTGTTCTGGATTTGAAACAAAACACTCCTGCTTTGAGCCATAAAAGGAGAAAAAGTTTAACTGGTGGTTCCTATTGTGTAGTAGGAAGTCCTGTAATGGTCCTTTTTGGGGAATGAATCTGAATTCATATTGATCTGCTGCAAAGAGGTTTTAGGCTTACCAAAAACTGATAAGGGTAAATTGCAACACGAAGTTATTTTCCACCCAAGCTCAAATGTGTAACTTCTCTAAAATGGAATATTAACTATTTTGTAATGTGTGTGTACGTATAGAGGATGCGTTTTTGGGTATTGCAAAGCATGATGTTCTCTCTTACATAAATTAGCAGAATTATTCAGCATAAGATTATAAAGGATAAAGAACAAATGCTATTGAAAGAATAAGCATAGCTGCTGCAAAGAGAAATCCTTTCCAACAGCATCTTATTAAGCTTAACAGGACAGGTCCTTGTTAGCAATTATTTCAAATTATAGGGAAGATTAATAACTCACGATGGAGAGGATTTCCTAAGAATCTTTCATTGGATGCAATTTCATAGATAATCCAGAATTATAAGAATATTAATGTGGTTAGGTTTACATAAAACAGCAAATAATGAAAAATATGAAAATCAAAGTTATCCAAAAAGGATTTCAAAGGTTCTTTTCAGACTTGGTTACTCTGTTTGAAATTATGCATAAACTACTGAGACCCCCCACCCAAGTTTTGGATCAGAACACAGGTCACTGGCATTAAAAACTAGGTGCTTGTGTATTTATTTAAATTTAGTGTGGCCATGGCTGGAATACCATGATACTCCTCATCTTAAGAGGATACTGTGTAACGAAAAATGCAAAAGGGCAGCAAAAAGTTATGGTGTGGAGAAAGCCCTGAAAATATAAGTGGGAATATTGTTTAGGAAAAGATTTAGGCCAATTTTTCATGCAAAAACTTGAGAAAAAATGTGATGAGCGCCAAGTTAGATGATTATAAAATGGAATTCAACCACCTGCATTAATCACTTGCTGCCAGTTTTATTGCAATATTTATACCAGGTTTAGATGCCTCTGCAAACCAGTGGCTAGGGAGCAACAGTGGGAGACACATTGCCTTGTTATCTGATAGGTCATTGCATGGGAAGACAAGACCAGATGAACCTTCTGGACTGATTGCAGAAGAACTTCAGATGCCTGGACCTTTCTACATTGTGTTGCATCTTTTAGAGCAATCCTGCACTGACTTCAACTCTTTCTGAGATCTTTTATTAAATGTATATACCACTTCAGTTTGATTGGAATCTTTTAAAAACATATTAACATGCCTTCTCATGATAAAGCAAGAGGAAGCCAAAACAGTGGCAAAACTAGTAATCTGCTGAAAAGCTAGTCACTGAAATGTCAGGCGCTTCCAGCTATATTATATAAATTATGCTTACCCAAGGGGGAAAAAATCCATTTAGGATTTGTAGAATTCTATTGTTTGTATGTAATTGAGAAGAAGAGTGATCTACCTTTGTTCAGTTCATATTTAGGTAGCAAATCTATATTAGAGGTGGCTTTCCAACATGGGGGAGGTTTGACTGGAGATGTGGATAGAAATTGGCTGTACCAGGCCAAATATATCAGTTTAATCTTGTATCACAGGTCTTTGAAGCTGGCATGCTTTAACCACCTCAGACAGACCAGCTGGTTGGATTCTGACAAATGTCAATATGATGTGACAGGCCAGCGAAGTATTTGTGTAACTTCAAGCAGAGATGATGGTGGCACTTACCAAACTGTCCTATCGCAGTTGGAAAGCCAGTAGACCAAACAAACAAATAAGCCCGACTGTTATACAGGGAGACCTGGCTGAGCTGTTTGTCTCTTCTGGATATAAAAAGAAAGTGCACTGACGAAACCACCAGGAAACCATCAGTATTCTCAACATGCCTTTCCAGCCTCTTGCTTCCCCCTATTATGAGTGCCGACAAATAGTCTCTCTTCCTCCAGTTTCTCGGCTGCAGTGACAATGCTAAGGCTGGCCCCCAGGGACCTGCCAGTGTGTTTGTGATGGCTTTTGAAGCTGCTCCCACTCATTGATCTCTCTGTCTGAACTGTTTCAACAGGTAGGCATGGCTCAGATAATACAACGCATGATGAAACCTGTATGCTTTTGAAGGGAGAATGGTTCCTTAGCACGCACCCTTGATGTGAGGCTAGTATGAAATCAAACGCTACAGGCTCTGCTAATAGCTCTACCAGAGGGCTGCATGTGCCCACCGACAGCTCAGTCTTATCCTCCAGTTGCACGCACTGAAAGTGGCAAAAAAGCAAAATCAAGCAGACAATACATCCACATACCTGAGCAGTGGTTCTTCACTATGATGTGCTTCAGCCAGGCTCTTTCTGTGTTTATTTTTAGGCCTAATGCTACATTAAAAGACAGCAAACCTCTGAAGGGAATTTGGCATATGTTATTCCCCCCCCCCAAAAAAAAATTGTGGAAAGGTAATTCCAGCAACCACTTTCAAGTACAACTTGTCCAGGGTTTTTTTGATCCATCATGTTTTCTTCACGTGGTAGTGGCATTTCTTGCTGCAATTATTATGGCAGACCGCAACCTTGGTTTTTTAGCATGCTGCAGAACAATTTGTAAACACAACCCACCAATTCTTATACTACATGCTTCCATTACTATGGAATCCCAAATTCATCTTCACTGTAAAAACTCTGTTTTTCCCAGCTATCTAATCTTAAAACAGCTTCCACAAATCTGAAAATTACTCAGTTGGAAGAGAAGTTGAGAGCTCCAGGATATTCCTTCCATGTCTTTTCAATGGAAAAATGAATTGCTGTTCACAGGGGAGGGAGGGAGGAAGGAAGGAAAGAAGGAAGGAGTACAAGATGAGAAGGCTGAAGCAATATTAGCTGTAGGGATTTTGCTAACCATGGAAATTCCAAGAGCTGCATTCTAGCTGTCGAAAAGAATATATATACTAGAATACATGGATGAGTGTGAGAAAGAAACAGACTGCAGAACCCAGGCTCTAGGCAAGTGGCTCCCTTAAGATCTTTTAAACGGGAGGTCCAAGATTAAATGATTAGGAGAAAGGAATCTGAGAGCTACCTTGGGGCTTCAGACAAAACATCTGCAACTCCATTTAGCCTCCACATGTACTGCTAATTGCTGCTTACATTAGATGACCAGATGCTTAAGCAAACCACTTCACTGCCTAAAAAGAACTGCATTTCAAAGTAAATCACCGCAAAGCATATGATAGTTAAACATAACAATAACTCAAACAAACTTGCAAAAGAAGAAACAAAATGCTTCAAAGTACATCAATGCAGAATCAAAACAGAAAAATTCAAATGTTTAATAGCTTTCTAACCATATACTATGAAGAGGAAGTGCTGTGCCAGTTCTACTAACTACAAATACAATTTTTTAAAAAGATATGATAAAATCATAGAGTTGGAAAAGCCCATTTAAACCAACACATTCAATTCCCAGCTTAGGGCTGGAATCCCAGTTAAAGCATCAATTTTCTACATGCAGCAAATGGGAGCTTAACATCTGAGTCATTTGGTTCTACTGTCAA
The DNA here is from genome assembly GCF_059951505.1 of Python bivittatus. Classification (NCBI taxonomy): domain Eukaryota; kingdom Metazoa; phylum Chordata; class Lepidosauria; order Squamata; family Pythonidae; genus Python; species Python bivittatus. The sequence continues at coordinate 43,438,530 of NW_028277098.1, read as the reverse complement.
ACTGGTCTTAGACAAGTCTTTTTTTTTTAAAACAGATCACTAGGTTTTAAATAGATACATAGATAATCTTGATCGCATACCCAAGAAAGTAACAATTATAACCGCGAATCATACTCTCAACATTTCAGGAGAATTCCGAGCCCTATTACTCTCTAACTCAATTGTTTCTCAACCGTGGCAACTTGAAGATGTGTGGACTTCAACTCCCAGAATTCCCCAGCCAGCATGTGCTGGCTGGAGAATTCTGGGAGTTGAAGTCCACACATTTTCAAGTTGCCAAGGTTGAGAAACACTGCTCTAACTTCAAAAAACTCAGCATTTTTTAACTAGAAAAAACAGGACGACAGCAAACTAGTTCATCATTAATAGCTGTAGCTGATCACAGGGCTGTGCGTTTTGCGTGCACCAAAGACGCAGAAACCATCAAGTTACCTTTCCAGAAAACCATCAGATATCGCAAGAAATAGTAGCAGGTCAACGCTGAAATAATTCCATTTCTATCTCTGAAGAATGACAGGCAGTTTGGTGTAGAGGTTAAGGCACTAGACTAGAAGGGAGACTGTGAGGTCAAGTCCTGTCTTAGGCACAAGCCAGCTGGGTGATTTTGGGCCAGTCACTCTCTCTCAGCTCTAGAAGGTGGCAAGGGCAGCCCACTTCCGAAATCTTGCCAAGAAAACTGCAGGAACTTGTCCAGGCAGTCAGCAGGACTTGAAGGCACAAAAACAAAACAAAACCCTCTGAAGGGCATATACACAATGGTGCATAATAAAAACAAAAAAAACACCGTTAAAAACAGCAGCATAAAACAGGAACAAAGTCTTGCAGAGAAATGGATTCTGAAATAAAGTTCTACCATATAAAAAACATTTGCCTTGCAAAAGAAGAACGTGCTGAAATCAGATACCAAATGGCATACATTGCAAGCAGAGGACAAAACTGATCTCGCTGGTCAAGATGTTCAGCAACGTAGGTATGCTAGACTGGGAGGTTCGTCGGGTACCAGAAGAAGACTTTTTTCTTTTCTAAGTCCTTTAATGTAAGATGCTGATCCGTGATGGAAATTGGGCACGTATGTGTATTTTCTCCCGTTTATTTTTATTTTTTCAGCTGATTATTCTATGGGTCTTAGAATTCTGTTTCTAAAGTCACATTTAAAGTGATGACACATGCATTTACAAAATAGGAATTATTCCAGACCTGAAATACAAGGAGAAAAATCTGCCCCAAAAAAGTACATATCTTGATTGCAATATCATTATAATAACTGTAACCACCCCATGTTCTCAGTACGACTGCCTTCTTACTCAGGCAGTCCTTGAGGTTGATTTTCAAAACTAGCGTCCCTGATTTTCAAAACTAGCTTTGGAACACATTACAAAAATACAGCATACAGTCAAGTTTCATATACAGCACTTGGAACTTCTGTTCATGAGCAAATGACAGGAATACAGTGATCATTGATGTTATCTGCAGATAAATCAGGTATAGATAATATATACTATTCATTCTCTGTATGTGTATATATAGCAATGCAAAATGCAATCGATATGATCGTAAATTATGCATCTTATTTTCTCCCATCTTGATAGATTACATATAAGTTTGCAATTCTAGCTACACAAATATCGGAAGTGGAACTAGGCATAGTATTTAGACTTTGCAGAATTTTAAGGTTTTTGTAGGTTTCCTTGGAAGATACATGGAGCTTTTTAAGATTACAAAAATTGTCTTGCAGTTGTACAATTGAAATAGTGCAATGAAATCTTGCAAATGGGAGCATAGAAGATTCTCCCAGATTCTTTCTCCATGCCTAATAGAAGCAGAAAATAATGCACTCCCCCCAAATATTCCAATGTTTTGCACAACAGGTAACAATGTCTAGTTCAAATTTTGACTGAGCGCAATGGATACTTCTGATTCATTTTAATATCCCAAACTATATGATCTATAGGAAAAAAGAGTTAAAATACAGACTATGAGTAGGACTTGTCTCCGAATTTGCATAGGTGTTTCTGTTGCATGCAAAAGAGACAAGATCTTTGTACATGTGAAAATACTTTGGGATACTTCAATTCATTCTAGGTTTCTTACACTCAAAGACCAGAAAGAAGGAAATGCACTGAAATTATCAACCTGCCCAGAACAACTATTCTGAGCTGGCTATTCATCAGCTGCTTATAATGTGTTCTAGTGTTATTAGACATGACCAGTTGTACACTTCCAACACTGCTAGTGCCTAACTGGACTCTAATGTGGAAGCAGTAGGACCAAAATAATGTCAAATAATATTTAAAAGTTACATTGAATATTGTGTGACAATCCCTGGATAAGAATGTACTTGTTTACCAGTGAACAATTCAAGCTATTAATGGGAGTCCTACAGACCATGCCAAGCTCAGTCTCTAGGTGGCAAGCTGCAATGAGATGTATCCATTTGTTATATTGTTACACTATCACACTCCACATGGACATGGAAGTGACTCTGATTCATCATTTTTAGTAGCCTTTTTGCACTTTAAGCAAGTTAGCTAAAGATTGCTATGAGGAAGTAACTACTATGGGAGCACACGCAACTAAGCTGGATTTACTCTGAAGCTATCTTTGGAAGATACCAATAGAACAGATGTTGTTGGAATAACCTATTCTTTAACTCCCCTACAAAAGACCAAAAAACAATAGTTTTGTATTGCTTTTGTATAATGGTATTTATACAAACATCTGATTTACTATGTATTTTAAACTGAAATAGTAAGGTTTCTGAGCAGTAACCATTGCAATATTCATTTTGATGTTCTGTGAATTCCTGCCAGGACTCACAGGTCTATTTTACAGAATCATCAAGTTTTTCTTTGTTTTTTAAACAGGATATTCTGGGCAAGCTGTGCTAAGTTCTATATGGTGGTGAATTCAATTTCTGCTCTTGTTTTTAAAAGAAAATGGTTGTTCTTGCCGGATGTGTCGTACTTTAGTGTTGAGAAGGCATTTTACTTGATTCTGAGGCTGTTTGAAAGGAATGTGAAAACGGGTCCTAAATCTAGCCCACTCACAATGTTTGTGATAGGAATGAAGTGCATCTTCAAAACGTAGTGGCTTCAAAGAGATCCATAATCAGAAGGAGGTGGCTTTCCTTGCCAGCGTTTCTGGAATCTCTGTAGCCAGGAGAGAATAATGAACAGCAAGGACGTGGAATCAACTGTTTATATTTATTACAGCATGGGGGAAAAGAGAAAAGATCTTGACTCATCTTTTAAAAACCATCCCAAATCAACGAAGACAATAATTTAGCCATCACTTTAATACAATGAAACTTGCCAGTTATCTCTTTAAAAAAATTGTTGCATTAGGAATGGGACAAATCTTCATTTGAAGGTTTATTTTTTTTTTCTTTAAATATAATCCTGACTGTAACTGTGAGAATGTTCATTTGCCCACCCCGATCCCCATCATCTTTCTACAGAAAAAACATAATTAAAATGCCTAAGAAAAGGGCAAGCATTTCTTTTTTAAAAAACCATTGTCTTCTTAAAAATTACATGGTTTCAAGTAGTTGTTTTTCAAGAGTTAGAATAAAAACAAGCCAATGTTTTCCAAAACAAAACAAAACAGAACAGAAACAGAAAAAGAAACCAAAAAAAAAAAAAAAACCCCAAACAAAAGCAAAAGTAAAAAAAAAAAAATGTCATTAAGGGGTGCGGAAAAACGACATCCCTTTAATAAAACATTATCAACAAATATCGTACACAAACTACAATGTATAATAATTACTTTTCTTTTCCCTCGCTTAATTTTAGAACCAGACTACAAGGTAAGAAAAAACACTGAAACAAGATACAATGTTCTCAAGAATCCGCACAAAGGTAGGTAAATCCAGGGGAAGATAATATTTTACATAATATGAAATACATAGATCAGAAGTGAAGGTTTTTTTTTTCTTTTATATAAAACAAAGACCAGCTACAAGGGAGTGTAATGTACAGAGATCTCAAGACTTGCGAGTTTCACTATACATGATATGCTTTTCTGTAGTCACCTCTACCACGAGAAGGTAAGATTTAATTTTTTTTTTTAATTCTGTTTTTAATTACAGAGTGAGGAGGAGGGAGGGAGAGAGAGCCTACAGAATAGCAAGTATACAGTTTAACAACAATAATTACTTAAAAATATCTCCATCCAGTTCCAGAGCATATACAGTGAAACCCTAGTAAGATCACATCATTTCATTAGAAAACCCAAACCCAAAACAAAAATGAAAACAAAGCAGATGTTAAGAAGTTTGCACTCACAGTTTTTGAGTCCTAGGTCAAGTTTTTAATGCCTTTTCTTTTTATTTCTGGTAGACCGACACCATCCCAACTTAAAAAAAATCCCAAGTAACCTAACCCTCAATACCGCCCCCCCCCAGGAATTCTGACATTTTCCAAGTTCTGCAAAAGGGCAATTCATAACAGTATTTCTGGGAGAAAGACAAGCAAGGGGGCTAAAACAGTGCATGCCACAGTCACAGATATACCCAAGATCACAATTAAACTTTTGGAGGATGTGATCCTACAAGGGAGCCAGCTGCATTACAACTGAGGCAGGGGAAATCTTTTCCACTCAGATCTTCTTGCTGAAGGAAGTGTTGTGCTGCAAGACACCAAGGGGAGGGGAAGTAGGGGGAAAGGTCTTCTGAACAAAACCCACCAATTTATAAAAAACTGTCCAGTTTTATTATTATTTTTTAATGGCTACAGAGACAACATGAGATTTCATATCTAGACTAGCTTCCTTGCGTAGCACAGCACAAACATACAAGAGGTTTAAAAGAATAATCAAGCAAAGGAGGCTGGAATTGGGTGCTAGAGGCTTCCGTTTGTTTCCAAAAAATGAACAACAAAATAAGTGTCATATACATATAATAAATCCTTCTGCAGAAGAAGGATCTTGTCATGTCTTGAAATATTTTAAAGATTTGTCCTTCATTGTTTTATGGAATAAAAAGTTCAGCCTTTTTATTGCATGAAACTAAAAATTAGGGCTGGATCCCCGGCTCTGAATGTCTCCCTGCCAAACACACCTAGCTTCTCTTCTTGCATAATTTCTTGAGATCCTCCAAAGGGCAGCCGACTTTTTCTTTATCCTGGAGAAGAGGATGTGGGGTGAGGGAAGAGGGAAATCACACACTCATTGTCATGCTGGGAGAATACTGGGTGAGGAGGGGAAGGGGGAGAGAGAGAAAGAAAGAAAACCGGAGTAAGGAGGAGGCAAAAATGAGACCAAAATGCTAACTAATATGCTAGGTGAGAAAATGGGGAAAGAGACATGGGCTTACCAAAACAATAAAACTTCCTAACTGGCTTCAAGAAATCACAGAGAAAATACAATAAAGGCTAATTGTTTGGAACATAAACATTCCCAAACTTGATCTCCTATTGGCCAACAATGACGGTGGTAGGTGGATACCCATGTGGTAGAAAACAAGTGTCGTTGTTTTTACTATTTCTGTTCTCACATGTACACAGTGATAAAGACTCTCAAGTAAAAATACAAATAATACTTTTAAACTTTATCTTATATATTTTTGCATGAAACAAACTATGCTAATCTTGAAGCTATTTCTTTTTCTTAATTAAAGTTTGCTATGGTTGTTGACCAGCATCCCTTTCTTGCATTTATGTTCTATTTCATATTAGCACCATTGGCAGAACCAACTTCACTTAAATTAAGTACAGATAGTCCTTGACTTACAACCATTCATTTAAAGACCATTCAAAGTTATGATGGTGCTGAAAAAGTGACTTACGACCAGTCCTTGCACTTATGACCACTGCAGCGTCCCCATGGTCATGTGATCAAAATTTGGGTGCTTGGCAACCAGCATGTATTTACAACAGTTGTAGTGCCCTGGGGTCATATGATTGCCATCTGTGACCTTCCAATGGGGCTTCCACAAGCAAAGTCAATGGGAGAAGCCAGATTCGCTTAACAACCATAGCAAAAAAGGTTGTAAAATCAGGCACGACTCACTTAACAACTGCATCACTTAGCGACAGACGTTCCGGTCCCAACTGTGGCCTTAAGTCTATATACTAACTGTATCTTTACTGCTTCTACTATCAGGGATGATTTTCAACATGTCCATCCATTCAAGAAGATATAACAGTCGTTCTGTCCTACTTCTTCTAGCGTTCTCATCAAAAATTTGATTCTAAGTTCCTCATGATAGGACTTATCATTGATTTATGTTACTTTGTAAAAAAAAAAAAAAAAAGGATGCAGATGCTGCAATTTATGATTAATAATAATGGCAATGCTTTTCCTACATTGAAAGGGCCTCTATAGTCAACATAAAATCTATCCAGAAGTTGTCAGGCAACAGTCTCTCTCTGTCATGCATATACAGTACACACGCTGAGAGCCACACACATTTCTTTTCTGTTTGCCCTCTGGCTCTAATATTGCTTCAAAGGAATTGTCTACATTTCCTTATTTCTTTTAAATGACTTAGAGTTTCCATTGTCTCCTTTTGGAACCATTTATCCTCCTCTTGTATAGAAGGTATGCTACATCCCAGTATCATATTGAACACCTTACTCTGGGATCTTTTCCCAGTTCTATCAGCCCCCATGTTATACTTCCTTGATTTTTTTTCCCCATAGCATTTTCACCTGCTGCTCCAAGAGCACCCTCATGCTATCAACCATCATATTCCACACTTATAAACCATTCTTCCCCAGGAAGAGATTCCAAGAGCCTTGAAAAGCTCTGAGATTCAAGCTCAATGAGCGTAAAGAGCGAGTGTAAGAATGACTCACGTTGTCATTTTGGAAGGAATGGAGGAAGTTGCCTCCCAGTTCACCATCATCTCGTGGAGTGCCCGGAGGATTGCTAATGCCACTTATGTTGTTTGGAGAATTCTACAATTAAAAAGAAAAGGGAGGGGAGGAAACGCACAGGCCATACACATACACACTGAAAGTGAGAGAGTGTCTTTCAGCGATGTGTACACAAGCAACTATAAGAAAATACATTATTCTTGGATGAGCAAAATACAGCTAAATATGAAGCTTGGGCACAGAAGGAAAGTACTGCACTGCACTTTAGGACTTGAAGAGTTGAGAGCATAAGGGTTCTCATCTGCTAAGTCAAGAGGAGAAGCCTGCTAAACCTCCAGCAAACAAATAAATTTGGGCTTCCCCACTTTACCCCATTAAATACCAAAACAGTAAGAAGCCCCTACCTAATTATATTAGCAAAATACTGACTTACTTTTGGAAGTCCATCAATGTCTCCTGACCCTTGTGAAAGAAGATGGGGATGGGGGGATGGAGAGGAAGAGAAAGGCAGGCTGTTAGTAGAAAGGACTTCACTTCCCTCTTCTAAATCAACATTTCCCCTAACTAGTACTGAAGCATTTAGATCATGAACCTACATGCAGAAAATAAGAGGCTGCTGCAAGATGTAGGGCTGGCCTTCTGGGAAGCAGCTGGCAGTACATTAGTGAGTTGCAGGTCACAGCTGGGCTAATGCAAACCTCTTAACATTTGCCTCCAGAAAGGGACATGCTGGGGGAAGCCTCAGCTGCCATTCCTTTGCATGGATAACTCCCGGGAGCAGAGCCCAGCTCACCTTCCTGCACAGCACTAGAGTAATGGCCTAATCGAGTTGCTACGGCCTCAGCTCCCTCCTGTGAGCTTTGTGACACTGATCAAGATGGAGTACAGCACCTCTACCTCAGCAAGATGTATAAGGCAAGCATAGGAGGTTAATGGGTCTTTCTGCCGCTTTAATTAAAACACACACACCACAGATAGATAACAGAGAAGCAGCAGCATGAACCTATCAACAGGAGTCCCGCCAGCCTGGGACTAGCAGTTCCTGTTTTCTGGCTAATTTTCTACGCTGTGAGTGTTTAAGAATGGCAAGGACATTGGGTTTGCTGATTACGAACACAGAGCTAGTCACTTCTGGAAACAGGGAGGAATTCTCCCCAGAAAAACAAGGAACAGAAAAACCAAAGCCATCCATTTACCAGTGAGAAAGTCCTATAGGTTCTGATATCAGAGAGCATCAGCTGCAGAAATTTGTAGAATATCAGGGTAAAGGTGCTACCAACGTAATGAATGCTAGTCCCATGGCACATTTATGCCTGTTGGGCCTTTTAAACATTTCCTGCAATACCCCTATGTGATGCTATAGGATAGTAAGTGGTATCAAGGAAAAATAAAATGGCAGTGGTCTGATGCCCATGTTGCTGGGTTAGGCTGGGGATGGGTGGGGAGGGGGAAAACAAAAAAGCAAGGAAGCATGTTGGGGTGAGGAACTACGGAAGGAAGCGGCCTGCTAGAGCAGAAGGGCTACTAGAATAAAAGTCTGTCTCCTGGAGAGGCCTTCTTGAAGCCTGAAACTGGCTGAGGCTACACCTAATTCTCCATCTCTACATTCTGCACAATGCCCAACTACAAGGCCTTCTCTCCTAGGTTCCCACCACTCACTCTGACTTTGGAATGATTCAGCCTCCTTGTAACATACGTAACCCGATCCACTGATTACCTGATCAGAAATCCCCATAGAAGCAACTTCTATTAAAAGATAGAATCCTGCATGACTTTGCCCTGAATATTTTTTGTTCAGCTTACCTAATGAGCCATTCATGTGATGGGGCTCCATCCCACCCATGCCTCCCATTGGGCCATCTGATCCAGGCCCCATTGGGAACTGAGGGGGAAAAAAGAATGCATCAGTTACGATAGATCATTTGCATGGTGAAATATCACCTAATTGATTACCTTAAATACTAATGGCTATAATGTTCAGAATGCTAATATGCTCTGCAAACCACGTTTTCTGAAGTTTGTTACTAGGAAAAAGTTCCAAATCTGATAGCTTCAAAGAAAGAACAATTAGTTGTACCAAATTCCATCAGTTTGAAATGTGGTAAAACACCCTGATTTTTAATATATTGGATCTTATTCTATCTCTACCAGACAGCTACCTAAACTTTGAAAGAAACTCTAACTCAAAGGCTCTCTCAAAGCTGAAATGATCACTGCCTTGAAGAGAGAGTAGAGCAACTGCATATACTTTCTAAAAATCTAGGAGGAAATCTTCAGAACAACCCCTGGTAATTAGTTTTAACTAAATGTGCAAGACGGACTAGGGTTCAAGCTGTGTTCCCTTTAAAAACAGCCCACTCTCAGCAATACATGTGATGGTCTTGACCAGAACCACATGAATGCTACTATTTTAATAAGCATAAAAAATTAACAAAGTCCTGAAGAGTTAATTACTTTTTAATGGTTTGTTTTATTTCTATTTTGTAACAAATGGCTGGAATCAATTAAACTGCTTTACCCTCAACTGATGAAGTTAATTATGATTTGTTATGGTATCTGATATGTAAATTATTAGAAAGCAGACTTACATTCGACCGACTGCCTCCAGGCGGTACAGGATTAATCATTGTGTAGATGTTGTCACTTGAATTTGTCGAATCTGTAGAACAGTGAAACCCACTAAGTCAGGGTGATTAATTCATTTCTTAATTAAAACAAACTCATGCCACTTGAACTCATTCTTTCGAGTTTTATCACCTAAAATTCTCTCTAAGTACCACCATTTTCTGGCTAATTTGTATTTAATGAAGATTCACAAAGTTTTTAATCACAGAAATTCAACTGTGAAAAGAAGTCTGCTACTAACCAAAGATCTTGAAGCTTTCTTGCTACGAGAGATGAAGATAATTTTCTGCCATGTGTCACTTAGCGCCTCAAAATTAGCCAGCGCAATTACCTCACTACACCATCATCTTTTTTCTTCTTTTTGAAAGAGGAGTAATATTTATCATTTTATGTATTATTTTCCCCAATAAAGCAAGAACCTAGATTTTTAGTGTTTGTAACAGGAAGAAAGACATAGTCAAGCTGTAGAATACAAACACAAAGATTTATAAGCAGGCCACATTAACAGAATAAAAAAAGGAGGGAAGATTTGTGCCTGAATTAACATATGGATTGTTTTATTACGATCTAGTAAGAAATGTAGGTCAGAGTTCTCATAAAAATGCAGGAGCAGGAAAGCAGTGGTAATATTTCAGAGTAGCTCCACCTCTGCAGCTGTTGTGCACCCGTTACATGCAACAGGGCTACCTCCTCCGAGTGTCCCCTTCTACCCTTTCTTCTTCCAACTGACGCTCACGATGTGTACTAAATCAAACTTCAGTCCTCTCAGAATATTCACCACAAACACATTCCCTTCTCCTCCCTTTACTGTAAGGGAACCAAAGGCCAGGAAGGAATTTCACACAGCCTTCTGGGGAGACACGTGAAGAGGAAGAGCACTCAACTTGGGGAACACCATTGTGCAAAGTGGCATTCAGAAACTGCCGTACACCCTCTGTAGTGTGAAACTGACAGCAGGATGATGCATTCCTGGCTACAAAACACTTCTCTGTAGACATTAGCTCTAGTACTGGGAAAGCCCATAAAAGGGGAATATTACAGCCTCAACCATATTGGATTTAGGGAGCTTAATACGGTTTATTTTACATTTTTCCTCTAATTCCTTTGGGATCTGCAGAGAAAGATTTAAGTTAGTTTCTACAAATCACCCAGACATGTTTTACCTTGGATAAAATGTTTCCCCAGGATGAAAAAAAAAGTTGACATAAGCCTATTCTAATATGTCAAAATTTATTAAAAATTATTCATCAAGGGAAGCAGCACTATCTTTCACCCTGCTTGCCAGGAACTTGACGCTGACTGCAAACTGTCTTCAGACAAATGCAGAAAGGCTGTGGCACAGGTGAACCCTCCCCTACCTCCATTTGTCTAATTCCTATTGGACAGCTCCCCCATGCTTTAAGCCTGACAGAACCCAAGCCATCCGTGCCGGGCTGGAGCGAGAGAAGGAAGGAAAGAAGGAAAGAAGGAAGAACTGACGGCAACATTCTCTTCCTTTGATTATGGATTGCGTGCAGCTGTTCCAAAGCAAACAGGGCATCAGCAGCATGCAAATTGTTATGTTGTCACTTCCCATCAAGGCCAACAATGAAAGAAACAATCCATCTATTCCACACTGCCTTTCCCCTGTTCTCCCCCGCCCCTTACCTGCAGGGCTAGGCATGATGGGTGTTCCAGGAGGACCTCCGCCACCAGGGGGCCCCTGTTGACAAGATTAAATACGCATCAGGAACCACTGTGATAACATAGCCTGCAATAGGTCAGCCAGATCCTGCTGCTGTCAGCAACAATGTCTCACCTTGGTATTCAGCCAAGCATTAATCTCTTGCTAAAACCTTTGATGCACCCTTGTAGCCAAAGTGCAATTTCTTTAAGCCTCAGGAAAAATGAAGGTTTTACCGAGAGATAGGAAGGGTGCTTCTATGCAAGATGCACATACTTAAGTCTATCTGTCAGGAAAGGAACAGTAGAAGGGGGCAATCCTTTCTGTAACCTTCTCATCTGCAGAAGTTGCAATGATAAGCGAGTAGTTTAGAACACCGTACACTTGCTGTGCAAATGTGTTAATTTGATGGTCTGATTCCAGCCCAATTAAGAACACAGCTGCTAATAATTCTGACTGCAACCACTCTAAGATAAACTAAAACTGGAGCATCATAAGCACTGCATCATTCATAATGCTGGAGGTTAACAAAGTTATTTCTTTCCATACTTTAGGGGCATGCTGACTGGAAAAGCAACTTTCTCTTCACCTTATGCTAATCAGCATCTTCTCTTTCAACATGCTTTATGCACCATGCTTCCTGGAGGAAGAAATGTTTTCCCCAACTCTATCTGTGGCTCACACATTATACAGATGTGTGCATCACCCCTCAGGAGGGCAAACAATGCAACAGCATGAATACTTATAACCTAACCATAATCTAGGCTGCATATTTGTGAATACAAGTATCCCTATAGCTAGTCATCAAACGTACTGCCACTTCATGACATGGGGCTAGGTTATTTGCGAGACTTCCTATTCCCAGTTATCTTGGCCTGTCCCGCCAGATCTGACAGAATGGACATGCCCTGGGTCCCTCAGTGAAACAGTGTCACCTGGCAGATGTAGGAAGCGTGTCTCCTCTGTCATGGCGCCTGTCTTATGGAACAGATCCCCCCAGAGTTCGGACCCTGCTGGCCTTCCGGAAGACCACAAAGACCTGGCTTTTCCCCCAGGGGCTGGTGCTGTGATGTTAATGGATCTCTGGTGTTTGTGTGTGTGACATGTTGGTGATAAAAAATTTTAATAGGGGCTTGACTTGGTTTTTCAATTGATCTGGATTATGTATTATTATCTTTGTTCACTGCCTGCTGATTAGATGGGTGGCCACGTACATTTGTTTAATCAATTAATTAGAAAATATGAACTTACCACATATGTACCAGGTGATGAAGAAGAATATGGAATCTGCGAACAAAACAAAGTGCACGCATTACTTTTTCCAGAGGGACCTTTTGACAAGGGAGGGGTTCAGATCTATTCAGATCATATATTTTAAATATGCTTAAAGGATAGGACAGCTGCACATCAGGAAATGGAGGATATCCCATGTCTCCAGCTCAGGATGACGCCCCACTGGGAAGAGAGAGCAAGGGATGCAGCATATATTTAAAGGGGGATGCAGGAAGAAGAATTAGGTAGCACTATGGGAAATTAAATTCCAAGGTCCAAGTGATAGAGGATAAAGGCATTCCACAGAAGAACACTTACTGAGTTAGCGCTGTTGGGGTTGGGCCATGGTCTACCAGCTCCTGGACCCCTGGAGTTCAAGAAAAGAAACAAGCCTTTAGCACACACATGTTTACTCAAGCCTAAGCAGAGAGTAAAACGACATTCATTTCCACATCAAATGAAAGGCACATCAATGAAAAGCCAGGAGCATCAGAAATGCCTTACATGTTAATCCCAGGCATGCCAGGCCCTAGAGAGTTGGGTGGAGGTCTCATTCCGCCGCCATAGTTCTGCAATGATAACCAAGGATCAGTCTACCATAACGAGAAGGGAAACCGGAGAAGAAAAGAGAAAGGAAAAAAAACAAACAAAAACGAGAGGGTTAGTTTGTGAAAATGAACTTTAATTAAAAAAAAAAGATGATGACAATGAACATACAGGTAAACTTAGCAACTTCAAAAAGTAAAACAGGGCTGCGGCAACTCTCATTTTGCTGTTTGTCTGGAAAAGATTTTTTAAAAATCTGAAAAGCTACCAAGTTTCCATCTTTTAGTAGAAAATATACTAGGAACGCCCACTGGGCAAAAGCTTCTGGCAATGCCCAAGGTGTATCAACAAGGGAGTAACCTCACCTGGAAAATATGTAAGATCTAAGAAAGTAATTCAAACCAAAAACAAACAAACCAAATGTAGTTTGTTCCTTACACATGAATCCAAACATGTAGGAGATGTAAAATAATTAGATTACGTGCTTGGGGTGGGGTGACGGGTTGTGGAGAGACTGATGTGAAGGAGCAGAACATGAGAGGGGGGGGGTGAGAGACAGACAAAGAGAGAGATTAATTCTGCTTTAGGAAATACAGGGTAATGAGCAAGCAATGGGGTTTGCCCAAGAGGAGATGTTGACAGCACTAAAGTGTGTAGCAGATTTGTAAAGAAAGAGCATTCCTTTCTCCCAGAAGGCTGTCTTCAACAACAGTAACAAAGAACAATGCTGAGCAAGGAGTGTCAACTGCATACAGTACCTTTTTTTAAAGATTTTTTAAATCCCGCCTATATTATTTTTATAAATAACTCAAGGCAGTGAACATACCTAATACTCCTTCCTCCTCCTATTTTCCCCCAGAACAACAACCCTGTGAGGTGATTTGGGCTGAGAGAGAGTGACTGGCCCAGGGTTATCCAGCTGTCTTTCATGCCTAAGGCGGGACTAGAGCTCAGAGTCTCCTGCTCTCTAGCCTGGTGCCTTCACCACTAGACCAAGGTGGCTCTCTCTCACCTTTTATTTTATTTATTAAAATATGACAATCATGAAAGACATAAAGGAACTTTCAGGCCAGAGAAATGACATTATGCATCTATTAATATCACTATTAAAAATCTTAAAATTAGGGCATTTAAAACTTAAATGTTAGAGCGGCCCTATTTAAATTCACTTCTGCATATCCAAATGTCTACTCATTCCAATCTTCCAGATATCTGTCTTCAAAGAAAATCAATGCAAGTTAGGTGTAACAGCACTCTATCCAGTTTGCTTTGAAAATGGGTCTAAAAAAGAAAAGGGAGCAAATCTATCGTGTTTGTGGGTAACATGCAAGACTACTGTTTAAGAAGCAGCAATGAAAAGGCAGTCATGGTTGAAGTACAGAAAATGAGGTATGAGTCAACTCCTCACTCCTGCTCCTTGGCTGACTATTATATCTCACCCATTGCAAAGTTCTCTATGCAGAAATTGCAAATGCTACAGAATAAGCCAGCTAACCTGCTGATGCAAAGGCAGGGATTGCACGATACATGTACTGAAAGATCTGCACAGGTTGCCAATTACCAATTGGGGCATTTTCCCCATCAAGTTGTCCTAACCAAATGAAGCCACAACCACAGCTATACTTACAATTAGGAGGTAAAACACAATCTATATTCCTGAGAGGCAAACAGACTGCTTGGCTGAAATATTAAATGGAAAAAAAAAATCCCCATCTAACAATCCATTATCGCCTCCACTTGATAGTAAGGTGGGGGGGGGGGACAACTTTTTCCTCAACATTTTATCTTTTGCTGGCTGGAACAGAGACTTACACTACTCACAAAGTGGAGCAACTGCAACCAGGAAGAAAAGGATTTGCTCCCAGCTCCTCATTCATAGCACATACATGGAAAAGCACATTACAGGTAGAAAGCTTTTCTCTAACATTCACACAAGGCTTCATAAAGATATGGTGCAATCACACTTGCTACTGACGATGGCTAAATGACATGCCTACAGCTCCAAAAATACGAAATAACGCTACAGCTAATATGCAGTTTCATCTTGATGAGCAGCACCTGGTTCGCTCGAGATATGCAGTGAATCCAGAACCTTTCATGAGGTAGTCTTTGTTTGGCTGGTGCAATTATAAGAAATGCAAACTTTTATGATTGTCTATGAGGGATTATTAAGAGCTTTGAGGTCACTAAGAGTTCCAGACCATTAAATCAGACAAAAGAGCACCCAGAATCTAGGTTTGCTTGGAAATGTCACCTTCTGGGGAAATAGAAGAATCAAAGGAATCCCCTTTTTCTCTTTCCTGGAGGTATGTGACTTCAGTAGCTTCTCATTCTTTACTGGGCACCAGTATTGTTCACATACTTTTTCTTCACGATATACTTCCCAAAATAGATTCACATGCTCTGTTTTCATAACCAGAATTGATGCAGAAGATTTACATATGCACTCATAGGGCACCTATCCTAATTATTTTACCCAAATCACTGCAAAAATAAGACTTAGAAGATTTCAGAGCAAATGTGCTCATAAACCCATCTAAACCCATTTATCTGCCTCCTTCTCCAAATCAAGATACACTTCTGTCTTTGCCTATCTAGTTATCACTAGTCTTCCCCTGACAATAATTGGCCTGTGTGAGTGCCCTCTTTCTTATACTTGCATATTCTGTTTATTTGGGTAGAAGTAGTAGGGCCATGAGTGCAGGTCTGATTGAATCAAGAAAAGCAAAATGTTCAGGGAGTTTGTGATGCTCAGTACTTTTGCTGCTGCAGCAAATACAAGGAATATCACAGGATATTAGTTGATGCATACAATTTGTAGCAAGAAACCAACATGTATTTTTACACATTTTCCTTCTAAGATGCTATCCAACACTTTACAAGATTACAATATCAAATTTGCTGGAAAGGATTAACAAAAATAATTTTCCAAAGGCTATTAGCCAACTTTCCTTAGCAAATGGATACTCTTTTATACGCTCATTTTCAGGGAGGCATTCTGTGCTTGGCTGCTTATAGGTGGTTCCTGCTTAGAGGAACACAAGCATATTGTTTCTTTTCTATTTCCAGGCTGCTCTCACTGTAATTCGCTGTGATAACTAAACTGTTCAAATTGTGCTTAGCACTATTTTAGCAAAACCAGTTTCAAAGATTCAAGTGAGGCAGCAAACCGCGAAGTGAACTAGGGAACTATCATGAGAGGCAAGGAAAGGGTGTACAAAGGGGCAGCATATTGTTGTCCCTCCATATCTGAATTTAGATATGACTGAATTCACATACAGTGGTAAGCTTTGATGATTCAACAAGATAAACGTTGGTGAGTTTAGAAAACATGTTATATATAAGAAAGATGGGAATAATAATAAAAGTCACAATGAATAAGATCTTTAACATACTAAGCAAAAAAACAGGCAAGCAAAAAAACATTTTAGCTGAGTGCAATAGTGAACTATTCAAAGCAGAGCTCAGAAGAAAGGGTACTTCCAATTGAAGGTGACTTATTACAATGCTTCATTAGAGTGATGTCATCTTCCACTTTTAACTCCCCATTGCTTCTTTCATATTTTTTCCTCACACACAAAACCCAAAATAGTGTAACAGTAGCAACGTGTATTTTGATTGGTAGCACTGAGTCCTCTATCTCGAAGCATCCTTAAATGTTCCTCGGCAATGGTGTTGATGGGCAACTATGTACTGCAGTGCACATGTAACCATGTTTGGAAGCTGGACATCTCTTGCCCCCAGCCTATGCAGTGAGGATGATTTTAGCATGCCTCTGCCCCTGGCTGGAGTGCAGGAGAAGATAAATATGGCTGTAAAATTCTTGTAATCCCCTAACTGAATGCTACAGAAAGACTTCACCTTGACAGTTTTCCCAAATGCGTAGATACACACTGCAGTAAGGAATGACAGTCTGTAACTACCTAAACCAAAGAAAAACCTGTCTGAAAACGTAACATGGCAAGGAAAAGACAGATGCTTCAGTTTGGCAGATTGCAGGAAGAAACTAAAAGAACAAAAAGATGGCAAGAGAGAGCAAGCCTATGAAAGAAGAGTTTTGCATCATTCTCATAAGACAACAATAAATAACAGACTTCTCAATCACTTGGTACAGCCAAGGGCCAAGCAAAAGTGGACTCTGGGAGAAGATGACTTTCACCTCTCTTCACCAAATGATTTTAACCTCTGAAAGTTTGTCTTACGGATTTGAAAACTGTTGGCCTAGTTAATTATCCCTAACAGAATCCTGGGGGCCCAAATAAATATACCATAGTATAATTTTTTATCTCCAGATAAGAGCTCTGTAGGCAGCTTAGAAACCTATCTAGTTTCTTGAGGTTTAAACATAATCAGGACTCTAGAAACCAGAACTTAAGAGTGATTTGGTTACGACAAGTATTGTTTCAATCCACCTACTCTTCCTTTGTCTTGCTGCATTTCTTGTCTAGAATGTAGCAAAGGTGAAGTATGTGATTTTTTTTTTAAAAAGGCAGCTAGGGAAAAGCTTGCTGAGTGGGGTCTATGTGTCTGCCCCTGCTATAAAGAACGAGGTAAATCAAAACAGACGAGACTGCAGCAAATTTAATTATTAACATTGATTCACTGAAATACACACAGCATTCTATCTGCAGCCTCTTCTCTTCCCACTTTGCACCAAGATTATCATTCCTGAGTGGGAAAATTCCATTGAAATAGAAGTTTGCCTAGACTAAAAAGCAAAAACAGAAGGTAGGGAATAGGTGGGTATATGAAGTACGTGATAGGAGAATGTTCATTTTTGAAGTCCTAACTAGACGTTGGAAGGTGGGATTTTTCCAGACATATGTAAACACACTAATGTAAAATGCATTACCGCTAATGGTAGAGAGAAAAGGGCTTGGAAGGAATGGAAGTGCCCCTGGAGGCTGCTTTTATGATGTTTTGCTTACTAACTTCACAAAGTAGCATGCGTAACGCTTGGCACTGGACAGGATAGGAAGTGGTCTGCCCAGGTTTTACCTGTGGACCTGGGCCCATAGGTCCCATGCCTCGAGGAGGATTCATCCTTTGCATTGGCCCACCCATGTTGGGATGCCCTAGTGAGAGAAGAGACGGGAAGAAGTTACACAATATTACAGAGAAGTAAACAAGGGAGTAGACGCAAAAGCCCTGTGAGGAAACTTCTGAAGGCAGCCTCAACATCTGTTACCTTGTTGTCGTGTAGGGTCCATGGAGTTGGGCAGCAATGGCTGTGTACCAGGAACACCTCCTGGAGGCTACAAAAAAGGGAAAGAAAGCTGATAAAATCTAATACATAATAAAATTATGGATACCCAATACAATTAACATTCTGTCTTTTCTATATTAACTAGAGCTACAGATAGACAATACTTTATTTCTAGTCATGATATTCCTATGCTAAAAAATGTAGAACTTGTGTTAAACCAGTAATACATGGTATTGAAGTTAAACCATTGGATGCTTTTCAAATGCCAAAGGCAAGGGTCTGTGAACTTTTGGAATCACTGAGACTGGTATTGTTGAACATGGGTGAATATAAATCTGAACCCTTGGGAGATGAAATTTTAAAAGGTGGGACGAGGAAGTTCAGCTCCCGCTTAAATATGAGCCTTAGCATTTCTATAATTTGCCAGGCAACCTAGGGGTCCTGAGAATTCAGCAACATCTGGAGGTCCACAAGTTCTCAAATCCTTCTTTACAGAGAGTATCTGTATCAGTATTTTTATAGATACTGAGATTAGCAAATTGGGCCTCAGTAAATTTATTTAACTAGTTCCAGATTAGTTTCTCTTTTAGATTAAAGCGACTTCACAGTAATTTCATTCAAGCTTGACTTCTTACAAGATCCATTAATACTCTCAGTAAATAACATAAATATCTATTTCACACAAATATGTGCAACATGCAGTTGGAGAAAAAGATCCTTCCTTGGGAACTCAAATATCAGTTTCTATGTAAAGATACTACTGATGAGTCCATGGCAAAAACTGTTAGTTAAGAAAATCTGACCAAGTTGTCTCCCTTCTAAAAGAAAGTGATTCTGTGTAACCACTTGATAAGTGTACATTGCTTCCAGAATGTGCTCTAGGTAAGTAGTGGACTATATAGACTTACTTGGGTATCAAGTTAGCATGGACAGTTGTAGAAAAATTACCCAAAGCAGGCTTAGCAAGCCTTCTTTTCAGAAGTGAGCTCAGAAGTGCTTTTAACAATAAAGTCTCTTTTTACAGCCCTTGGCCAAATGATTTAGCTTGAAATTTAGAATGTATGGACAAACTGTACAATCCAGGAAGCCTCACTTCCAAGTTTCAACTTGTTCATTATTTTAGGTTTTCCAGAAAATCAATTGGTAGAACACTAATGTGTGATTACCCTTATGCTAAGGGGAATCCAGAAGCCTTCCAGTTATATTTTTAACTCCAAATTTCCCCCAATCAAATGACAATATTTTGATATTGATAAATAAAACTTTCAACACTTTTCTGGCGCAGTTTGGATATAACTTTAATGCAGAAGGGAACATGACTGATAAATTCTGCAGATACCTTTTGGATAGCATCTGTAACTTCAAACAGGAATAGGCAGACCCACCCCCTGTGTCCCATGATTTTATATATTTATTGTATTTTTTAATGCAGAGTGTTTCCCCGCTATATGACGCAAGCAGAGAATTATTTTTAAGTAGCAAAGTTCATTCTCAACCCTGACCAGCAGGAAGGCCATATTGAAAGCATTTCCCTTCCCTCTCTCTTTTAATATGCTAGCTCTTTGTAAATTGTATATTTACTCTTCCTAGCACAATTTTCCTTGGAGTGATCAGTTGTTGCACCCTGCCTTCTTTTCTTCAACTCTATCTTGCCTCTTTTCACCAGCAACAAACATTGTTCCCTTATCCATGACACAGTGACAGGATGCTTGGGATAAAAGAAATAAGAAACTAAAAATAAAATGAAAGGAAGGGGATTAACTCTGATCACTGCATATCAGCAATTATAGATGGATGTCTTGAAATACAGCTCCTCTGTCCATTGCTTGTGGCTGATGGGAATCATAGTCCAAAAATAAGTTAAGGGCATTTGATTGCCTGAATTAAGGTCACATATTACATATTTGGTTCTTGCCAGTGGGAAAGAAAATTCTACTGAAGATCTTTAGCACACTGAACTGTACCTTTACCTTTGAATAAATACAGTCTTTTATGCTTCCTTACTTATTTCTCAGAGGCAGCTGTGTTGAAGGGTTTGGCAGGATTGATGCTTATTTAAATGTAACCAATTTACTAACTGATTCATTTATATTTGAACAGATTAATCAACAATTAAAAATTTGACAGACCCATATTAATCTATTTTTGCAGCTATTTCTCAAAGAAGACTAAGTTACTAATTTCACTATTACAGACTCACTGAAGAAAGCAGTAGTAGTTTACCCCATGTTACGTTCACGGCAGACAGTACAAAATACAAATGCTTTATTCTGAAGTCAACTACTGCTGGCAAGTGTATTTCATGTGAGTGCCCCCTCCCTTGCATTTGTCTGAGTAGCAAGTGTGCTCAAATTATAAATCTTAGGAAAACAACAACAGCATGCTCAGTATAACTAAGAATATTTAAATCTGAAAACATGCAAAGGACGTGTTTAGAAGATGGCTTGTTCTTATAGCCATAACATTTTTGAAAGGTGCAAATGACCAGAATATATGGTGTATAAATCTTTCAATAGCTTCTGAATACTAGTTACTGGAGAAGAATAACAGGAAGCTATTCCTAAATGAATTTATAGCCCCTGTGCAAAACAAAATGCTGTATTTGTGCTCCAGTCTCTTAGAACAATTTCAAAACAGATTTTACTACTATTTGTTGTGTTATTTTGTTAAAGAAAGACACCAATAAAAGCGGAAGTATAAATATTTTCTGTGACCAAGGCAGTTTTCCATATATCTTTTATACTCTTGTTTGCATGAACCCAATAAAGAATTTGGCTATATACTGTCCTTTTTTTATATATATAGTCTAAGGCCCATGATTTTTGCATCTATGGATTTGTATTTCTGCCAGCAAAAATTCTCCTGTAATGAAACATGCTTAATGTTAGAAAAGGTAAACATTTTATCAAAACTTGTTTCTCCTCCCATTTACATATGTCTAAACCTGAATAGTACTGTAGAAAATATATGGACTTAGAGGCTAATACAGTACCTGGTTTCCCATTCTAATGGGGGGCCGTGGGCCTCCTGCGTATCTTGGTGACATAAAAGGCTGTAAGCATATAAAAATAGTTGAATGGCAACGAATGTTAAAAGTGCAAGTCAACATTATACCCTCTTGTTTGCACATGCACCTCAAAAATAAGCCTATTGTGTTTCTCACATATACTACACACACACATACTAAACATTTCATTAACTGAATATTTTTGAGGCAGAGCCCAAACCAAACCAACAATAAACACTCTGCATTCCATGCAACTTATAATTTAATTTGACAAATACATACAGAAGCGAATATCTAAACAAAAAACTGTTGGTAAATAAGTATTTTGTTTCAAAGTCTTTGGTGTGTGTGTGTGTGTGTTATATAGCGTAAACTTTGGCAGTTCTGGATTCAGCTGTTAAAATTAACACAAAATGTCTGTACTGGATATTTTTTTACATAGTTTGCTAAATGAAAATGAGTTTAGGAAGGGCTGGGTTTAAAATATTTCAATGACAAGTTGTGAAAACAAGTTCTTAAACCATATTCAGAAAAAAAAATAAGAATTATATTTGCATGTGAATTAGCATCCGTGAAATGGAAACTTGTTTTCTAAACTAATGTCAATAAAACAAGTTCTACCCAGAAGAACAGATGTCTTAATGGAGATTGAATGAAACAAACATTTGGGGCCCACTGCTTGAGTGGATGTAAACCTGCAAAGCGACTAGAACGATGCTGGAGACTCATATAATGAAGTTAGTGGGAAGGAGTGACCCCTACATGCTAAAAGGTTCCACCCACATATCACCAGAGAGCCCTTCAAGGTTTTACCTGACTGTGGGGTCCCATCATGCTGTTGGGATTGTGAGGTGGAGGCTGTGCGTGTGGCGAGGGCTGAGAGCCAGGCGGTCCCTGTGAGATTGGATAGAAGGTGGTTACAGGTCAGGTATATCAATGTGCAAGAAAAGAATTGGCTTAACAAGTTGATAAATCTTGCCAAACAAATAGTTTGTTTCTATGTATTACTAAGTGAAGAAGAATGGCTAACCACATCAGAAAAGCTTTTAGACTAGAAAGAAAGGAGGGGAAGGGAAGGGAAGAGGATTGGGCAATAGCGAACAATTTATTTTTGGTCCCCATAACTGCACATCATTCCTGAAAATGCCACTGTAATTCCTCTAATAACACTGACATCAGGCAGCAAATAATAACCTAATGTTTATTATTTAGCCACATCTTATTTTCAAGGATTGCCTTAGAATTCTGAGTAACTGATAGAATGGGATCCTTTGGTAATAGCAATATCTGGATTAGAAACCATTCATGAATATTCTGCTGTGCTGTCACTTGGCACGATGCTGGAGCTCCACTGTTCACGGACAGCTTAAAATAAGTACAATGTGTAGCAACACATAATTGGTGAGCAAACATTTTTATTGCCATACCTTACTAAATACAAACTGTGAACTCAATTAACATAATACCTCCAAAATACCTTAAGCATTCCCTTGTCTAGACTCACTGGAAACTGCACACATGCCATCGCAGAAACACAGCATGTCCGCCAACTCTGCCCTGGTATCTACCCACAATAAAACATGCTTTTCCCAAAGTATGTTAATCAGACGTTTTGTGTAAGCCCAAGATGTAGCAAATTTGCTTTCATGGTATGAATCACGATGCAGGTTTGGACAACACAGCTTTTCTATCTGAAGAAAATACCTACTGATAAAAGCTTCACTTTTCCACAATATTGGATCACCAGTAAGTGCATCTGATTAAATATCCGAGGAATGCGTAAACAACTTGTTCACTCATAATCCTGTCATAGTAAATTAGCATTTTATTTTCACTTGCCATGCAGCTCGCAAGAGGAAAAAACGAAGAAAGAGAGGGTGTTTAAATGTATTTCCTCTGCTTCAGAGAACTCCCAATCTAGGAATCCACTGCAACCGGAGCACATGAGCAGGGGCATTTTAAAATAATGTCTCTACATTCAAAATGGAGATGTACAAGCCCATTGTGCTCCAGAGGTTCTTTCCAACTACCTCAAGTCAGACATGGCTCAGCAGAAAGGAAACATGGAATGCTGAGTTTCAAATGAAACAAAATCCAGATAGGGCAAGTAAGGAAAAGCTGATCCACACTGCCCTTTTTCTCATCTTGGCAACTCCCAGTGTGGCATATAGTAGCCCCTCACCCAACTTCTTAGAACCTTTCCCCCCTCCCCTCAATGGCCAACGCTCTTGGCTTTTTTGCCATTCCCTCCCATCCCTGCTGAACCCAACCCTCTTCTGCTTGGAACAAAACAACCCATTTTCTTTACTTGCACAGAGCAAAACACCTGAAACATTCATTTTTCAGTTCAGGCACAGATCAACTCCCCAAAAGCTGTTCCATACAAAGATCAGTTTATGCACAGAACCTCTTAAACATGGAGTGGTTTGCCTGTATCTATGCAAAACTACAGCACAGCCCTTTCAAGATTTCTGCCTATGTTCCTTCACAACTATTCGGTGATCCAAACAAACTTTTTTTGGCTAGTGATTGGGAAGCCACTATATTTCCTTGAAAAGGAAAAAAAAGGTTTTACGGTTTTAGCTCAGTAATGCTACAAGTCCAGAATGGTTAAACACTTTATCCACTTCCAAGAATTTGAACTTCTTTTTTAGAGTGCAGTCTGAAATGCGAATACCCAAATTCATGCTATAAGTTATATATGTTGCTTGTCTAATATTTTGTTCTCTCAAATAAAAACAAAATTGCAATTGATCTGGAAAGCAAATACGATTTGTAAGTACATGAGGAGAAGCAGCTACACACACTTCAGGAAGAGCAGAGGAACAGATGTTCTATACCTGCCATGTTAGTAATTTCAACAAGTGTTCGCCTTCTAGCTGCTGCCAGCAATGGCACGGTTTGTTACCATGAGCAATTTTCTTAATTAACAGACATTAATTAGCCATTTAGCAATTTTGCAAGCATTTGTTTAGCAGCTTTCCTAAACATGAATACCACTGTGATAATGGTACTGATTAGAGGATCCCCTAATTAACAGTACAGGGAAGGAAAATTGAAATCACATAAATTTAAAAGGGGAGGGGAAGTTAATGAAGGCAGGACATATTTGCACCTGCAAATCTTTTGTACTAGGGAAACTTGAGTGCAATGTAAATAAAGGAAAAAAGAATTGTTAAGAGTTAACACAGAAAGATACAAACAGAAGTCTAAACAGAAGCATACACTTTGCTGATCCTCCAGGTTATATTTAACCTGGAAAAACTGATTTCCCATTGCATTAATAAGATCCATTGTGTATAGGATGCTAATGTTTGCTCATTAACTCTTCATTTAACTGAAAGCTCAGGGCTGCTTCTCACATCTTATCTTTACTGTGGTATCCTTGCTTTAGTATTGATAGTCAAACAACGACATGGTGTTGAGATGTACAAAAGACATACACTCCTCAACTGTTGCATTTCCCTTTTAAATAATTACGTGCAATGAACAGGCAAGAATTAGGATCCCGCCTTCTAATATGGAAAAGCAGTAAGATCTCAAACATGTGTGACTTTCATACCTGACACAAAACACATACATCTTGTATGCTCTATTGTTACTTACAATGTTTGAGAACAAATGTTCAGAGAACATAGAGAATATGATCTTAATTACTGTGTGCTCTACCAAGATTAGTATCTATCTATAAAGAAATCTTTAAAGTGTCTCTGACAGTGGCTAAGAGAAACTAAAAGTTAAGACTTGAAATAGAAAAGAATATTTAGCTGATGCCCTTAAAAATTCTTTCCTGATTATTTTCTTATTTTAGCTACATAAACTGAATGCCAAACAAAAAATTAATAAATGATTCTATTTATGGGCTAGTGATAAATCTTCCCCAACAACCGGCCCAAAGGAATGACAGCATGCAATGCCTAGCTATCAAAACCGATTGGAATTGATATGTGTTTGTTCCTATGTCCTGTTTTCAGTAATGGTGGCTTCTTCTTCCTAAATAGTTCATTAATTGGTATCAATTGCAGAAAAGTGCAGAATCGATATGATATGTGTGTCTAGCTTGCATTTTGGAGTAGGATGGGCAACAAAAAGCTCTTGTATTTTGTACAAGTAGCATATAAAAACTCACCACCAAAACCATTTTGGTACAAATGATTGTTTAATTTCAGAAGGAAACTTCTGTTTTAATTTTTGCCACAGAAATGTGCTTGCCATGTGCTGGGTCACCATTTATGCATATCTGGATTTGCTCTGAGTTCTTACCCAAGAAGCAAAATAGAGAAAGACTACCTAAAGTTTCATGGTACAACAGGATTCCTTGTTCTTCCATTTTAATGTACTTTATAACACAGTTTGAAACCACAAAAATATATCTTTTTTTCAACTGAGTGCAGGGTGATCCCTCCCTCTCTCGTCTAATAGAATATAACTTATTCTATTGTATCTCAAGGAGAATAGCCTGGAAGAAGTGCTATCCACTACATTCCACAACTTGAAATATGAACTTGAATTACTCATTCTTTAACCAAACTATTTTTTTATTTTTAAAAGTGTGCAAGTAAATAATATCTGCTATCTAGGATTTATCAGTGATTTAGTACACTGCTTTGCTTATATCAACTCAAGAAAAAAGTTCTGCTGTTTTTCTGTGACATACTATTTTAAAGCAGAAATAATAAGTTGTTAATTGAAAGGAGTAATAAAAATGACAAAATCATTTTCTTCTCCAAATGTATTACCAGCTAGCTACTAAGGGAAACACAGAGATAAACAACTTCTAGAAAGCTCAAAGTGACCATCCAACTACTTCAAATTCATTTATGACAACTACCAGCTAAACTGATGTAGCCACTGAACGTTCATACAACTGAAAACTTAAAAGTCCAAACATCATAAAGTTGTAAATGTTTACCTTTGTACCCCACTACATAACTGTATTCCCCAAACTGTAACATCCAAGCTTCATATACTCATAGATCTGCATAGAGTTCTACATGTTCTTTTCATTCAATTATCCCATTTTATCCAAGCAATTTTATGATTCTCTTACCTTTAAAAGGTAGCTTAAAAGATAAACCATAACCTAAAACAATATTGTCCACACTAGAAAATCTGCTTCTTTGTAGTATCTGAAGTTGAATCATAGTAAGTTAAGAAAGAGTTCAGTTAAGACAGCAGTTAAGATGATGCTGCAGTGCTCACCAGTCTCCATTTCCAAGCATAGTCAATACGAAATGAAATGGATACTAATTCCATACAGCAGCATCACCAGATATATTATTTGTACACTAATGTCAGTAACAGAGCCAGTTTGGTCTAGCGGTAAAGGCACCAGGCTAGAAACCGAGAGACCATGAGTTCTAGTCCCTCTTTAGGCACAAAGCCAGCTGGGTGAGTTTGGGCCAGTCACTCTCTCTCAGCCTTAGGAAGCATGCAATGACAAACATTGCCAAGAAAACTGTAGGGTCTTGTCCAGCAGTCGCCAGAAGTCAACACTGACTCAAAGACATACACGAAACGAAACAAAACTAAATGTCAGTACACATGAAAGATTTCTCAACCATGGTTAAGGAAGGGTTAGGACTTCAGGATCACACATTCCTGCTACGAGCTAATCCCCAATTTAACAATTATTAGTTTCAGATCAGCACAGTATTAATCATTAATATAACTAATCTATATTCCTCTTAATCTGAACCTGAATCTACATCAAGTTCAATGTATGCCTCTTAATTCTGGTCTAGAAAGTCAATCAACTGGCCTTAGCCACACTTAATACAGATATCAACACTGATACTCTAACAGAGTTTAAGGTAAGCAAAATGCATCTGTTCCATGTAGGTAAGTGGTTTGGCAAGGGATACTGTGATTTCATGGTCTTCTCCTTATCACTTAACCACAGTTTAAGACAGACAATACAGTTCTCATTATCTGAAGTGTGCGCAACAAATAGCTCTGCTCTAGTGGAAAATCACTTGGTTAAAAGATGGCAGGATATGAGATGTGGGGCTAGTACAAGTAGCGCTTTTGAAACACATCAATCAATCACTCACAAATGCAACAAATTTATAAGAATTTTTAAAATTCAAAATATTTAAACTCCAAACAGATTGTGAATAGTGGAAGGAGAATCTCAGACCACTGAGAGTAGGCAATGGAATGACAGATGAAATCAGTAATGGCAAGTACTACCTGCTAAGTGATTCACTTGGAGGGATAATCACACTCACTAGAGACATGGAAATGGAGCTTAATGTACACACAGCTTTTTCACACAGCTGCTCATTATTCTCCATTCACCACAAGGACAATGGAAAGTGACTACTCCCATCCATCCATCCATCCATCCATCCATCCATCCATCCATCCATCCATCCATCCAATTCATGAATGGCATAGAGACTTACAAGAGCTACAAAGAAGTTCTATTTCTTATGTTTTATACCAACAAATCATAAAACAGCATCCAAATATTGTGCTTCAGTGATGAAACCACCGTTATGTAGGATTAATGTAATTAAGGGGAAAAAAGGCTGACAACTCTCTAAATTGATGTGAGAGTTTGGTTCCCTCAGGGTTCCATGATGGACACTAGCAGAGATGTCTTTTTAAAGGGGAATATCTTTATTAAGTCAATTAAGAAGTCACAAAATACACTAGCTTTCAAGATCTTCAAGTTACTTCATTATGTAAAATGTTATAAAAACAGGTTGGGGAAGAGAAATAAAGGCTGACTTGATGTTGGAAATTAGGAGGGCTGAATGGTCAGAGTGGAGAAAGACTGGGAAGAACACTTTAAGTGGGCGGTAGGTGGGGGTTAGAGTTCTGTGTGAACACTTAAAGCCAG
Source organism: Python bivittatus (assembly GCF_059951505.1). Taxonomy (NCBI): domain Eukaryota; kingdom Metazoa; phylum Chordata; class Lepidosauria; order Squamata; family Pythonidae; genus Python; species Python bivittatus. Next base: position 43,410,549 of record NW_028277098.1, on the reverse strand, counting down.
TTACAGAGGAGCAGCATGTCCTGGATGCTGGAGATTTGCTCTGTTACTTATGTGCCCTCCTTGGCCTCCTCGGTTGGCTTATGCCTTTGTGGGTTTGTTGTGGTTGGGACCTCCCTCCTTAAAGCCTGTCTTGCTTGCAGGACATTTGCAACTGCTTTTGTTCTTATGGGACATTTTTGGCAGAGTGGCCTGACTGCTGGGGTGGTAAGGGAAGATATGGGAAGATTTTCAGCAGCTCCTCTGGTAATTTGTTTGCTAGTTGCTTTGGGGAACTTACTGAGAAGTGATGCTGGTCAGGGGAAAACAAAACAGATAGCATGTAGGAAGGGGTACATGAGAAATGGATTGCTGGAAGGCAGGGCGATAGTTATAACCTTTGCATGAGTTGTGGCTTGGGGTACTGTGTGTTTTCCTCCCTTCCCCTTCCAGCTTGGTTTCTCTCTTTTTCTTTAATATCTACTGCTGCTTGCCTGACCAATGGGAAATGGCCTGGTGATGTCATGGAATGTTGTTATATTCTTCTGCTGCAAGGGCTCATGGGATACTAGGCATTTCATGAAGGAAGTGGGCATATTCCCCAATTTGCTAGTTTGGACCCAGTTAGTACACGTGTTGCCAGAACCACTCATAATGAAATCTGTCTAGGTTAGTGGCTGATTGGGCAAAGCATGCCACGTGAGCACAGCCAGACACTCATATTAGGCTCTAACTGGTGCTGTGATGTTTCAAATGGATGATGCACTAAAATGAAAAGGAAACATGCCATAATTCCCTCCAAACCTATACTTTTAAATACAAAATCCATATCTGAACTTGCCTCTGTGGATTACTAAATACAGTACACAGATTTTCTAGAAATAGAAACTAGCGCTACTGGGTGCAGGATCTGCTTAGCACTGTTCCCATCCTCTTCATCCTGCTGGCAATTAGCCCCAGATTCAAATTATAAGTATCTTCCACCAGTGTGGGATCCAACTGTTTTATGGTTAAATTTGATATTGTTCAAAAAGTGGTAATCTGTCAAAGCAGTTTATTTTATCACTTGAAATGGATTATATTTTGATTTAGCAATGGCATTTAAAACAGGACTTTACTTGTTGACTTTTCTTATTTGCTAATAAGGAAAGGTGGCTACTGCATTATATCTCTGTTTATAGATTGTTAGAGAAGCATCTGATCAATCATAGTCAAGAACAAGGTGAGACAGACCATCTGCAGGAGTGCAAATTCCTTCTAAACCCCTCAAATTTATTAGCATTGGCACAACTAACACACACTGTTCTTAACTGGAGGATATTTTCCGCAAAAAAAATCTAAATCAGTGTGAAAAGTAGGTTTTGTCTTAACTGGAAACATCTTTTGAATAACAACAATAGATTCAGCACCTGCAGTGTACATGGACCTTGAAAAGTTTCACAACAAATAAGTCTCCGATACCAATTAATGAACCAGGTATCATTTGAAAGAAGCTATCTTGGGACATTTAGAACAGAAAACAGAGAATGGTCTCAACTGAGAAAAGGAACTCTCCATTTAAAGGGTTGGCAACATGGCACCTATGGGTGATCACATCAGCAGAACTCCAATATTACTTTTACGTTTTTTTTTTAATGGATGAAAATTCAAACCTTTCAGGATTTTGATGTTTTAGCATAATGTCTCTTGCACAAATTTGCAAGCTTTCAGCCATTTCATTTAAAAAAAATACTGTTTGTGACACCAACTGGAATCAGAAAGACTAGTTCTATCCAGAAAGGAGTCTTACCCATAAAAAATACTTCGGATAAGATCATGCCATATTCATGGGAGGGAGGGAGGGAGGAAGGAATCCCCCCATCCCAGGGAGGAAGACTCAACTTAAAGAAACAAGAACTCCAGGTATTGTTAAAGCATTGGTTCTCTTGGTGCAAACTTCCAAGCTTTCAAACAAGCGATTATATCAAGCTTTGCCATTTGGTCTAAAAGTTATAGAAGAAGTTAAAGCAAAAGAAAGGAAAACTTGGGGAACAATACAAGTTGCAGAATCTATTATTAAGAGGTGAGGGTCTTGCTTTTGCTTCTTCAGACATTTCCTTGCTCTTAAACATTAACTTAAATTGTCGGCTCAGACAGCGATTGCCGATCAGAATAGCTTAGCAGCCATAACCTAATCAGAGGCACATTCCATTTGGGCAAATAATTTTTTACTTCTTGCCTTCAAGGTATGGAAAAGGGACATCTAACTTTCAGAATATGCTTCTTCCCCAAACAGAAAATTACAGAAAGATTAAAGCACATCAAGTGTATCATCTCAAGCATGAAGACCTTTGTTTAGGCTCACAAAATGTTCTCCTTTACCTCACGGAGCGACGTTAGAGTGATTCCACTCAAATTACCACTTTTAATTAAAAAACATCCAAAAATCAATTTCTGCTTTTAAACAAAACTGATTAGCAACTGGGTTATTGCAATTCACAGCAGCAGAGATTTTCTTAATTCCTTAAATGAAAGTGACTGGTGTTGGAAAAGCTTTCGTATATGCATCTGGACACCCATGGCCCTTTATATGGTAACGTCTGCTTTAAACACATACTTTTCCCTACAGGAGATTTTAAAATATATAATTGTTTGAGAAGGATATCCCAGTGGTTAATTTAATCCACTTCCAAGATGCAGTTTGTGTGTGAACTAAAAGACAGGGTTATCCTAGAACAACACACCGGAAAAAATGCAATAAACTGTAAAACGCCCCCCCCCCAAATTCAAGACTTTACAAAGCATTTTGTTGCTAGATGACACACAATAGTAAATACCATCCTTGTGGTCACATTAGCTTGCAAGTGTAATAGTTGTGGCAGCTAGCCCTGGACAATATAACTGTAGAAGTACAATAAAGACACATATCTCAGCAACAGTGCTGCATGCTCTTTCTTTCAACTTGTTATGCAGCAGTAGGAGGAGCTGGTGGCTTGGGGTTGGGCAAGAAACAGCAACAATAAGGATCTGAAAATATTTGCTACTTCCTGTCTGCTACCCTGGGGCCACTAAAACTGCTGTGCCTGGATATAAAGAACTGCAATCTTCCATCTCCTTCTTCTCTGGTGCCCCACAACCAACCTGCCCCCTCCTCCAGCTTTTTATAACCAAGCTTAAGATTCATTTTCTACCTTCCCTTAAAAAATAAAGAAAAACAAACAATCAAAAACAATGCCCCAGACAACTGGATATAGTTATCTCTGTAAATATTTGCAGATGTTGGAGGATCAGGGAGAGCTGCAATTCAACAGAGGATGAATGCTAGAGCCCTTTCCCTCCCTCCCGCACTGTGTTATAAATCAAACACTGAATTAAACTGCCTGCTAATGCTATTCTAAAGGTACAGAATACAAAAGAACCCACAAGGTGGTTTACACAAGGAAGCCAAACCAAAATCTTTTTGTAGGGTGTGTATGCAGCCTAAATCTCAGAATCTTTCCATTCAATTATGTTATTGTACAATGTTTGTTCTGCACATGTCCTCCAACTGCACCAGTACTGTAAAAATCACTAACCTTTGAGCCATAATATTTTTTATTTGGAAAAAAAATTAAAAATTAAGACAATAAATTAATACAACATTGATAAAAGGACAATACTTTTCTCAGGACCAACTCAAATGACACAAAAGAGTTTGTTAAGGACCAGCACAAATATCATTGCTTTTTAATTCTTCAAGGTGATCTGAAAAAACTGAAAAAAATGTTGATGTGACAGGTAAATAAAAACCTATTTCACAAAGTTTTTCCAACCACAATATATTCGGTTATGTTAGTGTTATTTATCCTGATCTTAAATGCACATCTGCCCGACTACCAAATGAGAAGAATGATAGCAGAACAAATAAGAGTGAAATATCATACAGTGGCAAAATGTCACACTTTGACCAAAATCCAAAAAGCTGCTTATTCCAAATTGAATACTGGAATAATAAAAGAATTCCACTTGCCTTCCCTATCACCCCAGAGACAGAAAAAGAGATTGTACAAGCAAATAATTCTGGACTCTCTTCAGAAGTGATAATTTATAGGATGCTATCTCAATCTGCTGTGTTAATAAGGACTGAAAACTTAGCAAACCTAAAAACTATATCATGACCTACAATGCACGAGGCAGAATCCATGTTATACCATTTAAAAAAAAAAATCCTGTACACAAAACTCAGATACAGTATTGCATTTGCACATTAGACTGGTATCTTCATGAAGTTGAGACTGAACTAAACATAATAATGTCCAGTAATCCTAACATAAGGACAGGAAGGCCTGCCGCGATATGGTTCATGGGGTCACGAAGAGTTGGATACGACTTAACAACAACAAATCCTAACATTATTTTTACGCATTTTTGTTCCTTTGTAAAGTGACAATTCACAATTAAAAAAAAAAAATAGAGCACTACATCAGGATAATGTGGCTAAGGTTCCTCCACCCAGTACTATGCTTCTCTTGTGCATTAGTGGAATTATAAATCTAGTAAATTCCAAATGATCATTTGTCAAGAGGAGTGGCCTCAACCGCTCAATATTGTTTCAGAATGGTTAACATGCCTTTTTCCTTACTTTGAATTAAATACTGAAATGTACAGCAAGTTAACACAACATTTTCAACCTTGAAAATACTATTGGGACACTTACAACTATTCTGTTATGAAGTTTTAAAAATATTTTAGTGTTAATAAAAAGGCTTTGATCCATCTCACAAAACTCCAAAAGAGATAAAAGTAGCTGCTTGAAAACTACATACCTTGGGGAGGCAATCACCCTGTCACCCATATTTTCCCAAGGAGGCACTGGCATCTGCCAATGTCTACTTGAGTATCATCTTCATGATGATGGTACCAATGCACAGGGTTGCCTTGATCAGAGGAACTTATTTTCTCAGATCTGCTTTCAGCAGTTTGGTAAAGGTAAATTTGGTTATAATATAAATATTTGTGAAGCACCCAAGAAGAGATGCTGTATGAGACACATAAACCAATTAGCCCTGCCCAAAGATGAAACTAGATTTGATATAGATACAATCTCCCAATTTTTATTTTTATTTATTTATTTATATATATATAAATACAATATATATATTGTGTGTGTGTGTGTGTGTGTGTGTGTGTGTGTTTTAATAGAAGCTATGGGACTCTCCAAATTAGATCAAGATTCTGGCACTAGAAGTTAACTGGACCTTCTTATAAGGTTGTCTAATTAAATCAGTAACCTGAATGTTTCTGTGAGCCAACCCTCAGAATTGTAGCATTATAATAACCCAAACGGTCAACCTAAGAGGGCATAAGTTTAGGAATAGTTGGTGACTAAAAACTACAAGTGTCAGGACTTAAATCAGAAAAGAACAAGAAAGGCATTCTAGCCAGGGGAAGGGAACACACTCACATTAAGAAACAGAATGAAGAGGAAGTGAAGAATCCTGTAAAAAATAATTCTTTCCCTGATTTCTTACTAGAAGAGTTAGCCCCATTCAGTCGCTCCACTGAAAACTGGTGATTGAGAATGTTCTATTCAGAAGTCCTGCTCGCCAATCATCTCATTGCTGCCCCACTCCTCAGAGATTTAACTCCATTTCTTTTTTTCCCCCTTGGTTTTCCATACTCTGCTTATCAATCAGTCGATATTACTTGAATTTCATCTACTAATTTTCACCCATATTTATTTTTGCTCTTCTGCTAATCTTGATATTTCCTGCGTCTTGTCCATGAATAATGTTATTTTGGATACAGAAAAATCCTAATTCAGGGCCTGCTCATTATTCTGAATATATGAGGGTTTACAGGGGAGATGGGATATGGTAGCAAATAGAGTCCTGCCTCCAATGCTCCAAGTGCAGTCCTTCATGTGCTTACTGCAAACGTTTGAAAGAAAAACATAATGTGCTTCCACATGAACCTGCCCAGGAGAGACAAATGTCCACTGTAACAGGGACTTCATCTATAAGATAGCAACACTATTATTCTATTGTTCCTAATGAAACCATGTACAATCCCCCCTTTTTAGCACTGTGTGTTCAAGTTTAGGCTGATGTCCAAGCTGAAGCTAAAGAGTGTCTTATCAGGGTGGGAAATAACCACTATCACCCCAAATTGATATGGTTCCGACATAACAGCAATTCCCTCAGCCCACGGAAAAGGGAAATTACATAAATCATTTGCGCGTGTGCGCTCACACACCCTTGCTTCAAGTTTTTATGCATTCGTCAGGTCATATTAAAAAAACAAATCCTAGTGGTTCCGATCAAGGAGGAAATCTGAAAAGGCATCAAGCTATCTTTCCTCAAATGATCTGAAACCCAGAAGACTGGGAGGCATGGCGAGGCAGGGTTCACTGCAAATGGGGAAATGGACCACCCACAAGCTCCATGGAATTTTACTTAAAAAAAAAAAAAGTATTACCGGGGATTTAAATATATCACAGCTGAGCCACAATTAAATTGGCTCTACTACTGAACACAGATGATGTCATGGTTTCACAGAGGTCTGGAGCCCCTTTTCAACTGATGCAGAGAGCAAGTGCCCTAATATCAAAGAAAATTCAAATATAAAGGGCCAAACTAGCCACGACTGATCAAACAATTTGCAATTGTATGAAGGCCTTTTTAAAAGGGACTCAATCTAAATTGAGAGCCTGGGAAGGGATGAACTAGAGCCTTCTAACTTTTTCTCCTGTCACATGCTATGCTCTCTAACCAGACCAAGAATGACTGGTATTGACACTGAAAGAGGAAATAAAGTAATTTTTTTTCAAAATTCAGATCTTTCTTCATACTTTCAAATAGCAGGCAGCAGTACCTTGATCCAGATTGGGGACATAATATGGAGCAACCTTCCTACTCTGAATACTTGGGGGATTCTCCCTTCTCAACCTAGGTGTGTAATATGCATTTTAAAAGCCATTAATACAACTGCAATTTAGAACCCAAACAGGCCAAGAAAGAATAAACAAGTTAGGGAAAGGCTTCTGGAATCCCTTAACAGCCGCTCTGTTCCTGGTCATGTGATCAGGAGGGAGGGGGCATTTGACAGTATTCTGAACTGCTGCCCATAGGGGTGCATTGGGGGATTTTTTTTTCCTTGAGTTTTTTCTCTCCTCAGCAACCACGTGGTTCTCGGTCACTTTTGAACCTCATCTTTCTTTTTCTGGTTTCTCCCTCCATACCAAAACTGATTCAGTTCTGTTCAGTTTTCACAGAGTCATCCTGCTAATGGACAGAGTGGAAGCTCCTTTATCCAATTCTGTTGGATTTTTGTTTGATTAGAAAGAACGAAAATGGGAGGTTGTGCATACATACGCTTTTTAAAAACATAGAATAATCTAAAGCAGTGTTTTTCAAACTTGGCAACTTTAAGATGTGTGGACTTCAACTCCCAGAATTCCCCAGTCAGCAAAGTTGCTAAGTTTGAAAAACACTGATCTAAAGCAACCATAACCTAGTAGGTTGTTCCTGAGATAGGAACTCTTCTCATTCCACTTTATTATTCTCTCCACTGCTTCTTTTCATTCAGTTTTAAGTGTCACAATAGTTGTATGAGTTCTATGTGTTTTAAGTGAACTTTCAATTTCTTTTGAAGCCCCATTCCAAGATCTATGCTAAGGCATGAGGTAGGGTAAGAAGAAAATCCTTATAAGAAACAAAAGGAAATCATAAGATAACCTACCATTTTAAATACAATCTGGCAGTTCTACTATACTAACTATACTTTTCCTTTCAATTTACTATGGGAACAGTTATGTCTTCCCATCATCTTTTTAGTGAAAACAGTAAAGATGGTCTGATTAATATCAATTTATCAATATATAAAATGCCTTTGCTCCCAAACTATAAGACTTAGCTATGTGGTTTCAATCCAAGTGTATGAAACTCAACTGAACTGTGCAAATAAAATTCTGGAAATCTATTCCATTAGTTAATCTGTGTAATCCTGAAGACCCCATGCTATCCTTAAGTCAGCAACAACAATGGTTTGCACTCTGGACATGTAAACCAACTGCCCTGTTGTTACTATTTTCCATTACGCATTGCTTACTTCCAAATGCCACCGCTGTGTATTTTCCTATTTAATAACCGAATTCCAATTTTATAGTATCTATGAATGTAGCATAGCTAAATTTCTAAGAAGGGAAATGAGAGTTTTCTCTTTTCCTTAAGGAACAATGCTCATAGGAAAGTTCTATTCTGGGGATGATCTAACGGTAAGTCTAATCTAGCTAGTTCTAATATCTTCTGCACATCCCACTAATCAATAGTGGTTAGTGGCAATGACCTCTGAAACCAGTTTCTAACTGCATTTTTTTTTAAAACACCAAGGGTATTTGGTTATTAAATTAATATTTTTTAAGTGACCCCTGTCTTCTTTTCAGGAATAGCTGAATTAAGAAACATTAGCTGGGGAAATATGATTAAAAAACACCTGCATCTTGTTTTAATCAAGGATCTACATTTTAGTTATTGTCATTCACCTACAATAAAAACGTTTTATCTTCCTTCACACAGCTCAACTTAATAATATTAAAAAATGTTCACCGTTTAGAAAAAAGGAACAACACAAATGTCCTGCACATATCTGTGACTACATATACAGATCCTTAATTTAATTTTAAAGGCAATGGCAAGCTTTTCATAACATTCTTAAACAGAACTGAAGATGACTAAGGTAAATACACTGACCCAAGGAAACATGGCAACAGAAAAAGGACTGTTTTCAGCTGCTATGGTTAGCAATTAGAGAAAAAAGCCTTAAAAACATAATTTGCTGGATTAAAATTTCTAAAGTTGGAGAACGGTCCCTATTTCTATTTTTAAATATGACATACTGTGAAGATGGTAAAAAAGAAAAAATATATTACCATTCATATCTTTATGAGAGAAATTCTAGAAGCCTTCATAAAAGAACACAGCCTTGTATTTAAGAGATTTCTGTATTCTAGTGGAAAACACAGGCAAGATTAAAGAGGCATTTTCTGTAGCAGATAACATCATCTCCCCCCTACTTAAGAACTCCACAGTTAATCATGACAACATTAGCAATAGGTGAGATGAATATTAAAAAGCATCAGGCCCTTCCCTTGTATTTGAAAGGATTAATGCTCTACTTTTAACTCTCAAACTGCATACACAATTCTCAGGAATCCAAACATGTTTCATAGTCCTAATGACCGAAAACCTTTCTATATATAAAAGTATATGGTGTGAACGTAGTGGACACAATGCCTTGTGCCTCCCTCTATCTTCAAGTCTGTAATATTAATGGGGAAAGAAAGGAGAGTTATCAGCAAATAGGAAGTATTCATGACCATGTATTAACCAGCCTTCCCCAACCTCTTGCCCTCCTGATATATTGCATGGCAGTTCTAGGACTTGTTGTCCAATATAGTTGCAGGACCTCCTTATTTATTAGTCCTAATGATTCTAGAAGAGATATGACTTTCTCTACTGGTAGATCTTCTTCTTTACAGGTATTCCTCCCAAATGATTGCAATAGACTGCAACTGTTAAGATTAATTTCTTGACCCACCCTAGAATAGAGTTAGTAAGTCTGTCACCAAACAGATATCTTGTGTAAAACTTCCATAAGCCCCAAATACCGTGGCCATTAGAGGGGACACCTTAGGGATTTAGAGTTTAGTTCAAAGACTAAGGATGGCACCAAAATATCCAATTAAGCAGGGCTATTTAAGGTGTCTTTTAATGACCTTCTCTTCCAAGTCCTGGGGAAAAAGTTGAAAAGGGAAGATGCTATGAATTTACACACTGAAGGTCTATAGGAACAGAACAAATGCTTCTGAAATATTCTATAAATACATGAGGTAGCTTTCTAACCACATGGCCTTATTAATTGGAGCTAGTTTTAGGCTATACATATCCCAAAACATGACTTTGGATGAAAGAGAGAAAAACAAGGAAAGCAATGTTCACACATATACAATTCCAAATAAAATTAATAATCCCTTTATTTTAGCTGGTTACATGCTATTTATGCAGAACTATATACTTCACTGTGCAATGTTTACTGCAGAGAAGAGAACATAAGAGAGTGCATCTTTAGACTTTGGTTCCAAAGACTGAGAAATAAATCTCACAATTTAATGGGCATATGAATCTAGAGAAAGCTGGCTATTTGGAAAAACAGACAGTTGTTTTGTCTGAATATGCAATAATTCTATATCTGAAGTCAGTGGTCTAACCAGCTATTTAGAAAATTCTGCAGAAGCTTAAAAACTCTGCACTTACTATCAAATAAACTGGCTTACTTTTAAAAGAGCTCAATTCTGGGAGGTTATTCAGAAGCAAAAAGAAGAGGACATGTTTATTTAAGCTTCCTTGAGGGATTCCAAAACCCATATGCTCTAGGTGGCACTGTTGAGCTGTATCAGAATACAGTTCACTGTATCAACCTTTGTACCTGCACAAATGAAGGAAACCCAAGCATGTTGACCAAGGTTACAGGCTCATCATGGCTGATCTGCTGCTAAAGAACTCAGAAGAATTTCGGGTCAGATCTACAACAGTGATACCAAAACTATGAGTCAGAATTGCCTGTTGGTTGACTCTACAGATGGATTGTTCTATCTAGGAATGATGTATACCATAGAATGGATTAACTGGAAGATATTAATACAGAAATATCAGAATTGCCATGGTTGGCCTTACTAAAACATTTGGGAAACCACCTAATTAGTTGTTTCCTATTTTCAGTAGGCAAGCCAACCATGAACAAACTAAATCATTTTAATTTCTTTTTCGACTTCATGACTTTCTCCTCTTTGCTCAGAACACTGTCATTTTCATAATTTTAGAGAAAGAAGATAACACAAACCATTGGCAGATACTTTGCCTCTGACTGAATCCTTAAGAATTTAGGAGATAATGAGAAGTTTTGTGAGTCTCAGCGGCTTTGTTGCAAATGTCTCTCAGAGCTGGCAGGTGAACTCTAATAAGGCTAACTCTTAAAGATGACACAAATTACTTGTGAATGAATCTGTCAGCAAATTCTCTTCTTTCAAATTCTTATCTCCCAAAATGGAAGGGACCTGACCAGCCAACATTTTCTTAATACACATTCCCAACTATCTTAGGGACACCTCCTTCTTCAGTTTTACCACTATATGCAGCTAGGTCCTCAAACAACAAGGAGAACTTTTGTTTATTCGATCAGGTCACAGTGCCTCTAATCCAACTGACTCCTAGGATTTAGGACACAAACAAGATGTTGGTGTTACAGTATTTAGCATACAGGCCACATTGCACCAAATGCTAAGCCAGAATAGGCCAAAACTCCAGTTTGTGCAGTAGCTACAGACACTAGCTTTCTGTGTATCGCACGTTTGTTCCAATAATCTCCAGCCAATCACAGTAAAGGGGGAGACTTGGTTGGGAAGTATGATTTAAAGTAACCAGAACCTTATTATGGCAAGAAAGACTGGCATTATATGAAGCCAGAAACTGACACAAAGGTTTGAAGTTGGAATGTTAGAGGAATGACAAGACAGAATCTGGATTTCAAGGTAACCTTAAACTTTTCTGTCCTGGTAAGAAGCTGGTTATCTTAGCTACTCCCACTTGCAAGAGAAGCAAAACAGAATGATCATGCAGCATAATGCACGTCCTGCTTGTTGCTGATTTAAGCTACAATTCTTAGTAATTCTGCAATAGTGTTTTCTGCAAACATTCTCAATAACTTGACTCACTCCTAGAAAGTACAACTACATGATCAAAACTATATAGAACCAGAACTGTAGCATACCACAAATTAAATAATAATTGCAAAAAGATGAACACAGATCAAGTCTCAGGTATGTCTACAAGTGACTTAGAAATTGAATAAACAGGTAAGCAGTTATGCAAACAAATAAGTATATCAATCAAATGAATCCACCCTAGCTGAAGTGGAACTCCTTTCTGTCATCAGAGTAATTTTTCATAATGCTTATTGGTCTACTTAGGCCCGTGAAAATAATTGTGAGCACCAGAAACACACTACATTTCTAATTATTTTTCTTATTCGCATATCAGAATAAGATGCAAAAAGACTAAAATTGATTTAAAAAGAAAAAGCAGCAAAAAGCAAAACATTGAAAACATTAGTTGAAAGGCAACAAGAGAATTTGTCTTACACCACAATTTTTAAACACAAAAGAGAAGTTACATTGAATGGTTACATTACTTCCCTTGCCCCCACTTCCATCAAATGAAAAGGGGAGGGGAATTGGGGAATTATAATACTTCCTTGTTAATTGGAATTATTCAGACATCATTGTGCAAAATAGTTTATACAAAAGGACCTACTAAATATATTTCCTAAACTACCCCAAAAAACAAACAGAGTTTCTAAAACCAATCACTGAAAAAGGCTCATAGTGTTGCTTTAACAGAAGAACCTATTTACAGAGGATATAGGACAGTGTTTCTCAGCCTTGGCAACTTGAAGACACGTGGACTTCAACTCCCAGAATTCCCCAGCCAGCCATGGAATTCTGGGAGTTGAAGTCCACACGTCTTCAAATTGCCAAGGTTGAGAAACCCTGATATAGGATGTTTTTCTAATCCCTCAATACTCTGTAAGCACCTGTGCAAGTCTACATTGGGACTCAACATTTCATGGTTAGAAGTAATCTCTGTATGGACCAGGAAAATTAAAACTGTATGTTAAAAAGGATCTGTATGGCTGTGCCATGAACTCTGGATGAATTGCACTGTAGAATAACTGCCCCAAATATGAACATTCTACATATTTGCAAAAACATAGGCAACAGCCAGCAGGCAGCCAGAAAAATACATTTTTTTCTATCATATCCATGTTTCTTTTCTCCACTCCATCTTCCTTCCTCATTCATATACTGATTTTTCTCCTTCTTTAAGATACTGCTGAAAACTGTCAAGTGCTTGTTAAACAGCAAGGACTGATGTTTCATTTTCATTAAGGGTTGCCTCTACCAAAAAGGAAAGGGATACAAAAAATATTTTGGGGGAAAGACGCATGAAATGTTACAACTCCCAAACCCAAATTATTCTATGCATACCAGATTTTCCAACCACAGCCAACCAGTCATCACCTTTAAATGGCCTGCCCAGAACATGAGCGATTAAGCAAGGCTTTAGAAATATCATGGGCAATATATAAACTCCAAGAATGAATTCAAATTTCAAAATTAACTCCTGACTTGAGAAGCATGACATACAGTATAAGAACTTTTGCGAATTCCATCCAGTAGGGCATATACTTGTTCATTTCAGTGTGTATGTGTGTGTATGGCAGAAAACCCAATATAAGGCAGGTTCTCATGATGAAGCACAGCTATATACTTCCCATGTACCTGAAAATGTAATTTCTGCTATAGAACTGACCTATACTCATGCAAGAAATCAGTCTTCTGTAATTCAGCTCTTAGTTTTCTTTCCTTTCCATAATTTCAGTTCTGCTTTATCAATAAGATTATAAACCAATAAATAAAATGTAGTAAATAAATGCAGCTTGAATAAATATAAAAAAAAAAAATTACATGCAAAAGCGTTTAGGTACACTATTGTCTGTTCACTCCTAAGATCTCAATGCATTAGGGGGCAGTGTAGGAACACAAACTTGCTAGTGCTTTGTTATGGTGCATCTCACTAACTGCTGATGCATAGCTAACACAGCAACAGACATTGATTTATGTTCAACTTTCCATTTCATCAGAAAGATTTTTAAAATGCTACACACCAAGTTCAAAATTCAGTGGGAAAATGCACAGCCATCAAATGTTGGGCAACAAGCACAAGGACACAACCAGATGCATACTGACAGACCCAGGTCTTTTTCTTAAGTTAAGCCTACAGAGAAACTGGAGATGCAGGCAGTTGCAAGGAAAGGCCTAGTGTTTGTGGCTGGTGTTGAATATTTGACAGGGCCTGGCAGAGCTGTTGATTGCTGACAAAGCTCCTGAAGTTACCTCCACTGGAGAAGGCAAAGCCAGCCATCTGGTAGCAAGTCCTGCCCTTCTGGAGAAATGTGAAAGGCAGGCAGGGCAGGTGATGAAAAAAATAGTCGGCTGATTGCAGTGGCTGCCCTCACTCCTTTACCACCATTCCTCTGCTCTGTCTAGCAGGAAGGAGGAAGAAAGTTCAGCCTGCAAGAGTGCCTGGGTCTGTGTGGGGAGGGGGAGTTAAGGGTGCTGGCGCATTGCCTTGAGGCTTCAAACCACTGAAACAAGCATTAGTCCTGTATTGCTGATTTGGGAACACTGGGCAAATCAGCATTTTATGCATTCTGGGTTTGACTGACAGGTATGGACACCAATGTAGCAGTTCTTGATGCTTTTTTTTTTTTTAAAGGGTTTTCACATTCTTGTGATTTTTTTCCCTTGGAAACTGCTTAGACAGCAACAGGCCATTACAAGCTGTATTCTTATCATCAATCTACAGACCTGCTTGACCCTGGCAAAGACACCATGAGCTGATCTTTTCCTTGCCTTTGTCATAATTAAACAGTCTCAAACAGTATCCTTTCTTAGATCAGAAGGAACATATTAAAGTCTGAGGATTTCTCTTCTGCGTGGCGGTGAGCATGCTATACAGGGCATGTGATCAAGTGTGCCAAGATTACATCAAAATGGGATATAAAAAAGACAGCAATATCAACTTGTGCTTCATTCCATCTAGCTGTCATGATCGTAGTTAAAAAGTCATAGTGAGCATTTATAGAACTATGCACATTTGTGTCTCTGTTCTGTCTACAAGCTTCATTCCTTGAACTCCTTCACCTCTAAATGCCAGGAACCATGAAGCCCTATCCCTGAAAACCTTGTCTGCTTTTCTACCCAGTTGTTGGACAGAAATCCCCATGAAAATGAATGGCTGAAAAAACTCTCTTATCAGGATTTCCATAAGAGCTATGTTCCTAGGCACTGAGGAGCTCATCTTCCTGACTGACCTCATTTTTTGAAGGTAAATAGCACATGTTGTCAAGGAGAAGGACAAATCCTATAGAGCAGACTATGTAGCAATCACTAGAAGACCTACATTATACAAGCTGAAAGTACACTTTCAATGGCACATAACTTTACATGCTTTCCTTAAATTTTCCATTCTATCAAATGACATCTATTTATATAAGTATCACATACAGTATGGCTGAAATGTATCACAGGGTTAGGCAAATTACAGCATATAATTAAATGGTAGTGTACTGTTATAGGTCCAGGTTTTTTAGCCTGTGGACACTTGCTGATATACATATTCCAAAATGGAAGTGAAATGGGAATGTGGTCATTTTCACAAAATATTTGCACTTTGGTCCTTATACTCAATCACATCCTTCACAGAAAACCTAGGATATGTAGTTTGGAAAGTCTAAGAACTTACTTTCATAGAGGGGGAAGAAAGAATATTTCAACAACTGAAGTTCACGAAATGAAACTGAATAGGGAGAGTCAGAATAGAGAAAAGAAAGCGAGTCATTCCAACAGTGAAAACACTATGGAATTTACTTCTTTAAGATGAGGTGGACAGATGTGATATGTGCTATGAGGTGCTCTCTAGATCTTTAACAACAGCACTGTTGTTATACTTAACTGAAATTTAAAAAGATAGAAGTCCCTCCAATTCAGTTTCTGCTTAAATTTCAGCACACATGCTCTTAAATGAATTACTTAAAAGTGATAATGTGTGGATGCTGTTGGACTGCAATTCCTGTCATCCCTCACTATTGACTACACTGTCTATGATAAATGGGTGTTAAGAGTTCAACAGTATCAAGAACAGCACGTTAGCCATACAATTTCAAACACTGGCCTGCAAACACAGACCACTTCTGAAATACTCATTAGGAAAAGGGAATAAGCTTTCATTTATTTCCACCAATTTTTAAAGAATTAATTTGGTCTTTATTTAAGTATCCTAAAAATCAACAGATTTCATTTTATCACATGTAAAACTTTCCTAAAACTACTTATTTCCCTAAAATAACAAAGCAAAAAGACATATCTACAGCTCCATCCTGAGACTTCCACAGAATTGATCATTTTACAATTCTAATGTAGGCCTCATAACATTGATCAAGCTACTGAGACTTCGTCTTACATAAATCCAGAACTCAGAAAATGTAAAATTAAAGTCACAGCTTCCACCAATATTAATCATTTATGTGAAAGAGATCTGGCTGGGTAATTCTTCTAATATAAAAATGGTTACTAGAGCTTACCAGCCATGGGTCTTTCTATTACCTCTTATTAGAATGATGATTTCAACTGTTATGATTTTAAACTAGGGATTCTGTGTCTAATGCTTACAGAGATATACTACCCCTGTTCAGATGTTACATTCATGTGTTCATCCAACACATAAATACTAGTGAAAAATCCTTCCCATCTCTTAATTGTGTGTGGGTGATACAAGCAAAAAGACAATCCCCACACTTGCAGCATGAGCTTATACATGACTGCTTTTATGTCAGCCAGAGACATAAGGCTCCTGAAAACTACATCAAATTACAAGAAACAAAGTGTTAAACTAAGCTTCACTCCTTCTCAGATACCATGATTTCAAAACTCACTGCATTATTATTATTATTTCAAAACCCACTGCTTTATTCTTCTTCTTCAAGAACTGAAGTTCAAGCACATTGGGAGTTAGCAGTTCCAAAAGCAGAGCATCATATTAACTGCTGAAAATCCTCTGAGTGTGCCTATGCAAATAATAGGCAAATAGTTATAACATGCAAATTAACTGCAACTCTCCAACCCAGCCCAATTGATCCTTCTGAATGACACAGTTTGTTCAACCCACCTAAGAGAGGAGACTATTTGGAGAATAAAAAACAATGTTAAGAATTGCATTTGCTTTAAAACAGCTTTAGCCATCCTTGTTTTGTTGTTTTTATCTTGGGTCTCTGTCACCTCAAGTTTTGCTCATGGATCTAATAGCAAGAATTCCATGCGGCTAAAAGCAAACTTTACTATGAGAAAGGAGATGGAGAAGAATAAGCAATCCCAAAAAGCAGCTCTGTAATATTTTATTTCTCTCTTGTTGCCAAAACTTTGCAGTTATGGCCCAGTTTGGATGAGCTTCTGCCTGTGGCTAAAGTTTAAGTTGGTTTTGCCCGAAGAATTCAGTGACAGCAGTTAGAAAAAAAATCAAGTGGTTAACCAGAAAGGAAAAAGAAGAACTCATATCCTGAATGCTCGGTATTACACACAGTCCCATCATGATCAACATATATCTTATTCATTCCAAAGTAGCTTTGTAATGCACTGAACTAAAATAAAAACAAAAACTAATATTGGTTTCCAGACAAGTGGAATCTATCACTTAAACACGATTCCAGAACTAAGGCTTAATAAAACAAACAAAACCACCACAGAAAGATACCAATTAATTACATAAAGATCAGGAGAATTAACTCTTACCTGAAAGAAACCAGGAGGAATGGGTCCTCCTGGCATTCCATCATTTGGAGGAATGTTTCCAAGTACTGGACTTGGCGCTGCAGCTGCACTCTGCAAACAAACATACAATGATACATATATTTATTTTGATAACACTGGTTAGAGATCATTGTAAAAGATATCAGTACATATTTCATGTCTCCACCATAATGTATGACCAATAACCAACCCCATGATTATGAAGGCTACCCAAAGAAAATGAAACTGCATTATAAAATTGTGCCATTAAAATGAATGAAATGTCAATGGCTGTCATTCAGAATGAGGTGGAACTGAGAGGCTGGTTCAGTACTCACTCTTATGGATTTGTCACTCAAACTGCACAAGTTACTGCAAAAGCTTCCAGAACTAAGCATGTTTTGTATAATTCCGAATATACTCATGGACAAAGAGGATGGCAAATTCCTATCTTTCACTGTAGAGATATAGCAGTGAACATGCTTAAAAACATATTCTAGAGCATCTTCTATGTCTGCACTCTTATACTATAGCCATTCATCTATCCTGGTCCAGAAATAATGAAGTTTTAGCCATATTCCTTCTAATGAGACAATTTTTAAAAATGGTCATCTCATAATTTAAGAGATGGTTGCCAACATCACATTTCAAGAATATCACTTTCAGTTAAAGAAAAAACTAAGTTCTATCTTTCAACTGAGGACTATACCACCACAACCTAGAACATCATCTAAAAGTCAGAAGTGCTAAATATTTAACCTGTCATGTTTAAGGAGCAAAATGGTTATACTTAATATTTAAAGCCAAACCAATGAAATAAAAGAGGGGTGTGTATAAACCTTTCTACCTATTTTCTCTGTACACTCTTCCCTTCTTTCAAAAGAGCAGCTCTTAGCTACTACATTATAAGGAAAGTTGTGAGGTAGATACAAAGCCTTTAGTCAATGTCCTCATTTGATCTCTGGCAGTATGTTGTGTGGCTTATGTGGGATTTGCAGGAAAAGTTTACTGATTAACTGGCCCTGATATAATGTGTTCATCTGAACTGGAAAGAGAAAGGGTAAAGGTACTTTGTTAGCTAAACCAGACAGTCAATAAACTAATCAAGAACAAATGAACAAAAACACCTTTACTTCTCCCTAGTAATTCCTAATTTCAGCATACAGGACATAAGCTCCATTTGGGCATTATGCAAAAAGGGTAGTGAGCAGTTGTGTCCCTCCAAAGGTCACCCTGTGATGTCAGTTAATAGTCAGGCTATTACCCCCACAAGGCAGACAGTTGGATTATATATGTAAACTTCTTTTAACTGACCTCACAGCACATCTGGAGGAAGCAGCTACCCATGAGGCAAAGGTACTCATTTTCATAATACTGAATGAGAACACACATATGCATATGCAATATACAAACAAGTTTTATCCAAATCAACCCTATCATTTTTAATAATCCAGCTCAAGTTGGTTGATGTAGGTATTCCATTATCAACATATTCCTGCTCAACAAAATGATTACTGTTGATTCTTTCATTTTCTATTTTTCAGGAGGTCAGGGAATAGAGAGAGAGCCAGTTTGGTGTAATGGTGAAGGCACCAAGCTAGAAACAGGGAGACTGTGAGTTCTAGTCCTGCCTTAGGCACAAACCAGCTAGGTGACCCTGGGCCAGTCATACCCTCTGAGCCCTGGGAAGCAGGCAATAGCAAACCACTTCCAAAATCTTGTCAAGAAAACTGCAGGGACTAGTCCAGGCAGTCACTAGGGGTCAACAAGGACTTGAAGGCAAAACAACACACACACACAGGGAATAAAATGCTAAGCAAGACAATGTCTAGGGCATGAAACAAAAATTGTGGCTGAAGGGGAAGGTGAAGTCATTTTAACAATGGCTACATTAAAACAGCAGCAAAACTAAAGAAATAAACATCAAATGTCCATTCTCAAATTATCAGTCCACTTCAGTCTTTCACCTATGGAAACCAACAAGATATTTATGAAATTAAAATTTGACAAAATGGGTTTCATTTTAAATGCAGAATTCTCTATTATTTAATATAGAGTTTAATGTCTTTGCCAGTTTCCTTTCTGAGCAATGAAGTCACATAAATAGCTAGCTGGAGAAAAACAAAAAAGAAGATAAGCCATGGGTGATGAAATACTGTTTGTCAGACCTGAAAAGTAGGCTATGTTCTGCTAATTTTTCAGTCACTCTACTATAGTTTTTCTTTACTGTTCCCAACTTTAGTATTGTATATTTTTAATGAAAACATTATTCTAGTTACTCAATTTTTTATGAAAATGTTTTTGCCAATGGTAGATTCCTCTTTTTGATCTGGAGGTAAAAAGTCTATTAAGCCCAAGATAAATAGAAATATCTGTATAAAAAATTCTCACATGAAAAAATAGGAAAAATGTACATTACAGTTTTATATTTTCAAAAGGAATTGCTTTTAAACATTTTAGTAATAAATTTACAAAGGAAAACTTATCTATTTTGAATACAATCAAGAATGAGTTAGCAAAAACTTAATGAAATAAATGATTTAGTTATGACTAATGTTTGAAAGACTGCAAAACTGCAACCAGAATCATATCATGGATTGTGTCTCCACTGATCACAGGCAACAGTCTTATCAATGCATTTAATTTAATCAGCAGCCTACTGACTCATCATGTTCAAAAATCACTGTTGAAAAATATGAGTAGCAAAAGGATTTGTTTTATGTAATAATCTGAAAATGGGAAATTCCTCTTTGATTGTAATGATTTCTTGTTTTATAGCCTTGTATTTAAGAGCTGACCTAGTAGCCACTGGGAAATGGGGATTGCATGAAATGTTTACATGGAATCAGCAGGCCAATGAAATATGTGATAAAATGTTCCACAACTTCCTTGTTCTGCATTTAGGACTGAAGTCAGTAAGCTAATAGCAAACAAATGATCCAGAAGGCTAGCTCTGTTAATCTTTTTGCACCAAAAACAATGGAATATCTTGCACCAATCTAACAATTACTGTATATTCCCTAAACTTTGGTAGATTACAGTCCTCTTTATTAGACGCATAGAGTATATTTCTGAGAAAGACAATTCCTTGTTTCTATGCTAGCCCTCAGTAGACCATGAAACCTTTTCTGCAGGTTAGCGATTTTTTGTGGGGTTATTTATAAAACTGTAATGAACGTATGTTCCAACATAGCCACATGAAATTCATTCAAAGCCACATTTAAATTCAACTGGATCTTATCATATAACTATCCTATAACACAGGAGAATCTGTATAGGAAGATCTCACAATGAAAGACATATGGAAATACCAGTCTGTGCCTTGTAAGTCTCAATTATGACAGAGCCATCAGAAATATTATCAAATATATTTCATCTTCACCAGAAATGCTATTTTTTAATGCTGTGACTCAAGAAAAGTTCATTATGATGATGCAAGGTGCTTTCTTCTTTAAATTATAGCATGGCATTTCTTTTTTAAAAACTTAAATAAAGGCGAACTGTTATCAATTATTACTGATAACAACACACTGACACTAGCAACAGTATCTTAAGATGCATAAATTTAACAAGGTCTTCTAAAAAAATGAAACCACTTTTCAGTTTAAAATCTAACAAAACGTTGCCAGGTTGCAATGGACCAGAAATCCCAGTCTGCTCATGAAAGTCATGTTAGCTGTTTAACATTTTGAACAAAGATGTTTGATATAGAAAATAGCTTTTTGGGACAATCACTTCTTTACGGATCCCGAAGAAGCATTAATAAGTATCTTATATGCAATCTCTGTTTCCACATCATATGCACACACTCTCAGGTTCTGACAACTCCGTAGCTGAAATAGTTATATTCTGGAAAAATCATCTTTGACCTACCATTAATAGATACAGAAAAATATGGGACCATCTTCTGATGAAAAAAATGACATTAAAAATTCTAAACATTCAGCTAAGTTTGATTTTTTAAAAAAATATTTATTTTTGATAAATACAGCTACACTCAATAAATACCAACTGCTGTTGACATGTGCTTTTTTCAAAATCTAGGATCTTATGTTATATAAATTACGTGATTTTCCCCAATTACAGATTTATTAATCAATCCTTATTTTTTAATCGCAAATAGCAAAACAAAGCTAAGATCTACTTAAAATAGACATTTACTAAAAAGGCTGTGCCTAAGTTCTTTTCTAAGCCTGATATAACAGACCAGAAACAAGAAGCAAAGAAAGAGTTCTTCCTTTTCGCTCTGAGTAACCATTTCACAGCAGAAATGAGAGGACAAGAATTAATGCTTTATTACTTGCAGAATGGACCTCGGTAAGTGCTCTTGGGTTACAAATGGAACAATCCTGATCAACATATAAAATACTAACGCAATTCAACAAGCAGATCCGTCCCTTTTCAGTTCTTCAAAGGAGTCCCCCTAAAAACAGCCGCCTGCTTAAATGGGAGGATGTGGTGGTCAAAGAAAAAAAAATCATGCTCTTCCCCCACCTTCTTGAGTTTCCTTGTACTTTCCCCAGTCATTTGCAGCCACTTCAAAAGTCTCCAGCTGGGTTAACATTCTTTGGAAATGGCTGCAAAGGAAGAAAAAAAATGTGCCAGTGTCTCTACTGGTCCCAATAAATAATCTTCTCCCAAATCAACATAACTCAAGATGCCAGCAGATTCTGCATAAAAATTGAAGACTCAACTTAAGCAGACCTCTTAAATCATCTGTTATTTGCCTCTCCAAATCTGGTGCCCTCCAGATTACAACTCCTATCATCCCCATATAGCCACAAAACAGTCCTGGAAATATGATGAGCTGCAATCCAAACATCTGGAGATCACAAAATTAGGAAAGCCTGGGATATATTTTGATGGATTCTTTTTTTCCTGCCTTCTTATTAGGTACAACAGAAGCCTGAACATTTTTTTCCCCTAGCAGTTGGGGGGAGGGGAGGAGAGCATGCTTTTTCTTTGGATTTTTAAAGCATCATTATAAATTCAGGACTTGCCTACCTTGGAATACTAATGGATGGCAAAGAGTATATCACAAGCACAAAGGAGGGGATGCAGATCAAGCTTGGAGAGGATCCTATATACTGAAATAAAGGATGTGAGAAGTACGTGAAGCTCTATATTAAATTAATGACATCCCCTCCCCAGCTATCGGAGCCAATATGTTTTTAAAGAAAATGAAGGGCATTAAAACAAAGTTATAAACCAACTAGGAAAAATAAATTAATATGCCATTTCTAGTTCTCTTTATGCATCATAACATTGAAAACTAGGTAATTTTTCTCTTCATCACATGGTATCTTAAGAGCAAACAATTTTTTAAAATAGACACTGAATATATTACAACTTCTCTTTTAAGTAAACTAATTTTATTAATGAAAATATATACAGAATCTAGCTCTAAATTGCAGTACACCCAATTATATTTATTAAAAATAAAAGCTCTCTATCACATAATGTACTGCTATCCAAAGACAGGAGGCACTGCAATAAAGCTGCCAGCCAATATTTTATTTTTTCAGGAGATTTCCAGCATACTATAATCTCTTGCTGGTGAGCTTCCCAGAGTTAAACAGATCCCTAAAACAGCTTACAATAATGCAATTCAGATATTCTACTATTTTACAACCCATCTAACTTTCAAGAAAAAAAAAAACCCTACATGCTGCATTTAGCAATACTATTTATACATGCAAACTTTTATCTATATACACCTTCAAAGAATACAGTATTTTTAAAAAGCTGAATGTTCAAAGCTATGCTCTCTTTATCCACAATAGGATAAAACTCACCGTGGATATGCAGCCAAGCCATGGCATAAGAAATGCAAGATATCATGGTCCCTTTTGGGGTGTGTACAACCTCTCAGTTTGGACATATCACAGGCGCAACAAGACATCTGTTACATTTCCTGGCTGGCCTGGAATGCCCTTCACTGTTGCCAGTTGGAATGCTGTGGGTACTATGCAAAGCTCTTCTGGCCCAGGCATACTTCCCATCAAATCATGGAGTTATTTTTCCAAGATACGCACATGTCAATTTGACATACACATTGTGACACTTGGTTGGAAGTTAATAATTAAAGTATCCACCAGTGCCCTGAACAGAACGCAAGGGAAGAATTGTATCTACCAGACTTGATGAATTATTTAGAAGCCTGCCGTGTGGCATTGTCTCTCTCTGTAACAACCCTCCTTGTTTCATCCTCCCAATAGTAGCTGATCTGTGATAGAAAGAGCACAGCTCGTGAGCGCAGGGAACTTTCTGCAACTCAGGAGCAAAATATTCTTACCTTAACTAACACTACTGTGTGCAGTATCAGCCTGCCTAGCCGTGAGCTGTTTCTTTAGAATATTACATTTCTACTTGTTTGTTACTTCTTAGAACTTCTACCAGGTTGGGCTTCTCTCCAGAATGGACCAACACTGGGCCAATCCCATTTGCAGTGACATCACCATCATTAGTTATCCTTGTTCTTGAGAAATAGAGGAGTCTTCAATTTTTTTTTCTCCACCATCTACATTTATCATATTACTGAACAGGGCATATCTGTTTCTGAGGTTCATACAAGAGTCAGGATATTCAAGAATGCTAGTCAGTTTTAGAAGGACTAAAAAACTTCCTAGGATCTGGGCCAGAATCTAAAGAAATTGCTGATGAACCAATTCCCAGAGTTTTGTCCTGCCTGTCAAAGGTTGTAAAGGTGAATAAAGGATGGTGATACCTAGGCCAAGGTAGAGGAAAACCTAGGCATAGAATTCAGATTACAAGACGTAACTAGCTGAATTATTATTTTTATTTTTCTCTCACTTCCTAATAAAAAAATATTTTCCCTATGAATAAATCCGATAAAGAAATGAAGTACATACAGTATATGGGAGAGGGAAGAGAAGTCAAATCTATAAAGAAGAGATGTTAAATGGGACAAAGAGGGAGTTGTGTGATATTTAGGAAAGATGCCCAAAAGACAGCCACAATAATGGCTTGAGAAAAGCTTAAGTGCATACATTTTCTATTTGATAAAATTAGTAGTCCAATAAGATCCTCTCTCACATTTTCCCATTATAGTATGCAAGACAAAGACTGTGCAACAGTTAAGCAGCTAAATACAATTAGTAAGACTTCTGTGCCTCTGTGATCATTATCAGCTTACATACACATGTGGTTTCCACTTATCTAGTTACTTTCAAAATGCTTTGCCAACTTCCTCATACTGCTTACTTGTTGGATGTGCAGCATTCTCATTCTTACCCACAAACACATATCCATACGTCACTGTATGGAGAGGGAAAATTATTTTCATTTAAAACTTTGTTTTATACAGAACATCTCTTCTAACATGATTATTATCCATAGAACTAACTACACCAACAGTGATGAACCTCCTTGCTATAAAGTCACACTGTTTCATAGGTAGTCCACAATTACAATACAACTGTCTACAACAGGGAAAACTATGTGTATGACCAAGGACACAGCATGACTTTATAGAGCAGCTACTCTATACTATTCACATGGTGAGTTCTACACCTAAATGCTTTTGTTTCTAAAAGCTGAGTTCATTTTAAACATACACACACACAAATAAAACTAAAAATGAGGATGCCCAAGCATTGCCCTAATAGGAGTTCCCCAAAAATCACTGGGGGCTTTAAGGCAGGGGTGGGGAATCTGTGGCTCTTCAAATGTTGCGGAAATAGACTCTTAACAACCCCAGCTAGCATAGTAACAGGAAAGGCTGCTGGGGCCACTGGTTTCCTCCTTATTCTTGCCCTTGAGAAACTAAATCTCTATGTGAGCTCACACAACGTGGTAAGATAAATACCAGCCTTGATGCTATTGATGATGGAGGAAGGGATTCTGCAACTTTGATTATGGATTCCCTCTTTATGTTCCTGAAATACAATGCATCTAAAGTTTCATTTAGGGCACAACTGTAATCTACAAATTAAACGCTAAAGAAATAGAATCAGGAATGTGTTATAGAGTAACACTTCTATAATTTTTCAGTACTGTTAGGTACATTTTAATGGATCAGTGGATTATTAGCAACATCTTCAAAACTCATTTGTGTTGCTCATAGGTCAAACTTATACCAAAAACGGCCAAGCAAGCCCAATAAATAGTTTCATTATTATTAATGTGGTGCCCTAAAACCTCAGCAGTGATTGCAATCAGCACACCTGGTGGAGTTACTACACTTCTGGGAAATCCCATTAGCTTGGGATACAGCTTAGCATCTGCACATGTGGGAAGTCTGACAGATTTCTGCAGAATAGGAAGCAAGGTTCAGACTGTTATAACTTTGCTCTAATTGCAAAGTCCATCACTGGATAGTTCCCAATACTCACTGATTATATTTTAAAATCAAACTGGCACTGAAGATGATGAAAACCTGGATGGATGAGTTCGGCTTCCAAACGGAGACATGGAGTCAACACACCGGCTTGGTATACTCCAGCAGATGCCGTCTAAGCCTTTAAATCGCACACTAATTGTGCTAATTGAGCTAACAGTCGCTGTTTCATCTCCCAGCTCTGAGTCAACCAGCATCTTCTGGTACTGCTATAGAGATCCAAGCTGTTGGCTTTAGTGGTATTTTGTCAGCCATTAAATGATTCATCAGAGTCATTAATTGATTTATTACTGCTGCCTGCAAGCATTGCTTTGCAAATAAAGAATGATGTAGATCACAATGCAGAAGAAACTGAACAACACAACCCAGTTCAGAACCAGATGCCTAAACTACCTATATAAGTTCAACACCAAGGGTAAAAAGAAGATATGAAGAGCAGAAGAATAAGTTGGAGGGAACGGATGAGTCGATGTCTTTTTTTCTATATAAAAATGTTGACTTGCTAGAACTTGCTGTAGCATTCAACCTTAATGTTCTAAGGCACAGAAAAAGCATCCTGAGCAGTCCTCACAGTCAACATATCCCAACTAATGCTCATTTTCATTTCTTAGGCAATTCCAAAATTGGAAACAAAATATTTTTTTAAAATGCAGCAACAGCTGAAAACAGCTTGGCGTGGGAGGAAACTACAACCAACTTTCAAGACACTCATATTCCAAGAAATGATTTGATTTTAGTGATGCTTTCACAGCTAATTTGTCACCAAGACTGCAGACAGTTGTTACGTGCAACCAGATAATGAGACTCATCTAACGAAGAGAAGGGTGCTTCTTCCTTCCAGATTTGATGAAAGCAACTATTTATTTATTTATCTATTTATAACATTTATACGGCCATCCAATACAACAAAGTGGGCAGTGCCAAAAAAAAGTAAGACATACAAATCCATTTTTTTAAAAAAGCAACACAATACATTTAAAACTATAAAATGATGACCAGATTAAAATGTACTGCAACTCAACAACTGGGACTCAGTTCATCTGGACTCAAAGGCCCAGGTTTTGACTGCCTTTCTAAAGGTCTGCAGGATCACGACCAGCTGTGTATTGGAAGGTGGGTGATTCCACAAAGTAGGTGACATTGTCTCAGTGGGGGAAACCTGACAGAAATTAGATATTCTCTGGTGGAAAAACATGGGTTTGTCTACAGTCAGATCTTGTCCAGAAATCTCTAATGTTGCGGTCTCAATCTGCTGCCGTCTAAGAGTAGTGAATTACAACTCACATCTTCTCCATCCAGCATTAGTAGATGCACAACTCAGACATATATACATGTTCATATACATCTTCCTCTGTGTATTCACAGTGGTAACAGACTTTCATTAAGATCAGACATGTGCCATTTGGTCAAGTCATATACATTTTTGCAGATGTGAACAAGTTATCCCACCTCAAGGTCTATATTTGCTGGGGGTAGAGGGGAATCCACTAAGAACTGAGCAGCTCGGAGCACTTCAAAAATATAATCTCGCTAATTCTTGCATCAAGCCTGTAAGGTAGATCGGTATTCATAAGCTACTAGTTAATGGCAGAGCCATCATTCAAACCAGTATCTCTGAATTTACATCTGAGTCTTTTAAACTAGTAAGCCAGACAGCTGGAGTTAACTGTCAAATATTTAACTATAATTTAAAGCCCTCCACGTTTAAAAAAACAAAAACTGAATTTCAAAATCTTATCCAGAGCATGCATTTGTCTGCATAATCATGATATTCAATGGTTTTACTGCAATTTAGACAACACATTACGAGAAAGAGCAAGCTTTTTAACATTAGACTTATTTCAAGGTGTGCTGTCACCCTGGGATAGCTTTCTTGGAAGCCTTTCCCTGGGACTGAAAACACGTAAGTCAGGCCAAGTCCAATCCCCTTCTGAGAAATCTGAAACTCGACAGAAGCCACCTTATGCCTGTCCTACTCCCCATGATGCAGAAGAAGGAGGTGTCACTAGGCAGTAGTGGAGTAGACAGTGCTCTGATAAGGAGTACCATTTCTGAAGGCTGCTTTGCTTACTTCAAACTCCCTAAAAGCACCCCTACGAAATAATATAAAAAAGGAGTACCCCCGAAAAGTTTTTGTTTAGTTGTTTCCTGAGTTAGTATTTCAACTTCCTACAATTTTAACATGCAGGTTTATAATCAATAAATATAATTTACATATAGATGTGCGTGTACTGCATATATATATGTTGCATATGTGGGCCATGACCCCCAAAATGGTATAATCAAGACAGTATAAATGGAATCTAGTTAGGTTTTCTGAAGCATGTCATTTGCACAACGTTTATAGCACTGGCATTCTGGTTTGAATTAAATGAGCAAACTCAGTAACAATGCAACTGTTAAGGAGAGGTGGAGGAAGGGGTAGGAAGAAGGTACTGCACTGTTAAACATTTTAAAAATGTCCGGAAGGCTTGAGTTACAACACCACCATCCTCACCCAGTTCTGACAATGTTTTGGAAAAGTATCTGGAGTGTGTCATTCCAACAGAACGCAGTGATGTAATCTCCACAGGAATAGTTACTCTGCTCTTTTATCTCACACCTCACCACTAGCATGATTTACACACAGGCCGACCCAGGGCCCATTTCATGGAAGACAAACAGCAGCTCACTCTCTAGCTTCAGATTAGTATGAAAACAATTTGTCTTTGCTTACACAGAAGCCCTACTCACTGGAAACCAGCCAAGAAAAAGAAAAGGAAAAAAAGATCAGGCTTCTAAACCATTCTGACACCAGATTTCCCTGTATTATGCTTGTGCTTCAGTTATAGCTAATAGTGTTGTCCTTTAATCCAAGTAGGAAGAGGAAAGGATCTGACACACAGAATAACCAGCTGAATAAACCCTGGATCTGGGATGGAAAGAAGGATTTGGAGGGACCATATGAAAACTGAAAGGGTTGTTTCTAAAAACACTCCACTTTTGGGTTATTTGTTTCTATAGGACCTTTCAAAGGTGCTTTACTAGAGTAATTTTATGTAATCTTTATAAATGATTTCCAAGATATGTTAATCAGAAGAATGATTTGCTAAAAACCAGACAATGAATTTTAGAAGAGGCAGATGAATGACTATATTCTGCACCATTGACCCATATTTTATCAAACAGGTCTACTGTATAAAGATCATACAAATGTCACATTCAGGAAGGGACATGTACAAAAATCTCTACCGTAGGAAAATTTCCACCTGAGATATTTTTGGAAACTGTTCCCTTTTATTTTCCTCTACTTCTTAGTTTTAGCTGAGATGCCCCACAATTAATGTGTGAGGGAAAATCATGCAAACTGACTAGTTTGTTGGAACCAGGGCAAAACCTAGAAAGCTGCCTTACCTGGAGTCAAACCAGTTCTCCCAATGTTGTCAGCTACCATTTCAGGCCTTTACACTTTCAACTTTATCTAGAGATCCTCAGGATTTAACCAGAAATGTTCTGCATGTAAAGCATATTTTCTGCCAGTGAGCTAGGCGTGACTGTGCATAGAGGTTCCTTATGAGGGAGGAGGTTGGAATACAGATTCTGGCAAGACTAACTGGTCAGTTGTGGTGATTTGTTTTAGACTACTTCGTTAAACCCCGTTAAAAGTAGTTCTCACTTACCGACTGCAATTGGGACTGGTAACTCTGTTGCTAAGCAGCATGGTCATTAAGTGAAATGTCACGTGACTGTGCTGATTTATGATGTCTGTTCCGGCTGCGGTTGTTAAGCGCAACATCACGTGACTGCGACTTGCAACTTCCTGCTGGTTTCCCCATTGACTTTACTTGTCGGAAGCCAGCTGTGAAGGTTGCAAATGGTGATCATGTGACCATGGGGATGTTGCAACAGCCGCAACCTCAAGGACCGGTCATAAGATTCCTTTTTCAGCACTGCCGTAAATTTGAATGGTCAATGAATGAGTAGTCAGTAAGCGAGAACTACCTGTATCTGCTGGAAAATACAGCACACCTCCTCCTTAGGACATTAGGTACATGCTGACTAGAGAGAAAGGCCTCAGATATTAAATGGCCTTTCTGGACAACTTTGTCTATTGACAACTCTGATGTTTTCTCAGCAACAGGCAGTCATTTTACTTGTGCAGAAAAGCAAGCAGAAAACAAAAAAGCAAGCAGAAAACAATGCCCTAAGCAAGGAACTACCAAGAAGAAAACCACCCCCCCACCAACACTGGCAGGGCAAGCTACTGTATATAAACAAGAACCAAACCCACTAGCACCTAGTGATGCTGTTACCTAGTCCACGACGATGTTACCTAGTCGGGTAATGAAACGTCTGCAAGCAAACAACCAAGCTCAGAGAACACCAAGGACTCCACATTTAAAAAGTTGTTAAAGCTTTGCTGAATTTTAATTGTGTTTGCCTTACTTTCAATAATTCTGTTTTCATTTCATGATGTTATCATGTTTGGTTTTAACTGTATATTTTACTCTAACAGGTCTGTTGCAATGGCTTATAAATGGATTAGAACATAATAAATAACGAATCCCAACATTCCCAAGTATTCCAGTATTGCACAGAGAGATAAAAATAAACCTGTAAGCAGTGCTGCTAGGAATAGACCTCCAAGTACAAGTCTGGGGCCTCACACTTCAGAAGCCCCCCCCACCTCCACTGAGCATCACAGTCCTTTCTTTCTTAAGTTCAGCAGAGGTCCTACAACTTCCCTTCCTTTAAAATCCCCTGAAGTAATGAGAATGCCAGGCATGACTGCGACTTTGATTTACAGCACAAACTTTTTAAGAAAGTTAAAAAAGGGGAAAAAAGATTCCAGTGCCACTACATGCTAAAGGTACAGGAAAGAACAGGAAGCATATGCTGGATGGAGATGGAAAGAACTTTATGGTGGGGAACTGAAGCTGGAAGATTGGGAAGGTTGAGAACTCCTGCCCAGGTTCTCCTCAACCCCAGAAGTGCAAAGACTTTATAGTGTAAGCAAAGGACAAGATATTATGATGGCAGGCAGAATAAAGAATTTTATTATCAGAACCTAATTTTAAAACCCTAATTTGGTTTGGTCAAGGTCAGCCAAGCCCCATATTGGCTGGTACTGTAGTTCTGGGAGCTCTAGGCCCAAGACTTTACAAACTCCAAGAATGGAAAAAGCAGTGTTAAATGTGGCTGTGCAGTGTTCCATATTCAAAAGCAAAAAGGTACTTTAGAGAACGTGGAGGCATGAATGTCTGCAAGTTCTTACATCCAACACATCTCTTCCTTGGATGGGGCAGCAGCTGCGGAGAGCAGCCACGTGACTCCAGGATGACACAGCTGTTTTAAGAAACTGCAGTCATGTGCTCTATTTGTCCCCTTTGCACTTTAATACCCCTTTATCCTTCTGAATCAAAAACAATGCACAGTCCTAAAGTTAAACTCTGGAATTGGAAGAATAAGATGATTTCATGGATGCATTACAACTGCACAAAGAAAAGCTGCAACAAAAAGGACTAAATATTTAGCAGACGAAAAGGGATGATACGCTTTTCATTTTATGCTGAGAAATAAAATACAGGTAGTCCCTGGGTTAAGAATGCCCGGTTTAAAGACACTCCATAGTAAAGAATGGAGCTTACTGTAGCAAAATTTGAGTTAAATACACAATGGTTTGAGTTTGTTACAAAATACTACTTATATTTGTATAAGTACATTACTTATATTTGTATGTAAGCTTATTTCGGCTTACATACAAATTCGACTTAAGGACAGAGCTTGGGAACAGAACTCGTTCTTAAAATGGGGACTACTGTACTCAAAAAATTTAACTTCCTAAATAACAACAGATACCAGCTTCTTGCCTACACACTGTAGGCAGCTACTTTGGTTTGCCCAGAATCATCACTATGCTAATACAATGCATAATTTAAAAGATCAATCTATCTATGAAAAGCAGTTGCATGTAAATATTATGTTTCCACTTTACAATATTTTATGTGTGTTCAGAGACCAGTATGAGTAATACTGTCATAGAATGCAAACAGACTTTGGTAAACTGTAGGGGACAGGCTAAAGTACCACCGGTTCCTTTGTGAAGTATGCTCAATTTACAGCTTGAAAAAGTGTTTTATCTCCTAACCACCTGCTTTGCTCAACCTGAGATCAGATCCAATTCATGTAACTTCTCATGTATCACCTCCAGAAAGAAAGGCTGTTCAAGCCACACTCTCCTCTTGGCTACACATGTGAATCCTCCCTGGTGCCTTCAATAACCTTAGCCTGCTGCAATGACTGATGTCAATCTTGTGCAAGAAACGCAACTGTTATTTAAACGGAGGTCGCCCCTCAGTACTGTAAAAGCAGCATTATCCATCCCTTTAAAAAAAAAAAAAAATACTGAACATAACAAATAGGACCAAGCATTTATAGGGCAGAAATATAGTCTACACATTTGCTTTCTGAAGAACTGCACTGCAAAGAACTATGGCCAAGGTAACTGTGGTAAGTGACCATTTCTTGAGCCACAGGATAGCTACTTAACAACTACCCACCAAGGGAACCTAAATGTGAGGCTTAAGTCCAAAAATAATAGTTCATTAAATAGATCCAGACAGAAGTAAAAGAAAAAAAGACAACCTTAGCAAACAATTTTATCCTTTGGACAATATAACCTCACCTACAACATAAAAGGTAAAAGAATAGATTAGCTATTAAAACAGAAAAGACTGTAGAAGGAAGGATTCTCGTATAGCGACAGTGAATCTTTTGGGCTCAGCATGTCAAAAGTTTGGAAAATGCCTAACGACTCTGCTGGTGTGTCACCCCCGCCCCCAAACAAAAGAGAAACAATTATTTACATATTCATTTATTTAAAAAAAAATACAGTCCAATCATGTGTGGTGCTATGTATTATATAAATGAACATCAAATAATTACAACAATGAAATACGAGTAAAACAAATTCAGTTTCTTTGGTAACTCAAACAGGGAGAATAGTTGTCGTTGGGTGCTGGTGAATGCTGGTGTGTCACCCAAAATGTCGTGGTGTGTCACCTTTGACACACGTGTCATAGGTTTGCCATCACTGATCTAGTAATTAACACAAAATACATAAAGAAGATTTATACAATGCTAAAGCCTGTCAAGAATACTGAAATTTCATTTCAGATTCTACAGCATTAAAGGAAACCTTTGTCATGTTGTTCCACTTCTCAATCCAACTGTAGACTTGTAAAGTGAAGAACTGTTGTAATCATTCTTCCGCGTATCCAAATCTGGTTCATGCTGTTTAAATCCAGTACCATTACTATAATCATGAAACATAAAAGCCAGAAACTCCTGGCAAAGTTTGTGCCCACAGCTTCTGACAAGATTTATGGTACCAAGTCTTATTAATCAACCCACTTAAATTACTTTATGTTTCTGAGCAGCATTAACAATTGGCCTGTTTGGCAAAAGCTATTCCAGCTATATTTACAAGATTAAAGTTTCCTAGTGCCTCATTGATTAACTATCCTTTTATTTTAAAAAGATACTGAAAGATTCTGCTTGCTATTTTGATAATTGACTGTACTCTTCAATTTCATTACCTCTTATCCAGTCTGATACAAGCATTTATATTATTTTGATATTTAATAAGCTACTTAATGAGATAATTTGCTTATGTTCACTGTGTGTGTGTGTGTATGTGTGTCTTCAAGTTAGTCTTGACTTCTAGCAATTACTTGGATAAGCCTACAAAGTTTTCTTGGCAACATTTTTAGAAGTGATTTGCCTTCTTCCAGGGGCTGAGAGAGAATGCTTGGCCCAAGGTCACCCAGTTGGCTTTGTGCCTAAGGCAGAACTGGAGCTCATGGTCTCCCAGTTTCTAGCCTGTTGCCTTTATCCACTACACCAAACTAGCTCTCACTGTTCACTATAGGCATCTTTTAAATGCAGTATTTCTAGGTAGTCAGTATAAATCTAAGGCATAACCAAATCAATGGAATGCAATCTGGAGTTCTTTAGAATTGTGGAACAGAAATCCCACAATGTCTTAACAACTGGCAGGGCTGGCTAGGGCTGATGGTAGCTAATGTCCAAAGCATTTGAGTATGAACCTGTTGATTCACATGAACCTAAAAAAAGGACGTCCTGCAATTTGTTCATTCCTTGCAAAAATATTAAAATAATGGCAGGTAATGCCTGAACATATGAATTCTTCAAGATTCTTCATCCACTCTGACATGGTGATGTATACTTCATCAATATGCATGATTGAAAAACAAAAAACTGAAGTATAGAATAGTGATGGCAATCTGTTTATGTCAATGACAAAATTAGGAAGTGAAAGCAGGAAGAGAGAAATGATGAAGGTTCAACACAGGATAATTCTGGGATTGAAGTTATTTGGCATCTGGCCCTTTATAAGTATTTGAAATGGCTTTAAAACAAAAAACAAAGTTAGATGGCATGGCTACGTGACTGCAGTAGATACTTGACACATGCATAATTGAATGCTGGGGACATCTTTTTAGGGCTATCCAACTTGCTATCCTATTCATTTAAAAAAACGTTTTAATAGACCTGAAATTTATCTTGAGCAGTTCCTCGTTTTGCAATGTCTTACAGTTACTTGAATCACATGAACTGAATCAGGTAACAACAGAAATTATGCTAATTAGATCTGTTACATCCACTATGCTTCTGTCTACGTGCAGGTCCAAATGAAACTAGATCCTACACATCCCACTGGGGCCACTTCCTCACTCATCCTACCTTCTGCACTTAAAAAAAAATGTGACAGCAAACCAATAGTCCTTAATCAAGCACAGATTATTCAGAGACCGCAGGAAACACTGTCAGCCTGGTTCTATGCACATCCCCTCTGTTCTTAACCCCTGACCCACCACAGCTGGGTTGTTTGCTGGAAGTGGCAATATGTTTGAGCTAGGGAATGCAGGCAGTTATGCCTTAAGTATGTTGTGTATCAATTCATAAAACAGCTCATTTAAATAGCTTTAAAAAGTCAGCCCTCAATTGAGAAGGCTTTGAGCTCTAGGACATCTATTAACTGGGGCCGAAAAAAAGGGTGCGTGGATACTCCCCACCCATCTTTCCCTCAGTGTAGACTGACATTTCTTCATACTTGACAGGGTTAAAAATATTTCTACAGCTCAGTCAAACCCTCAATTTCAGTCCTGTTGAAAAACAGGCTATAAGGGAAAGAGGAATAAATCTACCCATTTAAGGGATCAGGACAGCCTCACAGGAGGGAAAGTCAACCCACAACTTCTACTGCCATTCAAATATAATACAGTAAATGATTTCTTTCCCTGTCACTAAGATTGATCTTTGTGTCAGGGAGAAAATAAACTGCTAAATGGCTTCTTTAAATCAGCTATCCTCACCCTTCTGCCCTCCCAATGTGTTGGACCCCAGTTCCCATTACTGTATCCCCAATCAGCATGGTCCTACTGGCTCAGAAATGCTGGGGTTGTACTCCAGTACATCTTGAAGTCTCAGAGGACAGAAAACTTCCTTAAATATACTATCCTTTCCAATTTAACCATTTTTCCAGAATGCATAAGGAAAAAATGCAATAAGCGCAACTTCAAATATATCCAAGGTGTGATATCTTGTACAGTTGTCCTTTCTGTTTCAGACAGACTTCAGCCTGGGAAGACGCAAATTATATGGGCAACAGCACTTCTTTTCACTGTTTGGAATACTTGTCCCAGCACAGCCCAAATTCAGATCACTTTCAGCACTACCTTTCATTGAGGCATTTAGATTGATCCAGAATATTATAATCCTGTTGCCTTGAAATGAAGAGACAAGCAAAGATGACACAGCAATGTTTTGAAAGCAGTGTTGGTTGAAAAGAAAATATTAGGTTTCTGGAATGGACCAGAGAAGAGGCAATGTACCTCTTTACTGTTTAACTTCCTAGTATTTTATACATGCTGACAAACTTCAAGAGTAAGTATCTTAGCAGCTTATGTAAGTTTTTTTTTTTTAAAAATGGAGCCAGTCTGTGCATGTCCATTTGCTCAAGGGCCTTTCATTCAATCTCTGATTTGAACAGTAAGGGGCAAAATTGTGCTTATTCTGGCATTCAGATCTCCTTATTTCTATCCACTTGGCAGGATAATCTCCAACTCCCATCCCTACTGCTTCTTTCCCATGTTACAAGTGGCATGAAGCAAAGCTGCTTAATGGGTCACAAGGTTGAAAATAGAAGTTAACTTCATAAAGCGCGGGTATATATTCCCACTTGAACTGCAGGCATAATTCTTGGCTTTCTTTTCAACTTTGCAGAGCAGTCAGACAAGCAAGATTTGGTAAGCTTTTGTCTCACCTCGCAACACCACCTGCTTCATGTCTGGGAAAGACTTTAAAATTCCAAAGAAAGGTCAGCACTGACCTTATGGTCAAATAATATTGTATAAGGGTGACAGGCTACATAAAGAAACATGTCAGGGCTAAACCTGACAGTTTTCCTCAGCATTTCGTTTTATTCTTTCCAACCCAATGGAACATTGGGAAAAATATAGAGAGAGGGGCTTGAGACTCTGTCTATCTATTAATAGGATGATTTTCCCCAAGCTGAACAGAATGGGACCAAATTTGATGAGGGGAGATAAGCCAGCAAAAGGAGGATAGATTTTAAAAATGGGACAAATCAGAGCAGAGTCTGTGGAGAAAAACATTACAAAAAAGAAAATCCCAGTGCAACTAAGTGGGCATGGCAATTGGGCAATAGATCAGCATCACTACTGACTCCTCTATTCTAAGCATCCTCCCTCCTGGTCACATGACCCACAGTGGAACTATTTTAAGGGGTGGGAAAGAATTCCAGAAGCCATGCTCTGCATGCTTTCCCTGTACTGTTTCAATAGATGCAACTTCAGGTGGGAGGCAGGAAAATTAAAAGAGTGCCCAAGCCTTGGCTGGTAAATTAAGACTATATCTGGCAGATCTCAAGAGACTGAGTCTAAAGGTGATGCTGGAATGGGTGAAGCCTCTGACGGGGAATATAACAGAAGTTGGTTGATGATTCAAATAACTGGTGCCTCAAAATGGAGTTTGATGGGTATTATTTTTGGAAGGACGGAAACATGGTAAAACATCCAAAACCAAACAGAAGAAAGCCTGTTCCTTTGATTCTGGTCCCACTCCCTAAGATTTTCTTCTATAGAAAAAAAGAACTATTCCTTATGGGCTAACACCATTAATCAGTACTTGATACTATGGTCCTATAGTATCAAGTACTGATTAATGGTGTTAGCGCATAAGGAATAGCCATGAAATCATCTTGAGAAGATACTCCAGATATTAAACTAAGATACAATAAATACAATAAATGGTTTAATAGTCCTCAAGCTTAGCAGACTTTGGATAAAATGGACACATTCATTCACACTTCACCTTCATTTAAAAGACTAATGACTAATATCCGTTAAATTGAGGGTCTGTCCATTAAATCGTGGTTTTACTGCAAAGAGACCATTTGTGTCAATTATGTAATTACATAAATGAGGTAAACTGATGCAAATGACATAATTTGGGTTTTAATGGACTATCAGATTTAACAGATACCCCTGAATGGTTCATCAAATCAACATTTTGCTATAATATTATGCATTGACAACATTGGGCAGCTACCAATGCCAAGTATCCTAGCAAGGCTCATTGACATTAACTCCCCCCCCCCCCATAATTGTAAGCTCATTAGAGTAGGTGGGTATGACAATTTTAACATTTTCAAGAATGCCCTGGAGTGATGTTATGCTGGGTGCTCTGGGGAAGCATGGGAAATTTAAAATGAGAATTTTCAGTTAGGTTTTGTTTCTACCGGATAAGCTCAGTTAAGGGGAGGAGCACCAATGGGTCCATTTCTCTTTAAGTGATTCTCTTTCCCCTATCTGGACAGCTGCCACTGGTGACATTTCAGCACAGCATATTCCACTGATCTGTTTGCCTGCCCAATTTTCCCAATGCCTTCACCATCCCAAGCTCACCATAGGTCATCTACATGTTCCATCAATGCCTTCTCCCTGTCTTTATTTCATCCAATGTATGGACCAAAATATCCAAAATGTATTTGTTT
Source organism: Python bivittatus (assembly GCF_059951505.1). Taxonomy (NCBI): domain Eukaryota; kingdom Metazoa; phylum Chordata; class Lepidosauria; order Squamata; family Pythonidae; genus Python; species Python bivittatus. Next base: position 43,372,716 of record NW_028277098.1, on the reverse strand, counting down.
TTGTCCAGACATAGGCCACCTGAAACTAGCCATTCCACAAACATATTGTTTGTGCACAGAATGTTTTGCACATCTCTATATGTGATTCCTGAAAGTCAGTTTAGTGTAGTGGTTAAGGCACCAGGCTAGAAACTGGAAGACTGTAAGTCCTAGTTCTGCCTTATGCATAAAGCCAGCATGGTGACCTTGGGCCAGTCACCCTCTCTCAGCCCTAAGAACAAGGTAGTGGCAAACCACTTCTTAAAGCCTTGCCAAAGCAGGGACTAGACTAGGCAGTTGCCAGAAGTTAAGACTGATTTGAAACTATGAAAAAAAAAAGTGACTCCAATTTCTACAAAGTAATAGAATGCTTTACCACTGGACTGCTAGCACAAGGCCAAAATAACACCTAAAACTGCTCAACAGAATAGTGCACGTAAGTGAGAAGTCAAAAGAATCAGATAACTGCATTCTGATTCATCAAAATAAATTTGTCTCAGGAATGATTAATATAGAACTGGCTCTGCAAACATACTAAAGGGTGGCTTGCCCAAGAAACACACCCCGAGGCCATCTGGCAACAGTGCCCATCTCCAGTACAGTTGGCTGCATCAGATGAACATCTATCTATTCTGTTTTTTTGCCCAGAGTCTAGACTATAAACACATAAAGGAAAGATTACAGCACAGGTCAAGATCTGAACAGATTGCATAAACAGGTAAGAATGAATTTAAGTGGGCTCCAGTTAAGCCTTTTCATCTCATTAAAACTGCCTTCATCTTATACAGTGAGGTTTTAAATTTAATAATAGAACACTATTGCACCTCTCAGTAACCCGATTAATGTTAGAGTAAAGCAGTATCTTGACCATTTCATTCAGATCCAAGCAGGCAATGGGTTGGTTTGTTTTATTTCAAAATCCATGGACTTTGTTTGTTTGTTTATTTAATCAGTCAGTTTATATGGTCACCCATTTGGCAAGTTACCATGGGTGGCTAACAATATTAAAAGCAACAACAAAAATACATTAAAAAATCCAATAAACCAGTAAAAACACCCATTACACCTATAGCACTAGGCACAATAATTTGTAAGACATATATAGAAATATACTGACAACTCATACAATATCCTGGCCCAGTGTTCAAGGAAAGAGCCAGGTCTTCAGGCCTTTCTATAGGAGAACAGGGTCAGGTCCTTTTGGAACTTGGGGGGATGCTTTTCCACAGGGTGGGCTTCCTGCATCTGGCAAGTTGATACTGTTTAACAGAATGGACCTGGGGCATAACAATCCTTCCTAATCTTGTAGAATGGGTAGAGATAAGTGGAGACCTTCAAATATACTGGCCCTGTATCATGAAGGGCTTTATAGAAAACCAGTATTTATTTATTTATTCATCTATCTATTTATATAGGCACACACACACACCTCAAATTTATATGCCGCCCATCTCACTACATAGGTGACTCTAGGTGACTCGCAAATAAAAACCTTAAAACCAGTAAAAAACTTACAAAAACAAAGCTAAAAGACGAAGAGAACATCCTCAAGTCACCAGATACCCCCAGTGCTGCTAATCCCCACTGGATCCCCAGGCTAGTTGGCAGAGCCAGGTCTTAATGCTCTTCTGGAAGACCAGAGGAGTGGGGGCCAATCTCACCTCAGGGGGTAGGATATTCCACAAGGTGGGGGCAACAGCAGAAAAGTACCTTGAATTGCACCCAGAAGCCAACCACTAAATCAGTGCAGCTCATGCAATAGTGGTGTTACATGTACATATCAAGGTGTGTCCATAACTATCTGTGTAAATGCATTATGGACCAGCCAGTTTCTGAGGACTTCAAATGCAACCCCATGGAGAATGCATTATAGTAGTCAAGGCAAGAGGTCACAGCTGCCACCTACTCCTGGCCCCATCCAGAACTAAAAATGGAAAATCTGAGTGGTTCCCAAACCCACAACCATTTTCTTGAGCCCATTCCTCCTCATTCAGACCCCACAGTCTCCAGACACTGAGACAGAACCCTGATGACATCACTTTAGTAAACAACAGCTAAGATGTATACCTGGGTATCATCAGTGTACTATTATTATGTCAATGGATGACCTCCCCCAGCAGCTTTATATACTTGTTAAACAAGAGAGGGGAGAGTGTGGAACCCTGTAGCACTCCACAAAGAAAAGCCTTGGGAGTAGAACTACTGCCCTCCTTTCGACTGGAACTGGCCCTTAAGAAAGGAAGGAGAACCACGATAATACTGTGCCTCCCACTCCTGCCTGCCTGTGCTTGTTCTGAAGCGTACAGTGATTGATGGTATTGAAAGCCACTGAAAGATCAAGGAGAACCAGGATGGTGGCATCACTGCATCCTGGCTCTGACTTATCAACAAGTGTGATCACCCTCATTTATTACTATATCCAGGTTTGAAACTCAATCAGAAGGGGTCCAAATAATCTGCTTCTTCTACGGTACTCTGAAGCTGCACCCTGATCACCTTCTTCAAAACCTTCCCACAAAAGAGGAGGTTGGAGACCAGGTAAAAGTTGTCCAGAATTGTTAGGCCTAGCTATAATTTATTGAGGAGGGGCAAACAATCACCTCCTTCAAGGCAGATGGAACCATTCCCTCATTCAAGGATTAATTCATCACTGCCTGCACCCAACCACATACCATCTCCCGGATGTCTTGACCAACCTGGAAGGTCATGGATCTAATACACAGGTAACCACACTCACAGCTCTGAGGACCCTGTCCAATTCCTCAAGAGCCACAAGCTGGTTACCCTCCCAAATAGTCAAGCCAGACTGTGTCTCCATCGCCTCTACAGGACCTGTACAACTCAAGTCCAACTCAGAGTGAATCTGAACAATTTTATTATAGTGGGGTTAATACTTGAAGGTGCTTCTGCTTAGACTGTATTTGTGAAATTAGCAAAACGTTTTTGTTTTGCTCCATGTAACATTCACATCTTGACCACTTATGCTCTTGCATATAAATAAATCTAAAATTAAAAAAAAATCTTATCCAATATAGCACCTTTTTAAAGATAGCACAGCAAGAAAAGAGTGTAAAATCCCAGCTACATTCTACAGCTATTTTGCTGCTACTACCAAGAAGACATAAAATATGCAAATGCCATTGCCAGCTTCTTGCACATTGTGTTTATGCTTCTAAGGATATGAGGTCTACCAGCAATGGAAGAACTAGTAACTAGTAACAAAACATTTGCAAGAAAACAACCAAGCTCAGAGAACCCCAAGGACTTCACATTGGAAGAACTACTAGAAATGTTCATAAGACACTGATCTCGGTCATTAAGAAAAAAGCTCCTGCAACTACATGATGATGACCAGACTAGATACTAAATGGTTAAAACTGGGGATGCCGCTACCTCTCACTTTCATTAGTACCCACACAAGTGCACAGTAACTTGGTTTGCACATGGTGCTAAGCTTTAGTTGTCTGAATCGACCACAATAGAGTGGATTCATACAACATGGTAAGTAGCCAAGAAACAATGAATGCTTAGATTTAGTGCAAAATATGAACCCAATATATATCTCCATTGAACATGATGTTAATTGTGGTAAGTTCTAATCAGAAATTAAACTCTGGTTGGAAGCTAGCTTACAAAAAGATGGTCACAGTTAATATTGACTACAGTCGTGTGAAAAAAAAAGTACACCCTCTTTGCATTCTATGGTTTTACATATCAGGATATAATAAAAATCATCTGGTCCTTAGCAGTTCTCAAAAGTAGGTAAATACAACCTCAGATGAACAACAACACATAACATATTACACCATGTTGTCATTTATTTTACAAAAAGAAAGCCAAAATGGAGAAGCCGTGTGTGAAAAACTAAGTACACCTTATGATTCAATCGCTTGTAGAACCACCTTTAGCAGCAATAACTTGAAGTAATCATTTTCTGTATGACTTTATCAGTCTCTCACATCGGTGTGGAGGAATTTTGGCCCACTCTTCTTTACAACGTTGCTTCAGTTCATTGAGGTTTGCGGGCATTTGTTTATGCACAGCTCTCTTGAGGTCCCACCACAGCATTTCAATCGGGTTGAGGTCTAGACTTTGACTGGGCCATTGCAATACCTTCATTGTCTTCTTTTTCAGCTATTCTGTTGTAGATTTGCTGGTGTGCTTGGGATCATTGTCCTGTTGCATGACCCAATGTCGGCCAAGCTTTAATTGTCAAGCAGATGACCTCACATTTGACTTTAGAATACTTTGGTATACAGAGGAGTTCATGGTCGATTCAATGACTGCAAGGTGTCCAGGTCCTGTGGCTGCAAAACAAGCCCAAATCATCACCCCTCCACCACCATGTTTTACGGCTGATATGTTTGTGCTGATATGCTGCGTTCGGTTTTCGCCAAACGTGGTGCTGTGCATTATGGCCAAACATCTCCACTTTGGTCTTGTCTGTCCAAAGGACAGTGTTCCAGAAGTCTTGTGATTTCTTCAGATGCAACTTTGCAAACCTAAGCCATGCTGCTATGTTCTTTTTAGAGAGAAGAGGCTTTCTCCCAGCAACCCTTCCAAACAAACCATACTTGTTCAGTCTTTTTCTAATTGTACTGTCATGAACTTTAACATTTAACATGCTGAGGCCTGTAGAGTCTGAGATGTAACTCTTGGATTTTTTGTAATTGCTCTGAGTATTGCACGGTCTGACCTTGGGGTGAATTTGCTGGGATGTCCACTCCTGGGAAGATTGGCAACTGTCTTGAATGTTTTCCCCTTGTGAATAATCTTCCTCACTGTAGAATGATGGACTTTAAATTGTTTGGAAATGGCCTTATAACCCTTCCCAGATTGATGGGCAGCAACAATTGCTTCTCTAAGATCATTGCTGATGCCTTACTCTTTGGCATTGTGTTAACACACACCTCAATGCTCAAGACCAGCAGACTCCTAAAACTTCAGCTTTTATAGAGGTAGTCATACTTGCTGATGATCAATTGATCAAGGGCATTTGATTAGCAGCACCTGGCTGCTACTTAGCCTCTTCATACCTATGGAAGCAGTAAGGGTTTACTTAGTTTTTCACACATGGCTTCTCCATTCTGGCTTTCTTTTTGTAAAATAAATGATGACATGGTGTAATATGTCATGTGTTGTTGTTCATCTGAGATTGTATTTACCTACTTTTGAGAACTGGTAAGGACCAGATGATTTTTATTATGTCCTGATACGTAGAATCATAGAACTCAGAGGGTGTACTTTCTTTTTCACACAACTGTATATTAGCATGCTGCTCTCCTGCTAAGCAGCAGCTATCTGGAAGCTCAGCATTGTTCTCGTAATCTCTTAACCATCAATCAGAAAACACCGGTCTAGTTTAGCTGTCAAGTTTGTTCTCTAATGGTAGACTAGAGCTTGCCCCCTAAGTTCTGTAAATGCTCTGTGAACCAAGGAATTTCATGAGAAATAAACCAACTTATTTTAAAAATTCAGAGGGTAGGAAGAAGTAGTCAACTTATACAAGGACATGGGATCAAAAGGTTCTGTCTCTATTTTTTAATCCCTTTGGGAAGAAGACAGCTCCACACTTGGTCCCAGGGATGGAATGCAGGGTGGACAGTTTCTTCCTCTAAGTGAAAGAGACAGGCAGTAGAGTTAACCGTCCTTCCTTCCTTCCTTCCTTCCTTCCTTCCTTCCTTCCTTCCTTCCTTCCTTCCTCCCTCCCTCCCTCTTTCTTTCTTTCTTTCTTTCTTTCTTTCTTTCTTTCTTTCTTTCTTTTTCTTTCTTTCTTTCTTTCTTTCTTTCGTGGTAGATAGACAGAAAGACAGATAGATTGATTACGCTGAGAACTAAAAGGAAATTAATAGTTGGGCACAATGTTCACTAACTCCTTCTCTACTCCTTGGTTTGGAATAAGCATACCTCACCTGAATCAGACAATTATGATAATTATCTGAACCACAGCTCACCATCCTCCACATTAGAAGCTAATATTATAGAATCAGAGTGCATGAAATGAAAAGGTGGAAGAAACCGGAAAGTAAGGAACATGCAAATACAAAGCATATAGCCAAATTCTGTAGCCAAAATACATGTAGCCAAGTTCTGTACGCAAACTTTAAGAACGCTCAGGCATATGCAGTTGAAGAATCTTACTGTACACAAAGCAAGGCTCCCCCTCTGACCCCAATATTTCAGAACACAATTTGGGAAAGGATCTCCAGCCTCTTTTAAGACAGGTTGGGATATGCTATTATGAAATAACAAATCCCAGGGAATTCCCACATTATCAGCAATACTACTTTAATTTAGTACTATATCTACCCTGAAACTGTAATTATTACAATAAACTTCTTGCACCCTTTATATTTAACATCCAGAACCATGTATCACAATAAATTATGAATAGTGCACACATAATTTAGACATAACTTGGGATTTTTTTGCTATTAGTTATTGACTCATTAGGCTTAATCTTTTTTTTCTGAACAATTCTAAATGATGGACAGATACATGAAATGGAAATCCTGAATGTTCTAATTAAAGATAGATATACTAAACTATATTTGCTGAAAATACAGCCTTATAAAACATAGATGAAGAAAAATGGTTTTATTTAAAAAGGTTCTCAGGTACAAGGCTGGGTGAAGCTGGAGATCTTGGGAGGCCGTTACCAGGGTAGATATTACCATGTCAGTTGAACTAAGAGGATTCAGTATAAAGAAGAGTATTCAAGTATTCTTCTCTTCTCTTTTACTGGAAGAATATTCAAGTTTTAAGAAATTCAAATTCTACTTCTAACACAATACATATGAACTCCAGCTGAAAAAAACTGGGTATGAGAACTATATGTAGGGGATATGTAGAACTGTACATGGGGGATTTATTTATGAAAAGGTTTATTAAATGAAAAAAACCAAAAAGTAGGTTTGTTTGGAAGAAGCAGCTAGGCACTGTAAAGCTGAATTGGGTGGTGGTGGTGGTGGTGATGAATATGTCAACTTCCAGTGAAGTCTTTTAGACAAAAGGATTATTCTGAAATGTCCTTTAGCCAAGCCAGTGATTTTACACTAAAAACAGTATTTTTATTCTAAACAATTGTTTCCTCAGAAATAATGATTCAAAGCAAACTGCCTGAGTTCATAGCACATATTTGTCTTGTTAACCATAGTTTGTTGCCTATGCTATGACTGGCTGGGTTCATACATTGCCCTATGCCATAAACTATAGTATGGGTGACTGGGCTTGTACTATGTGTAAGCCAAAGCTAACAAACTACATTATTTATTGCAGTTTTAAACCTGCACTTCAGAACCAACTCTCTAATTTAGTGTGATACAGTGGGGCAAAAAAGTATTTAGTCAGCCACCAATTGTGCAAGTTCTCCCACTTAAAAAGATGAGAGAGGCCTGTAATTTTCATCATAGGTATACCTCAACTATGAGAGACAAAATGGGGGGAAAAATCCAGAAAATCACATTGACTGATTTTTAAAGAATTTATTTGCAAATCATGGTGGAAAATAAGTATTTGGTCAATATCAAAAGTTCATCTCAATACTTTGTTATATATCCTTTGTTGGCAATGACAGAGGTCAAACGTTTTCTGTAAGTCTTCACAAGGTTTTCACACCCTGTTGCTGGTATTTTGGCCCATTCCTCCATGCAGATCTCCTCTAGAGCAGTGATGTTTTGGGGCTGTCGCTGGGCAACATGGACTTTCAACTCCCTCCAAGGGTTTTCCATGGGGTTGAGATCTGGAGACTGGCTAGGCCACTCCAGGACCTTGAAATGCTTCTTACGAAGCCACTCCTTCGTTGCCCGGGCGGTGTGTTTGGGATCATTGTCATGCTGAAAGACCCAGCCACGTTTCATCTTCAATGCCCTTGCTGATGGAAGGAGGTGTTCACTCAAAATCTCACGCTACATGGCCCCATTCATTCTTTCCTTTACACGGATCAGTCATCCTGGTCCCTTTGCAGAAAAACAGCCCCAAAGCATGATGTTTCCACCCCCATGCTTCACAGTAGGTATGGTGTTGTTTGGATGCAACTCAGCATTTTCTCTCCTCCAAACACAACGAGTTGAGTTTAGACCAAAACATTCTACTTTGGTTTCATCTGACCATATGACATTCTCCCAATCCTCTTCTGGATCATCCAAATGCTCTCTAGCAAACTTCAGACGGGCCCAGACATGTACTGGCTTAAGCAGGGGGACACATCTGGCACTGCAGGATTTGAGTCCCTGGCAGCATAGTGTGTTACTGATGGTAGCCTTTGTTACTTTGGTCCCAGCTCTCTGCAGGTCATTCACTAGGTCCCCCCGTGTGGTTCTGGGATTTTTGCTCACCATTCTTGTGATCATTTTGACCCCACAGGGTGAGATCTTGCATGAAGTCCCAGATCAAGGGAGATTATCAGTGGTCTTGTATGTCTTCCATTTTCTAATTATTGCTCCCACAGTTGATTTCTTCACACCAAGCTGCTTGCCTATTGCAGATTCAGTCTTCCCAGCCTGGTGCAGGTCTACAATTTTGTTTCTGGTGTCCTTCGACAGCTCTTTGGTCTCAGCCATACTGGAGTTTGGAGTGTGACTGTTTGAGGTTGTGGACAGGTGTCTTTTATACTGATAACAAGGTCAAACAGGTGCCATTACTACAGGTAACGAGTGGAGGGCAGAGGAGCCTCTTAAAGAAGTAGTTACAGGTCTGTGAGAGCCAGACATCTTGCTTGTTTGTAGGTGACCAAATACTTATTTTCCACCATGATTTGCAAATAAATTCTTTAAAAATCAGACAATGTGATTTTCTGGATTTTTTTTCTCATTTTGTCTCTCATAGTTGAGGTATACCTATGATGAAAATTACAGGCCTCTCTCATCTTTTTAAGTGGGAGAACTTGCACAATTGGTGGCTGACTAAATACTTTTTTGCCCCACTGTATGTAACCCCAGCCAATGAGGAAAATAAGGGAGAAAATCAGTATTATACTGATTTAAATGTATAATGCATATTAGTAAAAGAACCTGCAAGACTATGGATTAGCTAACATATTAATACAAATAACACTATGGATTCTCTAACAGAATGCAGTGTAATCTAGAGTAATACGGATTCAAATGCAAGTTAACAAAATACTGTATTAAATTATCTGCTTCCTATGAGGGAAACACACTGCCCGTGCATGGGACTGTACAGTACAGATCATTTTAGCTACAAGACCAAAAAGCCCCGTGGGACAGTGTACCTTCTTGGGAGGTGAAAAGAACTGCTACTATTTTTACTAAATTAACAAAGTTACATGCAGGAAAACAAAATACTTATGGCCAGTAGTTTTTACCAAGTATGGTACCACAGAGATTGCAAGTGATCAATGTTCATCAGCCTGTCAGAAGGATACAGGTTTCCCACAATGTTGTACAATATAATGTATGCTTTGATATGGTGAAATCCAACACTGTGCACACAAACAAGACTCCGCCCCCCCATTTAATTGCAACTCTTCTACACTGACAAAAGCTGGTCTTCAACACTGAGGGATTCTCTAAATAGTGTTTTTCAATTGGTAGTAGATGCTCCATTGGTGATGCAACTTTTCTTTCCCCAACTGTGCTAGTTACTGGGAAGGATGCCTCATAGGGGTGGCTGGACAGCTGGGACATAGATATTGTTGGCTGCGGCCATGAGATGCAGGAGTTGTTGGATTAGGACCGTACAGAGATTTTCTTTTGACTGAGACAAGCACACTTCACTGCATTCTGTGACTCCAGGGTGAAAAGAGAATTGATTTTTTTTTTTTTTTAACTGAGATACTAGTTGGTGAAATGCAACCATGGGCTTTTTACTAATACGCCTGAACTATTATCACACTTTTTCCTGGTGATGGAATAATTTATCTTATCTATAGTTGATGGTAATTCTCAACAGTAGTAATATTACTTTTATATACTTAAAATTGACTGTAACTGATAAACGTAACAGAATGCACATAAAGACCATTTTTTTAGAAAAAGGGGGAGGGGCGATTCCATCCTGGTAACACCCAGATTCAATGAATAGTGAGAGTTTGAGAAACAAAACGTTGAAAACTAGAATTCTGGATCAGAGATTCATGACATAGAAATTGAGTGAATGTCAGGAAGGAACTGCCTCCCCCAGCTCCTTCAGAAGAAACTTCCTTTTGGATTTCATCCCAAAGATGAGTGCTATCCTTGTTGGATATGGATTATCATATGGATCATCATGTGGATTATCACCTCGTTTGTACAATTCACTTATCAAGGGGGAAAGTTCTTAAACATGCAATTCTAAATATACCATTTTCATATAACTGGATTGTGAAGTTTATTTTTAACTATCCAAAAAGTTTCAGGTCCAAATACTGGCTTTCTTAAGTGCTGAAAATAAAACAAACAAACCTTGTAAACAGATTAGCTTTTGTTTAACATTTGGAAGATATGTATTTGTTCTCTGAAGAAAAAAGGAAGAAGTTTATATGTCGTTGGGAAAGGGTGCCTCCGTCTTTTATTTTGTTTAAAGATACCGTAACATGTCTATTTGATTCTGAATTGTGACTGTGTTTACATCTATGGCTTACTGTTCCTAAACTTTACTATAATTATCACTATCTGTATTTCTTGCATTTAATTTCTCTCAGAACTCACTAACTTATTTTCCCTCTTCCTTTTCATCCATCTGTAAATGTAGTTGCCAAGAAGAATATACGACACGATCAACAAATTCTTGTGGGGGGGAGGAGGTACCTTTTGAGAGAGGGGTTAGCAATATTTCATTAATATTCAATCATCTTGAATTATTGTGCTCCTGCTATTTTTTTAAACCTTTGGTTGCTCCTTTTAGACAATCTTAAATCTATGATACGGTTTAAAACAAAAGTCAAAGGCCTGTTTCCTCAAATTAGGAAGAGCTGAGATTATATTATGTGTTAAAAATAACCAACATTGAACAAATACATTAAAAAGCAAGCAATTACATGGCTATTTTATGCTAATGGAGTGCTATTTCCCCTTTTCCTTTGTAAAGGATAATCTGGTAAGGCAGCTCCACCAGGGCAGCTTCAGTCTCAAAGCAGAAAGTTTTTAATCTTTTAAGACCCCCATTCTGTCCACCCCCACTTTTAGGAAACACCTCCAGTATCAGGAAACCACTTCAGTCATTCACAATTTGGAAATTATTCTTGGTCTCTCTGCTAGGCATGCATGTTCAGTGAGCCTGGCAGTGGTACTTGCTAACATTTACAAACATTCTTGTACAAACACACAGAGACTCTCTGCTGATCTTGCTTTAATATATCCCAAGGAAATAACTTGGCAGGATTGTAAAACTTCACAACAACCAATTTAAGGGAGGAGGGAATGGAAATATAGAAACAGGAAGGGGGGGGGAAGGAAAATATTTAAATGATTTTGTGTGCTTTAACTAGGGGAGGGAAGAAGACAAGAGAAAAAGTTAGATAGTGTAGCATTGTACTATTTGAAAAGCAGTAACATTTACTTGGTTAAGTCACGTTAGCCCCTCAAAATCTATGACACCAAAAATAAATTTGCTGCCATTTATGCTTTGTGAAATTTAAGTTTTGCTATATGCAACATATTCAAGTTTCATGTTCTAGAATAAGAAACAAAACAAATTATGCCTTAAACAGCCTTTGTCTTTTAAAAAATGATATCCTGGTAGTATGCTCCCTGTTCCTGAAATTATGGATTGCTCCTTGAGTACATTTAAGTGAGGGACTTACTTTCATCAAAAAACAAAACCAAACCTTGGAAGTGAAGTCTCATTTAGGATCAGGGTTCTGAATTAGATGCTGATCGCAATGGCTGTGTGCAGTATGTTTTGAACATATGCAAAAACCAAGATGATGCAGATTCCCTCTTAAAAGCTGAAGACCAAATACTCTACAGTCAAAAAAGCCAAATGTGATCACACAAGAAGCCATGCAAATGGAAAGCATGCAAAACATGGCTTCTGGAATTATTTCTAACCCCTTTGCAAGCAGCGGCCATAGTTTTTTTTGTCTGAATGAAGTAGTGTATTGCATCTTTGTGTGGTGTTTCTGCTTCCCCTCATCCATGTATATTTATGTTTATGTTTGCACAGTCCATATGATGAGTTACATACCCTTTTCTCTGGATCACATGACCAAGAAGAGGGAGGGTTCAGGATGGATCAAATGCCAACATTTTGAACTGCTGCCCAACTGCCTCTCCCATAAGGGCAAAAGGGATTTTTTTTCCTCCACAGCCCCTATTTTTTAATTCATTCTTTCTATTGCTACCTTCTCTCACCATATCAAATTTGGTCCAGTTCAGTTGATGATTGTGAAGGAATGCAGACCTGGCTTTTGGAACGGGAAAGGAATGGGCAAACTGTTAAGGGAGGAGTTTCAGAAAAGATTACTCAGTCCTGAAAAGGAGGAAAGTGTGAGAAAGAAACTCAAAATAACCCTGTCTTGATTTTGTTTGGCATAAGATGGAGAAGAGAGAAACTCTTACAAGCTTTCAAGATTCTGTTATCCTATCCCACAACAATAAAAATCATTCCTGGTATCCATTCTAGGCTTGTTTCATGTCTACCTCGAAGAGTTGACAATGGTCTTCTAGTGCTACTTCTCCTATACACTGTCACAAAGCCAGGGCACCCTTTGAGAGAGAAGCTAGGACCCAATCCAGAGACTCCAATATTCCTCTAACCCCGACTTCTATGCTTGGCTTTTCCTATCCTGTAACAGGAACCTATGTTTGTCATGAGCAATCATAATCCAGTTGGATTTTGGACCAATATATAAGCCCATCAAGGAAGATCATGTTGAACTGTATTTTGTTCTTGAAGGTTTCAGTCAATCCCCTTATCTTGGGATTTACATGAAAATTTGATAAGTGTTGAACTGAGGACAGAGTTCTGAGGGACCTCATTTGACAGTTCCATTCAGGATGCAGAACCATTTAGAGTCGACCTTTTATAATAGTTGTTTAATCGATTGCAAATTCATCAGACTTGAGTACTGTCTAAATTTATCTATCTTGTCCACAAAATTTATCTGTCTTATCCACAAACATAACGAGAGACCCTGGCAAATGTTTTACTGAGATTTAAGTTATACTGCATCTGTAACATTCCCTTCATCTACAAAATCACTCTGGCATAAAATGAAATGAAGTTAATCTGATAGTAGTAATGATAGCATTCTTTTCTACATGCTCACAGATGTGGCTTGACAATATGGTCTTGTATCTTGCCCAAGACAGACATTAAGCTAAGTGGTATGTAGTTTCCTGGATCCTCCCTCTCCCCCACTTTGAATATTAGGATTCTGTTTGTTCTTTTTCATTTTACCAATTCTCCGATGGTTTTCAAAGTTTGCAGCCAGTGGTTCCTAGATCACTTCTGCCAGCTCCTTCAATATCTTGATATGTCTCACCCTGGAGACCTGAATTCATTTAAAAAAGCAAACTAAATTCTTTATCAATCCTTTGTTCCATTATCAATCCTCAGCTGTGTTCCTACCCTTTCTGCAATCATATTAGGAAGGGTTCTTTACCTCTTCTGAGAGAAAAAGTTGCAGAGAAGGTACTAGGCAGGTTTAACTTTTCTTAATACCCATTATTAATTTCCCACCATTCCTGTGCCATGAACCAACAAGCTAACTGACTCTTCTTTCAGACATACCTTTCAACTCCTATTTTTATATTTGCATTCTTTGCTAACATCATCTCATTCTAGGCTTTAGTCTCCTGATTCCATCCCTAACCAGCTTAAATTACCACTTTGTACTCCTCCTAAATTATCAGACCTTGTTCTATTTCTTCTACATCGTTTTTTTGCTTTGCAGTAAACTTACCATTCATCTATACAGGCTTCCTAAAGCTTTTCCCATGCTCCCTTCTTTTAACAATTAACCATATTTACCAATTTACTAAATACTGGAAGAGTGGAGGGTCAAGCACATCTCCCTAGAGAGCAGATTCCACAGCCTCTGGTACTTTCTTCTTATAGTCCTACTCCCCTGCTCCTGGAGAACTCCCTAGGCCCTGTCCTCCCTGAAGGTCTCCTTCTGATATCTTTCATGGTGGGTTTCAGCTTCCCTGATGAATCTTAAAACAAGAAATGACCTCCAATTCTTTCAGTTTCTCTTCCAGCAAGGAGACAAGTACACATCTGTAAGAGGTATAATTTGCATACTCTTCTGATAAGACAAATGCAGCCCATATGGCAAGTCACCATTATTTCTCCCTTGGTGTCCATCCTTTTCTCAGGCTCCCAGGTCAACTTCTTCCTCTTCCAGCTAAACTCCCCTGTTCCTCATCTCTCCTGTTCATTCTCTTTGGTCACACATTCCTAGCAGCCTGCCTCTTTCTAAACAGTACTGCCTGAAATTCAGCTGCTAGCTGAGGATTCCAGTTCCGGTACGAGATGATCACCTGATCAAAGAATCAGTGGCAGCTGTAAGCCCCTCCCATTCAGACCATGAACTCAGACTCTGTGCCTGCGAACAACCAAATACAAACAGCCTCAGCCAAAAAACTGCACAGATCCATGCAATCATCCAAACAAATCCTCCCCCAAACTTGGCAGATCAGCCCCAAAACTCACCAGCTCCCTTGCAAAAAGCTCCCGTTCCTGTTTGCTTGCTCTACTATAGACCACACAGCTGCCTCTTTGTAAACATAAACTTTAACATTAAAGTGTTACAGTTTAGCTCCCTTTATAGGTTTTAGAATGTGGTAGATAAGTGTTTTTAAAGCACTGCAGCAGATGATATCTTTCTTTGCTTTACCCCATTTTCAATACACAAATAATGGTCTCGAGCTTAAAAAGGTAAAAAGAGAACAAGTATGCTCGTAACTGTCAACAAGGGGATGCCATAGTATGGTAGTAACCAAGCCAAATATAATACTCCAAATTAAATGGCAAATCAACTGACAGCATGTCAACCTCAATACTTTCCCCCTAAAGCACAAACAAATTGATTTACATTTTGATGCTGTTTTTGTGCATGTATGCACACATGCGTGCCCGCATACACACACACACAGTGTGTGTACCTCCTCCAGCCAAACATCTCAATTTTGAGGCTTCAATGTTCATTATATACTAAGAAATTTGTAAAATCCAGTTTCAAGAACTATCAGTATTGTGAAAGTCACATGACTCTTACATGGAACATAAATTTAGTAATACAGGGATATAAACATCAGGAAAAATGGGATAATAAGATTTTGGAAGAGATAAGATTATTTACAAGATTATGAAGTGATTAAATAAAGAAAGCAAGCACCACCAGGGCACCTTGTGCACGTTTGGAAATAAAGCATGTCAGGGCAGCAGCAACAGATGAAAAGATGAAAGAGGAGATTCATAGTTCAGGGTCCTGGCTGTAGCTTAAAGTTATAGGAAGAGGAGGAAGCAGCAGAATCCATGGCTACAAGGCTCCCAATACTTTCACCAAGACACGTGCAATTAACAGGCTTGAAAATGATGCAAACTCAGGTATTAATTAACTATAAATTTGCATCTAATAATCCCATCAACAGCAAACACTAGGCTCTCATCCAACAATCAATACTAGCCATTTAAAGACTCCATCTGCCAAAAAAGTTATATAAAATAAATATATAAAACTTTCATTAGATTCTACAATGGTTTTAGAACAATTAATCTACCATTAATGTATCAGGCAGTATTGTCTGGTTTTATTGCATTGACAATCAACACTATCCATATTTCTCATCACATCCTATGCTAGAGTTCTGTTCCAATACTATTCTGAGAGATGAATTATGCCTCATTTTACTGCTGTACTATCTCCTTCTGGAGCTGTATCTTCTCTTACTCTATACAAGCTTTAAAGAAAAAGCTTACAGCTCAATCTTCATAGTTTTTAAAACAAAAGAAAAGGCAACAAAGCTGTTGGGAACAGTAAATTGCCAGAGTTTCTGCAAAGTTACAAGTACTAAAGCAGATGGACATTTTCTTGTTGCAACACTTCTACGTACATGTGCTATTACCACCATGTTGCAATTACCAAGGGTCACTCAACCACATGGCTGAACAGCATACCTCCCATCTGGACATACACATGTACTCACTTTTCATCTTTCTTTATCTTTACACATAAAAGCCTCATGAGATGAATCTAGAAGATGGAACTCTCCAAAACCAATTTTTGTCTGATTTTTTTTTAAAGAGGCAGGTTGGGAAAAGTACAAGTGTTCTGGAGAAAGGAAATAGCAAAACAACTAGCAAAGAATTATTAACTTGATGTTGAAGAAAAATGGGAAATCCACTGGGCTCTCGGTAACATTCACTGGAAAAGGAAATTGGCTTACCTTAGGGAGCCACATATACAGTAACCTTATAGTATGAAAGCAGAACAAAGCAGCCAAACCCTCAGTGCTGATGGTATTATGAAAATATCTAATAAGAAGAAAAGGTTGAATAATCTTGTAAGAGATCCCAGATTTCTGAAGTGTTCTGATCTGTTTTTGCAATCACATATACAAGACTGCAAAATAAATGTGAACCAGATCAAATGAATGAAAATCATGGCCACTATATGCAATATGGTCAGAAGGTTGCCCATATTAAGTCAGTAAGAGAAGGTTCACTTGGTGGGTAGGTGTGTGTGTGTACACTCACACACGCACATGGTGTACCAAAAGTTGGACCCCATAGATAATTTATTATATAAATTCCATTAAATATTCACATTTCTTCTAAATACTTCGTTACCCATTTAAGGCATGACCTTTGAACATTCGTAAGTACAGCAATGTTTTCTCTGAAAAAAATAAATTAACAAAACATATTGTGATTGGCCTAGGGGGCTTGACTTTTGGTACACCCTCTCTCTATATTCACATTATTTTATGTGTATATGCTTATACATACTGTGCATACAGTGAACAGAGAAAAATGCAGACAAAGGGATCAGTCTTCAAATAAAGAGATGGCATTTCTATGTAATATTTAAATGAATAAAAATGTAAGCATAGCATACGTTCAGAAAAAGCTAATTTTATGCCTACAAAGGGACATTTAAACCAATCATTAAAACCCAGAGAGGGTAAAATTTGCAACACTGAACAGGTTTTTCTCTCTCTCAAATTTCTCCCCCAGACTTCCTTTTACGTATCTACACAAGCACACATGAAATTGAAAAGGAAATGATTTCCAGAAAGGCAGGCTGGAGAATTAAGAATACATCAGAGGCAGATGATACCAGAGAATGTATGAAATTACACAGGAGACTATAGGTTCATCTCTGCAGGTATAACTATCCCAAATATAGTAATTGGCATTGCTGTAAATTATCATTTTGGATATCTTGTAAAAGTTTAAGTTTAAGCAGAACTGTCAGAATGCACCTCTCACATTTCTTGATGACTTGGTCCTACTGCTTAATTTGTTTCTCTCTGTGTATGCATCAGGAAGTTTATATATCATGTATTGTCACTTGAGGATAATACCTCATATTGCACACAATATGACATACAAGGAAACAGATCCTACAGGTAGTTCTCACTTAACAACCATTTGTTTAGTGACCGTTCGAAGTTACAACAGTGCTGAACAAAGGGACTTACAACCAGTCCTCACATTTACAACTGTCACAGCACTGAGGTCACATGATCGCAATCTGGATGCATGGCAACCAGTTTACACTTACAACGGTTGCAGCGTCCTGGGGTCACGTAACCACCATTTGCAACCTCCCCAGCTAGCTTCCGGCAAGCAAAATCAATGGGGAACCATGTGATTCACTTAACAACTGCACGATTTGCTTAATGGCCACAGTGATTTGCTTAATGACCACTGCAAAGAAAGTCATAAAAACGGGTGTGACTCACTTAACAACTGCCCCTTTTAACAACTAATTTTCCAGTCCCTACTGTGGTCATTAAATGAGGACTACCTGTACTCCATCTCAAAGTATGCCATACTAAACCTGTTCATGCTTTAAGCTGCAACAATGCTAATTATATTACCTTATCCTGAAGGCTAAAATGGGTTCCCATAAGCATAACCTATTACTACATCAAAACAGTTCAATGAAAAGCATATTTGCTCACCTGAATGCCTAAATTCTTCATCTAATCAAATATCTCAACTAGCTTTGATCAATGACATTGCATGTACTGCACGTCCTCAAGGTAGGACACAGAATGAGAAAGACTATGTGAAATGAGCCAAGGCTTTATAGAAGCTGCAGACTGAGGAACTGCAAGCGTTAAAAATAAATCCCATCATTCTGAAAAGAAAAATTCTTGGGGAAACATTATGAAAGGGGGGTAAGAAAAAAATGAATTATATTCAGAAACACACATTTCAGTGATATCTTTTACTGGATTTATATTTAGCCAGGAATTCCTCTGAAACGGGGAAAGAATGGACTTTACATTGGTTGGATACTGAAGTGTAGGAACCTACAATTATAACCAAAATAGAAAGAAAAAATACATTGGAGGTTTTATTTTTGGGAGCATTCCACCATGTGAATAAACACAGAACATTTTGCCAAGAGGTCAGTATTTTATATATTATGTCCTGGGGAAAAGAGTTGGGGGAGGGAAGGCATACACTAAAGACTTTTTCCTATTCTTATTGCACTTGAATACCAAACTATCGCATTTGCTTAAGCCTATTTTACTGCTAGCAGCTGTCTGTTATATGGTGACTGCTGGAGAGCTTGCCCAAGAGCAGGTGAGCACCATCTGCCTGGCCCTGACAAGATGCCCATTTCATTTAGACAAAAAGCTGACAGCTACATGGCCACCATCTTCGTGCAATAATATAAACCTCTTTTCTCAAATGCTGCTGTAACCTTTCACAGATATTCAAATAGGCATTGTATACCTAGAGAGAAGCTGTAACATGTCTCTCCCATCCATCCCCTTCACACCCCCCCCCCCAATCTCCATGTTTAAATAAATCCCCTCTCAGGCACACTGGTGAGCATGCTTTCAGAAAGACCCATAATTGGCTTGCCTACTGATCTGTGAAGAGTACATTTTCTACATAAGCTTTCTCCCTGCTACCTCTTCTTTAAGGGAGGGGGGAACCTCCCTGTCCTCGAACAAAAATGTGTGTCAGGTTAACATAAAATTAACATTTTGAGCAAGAGGTTTTTGTAATAAAGTCTGCAAAGCAGAGCTGATAAGTATTAAATAAACCAACAAGAAGGAAAGGCCTTAAATTGAGGTGGAAAGGGTCAACATGGCTGCTGTATTAAATGCTGCTCAATTGTTTTATATCATTATTCTAATCCATGCTTTCTTTAAAACTGTATTTTTTAAAAAGGCTGATTCTCCATACATTTTTTCTCCTGTGGGGCAACCCGGAGGGCAGGGGCAGAGGGTGGGAGAGAAAGATTTGGCAGGCTCTATTTATTTATTTATACATAAACTATTAGACGTACTGTAGTCTCTAGAAAACCAATGCATTATAATCCTCTTATCTGGAAATATCTCAGTCTAAAGGGCCAATCTGAATGTTATAGTAGCTTTCTACAACCTGAGGCATTCCACCTAGGATGTGTACTGCAAGTTTCAGAATTCCCTGTCATGCTGGTTGTGAGATCTGGGATTTGGAGTCCTAAAATAGTAGGAGGGCAGCAGCTCTACAGTTTCTATATGGAGACTACTAAAGCACTTCTTATGGAGATAAACATGGCTGCATGGATAGTCTTCCTATATGTACATTTTATACTCCTGCTGGCTACTTATGCTGACAGAGACTCTCAACAAAACATGTCCCAGTCTAGGTGGCAAGCAGCTTCCCAAGAGTGCTTGTAACCTTTTAGCACTCCCAGTTCCCAGTGCAAATTTCTCCTGAAACCCAGGAAGAACAGCACAATTCGCTACAAATTTGGGGGGAGTAGTGACAAGAGTCTGTGGAAGTCATGTGTCACTTAATTACCAGGTGATGTGGATCTTGACAGTAAGTATGACATGGAGTACTTTCCAGGTTACTTACTTAAATCAGGATTTTCTTGGCCTCAGTTGACAGAGTGAGTAGAAAACTTTAGCAACAACTGAGTCTTTCCTGTTATCCATCAGGTCAACATGGCTGAAGAGAAAGTCTTAAGAATAATACTTCTGTGGTCCAAACAAAACATTCAGCCACCCATGCCTGTTTTCTATTTCTTCCCATGTCATGCTATGAACCTTTAAGGTTAACGCTAAGGTTAGGTCATGAAATGTGCCCATATGGTCATTTATGAGGCTTTGGGAGTATTGGGCGAGTAACAAAAGAACTCACAGTAGAAATAGAAGTTGTAAAGGTGTTCATTCCACAATGGCAGATGAGTTCACTTTAGTCATCTCTTGTACTTGCTCTTCCTTCCAGATTCTTCTTAGAATGTTCAACTGCTTTAAAAATGGGGCACAGAATCTTGTCACTATATATTTTAAAGAAAGACCCAATATTCTTCCAGTACAGAAAGAAGTCCTGAATGATTTCTTGGGTGAAAATGTTGCCTCTTTGTAAATACTGTCATTAATAAGAAATCAAAAATGAAAGAATTTATTAATTGAAATTGTTTCATTTTTAATTTTGATTTAACTTATTTAGTGTTTTTCTTGTTTTATTACTATTTATTACTATTAGGTTTTTACGCTGCTACTTTGGAAGTTCTTGCAGACTATGGTGCTTTACAAATGTGGTATTGTATGATATGGTACAATAAGTACAGTATACTATAAATTGTTAGAAAGGTTCTAGTGATTCTTAAATTATGCTTTCACCTAGGAAAAAGGGGGATCTTAGGGCAGGAAAAGCAACAAGAACAATGAAAAAAGCATGAATGGTAGGCAAAATATATCTCATCTTCTCACTGAATACATTTTGTGACTGGTTGTTATGCAACGAAAATATCGAACACAGAAAGATGGGAATAGGTAAAAATGGAGAAGAAATGTTAGGAAAGCTATTGTCATAATGATTCCCAAATATTGTGCTTGGAAATATAAACCAGTCATGATCTTCGATAAACTGACCTATCAAAATAGGAAGACCCTGGCAGCATTCATTTCTTCTTCCACTAGTGCTGAGATTCTGGTTTAAGGAATAATATGCACCAATATTTTCTGATACAATCTACTCTACAGATCAGAGGTACAAGGAAAATCCCCTAAGTGAGAAAAAGGTATTATCTCACTCTGAGCCCTGATTGTCTAAAAAAGGGATATGAATAGCTACTAGAAAACAGAATTAGCTGACTGTACAAAACATAGGCAATCTGATGCCCTCCAGATGTTCTGGATTATATTCCCCTTGCTTGCTGATCATTGGTAAGCCTGACTGGGGCTTATGGGAATTGTAATCCAAATACTGACAGGTGTGGCATTGTCTACCCCTGAGCTATACATGGGATCAGCCTCCTTCAGCCTGGGGTATTCAAGTTATGTTACATACAATCCCATCATCTGGAGCAGCAGTAATTGGCTATATTGTACATGGTGGAAATTGACAGCATATTACAGAAAGCTGTCCTTGTTGCATGGAGAATACAACCCTTAAATTTAAAATGACCCTCTCCAAAAGGCAAATCAGGCAAAAATAACACATCAGCATCAACTGCAATATTTGCAGGGCACCTAAGATGATCCTTCATTTTAAGGTAAATTATTTGAGGGAAAAATATAATATCTGGTAAATAGAATATCTGATGGTTGGATCAAACGGTAATCCAGAAAAATGTATTATACCCCAAGTATCAAGAATCATTGCATTAATAAAATCAACAAACGCACAGGGACATTTATTACAACTCAAAAGCTTATGTTATAATAATTTGTCTCTTTAAGGAGTCACAGTGTTCTTCATTGTAAGATATTAATATGATTATTCTACTGGAAATCAAACTATAAAAAATGGTATTTTAAAATAAGATATTATAAGGGGGCCGTGTTAAGCCCAGATATCAGTCCTATCTGTGTGTGTCATTTTTCCTATTCATTTATTAATTAAGAATCAGTCTGGAAATAATTTCTGGCAGGTACGTTCACTTGGAATACAATTTTGTACATTATTTTGAGCTTTAGCTTGCTACTTTTTCTCTTCATGCACAATTATTTCTTTTCCTGCCATGAATGGATCCACCACCAGATTTGTTTCCATGTAGCTCCTAAACCAAGATTTCTAAATCTCTGTAGCTCTTCAAGCAACTTTCCCCTCCTTCCACATTCCCTCCCCTCCCCCCATTAATCCGCAAGACCAGTCTTGACTAATCCCTTTGAGCCATATGGAGCTTGAACCATTGAGATCTCAACTATGCCCTCAGAATATTCAGCTCTGCCTAAGGCAATGCCTTTCAAAAACTGCAGCAACAACAGCAGCAGACCAGACCCGGGGGGGGGGGGGACGGGACCCACCACCATTCCAGAATGCAGCAGTTGAATCTGGAGTTCCAAGAGAAGAATGAAATTTTCTTAACAAATGAGGAGGAGAAAAGGTGGCCCTGCCAACCCAGGAATAGTCTTGAAGTGCACCACAGCCACAACAGCAAGAAGTAATGATGACATGGACAATTGCTACAAGTAAAGGCTTTGATCTGCTACAGAAAGACCGAGGTGAAATAAAATACATGTATTTGTTTCAGCATGGAAGATCAGATGTAAGTTTGTTCTGTTCCCAGTTCTCTTGCAATTTCACACATGTTTTCAATTCTGAATAACTACCACAAAGTTTCAGGAAGCAGTCACAAAGGATATGAAATGTCCATGTGATCTATTTCCAAGTATTAGACCAAGTATCAGATTACCTCACTCCATCATTTGTCCATCATGTACCTCTGTACTGTAAATTTGTGGCTTACGGTGAAAGCCTGGAGGGGGAAAAAAACCCCTCTCTCACGCACCTATCTTTTTTTGCTAATGAAACCAATGAGTATTGAAATATTCCAATGAAATATTCTTTACTATAGCATGAAAACACCTGCCTCAGTCTGAGTATATCTCAAGTTTTCTTAAACCATACAGGCCTTGATTTTGAACCACAAATTCTTAATCTTTCAGAGTTTGATCCCAATTAGAACAGTAGTGTTTTCGTGGATATATTTATTGTTAAAATGGATCTATTTTGGGTCGCAAGTAATGTGCATTGATGGCTGCATTTGCATAACATTCTGGAAAATGTTGGCTTACTGTGAACAAGCTATGTGGTGCACCATACAGTTTTTTACTCTTTTAAAATTGGGGCTAACTAAATGAACTAGAGCATCAACCAAAACCCAGATCTTGGCTTCTTTACTACATAACTGGTGGTCTGGGGTTCCCATTCATTCTGGTGCAATTTCTGGTTTGTTTTAGCCAGTAGAGCTAGTGGTAGGAGCCAAGCAGAGTATTCACAAACTGGTGACAATGTATATGATTAGAGAAGCTAATTCTTAACAACAGTGCATTAATCTGATATCCAATTATGTCACAATCCCTTAATTTATGTTCTTTCTGTCCAAATAGCACTCTTCCTTTTCTTTGTTACAATACTAGTGGTTCCTATTTTCAATTTCTGTTTTGTTTTTTAATTCAAATGGCAAAAATTATGACACTTGTCCTTAGGTAGCATGAAGTGCAGCTTTCTGCAGTTCTCTTTCTCTAATTCTGGACACATTTCAATTTGGCTTGTACAAAACTTTGACATAAATACATGCAGTACAATTGTGTATGCTAAATAATTATAAATAATTCCTTTTATGGTTTCAAGCAATAGCATTAGTTTAATTTGATCAGAATGTGCTGCCCCACTAGCAGTACTGTACAGCCTGTTTTCAGAGCTTCCCTGTCAATCAACAGGAAGCCATTTTTACTTGCCAACAGGCAACATACAATTGTATTTCAAACCTACCAACATCAAGTAGAAATCTTACCCTCCCTCCAGGACAACGCTTCTCAGATCATTGACTGGGACAGACATGAATGTCCAAACATGTGGAAAGACAGCTTCAGAGGCACCTTTCCATGGGCCAGCAGCACAATATTCTAGTTATGCGGCCTTTCTGCAAAGAGGCTCCCTTTTCACCTGTTTACATTCAGCGCCAGTACATACCACTTATATATTTATGTGAATATTAAAAGAAAAAAAACAAGGAAAGGAATCTTATGTTGTTCAGTGCTCACTACTGATAAAATAGTCATGTATCTTTTTTAAGAGGGGAAGGTAAGCGTGAAAAGTGGGAGGAATCTATAAATGAGATCCAAAAAGTCTGACGAGTTTACATATACATCCAGCTTCACAAAACTGGAGAAGCCCTATTATAGGAATGGCAATAAGTCTGTCATGGTGTCCTATCCAGGTATTTAAAAGGAGCACAGATGGGATTTATTCTGCCACTTAATTTAAAGGACCTAGAAATTACTGAGCCCTCCTCTACGTGGTGTCCACTGTGTTGGACAACTCCTGTAATCTTCAGCAATGGCCACACTGGTTTGGAATTACTGAAGCTGACCTCCACCAAGTTTAGGGAAGGCTGTTCTTTAAGCAGAGGAGAGGGCAGCATCTTAGGTCATTGTGTCTTACCCATCTCATGTTTTGCTACTTACTACAAAGTTCTCCAATATCCAAAACAAAGATAAAAGCAAACAATGCTACAGAGCAAGCAAAAATCTATTAAGTCTCCACACTTTTTGGTTAGGGGTTGGAAATCTGATGTCTTTTAGGTATTTTAGACCACAACTCCCATAATCTTTTATTATGGTCCAAAACATCTGGAAGGTACAATATTTCCTTTCTCTAGCCTAGTAAATCCAGTATCTTAAAAAGCATGCTACAAAAACAATTAGCCACAATTTCCAACCATTTTCTGGAAAAAAGAAAACATGAACTCAGCAGTGATTTCTGGGCAAAAATGTCAGCACCAGTTTCCAAGACCACCAGGCCTCTTGAAGTAGGTCAGCCAGAGCAAAGGGCCACAAGGGTAAAACTGATATAAGCTACCATGTAATTCAGTGCTATCTGCAATAAACTGGACGCTTTCTTCATGCCTAGTAAAAGCAAGAAACTAATTTAACATAGAGGATGGGTACATTTCAGACAAGTAGCAGGAGGATACAGGTGCTTTCACAATAAGACAGATGAAATAGAGCTGTACAATTCACAAACTGGATTAACTCTTCGGCAGACTTGAGGAGGATAGGGAGTATACACACTCGAAGGAAAATAGGATGAATTATGTCCAATTTATGGTTACAAAAGGGAGGAAAAGTCTGTACAGATTCATCTATGCGATGCACACACAATATGAGGCTTCCAAGGACAAATAATTAGATTTTTCGGCTTGTGCTAGCCAAGGACGTCTCGTTTTCCTTTTCAAAAAGCATCTTGCAGTTTTCAAGGCTCCAACTACTGTGTCCGCCAAGTTCTCACCCTAGTGAGCTATCTAGAGCTCTAGAGGGATGTGCAAATCTTCAAGAGTAGATTCTGATACCAAAATCACCTAGCACTGTAGAAGTATAATGAGCAAAAAAAATACCTACAGCAATAACATAATTAAAACAACATTAATTGGTATACTTCAACTTTTGTGCCAATTTAGTTTAGTAGCACTGATAGGCTGAATCTGCAGGATTAGGGCACACTTGGCAAGGTCACCAATCATATAAAACAAAGAGAGGTTTTATTTAATGGAGGCAAGGAAAAGGAGCTTTGATTGAAATTGGACTCAGAGCTATATATTACCACTCCTTTCCAGCAGAGTCCTGCCCAGATTCAGCATAAATTTTCAAAACCTCTCCCCATTTCCATGAGGAATAGAATTTTATTTTAGTTGTCATTTTCAGTACAAATATCATGTATTTTGAATTATAGTTCCCCCAACCTATGAAGCTCAAATGGGTATCAGTTGTTTTTGTTACTTGAAAAATCAACAGGCTACAGGGAACCCATCTATGTATTACTTTATACTTCTGGTTGACTCCTCTTACTGAGCACTTTCCAAGAGATTAATCAAGATTTTTTTTATTAATTGACTGAATTACATCCCCGATTACATATACCCAGATCCAGTAGAGAGGTCATGCTGCAGGTCCCATCAGTTAGAGAGCTTCATTTGGTGGGTCCTAGGAGGCGGGCCTTCTCTGTGGCCCCCACTTTATGGAATATTGTTCCCCCAAAATGAGGCTAGCCTCATCCCTTTTAACTTTCCACAAGACCTGGTTGTGTCAGCAGGCCTGGGGACTCCAGGGACTGGCAAAATATTGAGATGGCTCCCATGTAATTAATATCTGCTCTTTACCCAATCTCTTTTTTATTCTGTTTTAGTTCTGTACATTTTATAATTTTAAAGTTTTTAATATTAATATCAATTTTTATATATTTTTTAACTTTGTTGTATGCCATCTCGATTGTGAGATGGGCGGCTATATTAATATGACAAATAAATAAATAAATATTAAATACAGCCTCTGCCAAGATACCAAAAGCAAATTTTATTGGTCTCCTCTTCATGAGTTCCTTCTTGGGTTTCCCTTTTCTGCTTTCCTTAGGGGAAGGGGGGCAAAGATCTTAATCATCCCCAGGAAAAGTCCAACCAATGCATTTTCAATGCATTTTCCTTTTACTAATGGCCACAAAACAAACTATCAAATTCCAGAACTGTCTAGGAATACCATACTGAGAAAGTAGAACATACTCAAGCTTGTTTATGCAAGATACTTAAATTCTGTTAATCTAATATCTGTATCTGTGGAGATTTAGTCTAATGACCTATAAAAATAACACTCTCCTTTATCCAAATACCTATCTATTAGAAAGGCCCTTCAGAAAATATGAGATTATACTGCAGTGCTAGATAAGTAGTATGCAAATAATTGTATTAAGATATTTTTTCTTTACCTGCAGCTGTAATAATCAACAGTAAACATCCATTCCCTGTACTTAGGTGGATTTAAAATTTATATACCAACTGAACTGTTTCTTTGGTTGTGTTAAAAATACCATCAGGAAGCTGATTCTTGTCGATAGTTATGGTTCGAAAAGTATTTGCATGCAAAGGATATAAGTGAGACCATGCCATTTCATTCTTTCATACCAGGCCCACAACCAGTGTAGGTCACTTGATTAAGAGTATAAGATGCATCTGTCTTCTTACAAATCCAGACAGGGGCTAGATAAGTTAGGAAGATGCTGGTGCAGGTAGTGTTTTTTTAATAGGCATAAAAAGGGGGCAAAGCCAGGTATAGCAGCAGAATGCCAGGATCTCTGAAATCCAGAAATCCAGCATTCTGACACAAGATATTTAGTCCAATTCTGGAGTGGTAAACGAGCAGGTATATAAACATGACAAAATAATGGATGAATAACAGCAAAGTCAAACTTTTTTTTTTACTAGCAGTATGCTTTACCAAGGTCTGAAGTTGTATATTAAAGAGAAAGAGTGATAAAAGCAGAAAGTATAGCCCTTAAGAGAATTAAACTAAGAAGGAGTCGTCCATCAGATTCTCCAAATGAGTTGGACAACTAGAACTCTCATCATCAAAGCCAGCAGGAATAGATGAGTGTTCCTCTTCCTCCTCCTCCTCCTCCTCCTCCAACTGTATCTACTTCTTCAAGGGTATCAATCACTGTCACACTCCAATATTGTTTTTATGGTGGTAATGGTGATGGTATTGATAGCAGCCTGTACTGGAATGCCCCATTTGCATCCTATCATCAATAGTTTCTTCCTTTTTTTCTCATGAAAATGCAAAGCCAATAGAAAAGAGCACTTGAATCAGAGCAAGAGTATCCTCTTGGGATACCCTCAATGAAATTCACAAGAGTAATAGGAATAGTGTAGATTGTTCCATAAACCTAATTCTGGTCCCACCTAAGAAACATCTATTGCATTTTTTAAATGTTGATCTTTAAAAATGAAAACCCAAATAAACTGTTCCTTCTGTTATAATGGGGGTGGGAAGTTGGAGGTTATAAAATGTTTGGTGTGATTACTTAGCTGAAATCCCAGCATTACCCATCATGGGAAAAAAATTTTCCATACAGTAAAAGGAAGTGACATCAGAGACTTGGGACTTTTTATTAGTATAGCACCCTGCTAAGCGGTACAAAGAAGGCAATGTGAATTCTAAAGGCTCTCTTATTGCAGAGAAGAGCCCTTCAGTCTCCCCTCAGGCTGAAGCTTTTGTATCCCCTTTGCTGCAACAGCCTTGCCTGGATTCATTAATGACCATGTAAGTTCCGAAAAGGAATTACTGCTGAATTACCTCCAGGCAAACCCTAACTTCTGCTAAAAAAACAAAATAAAATAAAAATAAAAATAGAAATAGAAAAAATTAAATGTTTAAAAATCTCAGAAACTACATTGTTGGGATGAGAGGAACATAACAACTTTAACTGACCTTAATATTTGCATGCAACACTTCAAAATAATGCAGCTCAAACAAAGTCCCAAACCACTAAAATGGAGAAAGAGAGCAGAAAAGACCCTGCATAAGAAAACAAGAGGAGGATAGTTGATTACATGATTATTTTAACGGTATTAATCAATGATTCTGGGGTTACAACTAGGGCTCTTGATATTGTTTCCCAAGGTATATTCATCTGCACTGAACTCGACAGATTTGCTCAACTTTTTGTAGGTCACCTTGACTATTTTCAAATAGATAGTAGCTTCATTGTAGGTGAGAAGTTGGTCCTAGTATATGACACAGCAGAGTAAGAAAACAGAGAGTGGAATTACTCTCCTCCCTCCCCCAAAGGAGACTAGCTACTTTTGGAACAAAAGCTTATTTGGTTATTGCAGAAGAAATATGTATTAATATGCTCTCTGTTCCTGGCCACTGTGCAATGATGCAGCACAGCCTTTCCCAATCTGGCAATTGTCAGATATGTTAGAAATGCAACTTCCATAATCCCCAGCCAGGGGAATGTTGGGAGTTGCAGTCCCAACACATCTGGAGAGTGCCAGATTGGGAAAGACTGATGTAACACATTCAAGGGAGGACAAAGCATTAATTATATTTTCCAAACAACCTAATTATCTAAAACCGTATTTTATTATCTCAAGTGTGATCCTATGTTAATAATTCCTTCCAGCAAGCAACTCCCCTCATTTGTCAAAACATCTATTAATTCAATTAAACTAGATCAACCAGAGCCACTTTAGAGTAGCAGACAGCAAATACTTGGCAGCTATTTGGACAGTAGGAAGTGACACCAAAATCTTATTACCATCATCCCAACTGCTTATATTCTGCTCACTTTCACCTAAAGGGCTATAACACTGATTTCAGCCTTGCAATCTGCCACTTACTGATGCAAGTACTGACGGCAAGCACCCAAATGGCAAACAGCACCTGCTTTGACAGTAGGGTTACATGCACAGTCATAAAATCACCAGACTCTGTTCTACAAACAATGCCATAATGTGGTTACACACATTCTGTTTTGAGTGGATAAAAGGGCTACCACCATTTTAAGGCTAAAAAAAGCTATGTAGGCATGCAAACTTGCATTATGTGGCATGCATACCAGAGAAGACCCAGTAACTCTTAAAACACTGGAAAATAATTAGGTGACAAGCAGGAGAGAAACTGGAGCAAAGGAAGAGCTGGAAACTCTCTTTTCATGATATAGTTGATTTCTTTAGAAAGCAGTTTCTTGATAAATCAAAGTAAGTTCTGCAAAAACTAGACTGTGAGCTCAGATTATTAAAAGTTGCCACCAGGATACACAGTTTCTCCCTCTAACAACACAGCTATGAAATAAAATGAGGAATATATTTATATGGATTTAAGTACACAATTTTAGACAAGGCAAAGTATCTACAGTCTACAATGTTTGGAGATTCAGGTAGGATTTAGGTATCCCCAAGCCATCTAGGAGATGAAGCTGTGTCATTTGTATAAAGCTCAAGTGACTCAGTGAATTGGAAAATTAGTTTAATTCATTTAAAATCAAACACGTATAACTTCAAAAAATTGACTTGCAAGCAAAAGTAACAAAATCGTTGCTTTAATATATGCTCTCACTGACAGCCATTAAACCAATGGCAGTAAGATGGCACTCTCAGAAACATTCTGCATAATTTGGTCCCAAAGATTGAAACAAGCTCAGTACAATAATCGAAAGTATTTTAGGTACCCAAACTCAAGAGACACCTCTAGTAGCGATGCAGTCTGGAAGCCTTTTCCATTATAAAGTCACTAACACCTCCATTCCCCAGTTTAGCAGCACTCTAGTGGTTTGAAGGAAAATATACATTATGCTACAAAATCATTATGAATTCTATGGCTTTCACTTCTACAGATTGTCTACTTCCATTGTGAAATTGAGAACTTAAGAGGGTATGCATGTGTGCATACTGCAGACAGACAATACATAATTCACTTAATAGCTTTTAGTGACTTTCACACTAATATTAGCAATCTTGCAGCAATCCTGAAAAATAAAATAGTATTACAAATTTGCAATGGGACAGAGAGGTGAAATGAGATGAACTTTGAACAGTTTCTGTTCACATTTTTATGCACCCATATTTCTGATCCATTGTTCACACTCTTAATTTCTACACCATAACAATTCTGCTGTAAAGAAGATTTTAATTTAGCATGTATAAAATATATTCTTTTGGGATAAAAAAGCTGTACAAAATTGTCACACATTTTAAAAATCTAAACGAGACTAGATTTACAAACAACTTCATGTGAAACTGATATAGACTAAAAAGTTTCTTCTGTCCATCGTTTCCTCTAACACATGGTTAACACACATGGTTAATCAGAGCCACATCCACATGAAAAATAACATGTAATTCTGCACACGAGTACAGATTTTGCTGTATATGCATACACACCTAAATATGTCTCATACAAACTTTATACCAAACTCTACCTGGCATAAAATAGGTTTTGTTTCAGAATCTCAGAAATTCAGAAGAAATGCACAACCCAGCAGGACCTATCAACCCAATGTGAATCCTTGATGTATGTATGATCTTCTCTGTTATATATAAGGCAAACATTAACCAATAAATAAGACATCTGTGCCCAAGTCTCAGGTTTTCTTGTGACAAAGAGGTCCATGATCTACTACTGAACAGTCTTTCAACGGATACTCTGTCAGAATATGCAGTATTTATCCTGGCATAAATATTTGGGCTGGGCTGCGCGGTGCTTTGGATGAAATTCCAAAAAGATGTTTCAGAATATGTGCAGATCCAAAGTACTATCTGTTGGCAATTCTTTGAAGCACCCACTTCTTTTCCTGGGAATTGCATAGCAGTTAAGAGAGCAGTCATACAATCCTGGGAAAAGCTGCGGCTGTTTTAAAGACTTGCAGGCAAATACTATGTTCATGGTTTCATGAGCTTCAAAGCATCTTTTGGGAACTGAATCCTAAGTGCTTCACAGCCCTAAAATGTACCAGTAAACCTCTACAGTTTAATCACACCAAATACGTACTATCTATTTATCTATTTATTTATTTATCTATCCACCCACCCACCTGAAACAAAAGAGGGCAGTTTCAGTGAACAACGGAATCTATTTATTAGATTTATATCCCACCTTTATTTGTACAACTCAAGGTGGCATACATAATATGGAATGCTCCCTCCTCCTATTTTCTTCACAACAATAATCCTGTGAGGTGGTACGGGAGACTATATGGCCCAAAGTCAGCCCTCAGAGCCTAAGGGAGCAGGAGAACTAGAATTCACAGCCCCCCAGTTTCTAATCCGGCACCTTAATCATAAAGTCTATTTCATGTGTGATAGCATATAGCACAAATATAGCTTCCATTTATTCATTTGTACATACAAGGAAGACTGCACACACACACACACACACATACATACATATAGAGACACACAAATAGGAACACAGCTTGCCATCTGACACACATGGAACAGAAACAAGAAAGTCAGTTATAGAAATAATGTGTACAAAAACAGCTCTTCCTGGGCTTAACCAGGCTGATATCAACACCCTGTCTTAACTGTGTTTACTTCAATTTCTGAATAGTGTCAGTGCTAAATCCTCACTATATGAATTACTGATTCAAGGCTGAGAAAAATTCATCAACTGGAAGAAATTCCTACCACATGAAATAGAGAGGGCACTGCCAGAAAAATTAGACATATTCATGGAAGATAAACATATCAGTCACTGTAAAATCATGATAATTCTATATTAATTCCAGATTGGAAGCAGTATGTCTCTCAACACCAATTCCTGGGAAACACTGTCAAGAAGCTGCAAGTATACTCCTATCTTGTGGATTTCCCATAGGCTTCTGGTTGGCTACTACATCTGATCCAAAACAGCTGTGTGCGCGTGTAAGTGCAGAAGTTATCAGGAGAACCTGCCCATTATAAAACAGCTTTTAATCAAAGAACCAGAACTGAATTTGAATCTGAATCTGGAAAATGCATAGCTATTGTTAATCCTGCGTTTTGGAAGATGCACCTGATCTGTGTGGGGGTGGCAACTTTCCTTGACAACAGATTTACAGCTTGAGGGTCATCTTGGATCTAACATTGGGCAACACATGCTATGTAACTGAGATTGGGGAAGCTCTGATCAGAGTAGCTGATAAAGTAGTTGCTTCCATTTCTGGAGAAGAGAGAATCCTGGCATTAATGACTATGTGCTGATCATGTCAGGACTGGTTTAATGTAATGCATTTTGCGGTGCAGTCCTGAATGATGATCTGGAAAATGTAGCTGGTCCAGAATGCTGCAGGATGGGTAACAAGTGATGCTTCCAGGAAATGCTACATCATTCTTGTACTGAAATAGCAGGACAGGATATAAATTGTTTTTCAGGCTCAATTCAAGTTACTAACAATGATATAAAAAGTTTTGTATATCTTGGGCCCAGATTATCTGAAGGCTTGTCTAGGCCATAAAATTGGTCCTGCAATCTTAAATCTTTAGTGGAGTATCATTTGCTCCATTGTATGTTTATGGTTAACATAGGTATGTATTTCTGTCCTTTTTGTGGCTGGGTCTATGCCACAGAGCTGAGGCTAGACACAACTGTTACAATTGGGGGGTGGGGAATTAAAACCATTATTCAAACTAGGTCTTTCATATTCTTCTGCGCTGGATATTAATTACTATTGCATATTATTATTTGTAATCTGTCTAGACCCACAAACAGGGTTAGGCTTTTATTACTTTAAAATAAATAATACATACAAAGACACAGATACACTATATGAAATGCTTGACGAATAGGGCAGTAGCAGAAAAGTATTTAGAAAAAAAATAGGATATGGGAACAAAGCCTAAGTCTTTGCATTACAAAAAGCATCTTGATGTTGCACCAGTGCAATCATGCTTTTAGTCTACACATAGTGTACTTTGCCATATTTTTCTTTATGATCATGAGAACTAGGAACTTATTTAGAAACATTACTCCCAAAGACTTTCCCCAAAAGGCTATTATGCCAAAAGCTACGATAATAAGGTGCAACTCTAGTGCAGCAAGTTTCTATATCTAATGTTTATATGTAGGCAGCCCCAACAAAACTAATGGCTTTGAAACTGGACAATTTATCATGCCATGGTCTCATAATTTTGCATACTATAGGGATGGAAGGGTTCAGGTCCACAGCTGCTGGGCACGTCAGATTTATAGAGTGAAAGCACCTGAGCTCTCTCTCCTAGTCCTTTGGGGAAACTCCAGTTTTTTAGGACTGATTAATGATACAACGTTAATGTAGCAGCCATTTATCCTGCTTCATAGTTTGAAAAGTTCTACACTGAGCAGATGATGAAGTCCATGGATTTGCAGTGATTTAGCACCTTTAGCTCCTGAGAATTAATGTCTCCAATATGCCAGTAAATCTACTAAATGAGGCAGTTTCTTGATGGCCATTTCTATGATGGATGATCTGAAAGAATGCCAAATTTTATCACTTAGCCCCAAATCTGAAAAGGCAAGGATAGACAAAGCAGGGAGGGGCTTCAAATTTCAAAACATGCCCCAATTCGGTTTGCAGCCTTTGGGCCCTATATTCTCCTTCTAAATTGCATTTGGAATCTTAAAGCTCTCCTGAACAAGTTATCCCTCATGGCAAGAGATACTTGGAACAGCTTCATGGCCCCAAAGTTCCTTGGTACCCATACCAACTCTTAGTGCAAGTGATGCCAACTAGACATTAAATGGTAGTTGCTAAATGGCAACCAAGCATTTAATCCGGCAACCACCAGGGAAAGCCTAAGAAGTAACTTTTTAAAAAAAGTCTCATGAGGCCCAGGAAATCAGAGTGCCTCTCTCACAATGCCAGAATCTCTCTTGTACTGGGTTGCAAAAACAATATAATGGATTCTGCAAAAACTGTTTGACTTCTTGAGGGAGTCAGTTGTAGAGGTGTCATGTACTCCTTTGTGCACTGGCACAAACCTACAATCATGTGGATGGCGATCATCATAAAGTAGAGTTATGTGATATTGTGCATACATATGCAGGAACAGCTGACTAGACCTGACATGGAACAGAATAACTCATTTAGGTTTGTGCTTTTGTTCTAAAGGCATTGCACTTACACCATCTATAAATTGCATGTGTGTGCACACACAGGGTAAACAGATACAGGAAGGTAAAGGTTCTTTATGACTCAGCAGAGATATGTCCTGTGTTTATCTCATTAACAAAACAAAACAAAAAGAAATGCACATTTCAGAATTGGAACTGCTGTCCTTTTAAATGCATTTCAATATACAAAGATAGAGATACCCCTGAATCAAGCTTGATTCCTGCTGATTACATGGAGATACCCATACAGTTCTATTCGCAACGTTACAGAAGACAGAAGTGACTCGTCACTGCCTTCTTTCAGGATGTTTTTTGACATCTGAGGCTAGCTACAATCCTGGTATTCCCTGGTGGTCTCCCATCTAAGGAGGAACCAGGCCCAACACAGCTTATGTCCAGACAAGGTCAGCCATATAATAGGTTACAATTGATAAAAACAAATGCTGCCTCACCACCCCTAAAAATCAGAGGAAGCATGTTTGCATGCAACGTAACACAGTAAAGTGTCACAGTATTCCCAGGGATGGACATATTGAATGGCAGAAAACTTCACAAAGAATGGCTGCATGATGACACAGAAACCCCCATCACTAAGTTATTTCAGACAATAGTGCTACACAATGAGAACATTTCTGATCTAGCCAAATAAAAGTGTATGTTCAGAGAGATTCCTAATTAATGTAATTGCTCAGGTATCAAGTATATCAATGGCTTACACTCCGATTCATCCTTATCAAATAACACTTCTGTGTTGACAGGTAGGATTCCTAATAAAATCAAGCAGATAGGCCCATTTTAACAAACCGCAGAAGTTTCACTGCTGCAGAGATATATGTAATAATAGATCAGTTTGTGAAAGCTTACGAAAGTTAGTCTTATTGGTTCTGCAAAAAATGCTGACTCATATGATGACTATGCGCACTAATGATTCATATCTCCAAGAATAGCAATGAACATTCACCTCTCCAAACTAACTGGAAATGGCTTCTTAGACAGGATGATACCAAGTTGGAAAAGGTCCTTGTATGCAAGGGTCTTGCTTTATGATCAAGGTCTACCTTGCAAGTTCAAGATATAACTAGGTTTCACAGTCAGTCCCTTTTACCTCTGCTGCTTTACAGGCCTGAGCATATACCGAAAAATACACTACAAAGTTACTGACTAACAGAACTCTCACAGCAAAAACAAATTTCGCTTGTTCTATTACAGGAAAGGAAATGCAAAGACGAGAAAGGAAAGGCTGAAGCAACAGATGTATATGCATGTCTGGGGGGAAAAGGGTATCAATGGAATATATTGGGAGAAAATTGCTGTTCATTGAATAATATAGAAATGAATGCTTCCTGTACTGTTGTAGTAAATCAAATAGTAGCTGGTCAATAGATTGTTTAATATAAACAAGATTCTGTCTCACAGTATTTTTAAGCCACCTATGGGTATAGTATTTTCAGACTTCATTCACCATCCAAACAGTGGAAGAATAGAGTAAGCATCAGCTTTTGACCAACTACTTCTCTATGAAGGGCATTCGGCAGATCTTTATGTGGATGGGATAAGTGCATTCTTGTAATGCATGTCTGCAGGAAATGAATAGAACTTCTGAAGCTGAACCAACTAAATTTTTCTTCAGTTCAGAGAGAACAGGAATGGAGAAGGAGGAAGAAGATGAGGAAGAGGAAGGAAGCATATTTCTAATAAGCATTACTGAAAAAGAAAAGTCCAAGAGACTGATGGTTTCCAGAGCTGCAGACAAAAGGGACTAGCCATCCCCACACTGGATGTCTTCCCTCCTCACCCCAGGCCAAGTGGCAGAGCCAGGTCTTCAAATCCCTCCGGAAGGCCAGGAGTGAAGGGGCCAATCTCAACTCCAGGGGCAGTATATTCCAAAGGGCGGGGGCTACAGCCGAGAAGACCTGTCTTCTGGACCCCGCTAATCAGAGCTCTTTTACCGAGGGGGTCCGAAGCATGCCCTCCCTGTGTGATCGGGTGGGACAGGTTGAAGTCATGGGGAAGAGGTGGTCCCTTAGGTAACCTGGTCCCATGCCACGTAGGGCTTTAAAGGTGATAACCAACACCTTGAATTGAACCCATAAGCAAACTGGTACCCAATGCAGCTCACGGAGCAAAGGTGTTACATGGGCCCGTCTTGGGGCTCCAAAAATAGCCCATGCGGCTGCATTCTGGACCAGATGTAGCTTCCAGATACTCTTCAAGAGTACCCCATATAGAGCGCATTGCAGTAGTCTATATGGGAAATAACAAGGGCATGAGTGAGGCATCCCAATCCAGGAAAGGGCGTAACTGATGCACAAACTGAAGTTGTGCAAAGGCTCTCCTTGCCACAGCTGCCACCTGCTCTTTGAGCAGGAGCCGTGAGTCCAGGAGGACCTCCAGATTATGCACTGGGTTTGTTTGGGGCAGTGCTACCCCATCCAGCACCAAAGATGACAAAGTCCTGGATACAGAGGAGCCATTAATCCACAGCCACTCCATCCTACCAGTGTTCAGCTGAAGCCTGTTGCTCCCCATCCAGACCCTTACAGGCTCTAGACACCATGAAAGAGCAGTCGCGGCATCACTTACCTCACCTGGGATGGAGATGTATAATTGAGTATCATCAGCATATTAATACTTCATCCCATGACGGTGGATGATCTCACCCAGCGGTTTCATGTAGATGTTGAAAAGGAGCAGAGAGAGAACAGAACCCTGTGGCATCCCACCTATCGCTCCCTATCATCACCGATTGAAGGAGGTGAACCAGCACAGAACCGTGCCACCCACTCCGAGTCACCCCACTCCCTGAGCTGTCCCAGAAGGATACCATGGTTGACGGTATCGAAAACTGCTGAGAGATCAAGGAGAGCAAGGATGGTCACGCTTCCACCATCTCACTCCCACCAGAAATCATCCATAAGTGCGACCAATGCTGTTTTTGTTCCATATCCGGGCCTGAAACCTGACTGAAAAGGGTCCAGATAATCCGTTTCCTCCAGAACCCTTTGGAGCTGTGAAGCCACCACTTTCTCAACCACCTTCCCCAAAAAGGGGAAGTGGGAGACTGGATGAAAATTGTCCAGTACAGTAGGATCTAGGGAGGGTTTCTTGAGGAGGGGGTGCACCAACGCCTCCTTAAAGGCAGCCGGGAACAGTCACACCCGCAAGGATGTATTAATCATCACCTAGATCCAACCAAGTCACATCCTGAGCTGCTTTCACCAGCCAGGAGGGGCATGGGTCCAGATGGCAAGTGGTGGCCTTCACAGTCCGAAGGATCCTGTCCACTTCCTCAGGATCAACAGGATCAAACTGTTCCCAGATAACTAGGTAAGGACGATCCCCTGGTATCTCCCCAAACCCTGCCCCAAGCCCGGAGTCTAACTAAGAACAAATCCGAGCGATTTTGTCCTGCAGATGCTCTGAAAATTCCTCCACATGGCCCTGCAAATGAATCACCGAATCCCCCTTCAAGTACTCAAGTATCACAAGGCAGCTCCCACACTATTTAATAACTACACCGCGGTTACCTCTAGCCATGCTTCCACTTCTGCACAGAATATACAAGAAGCAACATAATGATCAACCTACTGCAAAGAAGACAAATAGTGAGTAGGCAGGTGCAGGCAACCAAGAAACTGTATCACCCCCAAAGATTACAGCAAATATTACCCTAGTTGTGGGTACGCTGAGTACATTTTGCAATCTCTTCAGTAGAAACTGTTGAATTTTATTTATACAAGAGAGGCAGATAATGCAAAGGCTATAAATGCAAAGACTTCACAAATTATATTGGACTTATGAAATTGTAATTAGAATCTTTACTCAGCCAATAACTTAACTTACATCTTTGTGTTCTCCTGAAAAGTGACCTTCACATGGCAACAAGACTATGATTCAGATGTTCAATCTGTGATTACCTGCTCAGACTTCCCAATGTATTATATAACAAGAGAAACACTACTTTACTATGGATGAGAATGATCAGTGTCATAGTCTGGATGAGAATTGAATCCTCCAGCCCATGCTGGTGGTATTTCACATCCCTTACTTACTATAGACCAATATTGGAGCCAGTAACATCGGTAGGATCCTATAACCCATCAAAGTATAATGAAGGAATTGCTGCATTTTAAAGTATAATTTAAAGTATCACTAGCAGAAAACCAATTATATAAATTATAGGATTCATGTAAAACATGTCATCCATAGCGGTATCATACATAGACTGTAGTTAAGTAATTTTAAACTCTGGCCTTGATGGTTTTATTGAGGTCTCTTCTTTATATTATGTTTTACTTCTCTTATTTCTAAATAATTATCCAATCTGCGACATTTGGGGGCTCTCTCACTTACTCTCTGAATGGCCCCTGGGCTACTTCCTCAAAGTCCTATCTCCTCTATCTTCTGGCCATACCAAGCATAGCTGTATACACATTCATCAAAACCCTCACTGTTATCAGCATTGATGCCCTGAGTTGTTGAACATCTACTGCTTATTTCAGAGGTTTCCAGCTAATCTTTGTTCCTTGCTATTATTGCCCATACGCAACAATGAGAAAGAGAGAACACTTGGTGCTTGTCTTACCCACTACATCAAAGCCATGATGTGGATTAGGCACATAAAAAGTAGGTAACTAAGATGGCAGTGTCTACCTTGATGAAGGAAGGAAGACAATGATAATAAAATCTGTATGCCACCTGACCCTCAACGACTCTGGGTGGCTCACAATGATCAAACAAAGAAATTACAATAAAGCATAAATAAAGTTAAAAAAAGATGTCAAGTGTGTGGAAGTGAGGGGTCTCACTCTCCCTCACCAAAGGCCTGGGTGAAGAGCCACATCTTCATGGCTCTTCTAAACAACAGCAGAGTGGGGACCTCTTTGGATCTCAGGGGGAACCTCATTCTAGAAGGCAGGCACTGCTACAGAGAAGGCACACTTCTAGGGTCCTGAAAGATGACATTGTTTAATTGAAGGAACCCGGAGTGCACCAACCCTGCAGGATTGAATTGACCAGGCATGTTATGGGAGACAGGCGGTCCCTCAAAGAATCAGGTCCCATGATATCTCTGAAAACTGACAGTGTAACACTGACCTTGCTACTTAATGCCTGAATACATCTAGATATCAATTCATTTCAAACTTAAGAGGGAAACCATATGCTGTGTTGAGCCCCCATTTCCCTACTCTTGTTTCCTCTCAAGGATAAAAATACCTTTAATCTGTAGTTCACCATGAATTCAAATTTATGGAGCAAGTTTGTTATAACACTTGTTTCAGGACAAACTACAATGTGATCCCAGTTTCTTCAAACTTCTAACTACAGTATAAACAGTGTAAACATTCCATAGTTGTCTTACATTCAGATGTCATGAGGAATTACTGATTCAAAACCCAAAGCAGATATTTCCAATACATTCCTCTAGAATGGAGAAAGAAGGTGGAACTTATGTTTCTTTTATTTTTTCATTCAATTATATTGTTTTTATAGCAAGATTACAAAAAATAAACAGAGTACAAAAATACAAGAGCCTGAGGCATGTCTCAATTTGTTCTCACATCAGAAAATCATGGTTCCTTGTTGTATGTGAACCAGCCAATGAATGCAACTATTCATTGCAGAGAGCAGTAACACAAAAATCCAGTCATAGCAGAGGAACCTAGCATGAACCTAAAATAATATTTTACTTGAAGCTTTATGCTTCCAGAAGAAAATATAGCTATCTTAGCATACTAGGAGATGTTCTATCCAGAAAAGGAACTTTAGCATTTGTTATCATCATCTAGTTCTATAGCTTTCAACCACCTTCCTCTTCTCCAAGGTCTCCCCAGTGTTTTGAATAAATGGAAAAAAGGCCTTAGTGCCAGATGACAAATGTAATCAGGGCACATGGCTGGACTAACGCGGAAGAAGACAGTTCCAAACAATTGCTTCCAGCCATGTCTTCCTGCATTCTCTCCATTCCATTAGTATGCCTCTATCTAATTTTGTGACAACATTTCCATGGAGAACCAGTCCCAGCTTGGGCTTCTAATCAGCCCTTGGAGCACTGCATGGCTACCACTGTTTTCCTACTTTCTTCTTTTTGAATCAGAACCAAGAAAAGGGACACATAGCTTAGAGGGGGCTTCTAGGTATGTTTTGGTTTCTAGCTTAGGTGTACATTGAATGATAGAACTATAAAGCTAAGCAGGGTACAACTAAGCCTGACTCATCAGACTACCATTTTAGTTGCAAAATAACTACCCTTCTGTTTCCAAAGAAATGACAACATACATCATCATCAATTGTCAGATTAGGAAGGGAGTATAACTTCTCCTGTTCCCAAAACAAAGTGGCAACCCCTTGTAATCAGGCTACACAATCTAACTGCTGAAATTATTCCGATTACTAAACCAATCCCCATGCTTCCTGCTTTTCAGAAATTTAAACTTGGTCCTGTCTTTTACAAAACAAAAAGATGGACAGAGAACAAATAGATTCTGGACAATTATCTCACTTGTATGTGTGTTCCAATAACAACATACTGCATTTTATTTTTTTTAATGGTTGGCTATTGTTGCTGTTGAAATCTGGAATTCTGAAACCCTAAGTCATAATCACTACACTAATGAAGTCACGGTTTTTTGGCAACTGATAATCCCTTAGAGATCTGTATTAATGTCTTTTCATAAAGCGACTGCTTTAACAACTGCTGAACTCAACGATGTTTGAGCAAAGCTTGTGTCAGGTAGGGTGGGTATTTGCATAGCTTGCCTTTATTTTTTTCAAGCTACCACATTCCTGATTTAAAGTGGCAAAAAAGGTGACATAATCATTTGAGGGATTTTCCTTTGGGGAAAAAAGAGTCAGAAAAGAATGGCCGGTGTCAATAGAGCCTTTCCATCTGCTCCCCCCTCCCCCAGATGTGGTCTTGAGTCTTAGGTGACACTAAGCCCCGAAAGTCAATGAGCATCTGTTCTTCTCCTCCACCCGCTGCAATCTGCCCCAAACTGCCGGTTCGACAGCCATCAATCAAGCAATAATATGCTGACCACAGGACCCAGTGGGACATCATTTTCTAAGTCAAATGCAGCAGTTAGCATAAATAAAACACTGCACTATGGTGTGTGTGTGTCTTTTTTTCTCCTAATGATTCTGCAGCTGCTGTTAAGAACTCTGCACGCAATGAAAGTGAGAAAAATAGGCAGGACAGAATGGCAATTCTGCACTTCTGAGTCATAACAATTATGACGTTGTGATAAGAACCATTTTCCATGAATTTTTAACTACCAGTAATCCTGCACTGAGTCTTTCCCCAAGGAAAGAAGTGACAGATCAGAGCAGGATTGACAGCTACTTTATCCTGCCAGACAAACGCAACTAAACAAACTTGGAAGCTAGCTGCACCCCAGTTTTGATATTCTACAGCTCTGCTTTGTGCTTACTAATCTTAGTTTAATGGCTCAGAAAGCAGCAAAAATCAAGAGCCCCCCCTCCCCCCAACCCCACACTCCCAAATTTTGAACACTGGAAAGCAGTATAGAAATATTGTTTACAAAGAAATTTTCTTTAAAATTATTACCCAGGCAATTTTTATGCCAAACATTTTTAAGTACAACAAAGCATAGGTTAAAAAAAAGTATGAGAAGGGCATTAACTGCTTTTTAAAGCAGTTAAATGTATTGAATACCAATATTTTGTTATGTGAAACCAGTCAATTCAATTTTATGATCTGATTATGTTAAGCAAGTCTTAAGCAAACAGTAATCGTAGGTATATAGTTAATTTTTAACACTACTAGGAGGGTCATTTATCCCATAATTGGTGCTACCATTATGGTCTGTTTTAACACTATCATCACACTGCTAATTCAAAGATGACACTTATATACAAAAATGAGTTGCATGCTCCTAGATATTTCAGATGTCAGAATGCACATCTGTTTGTGTAGCACACAGTGTACTGGCATTACATTTGAGGACTCATCGCTAGATGGCAACCACAACTGATTTGCATGCACGGCTTCCAGCCAGCCAAAAAATGTTGAAGACATACTTGATGCATCATGAACACAATCAAAAACAAGTCAAAACTGTTCAACCCTCATGGAAATTAAAAGGAATTTAACTGCTATAGTGAAGCACTTGTATCCTATTAGTATCAGTAAAAACCTTAGGCTAAGTTTTTCCCCCCTTATGTTTTCTTCAGATAATGTAAATCTATCAAACTGTGAAATATATACAAAGCCATGAACAATTAAGACCTGCATCCAAGGCTAGCTTCATTGTGGGCTATAATCAATAACCTTGGGCTCTCCTGATACTTTGAACTACAGTACAACCACTGCAAACTTTGACCATTACTAGGCTAGTTGGTGTTACACCAAACCTTTGGTTGATTTTGCTAGAGAAAGAGCTAGTATGGTGTTAACAAGTTAGACTGTTACAGGTTGAAGTCCACCCTCAGCCATGGAAATTCAACTGGCTGACTTTGGACCAGTCTTCCTCTCTCAACCCCATGTACCTCACAGGATGGTTGATGTAGGAAAAATGTACTCTGCCTTGATCTCTTCAATGAAACATGGGATTTAACTAACAAATACATACGTAACAGCCAGTAAATACAGAATTTGTTTGATAAAGAATGAACACTAGAAGCAAGTATTAAACATGTCAATACATATAGGAAACAAATCTGCATGAAAGCACATGTTCTTAATTTTTAGACAGAAATAAAAGTTTTCTCAAGGTTCTCCTACTTTGGTTCGGTACACAGTACCAGAGTAGTTGGGTAAACATCAATAGCAACTAATTCTGCAAAGACCATAATGGTAAAACAAGCTCAGAGCAAATACAGGTAGTCCCCAGTTTAAGAACAAGTTCTGTTCCCAAGGTCTGTCCTTAAGTCGAATTTGTATGTAAGCCAGAACAGTATTACTATATAAGTAGTATTCTGTAATGAACTCCAACCATTGTGTATTTAACTCGAATCATTGTGTATTTAACTCAAATTTTGCTACAATAGGCTTTGTTCTTGACTATGGGTCATCTATAATTTGGGTATTCTTAACCCAGGGACTACCTGTAATAGTAAAAAGGAAACTAAAATCATTAAAAATAGTCATAAGAATAAGGAGGCTGTTTACATATTCTTTTTCTTGTTTCATCTAATATCAAATGACAGAACATTGGTGCATGACAGAAATAAAATGAGATCAACATATTCAGGTTTCATTAAATCACATCCTCTGGATCTAACAAGTTGCTCATCTGCAAATGTGTCATGAACTAGATTTGTCTCCAATGCAATAATTCTTCTGAATTCCTAGGACCACAGATTCCTCATTAAAAAGAGAGAAAGAGACACTAAGTTTCTAGTCGTCAAGGTTGCTGAAGAGCAGTTAATATACATAGGTCCTGAACAGATTCTGTGGCAACATATACAGCAGCTTTGACAACAAAAATTAATTTTATTTCTATGTTTTTTCCCCCCATTACAAATACCACCCACAGTAAACTAGTTGAGAAAAGAGATTTCCTTTTCATCTGTGCCTCTGGACAGTTAAATTTAGCATCCAGTTGAATCTACAATGCTATTCTGTGAGAATACAGCTCCAGTCCACAGAAAATTGATGAATCATAATTTGCTTAACCCCCCTCCCCAAAAAATTCTCTTTGACAAAGGGCAAATTCATGGCCACTCTTTCACTGACAATCTGCAAACTATAATCCACAAAATAGGAAGACTGTAGTTTGTTATGGGTGACATTTTAAATACAGGAGAACTTTGAACCTTGTTTACCACAACTTCCACTGTCCAAATTCTATGCATGGACCACATCCACAGCAGTAAAATCTTTATAAACAATGCCCCAATGGATATTACGCAGAAAAACGTACATGAATTCTGTGTTGTAGTGGCACTGCAGATCCTGGATGTGTTTTTATATATATAGTATTCCTTCTAACAATATTTGTTGTTACTACCCTTATTTTCCTGTGGAGAGGTAATTTACTTATGTTGTTATCAATTCTTTGCTGATATACCCAAAGCCAAGTCTCCCATAACATATTTTCATTTCTGCATTTTCAGCCAAACAGAAAGAAAAAACTACATTCTTTAGGTTCACAAATGCCCTTTCACAATATGTGTATTGTATGTCCTGAAACATTAATTCAATTTACAAGAAAGTTCCCTCTGTTTTACAGCATTGGTAACAGGGTGAAGAAACTTCTCATCAGGATCTAGCCATTCTAAAGAAACATATAAAATTGTTAGGTTTGTACCACTGGAACATGGCAGGTATTAGTCTTGTTCGGTCCTTTACCTTTGGTTCTAATGCTCAAACATTAGGAGATCATTATAGGATCAATTAAAATCTCTTGGCTTAATTGGATTTCTAGAAGGCTTCTAACCTTATCTTCTGAATAAGCTACTTTGAGGAAAAGGTTATCAAGTTATCAAGTCACTGAACAAACTTCCTTTACCCCCTG
Organism: Python bivittatus; assembly: GCF_059951505.1. Classification (NCBI taxonomy): domain Eukaryota; kingdom Metazoa; phylum Chordata; class Lepidosauria; order Squamata; family Pythonidae; genus Python; species Python bivittatus. Next base: position 43,327,778 of record NW_028277098.1, on the reverse strand, counting down.
AACACTACATAAGACTATAGAAAGTGGTCTCATTAGCAAATGGGAAGGTTCAACATTTACATTACAGTAACTGCATTCTCTTAGCTTCCCCCTTATTACAAGAGAAATGCAGTCTTTCTGCCTATCCTAATGTATGCAATTAATTGCTTAAAAAAGAAAAGTTGACCAGTCTAAAGGGAAGAGGAGACATTCCACCTGTTATTGAAAAGAAAAGTGCTCTTCTCAGACAAACAGCATAATCTATGCATGTGTTCAGTACTATATACTCCCAACTAACTGCAGACAGGATCACAACCTTAGTCACTCCATGAAAGAAGCTACATTAGGTTGATTCTAAAAAGGCAGTTTTCTGCTTCCAGAAAGACAGTGCTGCATTTTCAGCTCAAGAACTGTGCTGAAACCCCTTTAAAGATCTGAGATTTTTGTCTATGCCATAGAAAATGTGTACTACTTTTAATTCCAATAAAGTTAAAACAAATTTACATTCTTCATGTGTTCACTGTCTCAACGTATTATATAAAAACATGATCTAAGAAGAATGATCAATACTGGGGTATAAGATTTTAGACTTAATTCAGGGGGATTCAGAAAGCTAATTGATTCTGTCTGTTCTGAAGACATTGATTTTCAAGTGTCTTCACCCGTATTCAAATAAATGGCTATGGGATTGGTTATGGGATCGAAAGACTATCACCTCTAGATCACCCTCATCTCAAAATATCATCCTGCTTTATGACAACCGAAAAGACTTTGCAGCCTCAAAGCCATTCAATAAACCCAGATAAGGTATAAACTTAAATTGCATTCAGTCCCTCCTACATAGATTCCAAACTCAAATTCCACTTTGAAATTATAAAGACAATCTGGTAATTCATAAAAGAATAAACTGATGCCCCACGTAAAGAAGTCTGTGGACTACAAATCCTTCAAATGCTTAGAGCCTTCCAGAAACTGTGGACTACAGTTCCTGAGGCCGAAGTACATCCAAGAATCTGGCAGGCACTAGGTTGGGAATGACTTTGCCAATATGAAAGTACTACAAGGTATTTGAAATGGACAATGAAAAGCTCCTCCATACGCAACAACTTCTACATTCAGTTTATAACAGGAAGCTTCGTATCAAGTGCTACTTCTTTTGCTTTTACCTAGATGCCACTCACAGCCATTTCAAAGCCCAGTTGTTAATAAAGGAAGCAAGTATCTCAGCTAATCCAATCCCATTTCCCATTTAGCTGCTTCTAGTCTAAAATAACTTTTCATCTTGGAAATACTGCACAGAAAATACTCTGCCGTGAGCAACCAAGGCATCCCCTTTCATAATAAATCAACAAGGTGCATTGTTTAATTGCAGCCTATCTAAATCCAGAGTTAGGCTCCAATAAGATGGTTTGGAGAGTTTTTTAGGTTGCAAGCTTGTTAAAAATCCACTACAGAACCTGCTCCACAGTAACCTGCTTGCAGCCTTATTAATGCCTATTAAGCAAGTCTCTGGATTTTACTAGTATTCTCTTACATTGATTAACATACTTTTGAAAGCCCAGGGATGCTACTGAGTACCTTCAAGGGTCAAAGCGGATCATACAGAAATACTACCATGAACTTTGCTATGAAAACTGAGCACATCTCATGAATAAAGTAGCCATTAGCTGTTCTGGACAGATCCTGACAAAATTGCTATTGTTGCAGCAAAGCCACAAGGAGTCAGCTTCCATAGGCCAGAAAACCCATTCTCTTCCTGTGAAGAAACATCTTATTAATCCTTATGTCCAGCAGAAATATGTGATGTACCACCCCAGTCTTTCATGTTCTTGGAAATTCAAAGTCTCTATTTAAACACCAGTGTCTTATGCAGGTGGATAGAACTCAAAGGCTTGTTGATTTCCTGGTTAACTGAATGCTCAGGGATATAACAAGATACTCTAAAACAGAGGTCCCCACCCTTTTTCTACTGGTGGAAGACACAAGTTTTGAAAACAGTGTTCTGGGTGATCTTGTAATATGGAATCAATGGGACAGGCTCCCCACTCATAAAGTAGCTGACAAGAAGTTATCAAGCACCATTTTACCTTCCATCTTCTCTAGACCCCCCCTCACAGGACACTCCACTTCTTACCTTTTGTTTGTTTTGAACCAATATGCACACTTTCAAACATATCACTGAGCTGTAGCTACACATCATTTTTATTACTTCAAAAGGGGCTTAAAGGGGCACATTCAGGAATTAAGATAAACCTGGAGGCTAGTACTTCACTTTGCAGCATGCCATTTTAATATTTTTCAAAATATTAAAAATTGTGCAACCTGGCAGGTGCCAAGAAAGTGCTTACAGTATACTGGACCCCCCTTATATCAATTTAGGGATTCTAATTCTAAAAGTAGCTTACAAACAATGGGATTTCAGAGATTCAGGGCTATGCTTTTTTTTAGACGGACGGACGGATGGATGGATGGATGGACACTTAGCCTGCATGAATCCCATCCAGATTAAGCACTAAATTCAATTTCAGGAGAAAAACATCTCGAAGGAAGCCCAAAATTAAGGCCCATTAGAAGAAATAGGAAATGGGTGGAAAAAAACCATTAAAACAGATCCCACAATATTTGCAGGACGGTGGGTAAATTTATAAGTACGCTATGGGGGCTGTCATTAAATTTCTTGCTTGTAGGAGATTACCCATTTATAAAATGTTTGCTGTAATGAATACTGACCCATCCCATTACAGAACAGTTATCTTCCAAAGGACATCAACAGAAAAGAAACTTGGCCAAGAAACTAAGTACAAGGCAGAGATGAAGTCTGAGACGCAAAACCCGTCTCAGAGACGCAAAAAATGTTTGCTGTAATGAATACTGACCCATCCCATTACAGAACAGTTATCTTTCAAAGGACATCAACAGAAAAGAAACTTGGCCAAGAAACTAAGTACAAGGCAGAGATGAAGTCTGAGACGCAAAACCCAAAGCATTACTTTTATAGCCATGTTTCTCTAACAGCAAAATATTTTTTTCCCCCAAAAGTTAAACTGCTGTGGCTCAGAGAAGTACAACCAAATATCCAACTTCACCAAAATACAATGTCATGCTCAGAATGGGATACACAGGCTATAACATTCATGTATCACATTAATCCATAATATAGTTTACCTTTGGTTTAGCACACTGTGAAGCCAACTGGTATGTCTTAATTAACCAACTATGACTTTAAAAATCCTGATTTAGCATATGAGAACACAAGCAAAGAAAAAACACTTACTCAGAATTCATGCTCACTTGGAAACACACCCATATTTTTATTCTTCTCTTTTAAAAAGCTAAAGCAATATTCTTTTTTTCAGTATATGCATTATGTGTGAATACCTGTTCCTTTGTGCAACCTGGCAGGTGCCAAGAAAGTGCTTACAGTACAAAAAAGCATGGTTCCCAGGGTGGAAGCTGGAGGACATGGCACCTGAGAGCAAACAGCTTGAAGGGGAAGCACTATGGGCAACTAGGAGTTGGATTTTATATTGTGCCTCTACTTTTAACAAAAGGTTGGATGGTTGTTTTCAAATGCTCATGGCACTCCTGTAAGTTGTTTCTGGAAAACCAGTGTCCCGTGGAAGATACTTTAAAAAAAAACTGAGCTAAGCAAACACATTCCACAAACCCTTTGTGCTGGCCCCAACACTTCCTACAATGCATCCAGGATGTTCTCCATAATTCTAACTCCAGAATGGAGTTAACCATCCGAGAAAGGGAAAGAAAATATCAAAATGAAGCATTAGGCAGCAGAAACCTGACATTTTTAGCTTCCAAGAGTCTTTCTGTGGCTGTAAAGAGCTAGAAGGCTTTCTTTGTAATAAATGGTTTTAGCAGTGGATGGTTTAGAGCATGGAATCCCTCCCACTTCATTTTTCTTAATTGAAATCTTTTAATTGGTAGAGAGGGCAGAAACTGGTTGGATATGAAATAAAATGTCAGCAAGTAATACATAGGTACCTCAGTATAAGATGATAATTTTCAGAAGAGACTTCAGTCATAAAAGTAAACACTTGATTTAACAGACCTCAGTTTAGTGGATTTCAGACTTAAGCAACAAAAATATGCTAAATCTGAGTTTTGTCCAAATTTCAGGCAATAATGAACTCCACCCCAAACAGCAGACATTGTTTGGCAACACAATATGAAAAATGCTTGCTGCTTCCCTTCAAACTAGGCATTCGCTATCTTCTGTAAAGTAGCTTTTCTGATGTCCAAGCATATATTTTGGCTCAAATAATTTCATTCACCATTCAAAAGACACCTCCTTCCCCTATGGCTATTAAATTGTGGGTTTACTCAATAATAATCAAGACCTCCATCCAATACAACCCAAAAGTACATTCATTTTACTTACTTGCTTCCTTTTGTACAACCACTGCATTAAATACCTATAGCCCTATACGCTCTAGATTTCAATTCTGCATAGCTACCAAATCACTCCATAGTTGAGCCTCATGGGAGAGAGATTTTCTAGGTAGATTTTCAGTGTTAATAATTCCAGACTTCCAAACTTAATAAAATACTTTTTTTGGGCACAAGGATGAGAACATGGTTTTCCTCCTGTGCCCATTTTTAACAGAGGAATAATAATGTAGCATAATAATAATAACAGGTGACAATGTACTTTGAGATGTCAAGAAACTTCACCTGGAAGTATTGTCAGAGGCCCTAACATCTTCCATTGGATGTTCTGGACTCCTTCTGTGGCTTCTACCAAAATCTACTCGTTCATGTAAAGCAGATATTTCAGCTTGCAGATTTCTGATATTTCCTAAAGAAAAAGGCATTCTGAAACCATTATAAAGCTTTCTCATTACAGAAGATGATTGACATTAATGTCTCCAGAAAAAAAGATCAAATTAATTTGGACAGAATGTGTCTTAAAGACAATCTAAATGTATTTTAAGTGAACAAATACATTTATTTAAATTTGATGTGTGGCCACAATAGTGTGTTCGAAAAATGATTCAGATTGGATAGTCAAAAACCTATTTTATAGTGCAAAGGGAAAAAGTGCTGTAGGGTGCATATGTGTAAAGTTTTATATTCAATGAATTCTCCTTTCAACTCTCCTGACAGATACTTTCACATCATGATCCTCCCTTGCTTTGGTTACAAGCTACCATTCATCTTTTCCAATTAGCAGGAACAAAACAAAGCAAAAAACAGCTTACAATTATGTTTCTGGTCCTGACAGCCAGAACACAAACACCGAAATTAGCAAGTACCAAGAGAGCTAGATTGCTGCGGCTTAACAATGCTCTACCTTTCCCCTTTCAGGGACAGAGGTTGCTGGGAAAACAAGCTTGGTGGTCTCAGATAGAGTCCCAGGAGGGCATTTGTCCTGAATTACTGCAACTCCTGCAAATAGCCAGAGACAAAGCATGTCACTGACTGGCACTCGGAGGCTGATATGCAACACCTAACATCTCACTGACAGCTCAGCGTTATTAGACCTATCTGAACTGTGATGGCCAGTTAAGAGACACCTAGTAAATAAGGATTACTTAGAACAGAACTATAAAAAAGGAGCCTTGAATGTTTAATTTTTTTCTCTCTTCCTCACACACCAAAAGTGATTTACTTAATTTCCTTTTTTTCCCAGCTAACTTCCATTGAAAAGAACAGTTGTATACATAAAGAGAGGGATTACTGTAACCATTGCCTGCCTCTATAAATGGTCTGTGCTCTGAACTGTAAATCAATATAAAAAAAAAAAAAAAGCATTTCAATGAAATGTTTTTTCTTTACAGTGTTTGTCATGGTTTTGATCTGGAAAGTCTATCAACAAGTCTCCCATCATCTCTATCATAATCACTGTTCTCTACATAGGTGCATCAAACTCCATCGCCGTTAACTCTCTCTGCTTCAAGCTAACATAATGTGTGAATATTTTATAGGAGAAAAAAAAATACAGAAGGTAATTTGATTAACACAAAACTGGATTTCTTATACGACAAACAGAATTAACCATCAAAGTAGCTTTCCAATCACTAAACATGCTTTGTGTTTTTTTTCTCTGAACTCTTATCATCATTAACAATTAAGGTTCATCCTCATGTCCTATGAAGTGTGGCACAAAGACGCCTTGCTAACCTTTATTAAAGGACATGTCCTTATGATGCTGCCTCTGTTTCATCCCCAGCCCACTGGACAGGCAGTTCATATTTGTTTTTAGCTTCCATTAGAAGCAATGTTTTGCCGCTTCTTCCAAATCAATCTTGCTATGAGCACAATTTGGCATATTTCACTGACGCAGTCAGGAGGCTGGGATCTATCCAGCTTCTATTGGCCAGTGTGGGCACACCTATGCCTAGGCACTTTTCTTCACCAACAATCTGCTTATGACAGTCTTAGAAATTCACTAGCTAGAGAAGCAGGTAGGGCAACCAACTTCTCCCTGCCACTAGTGTCTGTGGGCCAGCCCAAAAATGAGTGGCAAGCGCTGTAGAGAGGAACATGTTGAAGCTACATGGTCTACCTAGAATCTATCAAGGTTTTTTTCTGGCTATTTTTATATATCTCCCCCACTTCTTACCCATTTTTTGGCAGGAGAAGCAGGGAGAGCTATTTTTAAGCATGGATCTGTGCTTCAAAACAGCTCTCCCCAAGCCCCCAAAACAGATGTCAGGTGACAAAGGTAACATAGTGAAATTTCAGTTCACCTCCAGCCCTGCCCTCTGCATGTCAACTCTTTTCCTGGCCACAAGGATTAAGGAGGGGTATTTTTAAACATGGATCTAGAAAATTTTTTGGACTGAAGGAAAGCAGATTTGTGAAAAAGAGTCCTTAGTACTGATATAACACATTTCAAGTACTCATGTCAATTATCTTAACAATCTTTTGAACAGCTCAGCAAGGTACAGTATACCATACTGGAGATAGTTTCATCTTCTCAGCAATGCACTAAGAAAATAGCAATTCATAATGCTATCTACTAAGTATATACTGTACTTTAGATAAGAATTAAACTTCTGATACACAGTTTGTGTTTTATCCATAACCTCACAGCAGAATGTTCCTAGTTATACAGACAATAACTTATTAAGTCAAGGAATGAACACTATGGCCTTGAACTCTTTCCTCTCTTCAGCTGCATGCTTTTTGGCTCATCTGTTACTGTGTGCTGAAACCACCAAGCTGCATCTGAAACAGGAGTTGAACTGAGCTTACTAGATTGGAAATTAAATCACGGTTTCTCAATTCAGATGCAAAAAGCCCAGTAGTTTCAACAAGCCACAAAAGAATTGTCAAAGTTGATGCACAAGGATGAGGGGGTGAGTTCTAACATAACTGCACATTCTCAATTTAATAAACAGTCATTTACAAAGCTGAGTTTCATCTAACTTAGCCCACTGTGGATATAGTGTTCTATAAGAGGCGGCTTTTCTGGAAGCATGACTTAGGCTTTTAGATATGGCCAGCTGCCAGCACGGCTGGCCATACAATTTATATGATTACAAAATGGTTGAGACTATAAGGCACGACACAGGTATTTCTGTTCAAGGTCTGAGTGCATCTTCGAAAGTTTTATATGTCACTCACCTCAGCATAATGAAACTGTTCATTAAAAAGGTTGCACGACCTTTGGGAAACAGTCACTCAGATGAGTGTGGCATATTATACACGGATACTTCGCTGTTGTCCAGCAGCCTTGTCGTAGGCCATTCAAAACACAGAAGTTCCTACGTCAGTGCATGAGAGCATGATAATGAATTGAGTCAGTCTTTACCAAGAGACACAGACAGCCAGGTGAAGTCAGCAATCAATCTGTTCATTTGCAGAACAGAGCAGATGTTTTCAGGGCCCCAGAAAAAAAGAAAAAAAAAAGCTACACTTTTTCTTTTCCATCGTTTCAACTAAAAAGGCTCAACCACTGCAGAATGTTAATAGTGTTTTCCCTTATGAAGTTGGTGGCTTTTCTATTAACATATACATTGAAATTTTATCCAGCAAATTAACATTTTCCAGAGCTAAATTGATAGAATTAAACCAGATGCCAAAGATAATATGCTTAGAACATCACTGATATGCAACAATACATGTCTTTAAATCTGCATTCAGAGGTTACCCAACTACTGAAGGAATTTCTATTTATTATTACTAATTTCTGTTCTGTTTAATATTGGATCATAAACTTCAGATACTTTTTATTTGCTACAGGATTCTACAGTCGGGGATTCTGAAAATTAGAGTGTTGTACATTTAAAGTGTGTTTTCTAACAACCCCAACAATAAAAATCACATTTTAAATCTAAGATTAAGACAACTATTAACCAGGGGCCCCAATGACATATAAATTCATCCACGCCAATTTTTCCTCACTCCATGTAATAACATTTATATATGCCATATCAAAGTATGACTCCATGAATTGTATCCAATAGTATTGCTTCTACTGGTAGTAGAAACTGTTTTCTTCCTTGCACAAGTAACAAATCCATTCCTTTGATTGTTTGCAAACAATTAGGCAACAACTAGAGCAAGCAACAACTAGTTGTAGTAGCTTCATTAAGCTAGATTTTACTTGCTTGAGTTGTTTTGCTAGTACTTGTACAACTGGAAGTGAAACACTGCCACCTCTTGCACTCTTTCGGATAGTCTAATGTTGGATACAGCCTCCAAGGGGATAGCTTGTAGAAGGCATTGCCAGCAAAGTGAATTTTCTAAATATAGGCACTATTATGGATCACCTATGCATACTTCCTGTAACATCCATTTATTTTTCTCGTTAAATAAGAGTTTATACTGACTACTGATTACATATTTTAATCAAGAAATTAATTTTGCAGCAACAAGTTCCATGTAATGGAAATTTGCTATATTTCTGTTCTGGGGTCTGATAATTTTGTTTTTAATAGATGTGTGTATGTGTGCACACATGATGAAACAAGGTTTAGTCATCAAATTTTAATCCTTTCAAGGCTTTATGTAACAGATAACACTAGGAAGGAAAAGGGTCTGTAGGAAGCAGGAAGAATATGAATTTGATAGCAACTGACTCAACAAGCAGGGAGACTTCTATGCTATACATTTGCCTGACTCACCAGAACACAGCACATCAAAAATGGAAGGGAGAATAAAATCAACATTGTCAAGGAGGCTTTATGATATTCTTTCATAACTTAGACTTGAATAACAGCACCTCTGCAATAAAGACTCATCCATCTATTTGGATAAATATCAAAACTCTTGTTCCATGGAACTCCATTGCTGCTCTTTGAAAATCATCTTTCTTAAGCACAACCTGCCCTCAAAACATTGTTTAAAAACTTGCTCTTGACTCCTAGTTAAATGGAAGAAGGGTGGGAAAGAAATATGTTCTAATTAAAATCCAATATTCAAGCTACCTGTGACATATGTCACAAAGAGCAAAACCAATAAACATGAATCAGAAGGTCAAAGATACAGCCCAAAGCAAGTAAATTTGCCACATGCACAATTTGGAAAAATAATTAGGTTATGAATCATTTGGTGGTGGGGTTGTTAATTCTCTGCTTCATGTTTTTAAATGGAGATTGTTATATATAGCAGTGAAACAAAACTGCTTTATCTTTTCATATGCTAAAATATCCAAAAGTTTATTTTAAAAGAACACAGCAACCCCTGCAGGTGGTTATCATACATTCTAGCATATGTACAAACTCTATGTATCTGCACTGTTCCAACAAGCACCACAGATAGCCAATAAATTGAATGCCTAACTCAATATATGCCACTCGACCATTGGTTCAATGTATACTGCTGTGCAACTGATCATTGAAAATAAAGACAAGATACTATCTACTCTCACCTGTGGACATCACAGATGCCTGCTTGTGCTGAATGGCTTATAGAAGGGAGGGATGACAGCAAAAAGGAGCCTAAATCCTTACCTTTAGCCCAAGAATGGTCAGCATTTCTCAGCCTGGGGGCCGCACTTCCTTTTTCTTTGTTGCTGAGCACTCCTGGGGGTATGGCTCATGGTATCATTACATCATTTGGGTGGATGAGACCAATATTTTCTTAATATTCTTCCAACAGTACAAGACTTGGGGGGTTAATCCCTTAACTTTGCAGAAACTTTAAGCACCCATTTTTCCCCTTTATATTTGCCCAGCCCAACAGAATAAGAGCAATTTGGAGGGGGTTAGTGGATTTGTTAAGACATGCTATGGATATCTGAAGCTCTGCAATTCTTAAGGCAATCAATTTGTTCCTTCAAACCTTACAAAAACCCCCCAAGAACAAGTAAGTCTGAAACTTTTGTCCTCAGACACACTGGAGAGACCCCCTGGGGCATCAAATGAGGTGCTGAAGGGCATGCAGTCTGCCCACCATTGCTTCAGCCCAGGGCTGCCTAATGAAGATTATGTTAACCTCTGCATTTTAACAGCTGGGGGCTTGTTCAGAACCATCCAAGAAGACAGACAGGGAGCAGGATCCCATGCATTCAGAGACCAGATAAAGCTATTTGGATAAAGTACTGCAATGGATAATTAGCTAGATAACTCATGTATAACCAAGCATTCGCCCTGTTACTAAACTGAGTATGCTATGATTGGATGTGTTGAATATCAAAAAAGGGTTGGGGAGGAGCTGGAGTGGGTTCCTGCATATTATACTACATAATATAATACATAATACAAAGTATTTTGTATTTGTATTGTATTTGTATTAGAAGGGTTGCCAAGGCTTGCAGGATAAACTGAATTTTAAAAAGACACACCACACACACCAGTATGCTCATGCTACTCTAAACTTGGACAACAAAGAACAGGAACAGGCCTGGCTTTGTTTTTGTTCAGACTAGAGCTGAAAGGAAGGACTTCTGCAAGCCCAGTTTGACCTTCCCCTTCCAAAGAATCATTGAAACTCCAAGTTTAAGGTCTTACAGGCAGAGAAGAATTGGCCTTACCTTTAGAAGCAAAGGCTTTGATTCTAATTTCTTTCTCCTGTGATGTCTTCATAAGGTGAAAGGAAACATCTTTCCCCAAACACATACACATCAACATCCAGGGCATTTTATGGATTTGAACCCTGTATCATTGCTCTGAATCTGAATAAGCACACAAGAGTACTGTATTTTCCTCTTCCAAATAATCTTTGCAGGGACAACAAACCTCTGCTCTAGTTGAGCACCCTTACTCTTTTTCTGAGTTGGGTGCTCCTAATTTAGAGTACAGATGCAGTTGAGTGTCCTCAGTTTTATAAACCCAAGTCCTTGGAGACTCACTATCACAAACTTGTGTATGTGTGTACACTACTGGTGAATTCATGTAAAATAGGCTTTCACACTGTATCAGTTGCTAGATCAAAAACCAGAGATTAACACATTTACATTCTGGAACTGAACATCTATCTAGACCACACTGCTTTCAATGTAATTAAGATGCATATTGCTATGTATATTTTGGATGTATATCACAATACGAATTCCAATACAAACAATGCCATTTGGATGGACTGTATTTTCACTAGTGTCTGATATTACAAGTTTACCTGAACCCCAGTGGATACATGTGTCACAGCCATGAATCTCCTTAGCTGCCTAAGGTCAGAAAGGATGGGCGGAGAGGACAACTAAAGAAACATTTTCATTTATTTGCCCTGTTTGATCACTTCTTCTTTTGCATTTTTTCCCATAGATAGACACCTTTAAAATATAAACAAGTGCTCGATTTAATTTATAATTAAGAAAAAGAGAAACGTTGAGAGGGTCCAAAGGACAGGGTAAAATTCACAGTACAAACTGATGTCTATATATATACAGTGGGGCAAAAAAGTATTTAGTCAGCCACCAATTGTGCAAGTTCTCCCACTTAAAAAGATGAGAGAGGCCTGTAATTTTCATCATAGGTATACCTCAACTATGAGAAACAAAATGGGGGGGAAAATCCAGAAAATCACACTGACTGATTTTTAAAGAATTTATTTGCAAATCATGGTGGAAAATAAGTATTTGGTCAACATCAAAAGTTCATCTCAATACTTTGTTATATATCCTTTGTTGGCAATGACAGAGGTCAAACGTTTTCTGTAAGTCTTCACAAGGTTTTCACACCCTGTTGCTGGTATTTTGGCCCATTCCTCCATGCAGATCTCCTCTAGAGCAGTGATGTTTTGGGGCTGTCGCTGGGCAACACGGACTTTCAACTCCCTCCAAAGGTTTTCCATGGGGTTGAGATCTGGAGACTGGCTAGGCCACTCCAGGACCTTGAAATGCTTCTTACGAAGCCACTCCTTTGTTGCCCGGGCGGTGTTTCAGGCCACGTTTCATCTTCAATGCCCTTGCTGATGGAAGGAGGTGTTCACTCAAAATCTCACGATACATGGCCCCATTCATTCTTTCCTTTACACGGATCAGTCGTCCTGGTCCCTTTGCAGAAAAACAGCCCCAAAGCATGATGTTTCCACCCGCATGCTTCACAGTAGGTATGGTGTTGTTTGGATGCAACTCAGCATTCTCTCTCCTCCAAACACAACGAGTTGAGTTTAGACCAAAACATTCTACTTTGGTTTCATCTGACCATATGACATTCTCCCAATCCTCTTCTGGATCATCCAAATGCTCTCTAGCAAACTTCAGACGGGCCCGGACATGTACTGGCTTAAGCAGGGGGACATGTCTGGCACTGCAGTATTTGAGTCCCTGGCGGCATAGTGTGTTACTGATGGTAGCCTTTGTTACTTTGGTCCCAGCTCTCTGCAGGTCATTGACTAAGTCCCCCCGTGTGGTTCTTGGATTTTTGCTCACCGTTCTTGTGATCATTTTGACCCCACAGGGTGAGATCTTGCGTGGAGCCCCAGATCAAGGGAGATTATCAGTGGTCTTGTATGTCTTCCAATTTCTAATTATTGCTCCCACAGTTGATTTCTTCACACCAAGCTGCTTGCCTATTGCAGATTCAGTCTTCCCAGCCTGCTGCAGGTCTACAATTTTGTTTCTGGTGTCCTTCAACAGCTCTTTGGTCTCGGCCATAGTGGAGTTTGGAGTGTGACTGTTTGAGGTTGTGGACAGGTGTCTTTTATACTGATAACAAGGTCAAACAGGTGCCATTACTACAGATAACGAGTGGAGGACAGAGGAGCCTCTTAAAGAAGTAGTTACAGGTCTGTGAGAGCCAGACATCTTGCTTGTTTGTGGGTGACCAAATACTTATTTTCCACCATGATTTGCAAATAAATTCTTTAAAAATCAGACAATGTGATTTTCTGGATTTTTTTTCTCATTTTGTCTTTCATAGTTGAGGTATACCTATGATGAAAATTACAGGCCTCTCTCATCTTTTTAAGTGGGAGAACTTGCACAATTGGTGGCTGACTAAATACTTTTTTGCCCCACTGTACCTCCTCCATTAACTTAACCTGAATTTAGTAATGTATTTTAATGTATACTGCAGATTTCTCCAAACCTAGCAAACTTCAGATGGGAATACTGAGAGTTGTAGGTCAATCCATCCAGAGGATGGAAAGCCTGGAAAAGCAGCTATACAGGTGGCCCTTCCTTAACAACCACTCGTTCAGCGACTGTTTGAACTTACAATGGTGCTAAACAAGTGGCAGTTATGACTGGGTCTCATACTTACATTGGTCACAAGGTCGCCATTTGCAACCTTCTTTGCTGGCTTCTGACAAGCAAAGTCAATGAGAAAGCTGGCAGGAGGTCACAAACAGTGACCACATGATGTCCTTGCTTAATGACTCATGTTGATTCACTTAACAACGGCAACTGGAAGTGCCAGAATTTCCATCATTGGTTATGTGATGTTACCCGTTATGAGGGCATCACTTCGCGATGGAAATTCCAGTCCCAATTACTGTTGTTAAGTGAAGACTAACTGTACTGTAAACCTAACAACAATTTGGAAAAAAAGATTAGTAGTAATAATAGTACTATTATTTCAATAAAAGAGAAGGGAGGCTAAGAGAGAAAGTCTTGCCTAAGGCTAACAACAGGTTCATGAAAACAGATATGAAACAGATTTGTTCTACTCTGAAACATGAAGAAATCCTAAAAGTAATGGGGATGGGGTTCTTTTAACAGAGTATGGCAGTGGGCAAGAAAAAGTAACAATTTCCTTCTAGAAGAAAGGGTTTCCTTTTCAAAACCAGTCTGTCAAAACCCAGAAACAAGAAACCATCAATTTACAAAACACAGCAAATGAGCAGAGCATGAGTGTCTGGAAATAAAGGAAGACCAAAGTACCAGGGGACAATGAGTGACTTTAGAAGGTTTTTCTTCACCTAATACTGAAGAAAGCCTAGATGCAAAACAGAAATCAGGTCCCCAAATAACTTGTGCTTTAGTTACAATCAGAAAGAAGAAGGGAAGCAGAAGGCAACCTTTGTAGCATTCAAAAACTGCTTTCCCAAATATGCAGAAACCCCTGGACTGACAATTGTTTGTGGTTTGTAGAATCTTCCTGCCTATGCAAAAAACACCAGTATCTCCTCTGGATTGAGCATGACTCCTGTGACTCAATGGACACATCAAGGCAGCTTTTTTGACAATAATGTGGAAGTGGTCTGTCACTGCGTTTTCCCAGGAATTTTTTTTCTTCTCAGTTTAGCTTGAAGCTTCCTGGTAATATTCCATTCAAGTACTAACCAAGTCCAATCCTGTTGAGATTTTCACAATCAGCCAGTTGTCTAGGGACTGCCATTTAGAGGGCCTACCTAAGATGTGTCCCCAGAATCCTTGTGATCCATCGCTATGTGTTTTGTATCTTGGTCATTGATCAAATTGGTATTTTCAAGATATTCACCGGGGGACTTCCCAGAAGACTGCTGAGGTAAGCAACCTGTCATCCTGAATAGATTTTATGGTTAGAACAACCTTTTACCTAGATTTCCGTATGTTTTAGTTATGTTATCTGTTAGTACTTTTGCCAGAACAAGCGATAATATGCCTTTAAACTAGAAAGCCCTAGGGAAAAAAAATAGTTTTTGCAGCTCCTTGATATAATATCAAATCCTTTTCTTTCAGTGGCTTTGAATATGGACAGATAGTAGGAAGCACTCCTGTAAAACAGTGAGCTAAACAGGACACAGGGAAAATGTAATTATTTGGTGGCTAAATGCTTTGTGTTGTTTAGAATAGTGTCCAGTTCCAAGATGCTTGCAGCATTCAAGGTTATAGAGGACTCCCATTATCTAAGCTAGGGACTTCACAGCAATCTGGACTAGACATTTCAAACTAACTGAAAAACCAAATTTGTAATAGTCACTAAGGGGATGTAATAGCTTTATTTCTACTAGGAAACATTTCATGTAGTCTGAGATGGGCTTCCTTCAATTACCAAAGTGAACATAGAACTGCTTAACTCTATACTGCACTTAAATCCTGATTCAAACAATTTTGCACAATTTGCAATTTTCAAAAAGAAAAAAAATACTCAAGCAGCAAGAAAATAGTCCAACAAATATAATCACAAATACAGTGGTACCTCTAGTTATGAATGCCCCTCCTTACGAATTTTTCAAGATACGAGCAGCTCCGGCCCCAAAAATTTACCTCGACATGCGAACTCCGCCTCTACTTACGAACTGGATCCGCGGCCATTTTCCCTGCTGCCCCGCGGTCGCGGCTTCCTGTGGGCGAGATCACGGTAGCAAGGAGACGTTCGGTGAGGCTTGTGGTGTGTTTTGTGGCGTTTGGAAGGTTTTTGTGGCATTTGGAAGGTTTTTGAGGTTTAAAAATAAAATGCATATGTTTCAGAACTGTTTAGCTGTATTTACATTGAACCTTATGGGGGAAATTTACCTTGGGGTGCGACCAAATTCGGAGGGCGGATTAGCCGTATTTACATTGAACCTTATGGGGAAATTTGCCTCGTGGTGCGACCAAATTCGGAGGGCGGAACGGATTAACCATATTTACATTGAACCTTATGGGAAATTTTACCTCGACTTGAGACCAACTCGAGTTGCAACCAGAGTCATGGAACGGATTAAGTTCATAACTAGAGGTACCACTGTACACACTTATGTAAGTAAGAGAGATAGGATCTGACTAGGACAGTTTATAGGTAGAAGCTGATGCATTTTAATTTTCAGACAATCTTACAAAACTGGTTATAGAGGCATGAAGGTCTACAAAAACAGAAAAAATATAAAGTGAATAGTATATGAATGTGCAGGTGGGGAATGTGAAAGGAAAATGGTACTTTAGAACACGCACACACACACACACACACACACAGAGCCAAATGCAGCTTTTCCCAGGAACACATTTTAGTAGCAGTAGGCAGCCACATGATTCCAGGAAAAGATGCGCCTGCTTTAAGGAGCTGCCTTTTCCTCTGAATTCAAAGCCCTGCAGAGCCATACTATATAATTATCCACATTTTTTTTTAAACAGCTTTTCCTGCAACATTCTTTACCTGGCAGGGTTAAGAATATTTAAATGTGCATTTGAAAATCTTGACAATGAACTAAAGATTTGTAAAACCTAGTTATGCATTTTTTTTCCTCTACAAAGTAATTATCTTTTTTTTAAAGTCAAAATTATTACAAACATTTTCATCACAAAGTTTTTGACAATAGGCTGTAAGATGGTGCCCAGATTTATAGCAGCATTTCTGTATCTCAGTCCCATCACTGAATATTTTGGCACAAGTTTAAGGAAATTGATAGCTTTCAACTAAAATATTCTTCTAGATTTTGGATTCTGGTAAGGCATAAGTAGGGTGCTTAACCGACAATTTTCTTATCCTTGTCTAGAAATACAATAAAATAAAAATATGCAGATAACACCCATAACATATCCAGATTTGAGTTCCTGTACCCAAATGACTACCTGTTATTTTCCTCATTCATGTCTGCTGTTACTAATACTCTTCTTCTTGTGCTAATGTACCCTATCAAAAGCATTTGATTTTCATTAAAGTTTTATGCGAGCAGAGCCAGTTATATTTGCATTACATAATTCTGTAAATACTCAAAGTTTTAAAAAAAAAACACCATACAATATATGCAAACAAAAAGGCTGGACCAGAAACAGGGTATGTAAATTAACACCTTGTGAAGCTCAGTTTTCCCAAATTCCTAGTCTTTTATGGCTGCAGATGCACTTTAAATTTAGGGATGATTCTTGGCAAAGGATCAAGGGAGAAGAGAACTTTGAGCAAGGGGACGGAGTTTCAGCGCCCTGCAAATTTTCTCACCTTTCCTCATGACCTGTAAGGAGAAAGGATGACTGCAAATAAGCACATACTGTATGCAGATACTATACGCTTAATTTGCAAGACATTTATAGTCCTACTTCAACAAAGAAATGAAATGCTTTCTTCTTAAGCATGAGAGCAAAAATTTATGAACAATGGGGTCAAATGGTCATAAACTTGAAAAAAATCAGAGACAAGTCAATTAAAGCAGCAAATATTTGTGCAATTATCATTGTGATAATTCATAATAGCTGTAATTGGTGATAACAGTTCTCCTAGCATGGCTAAATTAATTAACACCTGTAGTGGGTCAAGAAGCTATCATCTCCATTCAAGCCCAGATATTGAATTAAATGGCTTGATTTCAAAAGCTGGAAGTCTAAGAAACTGCCAATCCAAAACAAAACCAATCCCAAATTTTATTGTCAAGTATATGGGAAAAAAAGGTTCCCAATACAACTTTAGAACTAACAGCTCCAGTCCATCTTGATACTAGGCACCAAGTATCTACCATCTAGGAATTTACAGGTCAAAAACTAAGCTGTTAAAAATTACTATCAACAGGGCAACAGCAAAGATACCTGGGAATTATTCAAAGGTCTCAAAATAAGAGCTAAGGTTGGAATCTGATTAAATAACTTTTAACTAGTTGCATGAATTGTAGTGGATACCCTGAATTGCATTTACAGGTAGTCCCTGACTTACGACCATTCATTTAACAACTGTTCAAAGTTACAACAGCACTGAAAAAAGTGACTTATGATCAGTCCTTGCACTTACGACCATTGCAGCATCCCCAGAGTCAGGTGATCAAAATTCGGGCACTTGGCAACTAGTATGTATTTGACGGTTGCAGCATCCTGGGGTCATGTGATCATCATTTGCGACCTCCCAGGGGGCTTCTGACAAGTGAAATTAATGGGGGAAGCCAGATTCACTTAACAACCACATGATTCACTTAACAACCGTGGCAAAAAAGCATAAAATTGGTCACAACTCACTTAACAGCTGCATTACTTAGCAACGGAAGTTCCAGTCCAACTTAGCAACTGTGATCATAAGTCGAGGACTACCTGTACGTATGCAAGTGTACGGATAAACAGAAAGATGAGAAAGTGTGCTTTGTTTTTAGATTATACACGCATCTGCTGCCATCTTCAGTTTTTACAACATGCATTCAGTATAGTATTTAAAAAACAAAACTAATACCTGATTAATTAAATCCTCTTTTTATGTCCATAAGTGAAAGGGCTTTGGTAAGCTGCCAGCTGTAGAATAGCAAGCCAGAAATGAAAAAAGACTGTTATCTGCATCTCTTCATTCTTTTTAACAATTTCCCTCCTACTCTATGAAATGAGAGGGAATATATTTACACCAGCTTTTAAGCTACTTTAAATATTCCTTTAGATTGGGGATGTGGCAAAAGGCTGTAAGCACTGGCGATCCTTCACATCCTGCATCTCCCATCCATTCTCCTAACCAACCCTAATATTCCCAGTGTTGTGATTTCCTTATCAGGAAGAATCAATGAGAACTGGTAGGAAAGTGGGAGATCTGATGCTGGATTCCCCTCTTTGAGGTTGGAGTCAGGGCTCCCTGTCTTCGATCTCAGAGAGAGAAAACTTACCAGTCTAATAGTTCTTGGGATGCTACCCAAGTGGGGTAAATAAACAAGCAATCCTTTGGAAAACATAAAGAAAAGGGCAAATGAGGGTCAGTGTTAAGTGCAGCTTTAGGAATGTAGTCGTTTTAAAAGTCATGTAATAATAAATGGAGGATATTCCTCCATTTTTATCCAAAATACAGTGCATAAACAGAAGAATGAATGCTGCCTTATCTAGCACTATTTTGGCCAACAGCCCTCCACAACACACATAGAAGGAGATAAAATATACTAAAATACTAATATTATATCTCCTTCTTATATCTAAAGGCATTCTTACATTTAAAGGAGACATGACTCACCTGATGTTATAAAGTGCAGGGTTAGTACAGTGATACTTTATCTGTCAAAATATACTTAAGAGACATTATTACACATGCAAAGAAAAACCAAAGAAAATGTTTGATCAGCTATCAAGATTGCACATAGTGTTTTCTTCAACCTTGTCCCAAATGTTTGTTGAAATGCATTACCTGAAGCTACCTAGAATAAAAATCAATTTAACAAAAACAAGTCTAGAATAGCCCAAACACAAAATGTAAACCAGATTTTAGCCAGAAAGCAGAATATGTTGATGTCTTACTGGAAACTTGATAAGGAAAGACAAGATGGACAATCACTAATAAGTAGGAAATGAGAACCTAGAGATCCAACCACAACTTAACATTTATCTGTGAATAAAACATTGTAAATATTCCAAGAGAGGAGAATATAGTGGGTTTTCCCCTTCCTGACAATAGCACTTCTGATAAAACAGAAAATATATTTTGAGGTTTCCTTTAAGTGTTTTTCTGTAGATGCGCTTTCTTGAAGAGAACCAGGCATTCATGTTTCTCATAGGGGTGGGTGGGCTTCAGCTAATTTTAGTCTGCTGTCTCAGCTATTTCACATAGACAGAAAGTGCACTGTGTGGTCCAAAATTCTATACACTGCAACTTGGTGGTTGGGGGAGACTAAGACCCTGGGCTGATCTTGTCTAATCTTGGAAACTAAGTAGGAGCAAACCCAGTTACTGCATGGAAGGAACACTACCAGGAAATCTCAGAGCTTTATGCTAGACTAGGTAGTTGAAAAACATCTCTGAATGCAGCCTCTTTCTGAATACTAAACTAACTGTTGGTTTAGATGAGATATCCTCAATATGCTGATGGCACCCAGCTTTTATTGCCACCCTGGGCTGAACAGGAGATATCTAGGATGTCCTGGCTTAGGAACTAGATAGGGAGAAAAAAGCTTAGACTTTATCACTCTACAACAGAGCTGCTGTTTGTAAATAAACCATGTGGCACCCAACAGTTACTCCAAACAGAATTGCACTTCTCCTGAAGGAGTTGGTCTCTGATTTGGGAATCCTCCATAAACAGCAGATGGAGGCTGTGGCTGGAGAGGGCTCTTCCCAGCTTCAGCTGGTACACCAGTTATGGCCCAACCTGGACGAGGATGACCCAGGAACAGTAAGTCACACCTTAATCACCACTCAGTTGGACTCCGTACAGGACTGTCTTTGGAGATCACTTGGAAGCTACAGCAGGCACAAAGTGCAGCAGTTAAGAGTGCTAGTGGAACAACCCTGCCAGTGCAGCGTAACACCTATTTTAAGTCACTGGTACTAGTTACCAGTAGGCTTTCAGGCAAAGCTGAATGTGCAGGTCATTACCTTTAAAGTCATATATGGCACAACCCTGGTTTTTATCAGGCAATGCCTTGCTAGAATAGTCTGCCCATCTAATTCAGTCATTGCAAGAAGGCCTGTCCCCCTTCCTGCATATCTGGGGGGCGGGG
Source organism: Python bivittatus (assembly GCF_059951505.1). Lineage (NCBI taxonomy): Eukaryota > Metazoa > Chordata > Lepidosauria > Squamata > Pythonidae > Python > Python bivittatus. The sequence goes on along the minus strand of NW_028277098.1, from coordinate 43,307,165 downwards.
GGTGACCAAGATAGAAGGCCTTCTCAGTAACAGTCCATACTTTATGGCATACTCTCCTCCCCCCGGAATTAAACATAGCTTCCTTGCTCTCTGGAAGCAAGTTAAACAGTTCTACATATTCTATCATTCCTTTAGCCCAAGCTCATTAGGAGGACCGTGACAGGTTAACTAGGAATTTGCCATATTAGTTGGGGTTTGTTTGATTTGACTCTATTTTCTTTGTTATGCTGTTTGCTGCCCAGATTCCTTCAGGACTGGGGCAGATAGAAATGCTGGTATAAATGAGGTTGTTTTTTTTTATTGTCTGTGTCCATGTGCTCACAGAAAATTTTTTTTACCTTTATGTCCTAGACTGGTAAAATCAGGTTTTTCTTTCCTGATTTTTTTCCTGCAACACAAACACCTGCAGACAGCTATGAGAGTTAGCACAACACGCTTTGACATTCATGATTTGCACTGGATTTGAATCTGAGATAGAAAGGATAAATCTCAGTCCACCTTGCGGTGGACTATGATCCCACTAATACGTGTGAGGAAAATATGAGAGAGGGAGAGGGAGCGGGAGCGGGAGCAGGAGAGAGAGAGAGAGAGAGAGAGAGCGATCTGACAAAATCCCTAAGTATCATGTAATCAAGAAGCATATGACTCCTGGACATGATATTGTATTGGATCAGGTAATATTCAGAGCATTGGAACCACAAACTTTCAAAATGAACAGTTATCTTCTCCAGACTCAGCTGCTTAAAGTTCCATTGGCTTGAGCTAATTCAATATATTACCACTGATATTGCCTGGAGCAAATTAAATTAAAGACCTAAGTCAAGTCTATATGCAGATCACTCTTAATATTGCCAATTGGAAATTCTAGGGTTTGCAGTCCCAACTTCATCTGGAGGAAACCACATTGTGGGCAGCTGCTATGTACTCTAATATTAATGTACAGATATGCGAAGTCAGAAATAGTACTGGAAATGGATCTTTGTTTTAAAAAAATGTCACAATAGTGGCTATCTAGAAGTTAGGAGTAGCCTTCAAGGAACAGCCTACTTAGAAAATGAGTAGGAACGCTGGCTGCTTGACAGAAAGCCTTTGGGGACAATCCCATTCAGTTCGATTTACTCATCTGGTAAGGACTGAATCTGTCACCAGAACTCACAACCAACTGGAGAGCATGAAAATCATTTCCATCTTATTTCTGTTTCTCCACACAATAATGATCAAGAGAAGGACCCACTGCAAATTCATTTCACTCCCATTTATGAAAACTCTGAACAGTGGGAAGTTCACTATGAGAATAATGCATTTTGTTTAAAAAGTAGCCTCTTTAATGTGCCCAACCAGGTGAATGCAGGGACAGTGCTAATATTCTGAAAGTTTCAAAAATACTGAAACTTCAACAATGCTGTTCCTGTTGGTGCCCCACTTATGGGACCTACCTGGAGCAAAAGGAACTTGTGACCACTCATCATCACAACTTGCCTAAACTACTACAATGCACTCTACACAGAATGGCCTTTGATGACCATTCAGAAGCTTTAACTCACCAACTTGAGCATATTATACCCCTGCTTTGGGCCCTATGCTAGCTCCCTATTAGCTTATAAATGCTTGTTAAAGTGCTGCTTTTGATCCTAAAGCTCTGTAAGACTTGGAACCAGAATATTGCAGGAATGCCCAATTTTGACCCATCTGACTCAGATATCCCAGGAGACCCTGCCAGTAACCCCCACCCCCAATGTTCAAAAGGAAAAGGGAATGGAGGCTCACAACTGTACCTTTTCAGTAGGTGTACCTACACTACAGAACAATCTCTTCCCTCTCTCCCCTTAAAATTCAATCTGCCCCCATTCTACTGGCTTTCTGCAAGCTATTAAAACCAGAGTAATTTTGGAGAGCCTTTGGGGGAATGAACTGACACCATCAGACTGATTATTATGTTGCTTCTGATGGTTTTTTAGTCATTCATTTTTACCATGGGTGTTTTACTGTATTCCCCTTGATGTAAGTGAACCATTGCTCATTGAACAACCCAGAGTTTTCACTCGAGGCACAAATGACCATGCTCAAATTATCCTACTTCAGACACATTATGTGAAGACCAAGCTCTTTGGAAAAGGCTCTAATACCAGGAAAGATGGAAGGAAAGGGAAGAGGACACCAGCAGCATGGTGGATGGACTCAGTTACAGTGGCGATGAACGCACTGTTGGGAGATTTGAAAGAACAGGTTAGGGATAGATCATCATGGAGAAAATCTATGTGGTCGCTAAGGGTCGAACACAACTTGATGGCACACAATCAATCACTCAAAAAGTGAACCACCAAGTCTTTTTTGGCTGTACCCAAGTACATATCTAACAAGTAAATACATAATATTCCATTACCCTGAAAAGTTACAAATATGATGAAGGGAGGGAGAAATAAAGCCAATACGTCTGCTACCTGCTCTGGCTGAAGGCTTGGTAGCCGCTTGGAATGGGAGAGCGGCTGCGGCTCTGGATCGCGCCTGAGCGGCTTCTCTGCACCCATGGTTCCTGGCATTCTCCATGGTATACGGAAGAGCTAAGGGAGCTAAAGAGGGCTAAGAGATATCTAGAGTGCCACTGGTGAATATCAAAAAGCAAAGATGATTCAACATAAGCTAGAGCCATGAATAGAGCCTACCTCCTGGCAGTAAGGGCAGAGAAACATAATTATTTCTCTGCCCTTTTAGTGTCTGCAGATAGCCACCCAGCAGCCCTGTTTTGGGTGGCCCAGATCCTCCTTGGAGGGAGTAATTCTGGAAGCTATCTTCAGGGTTGCTGTGAGGAATATGCTGAGCATCTGGCAGATAAAGTCGCTCGGATTCACTCTGTGTTGAACTCCAGCCCTGATGCAGAGCCAGTGGAGGTTACGGGGCTGAGTCTTGCATGGTTATCTGGGAGTTCGAGCCCTTTGAACCTCATGGTTCAGGGTTCCTGCAACTGTTAGTTTGGCCACTTCTGTGCTAGATCCGTGCCGCTCCTGGCTGGCCAAGGCTGCCTGGGAGAGGATGCATGATTGGGTCCAGGCGGTGGTTAATTCCTCTTTGAGGAAGGGGGTAATCCTTCCGGCTCTTAAGGAGACAGTGGAGCATTTCCTCCTCAAGGTGCCATCACTTGACCCAATCTGGACAGTTTTCGCCCAGTCTCTAACCTTCCCTTTTTAGGGAAGACTGTAGAGAAAGTAGTTGCATAGCAGTTTCAAAGGGCTCTGAATGAGACAGATTATCTGGACCCCTTTCAGTCAGGATTCAGGCCAGCATATGGGACTGAGTCGGCACTGATCATGCTCTTGGATGACCTCTGGTGGGAGCAGGCTGCTGATCCTCCTCCTTCCTCCAGGGTCAGTTCCAGCTGATAGGAGGGGAAAAATCCAGCCCATGGCCCCTACTTTGTGGGGTGCCGCAGGCCTCAGTTCTCTCTACCCTCTTATTTAACCTCTACATGAGGCTGCTGGGTGAGATGATCCAATGGTCTGGGGTGAGGTGTCATCAGTATGTTGACGACATCCAACTTTATACCTCCACCCTGGGCTGCCATGATGCTGTGGATATTCTGTCCCAGTGCTTGGAGACTGTAGGGGCCTGGATGGGGGTGGGGGGGGGCAATGGGCTTCAGTTCAACTCAAGCAAGACTGAGTGGCTTTGGGTGCTTAGGCCTTCTGTACCAACATTTTTCCACCTCTGGTCCTGGATGGGGTGGCACTGCCTCAGATGGACCTGGTGTGTAATACAGGGATCCTATTGGACTCACGGCTTGTGCTGGAAGAGCAGGTGGCAGCTACAGCTAAGAGGGCCTTCGGACACCTTTGGGTTGTGCACCAGTTGTGCCCATTCCTGGACTGAGAGGCTCTGCTCACTGTCACTCATGCCCTCATGACTTCCCGTTTGGACCACTGCAACACACTCTACATGGGGCTGCCCTTGAAGAGCATTTGGAAGCTTCAGCTGGTACAGAATGCAGCTGCACAGGTTGTGAATGGTATCAGCTATTCAGCACATGAAACACCATTGCTTTGGGGGCTGCATTGGTTACCAGTGTGTTTCTGGGTTCAATTCAAAGTGCTGGTTGTCACCTTTAAAGCCTTTCATCGCTTGGGACCAGGCTACTTGAGGGACCATCTTCTACCAGTTGTTTCTACTTGTCCAATCCAATCTGGCAGGATGAGTATGCGCTGAGTCCCATCAGCCAAGGAATGTTGACTGGCGGGGACCAGGATACATACCATTTCTGCCATAGCGCCTGCCCTCTGGAACAACCTCCCTGAGATTAGGATGGCCCTGACCCCGCTGGTCTTTCGGAAGGCCTTGAAGACTTGGTTATGTGCCCGGGCCTGGGGTCCTGAGTATGTGAAGAGACTCATTTCCTGGTTATATTGACACTGATGGATTATAATATCTCTTGGCTGCTATCTGTATTTAATTTCTTTTTTGCATTGTGTTTTAACTGTTTTAATTGTTTTCATGATTGTTCGCCGCCCAGAGTCACTGGTTTGAGATGGGCAGCTATACAAACTGAATGAATGAATGAATGAATGAATGAATGAATGAATGAATGAATGAATGAATGAATGAATGAATTAAATCAGCAAACAAACCAACAACCCACCTATTCAAATAGGGAAATTATTTCCTCAGCTTGTGAAATGTATTTCAATTTATTTGTTAAATTTATATATCGTGAATCCAAATGGATGTCCCTGCACTAGGATAATTTGTGGCAAGTGACTGCAAAGGTATAGCATTCCAGCAATACCTATGTTCAAAATTTCCTTTCTAGCTACAATAGGAATAACTTGAGCATTTGAATTACAGTTTCCTATGTTCTGGAAAATATACACAAATGTCCCTTTTTCACCCCTCTTTCTTATGCGTTTCCCCTCAATTAATCATATGTCTCATATGCTTGATTTCAGACAATACAATTGCAGAAACAGTTGATGGCTTTGAAATCAAAGATACAGATGTCCACATCTATAAAGGACTAATCCTAATGAAGCACAGGAAAAAACACAGACTCAGAAAGAAGCTGTAATATAGATGGAATAATTTAGCTTTTTCTAAGATGGTATCCTCTGAATGTTTCGGATTACAACTCCTGTAATTCTCAGACTGCTAGGCCAAGTTCTGGGAACGTAGTCCAATATGTCCAGAGAGTCTCAGTTGGGGCAAATCCACCCCAATGCCAAGATTTTTGCACCAGAACTGTTACTGTTTTATTTTAAGGCAACTAAAAGTGGCAATTAAAACAGAATAAAATAGTGTCACTTTGTAATCGTGCCAATCTATCTTTGCCAGAAATAGAGAAATTTACACCTTGTACCAAGATAGGGGAGACTGGGGGGTGGAACACAGTTTGCAAAAACGGATTGGCAGGATTGAGCCACAAGCCTAGCTGGACCTCATCCACACTAGTCTGTGAAATCCAAAAGAGGGATGTCTTAAAATATATTTTTCCTCTTTGGAATATTTTGTTTTGGAATGCCAGTAATTCTAGTGGCAAGAACAGCCGCTTTATGTTCAGAAATGAGCCAGCTGGAGAGCTGCAGCCCTCATAAAAAAATGAAATGCCAAACCAACCCCTGCATCTTCCACAGTCTCTCAGGTCACCTACCAGATTAGAAGGCCTGTTGCTAAGGCAACCATATCTTGCAAGTGCTAGCTGAACTTCCCCATAATTTTAACCCTTTAACTAGCTGAGGAAGGTAATGCTAATAATCATGTGGCCTGGAGAGAAAGTTGGATATATTGTCTGCTTAAGGAAAAGAGAGAGAGAGGGAGGGAGGGAGGGAGGGGGGAGAGAGGGGGGGGAGAGAGAGAGAACACCCAATTCCACATTTGATGCTTTGGCTGTTTTCCTAGAATTTCAAAAAAAAAAAAAATACTGACTGATAAAAGAAAAATATGCCCCCCACAAAAAAACTTTTATAAGCTCCTGCCAAACCGTGTGTGTGTGTTTGAGTGTATCTGTGTGTGTGCCCATGTGTGTTGGGGGGAAGCATGCTGTGAATATGAAATAGGAAGGAACAAAGCAAAAGAGAATTTTACTACTCCTTGTGGTCAGAATTTAGTGGCTGTGTATTACAGAACATGGCTAAATCCTTCTGTAGTAAACAGAAGGCAGAGGAAAGCTACAGTGAAAGAGACAGATGGCCAGTGGTATACTAACACCTTCCAGTTGTCTGAGAGCAACCTGCTGCCAATTGACATGTCCCCGTCTCTTTCCGTCAGAACAGGGCATGCCAGGCAGTTCCCCTGCTTCGGCACACACTCAAACTCGCAGTGGACTTGCCCCTTTGCAAAGGTCTTGGTGAAAGAACACTCCAGCAACATGACTAAGTGTTAAAAAACAGCAGCATAAGGCCAGCTCTTACCAGAAATGCATGCTTTAATGAAAGCCACCATATCTGCCTGGGTTCGCAACACATTTTTGGATGTTATAATAAATTGCTTGCTAAGAATAATCATAAAAGAGCAAGACTAACAATCCAAGAATGCATTTAAAAAAAAATAATAATACCAGTGATATAACCAATTTGGGTCTTGCATACCTCAAACCTCTACAACCACCTTCCCCGATCCTGTATCAAAGGTCATATTGGCAGGAGACTTAATGAGAATTGAAGTCCAATTTTTCGGGGCAGAATCAGAATTGGAAAGGAAAATCTACAGTATCCTACTTTTTTAACTGTAATATGGGGTGGGTGGGTTGGGGCTGCTGTCTTGAAATACAAGGAAACAGAAGGAAGCTAACCAGAGCTAGAGCTTAAGATGTTTGTTCTTGGACTGTGGATGTTCCTCCACAGACAATTCTCACAAGTGGGTAGTACCGAGGAGACAAGGCAAATATCTGAATGTATTTGACAAAACAAATTTTAAGAATATGAGAGAAGGAAATCATGAAACTAATTTGGTCCTTAAGTGTACAAGAGGATGGTAAGAATGAAAAAGTAAAGCATTTTCCACCCAACTGAAAAGACCAGTCATGTTTGAAGGAAGAAAACTTCTATGTGGACAAAGTTTGACCAGAATCTCCTCCATATACATTCTAGAAGCTGGCAGAAGTGGAAGGAAGCAGAAAATAAAATGAATACCAAGGGAGAAAGATGCACAGAGCCTATCCTCATTCCTTTTTTAATAAAATTTTTAAGGATAGTTGGAGCCCCATATTTTTCATTATTAGTTTTTAGTGCAAAGTGAGTTGTCAGTAAATATAATAGGATGCATGGAGCATTTTGGCTGATATCTACCTGATGGTTTTAGATGGATTCACTGTACAGGTAGCCCCTGAGTTTAGAACGCCTGGTTTAAGGACAACCCATAATTAAGAATGGAGCCTACTGTAGCAAAATTTGAGTTAAATACACAATGATTCAAGTTAAATAAACAATGGTTCAAGTTAATTACACAATACTACTTATACAACTTCATACAATAATATTGTTCCAGCTTACATACAAATTCGACTTAAGGACAGACCTTGGGAATGGAACTCGTTCTTAAACTGGGGACTACCTGTACAGCAATACCCAGGTATTCCAAATGGAATATCATCTGGGCTCTGGCTGACAATCTTTGTCTACATCAAATCCGTAGGAAATTGTTCTTTCAGTGGAAGAGTTGTTTAGAATTTTGAATGTCAGTCATTAGCAATAAAGAAAAATGGGTCCCTGCCTTTTTGATCATTTTGCTTCTTGGCAGGCCTGTTTTCTTTGAAGCCTGAACAGAATTTCTTCCTACTCATTCATATGCATAAAAGATGCTGGTCTCTTCTGCATCTAACCAAGTTTGGATGAACCTTATTCCTATATGAGTGTCTAAACTGAGGATTTTGGCTGAGCCAAACTACATTTAGCAAGACAAAGGAATGGCAGTTGTTAATTTGTAATCTGAGGATCAGATGGGATTTATGAATTGTTGCAGGATCACCTTGTAGAATTCTTGGTTTCACCACTTGCCCTATAAGTACCAGGTTTCTATGGTGACAATAAAAACAGGCATTAGATTTCCAGAATTTGGAATAATTAAATGCCTTCTCTTCTAAATTCATAGGAAAAACAAATGTTATCTAAGCTCATCTTCTGATCAGCAAAACTACAATACTAGGTGGCACGGCACTGAGAATTAGAAATACAATTCCACACTGAAGTTTCAAAAAGAAAGATGTAAAAGAACAAGACGGATTCCAGCTTTAATAGTAATATATGGGGATAATATGAACAAATATGGGGATTTGTTACTGCTGCCTCTGTTTTCTACAGTTTTATCACTGAACTGCACACTTAACTTGAACTTGATCATTTATGCCATGTAAGGGATCAGATATGGAATGTTTGAGAAATTGCTCAACATGCTTTAACAGAACAAGTCCTCTACTGTAGAACTTTATACAAATTAACAAAATATCTTCTAAAATTACTTACACTGGTGTGGGGAAGCTGGAGAGGTAACAGTTTCCTATCTCCATTCTCAACTGTTAACACTAGTGTGTAAACAACACATGGTTACTAAACAACAGTATTTTAATGTTAATTCTGGAATAAAAGCTATGTATTTAGAAAGGGCTTGGTCAAGGTTGACTTTCCACCAGCATCTTACAAATGACAAGACACTCACTACAATACTTAACCATGTACTGGAGATACCTGACAGACAAGAAAATTATTTGAAACAGACAATTCTATTTCCAAACAAGTATTTCTCCAATGAGAAATGCAATTATCTAAAAAGTATTTTTAAAAATTGAGGAACCAAATATTTAAACCAACTTCTATCAAGTTTGTCTGAATAGACATTAAATAAGGCAAATAAAATACACAAAAACATGTATCTAGGTTCCCATGGGCAAACAAATAGATAATGGAGATATCGCTCTTGCTGGCACAGTCAACAGCTGTTGTCTTTCCACAACACACAAGATGGAAAAAGTCACCGTGCCATACTTGGTGATCATTACATATCTGAAAGTACCACCATATCATGCTTAAATATTTTCATTAAAATATTTTTGAAAGTCCATACTCATCTTATAAAGAACAGGGGTTCAAGTCAAATAGTCATTTGTCCAAATCTATTCTGAGTATTGGGGCTGAGACAAGACTTGAACCAAGGACTTATAGTTCTAAGTCCAATCCTCCACCCAATGGACTACACTCCCTTCCCACTGACTGAACTAACCTAAAAGCCCAGGTTAGAACATTTACTATGAGTTAAATAATTCTGAAATCACTGAACCAGATCCAATCACCTTTCTTATGAAGTATCTTAGTAAACAGCTTTTTATACTGCCATGTATAAGTCAACTATAAGACCAAAGAATCAGAGAAGATGAGTGAAGCAAATTAAATTCTTTTAGCAGAAGAGCCAGGGATATTGTGCTTTCATTAAATGGTGCCCACTACATTAAAAAGGCTGAAAGGCTGCTGAATTATGTTTTTTTTCCTCTAGGAATGTTGCCACTTTTGCAAATTCTTCCACCCCCATCAAAAGAGGAAACACCTATAAGTACATTTCAAATTTTAAAACCAGATTACTTTGCATACTTGTTGCACTCCAGAAACTTTTGTAACAAACAATCCTGCCCACAGGATTTGCACTAGCATATCACAGAATTTAAGAATACTGTACATCTTTCTGTCTAAAGAATTAAGGAGCAAAGTGATAGCAATGCACAAACACAACAGGAGTGCTACTGGCATAAGCAGAGAGGCTCAAGATACAGTTAACTAGTGACATTTATTAGGTTTTAGTGTTCAATGACAGAAGCAGAAAAATATGAGTTTTTTTTTTTTTAATCTGCTGAGTTCCAGCATGCCTGTTATTATATAGAGTTAAAGCTGGCCCACAAGATTCAAAATCAAACTATAATGATGTATGAAAAGGACTGTATGTCTAAAGGTACACTGAATTTATTCTGCATGTTGAAGCAGCTACTTCTTTCTTTAAATCCCTTTCACCATGTTCCATTAGCTTACTGTTGACAACTTCCCTTCAAAGACAAGCTTAAACATTTGCAGATGATACCATCTCATACACCATACTATTATTTGTTCAGCTACAGTATTATGGGTTTCTAGCTGATTACAACCAGGAAATAAAAAGGATGCACAAACAAGCTGTCTCCCCTAAATTAGGATTTAGCAAGGCAACCCAAAAAGGATCCTAGACGTTATACAGTATAGAGAAGCAGATATTTAAAGATTCTGGTGAAAATCCGATTAAAATAAGTGCTCCTTAGGATACCAGTTAAGCAAAGTAAAAAACAGTTTTGTGTAAATTTAAATTTAAAGGGAAAAAAAAAAGGAGGACAACTTACATTCGATCCTCTTCTTCAGTTACAGACACCTACTCTGACGTGGACATGCACATAAGAAAACCTGACCATCAAAGGCAAGAGTTATATATTCACAAAGCTGGAGCAAGCATGTGTCTTTAAAAAGCACAGCTCTTTCCTTTGTCCCCTCCCCCCCAATCTCTTGGTCTTTATTTTATTATTTACTACTGTGTAGAGCTGTAATTTATGAATAATCACGCACCTAGAAGACAGACACGCTCATTTTTTAATCTTGCCAATAGTTTAGATTAGTTATGTATATCATCAACATGAAACATCTATACCTGGCAAAATTCACAACTAGAAATAAAAAAAAGAGTGACCTTCGCTACATTGACAAGACATTTTGATTCTTGTATTACAACCATGAGGGCCCGCAAAATTCATTATGTGCAGTAGCTTCACCTTGTAACCCGATTAAAGGGACAAGGACCACAGGACTGCCTTCTCCAACCAGTGTCAGCCTGACCTATCAGGACTTCTAGGGAAAAACTACTCTGAGTTTCTAAGATGCACGCAGGGTCTGAAGCTAGAAGGAGTTGCTTTTCAGTAGCAGTGCTACTGCTTTGGAACAGCCCCCAGTGAAAACTGAGCTAGTGCCCTCACTGTGGTTTTAGAGGAAAAAGTGAAAAACGGAATTATTTTGGAGGATTTTTGCTTAAATTGATATTTGATGCTATCTTATTCTTGTTCTTTTATTCTTGATTTGTTACTCTTAATTGTTCTCCTTTATTTGTTTTTGATGGTCTTTCACTGGGGTTTTTATACTACGACTGTTGTGACTGGTTTTAATCTGACTGTGGATGTTTTAACTTGTATTTTGCATACATTAGGTAAACTGTTGAGAGTCATTTGGATATGGCAGGGTAGAGGTTTGTTAAATAAATTAATAAATAAAAGCGCAAAAGGCATTAATTCTGTCTATCTTTGATTCAATAGCTTCTTGCAACTTAAGCCAATAAAGAACGTTCTTTTAGAAAAGTCATTGTCCCTGGACTAAACCAACATTATGTTTCAAAACCAACATGTTCTTGGTTCTAAAAGCTTCAGTTTAGTCCTGGATGAAATAAAAGCAACAACAAGAAATGAACATGTGATAAAGGAGAATAAAGCAAGGCTACTATCCATGGTCCACAGCGGTGGTTTGCCCATTCTAACTAGATGTAGTTTTTTAAAGTTTTAATTACAGGATGCAGCAGAAGACTGTAATGAAATCCATGGACAAAGCAAAAGATGAATTCATATTTGAACAAGACTGTTCCTGTGACTGCATGCTTTTTTTTTTTTTTTTAAATAATGTAGGATATCATATCACTATTTCAGTCAGGACTGAAGTTGACACAAAGTTTACCATTCCAGGTCAGTGTCAGCTATATAGTTCTGCATAATGCATATCAAGTCACCTCTAGAATGGAAGGGAATAAGTGATAGCACACTGAGTGATCTTAGAATACAGCTGTTATAAGGAAGGAAATAACACAGACACTCAAGAAATCCCACTAATAATGTGATGGTCGTTAAATGTCTCATTCAATCTGAATCCATTTCACATGGGAAAATAAGACTGGATTTAGGGAGAAGCTATTTATTTATTTACTTGCTTGCTTATATGGCTGCCTATTTTATATAAGATAATCCTAGCTCCCCATAATTAAATAAAAAAAAATAATAACCTCATGACAACACCACATATCACAATACAGTATTTTTAATATTGAAATGTATAAACAAGGCCCCCATTAGCACTGCTAAATTTATTTTTAATTTATACATTGTGCTTCCTATAAGGGCAAAATGTACAATTCACACATATTATACAAAACTATAATGCTATTAACAATTAAGATTCTTGCTCATTTGACTTTTAACTCAACTGATAACAATTAAAATGTACATATCACACCTTCAGCATTCAGAGAAGTATGTTCAAAATGCAAGGAGCAGCTACTGAGAATTATTTTCTGCATGCCCTATTGTTTGAATTTGGTATACACTTTTCATGTTTAGGAGGGTATGTGTGGCTGAGGACACAGGATAAGAGGGTAGCCAATATTGATAAGCTGCATTAAGCTTCTTCCTTTTTGTATCCAAGTGCTAGACATCAGTTAACACCAAGGGGGAAAATACATCCACACTTCCTTATTGCTACTTTTCACTTCTGAAATGGTTTGGGAGAACAGGCATCACAGTTCAACAGGGTGGCTTATCATTAGATCTTGCCTTTAGGTCTTTCAACTATCAGTAGCAGGTGATAGTTCCAACATATTCCTTACTTCGCAAATGTATTGTGAGATCACAATTAAAATGTTATTTGGAGAAATAAGTAAAAGTATAATACTTAAGTTTAAGATGCATGTGAAGAAACTGCTTAGAAGCATATGGCTTTGGCTATGAAAAAAATCAACAAAATCAAAGGGGAAAGGGGATCTGCACTGAAAAGTTGAAAAAAAAATCAGTGCTCAAAATCAAAATCACCCCACTGTGACAATTATGTGGAAATTTGTCTTAGATGACAAGGTCTAAACTTAAATGGTTAGGATTTCCTCAACTACCTTAGGAAAAGAGCAGTTTGTCAGTGGAACCATTTATTTAGGCATGTGATAGGACCCTTTCACTGGATATTTTCAAGCAGAGCTCGAATAGACCTTTGTCATGGATGCTTACATTTGAATTCCTCCACTGAGCAGGGGATTGGACTTGATGGCCGAAGAAGGGTCTTCCAACTCCGTAACTCTATGATTTTCTAAAAGGTCTGCACACTTGACAAGAGCCCCAATCCAGCATTACTGATGCAGAAGCCTTTATTCATTGTCTTATGTGAAAAGACTGTCTGCAATATGACATATTTCCAGGGCCACATGAACTGCATCCTAGGGTACTGAAGAAAGTTTGTGGCAATCTAGCTGAACCTATATGCTTTGTTTCTGAGAAAGACTGGAGAATGGGGAATGGGAATGAGTGCCATGATGGAGAAAAAGAAATATTGTCCCCATCTTCGAGGGAGGGAAGGAGGGAGGGAGGGAAAAATAGATTTACAGAATTACAAGTCAGTCAACAACACTTGGAAAGATTCTAGAACAGACGATAAAAGAATCCAACTGTAAGCCCCTTGAAAATAATATAACTATTGCCAGAAGTCACATGGATTTATGAAGAACAAGTCCTGCCAAACTAACCTGGTCTCAACTTTTGAATAGTCACCTTTTGGGTAATATTTGGGAATACTGTGGACATAAAACGTAATTTCAGCAAAGTATTTGACAAAATATCCTATATATTGATTACTAGTCTAATTTTGATATGACAATTAACTTGATACATAGCTGGCTTGAAAATTGTATTTGGACAGTGTTCATCAATGGCTTCTCAGCAAACTGAAGAAAGGTATAGATTGAGGTACAATAAAGTTCACTCTTGGCTTATGGACAGGATAATGAAGTGGAGAGAATGCTATTAAATCTGCAGATGATACAAAACTGGGTGTGGTTTAGTACTTTAGAAGACAAATACAAAATTCAAAACAATTTTGAAATAAATGGGAGAAGTAACATGATATTTAACAGAGACAAATGAAAAGTTCTTTAGAAATAGAAACCAATACACAAATACAGAATGAGCGTATCTGGCTTGGCAATAATGTTCCTGAAAAAAAGCTATCACCGTTGATCCCAAAACAAATATGAGTCCACAACAGGATATGGCTACTACAAAGTCAAAAGCAATTTTAGGCAGCACCAACAGAAGGATAGTTTGCAAGCCATGGGAAGTAAGCATTCCACTGTATTCTGTTCTGGCCAGATCATAACCTAGAATACTGTACCCTAGCACCAGACTTTGGGAAAGGTTCAGATCAATCTCAACAGATTCAGAGAAAAGCCACAAGAATGATAAGAGAGTAGAAACTTAAATCCTATGAAAGAAGACTGAAGAAATTAGGAATGTCTAGATTTGGAGGCGACTGAGGGGAAATATGAAATCACTTTTCAAATACCTGAAAGAACATCACAAGAAAGAGACCAAGATTTGTTTTCTACATCTCAGAATGTAGGACACAGAATTAATAAACTTATATTACAGAACCAGTTGAACGTTAGGAAAAACTTCCTAGCAATAACAGCAGCTTGATAGTGGAATCAAGTAACCAGACTGGTGATTGGCTCACCTTCACTGGATGTGTTCAAGAATTTAGCCAGCCATCTGCCAGAGTAGGTCAGGTTCAATAGTCCATATTATCACTTCCAACATTATGACTCTGTATTTTAACACCGCCCCCCCAAGCATTTCTATTCCAGCAAAAGTAAGTATAAGGCCCTATCCATGTTAGGAGCCCCAGATCCTTGACAATGCATTTATATCAGTATGCCTGACACAGCATACAACTCCATTTTCTTAGTATTTTATTATGATCATGGTAAATAATGGACTTTCTCCAATCACGTTATGATGATGATGATGATGATGATGATGATGATGCCTACAAATCAGTCTTGACTCCTGGCGACTACCTGGACAAGTCCCTGCAGTTTTCTTGGCAATGTTTTCGGAAGTGATTTGCCATTGCCTCCTTCGTAGGGCTGAGAGAGAGTGATTGGCCCAAGGTCACCCAGGTGGCTTTGTGCCTAAAATGGGACTAAATCTCACAGTCTCCCGGTTTCTAGCCTAATGCCTTAGCCACTACACCAAACTGGCTCTCGCTGATTTATTAAGTGTGGGGTAATAATAAAAAATATTACACTGACAGCTTTAGAAACAAATCTTGATGCCTGGTAACACAGACAAGCTGTAAAATAGAAAAAAGCATTTTAACATTATCAAATCCTGGAAATCATCACATTTCTTTATGTTAAGATTAAAGCAACATTATTTTTAAAAAGTTTATCAACTAAGTTTAATTAAAAATCTTAATGTTTCTCAAACACATTCACACAGCAGAAGGTAGGATAACATATTTCTGTTTCCAAGACGGTTAATAAGCGTACCATGCTCTTGCACCAAAAAAAGGAACTTAAAACTGTGTTTACATCACGTTGTGTATTCTTCGCAAGAATGATGAATGAGCACTTTTGTACTGAAGAGCCAAGCAATACGGTTTTCACCTCCCTGATCATTTTCTATAAGGCACGTACAGTGAAAATCAGCAAATTGAGGAGCAATAGCTTGTTATTTTCATCAGACAATACTAAGTGCCTGCTTTACCTTGACCCTTTTCTACACTGCAGCCAAAATACTATCTTCCTGATAGACTTCTAACTTTTTTTTTTAAGTGCCCGTTACCTCTAACCAATCTCCCCTTAGGTCCAAAAGGCTTTCAAGAATAAGCAGGGGATTGATTAGCCAAAAGAAAAGGGAGGAGATCTGAAAAGGGGAAACACAGAATCCATTACTTTAGAGAGAATGTAAGCTAAGAAACACACAAATACTAAAAATGGACTGCACAGAAAGAACGCCGAGATGAAGCAACATTAAAAGTTAAAATTAATTAGCTGGCATATTGACAGAGAATCCATTGTGCAGTACAGTGAAGCAATCGAAAGTTCAGAGCCTTAGAAAATAATGCTGAAAAGCTCCTTGATGGTTGCAGGTAATAACAGACATGTTGTTCGTACATGCCATGACATTAGCTAGTTCTAGTAAAAAGTTGTGTAATGCAGCACATAAACTTGAGCCCTAGAATGCTCTAAAAAATAACTTTCATGGAAAAAGAAATGAGAAAAATAAACAGATATACTGATAGAACAGTTGCCAAAATGTAGCATTCCAGGATGAGTTAAACTACCATATTTATCGGCATATAACATGCACTTTTCTCCCTAAAAACTGGGGCTGAAATCCTAGCCACGTGTTATACACCAATATGCATGTTATATCCCAATGTATAAGCCCCTGTATAAGCCCTGCGGCTTCTCACCTCAAGTGGCAGGGTTGGGAGAGTGGAACCTTCATTTCAGCCAGGGCTGTAACTGGGGCTGCAACCACGCGCTTCCCACCTCCTCCGATTGATGGCACTTAAACCATGCCTCCTCTGTTTGCAGTCTTTAGCAATATCACCCGCACGGTCCAGCATTCAGTGTGTCAGAGCAAAGCGCCGGACCACGCGGGTGATGTCACTAAAGTACCGTGAGCTTCCCTCCTCTCTGCAGCGTTCCGGTGCGTAAAGACTGCAAACAGAGGAGGCATACCCTAATAATAAATTACTGTACCCCCCAATCCACTTTATTTTGCTTCCAAGTCATTTATTTTAAATTTAAGTTTTTTTACTCAAACTTCCTTCTTAAAATTAAGGTGCATGTTATACGCCTATGCATGTTATACGCTGATAAATGCGGTATTCATCTGAACACAGTTAAAACAAAAATTAAAAAACTACTCCCAAGCATACAAAATCATTTCACTAAGATTATAACACTTTGGTTGATTCCTACATTTAGGACACCTGTTTTAAACTGTGTGACATTGTCTCTAGGAAATCTGGTCTTGATTACAAAGAAAAATGGAAATATTAAGTCAGTATATGGACTGATTACTTTCAAAAGGAAATCACAGATCCAATGCTTATGCAAACTATTTTGAGAAGGTAGATTAAAATGCAACTTAGGCAATATTGTTTATACAGACAAGCAAATACTTGGCTCCATGATTTCTCCACAAACTTGACAGACTGGAAATAAAACAATTTATTAACCTCCCCTTCATTGCAGAGATCAAGCAATCAGCTATAGACTGGTGTGTGTGTGTGTGTGTGCGCGCATGTGTGGAGAGAGAGAGAGAGAGTCATGTTTATAAAATATTTATTTGGAGCAGAGCCCTGTGCACGTGATTGTCGTATGCAAGAAAGTCCTTAATTGGCCTTACTCCAAAGCAACATGAAACTGTAGTTCTTGCAATAACACCAAACAGGACACCATTACTACAATTTCAGTCTTCTTGGCATTCTTATAAAAAGAAAACTATGATCTGCTGCAACTGAGTGTATGTGTACCTGTATCTATGTGGTTGAAACTTATTTCAAATATGAAAATGGCTAGTATCCTTTGCAACATCTGAAATTGTTCAAAATATTTTGAGCCCCAAATTCCATCTTAGCATTAGACTGAATGGGCTCTATTTAGTCTGCCCCAAACTAGAACCTTTAAACTGTTCCAGAGTACAATTCCCTTCAACTTGAACCACCATCACCATTGCTGAATGGGACTAATACAATCTGCAGATCAACTATTTCCATTCCAATAGGAAATGCATAAATTTATTTGTATCTTCCAAGAAAATCAGATTATTTGACAAAGTTAGATTATTTGACAAAGCAAGCATGAAGTTATGACTATTACTTCATTATATTCTTTTCTCTGATAACTGATGGAGACATAGTAGAAGAGTCTTCCCTCATTTTATCCTTACAACAATAGCATTATGATGTAGGCTCAGACATAGTGATCAATCCAAAATCACCTAGTGAACTTCATAATCATGTGGAGACTTGAATCTAATTAAAGAATCTTGAATTCTTTAATGCTGGTCCATCATCTTCAGTCATCCCAACAATGGGATGAAACTTCAAGGATGTAGATACGGATTAGACATTAGGTAGAACTTCTCAACAGTAAGAGCTGTCAATCAGTGGAATAAGTTACTGCATGGAATGGTTTCTTCCCCTTCACTAGAGGATTTCCAACAGATTCTGGACAGTCATCTATTGGGGACTGTGTGATGAATCCTGCAGTGTACAGGAGGCTGAACTTGATGATCTTTTAGGCCCAACCCTCTCCTCTGCAGTGCAATATTCAAGAACATCCATCTCACGTATCATATTCCTATATGCCTAAATTTATAAATATAGTATGGAAGGCCATGGCAATTCACGTATTTGACCAGAATCATGCTGGCATGAAACAAAGCTTTCACATATTTTGTTCAAAAGTAACTTTCAAGCAGAAACTACCCCAACAGGTAGAAGACACATAAGTAGTTTCTTGCCTGGGGTAATAAAAAGGGAAACTTGTCAGAAAAACGAAGGGGACAGACCCATGGACAAACTCTTCTTCTTGCAGCCTTTTCTAACAAGATTTCTGAAGGTTCCTACATTGTGGAAAACAACACTAGAATCAGGTGGAAAGAAACCGGCCACCAAAACAAAGACCATTTCAAGGCTGCTTTATCATGTGTTTTTAAGCAGAAAGGCTTCTCTGAATTCATGATGACACAGTCACAGTTCAGGGTCTGGGATGAAACGCTTTGCTTCTTGTGCTTCACAAACCATAGATTAGGGTGCTAGCAATTTAAAAGCTTCATTTTAGCTTGCTAGCTTGATTTATATTGGTTTGCCAAATACATCTCTTGTTTAACTTAGGGGAGAAAAGCATGAAGCTAAGGACAAAGAAGAGAAAGCAAAAAAGAAACTAAATATCAAGACAAAGTGTTATTTTCAACCATAAACAATCCTATAACTTTCTAAGAAGAATCTCCTTGTTCCTTATATCACAGAAGTAGAAAATGTACATAATGATGTCAGAAGCCATATACTGTCACCAATAACATCTACTACACGGTCACCATTTTGGCATGTAATCAGCAAATACAGCAAAACTACTGCATCAGATTCCTCCCAGTCATGTGAAAGTACCCTAAGATTTTCGCTCCATTACACCTTGGACAAATGAATAAAGATGTGCGCTGCTACCTTGTTTAGCCACACTGAATCCCTGGGAAGTGCCATTATCATGCCGACAGTAAGTGATCAGTGAACTCAGAGGCCACTGAGCTCTGCAAAAGTTAGCTAGGTAATTTCCTATTGAAAATTTTTCCCACTACCATTTCCTACAAGGGATCTTTGCTGCTTGGTTTGGTTAAGACAAATTTTAATCATGGTGGCATTTCCTAGTTCACAATACCAAATTCCCTACAGATTTATACCAACTGCCCAGATTCGCAATTCTGGAGCTGATCCCACATTGTCCAGAGGTTGCAGCATGGGTTGTAGGAAACTTACTTTGGTTCCTAACAGATGTAACACAGACATTCTTCGGAATTGCAGAGCATCCTTAAAATACACTGTGATAATATAAAGAGTAGCAACGGAAGCAAGAAGTTCCTTCTTTAGCTAGAAAAATATTTGTTCTCTTCAAAAGAAAGGATCAAACCGTAAAAGGTTTTTCTCATACCAGGGTATTAGAAAAATAAGGGTGGGATATCACAGAAGCCAATTATTTAAGAACAAATTCCCAGCCTGAGGTATATAAATACCTATCATGTTCAATGGTGCCCCCTGCCTGTGAAGTTTTGATTTAGCTCTTCTCTCTCCAGCTTAGACACCTATTGTTGTAACGTTTACAAAATTATAGGTTGTGATAACTTCTGCAGGGGTCCACAAAAAGTAATGGTAGTGCAATCAGGGACAAACCTTCTGAGCTTCCAGATCCTGCCTGGAAAGCAAGTCAGGAAGGAGTGAGGCTGAATTTCAGCCATGCCACTGACTGCAGCATCCTCTCAAACCAAAAAAATCAATGCAAGTCATTGATTTCTATTGTAATGGGCAAGCATCTAATCTGGGGATGGGCACATGCACCTTGCCCATCCCAAGCATGGAAGATCCATGTTTACCATAATATAACAAACCTTGACATACTACAACAGCTTCTCCAAGAGTCTCCAAGATTGTGCCATTTAAATTTGGTAGCAAAATAGCCATTTTCTGTGGTTTGAGGTTTTGTTTTTTGTGTTTGGTCTTTTCTGGAGTAGGGACAAAAATAAACAAAAATGAATACAAGAACATGCATCACAAGCCTCAGCTATATTGAAGGAAGGAAGGAAGGAAGGAAGGAAGGAAGGAAGGAAGGAAGGAAGGAAGGAAGGAAGGAAGGAAGGAAGGAAGGAAGGAGCGAGCTTTAGTCCATGTTGATGACTATCACATCAAAGACACACTTTCTATAACCCTTAGGGAACAAAAATTGCCTGTGCTTAACCAAAGTTATTTATTTATTGGATTTATATCCCACAGACAGTTTACATGAGGAACTCCCTTTATTTCATTCCTAGCTGATCTTGCTTTTAACAACCATATTAACCACTTCTTTCATACATGGTTGATATACACATGCTAGAAATCAGGTTCTCCCAGCTACAATATTCTCAGTAGTGTTCATCAATTCAGAATATATTGGAAGCAAAATGTCAACTATCATATAATTTCTCAACATGCTTGCAAAATAAACACTATGGATGTATTGGCCCTGCAGAGTGCCTCACTGCCACTCTCTTCTCCCTTTGAAGATCTACTAGTAGGAATTTGTACTCCTCCTGTTGCACACAATTCTTCCCAGCTTTCCTTGAAAACATTTATCATCGTACACCATCATACTTGCTCTGACACCTACCATGTATTTCAACAACTCCATAATAATTCGCTTTTAAGCCAAATTCAAATGAGGATTTGTAGTTGGCTTGTAACTCCCTCTAAAATCTAAATCTGATTATCAATAACCAAATTTTGTTCCAGGGCAGACATGTCATTACATTAAAATGAATGATCATTAGGAAAATAAGAAATTGGGAACTGATATAATATATAATGTCCTTTATGTGTGAATCTCTGATTAAGAAACTGCTAATTTTATACTAGAACAAGCTACTTAAAACTTAAGAATTTGTGCAATGTAATACAGTAGAAGCAGACAGGGATATCACTTTGTTGTTGTGCACTGGGTAGCTTTCCTTACAGAAGTTGTCTAATTAAGCAACAGTTCACAGACTACTATCACCGGCTTGCCATGTCCTGCAAATAAGCTACATATAATATGACCAACTAAGGCAGAAGAAAAGAACTTTGAGCCAGGGTTAGAATCTTCTGAAGACCTAGGCTGAAGTTATAACGATATAAGTAATTTCTTGTGCTTAGGTTTTTAGATCTCTAAATTGAAGAGTTGGATTTTTTTCCCAGGAACAGTGCTATTATAAGGTCCTACATGTACAACTTTGCAGTAACTCTGCTGTAATTACAAATAAGGATTTGTTTGGGAAGAGTTGATTATTATAAAGCAGATTATGAGATATTTTTCCAGCTTGGCCTATTGTGAACCAACTATACACCTATCATATAGCAAAAGCTATGATGAACCCACCAGCAAATTGAAAATATTACGTTCCAACAACTTGCTGCTACCCAGAGATGTTGGACTACAACTCCCAGGATTCTCAGTCAGCATATTCAATATCCACAGAGGTTAGGAATTCTGCAAGATGTCTGCCGAGTAATGTGGAGGACAGCAAACTGGAAAAGACTGAGAAAATACCCAGCATTGTTTTAGTGTTAAATTAACAGTCATAGCAATAAAAAGAAAAGTAAAGGAATATCTTCCTCAGAGTCGATGACTTGCACTCTTGCACACAGACATTTTCACCTGCTAGTAACACTAGAGGAGGGCTAGTGGCAGATGGAAACTCAAGAGCGTGTGCAGGCTAGAATATGAAATAGCCTTAAATACATAATTGCATGAAAGAGGCCTGGAATGGTAGTCTTTACTTTTTCAAAGAGGCCTTGAATAATAGTTTTTTAGTTTTTCAAGGCTCAGGTAATCTCTGACCCAACCTGTACTGTGGGAGCCAGTTTTAAATGTTCCTTAGTCTGGTCCTCCATTTAGCTCCCTTCTTCATGCCCCTTGCCCTGAATCAGCATCCCTTCTCTTCTCTTCATTCTCTAGAGGTCTAGGAAAAACCATTGCAGTTCAGGCCATGATCACTCTTGAATTACAAGTTGGGCCAGTTTCTTAAAGCAATGTCAGCAATTTGCATTGGGGAGCATCATGGGACATCCCTCAGCTGCCACAAACATAACATAGGGGACTAAACATTAAAATTACTGACAAAATCTCTCTTACAGTAAGTGTTGCAAGCTGTGAGATGGGCGACCATATAAATATGATGAAATAAATAAATAAAAATATTATTCATTTTCTCATGCCATGCTATATTTTGCTTTGCTATAATGGGACCAACTTGATTTGGGCTGCTTATTTGTGTAAGATAGGCATTCTGTGTCTAATTAATCCTAGTTTTCTATCCTCCCTCCTCTCTTAATATTACCTCCAGGAACAAACATTAAGCCCTAGGAACAGCAAAAAGGTTCCATTCAAAGGTAGCCATGTTTGGATTCCATAGATCAACCAAGAGGCATTTCGTGTTTGCATGCAGTCCTGTACAAACAAAACAGAATCTGTAGCAATAGTTGGTGCTAAGGAATTTACCAAGAAATAAGGGATTTTCCATGTGTAATTTGGCTCTTTAATTTGCAAGGAATCTTTCAAATGACAAAATATGCCTTTTTCCAATGATTTCCTATACAAGTCAGAAGCCCAGTCTGGACTAGCAATGACCACATGCAAATGATTAAAAACATAAGGGCTGCTATAGTGTAGCCCAAGGTCCACAAAAATATTTATGTGGTAAGGAACTTTGATTTCATGAGAGTTACTAAAATATTGGCTGACACAATGACTTACAGCTCTTGTTTAAGCTAACACAAAATCAGCCCCAAAACAGCAGCATGTCACAGATCATTTTGGAATGCCATTTTACATAGATATTTCTATGTAAAAGAAGGATTAATTCCACAGCTATAAACGCTGCTGGAGAATCTGTGCATTTCCAAGAAATGGAGAGGGTTCTACCATTAAGTCTGAACCAAAGTGAAGAGAACTGTAATACCCTACATAGCAAACTGGAATCAGAACAAAGGCAGAGTTGTTGCTGCTATATCTGAAAAACAGAAGTATTGTCACCTTGTTTTGTTATAAGTTCCCCAAATCACATTTACTTTAGTGACAACTGTTTACAGGACAAGGAAAACCTGCAACGTTAGGGGGTAGAAAAAGAGACAAGGTTGATTTGGGGCCATTCTCCTGCTGCTCTTATAGTGTAGTACCTCAACATAAATATATTAACTATTTACATTACAATTTTTTATACAATCTGTAAAAAAAAAAAAAAAAAGCACCATTATTTCAAATATACTGCAGTAGGACCATAGGGCACAGGACCCAGCTTTTCTAAAAGCATTCTATAATGTACCATCTATACATACCCTAAAGCAAATTAGCATTTTTGAACAAATGCTAGGAGAAAAATGGCTTTATAGGCAAATAGATGAAAAATCTCAATACCAAAGTTTTGTTGGTTGCAATTTTCCCCTGAATCACTGTGCAACTAAGCTAGAGTTCAGAAGCATCCTTTAAAATAAATACAGAAACTGTGCATTAAGGTGTGAAGAAAACTAAGTGTTCATCCGTAATGTGTGGCATTAACAGTTTGCCTTTATTTAAGTTTTTAAAGGGATCTGGCTGATGCTTTATCCTAGCAATGAAGGATGTGTGTGCAAACATAGCAGATAAAACTGAGGTAGCTTACAATTACGCTCCGCTTGGGCGTGTGAGGTCAGTACTCTTTCAAAATGAGAAACGTCTATGCTCATCTTTGTCAAATTAGCACGAAAATGCAAACCATTTTACAAAAATAAAAGATGAACAGCACCACAGTGGAGAAAGAAAGAGAGGGTCCCTCGCAACCAAGTCAAGCTCATTTTCAACATACAAGATCAAACATTTCAGCCTGTACAGAAAGTTCGCCTATGACACAGCCAGAGGTCTGCCTTTGGACTTTATCTTAACTTTCCAGGCTGCCTAGTCATTGCCTTTACAGCGGGCATCAGGGGCTGGTAAAACCTATTCCCTGGCAATCAGACCCAGCCTCCCCCTTATGCACCTCCTGCCTCTTTTGAGGGGAGGAGGAGGAAGGCAGGGAGGCAGAAATAAGAATGCAACCCTCATGAGAAGCGCCCAGCAGCCATGCACGTCAGCAAGCGGGCAAGGCCGGAGCTGCCACACAACAGCCACCACCCAGCAGGAGAAGTGACCGAGTATGTTGGGGTGGGGGGAGGAGGAGGAGGGAGGAGAGAGAGAGAGAAAAAAAAAATACTCTTCACCTTCTGTATTTTCTTTGTACTCCCACTGCCTCCCTCCCCCCTGCTTAATCCCCAGGGCAACAATCAGTTATGCAAATTAGCCCTCCCCCACCTCCTTCCACATTCTAGCCTGGTTGCCCTGCATCTGCTCTAGGTCGATCCCCCCAAGCGGAGGCTACCTCCCCATTGTTCAGCTTCAGGGAACACAAACAGTCCCTCCTCCTCCTCCTCCTCCTCCTCTCCCCTCCTATGCACTTTCTTCCTGCCAATGGAGCATTTCCCTTCCACCCTCACTAACCTCCCTTCATACATTTTAAAACCAAGGCTTTCTTAAAAGCACAGCATCCCTAGATCCTTACCATAAATCATGGTAAAAAATTACAACTCTCTACATTCTGACACGGTAAAAGGGTGCCCTCAAATCATGTTCAGAATGTATCTCTTCTCTCTCTCTTTGTAGAGCGCACTGTATGAAAAGATGGGGCAGCTACTTGTACAGAGCTCTGGCCTAGGATTAAAAGATGCATCCCTTCTCACACATCCTGAAAAGGGTTTTCTGTTCAGGACTGAATTTCAGAATCCATTAAAAAAAGTTAAATCATGTTCCAAGCTGTCAGTGTTCATGTACACACCTTCCTTTGCACAAGCCACTTCAGCATTACCTTCAAGAGAGTTGCCAAACCAGCTTGTTAATTATCTCCTTCAGTCCCAGGGAACACATCCAAAAACACATGAATTTCTGCAAGCTATGAAGTTCATAACATATCCAAACCTGCTTTCCAAATAACACACATATGTCTGTATGTAGAAGCATGTGCGTATCTATTTATATTATTGGTAAACTAGCAATCCTGATCTGGTTTGTGAGCATCTAATAATAAGCAATACATACCACACACAAATCACAGGATTAAATTGGGAATATTATTATAGCAAATAATGAGGGAGGGTAAGACAGAAGAGAAAATTCAGATTTAAATACTCATTCTTTAAAATGAGCAAGGAATATTATAAAACACCACAAGATTTATAACTCACAAATGCATACATGCCTAGCCTCCAAAAATATAATTATGGCAAAAGTTACATTGTTTTCTTTAAGTAACAGAACTCAATTGTTTAAAAACTTAACTCCTCAAGTAATCATTAAAGTGTTTTTTTTTTTTAAAAAAAGAAATCTACCTCAAGACCAGGATTCTAGAAATCATTTTTTTCCAAATCACATTAACTATCTGAAAGTTGACCATGCAAATGGAAGCACCGTATTACTTCAAGTAAATGCTAAGCAGCTTGACTAACCCCATGGTTCACTGGGGCACTCCACCTTTGAGCAAACAGATACAGATGTAGGTTCTGTAACCTGTGCCTGGACTGAATCATCAATATGCCAAAAAGAAAGTCTACCGATATAAAAACACTGAAGACTTATAGTGTCAATAACCTCAATTTGTACCCTCAGAACTTCTATCACCAGTGCTATAACCAGCTAGGGCTGCTCTCCAGAAGAGAGAGATGAAACCTCTAAAGACAAAACAGAAACACAAGTTAACTTTTACAAACCATCAGTCTTTTCATGACAGTTTCCATAAATTAGGAACAGTACAAGTGATAGCCAAGTCCAGAAGATCAGAACAAAACTTTTCTCAATCCATCAGTTACTTTCCCCACTCTATTGTAAAAATCAAAACTTACCCCAAACCTTCATTTTTTTCTCAAATGGGAACAAAACCTGGACATTAAATTAAAAGATTTTTGTGGAATCCAAATAGCAAGCAAGATGCAGATAGAAAGATTTATTTTATATTTGCACAAGCCCATAACAAACAAGCATAGGGCACCATTTTTCACTGTGAAATTTTGCACTGTTTGGGAAGCATCAGACAAAATGCAAGACCTGCTCTTTGTAGGACTGCAATCTACTGTAATGGGTTTAAAGCTAAATAATTGGGTGGACAACAGCAGTATTTATGCACAATGCAGAGAGCTTATAGTTACTGTTGAAATCCTCTTATGTGTAATATAAGGCTTGGTATTAAGAAGAGTGCTCCCTCACAGACAAGCCTCACTTGCAGGGGGCTAAAACCTCAGGTGCAAAGTTCAGAAATCTCCAAGTATTGCCAAAATAGATCCCCGATAGCTTCTAAGCCAGCCCTGCACAACTTCTGACCCACCAAATCAAGAGCAAACCATTTTTATTTTTATATCATTCTTCCTCCTAGAGCAGTTTTTTTCAAATTCGGCAACTTTAAGATGTTGGAAAATTCTGGGAGTTGCAGTCCACACATCTTAAAATTGCCAAGTTTAAAAAACACTGTCCTAGAGCAATTACAAGAGTGGAAGAAGTTAATAAAACCAATAATGCCTAAAAACCATAAAGGCAAAAATTAACAGAGAAGTTCATTAAAAAAAAAATCAGAAAAAAAAGCAACCATGTGCCTGGGTGAAGTGGTATATATTCAATTATTTTCTGAAAGGTTATGATGGTTTTCAAGTAATTCTTGCAAGCACTGGAATGCATCAAACCTGGGACATAAGTCTGGTGCTGCCACATTTAATCAAATTAGAATAAATATTGCAGCTTATAAAACACCACCATATTTTATTTTCCCCAAGCAAACCAGCTCTCGCTGGCTTGGGTTAACAATGTTACCAAACTTCTTTGTGCACCAGGTAACAAAAACTAAGGTGGTCTATAATCATAATTACATTGTGAAGCTGAAAGGCCTTCCCCAAGCCTAGCCATATCATTTTCCATTCTTTGTCATGCTCCCTCAGATCTAAGGAAAGGAAAAGAATAATTACGCCAGCAGTAATAATAAGCATGTACATGACACATAATCATTGTAAGTTTTTTCCCCCTCAGATAGGATTATCTATTCCTTGCAACAGAGAATATGCCCCCAACCAAGTATTTTAGGCTCAGATTAAGCAACCAGACATCTCAAACTCAGTACAAATATATATCCACTTTTGTCTATTTCTTATTGCTCTAGCTTTATTAGATAGTACTAGATTCAAAGACATCACTGGGACATCCTGTATTGAATCTATCCCACACAGAGTTCTTCTGATTACGTTTTTGCTTTTACTCTCATGTAGGGAGAAATGTATCCTTCAGCAGAATGACTGACTCCTGGCTCACAATTCTCGTACCTATGAAGAACACCAACAAGGTTAGCTGGCTTGAGGAGGTTGTGGGCAGACAATGGCTTCCTCTTCTGTTAGCAGCTCTACTGGTGGGCCTTGGCAGAGTTTCTTGGCAGTGGTCAGCAATGCTCTAAGGCAGTGTTTCTCAACCTTGGCATGCTGGCTGGGGAATTCTGGGTGTTGAAGTCCACATATCTTAAAAATTGCCAAGGTTGAGAAACTCTGCTCTAAAGAATTCTTAACAGCTGCCATTTTAATTTTCCATAATTCCCTGGAGTACTAGTATGTCAGGGCATTCTAGGAAATTAGAATGCAGGTACACCTAACCATCTTGTGATGCTTGGATTCCTGAATAAAATGGGGGTTGGGGATGGAGGAGGGTGGGGTTAAATGTGGGAGCAATGACAAGGGAATAGAGTCCCAATAACTGCCTAAAGAGGCTGAACGCAGACACTATCACTGATTGTGTTTAATTTCTTAAACAGTGAAAATTCAATCCTTTGATTCAGCCATTCTTGGTTATTAGACGTTCTTCCTGTAAATCCTTCTCTTAAAGCCCAGCTACATGAATCCTGGCTATGATGATGAGAAACAGGCACTTTGCACATGTTCAGCACATACACAAACTCCTTTGTAAATTAGTCTGGTGATCCTTTTGAAGATCTAACAACAATCAAGATATATGTGACTCTGGAATTCTACTTCCAGAGTGACTGTCATCAGAAGTACCTCCAGACCGAGCCATTCGACATGTAAAAATGAAGAACTCCACATAGCAGTCACTGACTCACTGATAACATCCTGTAGACAATCGTCCAGAAAAAAAAAATGCCATTGCCATTTGTAATTAGAACCATGTAACTCAAGGCTTCACGGAATATGCATCAATCCAGGATTTTCACACAACTCAGATGTCCCTGTTTCTCAATTAATTTCAACTAAAATTGAGGACTGACAGGAGAGGCAGCTGAATGGGCTACCAACTGTTGTTTTTGTATATTTTATATTGTTTATTTTAAACTGTGAGCTGCCCAGAGTCACTGTGGAGTCTAAAACGAAGGAAATAAATAAATAAACAAAAATGTCATAAGCAGCCCAAGAGACAAGAGGCTTAGTTTCTGTAGTTTGTGATCCTTACTGTGATGGAATGGACTTATGAAGGCCATGCTCAGGGAGATAAGCGTGTTCTTAGCCCCCAACAGGAGCGTGGAAAGTTCAAGAAGGTGAGGCTGGCACCTCCCTAAGGAATTCACGGTGTTGTGGCTGGCTGGCTTGGGAACTTGGGTTCAGTCTGGTGAGATTCTGTCTTGAGGTGGAACTAATAAACACAACAGAACTGTATTTGCATTGTCTCGTGGAGTTCTTTGGGCTGAACCTGACACAAACTTTTAATCAAATCAGTAATTCTTAGCACATATCTTGGGAGAAATCTGAACCATAAAGCATTAAGTGTAAGTGGTAGGTCATGTTTAGAAAATGTAACCAATATAAAGGATACAGGTTGGCTGGTAGAAATGTTATGTGCAGCTCAGATCTAATGATGGAAGGAGAAAAGCAGAAAATCTCACTTTAACAACTGTAACAAAGTGAAACCTTGAATATTTGAAGACGGAAGCTCCAGGTCAAAATAAAATCATGCCTGTATGTCACTGTCATTTACACTGCACTGAAAACAAATGTGATTCCTTCTTATCAGAAATAGTGTTCTAAACCACTAACAAGACAGCATGATTTTGGCTTCACTAAAGAAATTCCATCACATTTGCCCAGACTCTTGGAAAGATTACATGTACACTTTGTGTTGAATACTGCGAGCTTCCCTTTTTAACAGTCAAAACCTTTATTCTGCCCCAAGTCTAAAGCCACCTTAATGAAATGGCTAAATGCAAACTCTTGCCCAACTCCATAGCATACACTCCATAAACTTCAAGGAGCAGATGGCAAAACCCAAACCTGTGTGCTGGCAGATTATTCATGTATATTTGGATAAGAAATAGATCACGCAGCTCATTGGCAAGAGTCAAAAGAATACTAGGTATGGGTTGATTGCAAGCATGAGGAGAAACATCCTAGCCTTCATAACAACAACATGTCAAAATGTAGCAAATGTTATTTGCCTTCTGCTGGGTAGTACGAAGGACCCAAAGCAACTCCACGCTTTATTAGTGAAATTTAGATTCTGCTGCCTTTTTTTCAGGAGCCCAAAGTAGCTGACATAGGAATCTTCCTTCATGTTATCCACACCACAACCCTGTAAGATGGGGAGATGGAAAAGAACAACTGGTTCAAAGTCACCCAATGAGTTTCCATGGCCAAGGCTGAACCTGAACCTGGGCCCCTCTGGCCTTAGTCCAACATCTTAACTACTACACCAATACCAAACTAGCCCCTAAGCTCCCTGAAGCTCAAAGCTGGACCCATTTATCCTTGGGCCCACCACTCTGAACACTGCACTCCAAAGGGATTCCCATCTCAACAGCAGGAAGGAGTGGGGCATGAGAGAATGGAGTGTTAGAAAGCTTGGGCATCTCTCATTGAGTCCTATGCTCCAAGAATAACTGCTCTTCTCCTTCCCACTCAAGTATTCAGAGCCCTAGAGGAAAGCAAATCATCTTTGCAGGGTTGATCTTCCTTCCCTAATCAACAGCAAGTTGTTCTTGCAAATGCTCCCAACAAAGCTGAGCAAGCTCTCGCTGTAAAATGTCACAGTATTATCAGGACAGTGGCTACTTCTCCTCCTTGCTCCTCCCATCCTGCTGCCTCAAGAGCTTAACCAGGGAGCAAGTCAGCCATAAAGGATTTCCCTCCCCCCACAGTAGCAATAAACCAACAGCTCTTCAGTTTAAAAAGACAGCATCTTTCCAATCTGCCCATGTGTTGTTTGTGTGCAGATCTTGCTGAAAATAAAGGGGGGGGGGGACACAGGAAACCTCTTCTCTTGCACCCACATCCTCCCTTTTGGAGCTTACGGTCTGCCATCCTGGGAACTCCCAAAAACTAGCCAAGATGGTTTGTAAGACAAAATCTCTCCTCCAGTCATGTTGTGGTTGTTATGATTAGCTACTGGCATAATCAGAGCTGCAACCCAACTTGAAAGGCCTGTCCATCTCCCTGAAATATACTGGTGGCTGATTGCAACATACACTCATGTGTTTGTTGTCTGTTTACTCAGAACCTGAGGAACAGGTTTTGCAGCTCGTCATGGCAGATGTTATCTGAATCTCACTCCAGTCATAGCTGCTAGGAAGGACTTGCTGACTCATGGAAAAGGCGTGTGGTTGATTTCAAATTCACCTAGGTCTTCTCAGAAGCTGCACCCTCAGAGGGGAGGGAAGAAGAGATGACTTCCAAATCCCTGAGGATGAAGCCAACCTTCCAGTTTTTAAAAAAAATATCAGGATTTAACCTGCTTTCCTTTCAAACAGTCAACAAATGCAACAAGATAACCCATACACCGTGCCTGTGTGTGTGTTTACATGAGAAGACCTGGGAGCCATTTGCTGTAAATGGCAACAGCACAACTACTGGGCTTGCCATCTGTCTCTTAAAAACAAACATAATGAGTTTGCTTCTAAATGCTGCAGCCCATTCCCACTGCCCTTCCATATGTGATGACTGAAACTACAAAACGGACAGACAACAAGCTGTACAGAGGGACACTGATCCATCACCAGTACTTTACTTCCAGGGAAATGCAGAATTTTTTTAAAAGGGATATTTTAGCTTTCCATGTTGTTACAGAGGCACAACTGCACAATTTACCCAATTAATTTGCTTAGATTAAGAATACATTTAAACACCTTTGATCAATCGAGACAGCGTTCTCGGTTAATTGGACAGAAGATTATTTTTAAAATGTTTTTGTACAAATATTTACAAACATCACCAGTGACAGGTTGTAATGTTTGTAGGTAGCTGAATTAAAGCCTTTGTATTAAACACAACAGAAAAAGCATATCTTGGTTCTCATGCAGTAAAGAATGGCTTCTGCTGTGATGCTGTTTTGTTTGATTTTGGCTTAGCGTGTTGTGCAAATCCAGTCAACTCAATAAACTATAGCTTAGCGCAATGGATAAACTAGGCCATAGCCTCTTTTAAGGTAGCAGTTGCCAGGTACATGAGCCCTGACTGTGATTCCCAGAACTCCAGATCTGCAACTCAGAGACTGGGTTATAGACACTGGTGGCAATGGAAGGTTGTACAACAATTCACCTTAAAAAACACTTCCACTTGTGCCAGTGGAAATATGCCCTATCCTCCATTCCCAGCTTTTGGAAAATGGAAGCTTTCTTTCCCTAAGTATAGTTGCATACAGAGAAGAGGGGAAGAGAAAGAAAAATGAGTGCTAGGGAAAAAAGAATGAAAAGTCTGTTGCTGTCCTTAAAGACAAATTAATCCAAGTCTTCCTTCCTGATTGTACTGGTACTAAGTGGTTTTTCTCTGCTTAGTTTTCATTTATTTTTCAAAGTTTTCTCTGTCTCTTCCATGTTACCATTTTTTTTTATCCAACCTTTCTTTTCTTCCATTCCCACCTCCAACATATCCTTCCCTCCCATGCCTCTGCTTCAACTCTCATTTCTAAATAATTGTCTTACCTGTTTCCCTCCCCCCGCCAGCTTTGCTGGGACTACTGCCCCAGAAATCTTAACTCTTTTCAAATAGAGCTACGCACTGCTTTATTTAAAGATTAATTCAATTCATACAAACAACAGCAACTGATGAAAATAGTAATTCAAATGGAATTTATTAATTCTTGGAACAGGATCTGGGCAAGATTTGGAGGTGCCTCTCTGATCCATCTTTGACTAGCTTTGCAACTGCTCTTATGTCAAGTTTTTGGAACATTTTGATGCAAACATTGTCATTTTTAGAAAGAGAAGAATTAATGAAGAAGCCAACCAGCTTTTGTGTGTGATTTCCCCCCCCCCCACCCCAAGATCTCTCCATAGTTGCTAAAAATTAATTGTAATTGAAGAACAGCTACTGACTAAAAACTTATCTGGAATTGCAGCACAAATCCACAGAAAAATTATTTTATTTGGATAGAAAATTATTAGACTGAATTAGCCATCTGTGACATTTAAATACACTTTATTAATTGTTTCCATAGATCCATCCAATTTCGAATATGCACGGTGTATAACATTTTTGACTGTAAGCCTGCCCCCAGTATCTTTTTTATGCCTAGCAATCCATTGTGATATATTACATATACATCTACAATATTAATTCTTCCCCCCAAAATACATATTTTATGTAAATGCATGCAGATTTACATAAAGAGCCGCATGATTATTCAAATTTCTTTCAGATGAAAAGTCCAAGGAAACTTCTGTAACCATGTCTCATAACCAAGTAATATGGACCAACAGTTTGATCCTTGCAAGACAACTTTTCATGTTTCTTTGAGATATCTACCCTTTGACAAATTCAAGAAGACTGTGGCATATCACTTATCTGTCTCCTCTATATTTCTGCAGTCAAGTCTGAAGCAAGTCCTAAGAATCTGAGTTGCTGTTGCAGCAGACACCAGGAAGGCGTATGCATATGAGAGGCTCCAATCCGATATCCAGTCATTTACCTGGCAGTAAGCCCCGATGAACTCATGCATATGACCACATTTTTTTTGGCAATGGCTATTTTAAATGATTAAAAATGTTTTGAAAAATACATAATGGCTTATACTCACCTTATACTTTCACCTCCTTTAAGCAGGATTTCCTAGGGGGTTGACCACACAGAAAACCTGTTTGAGCCTGAGTTATTGTGGAACAGATACTCCCTGAGAAACAATACCTCTTTAAAACCAGTTATAATTCTCTTGACAACTACCATCTGCATGCTGCCCACATTTTGTCTAGGCAGAAGGTGTCCCTTCCATCCTTGTCACTTTTACCCCCAAATTTGCTATTTTATGAACTGAAAAGAACAGTGGGATTTTCAAAATAAAGCCATTGCTTTGAAAAAGAGAAACTCTTTCACATGGACATACAGATCAGAATTACTCAAAGATACAAAATATAGCAACCCCCAAAACAGCTTTTTCAAGCAATCTCCTAATTGCTCTCTCTGGCTTCCGAGGACCAAACTAAATGGTGGGAATAGTTGTGTTTGTTGTGGCTGTTCTGTTTAAGGATATGAAAGAAGACTGGGGGTTGGAAGTGAGAGGAAATAAATCTGTTACATTTAATGAACCAAGGCAAGGTAAGTAGAAAGGTCCAGATCTCCTTAGCCCCTAGCCCAGCTGGCTGAACTTGAATGACCTCAAAATGCTATGCAGAGTTGGACCTGGTCAGTACTTGGATGGGACACCTGCACAGAATCCCAGGATTGTAGAATAAATTAGAACTAAGGCAGTGGTAAACCACTTACGTATTATTTCCAAGGAAACTCCATGTCCATGAGGTCACCCAGAATCAAACATGACTCAAGTCTATTTGACGCGAATTATCTTTACTTGTAAAAGTTACACCCAATTTTGTTTTAGTTGATCACTTTCTTTCTCACAACTTACATAAACAAATGAAGTTATTACCATCATATCCAGTCTGACACAGAAATATTAAAGCACATATATACTACTTCATTCTCAAATACACCACAATAGCAGTAGGCAATGTGGCATCCTCCAGATACTCTGGTTCTGCTACTTTCACAACCCCATGCTGGCTCAGGCAGATGAAATTTGGAACCCAAAACACCAGGGGCGGGAGGGGGCATCAGACTGCCAAAGGTGCATACTGGCACTCTACTAACTCTCCCTCATTCCTTCACCAATAGTACTTCACCCTAAGAAGATAAGCAACTACTTGCCGCACTGCTTTTAACACAGAAGAAATGTCAAATAAGTTACCCCAAGGTACTTTTAATATCTGCATTTCACTTTGTAGAAATGCTAAGGTTCTGTCTGACAGAAAATGACTTTGATATGGAGTCTTCATAAAGGAGATTCAAGTACAGACCAACAGAGTTGGCTTATTCATCCATAACAATGTATTACGATTTACCTTTTGTGCTCCTAATGATCTTAGATACTGTGTTCTAAAGTCTTTAAAGCAAAGCTTTGTTCAATTGCACAGTTCCCTCATCTAGTGTTCTTAGTAGTTCCTTATTAGCAAGCATCCCAGAATGCAAAACCATGTTTTGCATATTTTCTGCCTACCTGAAGACTGCAGAACCTGGCCAACCTCGTCTGGGCCCTTAAGTAAAGCAAAGCCCTGGTAAATATTTGAATGACACCAACTATCAGGGAATAAGACTGTACCAGGAAGCCAAGAAACATCTCACAAGAAAACGACATCAAATCATTTCCATGCCATTGCCAAGAAAATAACATGGGCACATCCACACAGGCACCAAAAGTCTGATTAGAAAACCTTACCTTCCTCCAAAACCTTCTGCTGAAGCTCTTATAACACTAAGCAACAATTTTAGGGCAGCAATTGCCTGAATCTTGCTTCTGCACAAATAATTACATTGCTCTGTCTTTTTAAAGCTGCCGTTATTGAAATATAAGCAAATACGTCTGCAACCCCCTTTGAGATTAAGTTTTCAAGGACCAAGTAAATGGAGTGCATCAGAAAATCAAAAGGGTTGTATTGAAATGAGACACAGAAAATGTGTTACAAGAAAGTAGGATAAAATCCAAGCTTCCAGGGTAAGGAAGGAAATGATCAGGAGAACAGGAAAGCCATACTCATATTCACCCACGACAACGCACCAGTTCAAGCAAAAGCTTAACTGTCAGCTTTCCAAAGGGGAAAGAACAATTTCTCCTACTTCTCCCCACTCCTGCATGAAGAAAGCACTCCCCTTTCCATGCTGCAGGGCTTGGGATAGGAGCACAAGAGTAGTACAGAGAAGTCTTCTCTAGCTTTTGTGTGTGAATTGCTTGAGTTTTTGTTCCTCTGAAAGGACTGCAGAAAGGAAATGAAGGTTTACAAGATTTGTATTTACTAGAGCTACAAATCTGTCAGCAGCTTAAAGACACACACACACATTCACAGACTTCTTTTTCTTCTTGCAGGGGTGGAGCTGGGGTCAACACAGGAGGACAAAATGCACTCAGAGGCCAACCCACAACTAGC
Source organism: Python bivittatus (assembly GCF_059951505.1). Taxonomy (NCBI): domain Eukaryota; kingdom Metazoa; phylum Chordata; class Lepidosauria; order Squamata; family Pythonidae; genus Python; species Python bivittatus. The sequence goes on along the minus strand of NW_028277098.1, from coordinate 43,271,635 downwards.
ACAGCCAAAGTAACAGGTCCCACTGCCCTGAAGCAAAATGGTTTGTATGTGTGTGTGAGAGGGAAAATACTGGGGAGAGGAGAGACTTACACATGTTGTACAAAGGTGTGTACTTGCCTTGCTGAAATATAATGCTTTAAAGTCAGTCAGCCAAACAATGCTCTCAGAGATGCCTCTTTTTCAAATCCTACTGAAAAGAAGTGGTAGAGTAAAGGGGGAGAGAAGAGGAAGACTGGAAGGGAGATGACTCACTTCTATGTCACCAGCATCGCCACATCCGTTAGCTAAGGCTGTTCAGTCATTTTTAAACAGGGTGAACAAGAGATGAAGAACCATACAATTTGCCTCTAACAAGCAAGCCATATCAATAGCAGCAAGAGCACATATGCACTTCTGAGTTAGTATTCTAGCAATCAGAAGCATAGCTTACACCACCCACAAGAGAGTCTACCATATTCATATGTAAGCTCTGCCTCCCACATGTATTTCCTCTCTCCCCAAACAAGCACATCCAGCAACTGACTTATCAAATCGTACATTTCAGCATACAAACAGTTATTCTTGGCCTTCCTCAAAAAGAAGGAAAGGGGAGAAAAATCAAATGAGGCTTATCTTCCATTGCACTTGAAGCAAATTGTCAACATAAATTTAATTAATTAATTTGGCAGAGTTTAATTAAACCTCTTCTTCCTGACACCCCCACCCCCCAACTCCAAGGCACTTACCACAACCTATGGGTCTTCCCAACTGAAACAGTTCCTAAATTTAGAGACAAAACTTTGGAGCTTCTGTGGAGTGAACTACATTTTGCTCTGTTTTTTCAAATCGGCACCGCATGTTGTGAGGTGGGGGTAGTGGGGGGTAACGTCTGTTTCCATTTGAAACTGTCAAAATTAGCATGCAGTAATTAAAAATCACACCCTTTCTCTTAATAACCTAACCAGCATGATACAATCAGGTTGTGCCAACTCTTTAATCTAATTGACTAATTACAGATTTTAATTTAGTCAGTTACTGAACAACTGTTGACAATTTGTTTTCATTAGGGACAGACCAGGATAAATATTTAGGCTCCCCAATCACAGAGACTATAGCGTAAGCGCTTTGCCATGACCTCTGGTTTACTGCTTTGAGGGTTTTGTCAATATCAAGTAAAAAAAGGAGCAACTGCTTTCCAACAGCCATCTATTCTTGTAGCTCCTATGCAGTTCAAATAACCCTTACCTGAAGAACATGAGTTCATTTGGATGACAAATAGGAACCTGCTTCAAAGAGACAATCAAAGGTTTTAACGCAGCCCAATCTTATCCCAAGAACACAGATGAATGAGAGTGTTTTAATAATGCATTTTTTACTTTTCCATAGTAAAGTCACTGCTACTGGTTTATCAGCCAGGGATTAAAATGAATGAAAAGTGATTCAACCAAAGTTCATTTTTAAGGACAGGATTTAACATGTCTGAGTGTCTACCTTGGAATAACTGGATAGCAAGATTCTTCCCTCTCATAAAAGAGAAAATTCTGTAGCTTCTTTCTCAAACAACATGGCTTGTGAAGGGACATAGCTTCATTTTAAAACACACATGCACACACAACTGCATTGTTGTTTTAGACTTTGAACATTTAACAAGGCAATACTACAAGTCTCAGGCATATTTCTCCTGCATTCTTTTTAAAAACTGTTGAGTTAAAAGACATTCTCCTTATACCATCCTCTTCCTAGTGAAAAGGAGGAACCCCGTGAGGGACAGCAACCTTTTAAGGACTAAGCCGACCACAACCTTTTCGCAGCAGCTCCCATGTTTTGCATCTGTAAACTACCAGCCCTCCTCTTGTGCTGGCATACTAGCTTTCAAATTAATTTCCTGCAGAACCACAACCACCCAGCTAAAACACTAGGCAGGATAGGGATTAAGATTCTCCTGCAACTTTCTCCTGCTCTCCACATCCCTATGAGTGGAATATACCTGAAGAACGGTGGAAATATATCAATGGCTGGGAACCTATATCACATTTAAACCCAAATCAAACTAAAGTATTGTTTAGCACAGTGAGAGCTCAGCTCATGACTGCAAGCACACTTTGCACAACATATGTACAAAGAGGGAGAGGGAAATGTACAGACACTGGAAACACTGGAGCTAAACAAAGCTTGCATGGTAATATAATCCAACAATCCACATTGTTGTGGGTTTCATTGCTTTCATGAACGATGCCAGATACATCTGCCCTGAACACTTAATAAACTTTCAAACCCCCCACATTTGTCTACCCTCCTCCAGTAATATCCTTTACTGCCCACTCGCTCTTGACATTAGGAAACACATTTTGAAAATTTAATACAAGACTATCATAATTATTTATATGCCACTCTTCCCCAGGACTATTCCCAAAGAGTTCAAAGCATATTAAAGAATATCCATCTATACATCAATGAAAAAAATAAGAAGAATAACTACAATGTCAGTAAACAGACCCATAATAAAGAACTATCCGTTTACACAATACCAAATGAAACAATACAAATAAACTGACTTGATACAAGAGCTCTGACTTGAATAAAACTTTACACAGATATTAAAATATGCTATATTCAAGGTCAACTATATCTGAAAGGCAACATAGGCTTCTCCAGGTTATCTGACGAACACAGATTCACATCCTCACTCACTTGCCAGCCCTCTCTGGACCTTTTTTTTCCTCCCCTTTCCCCATCTCTAACTTGGGGAGGTAAGCATATCAAGTCATTAAAGCCACCAACTTTGATTGTGTACTCAGCTGCTTACTACCTGTTTGACTGATATTAGCACATTAAGCCAAAAACTTGATCTTTCTTCAAGTACTGATTAACTAAGGTTGTAACCCTAATAAGCTCTGTGAACAGAGACTTACTTTTGAGTAAACAGACATAAGAATGCACCAATTCTCTCCACAAATTATGTTGCATCTGCTGGACAAAGGACTTGTGTTTAATTTTGCATTTCTCCCTGCAGTGATGTGAATAGAGGTAGCTTGGGCAAGTAGATTCTGGTTTATTCTCAATCTTTCCCAGACTGGAAAATATGGAAAATATCATCCAAGCAAGTCTAGTATTTACTAACTAGCACTCTTATGCTTCAAACAAAAGTGCTTTATACGTGTCTAATAAGACTGCTATCTTTCTTCCAGCATTTTCTACCTTTCTCCCACCACCAGCACTTCCATGGGTATGGGGCAGTGTGTATGCTAACGCATTTTGTGTGTCTACCAGCCACCTAATAAGCAGAAGCAGGTAAATCTATTCCCCTACAAATATGCCCAATTGTGGCTTTAAAAGGGTTGATGCAAAACAAAAGAAAAACTAAAATCAGTAACAAAGTTCTTAAATACTTCCTTTCACTTTTTTCAAACCATGATCTGTTAATTTAAATCATATGTTTTTCATTAGGAATAATAAAGAACAGCTCTCCATTCACTTGCTTATTTATTTCATGCTCACTCCTAAGTTTTCTTTACAATAATTTCTTCACTTATTTGTCAACAATGTCAAGTGGGTGTGAGAGTTACCCCACAGATTACTTTTTTTGATATGGAGCTTGTTCTCCACAGACAACACGCAATGGGGGAGTGGTACTCAGAAGACCAGGTGGAACAATTCTTCAGCAACTGCCAAGGATGTTAAGGCAAACACTAACAAGATGCTTTGAAAGTCATGGCTCCAATATCATAGATTCAATCCACAACATTTTATTGTCAAGTTTCCTTAGTAACATGTTTCAAGAATCACTCTGCTAACCTTCAGGGGAGTCCTAAGGAATTCATTATATCGAACAAAACTGGATACTAGTCTAAATGAAAAACATACTAAGAATGCACACTAGAAAAGTTAAAAAAGAGTTGCAGTCTCTTTTCTCTAAACTTTCTTATCCCTTATATTTAAGCCAAAGGAGAAACCAAGACCAGAAAGTGAAATTTGAAACTGTAAAGGGAAGCCCCAAACTCCTTGCTATGAACTGTCTTGTGTATCTTAAGGGAGTCATAAGAAAGATCAACTCATTAGTCATGGTACCTTGAAGATCAAGAAGTTGGGAAAAGAAAGGATCCTCTGATTTAAGGCTAAGTAAGGCCAGTTTGAGCATGATGACAATCCACACATTATTCAGATTTTAAGTGGGGTGGAAGGGGTTGTTTACCCCCTTAAAAAATCTTAAGGTATGAAGGGCAGGATAGGGAGAAACTCAGAGAAAGTTTCTATAGTTGTTCCTTCAAGGGTTCTTATTAAGCCATAAATAAGGCACAGCCATATTAATCCAACAGAAATAGGGGCATGACCATTTAGCACCGAAATTATATTTTCCAAGCAGAAAGACTATTTTAGTTGAAAACTTCAGAATTGTTTATAAGAACTAAGTTACAGTTTGCACCTTCTACTCCCACACAGCATCTGTACCAGGATTAAAACTGAACATCCATTTAAATACCTTTCCACATTTTTCATGAGCACCATTTTTTTTTACTTGTAAATCAGCTAGTACATGCCTCAACCAGATGAACAAGTATATAATTCTGAGTTGAAAAAGGACATACAAACTATTTAGCAGCGCAAAAAATGGGAATGGAAAATCATCCAAGATCATGCTTTAGCAAAGCAATATCTGCTGCTGATAGGGGAGTGCAAAACCTATTGTTCCTGCCGTGGGAGGTTTTGCACATACCTAGTTGCTGATATCTGCTCTTAGTAAATGGAATTAATACAGCACTTGTTAATTGTCAAGACTACCATACTATTTTCAACTGAAACTGATCTCCAGAGTCATGACAGCTATGAGAATCTGAAATGCATGTGTGTTTCATGTCATGGGGGGAAGAACCATTCTAAAGAATGTGATTCTTGTCACGTTCTTCTAGCAATTAAAGTTAAGTCGTGTAGAAAAAAAATATTTATGTCACACCTACTGCTTTTGCATAACTGAGGCAAGGAATTATTTATATTATAATTAAGTTTTCTGACATAAAACACAGGGAGGAAGGATTTTTAAAAAGGCAATGATATCTAATTTCTTTTAAATGCTATTTTTGCAGAACCCAGTAGGCAGACTCCAGTCCCCACAATCTCTCCCAACCTTTATAACAGGCGGCTGCTTTAACTCATTCTACAGTTGCATCTAAAAGGCCCTAATTTTCATTTTTTAAAAAATAAACATCTAAACTATAGATTTTGGAAATTTACAATAGGTATCTAAAAGACACAAATTACCAAAAAGACAGCTACTTCTGGAGATCTCTACCTGCTGTCAAGTGAAAATATCATATGTTGACATCAGTTTTGACTTTTTGTATTCTCTCAAAAGTTCCACTCAGAGGAGCCTGCACAAACAGAATAATGCTACAAAAAGTACGTAGCGACAGTCAACTAGATTTAAGTTCATTTTCTGTAGCTGGAGGCCAAAATCGACTAAATTGGTTCTAGTGATCAAGTTTTCTGCAATTCCCCATTCTGTGTATTAGCTATTTGACAGAAATTCACTGCGGTATTTAAACTGGCAGTCATCACAGCTAACTCAAATTGTATTGGCTTTCAGAGTGTTGAAACGGTGAACTGCAATCATCAATCGGCCAATTCCAAGATAACGTGGTGGTTGAAATTCCCTGTCATGCTGTACAATCCCTTTGTAGCTCACTAGTTCAGAAGATGCACAATAAAACCTGCAACAAGAATGTCTGGCAATTCTACCACAATGAAATACGAGTGTGCCTATGGAGGGGCTTTGCCTAGAAGCAAGATAAAGGCAACCATGCCAACAATAGTAACCCTCTAGAGAGAGTATAACATTTTCTTTTGGAAACACACAGAAACACTGAAATTGAAAGCACATTTTGGATCCCGTGTCTCCCACGCACCCACCCACCACCCTTTGACAATTTTGCAAATCACAAATCACTGAAATACCACATTAAAAACACTAGAGAGTTTTTCTCATCTCTACTCTACTGAAAGATACTGAGATAAATGGAACTAAATATTAAAATGGGGTGTATCATAGACAACTTCAAATTAGCTTACATTTCAATAACTAACCAATGTGTGATTTTTAAACATCTGAAGTAACCAAAATGTAAATTAAGAGTATTTTTGTATAGTCAACCATGAAATCAGGAATCTTTCTGGGTCTGATTCTAAGACAGTGGAAGCACCCTGACTGAACAGGGGGGCGTGAATTTCTTTGCACTACTGTACTTTATCTTGGCAACATCCAGATTTCCACCTGTAGGAAAACTTGTTCCCTGATTCTCCTGCCTGTAGCAAGCAGATACAACAAAGTGCAAAGAAATAAAAAAGTATTTATTGCTTTCCATTCACAGGGAAAGAGTGAAGTTTTTTTTTTCCAAAGCATAGTGACTGCCCATCCCTTTGGCACACGGTTTAGGCAGTGCTTTTTCTCCCACTGCATCTTGCACTTCAACCACAAGAACAGTTTTCTAAGTACAGGTCAACTATCTGAGAAAACTCTTATGAATAAGAAACACACGGGCAAAAACCAACCTCAATAGTGAATGTTTTTGTTGGAGGGTTTAAAGAAAAAAAATTAAAAATGTTCTTTGGGGAAATTGCTTGTTGCTCCTGCTGCTTCTATTATCATATATTTAAACTGGGAAATGAAATGGAAGTTTCACAGCATGCAAGTCCTGTTATAGAAACCTCTAATGAAGCATGATTTCCCATTCTTTGAAGGATGTATTCCCCAGGCCTACTGATCTAGAGAGATTTGCTTCTTAAGCATTCAAGTGGCCACATCTCAACTATAAACAATGGGAAAGAAGCATGCAAAGAAGTGATGCCAGATTTTCAATGCATTTCAATATACCCAGAATACGGAAAGTGTTAGGTATTTTTTCAGTTTTAAGCACATTCTTTTTGCCCTCAGTTCTCTTATACCAGGTGATTTCCTTGATAAAGTGTCTCTACCAGAGCAGAGAGTAGAGAACACTGGAAACACCTGAAACATAAACCTTTATATCGGGAACCATGTGTCTCTACAAAAGTAATGGGATAGCAATCAACCATTCATGACTTTTACCCATCATTCTGGCAATCCATAATAGCCATTTAGTTTGACCACATCCACGGCAAACCCCTCCCACCCGTTAAAATGATTTTTAGACCATAAACAGCAACAGTTGTTAACACATTTCACATCAAGCATCCTTTCAAACTTCCACCTTCTGCCATTCCAAACCATGCAACCAACTATTCTCTCATATAGTTAGAAACCTTTCTGAGTGGGTCACTATTCATTCATTCATTCGTTGACAGTTCAAAAGGACCATGCACAGCGCTTACTCTACCCACCTCCCTATGGTGGTAGGGGCCAAGAGCACATGGAGAAAAAAAAAAAAGATCCTAGCTGTACATTTGGCCAATAAGCAACTACCTTGTAATCCAAGGTTCTGATTAGCCAGGCATAGGCAAGAACCATACGCATTTGAAACCTGATCCAACTTCCCTGGGAGAAGAATAGCCTGGGATTATAAATCTCTTCTTGCTCCTCCTATTCACCAGAAATTGCCTTTTCATCTTTGTGTCCTCCAAAACCAAAGGAACACTATCTCTGTAAGAGCAGAACAATCCTGAAAATAATTCACAGTGGATGGAAACAAAACTGCCTCAAATGTATTAGCCTATCTGTATTTTATGTGGACACAGCAGCTATAAAACACATGGCAAGGTTCTTAACATGCTCCTATATTATAACTTGCTTGAAAAGGTATGTGTAAATACATATACACACATATAAACGTATACGCCACCAACCTCCTGATGGTATATAATGGCAAGCACGCTACATATTGCCTGTTGGAAAGTATTAATTCTAGAGAGACGTAAAAGCATCTTTACTATTTGAAATATCAGTAACTAAAGCCAAGACAGTTATGAAAATACATATTAACCATATGTATTTGTGACCAAGAGGGCTTTAAAAACAAATAGTATAGTGAAAGGATGAGAATGGGAAACAGAAAATCTCCTTATAATAAAATTAAAAAGGTAAAGTACTTAGAAGTATTACAAAACTGTTATTATACTGAGAATTTTAAAAACCTCAATGAGGATTGTATCTATTTGCTGTAAGCTTTAAGCAACATGTATTAAAGAAGTTTATGTGAATCGTCTAATACACTCTTGCCTATTATTAGAATTATTACCAAGCTAAAAAAGATTAATTTCTCTAAATACAGTAAATCCTCAGACACTAAGGCTGCTAATGTAGCATTACTGTATCTTGCATGCCAGCACTACAACTCTACACCTTATGCCAGCCTTTCCCAACGTTACATCTATCAGACATGCTGAGATAGTAATCATCAAAATTCCTAGCCAACACAGCCAGGAACTGTGAACTCTGGGAACCAGAGAATGTAAGGGTAGGAAAAACTGCCTTCTGCTTTGCATCCTATTGGATTTCCTACCACAGCCACAATTAAATATCATATTAAGCAATTCCTTCTTCCCCACTCCCTGTTTTTTGTAACATCTTGATTGCTGAACAGCTCTAGAGAACTCAAAAGCTTGCATAAATTTGAGTGGTCATTTGACCGGCCATAATAAAGACAGCAACCATCTATGAATTTCTGTTTTTCTTTTTCCCAATTAACTAAGAAGTCTACAATTTTTTAAAAAAATATTAAGTCATGTTGCATAAGGAATAGCTTTTAACTCTAAAGTACCTACAATCAGCAGATGACCTTGAAAAAAACCAGCAACCAAACATGGCTGATTTGCTATTAAGATCCTGGTCCTTACATGTAGCATGAAAAGCTGAAGGAAGAAATACTTTTTCAAGCATAATAAAAAATAAACTCTGATGCTTGCAGGCTCTTTACACAAACAGAAGTTAGGAAATAAAAATGAGGTGGCCATCGCTCAAGGGAAGAGGCTTGCCCCAATTCACTAATAATTCTAAAAGCAACAGTAACCTTTTTCCCAATCATATAAATAGTCAGTATTTATTCTAGGAGAGAAAAACAAATATTATTCCCCAAGATCTCTTCAGATTGGAGTCTCCTTCCTACTGCTGGCACTGGAATTGTTTTTTTACCCAACAGGATCACCAAATATTCCAAGGCTGAACATGTAAGGAGAAATCATGGCAATAAGAAGATGGCTTGAGGAGATCTAAGGGGTTTCCTTGCCCTCTGTAATAACAGCCACTCTGCTCCAGCATTGTTTCTCCCAGAAATGCAGAATTGTAGGGAAGGATTCTCTTGTCTTCTGTTACTGGTCAGAAAACTACTAGTCTCTTCTATTCAAAGAATATCACTAATAGACAATCAAAGCTAGATACATATTATATACTGATTTACAAATTTACCACTTTGTTCTGGCATTCTCAAACTGATTTTCCTCTTCCCACTACTTCTCATCCTTGGTGTGTATTGTCTTTTTTTGTGTATCAGCCTGGGGCCTGTGCCTTCTCTTCTGACTGAGGTGAGACACTTCAGGATACTGTGTTCCTCTAAACAACAAGATAAATGTATCTAAACACATGTTTGACCACTTTCTCCCTTCTCAGGAAATTGCTTTCAGGAAATTCTGTGGGGGAGAGACAAAGGTTGCAAACTAAAGCACATTTTTCAAAGACTCCATATCTGAGGGCTAAGTTGAGTGTCGCTGTCCCTTCATTTTAAAATAGGACCTAGCCTGTCAATTAGTACATGTCATTGCAGTGCACACACTTCTTTAAACAGAAGGTACTGTTTCTTCATTAAAAAAAAAATCAGAAAAACAATTTCTATTCTCTGTTGAATACAACAGTCCCTTTAGGAATTTTGTCAGACAAAAAATAGAAAATCAGATCCAAGGCTAAACATCTATAATTTTTCTAAGAGATAGAGTCATATTCTCAAGATAGGTGCATCAAGAAGGGTTAAATTAAAGCTATCAATTGATAGGGAAACGGGGAATTCTTTTTTTCCAAAGGGTATCTTTCAACTCTGAAGACATACCAGAACTCATTGCATCCATGGGGGTTTCTGTGAGTAACTTTGAATAACCTGTAAGGATTCTCCAACTTCAACCAGGGAAGTTGCACAAATTATGCCATTCTTTCCAAGAAGCCCTTCCTTGGGGAGTTGGAGAGTGAAAGAACCAGATGATTAAGGCAATTCTATGGATGTCACTAGAAATTAGGAAACCGTTTCTACCGGAGTCTTGACTTAAAACTCAGGCACAAAAATGACTGAAACTAGTGAGTCCTCCTTCCAAGATGAACCACTTTTTAAATGAGGCTGTTGTCAACTATGTTGCCAAACTCAGTTCCTCCCGCCACTCCCCAATTTCTTGCGCTGCATAATATTCAACGTATTTAACTTGCTGATGAATCTACTTTAACAAATTAACTTTTTCTTTCCCTTTGATACTTATTCCTTTACCACTTCTACATGTTCCTGGGGACGGTGTCCTCTGCCATCACAGGTAAGCCAGAGACCAACACATCAGATAAGACAACAAGTCAAAAGTTTATCTGGGACAGTTCACTTGGGACAATGCCCCACCCAACAGGATAGTCAACATAGGATATTTCAAGCGTCCTCCTTCTTGGGCTATGTTGCTGTAGACAAGTTCACTTTCTGGATCTCCAGTCACCCCACTTATACCAATTATTTAATTCCAGGTAAGAACCCATTTATGGCTTCATATAAGGACAGGGGAGAAAACTAAGACATGCCTCTTAGGTCAACCTCTGAATGCATCACCTAGGCCTCTTGAAAATAATTTTCCTTTTGCAGCTAGTTTGTAGTCATCCCCACGCCTATTAAAAATTAAAGAAATAATGAAGTCTGCATTGCAGTCTTAAGGGAAAGGAAAAAATCTTCATATTGCTATCTGGAACAGAAGCTATTGGCTCTCCTGAGGCTGCAATTCTATGCATACTTAGCGAGGGGTGGCCCCACTTAACACAATAGGATTCACTTATGGATAAAAAATGCACAGGATTGCACTGCACAGCAGCATTCTGATAAATTCTTAAATACTCACAGGCCTTGAAGAGTTTTTAAAGATTTCCTTCTAAAGAAAGAACAGACCACATTCAAATGCAGGCCTCTATTTATGTCAGAGGTTTGCACATTAGATTTCCTCATGATAAATAGCATCTCTTTCCTTTTCCTTATCCTCCATGCTCCTAGGAAGACACATGACTCTGTAAACAGATCAATACGCTCCACCTTAAAGTATTCAAGAGAAGCCACTGAACTGGATTCACATAGCTGTGACTTTATAAAACAGTATTTAAACATCATCAGAATGGCAGTGGTAACACCCTTTTCTCTCCCGACCTAGCTGCATTTGCTTTGGAACAACTGTAGCAATCAAAGTTTATTAACCAAGGGATAACTTTTTTACTCACGTAATCATGAAAGGCTTTTGCTTCACTTGAGTGTTCACAAGTATCTCGCCTTTCAGGAGCTGCACAGTAAAGGTCCCAAAATACACTATAAAATGAAAGGAAGAGAGGAACCAGTCATTAATACTTATACAATATACATCCCCAGACATACAGTGGTTTTATCCAAATGAGCCTAATGGTTCAGAAACAGTGGTACTCCTCAATCTTGTTCGACCTTTACTCAAGGAGCAGCAAACATACCACTTTTGTTCCACTTGAGACTTTCACCTTCAACTATACCCAACTAAAGAGAGACAAGATACCCATTTAAATACGCAAGGTTTCAATGTACAGTAGAGTCTCCACTTTAAGAGCCTATTAACTCTGTTTCAACATTTCCCTCCCCGCAATATTAGAAGGTTAAGTTTCCTGTACCAGAGTTGGACCATACTGCTATTTTGCCACTGCAGTCAAACAGAAGTTTATGTGTGGATCTATTGCATGTTCCATGGTGCTTTTAATCACCCTCTTGCTGGAAATAGAGTATGTCCAATTTGAATTGTCATATTACTTTATTAAACCTGAACATGTCCCACTCCACATCAGCAGCTATCTTCTAAACCGGACTGCAATCCATTACAGATGTTTCAGTTTGACATTCAAGACCATACTATCAATACAACATTGATTTCCTCTTCTGTCTTGAAATTGGCACATATAAGCATTGTCATTATACCCCCCCCATAATAAAATTCAGAATGCATCCTCTATATAAACAATGCTAATTTACAGAAACTTTATAGTATCTAACATGAGCGTAACTAATACTAAGTAACTCAGGTTTAAATACTCAGTTATCCATTAAGCTCACATGGATACTTACTATTTCTCAGCCTAACCTATCTCAAAATGACCAAAGGGGGCAGGGGGAGGAAAGGAAAACCAGGTATGCCATCTGGAGGTTCCTGAAAGAAGGGTGGGATATAGACATAATTCATAACTTTGGCCTCCCAGCAAATAAGTCAGAAAATGCCCCAAGTGCTCCTGTGTTATTGTCTTTCAAATACCAAAAATTCCAGGTGCTAATACTTTATTTTCTACTTAGCTGTCCCCAGTAGTGAGTGCATGGAACAATGCTATGCAAGAAGGCCAAATACGTAACAAACTGGGAAACAGTTCCCAAAAATGTTTCTTAAGCTACACACTAGGAGGAGAACCTCATGAAACTTTCCTATTCTGTGGCTGCAAAAGAGCAGGCCACATTTTATCTTTGTGTGCCACACAAATCAGAAAACTGGACAAATTCCTTAAACCATGGTTCGGTTAACTATGCAAGAAAGTAGTCTTTGGATTGAGATTAATGTGGCCCTATGATACCATATGACTATCACTCAAGCATCCTCAGAAAATTGGGCTATCTGAGCAACATGTGTCCCTCAACTGTTTACTATGTCTTAGATGTGATCTTCAGGTGCCAACCACGTAACCATATATATGTGCTGGTAGCAGCATTAACACATAATAACTGCAGTAGATGAAAGAATTCTTCCTAGAATCAATAGGATTTACATTCAAGAAAGAAGATCTAGACCAGGGCGTTAGAAATGTTTCTATCGCTCAGCATCGTGCTACAAGTTGTATAATTGCTTCAGTCACACTGAACTTGTCCACTACGCTACCTCTACCATGCATGTGCACTCACAAAGGAGAATCTTATTGTCAAAAATTTTGGAACAAGTTTAAGATAAACTGGCAACACGTCTCAAACTTTTATAAATGGAGCTAGTAACCTAGTCACCAGATTCTTTTTTTTTTTCTCAACTAAACATTCTGAAAAGGCATGATCTACAAAATACCAGTCCCCAATGAAAAGGCAAGTGGAAGAGCAATATATTTTACATTCATAAAGGCTCCACATATCATCTTCTTGTTCAAACAAAACCACTAAATAACCTTCTAACAATAACAAAGCTTCATCTCTTAAAAAAAATTTTTTTTTGTATAACATGATTTCTAGTCTGAGGATACAAGGTCGGAGAAATTCCAAAAGAACCACAATACTGTTCCCAAGATTCTCTTCAATACTTTTTCAAGTAACTTCTACCTAGGCTGAAGAGACAACCTTATACTATAGTAATGTGTGTTTATTAACATAAAAATGTAAGATCAAACCAAATGGTTTGCTTGGGATAGTCTTCCCTCCACAACACTTCCAATTAGTCAAATAAAGAACTTTTTACTAGGAAGAAGAAAAAGAAGCAACACTCACCACCACCATGAATGTAAAAACCCAGGAGGCTCTCCTAGTGTGATGTTTTTTTCCCATCGGATCTGTGAACAGCAAAGGATACAAAGAGGTTTAGGTCACAGACCTGAAGAAAAAGATGCTGTTTTCTTCCACTCTTGCTGCTACCCCCCCCTTCCCAAAAGAGCCTCTGAGGCCAACTAGCAATAAATGGCAAAAGGTGATAAAAAATTCAAAATGGAGGCCACTGTGCCTGCTTTCTGAAAACAAAGGCTATCTAAGGGGGGGAGGGAAAGGGGTCAAAAGTAAACAAAGTCACTCACCTCTGATAAAAACGTCTGTGCTGATTTCTGTGCTCCTACGTGCAGCAAGTATTCATAGACATACAAAGCTAACCTGTAAAAAGACAGCATTAAAAAAAAAGTGGCTGGGGAGAAAGAAGGGAAAGTCGCGGGGGGGGGGGGATAAGCAAGAGGACTTCATGGAATTGTTCCACGTTCACACCAAGCACCCTTTTCTTAAGAGGGAATGAATCCGGCTTACCACCGCGGCAGTGGAGGAACAGCACTTCCTGACCTGCCTCTAGCGCACCCCGTCCCACCTCAAAGAGAAGTTGAGAGCCGCTCACTGCAGGGCACAAAATGCAACTTCTCTCGGCGCATCCCCCAAAGGCAGCCCAGCATCCTCAGGAAAGCTTCCTGCACCCCGTTAAAGTCGGTGGCGGAATGGAGGGCGGCCTTTCTTCACCGGCTTCTGGAAGAACTTGGGGATGCGAGACTGATCCCAGAGGAGTTTCTCCCCCCACCCCGCGCGCCGCTGCCCACCCCGCGCCTAAATCCTCCGCTTTTGCCAAACTTGGAAACTCTAGAAGCAAGGTAGGAAGCGAGGCGGGCCAAGGAGAAGACAACCAAACGCGCCTTGTCTGGACAAAGCCTTTCACCCTTCCACTTGCACAGACGGACAACCACGCCAGACAAAAGGACGATGCAAGCTTGCATGCGTTCCTCCATCATGTTTTTACACCCGCCGCCCTTTGCTTCGAGACCCGTTCCCCGAATCGCGAAAGCCGTAGATCCCCCACTGAGGAGACTCTTCACCTCCCCCCCCATATCTCAGCCTCCATGCTCTTCCCTTCCAGATGCCCCAACTCCCCACAAGACAATAAAGGAGCGAGAAGAACGCCCGCCTGAAGAAGCCGAGTCTAGTTCCCCGAGGTCCCCTCCGCTGCCTCGACGCTTACTTTTCCCGAGCCTGCCCATCCGAGGGCACCGCCGAGCCTTTGCCTTTCGCGAACATGGTCCGCAGTAAGAAAGAGGCGAAACTAAAGCTGCTGCCGCTGCCTGAAATTCTCCGATGCTTTCCCGTCTCCCAAACCTCGCGCCTTTCCTCCGCTGGAGCTGGCTCGGCTTCCGCTGTCGGTGCACCGCTCGTCCTGGTTGCAGCTGTCAAAGCCCCGGCCGCGACCCCATCGCCCTGCCCCTGTCCTCGGCTCCTGCTTCTTTCCCAGCTGCTCCTACCGCTGCCGCCACCGCGGCTGCCCCCGGCTCAACCGAACGTGGCTACACTAGGGATAGAACGCGGCGGGCGTCAACGTTCCACAATGGATACATTCCCCGGCCAATCGGCAGTCTGCGGGGGGAAGGGCTGCTCCGCCCTCGAACAGAAAGTTTAAGGTGGCACCAAGGGAGATGTTGCCAGCCGGCGCTAGGCGAGGAGAGGCATCCTTGGGCTGCTTCCTAAAGGACCCTCCCGGCGGGGAGGGGGCCCTCGCCGCTGCTGCCGCTCCTCCTCCTCCTGCTGCTGCTGCTGCTGCCTAGGGGCTGAGCTGGGACCTCGCTGCCTTTCTTACCCGGCTCCCTCCTCAACCCAGGTACCCTTCCCTAATCCCAGCCTGATCGCCAGACGCTCTCTTTTTGCATCCCTCCCGATTCACCTTTCCCCTGTCCGCTTCCAGCCTCTCAAGCCGTCTTCTGAATCCGCATGCCGTTCTCTCCGGCCACGCACAGTTCCCACCCCCCGTTTGCCCTAACCGCAGCTGCCTCTCGCTCTTCCCCCTCTGTGCTCACCTTCCCTTTCGCCCGGGCTCCCCTCCCTCCCGCTCGCCCGCTTTCTCTCCCCCATTGCCTTCCACATGGCTGTGCTCAGCGCGGCCCGAGCAGCGCTGCCATGCTCGAGCCTCTTGCACCACCGCCGTGTGCTCCTCAGCGGAACCACCAGGCGCTGCCGAGAGCGTGGAAGTGGGCGCACCCCCCCATCTTACTCGGAAATCCCACTCCGTTCAATGGGGCTCATCTCCCAGGAAACGTGGGCATTGAGAGGCGCAGCCGGAATGTTTCTAGACAACGCTGGATGTTTTGGAAAGGGGCCTCGTGGTAGCCCTATCGCCATTTATATTTTTGCAGCCTGCTCGGAAGAGAATCCTGTGGAACTCAACGGGACTTAATTCTAAATAAAAATTAACGGGAACGTGCTGTTTAAGCATTTAAATGCTCCATTTCTCCCCGCCCCCAGCTCGTTTGGTCTTCCCAGGCTATTTTTGCTTCTTCCACGAAGGGGGGTGGGGGGCCGCAATCTCGCCCTCCTGCTCTTTCTGAAATCACTAGACGAAAATGTTACCGTGTTAACCATAAACTTACTCAAAATGCCTCAAAACGGAATGCCCCACCTACCCCATTTTTGTGGCTTGCTTTACTGTTTTTGACGGGGAAGAAGATCGATCAAGCATGGTCCCTTGGCATTTTTTCAAATAATAATACATTTTGGAGGTCTTTAAATATGCGACTTACAAATTATACAACCTCAGAGATGAATTTGTCAAGGGCTATGCCTACACCCAGGAAAGGCGCCTTGGTTCCTTGTCACAATAACTCACCATTTCCCCTCCCTCTTTATGAAGTACAGGCGCCGATTTGCGGTTCATTTTTTTTCCTGAAGCCTAAAGTTAGACCCTTTTAAGAACTGGGAGAATTTTCTCTCTAGCCTCTCTTTCTGCCCCCTCTCCCCCGTCGGTATCTTTCTCTTTAAATGTGATATAACCCGTTTGCTACTGTCCCTTTAAAAAAGACAAGCTGAAAAAGCTGTGTAAGAGCTGATTGGTTGCCTGTTTTGATACATCCTTAGGGGGGACTAGAAACTGTTCGCCTAGGTTGATTTTTTTTTAACTGTGCTGTTCCAATAAACAAGTAACGCCCCTCCCCCTTACATGCCTATCACCAAACAATTAAAGGCTAGGTCAGTGTCCTGGGGAAAAAAACAGTGGAAGAAGGAAAACTCAGCCCCAGAGTTAATATAAACTACAAGCGCACACACGCCCATTAAAGTTCAGCGATATTGTTCACAGGGGCGTTTTTTTTTTTAAAGAAGAATCTCCTAAATGTAACAAAAATGCTTTCAGGGATCTGTAAATATATCTTCAGAAAGCGGTTTTATCTAGGGTTGGATTTTTTTTAGAGTAAAGCCCCTTCTTTTCTCCCAGCCCCTTCGTCGCGCCCCCCCCCCCGCCCATCAGTCTCCTAAGAAAATGATACAGCCCGAAGCTTTGTAGTCGCCTTGATTTAATCTATGCCACGCATGGTTGCTGAGGCTTCTAGCGAAACGTAAAGGAAAGCCCAAAAGAGCTGCAGAGCAGTCAAGTCTGTTGTAGAAAGTAGCAAGTTTGAAATAAGGTTTTTTCTTCCCGGTAGGTGGCATGGAATACATAGAAGGGGAAAGGCATTCTCTTTAGACCTCTTAAAATTGTTTCCAGCCATTTAAAAAAAGGAGGGCGGTGTGAGCCAACAATAATTAAATTAGTTTAGCCTGTTGTTACTTTAAAAGTCGGAAAGAGTAGTCATCATATTGTTCATATTGCTCAAGCCAAATCCCTTTACTTTCCTTTTGAGGGGGGAAATTATGATTAACCTATAGATCTGTTTACATTATTGAATTAGTAAAATGCGGATGGATAAAACACAGATGCAAACTAAGGTTTATTTGCTCTGTGTGTCTTATCACTACGTTGTGGAATGACTGTGACTGGTTTGTCCACATAAAAAGCACAATTAAAATCGCCTCTTGAAAAACCATTTGAAATATAGTAGGAGTGTTGTCATATTCTGAAATCATATCATAACTGAAGAGAGTTGAGTGGTAAAAAAGGAATAATGATGCATTTCCCATAGCAAAAAACTTTGTGGTACCCAGAATGCAACACATTTTATTGTAACATAAACTTTTGGCTGCTGTAATTTACCTTGTCATAGTAAAAGAGAGGGAAATGGTTGGCTGCGTGTACAATATTTCTTATGTTGACCATTACTCCTTTTGTAGCAACTCCCACTTACATACTAATTCAGAAGGATAGTTTGGTCTAGTCAACACACAGAATAGTTGTGGGCACAAGGATACTAGTCTGGTTAAGTGATGGTTTACTTAACATGCATTGTGGGTTAAGCCATAATTATGGCCAGTATCTGAACTACAGACCATGGTTTACAGTCTTCATACAAGATGTTAAATCAAACCAGATTAGGCTTAGGATTCTGTGCTAAGTCAGTGGGAAAACATGGCATGGCATATCCTGCAAAAAAATACAGCATCTTGTCCAGAAACCGTTTCATTTGGCCTTTTATTCTCTGCAGCGTAACTGATCAAGATAATTGATCCTGTTATTCACATTCTGCTTTTTTCTTATATGCTGTTTTTCATTGCTAGCCTCTTTAAAACTCCATAAATAACTACAAACACTACAATGGTTATGTGAGGACAGTTATTATTATACAGGTACATTTCTAAAGAGATGATCTCATCCCCTCTCTCAGTACAATATCACCGACTGTATTAGAAGAGCATCAAAAGAGCCCTGCGGGATCAGGCCGAAAGCTGACCAAGTCCAGCATGCTACGTTGACAGAATGGTCACCCAGACCCCCTCTGGGAAGGACAGGAGCTTTCTCCCCCGCATATTCCCAGCAGTGAATTATGAGGACAGCTGAACCATGGTCACTGGTGGCTCTGGATGGCCTTCTTCTCTAGCGATGTGCCTAATCTGCTTGTAAAGCCAACCAAGTCGGTGATTTGTGAAGTCCATAGTTCATCTACGTGCTGTGTGAAATATGTCCTACATTTCCCAACATTCAGCTTTATTGGGGTTTAGTCTTGGAAGAAAGGAAGAACATACAGTACTTTTTGTATCCACTTTTTTATAATGTTATGTCCCTCTATTATTTTCCGTCATATTCAAACCTTATAACCTTTGCCTCTAGAGAGCTTGCAATGGCCCCTTGAGAACTATATTTGCCTTTTCTCACTTTTTGAAGGAGAGTTAAGAGAATTGTGCACAGTGTTACAAATGTGATTTCACCACAAATCTGTATCAAGAAATCACAACATTGGCAGATGGAATCTACCAATTGATACCTGCCATAATTTCCTCATTACAGTACTTTGGAAAGGCCCAGCACTGTCCCATCTTAGGAATGGGTTGTCAATTTTGTTACAGTCATCATTTTACATTTCTGTACTTTACAAACTTGAGAATGGAAGCCATCTTGGACTGTTTGCTTTTAGCTTGTCAGTTCTGGAACTTAATCCCTTGTCACCATTAGTTGCCTCAGCTCTCAAATTCCTTTAAAATACAGTTGACGCAGAGAGATCTGCTGCACATCTTCTGCAATAAAGATAAATAAAAATTACATGCTTTTTAGTTCTCCTATAACTTTCTTTTTTCTCCATTCTACCTGACTCCCATCACAGCTATTGTAATTACTATATAGCATCAATTATATGTGCTTAAAACCAACTATGCCAACTCCTGAATCTTGGTTCAGAGGCTTCTACCATGTGTCTCTTCCAAAATGTCTGTTGTGTGCATTTTCCAGATGATCCTTCAGCTGTCCACCGTGGCCCTGTCATCACTTGGATCATCAAAAGCATGGTGATCTTTACCCATTAGGGGCTCCTGTTTCTGAATTTGACACACTCCAGCTCATGTTGGCTATCTTTCAGCCTTGGTTCAGAAAAGGCAAATGTTTTGGCCTTGTGGGTACACCTGCCATTTTGTCAACATTTTGAGGATACTCTAGGCCTGCCAGGTGAAGTCTAGTCTGTAAAAGACCTCTGCCTTGGTGAGATGTTGCTTATCCCACGACACCTATTAGACTGAGGGCAAGTGGATGAGACAATCTTGATGTTCCCTTCCACTGAGCAGGTGACTTTCTTTGGGGAAGATATTCTGGGAGTTGAATTTCCAACTTTTGTTTTCCAAAGAAAACCTGTGCTTTTACTTTTGAAGATTCTTCATGGGGTCTCCAAGAAGCTCGGAGGTGTTTCTGTAAATAAAGATGATGCTAGCGGTCAGGGTTTTCTTTTGCTGCATGCCAGATTCCTATTCCACTGTGTGTTCTTTAGTTAAAAGAGGTTAAAGAAGAAAGTAAATGTTTTGAGGGGTAGGGGATCTTTCACACACCAGTGGAGATGTCCACTGGCACTGACATTCCTTTGTTTTTCTCTGGTTTAATCTTAAAATTATTTTGCCCTTTGTTTGATACATTGTTCCAGCAGTCTTCCTGTATTCTGGTTCAAGTGGAGCCCTTTGTTTTTGTAAGGATCACTCTTTTGCCTACAAGAATCTCTCATCCATGCATTGAACAAGCTCACCCTTGCCTATTTACCTTCCCTTGTGCAAGGAAGACCTGACACCTCTCAGATCAGAGAATGTGCTCTTAGCAGTGTTGGCCTTTAATTTCTGCCTAGAATCCAAATCTGGTTTCCAGGACCTTACAGCTAGACTTCTTCTCACCATAATTGTTGACTCAGCTCAAGCATTGCCTGCCAGGCAGGGAGTCTACATATCCATCACACAGTCCCCAGCTATAAACTTAATGGAATAATCCCTACAATTATTCTTTCCCTTCCCCTCTCCTTGAAGACATACAAAAGAAGGGCAGCGCTCCCACAACAGAGTAATTGGATGAGAAATCACCAGGAGATTCTGTGGGCTAGATTGGGAAGTTGAAAACTTATCCTAGAAGCAGGCTGTGGCAAGCCATTTCTATAGTGCTGCCAAGTCAGCTAAATGGACCTGCCACCTGAAATTTTGTGGTCAGGCTTAAATGCCAAGCCCCATATATGCAGGGTCTGTTGTAGGGTAGACCAGAAAATCAAGGGAAAAACGGTCAGAAAAAGGCAGTGAGGAACCACTTCTATATTGTTGCCCAGAAACAATATGGATGTGACTGCAAAACCCACAAAGAGTCAAACTCTACTTGAAGACTAGACAGCTGCTGTCTGAAGCTATGGGCATGGTGCTAGTAACTCTTCTGCTCCTGAAAATTTCAGAGGCAGGACTGCTTTCTACCACAGTGATTTACATGATGGCACAATTTAAAGTTAAAAAACTGGCCTCTGAGAGCCATAGGGACAAGACAGATGAGGTCACTGGATTGGGTTGTGCCCACTGGGGGGTTTTGTGTTTCTTTGGTGGGGGCAATAGTACCTAGGAAGAGATAAAAATTGGGCAGAGGGCCATGTTCAGCTCATGGATTGCCCACTTCTGGCATATGGTAACTGTACTGGAGGGGGGTAATTTTGGCAGGCTACTCTCTCCAGAAGGAATGACAATGTATATGTAATGGTATGTGGGAATGGCCTTAGGAGACAGGAAGAAGAGCTGCAGACTAGGCAACAGATAAGAGGCCGCTGAGCCCGCAGAAGGAATGGGGATGTGGCAAACATCTCAGAAGGGACCCTCCCTGGTTTCTTGGAATGTAAAGACGAGGGGGGAGAGATATACTTTCAGATTTGCAAGATTCTGTTAATGTAACCTTACAATAAATATAGAGCTAGTACTTCTGGGTGTGCTTCTTGTCTGGACTGCCTCACAAAGCTGACAATATAGTTCAGGGTTTCTCAACCTTGACAACTTTAAGATGTGTGGACTTCAACTCCCAGAATTCCCCAGCCAGCATGGCTGGCTAGGGAATTCTGGGAGTTGAAGTCCACACGTCTTAAAGTTGCCAAGGTTGAGAAACCCTGGTATAGTTAATGAGACAGTGCAATACTGGCATACAGAGCTCGCCTTTCTTAAAGCAAAACAGAACAAACCAATGCAATTTGGAGAGAAAGAATTGCCGGAACGATTGCTATCTGTGTCTTCCTTTGCAGCAGCACCTCAGGGTTCAATTGGGCACAAGAGATATGATATTTTTTAACATCACACTGAAAAGGAGGAGCTGAAACCCATTTTTCTTTTCCCCACATCAGAAAACAAAAACCTAATTGGGGGCAATCTTTGGGTCTCATCCGGTTCTCAGCTGCCCACCCCACCCATCCTGGAACTGAGTCTCTGTGACACAAGCAAGCAATAAACAAAGAACAGCAACTCCGTCGTGCTTTATTCTGAATTATAATTCCTGAGAAGGACATCCCCGCATCAGAAGCTTAGGCGCTGAAATACAAAGGAAAGGTACTTTTCCAAGTGAAAAGGACAAATCGGCATTAAGGACAACTTCAGAATCTCTTTGCCACTTCGTCAGTCAGCTTTCCTTGCAGGTATTTGGCCCAGTGCTTGTTCCCTTTGTGGTGTGGTGCTGCAGCGGAGTGAGAAAAAGAAGCCCTTTTTGGTGACATCAGCCTGTATCAGGAGGATTAAAGGGACGGGCCAAATTCAGCTTTCTGAGCTCACTGCAAGGAGAACCAAGTGGATACACATGATCAGCTGGGAAGAAGCCAGCCTCTGCGTTGGACAGAAATAGCTTCCCAAAGTGGAAAGAAGACTGGCCAAAGACAGGAATGGGTCTTTCCGACTGTGATCTTTGCAGGTCTGAGTCCAGTTTCTGCAAGTTCTCCTGATTAAATAGGATAGATGTGTTTCAATTCTCAAGGAGATCTGAAATTCAATCTTGTCCTGCCCGGTTCAGTTTAAAATCTCCTTCAAGCTATACCAGTGTTTCTCAACCTTGGCAGCTTGAAGATGTGTGGACTTCAACTCCCAGAATTCCCCAGCCAGCATGGCTGGCTGGGGAATTCTGGGAGTTGAAGTCCACACATCTTCAAGCTGCCAAGGTTGAGAAACACTGAGCTCTTTGAAGAGGCTCCTCCTCCACAATCCAGTGTAAGGGCTGGGAAAACATAACAGGTAGAACAAGCTTCCAAAGTCGGTGCTTGCAACAGGAGAATCCAGCGTCCCACCCACTCCTGGAGATCTTTCCCAGCTTCAGGCCTCCCTTTTATTCCTCGAGAAGAGGGATGGAAATACCTTAATATCCTGGAAGGAGGGGCTGAAAAGGTAAATTGGTTAAAATGCAGGCCCATACCTCCAGCTGCAGTCCTATTCATGCTTCCAGGGGAGTCATCCTTGTGGAACGCAATGGAATACTTTTGAATCGCCTTGCACCCTTTTACCTGCAATGTTTTACCTGCTAAACGGCCAGCTCCTTAAACAGTGTGGCATCTCGTGGGATTTCTTAGGAAGCACAGAATCAAATACAGCAGCTGTCAGTGCTGGAGGTTCATCCAGGGTACAAAAGCCTGGTTTGTTTAGCCATCGGATAAGCCGTGTTTGGTTGGGTTCACAAACCACCTTAAGTCACAGCCATGGTTTCCAAACTACGGAGGCCGGATTCAGAGCCAAAATGAGACAAGGCACATTATAGCTTAGTATGGCATGCGGAGCTATACATATATAAAGAAGTACTGCAGTGTTCTGGGATTACAATTGCCCATTATATTACAGTGATTGCTTTTCACGGAGTGGAAAAATCTTTGTGGAGTAAAGATTGTCGTGAATGGGCAGACTGCTACTGCCACCCTTAGCGCTGCAGACTCTGGAAGAAAGACACTTACCTGAACATATCCACAGGAAGATTAGCCAAACCCCTTTCTTTCTGCCAGAGAGAAAAACATAGTGTCCTTTTAAAACAAAGGGGGAAAGTTGCTGGATGACAGGCTGGAAAGAGTGGGCTTTAATATCCCCCCCTCCATCAGCAATTCCAATGCTGCTTGGAATTTCCAGAAAAACAAATCGCAAGGCCAGCAAAAGCGGAATCAAAAAAGAACTTCAGGTTGAAAGAACTGTTACCAAGGTAGGCAGAGTTAAATGCCTAGTTAGCATTGTGCTAAAGTTATTCTTTATGTTCTGTGCGCTAGTTAAGATCTTTTATTGTCTCTGATGTTTATTGTATCAATGCAAGCTCAGTCATCGTACATTATTGCACCTTTGAAGCCGCTTTGGATCTCGGAGCAGCAGACCCATCTCACCTGGTGATCTGCCCCAAGCATATCTTTTCTTTTATAGCCTTTTATGGGAGATTCCTTTAAGGTGCTGATGGTGATTTTAGCAGCACTTATTTTCCTCCACCACTAACAATTTCTATGTGTGACTACCTAACATTTAAAAGGAATTGTTTACATTCTGAAGTTTCCTTTTCTTAATAAACCCTGCTTTTAATTATTCCTTGGGATATTAATTTAACTCCTATGGGGGGGGGGGTTCTCATTCACATACAGTACATCAAAGCTATAAAGGCCAAAGAGGTGGTGCTAAAGAATTTGTTTCATTTTTATTATCTATTTTTCCCCTTCTCTCGGCCAGTAAAGACCGGGGCTGTGAGGGTCCTACCTCTCTCACCCACCAGGGTTAAGTGGGAAGGTGCCAAGAAAAGGCATTCCTCACAGGTAGTGGCAACAGGAACTACCAAGCAGGTAAACCCCGAGGACTTCTGTGAGGGAAAATTGAAACCTCCCACTTTCACCCTGAAGTCTCTGGCACAACATGATGGTAGAAATGAGAACATCTGGATATTATGAATGGCCTATTTTTTTTCTTTCAGTAGGCTATTGCTGTTTGGGCCTAAGACACATGGTCAAGCATTTTTTCCTCTCTTCCTTTTTTTTTGCTTTTTGCTCACGTTTTTCTAGCAAACAGATAAAGTGACTTGCACACACACGTTATTTTATGTTTAGTTTTACTTTAATTCCAGGTTTGAAGTGATAGGTTAATATTGGGGCAGAATGCTCCTATATGTGAGAGAGGAGTGGGAAGTTATTTTGGTCTGTTGAGCCAGCACAAAACATTTTGAAGGACAATATCTCAGATCTTGAGATTGTTATACCAGAGGCCAAGGCGACCAGCATGAGCACCTCAATGGGACCCGTTGACCCATTTGAGTTAGACTGGGAATCCAAGCCCAACAAGATTTCAAAAGAATGGAGCTGGAATTCCAAGAGGATGAGAAGAAGAAACAATGGGAGAAAGAGATGACAACGCAAGTGGAAAGATGAATCAGAATAGAAATGGAACCGATAGAAAGATGAAAGAGATAGTAGCTGGAGTAAAAAGATAAAAAGCGTGCTTATCAGCCAGAGAGGCTGAAGTGTAACATGTCTTTTACTGCAAGCACTCCATTGCTCCTGGGGAAAAGCACAAGTTCTGAGAACAGAGGGAGGGTGAAGACATTTCTACAAGAAGAAAGAGTGGGAGTAGTGGTCCTCAGCAAGATTCATTTGTAATCTCCTTGTCTACCAGAACAGCGATTTAGTGCTTGTCAACTGTTGAGTGTGGCCTTTCACCTGGTGTCCCATGTATCTGTTGAGTTTTCCACCCCAAATTCATAAGCCTTTGGCAATCCTATCTGAGGATTATGGGAGATGATTTCCAACCCCTGGAGGCAGTAGGGTGGGGAGGCAACAGCATTAGAATACTTCAGACTAAGTTAAGAAACATATTTTTCAGCTTTCTGATACAGAAAGCAAGCATTTATTGGCAAAACCTGGAATAGAAGTTACTTCACATTATTATGTCTATTTGACATACTTATGGGTAATTTTAGATAAATGGAATCCTATGCTAATTCTTTATTTTTTAACTAACTCATTGAAACTTCAAAATCTCATCTCAGTTCAAGTATAGGCCAAACATTTGTTAATTCACAGACACAATTCCTTCCTAATAGCCTGGTTGGTGCTGTTAAGAAAAGACTTTGAAACAAAGTCCAGGGTTTGGTACGAGAAGGAGTGGCCAAGGCAGTGAGCTCTGAACAGCAGAGCTGAATGACCTGTTTTGAAGTGAAGTCACATTTATAAAGGCCCTTCCTTAAGACATTAAATCCAGATGCTCAAATTATGGAACTGTGCAAGTCCATATATCTCATTAGAGACTACTGTACAACTCATTCAACACTTTTTTAATGGATAGGCAGCTGGGGAGCTGATGGGCCATCTATTCCCAGAAGGATACAATTAATCATTCAGGTTGCCCTCAGAAGCTGTCCTCCTACCTAAGTTGGGGGAGGGAGGTGATCTCCTCTGCTGTACCCAGCAGATTTCCAGAGTGTCTTGCTGGGCATTATCCTTGCCATCCCTTAACAGCAGGCAACTCTTTAAAACTGTGTTCACAAGAAAGTCTCCCTTGAACCAAGCTTTCCTAGTTATACATGAACATTACCATGTTGTTTTCTTGGCAACAACATGGAAGTTTTTGTTTTACTTCTTGCCGAAGCCTACAGCCCCTGGGATTTCTTGGAAGTCCTCCATCCAAATACCAACCAGGCCTGTCCCTTTTCTGAGATCAGCCCTGGATGATTTACTGGAATCCTTTATATATTAAATTGAACACCTTTACGTGAGATGCTGATCAATTGCTCAGTGTTGCTTTATGTTCAGCTTATACTAACCTGGCTCCTACAGATGTGCTGAGCCTATAGGTCCCAGAAAGTTTAGCCAGCATAGCTGGCTGGTTTGGAATTCTGGGAATTGGAATCCTAACAGATCTCAGAGTATGCTATTTGAGAAAAAGCTGTTTTACTGTAACCTCTTATGGTTTTGTAATCTATCATTCATGCTGAGCCACAATGAAGTATTTTTAAACTGATAAATGGTAAAATATAGGGAAGTGCTGTAATGTTTGTTTATTTATTCAGCACATTTATGAGGCCTCCTGACTCTCCATAGTGATTTTGGGCATTGTACTACACTAAAACAGTACAAAAGGAATATTCATGCTATTTGATGGATAAAGTTGCTCAGATTCACTCAGAGTTGAACTCTGACTGGACGGGTTCTAATGAGTTGCCCAGGGCACAGTCTTGTGAGGTTATCTGGACTGAGTTCAATTCTGTGACTCCCAAGGAAATGGACAAGGTCCTCCAATCTGTCAGTTTGGCCACCTGTTAGATCTTGGCTCTTCCTGGGTTGTTAAGATAGCTTGGGAGGTGACCAAGGGGTGGGTCCCTGTGGTGGCATTGTCCTCTTTGAGGGAGAAGGGGTGGTCCCTCTGGACTTGAAGGAAGTGGTGTATGCCCCCTTCTCAGGAGGTCATCACTTGGCTCCTCCATTCTGGACAATTATCATCCAGTCTCCAATCTTCCTTGTGTGGGGAAGGTTGAAAAGTTGGTCAGGTATCAGCTACGCAGGATCTTGGAAGAAATGAATTATTTGAACCCATTACAGTCAGGTTTCAAACCAGGGTATAATACAGAGACAGCACTGGTCACACTTGCTGATGACCTTTGCCAGAGCTGGGATGGGGTGGTGCATCCATCCTTGTGCTCCTTGATCTCTCAACAGCTTTTGATACCATCAACCATGGTATCCTTCTGGACCATCAGGAGGAGTGGGGGGGGGGACTGTGCAGTAGTTCACCTCCTTCCTCAGTGGTCGTTTCCAGTGTCAACCCTTCAGAGTAGACCAGACTAGGATGCCAGAGTTATGAATACTAATACTACTTTATTATAAAGTTACAGTAACAGAATCTTGTAAATCTGAATGCACTTCCCCACCCTCCATTTATCTTCATGAGAACTAGGGAGGGTCAGGTCTGAGACACTTACTCAAATTACATTTCTGCCCTGGGTTCAGATTTTTTTTATCTGACCATTGCCTTGGTTGTGGCTCTTCCTCCTGTTCCACAAGGTTATTCCTACTGTGCATTACAATGGGAGGGGAGAGATTGCACTCACAGCCCTCACTTGTAGGGTGCCTCAGAGCTTGATGCTCTTCCCCCTCCTGTTTATCTTCAACATGAAGCACCAGGTGCGGTATCATCAATACCTAGCTTTACATCTTAACTCACTTCCCCATTTGAGACTGGTGCACAACTTGGGGGTCCTCTTGGACTCACAGCTACTGCTCAAAGAGCAGGTGGCAGCTGTGGCCACATGGGCATTTGCACAGGTTCATCTCTTGCACCAGTTGTGCCCTATCCTCGACCAGGAGGCCCTTCAGACAGTGTCAGCCTTCCCAGGTAAACCAGAAGGAAACAAGACTAGATGAACTAATTTTACTTTATTGTAAGGCTACATTAACAAAATCTTGCAAGTCTGAAAGCACAAATCTCTGGCCCTCCTTATTTACCAACTGAGTAGTTAGGGCGGGTCCTTCCTACGTTTCTTTCTTTGACCGTTACCCTGTTGTGGACTCCTTCCTCTTTTATGTTTCGTTTCCTAAGCAGCATCTATTCTCCCTGTCTTCCAAGGCCACCCTCACATTCCATCATAGACAGTCACTCACACCCAAACCTCACAGTTGTTGCAATACACTCTATGTGGGGCTGCCCTTGAAGACCATTTGAAAGCTATAGCTGGTTCAAAATGCAGTGGCACGAGCAGTGATGGGCTCTTCTTGCTACGCAAGCTGCATTGGTGGCTAGTCGGCTTCCAGGTGCAATTGACTGTTACCTATAAAGGCTTTCATGGCATAACATTTATCTATTTATAAATTTTTCTGAGGGTTCCCTCTCTCACATTGTTTCTGCTCAGTACATTCAGGCAGAGTGAGTGCGTTCCAGGTCCCTTTTATTAAACATTGTTATCTTGCTGGACAAAGAAGCGTGCCTTCTCTGTCATGGCCCCCACCTCCGGAACAGCATCTCCCAGAGATACAGACAGCGGCCTCTCTCCTGGGGTTCCCAAAAGCCCTTAAAACCTGGCTTTGGTCCCTGGCTTGAGATGAATGTTTGTGGGGAGGACCTGTCATGCTATGTTTTAATGACTGTTTTTAGTCCAGGCTGTTTTGTATTGTTTTGTCCATATTTTTTAATTGCTACAATTTAGTATTAGATTGCTTAAGCTGCCTAGAGTGTACTGGAGTGGGTGGCCATAATAAATTTAATGAAGTAAGTAATTAAATAAATGAAAAGAATATAGTAAAGAAGAACAAATGTTGATGTCTGGACAGAACCTACCACTTAATATAGATATTCCCATATAGGAATATGGCCTGGTGGAAAAGGCGTGTTTTTATGGACCATTTGAACAAGGATAGGGTAGGGGTCATACGAATCTTGGGCGGGAGATGTTCCTTTGTTTATATAAGGGAATAAATTAAGCCGGGAGCAGGTTAAAAGTCTCAGATTTATTGTAAAGGCCACTTGAGGGTCCCATTTCTGCTCTCAGCTCGTTAGGTTTTCATCCAGTTCTCCAGAGGGCAAACTTTGTAAAACCCTGTATTGTATTGTACTTTCTCCCTTCCTTGTCGTTGCCATTCTGTCATTCATTTCTATGGAAACGGCAGAGACTGAACCTAGCAAGAACTCTTGAACGCAGCCATTGCCTTGTTGGTTACAGTTTCCATGAGAACAGATGTTTGGTCATCATAAGTGGGAGGGGGGGGGAAGTTTCCAATTGAGCATTTGGTTGAGAGAAAAAAAGATCTGTTACTTAGTTTGCACCCTCAAAAATTCTCAAAAGTCAGTTTCCAGTGTCTTTTCTTTGTCCTAATAGTGTCCTCTTATCTTGGGAGTGAAGTCACCTCACTTCTGACACTTGCAAGGTAGGAACACGAGGGTAATAATAAAGTTGCTAGAAAGTCCTGGGTGTACTTTGATATTTTGATTAACATCGAGGTGAGAATCCAGACCAAGAGATAGGTCAACAATCAGTAAAATTCTTGTCCCAATAAACAACATGTGGGTGAGAAAATGCTCCCCCTCTGTGCAATTTCCAAAATCCTGTAGCGCTCAGGTAAGGGAATAAGGTCTTGCCAAAATGATTTCAAGAAAATGTGCATTTTCTTGGATTAGACCTAAACAAATGCACCTGGAACATAACGCAAAAACGATTTCTTCGAAGCACAACCGATGAATGCCCGTCATGGGATTGCCGTGTACAAAATCATTGGGGAGATCGGCTTTTAAAATTCCATTTATTGTTCAGGTGGCATGTTGTGTAGAGTAAATGTAAGTCAGGGAGTTTGAAATACTATTATGCCTTTTAAAAATATCAAGTGAAGTCGATGACAATAACACTGACATCTGAAATCACAGATTGAATTTTAAAGAAGGCACAGAGGGCATTGTGGATAGTAAAATAAATAAATAAAGTGAAGATGGGACTGCTATAAGTCAATGGAATGTTTTGGGTATTTTATATATTATTACTGTATATCAAGGAAACCAATAAAAAAATTCTTTATGGAAAACAGTGACAACAGTGTAATGCAATATTAACATTTAAAAGAAAGAAAAAGAAAAATATGGTCTGATAATAATGTATCATTAATAAAGTCATTCACCCCCGCAACATTTACAAATTGCTCAAAAACTTTTTTCCTTGCCCCTTGGTAAAAATAATATTTCAAATGCTAACAAATACCACATCAGCAAATCAGATGTAGATTTATTCTCCTAATGTTGTCTAATATTATTTTCACCATCATCCATGAACAAAAAGTCCAGTATTGCTAAAAGATTCCAAATAATAGGGATATAGCCCAGAAAAAAAATACATGTCATTTTAACAGTCCTGCGGATTTTAGCCCTAAATGTGCAATTGTAGGACAAGCCTAAATCACGTGAGTCACTATTCCTGATTTGCAGCTCCAACAGGAGGGAAATTGAAACCAACCCTTATTAATCATTCAGTATCCATGAAACACAGTTTCTGTCCCATTAATTTCATTTAAAAAATATTTTTTTCACATTTTAAAAGCAATGTATCCATTTAAAAGAACCTGACATTCATTATTCCAAATATTACATAAATATCAATGTCATTCAATTCTGTCACCTTTTTATAACAATAGATGATTGAGATAAAAGATATCAGTGGTACCAGGACCAAAAAGTCCTGAAGAGTCACTCTTAAATTGAAGAGCCACTTTTAAACAGGCAGTTACAGAATCTTAAGAGTATTTAGCTCTTTTATTGATGAATATTGTTTTAATTTGTAATGTAAGAACAAAGAGTTTCAGAGTTAGGGTTAGGGGCATTTCAATTTTTTTTCTTATTCTTTTTGTTCTCTTCTTTACAAAAGATCGTTTTGCCCTGCTAGTGGTTCTTTAAAGACTACATTTGAAATATATTTCTTTTTTTTAGTCAAGAGATTGTGTGGCAATTTTGTATTTTTCAGTTTATAAACAATCTGATCCTGGCTATTTCTTCACATAATGGACCGTGTATGAACCTGGAATCTTGCAGATACAATCCAACATTTAGTGTTTGTTTTTCATGTATGCATTGTCATTGAAAATTCTATTCTTCTGAGAAATTATTCTCTGTGCATTTTGAATCGAATGAAGTGTCTAAAGCAAATAAATCCAATTTTAAAAGTAGAAGTTGTTATTTCAGATGCTTATCCTGTCCTTATTGTGAATTATTGGTTTTTACTAAATTGAGAAATTCTGGGGGGTACTTCATTCGTTTGTCATTTTTTTCTGTATTGCTTCTGTCTATACCAGTGTTTCTCTGCCTTGACAACTTTAAGATGGGTAGGCTTCAACTCCCAGAATTCTGGAAGTTGAAGTCCACCCATCTTAAAGTTGTCAAAGTTGAGAAACATTGTTTTATACTATAATAGTTTTGTTTGATTCTTCCCTTTTTGTAAGGATGGTGTGCCTGATTGTGTTCATTATAAAGCTGGTTTCCCTGTTGATTTGGGGATTTATGTTGTGGGGAAAGGGAGAACTCTCTGTTCAGAACCTTTTCTTGAATATTTTGTAGCTATTAACAGTATGCTGTCTCTGCTCATTTGATTTGCTGTTTTGTTTTAAAGGAAAAGTCTGTGCTTCCTCCCCACACTAACATTTTCCATGCTCTAATTCCTTTCCTCCAATACTCCCAAATATTACCCCATCTTTTGTGAGTCCTTGCAGCGATTTTGAGGTGATCCATACAAATCTTGTCAGTACAATAATAAAAATATAGAGATACGAGCTTTTGTAACTTCCCTCTTTCCAATATGACTTTGAAGCAACTTACAGAAAGCAAAATTTACACAAGGTTTTCATTTTCCTGTTGCTTTAAGTTATTTGGCAAAACCCTGAATGTGTCTCCTTATGGGTTATGGTGTTTGCATCAAATGACTGACTCAGTAGGAGTTATTTCATTTGACATTATAATTACATGTTGGTCCAAGAAAGTACCATTTTCTCATGCTGCCCTTGACAGGGTATATTCTGAGAACATACCTAGCACAGTTTACATCTTCCTTATCCCAATAATTCTTATCTGCAAATCTGCAGCAGTCTTTTGTTAGCCATGCCGGCTGGGAATTCAGCAGTTTGTAATCGCAACACATCTAAAGACACTGTATTGAGGAAGACTGATCTATAGAAATATATCAAAGGATATGTTCCTTATTTGAAGAGACCTTGTTTAACCTATAAGTAATTGCCAACCAGCAATTTGATTGGCACATCAGGAATCCTAGTTGATTCATACCCAAGATCCACCTCCATCTGCCCCAACAGCTCAATCCTACACATAGCCAAAAAAGTGAAGATGGCAGTCCCAACCATGTGTTCAAAGATCTGCAAGTAAAAGGGGGTGGGCTTCAATTTAGCAATTGCCTGAGCTATCTTGACTTTTTTGATCCCTCTCCTGCTGAGACATATTCATTCAGAATAAGTATCACTCAGTATCACAGAATAAGTATAAAAGTTCCTTCCATGTAAAGTGCATTTGGACTGCAGCCTAAAGTTGAACTTGTATATTTACAAAGATCAGCTGATTTGGGGGCCCAAATCAGGAGCTCAAGAAATGGTGAGAACTGGTTCAGGTCATGCTGGAGGTTTCAGTGCTTAGAACTAAATCAAAGTTTAGAAGAACAGAGCTTTCCTTCTCCCACAGTTCAGTGTGAGAAAATACACATTACTGCAAATTTTTTGTTTGTTTTTCAGTAGCATAGGAAAACTTAGAATATTATGAAGAGATGAATCATCATGCCAGCTATCACAGAAATAAGTTCAGGAATTTTTGAACTATTCATTAAGATACTGGTCAACAATTGGGTTCAAGTCCACCATGGACATCCAATGAGGGAGGGGGAGAGGTGTGCATGACATTAAAATGGCAGATACAACTGGGCAGTCAAAGCCCATCCCTTTTTAATGTGCATCACACACACACATTAAAGAGACAGGGTTTCAATTGCCTAATTGTGCCTATACTTTGATGTCATTGATACCCTTGGACATCCCTGAGCCCACCTTTAGCCATGGAAAAGTATTGGGTGAGCTGAACCTACCTCACAGAGTTACTGTTGAGGTGACAAAAATAGAGATACCTGTGTAAGCTGCCTTGAGTTCAGGGAGGAAAGATGAGATATATCTTCTGCCTGTCCAATAAGAATTGGAAGGGAAGACTCACTCTGCATCCCTAATCCTAGAGACTTTCATCTGCAGGGGCAAACAAGGGAGCCTGCTCTTTTGCTCCTCCCTTCTCTGGAATAGCATTCCCTGTGAAGTCAGGTTGGTCCCAGCATGTTGGTTTTAAAAATGCCCTTGATTTTGTTTCTTTTTCTCTTAATTTTGTTTCTTTTCAGACAAAATGCTATGAAATTTGCAGTCACAATAACCTTATAGTAGGGACATCCTTACCAGATTTCCTAAGAAATTATTTTGCCTCTTCCTGAATGCAATATAATTGATTTAAAGGATTGAAATAGAAATAAGAGAAACTCATTCATTTGTTAGTTCCATAAAATAAATAAATTGATATACTAATACAAATAATCAGCTGATGAAAATAAGGTAGTCAGCTTGTTCAGCTCACATAACATTGCCAGACAAATGCTCTGGAGGAGAGAATGGATGAGAATGGAATGGAGCAAACGGTAAAGCTAAAAATCTTACCACCTCATGATTTCTACACACATATACAGTACATATCAAAACACTGTGATGGGCTGATT
Organism: Python bivittatus; assembly: GCF_059951505.1. Lineage (NCBI taxonomy): Eukaryota > Metazoa > Chordata > Lepidosauria > Squamata > Pythonidae > Python > Python bivittatus. The sequence goes on along the minus strand of NW_028277098.1, from coordinate 43,237,924 downwards.
GCAAGAGTTATTTTAATTTGAGGGCAGATCTGTCAGTCATCAAACTTCATGCTCCCCCTTCATTCCTTCCAAACCATGTTATTTTATATAAACAGAAAAAAATGTATTCACTGTAGGTTCTGAACACTCTGGAGGTCCAAACAACAGATCAGAAACAGAACTTCATGGAAGTCCAGAATTAGAAACAAGCAGGTTCATACTGTGTATTCAGGCTTGGGTAGATTAAAATCTGTCCCAGAATCTCATTATCTTGTACTGGATGAGTATGATCCATATCCCTAGTTAAAATGCATTTAGTTCCATTTCAGTGTTGGGAAGAATTCACCAATAAATTATCTAAATCGGATGGATTGGATTTAAATGGATAAATTTTGCTATTCTTAAAGGCAATGCTTTTATTAAGTTACCTGAAGTTTTACCAAAGAATTTCAAATTTTCATCAAATATTCATCTGGCAAATTGGTTGGAAGTCAGAAATAAAGAGAAGATGTAGTTTTTTGTGTTTTTTTAATGTTTCTCAGAATTCTCAGAAATCTAAATCTTTATCTGGAATAACAACAATACTTTAAAGATAAATAGCTGGACTATCACGCCAAAGTAATAAATAATATGGAAAGGCTTCAAAGATCTATAGAGAGAACAAAGTGGAGTAAGGGAAAATGCCTCGGGTATGATATAAACAAGGATTTAAAAAAAAGGAGGCAGTTCCAAATTAGGTTGGGTTAGAATTTACAGAGTGAAATAATTTAACACTTTACTATTAAAAGACATAACATTTATGAGACCTGTCCCTCAATCCTTAAGAGACATGCAGAATCTATTTGGGAAAGGGAGTCTTTTAGATACCAGGCTCTGAACCATATAAGTCATTTAAAGGTAGTGCCCAACACCTTGAAATGCATTTGGAAAAATGCATGTAATCAGTGCAGCTCTCACAGCAATAATATCATGGTATCATGACTAACCACTGAGCATATGGTTCACTGCATTTGGATCAGATGAGTGATTTACAATACAGTACTGTAACTGAGAGATGACAATGGAATTATTGTCCATTTTCAAACAAACTGGAATATTTGTTTTCCATGAGGCATTTGCCATATAATTTTACAAATAGTTGAGTGGTGTCCTCAGCAAACTGGGATGACCACGTGCCAGAACGACAATGGGTGCTGAATCATACAAATGCAGCAATCATATCCTTGGGTCAGGATGTCTGATGCAAGTACACAAGTCACGGCATTGGCATGATCATCTCATCATGCATGAGTTATCATTTGCCTCTCCTGCGGACCCCCGTGGCCAAGGGCAACCAGTGGGGGCCAATAACTTCAAAATAGTGGGTGTAACTGGGTGACTAAAGCCCCTGCCATTTTTAGATGTATGTGATGCACACAGTGCACATTAAAAAGGGAAGGAGCCTGGTCATGCCCACCATTTTGACATTGTTCCCCCACTCCCAGAGGCCCCTGACCACTGCCAATATTGCTCAGACTAGATCAGCCACCTCAGAATGCCTACAGGGTGGGGGAGGGGTAAGGGAAAAGCTTTCATGGATATAATGATCAGTATCTTGGCTTTTTTATGAGCAGGACCCATGTACAGTCAACGTCTCTGGATGGAAAGCAGCCCATGGACAATTGTAAGCAAACAGCTTTCCCCCACCAGACATCAATATGGCCTATGTGGATATCTTTTTGACTGATTTCATTAAACAGAAGTAAAACAAAAAACACAACGATTAAAAAAGGAAAAGAAGAGAAAAGGAAGTTGGGAGTGTGCCTCTTGAAAGAGGGAACATCATTTGAATTACATTGGTCGGTGGTGTTGACTTAGCTGGGTCCATCTGGTTTTTGAATGCCCAAATGTTAACAAGGTATACTTTGGATCTATATTCATTAGACACTTTTCTGCAATGATTCAAAAGGGTGCCACCTTAATGTGTTGACTTTTAGAAAGAAACATCAATAGAGTATTAGCTACATCCTAAATACCTGAGTCATTCTGGGCACCATTTGCTAATTACTTTTTTCCTAAGGGCCTTTTCCTTTTCCTCAAACAACACCAGGTAAAGAAAGTCAGCCAGGTGCAATCTGAAACGTTTTCTATAAAACTTGTAGAATAATTTCTTTTGACTAGTGTTTAGGACTTCTACTTACCCAAACCAAATTCTAATTAACTGGGTTGAATTATTTCTGGACATGGCACCAACAGTTCCAACTTTTAACTTCCCACATTTGTCTCATTCACTTTAGAGGAAAACCAGTCAGAGTTGATCAACATATTAACTCTGCTCCTCAGCAGACAAAAGACTTCAGGGACCCCAAGTTACCTCATGCTGCATAATGAATGTCTGAAATGAGATGGGAGCCATGATGTGTCAGAATGATCATGGGCATAGACTATATGTTGATGTGTAGAATGAATTTTACTTCAAGGCTAAGCAGCTTCCCCAATATTATTTGGGAGTCTGTAGAAGAAATAGTGGCTGGGCCATCCATTGGCTAAACTATAATGTGATTTGCCTGGTTTAGGGTTTGCATGATGTGACAGCAAGCATTACAGTAAGTCCAAGGAACTGAAGTCCCAAGGTCAGTTCCCTAATTTCATTCTCTTTCAGCAGATATAATCACTGAACTGACAGTCTGATTGATAATGATAATGATAAATCGTATTTATTCTACACTCATATTCCACTCTTCCCGACAACATGAATCAGATGGAAGCTAGCATGCACTGGTTGGCTCAAATGTGTTCCATTGGGTTTATTGCTAATAACAGATTATGGGTTGCATTCCAATTTAATATGGAGCCATTCACATCAACATGATTTAAATTAGTCATGATTTAGTCACAAAATATGACAAAGATGGGGTTCACCTAACATTAATATTTATTGAATATGCCATAATGGCTGAGTTTCCATGATGTGCAAGCCAAAAACCAACTAAACCTTCTTTGTCTGGGTGCAATGACTGAACCAAGTCTGAGGACTCCCTCATGCTATTACCAGCCTCACTTCAGTAATTTTTCAGCATTGGGCATATGTCCTCACCTCTGTGCCCCATGTTGCCAGCCGGAATTCTTAAAATCCAGCCAATGGGAGGGCACAAAAAATTAGCATCCAACTACTGTCCTATCTCCAGTCTTATACCTCCTTCTCTCTGTTTGCATTTTGCAGGGGGGTGGGGCAGTTAGGCAAAGTTTTTAGTTTTTAGTTAGGGTAATAAAGTTAGAACAAGAGTTGTTGCCCTGCTACATAGTTACATAACTATGCTACATAACTAGTTGCCCTGCAATATAACAGCAGAACCCTCCCCTCAGAATGGCCAGGGAAGATGGAATGGAAATATGTCAGGATGATGCCTCGGCTGCTGGAGGAAAGAAGGGAATCCTGCAAGGAGAACAAGGTGGGAGTTTCCCACCATTAGGAAGCCACTCATCCAGCAACTCCAGAGGAACCACTCCAAAAGTGTCTTCACAGTGTTATGAAGGACTGTTAGTTTTCAAGCTGCACATAAGGCCCATGAAAGCATAGCAACACACTGGAGGGTGGGTTGAGACTCAGATCAACAGGTCATAATCCATTACTCAATGATCAATTGGATAGTCATGGAACCTCCATTAAGGGTCAAGAGGCATCTGAGGCACTAGTGAAGACTGCAAGACATATCAACAATTGCTAATTTGAGACAGAGGTCTTGTCTTCTGAACAACAATGAACAACAATAACAACAAAAAAAAGATAGGAAAAAAGAAAAGAAAAGGAATTTCCTAACAGCCACAGAAGCTTGAATTAAGGTTTTAGACAGAGTTTCTGCCAGTCACTGCAGAACAACAGCCAACAGCTCTGGAATGTTAGAGAGGCCAAGGTGCCAAACAAAATGAGTAAGAAAGGGTGCAGAAGCAAGGGGGTCTTTTCTCATCAATAATAGATGAAATCTCCAGTCTGATGGAACATTGCTACAGCTGTACAGGAAGAATGAAATATGGGAGAAAGCAGGCAGAAGGTTCACCAAAACAACAAGATAGACAGCTCAATCTAGTTCCATAGCTCCATTCAACTCCTTGGCTATCCAGGGGCAAGAGAGAAGACTCTGATGCTCATTCTGAATTCACTTCATTCTCTCCATGTTGACAAGAAAGACCTTCAGTGAAACTACATGATTCATGCACATGTTAAAGATTGCAAAAGCATTCATTTCAGGGAACAAATACCTCTGTCTCATCCCATGTCTAAAAGGATCCAGATGCTACACAACATTTGCTAAAATGGGTTTCATTGTTTGTGGGTCCATAAGCTGTGGGGATCCAGTTGTGGTTTTATATACCAAGTGAACCAGGTCATTCCATCAAATTATAATGTAGTTTATTTGTATAAGGACATATGAATGTAGGAACTGTGTTTGGTGGATTTAGGATTCAGCATGTATGATTCTAGTTCTTTCCCCTTACCCCTATTTCCTTCTTTGCTTGAAAGAAATAATAAACACAGATCACTAAGAATATTGCACTGTGCAGGAAACAGAGACAAAGATAAATGTTAGAATATTCCCTTTATGTTACTGTTACTTCCCTCATCTGTTCTCACCTGTTTTTATCAGTTATTTCTATTGGCTGTTATGCCTTAAGAGAAGTGTAAGTTCCCACATAGCTAGACATAAGGTTTTCTTTGTTATTATATGGAAATGTTTCAGTCCACTAAGTAAGCTTTTGGTTTAAGGCTTCAGCATAAATTTCTGAAAAGATTAAATCATAAAAGAATTAAAACTTAGCCATTCCAAATGCAAATTGTTGTTCTCTACATACTCATTTCCAAAATTCAGTTCAGAATAATATATCCAGATGTGAAAAAGGACAAGCCTCCATCAGTTTTAATTTGTGTGCAAGGGGAATTTGTAGCAATCACAGTTTGCAAGACAAGCTACACCTGCTGAAATTCCTTTTTCTGGAGGACTGATTAGCAAAAATATAGCATTTATTTATTTTATTTTATTTTATTTTATTTTATTTTATTTTATTTTATTTTACATTTGGTTATCCTGTGCCCAACCTTTTAAAGTAAATTTCTATTCAGGGAACCTCCACAAACACAATTAAGAAATATTAATAATCTTTATTTAATAATCAAATTTAGAACACAAAAATGTTTATGTTAATAAAACATAATAAAAAGAAAAGAAAATCAAATATAGAGTTTCCACCTCTAATAGCTAGCTCTGTGGCTCAGGCCCTAAAGTAACTATTCTGCAGTCCTATACCTAGTTACTGAGCATCAGTTTTACCAACAGCATTTACATCTGAGTAGTCCTGCAAAAGAAAGAACTTTTCTAATGTCCGCATACCTCTTTTGTAATAACAAACTTCTCTGGGGATGCTCCTGACACACATGAGAGTGAACAATATGAGAGCCTCTGGAAGTTGAAGGAGGGGAAAATTTAAGTTAGCTTATTTTACAATAAAGCCTATGTCAAGCTGCAGTAGTCAACAGATCAAGATTTTTTTGCCTGCAGTGAAGATGACAGGATGACTTTTAGGAAAGGTTCTCTTTCTATGATGGCATTAAAGGCAACAGGTTGTAAAAAAGGTAACAATCTCCTCCTTAATGAGAATCACCTTGATTCCATTGCAGACAGATCTCTCCCATCTAATTATCAGTTAGTTTACAGGGAATATACTAAACTCCACTAGACCTAGAAGAGCTTGCTTCTAAGTACACAGAACAAGGCTCTGCTTGTACTAGTTTTCTGGATTTGTTTTGTTCATTTCCTTAAAGAAACTAAGGTTAAAGATATCTATAGATGACCTTGTTAGAAAATTTAACCGTAGATTTCAACAATATTCAAGTCACTAAGATGGTGGATGCATTGCTATAGAAACCAAAGCTACCAGCTTTTCTGTACAAGTGTTTCAAAAAGTAATGTAAGTAATATTTATTCATGTACTGAGGTATTTTAAGAAAGTGTTTGGGTCAAAATGAAATCTTTTCATGCTACTTACAGAGTTTGAAAAAGACAAACTGTGGTGGAAATGTTGTTCAGTGTTCAGCTTTCTGCACCACTGGCTATGGCTAATGGATTAAACAACATTTGAAGATTTATAAGCCTATCACTCCTACCCCTGCCTAGCTTCTCCTTGGTTTACTAAATCCGTAGTGTCTTTTAGCAGTACTTTGTAAATGCACGTTATTTCTTTTCATAGGAGATCTAGTAGCCGCTTTCTATATAGAATGTTTATTTAGAAAAGTCAAAATATTTAACTTTTTCCAGTTAATAAAGATTTGGGGAATTTAGAAATTTAGCTACAAAGGTTTTGGGGTGTGGGGGTGCAAAGGGGCCGTTAAAGTTATTCCTGGAAGTAATCCAGTTGGAACTAAAGGATTGTATTAAGGAATGTATTTAAACATCTGGGTATACCTTTGAAGGCTTAGCACTATAGATTTTAAGAGTCTTTCTACTAAAATGAGAAGGAAATACTGGAGAAAGAGAAAAAATGTATGTTGAGGTTCTAGCTTGCCTATTTTTAACTGGGCTATCTCTATATTTGATAAAATAGTACACAAGTATCGTTTCCAATACATTTGGGTATATTGTCTGTAAGGTACCAAATCATATGGCATGACTAATAATCAGAAGTATAGTTCTTCAGATGTTATTGGATTCAGTCAGCCTTGCCTCCGTTTGTACAGCATTCCATCTAGTGATTTTGTAAAAGTATCCATAACACCTTTCCTCTAGTTCCCAAGTATTCCTCTGATATCAGCTTTTCTTGATTTGTTTTGCTTAAACATTCTCTGTGACCATATTTAGAAAATGCTTTAGTGTGTACCAGTTAATGAAAAATAAAGTAAGGAAGGGATTCCAGTTTTGTACATTATTTTGAAGTGTAATATTTTTTTAATTCAAATGAGATAGTGTTTTGATGCAATCTTTCAAAGTGAGCACTCCTTTCCATTGTTAGCGTGCATCCACAAATAAACACACTTTTTTCATACATAGGTATCCCTATTTATTTATATCCTAGATTTCGCCACAACCACAACCCCGTAAAGTAATGAATTTCTGTGGCTGAGAGATGAGAACCTGGATCTCTCTGCATTAGTCCAACACCTTAGCCACTGTACCACATTGGCTCATGAAGTATATGTAGAAATTAGGTTTTACTGTATTCTCATAAGGTAGAAAGAATGAATGACCAAAAAAACCTTATATTCAAAATAATGTTCATACTAAAAAACCTCTTTTGATGGGGCAGATTGATAGCATAGTCTTCTGCATCCAATGAGTAATTCATTATGGTTTCTTTGTAAAAGACAGGAAAAAAAATGAAGTCTTATATTTGTTGGTCCTAATAATTTTAAGTAGATGGATAATTTGCTATAACCAGGAAATGAATATGTAGGCTCCAATGAGTACAGTGGCACCTTAGGTCACGAATGTTTCTGTTCATGACCAATTCGGGTCACGAACAGCACCGTTCACAAAATTTTGCTTCCGTTCGCGAACTCTGCATCAGGTGACGAACAGGATCCGCGGCCATTTTCCCTGCTGACACACGTGGTCGTGGCTTCCTGTAGGGAGGGGGATTCTCCCTCCAAACAATAACCGCCTCCCCACCTGCCTTCCTGTCCTCCACGCCTCAAGCAAGGGTAGTGTTCTCTCTCTTCATAGTGTACTGTACTGTACTTTGTGTCATATTTTTGTGGTTTAAAAAAAAATACATATGGTTCAGAATGGATTAACTGTATTTACATTGAACCTTATGGGAAAATTTGATTTGGGTCACGACCAATTTGGGTTGCGACCAGAGTCACGGAACGAATTAAGTTCGTGACCCGAGGTACCACTGTACTTGTGGACAGGGAAGAAAGGCTGTCTCAGCTAATGCAACTTTACCCAAAATGTTTTGCCTGGCCCTATGCCCTTTGCCTTCCTTTCATGCATTTTTTTCCCTTTCCATCGTCAGTATCATTTTTCAGATATTACTATTTTCTAATCATGACTATTATTTTCCCTGTGTAAGAAAGAACCTTTTGTATTTTTTATCCTATTACAACTTTCAATACCCAAATTAGTTCATACCATCCAGAATAATGTATATTAGAATTTGCCATTGAATACAGAGATTACAGACTTGTATCTCCCCATCTTTAGACCTGATTTTCTTGTTCTCCTTGTTGAAGAACTTGCTGATCTAGCATGAAGAAATCTCACTCTTAGTTTAAACAAAATCCATACTGAGGCATTATGTTAAGTGGGCCAATACAAGATTTACAAAATGCGTAAGCTTCTGCATCTCCAAGAACACTATATCAAGAAAGAAGGATGAAAAAGAAAATGGGAGAGAGATGTATCTGCATGGTCACATTTTTTCCTATCCTATTTTTCTGTGTCTTTAAAAGAAATTACCTTGACTGATACAATTATGAGGATTTTGGCAACTTGAGCTTATAGAACTATTTTATAAAGGCAGTGTGGCTTTGGGGGTGTTATTTTGTCATGGGGTGGGAACATGTTGTCCTCCAAATGACGCTGAACCATAACTTCCACTATCCATTACTGCCTTCCTGTCTGGAACTGTTGGGGGTGGAATTTCAGTGTCTCCCATCCTTGCTCTATAGGCAGAGGATGTGAATATTCTTTCAAATAATATAGGCAGGAATGATCAATGTCTGCTTTCAAATGTTGGTTTGATGTTTGTTTGTTGCAAATCTTAATAAGCCATGCTAATGGGTGAGCCACCAGAAAGCAACACATCAGAAAATGATACATGTAAATATAGAGCTGACAGAGCAAATAGTTTTAGAACGCACAGCTATCAGTTCTCTTATGGAAATGTTGAAAGCCTACTTAAGGCCCTGTATTGATGGGGTAAAGTCAGTATCAACAGGAAGAGTTCCATAACTGAGCAATCATCACTAAGAAGATTCTTTCTTTACTGGCAGTTTTGCCATTTCTTCTATTAATAGTGCCATGGAGATAAACTGGTTAAGCAAACTTTTTTGGCAGAAAAAGCCACACAGGCCTTTAAGGAATTCTGTGATAGAGAAAGGTTTTTGTTTCAAATTCAGGTAAATATGGAAAAACATAGCTACTTTTCCCTTTTTTTCAAAAAAGGTTAGAGAGAAAGAAACTGTTAAGGATAAGGGACTGACTTCTTAAATTTGCAATCCAATACTTTTTTTTTTTAAAAAAAGGATCTATAGTGAACAATAGAAATATTGAATTTCAAGTCAAGTCAAACTTTACTACGGGTCATTGACCAGACTTTGTATTACAAACTTTTTTTAAAATAAAGTACAAAGTAACATAATAAAAGGCATGATAAAAAGGCCTGTAGTCGCACATAGTCTACTTTGTTGTCGGCAATACACAAATTCTACAGGCTACAAATGTAACCTTTGCAACAGCAAGAGTTATCTCGGGATCTTTATCTGCCAAAAGAAGATAGAATTTTTCTATCCAACCTGGAAATGAGCTAAGAAGAGGTGTCACTAACTCACTGCAGGTGTCTGGGTACAAATTACAGTACAGCAGGATATGATCCCCTGATTTGGTGCTCCCATCTTTGCAGGGACAAAGACTTTCGGCGTAGGTGAATCTGCGGTATGTACCTTCCAACACTGCTGATAGTAAGATCTTCAATCTCAATAGTGTAAAGGCGCTCCAAAGTTTGTTATTTGTAAGTTGGGCCAGATATGGTTTATGCTGGATTTGTTTCTTCAAAAATGATGTGGATATTAAAAATTTGTTGTGATGGCTGTTGCGTGGCTCAGCTCTCCTACTCCTCAGTAAACATCTTGTGCACAGTGACCAAGATGACAGGGGACCTTGCATGCTTGTATTTTTTTAAACTGATTTTTATCCTGTGCTAGTTCTGCCTGCTTGTTGTGTCGACATGCAAACTATGAAGCGCTATGCCAGAAAAATTATCTACCTGCTAGAGTTCTGCATGGCCCATTGTAGTTAAAACTAAAGGTTCAGAATCAGTAACAAAGACAATTCAATGTGCTTAGTGACCCTCTTCCTCAAAGATTTCCCTTTGCATTGGTGGACTTCCATCAAGAGGATGGGGAAAGGCCTTTCAAAATGAGTAGCTAATTCCTTCTCCAGCTGGTTTCAGAGTATAATGCAATGCCAACAATAGTAGAAAGATACTTAAGGGCTGCAAAAATTGCATTATGACAATTGGACATTTAACCCATTGTTTTGCTCCAGATACTTTCTGGGTATGTGACTTGCAGCTTTTGAGAGCTTTTGTTCTCTTTCATTTTCTAAACTAAAGTTCTTAAGTATTTGGTTTATCCTTTAAAAAAAGAAACTACTTAAAACTTAGTGTATAGTTTAGTGAAACTGGCAAATCTTTGCTGCTTTCTCTTCTCCCCTGGAGGTGGAGGTAATGATATAGATGAGGAAAAAAAGGATTGCTTCAGAAGCCCTCCCACCAGCCAGCTTAAGAATCAAACCTGTTAAATACCACCATCCCAGGTAATGCAAACGTTACTCTGATTGTTAAGCCTACAGTTAGATGCTTTGCCTTGGTCTACATACTTCAGTATGTTTCTCATTACACAGATGAAATTGATATGTGCAGTTACGTAGCACTGCCTTCCTTAACTGCACTTTTTGAGGTTAAAAAATTAGGTGAAAATATACTCAGGGGTGATAGGAGTGCAGTGCAGAAGCTTATAACTGAAAGTAAAATCAAAACCAGTTTTCTTGGGAATACAAAGACATGGCTATTATAGTGCCAAACTACAACCTTTCTATCCTTGGACATCTCTTACATAGTCATTCGTTTAAAAAAAAAAAACTCAGATTAGTTCCTTTTTGGGGGGTAGAAAAGTCCTTCCTGAATTTCTTGCTCAAAATTCTGAACTTTTGCTCAATCTTTTTTTAACACTTAGAAGGACTCTGCCCAGCTAAGTAGCAATACCTAGCCAACTCTCTGTAATTTTGAAAAAGCTATGCATGATCAGATCTGGTCAACACTTGGATGGAAGACTACTAGTTAATCTCATGGCTGTAGGCTAGACTGGGAAGGTAAAAAATAACTCAGAAAATGGCAATGGGAATTCCATATTTTTGCCAAGAAAAGTAATAGCCGTGTCATGAAGTTACCAGGAGCTGAGCTTTCACAGAACCTAGAAGGCTAAAGGAAAGCTAAAATATCAGATAATACTGACAGAGGAAGGCTTAAAAATTGTATCAGCACTGAACATCAGCAAAGCTAGAAGAGGAGAAAAGAAATGTTGATGGCTTTTGTTTTTCTGTGCTTGAAGAATCTGTTGCTTTAAAATGGGAAGATAATGCAGGTGACTATGTTCCTTAAAAGCTGCAATATCAAATGATGACTTGCCAGAGCGCACAAAATGCCATCGATGGACAGACAGGGTAAAGCTCCACCTTGTACCTATTTTTTTTTCCCCCCCAAATGGAGCCTACAGGCACATTCAGTTGCAAATTGTCTACTATTAGGGATCTGAATGGCAAGCTATTGTGAAATTCATCAGTATGAATTTTAGCCCCAAATTGGCTCTTTCGGAGCCTAGTTGAATCATGGCTTAACTGGTTATAAGTTTAGTAATGGCATTATTACAATTATTATTATATCCTACCTCTATTTTATACAACTCAGGGCAATGAGTCCTGCTCCAGCCTATTTTCTCCACAACAACAACCTGTGAAATGGGTTGGGCTGACAGAGAGTGACTGGTCCAAAGTCACCCCAGCTTTCATTCCTAAGGGAGGACTAGAACTCCCACTTTCTAGTCCAGCACCTTAGCCACTACACCATACTGGCATTAATTTTACTATGGTATGATTTAAAGTTTTCGGGGGGGGGGTTCTCTTTAAATTTTGGGGGTTGCCATGAAATAGAGTACAAATTGAATAAACTCCACTGCCAGCCCCAGGCAATAGTGGCAGGATAGAGGTCAGCAGTGGATATAGCAAATTTCATGCTGGTATAGTTTTCTGCTGACTCAAGGGGGGCTGGGGACCACTTCAACTCAGCTGTGGAGGAAATGTCAGAGGTTATTCCCAGCCATTGGAATAATTCTTTCTCTCAGAACTTGGTGCTATTGTGGGAAGTCAAGGACTCAGAGTAGATAAGATCTTTTACTGCAGATACAAGGAACATTAGCGCTCAAGGCCGGCTTCCACAATGGCAAAGAACTTGCTTCTCTATATATGTATGCCTGAGCATTTTTCTCTTGTCCTTTTGAAACCTGCCCTGTGTTTGCAAAGCAGACCTGTTTGGCCCTAGATTGTTCATCGCCCTTCTTTGCTAACTTCAGCTGTCACCAAAAGGCCCCACTGTTTGACCATTCGGACAAGACTGAACTCTAAAATGAAGACATGTTGGGACCCAGAAGGTACAATTAGGGAACCAATGGTCATTTCTGTACCTTCCTTTGTTAAGGAGGATCCTTTAGATATTGCTTGAACATAATATTATTGCTTTTATATTCACCTACTAACACATTCTTACAGTTTCATTACTTATTCCCTTTCCTTTCCTTTCCCTTCCTTGCTCCCAGTCCATCCAAGGCTATATAGGGGCACCTTTCTAGAAAAACAGAGAAACTGGGAAGACACTGAAGTTAAAAATATATCTTTCTTCCTAATTCAGGTATGGAAGGCTATTGTGTATGTAGGAAGAGTTGCAAGAATCTGTGAGGAGTCAAAATATCTGCCCTGTCATTTTCAATACACTGCATCTAAGCCAGAAATAAATCTGCCCAGCTGCCAAATATGGAAACTATCTAAGAACATAGAAGTTCAGTGCAGATGTTGAAGCAGTTCACAGAGCCCATGTGGAATTGCCCTTGATCACGTGACAGGACACTGATGTGTATTTTAGTCCACATCTTAGGTTGGGCCAAAGCCTCCTTGGGAATCTGTTCAGCCTAATCAAATTGTTGAGTCCTGATGGAAACTGAGCTGCTGACTTTCGTGATCAATGTGTTCTGTGTCAGGCCAAAACTTGTGAAAATGTCAAGATTAACAATGATCTGATAACTTTAGGTAGGCATCATTAACATTACAACATAAAGAGCTCTTGTGCTTTCAAGTCCTGCGAATTTCAGATAATTGCTGTTCTCATTGTGAGAAGGAGAATTTCTGAATTTCACTGTGGGTTTGAAGCAGCATTTTTGGCCTATGCACTTGCTTCTGCATTTCCACTGCCTAATCTGTATGTTCTGGGAGTATTGGTCTGGTCATGGATATCCTATCCAATTCAGGCAAAGGTGAAAGAGAAAATTCTATTCTGAATTATTCAGTTTCAATCAAGCAAATATCTTACTTAACCAGATGCCAAGTAGGTTTACTGCAGAGTCAGCTTTTCTAAAACATGGCTTTTTTTTTTTTTAAATAAATGTATTTTAATGCAAGCGTGGTAGGTTACTTCCTGCCACAGATCATAATGTTCAGTGAAGTTTGGGGGCTTTATGTGATAAAGTCCCTATACCACTGAGCTAGAGAGCCTTTGCTTGTGAAGTGACCAGGGAAATAAGACAGTGATAATATATTGGTTGTATCATTAATTTGCTGAAGCTATTTCAACTTTGCCTGGACCAGATGAAAGAGCAGGAAATGTACCCTCTCCCAGCATACTTATGATTTTTTTTAGATTGAATATGATAAACTTTCACAACAAAACTTGATTAAGAATTGCAAAAAATTGTGACATTCAGTAGCAGCAAAATAAATTCAGTTGAGGAAAGCCATGCCATCAATCCAGAGGGAACCCATTCTGACCTGGGGTAATACACTCCTGTGTCAATTGCAAAAATATAAAGGTGAATGAGTTTTGTTTGCTGTCCTGGGGCAAAATGCCTAGTGTGTACAAATATCATTGGGTAAACATATCTTTGCACTGCAAGGTTGTGATCTTTCTTGCATTCATGTTTCCACACGTCTCTGTGCAGTATTCATACACTGACCTGGCCCAACAAAATCTCTTCATTATAAAAAGGAGGCTAGATCAAAATCTTGGAAATTTTAGCCTATTGCTCTTAATTATAAATGAAATTGTCTTATGATTCAGGAGTAGCATTCAAGGAAAATGTAGAGGTATGTGGAGTATAGATGTTGAGTGAACCAAGACCACACATGATCATTTCGCGGCAGCTGGTAGAATATAAGCAAGTCATTACACTTAGTTATAATTTAGACATGGCCAAGAAGGGACCAAGTGGGCTCAAGTCTTTCCTTCACTCCTGTATTTAGATGGCATTGAGGGGTAGTTAGCAGCAATGCTGTCCAAAGTGAAGAGGCTGCCTGTTAATAACTTATGTGTACTTAAAAATTAGCCCATGCAAATAGGGATTTTGTTGTGACTGCTTGCTTTATGAATGAGAGAGGTGTGTAAACAAAATTGGCCCTTTCTTTAAACCAGATCCTTGCTGAAAAGTGCAGATTTCAGGGGAAGAAGGAGTAGGTGGGTGTTCGTGATGCCTTTTTAAGGCTGGTAAGGATTTTCACCAGATCCTAAGAGGCATAACAACCAATGTGCTCCACAGAACATTATATTCCAAATGTTGTAGATTATTTCTCATTCTGGGATCTAAACCAAGAGCATACAGTTGATATAATGTTACGTGGGAATGACCTTGGGACAGAGTTAAGAGATGCAGCTGTCAGATAAAAGGCAGTTTAGCCCACAGCAGAAATGTGGGTGGGGCAAGAGGCTCAGAAGAGACCCTCCCTAGTTACTTGGACTGTAAAGTGTGGAGGGGGGGGAGATATAGACTTCCAGGCTTGCAAGATCTGTTAATGTAACCTTACAATGAAGTAGAATTAGGTCATCTGGCCATGTTTCCTGTCTGGTTTACCTCACAAGGCTAATAGTTGGACCTGGGCCACTGAAACTTTTATTGACATGCTATAGGCTGTACTTTACATAGTAATTGTTGGAACCAAAACAAAAAATAAATGCTAATCCACTGAACACATTATCAAAACACACCCACTCCTTGTTTAGCAACTGAGCTCCATTCCAGCAACCAGGTTATTAAGCGAAATGGTCGCTAAGTAAGCATATGACAGAGAGAGAGAGAGGCATGCTGCGAAGATCACTGGTTGCTGCCATCTCAGATAAAATTCTCTTGTACAGCTACACCAGTGTTACTCTCACTCTGGTGTGCATTGTTGTCAGGTGCCCGAAATTTGGTCATAAATGTGCATATTGGTTGGAAAATGATTTTTTGATTACTGTCATATTTGCAAATGGTCGCTAATCAAGGTAGTTGCTAAATGAGGAGTGGGTGTAATTAATCTCCAGTTGTGGCTTTATGACTTCATCTTTTCTTTCACATTAAAAATTGTTATTTGGTATTTATTTTCAGAGACTTTTAGGACCCATGGATGGCCTTGGGAACTTATTTTATATTTCTCTACTTTGTAGTAGTAAGAATACAGGACTCTTGGGTGTTCAGCTATTTCTTTAAATTAAACCTCCACTTTTGTGGCCTGCAAACAATCCTTGAATATCATTCCAAGCCTTATAGAGTTCTTGAATGGTAGTTAATCCAATGAAACTGTTATAGGAAGCACTCATTTTAATGCTACCATTTATGTTCTGTACTATCCATCCTAATGAAAGAGATACAAAGTTGACTACATTGCATATGATACAGAAATGTTCTATACTTTAAATGGTTCATAACTGGATAAATAAAAGTAGTGCATTTAAAAAAAAATATTAACCTAACAATATACTGTATATTCCAGATGGATTCCTAGGTAAGTATAGTTGTTGCTGCTACTTTTGATTTTATCTTCCTAACCTATATTCTTTAGGAAAATTTTCACATTATGCCTCTGGATCATTGCTTAATTATATGCTCCCTGTAGTTAATAACACTTTTTCTTATTTTGTTTTCATTTTGCTTGTGGCAAATTGGTGGAATGCCTACTTGGAATTGTTTCTGTGTACACCTAGTTAAATAGCAGGCACAGTAAACCTAGTTATGAGCAACGTGGATAAGTAAGATATGGAATGCTGTTGTGGCAACCACTTCCAGAAGTCTGCAGCTGAACTGGTGGCACCATTTCCGTATGCACTGGTATTTAAAAAAATAGAAAGTGGTAAATGGCTGCATTCTCTGTAGGGAGCACCTTAACCCAGGAGGTTACAAAGAGCTAGGATTCGAGTTCACTAGTTTGGAAAACGAGTGTTTTTAATCTGCCACACTGCTCTCCCAATTAGCATAGGCCTTGTGCCTCCCTTCTAACTACCTATCTTGTATTTCAAAGGTGATTCAGGAAAACAGTGTTGTGGTTAACAGAAGGTGAGCCAGGATGCTCCTAGATTAAAGTCTTGCCGACTTAAGTTATGAACGTCCTTGGAAGTCTTAGGCTAAGCCACGATTCTCTCAGCCTTAGCATCTCAGGCCAGTATAAATCTCCTACAGGACAGTAATGAAATTCTGAGATCGTTTTGGGAGGAATGAAAATGAACAAGCTTCCGCTTAATCCAGATAAGGCTGGAGTATTATAAGGTAGAGACTAACCAGAATTCTGTAGGTTCACACAAGTATTTATTTATTTAAAACATTTATATAGCCACTCATCTTATATTGAACTCTGGGTGGCTCCCAACTGACAGTTAAAACAACATCAATATGCAATTAATACATACATGTATCTATTAAATCCACAAACATTGGAAGTCTGCATCTGGTTAGTATGGTTGGTTGAAACAACTTTGAAAGCACTTGTTGCTTGTCAACAGATAAGGCTGCCCAGATCATGAATAATTTTTGGAGAAAATGGGTGTACCCCTAGGAGTATTGCCTTCTCTAGTAGGTTAGGGGGTGAAATGTATGTTGCTTAGCAACTGCATTATGTTTTCCCTAATTCTTGGTAACATAACTAGCTAGATAAGCATTGTGGTGCTCATAATGCTGAAACAGCTGGCTCTAAGAGAAGGTCCAGTTAGGACAGCTGAGACTTAAATTAGGGAATGGCCAAATGGTGCTAAATTCCCCTATCTTTTTGTCTACAGATAATCACTAGGGGGGAAAGAAGCAAAATGTCACAGAATAAGTCGAACAGAAAACATGGATGGTTCTGGGGCAAAAAAGGTGCAAAGTTGGTGAGAACTCATAAAACCAGCATTTGGGTAAGTTGCAAAATGAAGTATCAGTTGAAGTCATGCAATGATTGTAGAACAGCAATTCATATATTTCTAGCTCTCCAATGCTTGTAGAACTCCAGTTTATGTTGTCTTAGCAATTGAATCCAATCTTGGCCTAAAAGTGGCTACACAAGTTTTCTTCAACCTGGTACTCTCCTAGAAATGTTTGATTACAAGTCCCTGTACCTCATCCAGACACACTTTAGTAGTTTAAGGCCTTCTGGTGGTACTTTTCATACATTTTAGCTCTTGCCAGAAAGATAACAATTCTATAAACAAATAAAAACAACAACCAACAATTCCAGATTGTATATGTAATTTGATTTCACTGCAGATTTTGGGTTGCTCTGAGAAAGTATAGAAAGGTTTAATTTTGGCCATTTTGATTTTCCTTTCCTTTCCTTTCCTTTCCTTTCCTTTCCTTTCCTTTCCTTCCCTTTCCCTTTCCCTTTCCTTTCCTTTCCTTTCCTTTCCTTTCCTTTCCTTTCCTTTCCTTTCCTTTCCTTTCCTTCCCTTTCCCTTTCCCTTTCCCTTTCCTTTCCTTTTTTGCTGCATGACAGTGGGAAAGATGTAGAGAGAAGGGAGTAAAATTCCAGGTTGAATTTGTCCAGAGGCATTGTGAGTCATGGTACTAAGCTCCCTCATGATTATCATATCAGTAAAACTCAGTGTGTCTCCATCTGATAATTTTCTTCTTGGCAGGGAAAGGAATACCCAGTCCTTCCTGGTAGATTGGATGTTGCTTCTAACTAGTTTTAGTAGTAGGCCAGAGAAAAGAGCTGAATTGTAGAATTTTGTGACAAAATATACGGGTCATGGCTATAGCAGAGATAACAGCAATAATCTGAAAGAAGAGGAGGAAAAGCAATATGCAACCTGAGAAATATAGGAAGAGTACCCTGAGAGTGGAATTGGCTGTAGACTGAAATAAAATCAGCATTTGATGGGAAGAGGAGCAGAAGAAGTAGAATTCTTTTGCCCCTGAGAACCAAGGTAGACGTAATAATGGAGTCACACTTCTTCATGTTTCTGCTTAATTGGTATGTAAGGATGAGGGGAGTGACACTGCTTTCTTACAGCAAGCAGAGACATGTTCATTGCCCTAAGAATTTCTGGCTTGGGGTGATGAAGACTGCCTCCTACCTGCATTAGACTAGGAACAATATGTGATTATTGCTACCCCTAAAGTCCAGAATGATAACAGGAGGCTTGGATTTTGCATTTGTGAACTAATAGCCATTGGCTTTCTCTAGCAGGAGAAAAAAACACACCCTTCAGCAGTAGGGCTGTGAAGCAGATGTACAAGAATGTCCCTACCTGCTCTCCCCGCCCGCCCCCTCAGTGGCTCTCCTAAAACTGGCTGCCTCTCATTTGATACTAGTGGCAGTTTGTAGTGCATTGGCTTCTGTATTTCCTCCATTGATTAAATTAAAATAAGATGCTCTTGGAGAGCCACGGATATGGAAAAAGGTCTATCTGACTGCAAGCCAGCTAACTGCTGTGAAGGTTTGTAAATTGGCCAATTGAGCACCTGGGTGGGAAAAAATGACTCAATCCTAAAATGTTTCCACCTCCAAGAGAGATCACTGGGCATCTACCAGGTCACTTCCTATAAAACTTTGTGTTCTGTGTTCCAGTTCCTATTTGGCTTCCACAGTGTGGTATTATTATTATTCAGTCAATCAGTTCTTACTTAATTTGATTTAGTTAAATCTGTTCAAGATTTCATTCCTTATTTGCTCCTTTTGTCTAGTTCTATGCTGATCACAACCTTTCTACTATGTCTGTTACGCTCATTAAAGGCTCTTGACTATGGGTGTAAGTTATCTGTATCTTCTTGTTGCCCGGACACACAGCACATTTCTGACTCTCAGTTCTGAGTTTAATTTGCCTTCCCTTGGTCTCCAAGATACTTCCAGTCTGATACCTAGCTTGCCTTTCCTGGGCCAGACTCCACCTTCTTGAATACAGTTGTGTTGGTGCCTCATTTGTTCAGAAAGTTCTTTGCCTTATTGTATAGAAATAAAACTTTTCTCCTTAGAAAACTATTGTTGAGTCCAAAGGTTGGTTGAACAACTGATAGGACAAAAGTTATGATCTCCTTACTTCCATGTTTAGTGTTACTTCCTCTGTACTTCTAGTTTTGAGGCTCGTGTAAGTATCAAGCAAGTAACTGGAAACAACTGGAGGAGATGATTACCAAATGTCCTATGCAAAATGTGAAGACTTAGCCTAAGTCTCCCTGTTTTGGTGTCCCTGCTTGCTGTACTAGAATTATATTTTGGTATGTCCTCTGTTAGCTGTTTCAGGGGAAAAATAGTCCCTAAATATGCCTAACCATTTGTGACTTTGCTTTTTTTAAATTAATACCCTCAAACTGAATGTAGTATGAATATTCCACTTAACCTATGACTGATCTGAAAGTGTTTTATTTTCCCTGGGACAAGAGGTATCTACAGCTGCTTATGGATTGTTTCTTTTTCCTTTCTCTCTCTCAACTTGTCTATTTCAGCCTGAGGCCCAACATTTTTTTTACCACCTCTCAAGTTTTTGTAACAAATTCCATCTTTGAGTTGTAGCCCCCAACCCTACTTTTGTAGAACTGAAGTTTCCCAGAATCACACACCACTGAAATTCAGAAACAAATAACGGATCTCCAATGTTACATTTTTTTGCCATTTTTCTACAAAATAACCCTAAAATAGCTGCATAAAGCTTAAGTTAATGTAATTGTTTTTAGTTAATACCCCTCCCCTTGGTTTGGCTGCTTCCTCAGTGTTCTGTCTGTGGGCCTTAAAGGCTGAAATTATAATTTATGAAGGATGAAGCATCCAATCACAAAATGTTAGGGGATGGGTACACCCACCAAGCCTGTTATATACATGTTTTAAAAACAAAGCCTAAAAATATTGATATGAACGCTTGCTTGACCTAATTATTCTCTACTTTAGAAATAATTGGTGGTCCATATTTTTTCTCACTTTGTTCCCCCTCCCCTCACCATTTCTAACATGTTCTGTTATTTATTGGGATTAAAAAATAGTATGTTTCTGCCTCTCTTGGGGCAGAAGGGCATGAAGGTGAGGATTGTTTTTTGCTGTTCTTCATTTTTAAATAGTAACATTAATAATCCTTAGTAACACAAATATAGACTTTAAAACATTATGAAAAAAAGATATGCTTAGAAGAAACTAAATAAAGATAACTAAAAAAAGCAAAACCAAATGTAATAAAAAGAATAAAAAATAAAGAAAAAGAAAACAGAGAAAAAAGAAATTTATCAAAAATAAATTCAATAATAATGCACAACAATTAATGTTTCCAGTTTTCCCTCCTTTTTTTGATACAAAAACCTAAATTTTACAGTATTCAAATCATTAAAATTCTATTTTTAAACAACAACTTAAACCTAGACCATATTGTCTAATCTTTCCTCATGGTCAAAACAAAGCCAGTTCACAGGTTGATAGTTGACAAATTACTATATTCTAACAGGTCTAAACCTTCTGTGTCTGTGTGCTTTGCCCCCATGAAAAGTAGTCCCTTGTTTATGCAAGAAGAATGAGGAATGCATAGTAACACTCAAACAGTAATTTTGCCAATATTTATTATACAGCAGAAGGTTTGGTCTTGGAAAGGATGGGACAATGTAGATAATGAAAGTGTCAAAGACAATGGAAAGATTCTGTGTGATGTGTGGCATTCCTTCCAGTTGCTGAAAATTCATCCTTAGAAGACTCCTTTGGAGTCTTCAGCATGAAGGTCAAATGTTTCAAACTTCTCAGACCTATGACAGCTAACAGACTAAACTATTTCTTTTTCATTATTGTTTTCTGGTTTTAGAGTGTGGAATATCCTTCTGTAGAAATGAAGCTCTAGATTTCAATGGAAACATGCACAAGGGGCTGAGATTTTGCTTCCTGCCACATACATACGAACATGGCCTTCCTACCACCCACTGCTGCCTTTCTATGGTAGAGGATTGCAGTCTCCAGAGCTGTCAGTTTGGTGCTTATCACACTTAAAGCAAACTTCACAACAAAAGGAAATGCTTTGAGGAGCTCTGAGAGCAGGAAATGTGCCCAAGAGAGAAGCAGCAAGGGCCTGCAGGAATTGGAATTATGATGTCAAACTCGAAAAACCTTTGCAAATTACAGTCTTGGGAAGTTTATTGACCCATAACTGTATACTACTTTCTCGCCTGCATGATTCCAAGACTGTGGCTGAGGCTTCAGTCCCATGGTGAATGGTCCTAGTAGATGCAAGTGGATAGTCTATTTAAATCAATGTACAGGTTCAAACAATGCTGAGTGGGGTCTTGGCATGATCCGAAAGCAGATTAGAATTTATTGGTGCAATCCAATAAGCCTTGATCAATTTAAATTCAGAGACTGGAACTGAACCATTGCACTAAACATGATTTATTGAATAAACCAAAATGTGCTGGCTTTGCCATAGATGATCACATATGTGCCACAATGGCAAGGTTCATATAGCACACTAAACCAATAGGATTACGTTAGGGATTAGCAACTGTGTGAAATTAGTCACAGTTTTACAATACTTGTGCACTGAGTGACCTTGAAAAACGCTAAACAGAGTCATAGCTGGTTAGAAATGGCAGGGCTTTAGAGCCAAGATTGGACAATATGATGCCATATAACTAGATTTAATTTGTTTTTTTTAAATAAATTGCAATGATCCATATAAACATGGTATTACTATTTTTGTATTGTAAAGAAGTAGAGAAAAATTATTTTTATATTTTCTTATACTTTTTTTCTTTTTAGCTTGCATTATTTAGTCTGTGTGTGTGTGTGTGTGTGTGTGTGTGTGTGTATTTAATAGTATGGAGTGGAATTAATAAGCTTCTTTCCAACTGCTGACATTTCTACTTTTCAAAAACTCAATGGAATTATAAAAAAACAAAAGAGGTAACAGGGCTGTAGGCTAGACTAGAAAATCCAAAACCATCTTGAAAACTCTTCCTGTTCTACCCAAGGTGCTTACAGTTCCTAAAATATTTCCAAATGGTATTTCCAAATACCATACAATTTAAAATCTTCTCTATTTTGCTACTGAGAGATGGTCCAAGTCATTCTACTGTGTGAAGTGAAGAACAATATGGTACCCTTTCCCATTCTGGATGAACTGGCAGTTGGGTTTTATTTCAATACTAGGAAATGGGGGAAAAAAATTCTTGACCCCAGCTAGTTTAGGAAGCCCTTTAACATAAAAGTGTTTTTATGTTAAAGCACTTTACGTATTTTTCCTTTTGTGTAATAAAGAATAAATAATAATAAAAAAGCTAGTTTAGGAGGCCCAGACTATTTTATTCTTCTGCAAAAAACAGGGAAACCGTCACTCCCAGGGTCTGCTGACTGAAGCTATTGCTTCATTTATCCTAAAGGTACAGATGGCTCTGTTGATACTCGACATCAAAGAGAAATTGCAACTACAGTGGCTTGTACACTTGTTCCGTGCTAATGCTGACATCACTCTGGCACTTTAATAAGTATAAAAGATGCATGGCCAAAAATTTCATAGCACCTAGGAACAAAGGGAACCTGATATAATTTACTAGACTACTTGCCTTTACTGTTACTGAAGTTAATTCACATGTATGGCCTCTATTCTATCTGACCAAAAAGAAAGGGACCGCTTTTCTGGAACATACAAATTTGGGGGATTCAGTCAAATGTGTTCCTGTCCTCCAAACTGTCACCTTTTCAAGCAGCCCAGGAAGATAACTTTAAATTGGTAGCAAACTTGAAAAATAAAGTCAGAGCAAATTCAGATAGTATTTCAAAAAGTTGGTTTGGGTGGCTGGTTTCTGAACCCCTGCTTCTCCCCCCAGGTCTGTTTCATCTCCTGAAAGGGAAGCAAATGGGAAATAGTGTGTTAATCAGAAATATATTGAAATATGACAATTTGGCTTCAGTCTGTATTTAGCCTCCCTGACTATTGATTGATTTTTATTTTTGGTGCTGTAGGATATTTATGACCTGACTTATTCCAGACTTTGATGCTTAAGAAAGAAATAAAAAGCTCTGAAATTCTATCTACAATCTCTCATACACAAACTCTAAGGCAGTGTTTCTCAACCTTGGCAACTCTAAGATGTGTGGACTTCAACTCCCAGAATTCCCCAGCCAGCAATCCCCTCCCAGTATTTTGGGAGTTCAAGTCCACGCATCTTAAAGTTGTCAAGGTTGAGAAACACTGCGAAGGTGTATGGGCTATTAAGTTTGGCACAGGTTTTGCCAGGCTGGCTCAAGGGTCTGTAATCCCTCCCAGTCTCTCCTCCAGTGCTTGATTGTAAAGGATTTACAAAAGGGAAAGTAATCCAGCCTTCCTCAGTCTTGGAGTTACTTACTTGTTAGATTTATATCCCCTCTTTCCTTTGGTAGTTCAAGATGCTATAAATGATCTCCATTTTAACTTCACAACAATAAACTTGTTGGGTAGATGGCTGACACAGTGAATGACCCAAACTCATCTAATGAGTTTCTATGGCTGAGGGTGAACTTAAACTAATTCTAGTCCTTAACTCAGTGTTTCTCAACCTTGGTCGCTTTAAGCTGTGTGGACTTCAACTTCCAGAATTCCACAGCCAGTATTTCTGGCTGGGGAATTCTGGGAGTTGAAGTCCACACAGCTTAAAGCGGCCAAGGTTGAGAAACACTGCCTTAACTGCTATTCTATACGGTCTTTCCATGGTTTATGAATGTGGACTGACTTCTCACAGGATTCTGGGAATTTTATCTTCCACTTTCATGTCCTTTTTTGGGGGGAGGGAGGCAGATGGTTTATTGACTTCCAGATGATTAAGGTAACAACTTCCTTCAGCTGAGTTCCCCTTCTGGTGGTATACAAGCACTCCATGCACTTTTATTGGCAACAGTACAGAAATGGTTTGTCATTGTCTTCTTCCAGGATTTTTTTTTTTCCAGTTTCCCAATCTAGACTACAGTCCTGGGATTTCTTAGTCAGATAGTGTTTCTGAGATCAGCCAATATTATTTTCAATAGGCAGAGTAACAATGGAAAGTGGGTGAGACTTTGTCTGGCACATGAATAGGACTGGGGCTTTCTGTGTGCTCTGGTTTTTTGAAGGAGTTTTGTTTGTTTTTAAAACAAGTTAGCCCTATTTTTAAGACTAATATTACAGTTTTCCTGCATTTCCTTGTCTATTAGAACAATAGAAAAGAGCCAGTTTTGGCAATGTTTAGAATGCATTCTGGAGGCCAGAAAATAGAACCTGGGCACCATTTTTGTGCTAGGGTCCCAAATTGCCCACCTATGATTTAAATGATAATCCCAATACAAGGATTATTATGTAACATGGTCAATATATGGAAGTGCTACAGTTCCTGTGGAAAAGATAATATGGAGGCCAAACCACAGCATGCAAATCTTATTACTTAATATAGTACTATAATTCATTTCCCCAATCTATTCAATCTGGTTGCCAATTCCCAAAGAACCATGTTGATTTTTTAATAAGGTGCCATTAATTCTGCCTTGTCATCTTTACCTAAAATCATTGAGCACTTTCCACACTGCAGCACATAGACCAGATGTTGTAACCAGATTCCTGTCTCTGGGAGTGGTCTCTTGTTGTTAAAATTAAAACAACTTCCTGGTATCTGATAAACATCTGTTTGACTTGTATCCTTAGGACACTAGTCTGCAGAACATAATGCCAGATTCAGAGAGAGTTCCTTCAGTTCCTTCATTCAGAGCAGTTCCTTTTAACTTTTTTAAAAGCCTCAGTTCACACAGTAATCATTACTTTAAGGCAAGGCTGTTCAATTGTAAGTGGGAGGAACTAACAGCCACATTGGCCTTTAAACCTCCCCCCCCTTCCCAAGAAGAGGCTTAGGCCAGGGCAAAAACTGTTTTATTTTGATTCATTATATTTAAATTTAAGTATAGTTATGATTACTCTCCAACCATGTATTTAACAATTAACTGCTTCTGTCACATTAAATATTGCAGTTGAATAACAACAGTTTAAGTTCTTGGTGTTTGTGCCCAAGATTTTTAGGGTTCTCAGGTTGTCCACCCTGGTTTAAGTTTGTCTGAAATCAAAACCGGCCTGGTATACTTCAGTGTTCGGAAAAATAAATTAAACTTCCTAGGAAGAGCAAATTGATACTGTCAGCATTTTTAGCTCATCCATATTCTCAATGTTGCCCTATTAGCTAAGAGATTATTCACTGCAAAGCCATTTGTAGCTAATGAAGGCATGGGGAACTTCCTCTCTGCAATCCTATGGAGGTTCTGCATCCACCCCTCAACTCCTTTCTGATCAGCAGTTGACCAAATATTTCCCTAATGCGAGGCTTTAAAATAACCTCCATCAATATCAGAAGAGGCCTAGTGGCCCTTTAGAGAGGACTGGATTGTTACTGTGTATATGTCTCAATATGTGTGAACAGGATGTGTGGATCTTTCTGGACACAGACAATAGATGTCACAGGTTGCAATGAGGTAGGTGGCCACATTTACTGTATACAACTCTTTTCGTGCTAGCCCAAAAGCAAGAGCTGATTTCCCACCCTCAATTTAATCCCCCTACAAATATCTAAACTGAACATCATTATAAAGTACTACTATTTGCCTTGGATCAAGCGTGCTATGGTGCCCTTACTATAGAATACTGTATAATGTTTCCAAATAGTTTCCAGATTATGTTCCTAATTGTATTATATTGGTGAGGATGTTATAGAAAGGAAGCATTGCCATGGTTTGTCACTGTCTTAATATTGCGGTACATAAAATGTTTCAAAACTTCTATGATCAGTTGCCAACATTTTTCATCTTATAACAGTATATGAATCTATCAGCATTGCCCTAGTCTCACTGTTGGCTATTAGCAGCTGACCGTCTACCACACTGTCATTACTAGAATCTAATATAGGGGAGGTAAGAGAGGATGAATTTTTAGCCTTCTGTTTTGAACAAGGTATCTCTAGCAAACACATGGTGATTTAACACTACTTGAACTGTTGTACCTTCTCACAAAAAATGGGAAATTGTAGTTTGAAGAAACCACATATATGGAGGAATTCTACACACCTTCCTAACCCTCCTGATAGGAGTAATTGCTAAACCAGGTCAAGACCATAGTACAGAAGGTGTCAAATGAAGGATCAGAGGGACAGTTGGTTTGAGGGATGAAATGTTCTGTTCGATTGAAATGTTACGTTCCCTTGCAGCTTGGTTACGTTCCATTCCTTTCCAGTTTGGTTCTCAGTTTAATACAACAAATCTTAGTCATGGCTCTTTGCTTGAGTTTCTTGGGAATTTCTTCTCAATTCAGGCTACACCTATCATCGGGCAAAATGTCTCCCATAAAGGATGGCCTGATGGTCTACAGGCAATAGATCATCATTGTGGAGTGAATGCACAAGATGCTTCTTGGCCAAATTGCTACTGTGGCCTGTTGAGGCTAATCAATTCACAAGGCTTCCTTGCATATTGAAGCCTATATATTTGTCACCTGCTGTGTTGCCCAGCTCTGCTGATAATCTCAATTAAAAAAGGAGTAAAGTGTTCTTGAGTTGTCACAGACAAGCATGATGTAGGGATCCTTGAAGCTGTGCGCCTGAAAGACACTGGTGATGGATCGCTTCCATTCTTAGTTTTAGGTGATGGAAAAGAAATACATGATGCTGCCTCCTAACTTTCTGTATTTCTACTCCTCTTCTCCTTTTTCTCCAGTTGGGGACAAAGGGGTGGGAAAAGGGATTTAGGGGGATTAAGATAAACTACATGTCAACCTTGTGTTTCCAGAAAGGCCAATTTGCTGAGGAAATGACAGACGTCACTTCTCTTCTCTTCCTGAAAGACATATTTGAAGATATCCCTTTTTAAGGGATATCATTCTTGGTGCTAGACTTAGGGATTGTTATAAGGACTCTTTTTCTTCAATTGCTCTATTACCATGTTTCTCAACCTTGGCAACATGGCTGGCTGGGGAATTTTGGGAGTTGAAGTCCAGACATCTTAAAAGTTGCCAAGGTTGAGAAACACTGCTCTGTTAGCAAGGACGTATTGATTGGGGCAGGAATGGGGGGAGGAACTGGCATTGCTGCTATTTCACCAGCACATTTCTCATTGGCCCACTTGTTTGACTGACTGATCTTCCTTGCACCTCCCATCCCTCCCCCTGTTTCAATGCAGCACCTGCCTGCTTGAGCCTCCCAGCACCTTCCTAGTTTAAACTTCCCTGGATTAATCCTAACCATCCATTGATTCAGCTGCTGCCTTCCCACTATGCTGCCTATCCTATCTTCACATGGTCTACTCAGTCTCCCTTCACCAATTTAGTTGCCCCTTTAGCATGCTGCACATCTGCCCGCCTGCACTTCCCAGCACCTCTCATCCCCCCTCCTCCTTCACCAGCCTATTTATGAAGCTAATACCCTACTTTCCATTACTTATATAGCAATCAAGCAAGCTCAGAATGGCTCAATTCACATGTATTGGGAAATCATTATTTTCAACTAGGTGAAAACTACTAGTGTCAAGTTTCCTCTCTCTCTCCTTATCTTTTATGCTTGCAAGCCAAACATTCAAGGCTATTACCTCCAATTTAAACAAATAATAATTTTAGCTGTCTTTGTCCATAGAGGGAAACAAATCCAAATCCATAGTTGGATAATAAGGCAAGCCAAAACAACTCGGAAGAATATGCAAGTTGTAGAGTCTCCAGAACTCATCAGAAGAAGAAGGAAGAAAATCCAAACATCAGGCTAGATGTTTCAGCCAGGAAGTTACAGTTCAAAGTCATTGTCACAATGGAGACTGTAGACTGTAAGCAGTAGTAAATGGTAGGAGTTACAAGTGCCGGGTGATACCTAGTACTGAGGAACACAGAAACCAGTCCCTTCTGCTCTTGGAACATGGATCATTAGTCCCCAATCTGTTTGCTACCATGAGTAAGTTCACAGGCTCCTGGCCACTGTTCATTATGGAAGCCATTGTTCCATGGGTAGTGAGTGGGCTGCATGTCACTAGGAGCTGTGGTTAGTTCAGAAATGTCATGTGAAAAAGGAGGGAGAGGTGTGCGAGTATTGCATTTTGAACAGAAAGCAATACAAAAATATGTGAATATAAGCAAACTCAATACTATTAAAAATACAGGAGACTGAGAATTAGCAAACTAAAAGCCTTAAATCGACATTAACACACCTCAAGGAATGAGTAAAGTAGATTTCAGTGAATACATGGTCTGGTCTGAATCTTGCCACAGAGAAGACTGAGATAGTCATGTAAATGAGGAGATTAATTCCTTACACAGTATGAAAAGGCATTGCATACAACTTGGATGAATAGCCAAAAAACTATGTCTAAGCCTGCAGTTATTTTAAACCCTAAGGGAAGATTAGGTTGTGTTTTTTTTTTTTAGCTGACTAGTGCTGTGTTTCTGGTTACGCTAGTCTAGGTTCATGGCAATATCTTTTTGAATTTCTCCCCAGCTTTGTCTGAAGAACATAGGACCAGACTGCTGGATCTTTCACAGTCTCAGCTAGTCAAACAAACCTGCAGATAATCCTGGGAAACCTGCAAGCACAAGATGAGGTTAACAGCTGCCTCCCACATGGCTCTCCTACAAACAGCATTCAGGGATACATTTTCTCTGAATGTGGAGTTTCCATATGGCCAGCATTACTTGTGGCTATTGATCCTCCATGAATTTGGCTAATCCTCTTATGAAGACATCTAAGCAAATGGCCTTCACCACATCTTGTGGTGGGAGATTCTATGGATTAGTTATGTATCAAATGTGTGGAATAGGTGTTTTCTTTTGTTTGTGTGTCATAATCCTTCTGCCAATCAGTTTCACTGGGTGCTCTGGAGATCTATCAGCATTCCCCAATTGGGTGTTTTCCAGATGTATTGGATTTCAACTCAGATGAATCCTAACTGGGCAAAGACCTAGCTCTTTGGAGAGGGCTCAGATGTGGTGAAAGATAGAAGGAAAGAGGAGAGGATGACCAGCAGCAAGGTGGATGGACTCAGTTACAGTGGCAATGAGTACACTGATGGAAGACCTGAAGGACTAGGTTAGGGACAGATTCTCATGGAGAAAATCTATTTATGCGATCGCTAAGAGTCAACACCTACTTGATGGCACATAGTCAAATCAATCAAATCCAAGTTAGTCCAAGCAATGACCATGCTGGCTAAGGATAGTGGAATTTGAAGTTTAACACAACTGCAGGGTACCAAGATAGGACGATTCAGGGCTGTAGCTTAGGAGGCAGTCTTTCGAATTTTCTCTGCTTCCAAATATGTTTCCTCCTCCTCCTTTTGATGCCCTCCCTGAATTTGGCTACAGCAGGCCAAGGAAAACTTGATGTAATATTAAATGAAAGTGGAAAAATCCTTTCCCTATCAAACCTATACATTATATTACATACTTTTATCAATCTTGATTATCTCCCCCAGTGTTTATCATCTTTCCCTAACTATCTCCATATGATATAACCTTATATTACTACAATGAACCAACCCATGATCATTTTTATTTACCATTTTCTAGTTCAGTGAAATATATCTAAAGAGCTCTATACAGTGTCCCAAATCTGGCCATGCCATATTTATATCTTTGTTAAGGGCATTATGATATTGGCAGGTTTATTTTCCATCCATTAACACTGCATCTTTTCTGCCTGTCTTCTACCAGTTCTTGAGCTATTTCTTACAATGATCATAGCACTCATCCTTATTTACCATGTTACAGCATCCAAATGTTTAAGTAATTAAAGACAAGCAGCAGTCGCTGAGCATTCTTGTTCCATCCCATTTGTTCTCATCCTGTACCTGTTTTGTTGTTCATTTGGGTAAGAACCACTGAACAGTGATGCTAGAAATGAAGTTCCTCCCTAGGCTTAACAGAATGGGTCTCTGCATAGAATAGATCAAATCAGAGTGCAACCCATCTTTAATTAACAACTTTTAAATGCAAAAAATTAGTCCAATATTACCAGATATGTTGGGCTTTTATTTCTATCATTTCTGTCTAGCCAAACACCATATGACATATAAGAATCGACATACCAAGAAAGGATCAGTTTCAGGAAAATAGATTAAGGGCCCAAGAAAGGCTGTAGGAGTTAATTTGGACTCAGCTGAATAGGTTTGAACGTTCTGGTTTTATAAGGGAAACAATGGTTAATTTTTAATAAAGACCAGGTTCAAACATATCGGGAAGCCAGACTGTGCAAGCCTGCATCTTTTACTCCCTGATTGGCAGAAGCTGTACTCAGACTATGATTATTTTTATATTTTCTAGAATTAGACCCTAGTTCTGGAAGCTTGGTGCTGGAACTGAGAGTATAATCACCATTGTCAGGCTCAAATATCTGCACTTATGCTAACGCTTAACGCAAAGCTGAGCCTGATGCACCTCAATACACAATATTTTAAAACGCTAGCATCTTGCCCTCTCCCCACAAACATACATCATGGAAATGCATCGGGCTAAAAATACACATGCTTGTCTGTCATCTATCAGTGTTTCCATTGCTTTTGCCTAAGGATTTGCTGGGACCATTTACAATGTCTGCAACTCCTGTTCTCTGGGAGACTTCCACACCTCAGCGGCAGAGGGAAATACTGAGTGCAGATTGCATTTAAATGAAGTCTTGCAAAGGAGTTGTTCCAGACGCTGTCTGGAGAGACTGAAATCTTTACCTGATTTCCTAAATGTCTGCAAATGCTCTACCATATTACCAAGGGCTGCTCTTTATTTAAGCAACCTGAATCTTTGTCTGGGAAAGGCATGCAGGCAAGCTGGTGGGGGTGGGTTGGTAGGGATGTGTGATTTATAGCTTTGGGGAACTGCTCCCAAGAGGGCTAGATGAATGGTGGAAGCAGTTCAGGATAAAATATCCAGAACTAGGAGTAACCTCCCTACGTACAATTCGAGTTCTCTCTTATTGGTAATACTGAAGGAAACCCATTTCTTATTCACCATTAAGAGATTGTGATCCCGTTGTAAAGCTGAGCATGGCAATGCATGTTGCAGCCAATCTCCATATAAAATCCTCCAAATTTCCTTGTGGGGCTGCTTCCTGCATTTGCCACTTGCAGGATAACAGACAGGTCACTGCAAAAAGGGTGTGTTTTTTTGGTCAGAGCCCCAATTTGGCCCTGAGCTCTCCCTTAGCAGTGCACACACAATGTGATCACATTTCATGATGGAGGCAAAGAGAGGATGCTGAAAATTATTTGGCAGCTGTTGGCTTGGGCTCTTTCTAAGTCTTTTGAGACCCACACTTTTCAGAAGGAGAGAGAAGAGACTGCTAGAAAGCAGCATGCCATAGCCCTCAAACTGAGTTTACGAGTTGTTGTTGGGCCTATAAAAAGCTGCTTGGTGTAGCCTTCCTGTGGCCTATTTGCTTCACAAATTCACATTCTGAAAAAAAAAAAGTTTAAATCTTGAATTGATAAGGATGAAGACTTGGCAGGCATGGGGTAAAATCTGTCTTCTGGAAGGGTTCTGGTGCTGCTACTGTCTCCTAGTTTTCCGAAGCAAGTTGCAATGGAGCCATGTTTCTCAACCTCAGCAACTTTAAGATGTGTGGACTTCAACTCCCAGAACTCCCCAGCCAGCTATTCCCCAACTATGCTGGCTGGGGAATTCTGGGAGTTGAAGTCCACACATCTTACAGTTGCTGAGGTTGAGAAACACTGCAGTGGAGGGACAAGGAGAGATGCTACCAACCACTTTGGTGGAGGAGTGGGAGGCTTAAAGTGGTCTCCCGTGTGACTCACTGCTGGCTGAGAGTTGATACAGACCAGGAATTACGCAAGCAGATGTCTGCAAACAATGAAGACTCCTAAACAATGCGGACCACTCCTTGTAGTGTGTCTGGTTGAACGTACTTGTCTCGTGCATGCGGTTGCTTTTCTAGATGCTATGTTTGGAAATTAGTCAACCGGCTTGTCAAGTTGACATCCTGAGAACATCATTATAAAAGGTATGTGGATCATGTGTTGTGTTATAAGCAACTTGTTTAATTAGCACCTCAAGGCAGAGCATGGAACATTGGAAGAGTACCCATTTTTAAACAACGCTCAAAAAATTAACCAAAGGCTAAACAACCTTTAGCCCAGACCAAAGGCCAAATTACCTGTGATTGTAAAGGTATCTTATCACTGGATGCCTCCTCCTTTTCATTCGCCTTTACCCAATAGCAGCTATTAATGCAGATGCATAATGAAAATTAGGGCTTCAGTAGGTGAGGTGGGTGAGAGCCAGTTTGGTGTAATGGTTAAGGCACCAGGCTAGAAACCGTGAAACCGTGAGGGTTTAGGTATAGTGGCTAAAGGTGCCAAAGTAGTAACCAGGAGACCCTGAGTTCTAGTCCCGCTTTAGGCATAAAACCAGCTGGGTGACCTTGGGCCAGTCTCTCTCTCTCTCAGTCCTAGGAAGAAGGCAATGGCAAACCACTTCCAAAATCTTGCCAAGAAGACTGCAAGGACTTGTCCAGGCAGTTGCCAGGAGTCAATACTGACTCAAAGGCACCCCAACCCCAAAAGAGACAGAGTTTTTTTCTGAATCCACATTGTACTCCTATTCACTATAATTCTTGTTGTGATGGACTCTCCAGGAGCTGTGCTTTACCTGTTAAAAAGTTTGTGTGGTACCATTTTTTTTCTTATGCAATTTGGCCAAAATTCAGAGTTTGCTGCTGTTGTTGAAATACCGTGAATGGCTATGCAAGTTACAGACAGGCTCACATCTCACACTAAACCCTAATATATCTGCATGACTTCCTCTCAGAATATTGTGTGAGCCCAGCCAATTAAATTTTAAATCATGGTTTATGGCTTTGTGTAATGTGGGAACCCATCAGCAGACGAGATAAGAATACTAATGCTTTGTGCTCTATTTTTATGTGAAGGACAACATGTCATTACTGACTCCATAGAGAAAAGAAACATGAACTAGGCCTTCACTGGTGTGCAGATGTAGCTTTTCCTAGGAATGAATGTGATTCCCCACTTCCTGCACTTTATTTGTCCACATGATTTTATGTCCAGGGTTGGTAGGCTTTGTCATGGGAACAAAGAGCACAGTGCAACTTAAAGAGGGATTTTCAACTTCATAAAATTAAACTATGAACATATTAAGGTAATTTTTTTTTCAAACAGGCAAACTTCTATGTGCCACAGCAAGCTTTTATTTAGGCATGGAATATAAAAAGGCATTATTGATCATCTGTGACTTATATGCTATCATTTTCAGGACAGTAGGACATTTAACTGGAAAATAATTGGCTTGAGGACTAGAATCTTAGGACACGGCAGTTATGATCTAATTATTCCTTTCTTGTCACATGACATTTACTATATATTGCTATCCAGCAAAGGACATACACATCACAAATTGTGTGGCAGGGCAGATGAATTCAGAAACATAAGTTGAACTACTGTAATCTATAGTAGAAATGATTTTTTGAATGGAAATTGTAGAGTTACTTTCAAACCATTTGTTTTATTCTTGATAAGTTTCAGGCAATAATTCTCTGTGACAGACAACTCTAAAGTATGATAAATAAAAAGGCCTCATTCCCATCTCATTAGGTAAAATTAACCGAACAGAAATAATGTTGACTTGGAAAATTGGGCTGTAAATCCCCCCCAAATCTCAGTCATATGCAGTCAGAAATGAATCCTTTTGGGTGCACCATAGGGCTATCAGATCTGGGCTGCAAAAATCCCAGTGCCCACCAGGTGGCACTTTGTTCATTCAGAGGCCATTGGAGTTGTGGAGCCCAGATCTGGTATCTCTAGTGTGGGCTTCTTGACTAGGCCAGTGTGCATTGAATGAGATTCGTAATTGTGAGAGTAAAGCTTGGAATATAGATCTGTGTCCCAGTTGACTTACAACTGCAAACCAAGTGGTAAAACTGGCTTTGTAAGACTTATCTGGAACAACTCTAGCAATTTTTCAACCTCATAGGGCATAATTACTGATGCAGATATCTGTTGAGTATCTTGACGCCACTTAACATTGTAAGTGTAGGCCCAATAGCTCAGCCTATTCCTTGTTTTTTTTTGATGCTGGTAACCCTAAAGGGAATGAGCATGCAGATATACAGATAATTTAGGATGTGTCTGTATTTGAATGCTTCTCTCTTTTTTGCTCAGGATAAGTAGTAGCAAATGCACTGACATGCAGCTATTTGCCCAATGTAATGCCTTAAGCTTATATTCCAATGTATCATAATTGTGGCATAGTACTTTAGTACTGAACTTACATAAGTGGGACTTGTACCATATAGTGGAATTGTATTCTCATTTTCCATCTGGTAGAGGTAAAGACATGACTTCTACGGGACTTTCCTTTCCTTTCCTTTCCTTTCCTTTCCTTTCCTTTCCTTTCCTTTCCTTTCCTTTCCTTTCCTTTCCTTTCCTTTGTTTATACCCCACCATTTCCTGATGACATTTCCCATAACTATTGACCTTAGTCCTTAAGATGGTCATTTTTCTCTCCTTTTCTAAAATGTAGTTGACCCAACTTTGAGGTTTCCTTGAGCATGTGAATGCCTCCCTCTTTCTTAGCACCTCTGTTTGGAGAGTGCCTGGAACTTGCCATCTGATGTCTGTAATACATGAATGTGAGAAGACTTTATGAGAAGACGACAGCTGGTTCTCCAGACAAGGCAACCACCATGCCTTATTTATAGACCTGCTGTCCTTTCTGCCCTTTAGCAAGAAAAGGTGGAATAACTACTCAGTGCATTTTGATGGGTAGGATCAGGACTCCTTCTGGAAGCATTCCAAGCATGGCTCCATATTTTATGTCCATACTGCATCTCCTCTGAACAGTTCTATTCTCCACCCCATGCTCCCCTCTTGATGTGCTGCAGGATGATCATGGCAGCTGTGTGGATTTCAGTGGGACAAAAATTCTGGGTGGACTTTCACCCTCAGAATTCCCTAACCATCCCAGCTCATGCTGAACATTCTGCGGGTGGAAGTTCACACACTGGAAGAACATCTAGGTTGGAAAAAGCTGGATGAGTACATCTGAAATCTTAACAGCATAGCTGCCTAGTCCAGACCTTTCCTGATTTACTAGTTTTGAAATTCCTGCTCCCTGCCAATTCCCATTTTGCTTGCTTCTTGAAGGAATGTGCAAACGGTGAGAAACGAAATGGCTCTTACATTATTTTTTTTTTAAATTTCACCAGAAGCTGACTGTGGACTTCGCAGTCCACAGAATCTTAACGTGTATATTCTGTGTTAATTTGTTCAAGGGATCGGCAAGAAGGAAAGCAATCCTCAGCAATGCTACCCACTCCAGCTACTGCTAGTTTCCTGTTTACTAGAGCAGCTGCAGGGACAGTTTTATGAACCTGAGGTGGGGGGTGGAAGCCCAGTCACTTAATGGTAAACACAAGGCAGCCCCGAACATCTTTTCTCATTCCTGTGCCCCTCTTGTTCTGTCTTAACCTCTGTTTTGCTAGAGCCCGGGTGAAAGATCCCATAAATGTTTATGCCTTCTCTTTAGAAAATGTAGGGTCCTTGAAGTTTTTGGCAGTGGGTAGCAAATGCTATGGTCTGTTTGCCTTAAAAAAAAAAAAATTAAGTGGTTACAGAGGAGGAAACTAGCAATCTGCTTGCAGCTCCTATATATGCATAATTGATACAGTTTTGTTATTCATAAAGAGGAGAATTGGGTTGCTTCTTTTTAAAAATAATGAACTAATGGCTTACAACTGGCGTGCAGAGGTATTGTGATCTTAGTACCTTGAGAAGTAAGCAATATGTCATGACAACTTAGTCACCTATTTATAAAAGCTGCACCAGGGAATACATTCCTAGGAACAAGCATGGTTAGGCCACAGCAGATGCCTTCTTATTGTTTCTTTTTTCTCCCTATACTTGTATTTTTCAATGAATTGTTGAACCAGTTTTTTTTTCTTCCCGTGCAATACTTAAATTTGTCTCTAAATGCCGTGGAACCTCACACATGAAGCTAAAAAACGTCTAGTTATGTAATCTCTGAAGATAGGCAGAATTGTGAAACCTCCTTTATTACTCTTTATTTTGTTGCTTGTTTTGGGATCCTTGGCTTTCGCTGATTTATCTAAATTATACTTCCTTGGTTAAGCCTTCACAATATGAATAGCCGTACTTTCTTGCAGAATTAACCCTTCATGCTAGTCAAGAGGGAAAGTTAGCTTGGAGGGATACAGGTACGTGGGGCCAGGACATCTATTTTCCTGCTTCGCAGGAGAGAAAACTGGCGGAAGACAAAAGTCTGATTCAAAGTTGAATGCGGGCGCTGCGCTTGTCTGGAGAGGGGAGTCGCAAATCCCGCGACTGCGGCTGCTATTCCTGCTGCAGCACACGCAGGGTTACAAAGACGTGTGTAGAGAAACGTCTCAGCAATTCTTGTGTAGAGCAGGGAAAAGGGAGGGGAAGGGGGGAAAGCAGGGGCATTTTGAAACTGCTGGCTGCCGTCTGCTGATTGGCCGAGACGAGCGTCTCAGCGTTCCAGCCATGGAGCATTCCTCCCTCCACTCTGTCCATCCCGGAAGGAATTTCCTTTGCTGCTTGATCTATTGTTGTTGTCAGTGCTCTTTGCTGCGTGTTTTGGTCAGATCAAGTAACCATAGTATCAAAACTATCCCAGCGCCTATAGAATTTTATGCCAGCATCTCGAAACCTCATCCCTCTTCCCGCACGCTCCTTATGATGATTTCATACCATACCGGGCGGGGGGGGGGGAGAATACTTCCCCCCCACCCCACTGCAGAGATGGTTTCAATTAAAGGGCTCTGTGAATATAGTTTGCTCCCTCTTTTGTAAAGTTCCCCCCTCGGTGCTTACACGCAAAGCCCCTTTCGGCGTAACCTATATTTTTTACTTTCATGTGTGTCAATAGGAACGAGATTGTGGGGTTAGGCGGGCGTTTGCTACGCTCCTTCCTCCCCCCCCCCCGCCATGCTGCGAGAGGTAACTGTAACGCAGAACATGCCTCCCCCCCGCTTCCCTGCCTCCCCGCCTCCATTGGACTACTGCAAACGTTGAGTTGCACAGCCGCCTCCGAGGGGAAGAAACGTTCATTCATCTGGAGAGGTTCAATACGCGCGCGCATACACACGCACACGCGCTCCCGCTTAAGAAGCTCGTCCGCCACTTGCTATGCGTATCTTCTACTGGAATTAAATGTTAGGGATATGGGAGGGCTGGGAAATCTCAGAGAAATGACTTCCTGCAGGCTTGGTGCCGAGATTCTGATCTTTTCTCTATAGCAGGGGGAACGGTGTTGCTGTGAGAGGTGTGTTGCTTTGCGCCTGCTGTATTTTTTCGTTGCATCTTAACTTGCAGACAAGGTGAGGCAGACACACATCACATACAAATGAATGGGAAGGATCGTGCGCAAGACCCTTTCTGTTGCCCCCTATTTCCTTCACCGCACCGCCTGGGAAGAGGGCAGGTTCGACGGTGGAAAAACCCTGGCATTTTCTGCTTTGTAACAGCGGCTCTCTTCTCCTCCCTAGGGGTTTGCAATGGCTAATTCCTCCTGAGGCTGACATTTGGCACTTGGGAGGGAGAAAAGAGGATGCAGAGCCGGGGATGAAAGGCGGGGCGGCGGCGGCGGCGGCGGATATTTCTGAGAACAGGAATATTCTCTCTGCGAACTGGACTCGCCGTAAAAAAACCTCAGAGCAACACTGCCCCCTAGAGACCTGCCCGCCGCCCTGCACCCAGGACCCGCGGGTTCGCCCCCAAAGAAAATGCGTTTCATTTCCTAATTTGGGGAGCGGGAAAGATTCGCCGTTGAGCTCGAGGGGAGATGAAGAGCGCAAACTAAAATCCTTGCCGGGGTGTCCCTGGGAGCCCCTTTCAAGTCGATGTGGTGCCGCGCTAATTTGACTTTCTGAGCAGTCGCCGTCCTTCCCTCAACTGGTTTATAGACCCCTGGAGATTGGGGGACGGGAAGGCGGGGGCGCAGACGCATCCAGTGTAGCAGGTCTTTATTCTCTCTAGGAAGACTTCTTTGTCTTGCAGAAATGGTGTGGATCATACAACTGATCCCAGCTTACATCAGTCATTTAATTCAAGAGAAGCAAGAGATTGCTGGATGTTAGCACCACGAGATGATGATGATGATGATGATGATGATGATGATATCAGGCCACAAAACACTTTGGGAATAGTCAAGGGAAGGTACCCCAGTTGCTGGGAGACCTTGTACAATGCCAGGAAGGAAGCAGTGCTGTTGCATCAAGGCTGATAACTCAAAAGGCTGTTGCCCAGCTGTGGGGTTTGTGCTCTGAGTGTCAGGGTGCCTAGTAGTGAGCAATTCAGCCTGTTTAACGAGAGAGCCAGAATTTGCACACTCCCCTTAAATCGGCATCTGATTTCCCTGCAAAGCACCCCTCTCTCATCTGTGTGGGATATGCTTAGAGCTACTTGAGGTAGTTGGTAATAATAATCATTAGTGGCGTTCTGTGGCTGCCAGAGTGGCCCCTGCTGGCCTAAAGAATTGCAGACTATGCAATTAACAACATCACTTTCTTGAGCGCTTTTGAGAATATGTCAAACTTTAAATTCTGAAACGGTTCTTATTTTGCTTCTTCAACCTATTGGCTCCGTGAGAAATATAAGACATCCTTTTAGAATAAGGGAGACCAGGGACTTCATTTAATTCAGAATTGTGTTCTTAGTGAAAGCCAGACCATTTCCCAGCCTACACTTGGGAATACATACCCCTGACCTGCATATGTAGCAGTGACTCTCCTGATGAACTCTGGCCCCTTCCTGACATTCATAGTGACTGCAGGACCTGGGTGATCATACATTGTATTAGTGTTACCTAACTTGCCCTCTAGATATGTTGGACTATGACTGTCATCTTCAGCCAGGATTTCCAATGATCAGGTTGAGTGGAGATGCGTTGTATTTTCCTTTCATGCCTCTCAGCTTGTGTCTCTACTGTTGCAGCTGTAGGCTTTGAAACTTCCACCTATGAGAAATAGTCCTTTCTCTTCTTTCTTTACCATGCTCAGCCCCTCCTTTTTATCCCCACAACATCCCTGTGAAATAGACTGGACTGAGAGAGAGTGATTACCTCAAACAGTTCCAGTGAGCTGCAAGGTAAAGGCCCAGATAGCTGTAGCATTTGGGAGCATTCCTAAAACATGCTAGACTACCCAGTTCTTTCTACTGTGGTGTTGGTCCCATCTCAGGAATGTATTAAGCATAACTGGACATTTCCCGGCAAGACATGTCTTTTCAAGAGAGCATAGAATTGTTAGGAGTGGTGAGCCCTC
This sequence comes from Python bivittatus, assembly GCF_059951505.1. Taxonomy (NCBI): domain Eukaryota; kingdom Metazoa; phylum Chordata; class Lepidosauria; order Squamata; family Pythonidae; genus Python; species Python bivittatus. The sequence continues at coordinate 43,198,464 of NW_028277098.1, read as the reverse complement.
TGCCATGAATTCCTGTAGAATGCTTTGGAGTTCCACACTGGAGTTTTTTGTAATCTATGACCATTTTGGAACCTTTAGGTCTTTAAATTTTGTTACTGGAAGAGAGACTCATCGGACTAAAGCAGTATATAGCCCATTTTTTGTGCCTTCAGATGAATGAGTCCCTGCAGTTTTCTTGACCATATTTTCAGAAGTGCCATTGCCTTCTTCATAGGGCCAAAACAAAATGACTGGCCCAAAGTCACCCATCTGGCTTCATCTCTAAGGCAGGAGTAGAACTCAGGGTCTCCTGGTTACTACTGTGGCAACTTTAGCCACTACACGTAAACCCAAAAGACAGTAACTGTAATGGGGGTAGTCCTGAAAGGCAGTAGTACTTGTGTGGCAATAGATGCTTTAGCAATCTATCTAAATTTTGGTTTTTTCATTGGTTGATTAGATTTATATCCCACCTACCCCACACACCTTTTGTATAGGAGCTTAAGACCACCTATCTATCATAGCATTTTTCCCCACAAGAATCCTGTGAGGTAGGTTGGGCTGAGAGAACGACTGGCCCAAAGTCACCCCCTGATCTGTGGCTGAGAATGGACTCGAACCCGAGTCTGTCCAATGCTACTCCAACACCTTAACCATTACAGTAGGGGAAATGAAGCAAAAAAGGGTGAGAAATCCTCAGAAGTGGATAATGCCAAGTTTTGAAATGGTGTGAATGAAAGAAACTTGGTTCTTTTAACATTAATCTACACTTTTTTTAATCATTAAAGAACATTCTGAAAGAATGGATGGGATTGTGTGTTCTTACAAGTTTGGCGTCTTGGCTGTAGACTTATCAGCCACATTTTCTGTTTAGATCAATATTCACAACACATTACAGCTAACCCATCCTGCAGTCTTTGAAATATTTGGAGCCTGTCTAGCAGCTCTCTCAATTTGGATGACAGGATCTGGGTGCTGGGCACGTGTACATGTATGTGTGTGGCTGAAAACAAGTAAGCAATCAAGTGTCACCGCAGGGTTGGCACTGAGGAATGGAATCATGAGGCAGTTGTTAAAGCTACCTCAGATTAGAGAGCCTTTCATCAGTGGATGGAACCTTCCATTTTTGCTGTTCTATTACCACCAATTTGCATGCCCTGTTTTCTCAACCAGGAGAAAGTGCCATGGTTTTTCTCCATGTTGTGTTCCCATCTTTCTTCCCCCAAGAGATTACGCTAATTGAATCCAGAGAAAGAAAGGCATGCCAATGGGCAGTGCTGGAGTGGTAAGGGGAGAACTCACCATGAGTACCTTGATCATGAGCTCCCCAAAGCCTGGACCTGGCACCCCATTCTTGACTAATGCATCTCTGTGATTTGTATTGGAATGATGAATCAACTTCTAAGTACTGTACAGAATGGCTACTTGTCATTTTCATCTGTAGCCTACAGTGCTCAAATAAGGGCCAGATTTTCTGAAATAAAGGAGAGGAGGTGATTCTCAGTCCAAGAGCATTGCCACATGCTCATTTTGAAAGTGCACTCTGCCGTACAGTCATTTTAGGATAATTAAGGTTTAGCTTGAAAATTTCACAGATGCGCATACAAATATAATGTATAATGCAGAGTTATGCAGTTTTAAAACTTAAATCTTGAATTTAAGCTGTCATTTTAGACTTAAATTGAAAAGGCATGTTTTCTGTAATGATTTTTTTTAAAGTCTCTGCATTTCTAGCATCTGTAAACCGAAATAAACTATGTTAATTGAATGCATCTGTTCCAGTATGGCAAAAAGTAATTCAAGCTCTTTTGCAGGATCAAGGTAGATCAAGACCCACTGGATGATCTAGGAGTGACTGACTCCTAACTTTTAAAAGCAACAAGAAAAATGCCCCTCCTTAATTAGTCTGTGAGCTGGAAGAAAGTGTGGAGCGAGAGCTAGGTGTGAGTTTTTGTGTGACAGGACTGAAAACAAATTCCTAGGCTCATTTTAGTAGTGAAAGTGAAAACAATCCAGTCTGGCACTGAAAACAAATTCTAAGCACAAAGATCTTCCTATTTCTTATATTGCACTTGGTTAGGGTGGTGAACTTCTAAGCTCCAGTTTTGTTTTGTTTTTTTAAATGATCCTGCCACCTTAAATTTTGTCTGCCCTGTTCTAGTTCTAATAGCCCTGCTATTCTATAATGAGCAGTGGACTCAAAGATGCTTTTACCACTTATCCAGTGGGTAACAATTGGAGTAAACATTGGCACGATCAGTGCTGGACACCTTTCTGTTTCTGTGGCATGATTATGTTGGTATTTTTTCTCCAAATTTAATTGTTGCTCGGTAGGCACTCTTTAGTTAATGCAGTGTGCTACTCGACCTAGAGCTCACCAATGTGTAGACTTTTAGTTGTGTGGAATAAGATGGAATTAGAAGGATTATGTATATTACTTGTATTTTATTACGTGCGCATACCACAAGCCACCTCTAGGATTGTAATTGTGGGAGTCAATGCTGTCATTTCAGATTGTTTTCTTGTTTTACGTAGGTACCTCCACAGCTACGCAGGTGGCTTTATGCTGTTAGTTCAGGCTCCAGAGGAACCCACTGAAATGGATAGTTATTCACAGTTGGATGACTGTGTAGGTTATTCACTGTGGCACAGTTGTGTAGGTGTGCAGTTAAAAAAAAAATAGCATGGAGGTTGGGCAGAGAAATCAACCATGGAATTCCTGCCTACTAATCCCTCTCCTGCCTGAATGCAGAAGAAGAGGGGCGTGTGCACGCGTGTGTGCGCACACAGTGGGGGGAGGGGATGGTGCACAAGAAAATCAACTTCCAGTGGTTTGAGTTACAGGGTACCTTGGAAGCATAAGGAAACTGCAATCACCGAAGTAGCCGCCCTACAGGTATTTTCAGAAATAAATACATTCAGGAGGAAAATTCATATGAGAGAAATAGCATTAGAAAACTGGTTGGGAAATGTATTGTGCAAGTGAGACAGATATCACTGTGGTGGGATAAGAGGCTAGTGTAGCTGAACATGGTGCTAGAACTCAGTTCACTACATACAGTAGTTAGTTGCTTCCAGGAGAGGGCAGAACTACATGCACAAGTTTGAGCTTCTTAAACTTCTTTACTTGTCCTTTCCTCTTTTTTCCTTAGTACTATAATGTATACTATATTGCACAAGTGATCAGTGCTTCCCGTAGAACAGTGAATGTAAACTCTGAAAGCTGCTTTTTAATTACTGTGTTATTACTTTTTCCATGTTAAATATAATCCTACTTAGATAATTGTCTGTGCACCTGGTGAGATGCGTTATAGACCATGAAACCTTTGGGGGTAAAAAATGTGTTGGTCTTTAAGGCACTATATGTTATTTGGGAGGGTTGGGGGGGGCTTATATGATACACATCTCATGTATGTAGCCATGCAAATAATCCTTTTAAATTAATTTTTCATCTCTACCTGCTAGGTAGTTCTCTTACCTCCCAAGAGGAAATGTGAAATAAGTGATACTGAGACATTAGGAGCACAGACTAAGTTGCTGCAAAAGCCAAAAACTTGCCATGTTTAGAAACCAATAGAAAAATAAAAGAACATTAGTGTTTGTATGGTTTAAGAAGCATTGATCGTATAAATTGTCTTTGCCCACTTCTTGGTGTTGTAAACATGGGTTGTGCTGCAAACTGAGTACATTCCAGATCAATCGTATTATTGATTTAGCATATACTGAATAATGTTGTTATTGGCAGGAGAAACACCCCTGCTGTTTACCCACAGGGAGAACATTGCATTTCTAAAATAGTGTGGTAATTATTTTGATAAGATTTTAAAGATCTTCACTTCATTACATGCCTCCTCCAACATATCAAATTAAATTTATGCTAGAGAAACAGAGTAGCTTGTGCGGGGTAATTCTTAAATTTTAAGAATAGGTTTAGATATGAGGAAAACATGGGGAACAGAGATATTGGGTGTATTTTACAGTGGCCAGATCTTTGACCAACAGGTAGAACTACACATATATAAAAACTGCAAGCTGAATTCTCAGCAGGCTATTGTTTTGTAACATTTATCTAAGCTCCCTGTATATAAATGTTCAATATACACCAGTGTTTCTCAACCTCAGTGGCTTTAAGGTGTGTGGACTTCAACATGCTGGCCAGGAAATTCTGGGAGTTGAAGTCCACACATCTTAGAGTTGCTGAGGTTGAGAGGCACTGGTATACACCAATATATATTCTGCATCTCTTCTTTCCAAGTGCACATGTTTTCTCAGGACACAGATAGCATGTCCCTGTAAGTTGGCGTGTTTACTGAATGAATATGTCATGCAGAACAGTCTGTGCTACCTGAAAATTATATCATCCATCTTATTTGAAAGCTGGTTCTTGCAATTCATTTTGAAAATGTTAGTTCAGTATTTTTGAGAAACTTGTTGAATACATGCTGTGAAATTCCAGGTGATCTGTAGTAGTAATGATTTTGAATAATTCAGAAATTCTTTAGTCTCAGTTCGTAATTCATGAATAAGTGGCATGTTGGTTGAACGAACTAGTGAATTACAATTCATAGGCATTGTATAGAATCTTCAAATTATTTAACAAAATTAAAAAAAGAAAGTAATGCTCATGTGTAAAGGACAAGAGATCCAGAACATAAAGCTGGGCAATTTCTATAGAGCTGCAAAAGATTGGAAATTTTTGAGTTCTTTAGAACTCTCTGAGAGTTTCTAAAACTGACTTCCAAGTTCCAAAAACTTCTTGTACTGTACATGGCCCAGTAGATGTAGCTATTTCCTATCTGCTGCTGGTAGCCTGAATGGCATGAGAAGCAGAAGAGCTCATTCATGAAGCACTACAAAGCCAAACTCACAAAGAAGCAGAGGGGGATTTCTAAAGAAACTCACTTTTATACATTGTCTTTGACAATTTGGAGGAAGAGAAGAGAGAACAGCCAATAGGGAAGCCTGTAATCTGGGCGCGGGCTATGTGTCTACCATTGGCCTTAATTTTCTCACCCCCTCTAAATGTTCAGTTATTTTGTTATTCAGTTATAGAAATGCAGTTCCTGTGCTTTTGGCTATCCCCTGGACTTTTAAGCTTACACATAGATGAGAGTGATGTGGCCCAGCCAAATACACTTTTACCTAATGACAGTTCCAAGTCTGCCTAACTGGAAGAGGGTCCTTCTTTACCATAGTCTGTTGGCCTGCCTTGAGCTTCTAAGGATTTCAGAAGAAACTGAGTTGAAATAGGGCAGCTGTAGCTGGGAATGGAAGGGGGGAAGGAAGATGGCTTGCTAGCAAAGCCACAAAGGTTTAATACTGTGGTTAGGATTTCCATCTCTCTGCCAGAAACTCAAGCTCTCCCACAGGCTATGCTGGCTAATGCAAAAGAATCCATGAGGTTTTGATTTATTAAGCTAATGTGCCAGCTAGTGCCTCTTTCCCATTTCATAATGAGCCTTTTCCACTAGAGATGTCTGCAAAACAGTTTTTATTATCCACTTTGCAGATGGAAGTACAGAGTTCCAGGTTGTAGAACGTTCTCTGTAGAGCACAGTTAGAGCTTGTGCATCCATCCTTCGGTAAATTGGAGTTCTTGCATCTTGAGACCAATTGTGATGGTTCAGCTCCTCTTCAACTGTAAAAGAAGATTAAAGTTTATGTCCAGCTTTCAAGAGTTTGCCCAAGCCCATCTTAAACTTCTCTTATAAATGTATAAAATGACATTATGCTAATGGTATAGCATGGAGGTTAAACTCAAGAACCCCTGGTAGAAACTCCCAGTTCAAATCTTGAGCTCATAGAGTGGCCTTAGATAACCAGCCCTTTGAGTGTTAACATGTATGTATGTATATATGTATTCATTCATTAAATGTTTAGACTGTCCAACTCTAACAACTCTGAGTAGCTTAACATATACAAAAACAGTAAAAGTGACAATAAAACCCCAAAGATAGTGTCATACAGAGGGACAGCAATCAAACTCTTTCCCACCAACTAGCAGAGGCAAAAACAGACAGAAAGGCCCCATAACCCAAAGCCTGCGGGAAAAGCCATGTTTTTAAAGGCAGCAAGGCAGGGGTCATACAAATCTCCAGGGGATGGTATTCTGAAGGGCAAGTACCATGACAGAGAAGGCACCCTCTCCCACCCTATATTTAGGTCATTTCCTCATTAGTGATTTATAGCATCTTCTGAGGCCATCCAATCATCTTTGTACTGATATAACTGTAATGAGGAGAGGCTTTGTATCACCTGAGTGATGGCTGGGTACCACTAGAAGATGCCATAAGTGACTAGAGGAGAAATAGCCAGAGATGATAAAACAGGTCTCCTCTTGAGATAAATGTAGTATTTACAGAATTGAATCTACTTATGTACAGAATAAGTAGAGACTGAGTGAGGTGCTAGAGTTCCAAAGTGAGGGAGTGGTTGAAACTACTTCAGGTTTTTCAAGAGAGGCTTTTGAAGTTACCCTATAGAGTGGAAAGATGACTTAGCTAGAACCTTTTTTCCATTGAATGGTTGGTTTGGGAGAAAGCATTAAAACAATAATCTGTTGGTACATTGTACAGATTGATGTGAGGCAGTTTTAAATGATCAACTCTCTCATCAGTGCTTTTTGCTACTTCTACTAAGTGCGTAGCCCAGGCCTGAAATAATATCTCTAAAGCGCATCTTTGCCAATAAGTACATAAATGTTGACAGCCCTCAGTGAGATAGGTTTACTCATATTGGTGAGGGATTTGCAGCTCAAGTTATGTGTATATGTGTATGTTTACAAGAGGAAGGAGCACATCTTTTTTTTTTTCAGTTTATTAAAGGATGAACCAGACAGATAAACTTATGTGCCACAAGTAATCAAATGATAACTAATAAGTGCTTGGGGAAAAAGTACTTATTAAAACAAAAACAACCCTAGAGACATCTTTGTTGTTTTCATTATATTAATACAATGTGGGATATACAAGAGAATGTTGCATTTCCATTTTGTTGCCAAGAAAACAGCATGGATGTGCCATTTCCATTCTCTTTCTCCCTCTCTGTTTTTTTTCATATATTGCAGTAAGCATATGCTTAATCTTAATTTTTTTAAAAAGCTGGTAAAACTTATAATTGGCAGTCTCAGATGTATAACCCCTTCCCAGTCATGATGCTTGTTAGTGTGGACAGAACGTAACAGAATCCCTGTGCACGCAAAATGCTGTACTCCGAATGTAAGGAAAAACAGTCGTGGTTCTCAATCTTGCTAATAGCAGAAAAGCAATGATCGAATAGTATTTGGAACTGCCAATCTGGAGTTGCACATTATTGTACAGAGACAGTCTAGCTTTCGCCGAGCTTTAGTCAATCACCTTAGTATACATGAGATTTACAGTTCCATATACGCTGACTTCTAGAGAGCAAAGTGCTAAAATCAATTGTGTCATGATGAGTTCCATGTTGCTAATGGGTTTCTTCCAGTCTTACTCTAAGTTGCTGAATGAATACACACCAACAAGCTGTATTCTATTCTAAATCTATTACCATATGCCTGTCTTTTTACAGTTCTTTGGGCCATGATGCTCATAGAGTGGATAATTAGCTAAGTGAATTAATTGACATTCATACGTGCAATTAACAAATGGTTACAAGCAACCTGTTCTCTTTGGGATGACTAAAATTTCTCAGGGACTAGTGTGAAACTACTGTAAAATCATTAAGAGTAAATAATGCGGGTTGATTGCTTTGTATGATTATAGAGGTTGTTTTTTCCCCTCAGCCATAAAAGTATATATGCTGTAAACAAGCCTGGGAGGGTGGGGGGGGGGGTGAAGAAAAACAACACTATAAAATCTTCTGGAAAACGCCATCTCTGGGGAGATGTGCTGGATATGTATTCCAGATAGAATCTGAGCCAGATGGATGGCATGCCATAAACACTCTGATATAGTTGCTTCAAGTGCTTCATCTTCAGTGGTGAAGCCAGTGTTTGCTTAACAGGTTTTCTGTTCAATATTGATTACACAAGAATGAAAAGTGTGGAGCTATCCCTCTTTTTCTGGGCAATAATGCTGAAATTCTAATTGGGTCAGTGCTCTAGATGTTGATGAACCTTTAAATTTGTTTTTTTTTAATTGCATGTTATAATAAAAGAATAGCTAGTTGTAAAAAAAAAAATCTCCCAAGGGGGGAGTATTTCATTTTAGTATAATGTAATCAGACTAAAATGGACCAGCATTATAATCTAACCACCATATTAAGGGGAGATCAGAGAATCCAGAGTGGTTAATTTTCCTGGAGGCAAACTCTTATGCTTGTGTTTTGAAGGTTAGAACTTATATACTGTATTTTTAATTTTTGAAAGAGATGTTTGGAAATTAGGGGTGAATGAAGCACCTTTCCTCTTTCATACGCTGTAGCTGTTCTTGGGTGTCAGTGTATTTGCACAGCTGTTTCACTTCACTAGCATTAAGTGTTGTCTGGGGATGCACACACATTGTAGACAACCAGCCACTAGGTCAAAGCAGCTGTGTGAGTCTTCCAAAGGGCATGGCTGCTTTAATGCTTCAAGGAGGAGGGAGGATTGACTTATGCTGATATCTCTTGTGAGGGAGGTCTTTTGTATGCTTTGCATAAACCTTCTGTTCCATTGCTGACATCCCAAGGGACCTTTAAGTCTACATAATTTACTTATATCTATTTCTTGTATTTATATACCACCAGAATCCAAAGACTCCTGGCAACTTAGGACCTTTAAAACATAAAACAACCCTGATAAAAACAAATATAAACAATGGTTGATTTCCACCATTGTTTCAATCATCAGACAGCATCAGTCAACACAGGGTGACCTCAGTTTAAGGCCATTTGGAATAACTCCATTTTGACCGAATTTAAAAATAAAACCAGCATAGCCACCAGTTTGATCCGGGGGGGGGAGACTGTTTAATAACCCCCCTGAAAACACGTTTCTCTGGTCCCCACCTTACTTCTTATGGAGTAAGAGCAGGTAACATTCCAATCTGGGTTGAATGTACTGGATAGTTCTATTAAGAGAACTGTACATTTATTCCTACTCTCTGCTTTCTGTTCTTTACCCAGTTATTGATTCATAGGATTATCTGCCCCTTTCTTCCCAACCAACGGATGCTTGGGTATCTTTAGTGATGAACATTTATCTTAGCAAAACTAATTCTTCTTAATATCTGATTAACCAGCTTTTAATTTCATACAGAGTTTTTTTAGAAACTGATATTACATTGGTTATTTTTCAGTTAAATGGCGGAGAGACAATCTTAGGAATATTTTACACAATTATTTTGCTAGCAATTTTACATTTAAGTTTTTTTTAGAACTTCTCTTGGATAGATACCATCTAGTCCTAATGATCTGTTCATTTTAGCCTATTGATAAGGTCTAGAGATTTCCTCTCTTGTCACTACCATTAGTTTCAATTTCTCAGGCTAATTTCTTGAATTTATCAATTTAGCATATGCTGTACTGTATATATTCCCCAGTGTAGGCAGATGCAAAGAGTACACACACCTGCATACACACAGTTTCCTTATTCTCCTTTAGTACTCATTTAATTTCCTTATTATCTGATAGGTTTCCTATTCTGTTTACCTACATAATATTGTATTATTGATATTAAAAATAATAGTGATGTATTCCTCAAAATTCTTTCTGCATCCCTTATTGTCAATCTGAGGAAATCTTGTGGCATTCTTGTGTAGATTCTTGTATGATGGGCTATCAATTCTGCTTAGTTTTGTTTGAAAACAAAATTTCTGGACTCAGACTTAATTATTGCTTAGTCTTTTTTCACAAGGCTCTGAATGGTGGTTCTCAGGGTTCTGATAAAAAAGCCACATGGATCCTTTGAACCTAAAATCTGCTCATCCCTTATTTAGGTATCTAGAGATTTTGTCTGTTTGTCATGATCAGAACATGCATTTATTCAATCCATGTAAGGAGAATTGACAGTGATCATTTGCACAGTCTTTTGGATGCTTCCCTGATTTCATGCTCCATTTCAAGATCACTTTAAATAAAGCTCATCCATATATTTAAATGTTGATTGTTATAAAACGTTTCTAGTCCCTAGTGGTACTAAATGCTTCCTTGTATATCTGAAGGTCCCCTTCCTAAAACACTATTTTGTCCATGCATTAATAACTTCTACCTGATTAGCTGGCCCTATACGTGGAAGATAAAGCACTTCAGGGAAAACTAGCTTGAATATTTTGGCTTTCAGACCCTACTTACACATATAAATTTAACCTCATGATTACTTTGGTGCCAATAGCAGATTCTACCTCAGTACTATCTACCAAACTGTCTTCATTGAACCCACCCATGATTTTCTTTATACTTGGTTTGTTAATAGCAATTTGATTAATGTACAATGCTAAGCCATAAAGCAAGATTTTATAAATCACCATAGCTAGGTTTTGATACTAAGCCAGAAGCAGCAAACGGCATAACAGAATGTATGAACTCAGCTAGTATTTCTAATGATTGAATATCTGTGACTATGAATTCTGCTTTTCATTTTCCTTTTCCTTGGATAGAGGAATTTCTTCTCTGAGACCCTCCTTTCCCGTGTTGGGAGAGGAATGTGTCCTCTCAGCTTGTTCTCTCTCCAGCTACCTTGGCCAGGAGAGAGAAAACTTGTTAGCAAAATGCCAAGAACTTTTCTTCTATTATGCATGCACCTATAATTTTTGCCCAGCAAAAATTACAACCATACTTGAGAAGATAACCAGCACTTGTAACCCACCTTGATTACATTACCTCTTGTCAAAAGCTCTTTCCCGTTTTTAAGCTATATTCTGAGATAGCCAATCTACCAGAAATGGCAACATTATGTAATTACCGTTTCTTCTATCCTATCTCCTGGCCCAAAAGTTGATGAGTAGATTTGTGTAATGCACCTTATAATCCAAGGAAATGAGAAATAGCTCTTCCTTTCTTATGCAAGTGCACTGCTTCTGATTGAGGATTAACGGAGACAGCAGCGTGGAGTGTTTTTCCTTAACCTATTTTCACTTGACTACTTAATCTGCCATATTGACTACTGTCCCAGCTATGCTGCAATCCTGCAGGTGATCCCTATGTGGGAGCAAGGTATCTCATATTGGCAAGGAAGGATGGTTAATTTTTTCTTCTTCTTTCCAACCCAACAGAAAGTTGGAAAGCAATTGCACAACAGTGGTCAGGACTCTGTCCATCCTTCAGCTCTCTGAAAACAAAAGAAAATGGGACCAAATTTGATGTGGGGGAAGAAACTGGCAAAAGAAAGCGCAAGTTTGAACATGGGCCTGATCTGGCCTGTGGAGAAAAACACTCCAGAAAAAAAATATCCCTGTGCATTCCTATGGTTCTTATGGCTGCTGCTGGAAATGAGGTTGGAAATAATAGAAGAGAGATAAAACTAAGCCAGAAAGAAAATGGAAGTTTTTATATGAGCAAAGCTGGAGATAACTCTGGATATGATTGGGTAAAAAAAATGCAGCAGCCAAATTAGTTTACTAATTAGAGGTGATGTATTTCTAGAGAATAAAATTCCAGCTTCCAATGATGTAAAATCCTCTTTACCCAGAGTTGTTAAATCGTGAAATTCAGTATCTTGCATATCAAACTTCCCCAACTTTCTAAGCCTCTTGTTGTGTGGACTTTAAGTCTCAGAATTGTGGTTCTTGGCCATGGCAGAGAATATTGGGAGTTGAACTCCACACATCAAGAAGTCATCCAGGTTGGAGAAATTTGCTCTAAATTATAGAAGAGTAAAGAGAATCAAGTTAGTTATATGGGGGGAAAAGCCCCTAAATGCATTTTAGGGCAATAACTTTATTAGGCCAACTAAGGACCATAGAACATTATATACATTTCTGAGTTCTTATCAGCTGCGTGGAGAACCCAACTGCCTTGGATATTGTTATTTCAAGTACATCAAAATGAACTCCTGCAATCCGTAAATATTTTTCATTTCTTGTCATCTTTGTAAATTTGATTTTTTTTTTAACTTAGCTGTTGTTAAAAACATGAACAAATGCAATTCTTTGCAGATTGTTCTAATCTGGACACAATTGTCTTTTGGATCCACATTCCTGGTTATGTAACCCTGTATTTACTCTCTCTCTTCAAACTCATGCCAAAAATGTGCAGTCAGGCAACACCCAGCAGGAAGTCTCCAGGGTTGAGAGCAAACATCCAAGTATAGAGGGAAAGAACAACTCTAAAGAAATATAGGCATATGGATAATAAACACAAAGCTTTAAAAGCCAAGGCCTTACCCACCTGTGAATCATGACAAAAAGGTGTGATTGCTTTATTCAATTCCCTTTTAACTTTTTCTGTAACTGAAATATGCTGTAATAAAATTCCTCAAAAGTATCCAGATTTCAAAGGCAGATGAAGCTGTTCTGCTTGGCTTTAGAACGTTATCCAGGAATTACTGCCTCCAACATCTACATCTGGCTTGAACTGAAGTATGACTTGGCTCAAAAATATCTCTTCTCTATTTCAAGATTCCTCAGGGATGGTAGATTGGCCATGTTATGCAGAGTCCATTGAAATGGTTGAACCTCCCCATACACTTTTGAAAAGCATTTACTGTTGCTTCTAATTTCCAAGAGATAATAGTAAAAGGGGTGCGTGTTTAATGTAGTGATACTCAATTGTTTGTGCATAAGAGTGGCTGAAAACTAATCTTATATCCTCTTCCATTGGGCTATTGTTTTTAAATTGAAGTCTGCAAATCTTCCTTAAAGAATTCAGACGTTGACTCAACTCAGTGACAATGTATTTAAAATAGGAAGCAGAAGTATGGCGCATGAAAGTAAAGAGCACTCCAGTTCATACTTCGCAAGATGGTTTGTTCACCAGCAAGACTTATTGTGAAATACTGTCTTATCCATAGGGCTAGACAAAATGTGTGTTCATTGTACTTCTCTGCAATGGAAGACATCTGTATATTCTCACTGCGCTATTAAAAGACAATTTTTGATGCATTGCAGATCACTTAGTTTACTTTTTATTTGCATTATAATTACAATCATGAAATTTAAAATACTATTGCATCACTCAACAGAAATGAAATGTTTATGTTCAAGAATGAATTACTGAATTTGGGGCAGTTTTTCCCTCCTCAACTCAACTTTCTGTTCAGTGTTGGAATAATTGAGTATTGTTAACTTTTGGTAATCATCCAGGTGGTGAGTGGTTCTAGGGATATAACACTGTATCTACAAATTACATACATATAAGAATTTCAGACAGAAATTCTTCCTTATATTTGCCTTCCCAACCCCAGCAAAAAAAAAAAAATCAAGAGCCCAAACAGACAAGTTCTGTTCTTCTAGTGCCTCAGCACATGGGAAGTACAGGTTCTGGATGGAGAATGTGTCCCTCTTCTGAAACATCTGCAGGACTGGCAAACCACAGGAAGCATAAGGAGCAAAATGGAGCAGAACCTCGCTTATGGGTGGGCTTTCCAGATGGCTGTGTTAAAAGGCTACCTGCCAGTCCTTGAGCCAGCAAAAATTGTGCTGCCCCTATTCTCCATCCCTAATTTGCAACAGTAGCTGGGCTACTAAAGAGGGCAGTCCTTAATACATCACTTGTAGGCCAAGTTAAGGAAAGGGATTGGTGGGTTTCCCCCCGCTTTCTTTTCGCCCCCACCTGCTAGAGCATAAATCACTCCCCCTGTCTTGAGGAGTGGGAGTGTTGGGAGAATGTAGGTGGGGGTTAAAAATGGCAAGTTTAGCTACTTGTCAAATTGCCTAACAGGTTGCAGGCACTGAGGGGTGCTCCACCATTGGGAGGGAGTTTCACCATTGCTCCTGCTTGGATCAATGTTCCTCCATTTTTATGGCCTGCTATTTCTGAATACAGACTTACCACTTGTCTGAAAAGACTGCTAAATCCACGTTCAATAAATGGCACAGCTGATGGGTAACAGGCATGGAGGAGAGGCACAGAGTGAAGTGAGAGGTAACAGTAATACGCAAGGGAATGGCAGTGCTGGCATTGAGTAATCAAGGAGTCCGGTTCTGTCTTCATGGCCAATAGCACTCCATTTTGGCTATTGTGGCGCTAATAGAGTATAGCCACTTGAAACCCTTTAGCAGCAGCAGCAGAAAACTTAAGCTCAGTAATGCCAGAATTAACAACACGCTGCTGTCAAAACCTGGCTGTCTTCCTGGCTTCTGTGCAGTGTAGGACTAACTCCAATGTTTAAAAAACAGTTTGAGTGCTCTTTCAAGAGTGCTAAACCCGTGTTTCATAAGGGCCCTGCATTAGACCTGACCAGCCTCTGAGGAAGCCAGGTTTCCAGCCTTTCCTGCAGCCCGAGCAAAAATGGCCGCAGAGAGCAGTGCTCAGATTGGAGGCATGGCGTGCCCACAGAAACTTCAAGGGGCCAATATTCTAACCTCTGATAACTGCCTCAGCAACCATATCATCGCTGAAACCAGATTATACCCACAGCCAAAACTGTCGGGAGAAGAACGAAAACATTACTTTAAAACAGGAAGAGCTATGGATAACTTCAAGTGATAACTTCAACTTGCACTGGACTGGGGATAAATGAAGACGTATTGTGAACCTTTGGCATAAAAAACAAGTTACTGGGGCATGTTTGTGCCATGATTAGGGAGACATGGAGAATAGCCTTTAGTTCCTTCAAAATGGGGATCAGCAATGAATACTTGCTGAGATACAGCTCACTTACTTTAATTTGAAATTGGAACTCAGTTAAAAATAAAAGCTGGTTTGGAAAGGTTTGAGGCAAGTCAATTAAATCATTAAAGGTACAATCATCTTTGAGTCATGCTTGACTTTTGTTAACTATTGTGGGCACATCCATGTTGTTTTCTTGCTGACAGCATGGGGCAGCTTTCCTTTGTTTGCTTGCACAATCTTGTCCCAATCTCCTACTTTAACCTAAACTCTTGGTATTTCCTGATGGCCTTCCATCCAAGTATTAATCAATTCCAACCTTGCTTCGCTTGCGTGAAACCAGCCAAAGTCAGCTAGATACTGTCAGACTACTTTGTAATTGTTTCGTACCGCCTGGCTTGAAACAATTTTGGGCACCACCTTCTGTATTCACAAGGACCACTAAAGTCCATGAAACCAATTCTTCATATCACAACCTTTATTATTTTTTTTTAGATAATGTTCCCTTGTCTGTTCTGCTTGCATGATAAACCCAATTCTCTCCTGCCTTCACTGATTCTGCCTTTTTTTTTTTTTTATGCAAGGCCAGCTGTGCACATCATTGATCGGTTGACAGTTTTACCCACCCCCTTCTCCGGCCTGTTGGCTACCCTGGAGAGCCTCTGCCAATCAGTGTAGAAAATACACTGCACAATGGCTCCACAAAGTGGGGACAAGTGAATCCTTGTTCATGTAGCTCTGCAGTCATGAATTCACAATCATTCTGCAAGTGCAACAGCTGCGGCCTCTACTCTCTCCTTTGTTGCTCATTTATTGCATGTGCTTGGAGCAAGCCCTGGCTATTTGGAGGGTCTTTTATTCTGCATGCCTTAGTTGTCTGTACAATTTGGATCAAAAGGACCAAGTGCAAACAAATGAATTGCCCTATGTACAATAATATTATTTTTTTTTCTGTGATTGCAGGCCCTACACCAATTTTTATCAGAAGCAAGGTGTGTGTCAGCCTATTCCATTCTCCCCAATCAAAATGAAAAAAATTCTTCCCCTTCGCTGCATTTTACCCTAAACCACATCTATGGATACCAGGTGGGAAAAATGGAAGTAGATGGTCTACTTTCTCCTACCATCATCAAATTCCTCTTCCTTTGTACAGGATTTACAAGATTGATCCCAAATGTGGGAAACTTAGTAAGAGCCAAATCATGGAAACAATCTATGTGGTCACTAAGAGTTGACAATTACTTGATGGCACATAATCAATCAAAAAAATAAGAGCCGAAAAGGGCAAAAAATGAAACAGCAACTGCAATGTGCTCAGGAGTTCCCAAACCAAGGTTGTCAATTTTACTTTCTGCCTATGAATTAAACAAGTGCAGTACATAAGAACAGAATTCATGGCTAATGGTCAAGATCTCTGAAAATGGTAAAGAAATCTCTCTTATCTATGAAGGAAACAAGTTTTTGTAAAAGGGTTTTACAAAATTGCTAATGAGAAGTTTATATAGGAAGTTCCACCTTAAGAAGACTTTAATAAACGCTTTTTTCTAACTGGAACTCTTCCGGGTATATCGCTCCCCAGAGATCCAAAAAGCAGACCTTGTTGTAGTTCCACTTGGAAATTGGAAACCTCTAGGGAGGCACGCACAGGGGTGGGGGAGAACCAGAGAGAGTGAATTGAGGCTGAGTACTTCCATGGTGCAGTACTGGAAGCAGATGACTTGGTGTTTCTTCTTGGGCAAAAGCCATTGCTTGGTTTGAGCCTTCACTGCAAGTACTTCTCCCTTGCGCAAGAAAACTTCTTTGCAATATTCAGCTGCTTCTGCTGAAGGTGAGACTGGGGGCAGCTGGGAATGGGGGGAGAGCAATAGAAAAGGAGACTATGAAGTAACAGTTCTGCTAGATTTTGATGAATTTACTACCACGATTACGATTTCAGGATGCATAGCAAGGTGACCTCAAAGTTGCCTCTAAAAGTCTGCTACTGGCAGAGGACTGCTAGAAGAACATATTGCGTATTGGGGCTAAATAATTTTTTTCTGATAGAGAGGCCCTTTGGACAGGACTTAAAACAGATTTTTTGGGGGGCGGGCATGCAATTTTGCTTTTCTTTTTAAGAACTAGCTTCTGTAAACAAAAAATGCCAACTTGAGTTTGAAAGGTGTGTGAACCTTTTCACTGTTGTTTCTTGGCATAGCCTCAACTTTGATGCAATAAGAAAACTTGACAGAATGTTCTCTTGGAGTTGTGCAACAGTTTCCAAATACTTTGAATATCCCACAACAGAAATATATATATTTTCAGGATCCTTCCCCGTTTGCAGCTGATTGATAGCAAGGATCTGAGCCATGACCTCTAGAGTGGATTTTTAAAGCTGTGATTTGTTTCTTGTTTCTTTGGATCTTGATAATCACAAAAGAATAGTACTTGACATTCAAGGAGCATTATTTAGGTACCTGCCATAAGATATGCAGATATGTGATTGTGAATGATAAAATAATGAAAAGTACGGATGGCTTCTATTCAAAGAAGATAAATTAATGGATTCCTTGCAATAAGCATGCTTTAAATGTGGCTGGGAATAGCATGAACAGTTTATCTCCCCTACTCCTTATTTAAAAAAGGATTTGTTGTTTTGTAAGTGCTATATATGTTCTATTTTCCTTACCCCATTTGTCATATTTCTAAGTGCCTTCCTCACTTAACGACCACTTGTTCAGCGACTAAACTTCTGACAGTGCTGAACAAGTGGTACTTACGACTGGTCCTCGTATTTGTGGCTGTTGCAGTGTCCCTGTGGTCATGTGATTGCAATCTGGGCACTCAGCTTGCAATTATGGTCACATGATCACCATTTGCAACCTTCACTGCTGGCTTCCCACAAGCAAAGTCAATGGGGAAGCTGGCAGGAGGTCACAAAAGGCGACCATGTGATATTGCGCTTAACGACGATGCAGGATTCGCTTATCAAGTGCTGGAACTGTTGCTAAGTGGCATGGTCACATGATGTGCTTTACAACTGTATCACTTAGTAACAAAAATTCCAGTTCCAATTGCCATTGTTAATGGGGGACTTGTCAGGCCTAGCCCAAGGAACTCCAAGAGACAATGCAAATTCAATCCAGCTATGTTTATTAGCTACAACCTCTAGCAAGAATTTTCCCAGACTGAAACCCCATCTCCCAAAGTCAGCCAGCCACAACAGTGTGAATTCCTCAGGGAGGTGCCAGTCTCATCCTCTTGTTCCTCCCACACTCTTCTGGGAAGCTAAGAAAATGTTTATCTCTCTGAGCCTGGCCTTCATAATTCCATTCCATCACAGGAATACCTATACTAATTTGAACTCCAACTTGCTATTGCATATTGATAGGATTTGTTTTAATACTGGGGAAATATGGGATGTCCAGGTTAGGCTATTAGTTCTCTGAGTCACTGAGGTTTTTCATAAAATTGAGACCAGGTTAAAAGCACTTACAAACTTTAACAGATAAACAAAATCTTTCCAGTATATACATGTTACATTGTGGTATTCTTTTCTGTTCTGGATTTGTGTAGATGGAATGTACCCTAGTTTAAAAATGAGAGTTAATATGCAAATTGGGCATCTTTTCCCCATTTTTTTTCAGTCTTGGAGGTGCTTAAGGAGAGGCTGTAATGCCAATTATTCTGTCTACATATCATACACCAGAGTGGGGCAGACTCCGACTCTCATACCTCTCTTTTTGCAGTCCTCAAAGGTTGTGCCACTGACATTTGATGGAAAAACACCAAACCAAAGAAGTCCACTTTCCCATTGATTTTATAAATAAAACACAAAGAATAAAGCATTAAATAGAGTCAACCCATCTAAAAAGTGAGAACAAGCACATCCCCAAACATGCATGCACACACTTCTACAAAACTCCATCTTAATTCTGCATACTGATTGATATTACAGCTTTGACCTGTGGCAGCGAATGGTAACAGAAATATAGAATTAAAAAATGGAATGCCTTAACCACCCCTGCCATAATTTGGGGTGGGGGGGAATAAATGATAGCACACAGAAGAGAGCTAAATTTGGCAAAGTTAGTTTCTGAGTACACAACTAAGACCCTTCAGTAGCACCTCCTGGAGAAATGCAGGAGCTTAATGGGAAGCAGAGATGTTCCTCAACTTTGGCCAGACAATGAACTTTACCCTATATCCTGTCATTGCCCAAACTCTTTCAGCATTAATGCAAGGAAACTCCTGTCCCTGCACCAGGCCACCCCTCATTTACACAACTGGGACTTTGAACCATTCTTAGCAGAATGATGTTTGTATTTGGTTCCTCAAGATGTTATTGCTCTGTGCTTCCTAGATTATTAAGGTAATCCTCATCTATGGGGAAGAGGAAGAAGAAAAAAGCTGAAGTAAAATGGAGAGATGTATCTAGAACGTGCTGATGGGCTTTGGTTGATTTATTGGAAAGGTTGTTGGTAATTGCATTTTTAGCAGAGTAGTTAAATCTTTTGAACATTTATGCAATGATGTTACCTATGAAACAAACTCAGAAAACTATTTGTTGGTGGTTTGCAATATTTATTTGTATACCTCATCTTTTCTGATCATCTAAAATGATATAAATCTGAGTCTTTATCCACTTGCTTCGATCCCTCCCTGTGGGGTTTCCCTGCATCATAGGTCAACATTTTATCTTTGTAAATATGAATATAAAGCTACCAAAATTGCAATGCTATTTTTTGTGCCAATGAGTCCTTAGTCTCTTGCATTTTGTTGCCTCCAAATACTTCAGCACTCTGCCCTTGTTATGCAGAATTGGGGAGACACTATCAGTTTGCATGTCATTCCCCCAAAAGCTGATGGAAGTTTTCAAAGTAGGTCAGGTTAATGCAGATTTACTTGTTACTATGGATATTGCTTAATTATACACCAATAATCCCCCATGAGAATATCGCAATTGCTGCTCATTTTTTCTGTTTTTAAATATTCCTAGTAAGTATAAATTGGGAATATATTAGAAGAAGCAAAGAAGAATCTAGGTTGAGATGTAAGGTGGGAAAGCAACAGTCTCCCAAGTGGTGGCAAATAGGGTTGCTTGGACTATTTTAAACCTCCTTCCCTCCCCATTTTTTATTTTTGTTCTGTCAGAAAGGGTGATGGAAATCACAGAACTGGACCAGTCTGAAAAGATGATCCAGGTCAATCTGCCTATAATCTGGAGTCATCTGCCCAGCAGCCTCCTCCAACCTCTCTAAACCATCTATTTCCTGCTGGCATCCTTTTTTGTTCTCACATCTTCACTAAGGTTTTTTTGCATAGCCACGTTGGTTTCTTTTGCTGTCCTCCATTTTTCTCTTCATTGGAAAAATTTGCAGTTCTGAGTTTTGTATCGCTTTTAGGAATGCCAGCCCATTTTGAGCTCCTTTTCCCATTGGGTTTCCCCCATGGGATCTTATTTAGCATTGCTCTGAGTTCATTAAAGGCACATTTTTTAAGTCCAAGATATGTGTTTTACAGTGTTAGTGTAAAATCCACAACTTCAGTGTTACATAGTCACTTCCACTCAGTGTGCTTGCTACTTCTACTTCCTCAACTACCTCTTCCCTCCATCCTCTGAAAAATAAAGTCAGCAAGACAAGTCTGGAATTTCCTGGAAGGACCATGCTTGGCTGAGTTTGTCTCCCAACAACTGCTGGATTAAAGTCTCCCATCAATGTGCTTATGTGGGCTAGCTTGCTATGTATATTCAATGGCTGGCATTCTTGTCCCAGGACTTAGCCTACTTAATCTTCAGGTTCAATCCATTTAGTGTGCAAATGCTAGTGAGCTGATTTTTTCGGCAGTATCCCCTTTTTGTGAGATTGCTGCATTCTCCTTTTTGAAGAGAATGGATGCAATGTTCAGTGATATCAAGCAAAAGAGATAGGAAGTCTAGGACTTTTTTTTCCAGAACAGACCCAGCCTTCCTCCTGCTGCATCCCACAGCGGCTTGCTCTTTTACAGCTATTTGGGGAAGCATTTTATAACCAGAAGTGTTTAGGGAGCCATACGGGAAGGTTGTTTAATATCCTAATGTAACATCTGAAGGAGATATGACCTTCAAGATAACTTGCTTAGATACACACTCTTAAAATAGGACAAAATATGTGTGACAAATTTGTAGAAGCTTTGGTCTCTTATGTCAACCCCTATTCTCTCATCTGTTGACTCTGGTGGAGATCAAACAACTACCCATTGTTTTGGAATGGGGAAATACCTACATTGATCCTACATTTTTGGATTTTGAGCCTATACCTGGCTCCGGGTTTGAGGAGCCTGGAGTAGAGATACTTTACTTCAGTACAACTGTCATTTTAATGTTTTATAAATATCTTTGACAAAGGGTCACTCCAGGACGCTCTGGGGAAATAATGGTGGTCCCTCATGTATGTAGAGCTGGGGTAGTCAAAGCAGCCCCTACCAGTTGCTTTGGGCTATTGTTTTCACAATCTTTGCCATTTGTGACAGTGGCTATGACTTATGGAATTTGCTCTCCAAAACAGATTGCCGGACTCCTCTCTGGAGTAGAGGGCCCATATATTTTCGATAGCAGGAAATGAATTAGCGTCTGCCATCTGGAATGTTTTAGATTGCCTATATTGCTGATGAGTTTCCTAAAGGGAAAGCAGCTGAAAATGACTGCCGCTTGAGATGGAGGACCTGGCTGAATAGACTCATCCTTGCCTAAGCAGGATCTTTTTGTTTGTTTCTTCGTTTGGCCCAGCCTGGCAGCTACCGTTTTTTCCCAAGGTAATGGTAAAGATAAGACTCCCTCAAATTCAGCTCAGTTCCTGGTGATTACAGGTACTCCTCATCGACCACAACGGGAATTGGCGACTCTGTTGCTAAGCAGCATGGTCATAAAGTGAAACATCATGTGGCTATGCCCGACGTACAACAGCAGTTCTGGCTGCAGTTGTTAGTGAATCACCCGCAGTCATTAAAGATGACATTATGTGACTGCGACTTGCAAGTTCCTGCCGGCTTCCCTATTGACTTTGATTGACGGAAGCCAACTATGAAAGTTGCAAATGGCGATCATGGGACCATGAGATGCTGCGACCACTGTAAATGCATGCCAATTGCCAAGTGCCTAAATAGCGATCACGTAACTCTGGGGATGCTGCGACAGCTGCAATTTCAAGCTCTGGTTGTAAATCTCCTTTTTCAGCACCATTGTAACTTTCAGCTCCCCTCCGTCCCCTCCACCTGCAACCTTCCTTGCTGGCTTCCCCATTGACTTTCTGAGGAAGCCAGCAGAGAAGATTGCAAATGGTGATCACATGATTGTGGGGCACTTGGCAACCGGTCGTAAATGCGAGCTGGTTGCCAAGTGCCCAAAATGCGGCCACATGACCGCGGGGGAGGTCTGTAAAGCCAGAAGTGCTTTACAGGCCATAAAGAACCCTTTCCGAGGCCGTCATAACTTCGAACAGTCGTTAAACAAGGACTACCTGTACTTCATAGCTACCAAGCATATTCAGTCCTCATGGTTTTGTCTGTTATTGTTTTGCAGGTGGGTGAGTTGGGGAATATTTTGTTAGACTATATTTGCTACTTTATTTTTTTCTATTTCTGCAAGTCTGGTTCTTCTAAGCATGAAAATACCTTCTTTGTTATTCTTGATGGGTATGATTTACTCCTTTGCTCTCCATGTTCCCCATCTGGGCTGCTAATCAATAGGAATAACATACAAGGCTTTAATATGTTGTTTAAATGTAGTTTCATATTAGAGAAACCAGTTACATATGCTTGATTTCCCTGATTTGGTGCCCTCTGGATATGTTTGGACTGTGACTTCCAGAATAGACACTGGCTGAGAATTCTGGGAATTGCAGTCCCAACAGATACCAGGTGAGAAAAAGTTACCAAATGCATTTGGAGATGATGCAGAAAAAGAATCAGACATCACAATAAATAGCAAATTATTTGATTTTGACTTAGTGTGTTGTGTGAACTCAGCCACTTGTGGCTTATTCAACAACTATAGTTAAGTCATCAGTAGCTTAGTACAATGTGTAAACTAGGTTATATCTTGTAAAGGATGATTTCTGATTATTTTGGGGTATCTGGTGTAATCAAGATCATTTAATTTTACATGACCTACTGGCTTGGGAGGAAAGTAGAAAATGACAGAGATTTGCTAAGAAATGTGGAAAGCCACAATAGGAAGTTTAAATTATTGCATACTCATCAGACATGCACATAGCAAGACGATATATAGCAAGAATGATAAAAAAAAATTCATTTTATGTTGGCCTGAAAAATTAAACGACTGTTCTTTGTATTTTTTTTTTATCCTGTTCCTCATTGTAGGGATTTGGGATTGGATTACATCTCTAACTACAAAGAAAAACTAATATGTCAGTTTGGAGTAGGGGACATTCCACTTGAAGGCATATATGCAAACTATAATGCAAACTTTTTTGAGTGGGGTGGGCTAGAAGTAGGTCACTCAAGGGATGACAGAATAAGAGCGCTATCACCTAGGTAATGTATCTTGTTGCCATGGTGTCCCTAAAGGCTGCATCAGTCAAAGCTTTCAACATTTTGACAGCTGGTTGAGATTGAAGGTTTTAATGAGGACAGACGGATGGTTAGTTTCAATAATCAATTTCTTGGAAAATATTCTTTGACTTTATTAATGTTTCTAGAATATAAATTAATAATGTAGATGCCCTCTCTGCAGTTTCTGATGCCTGAAGCAACATTATTTAAGCAACATAGTGTTGTACCATTTAATAGTTTCTTCTGGTTATGAAACCCTGGATGGAAGTCATAAGATGGTGTTTTACTGGTCCTCTTTGTTTCTTCTCAGAATAATGATTGTTTGTACAGGAAGAGCCCTACCTTTTCATTGCTTTTGGAGATAATGTAGATGTATTTTTTGTTACACTAGCAGAGCAGGTAATGTAATTGGTTCCACATTGGTGTTTTTAACTGCAGGTTTTATTTTGTCTCATTTACTATCCTGGGCGTTCATATTAATTGTTAATGCATTATAGCACCCACCAAGCCGTGTTTTCTTACATTTTAGTACTTTGGACCTCATCTGTATACTTGGATGGCCTACTGCCCCCTCCGAAGAGCAACGACAGCTATTAAAGAGGATTGTTGACCAATTAAACAAATTCATTTCACTGCCTTATTTTAATTGGCTAAAGCAATGCTGTAATATCCCAATACCAGTAATTCTTTTGAGGCTATTTAATTAAGTTAGCAGTAGTTTCCGTTTTCTAATTAATTCAAACAAAACATAGATTGTTTAAACCTATGGCCTGGGCAAATCTGAGAGATGTGCTGAAATCTGTTTCAACAATGAAATTGCCACTGAATGCTTTTTCATTAGGAGCTGTTTGGATTTAAAGCTCATTTAACATTCATCACAGCTAAAATAATTTGTTTTAATGAACTTTTCAGTTCCAGTTCTCATTTATCAGGGTTTTTTTTTAGGTTTTTGTCATTGGCCACATTCCTACAACATCCTTAACTGTGTTAACAGGGGATTAACGTAATGTGAGAACAGTAAGAAAGGATCAAATTGATCCAGTCAAATAAGCCCCAGGGGGGTTATATTTAAGGCCAAAGAAACCCAGTAATGGCCAAGGTTAAATTAACCCCACCCAGTCACTTGTGTTGTGGGAACACCTAAACTTAGTTGTAGTGGAATGGCTTGTCCCTAGAGTAGAAGGCTGGAGGTCTCAACCCTCTTTTCTCAGAAATTTTCTGGGTCTTCATATCCTGGCCCCATCTTTTGCTTTGGGGTAGGATCTTGGTAGCTGCTGCCGCCGCCAATCTTCCAAGCATCTTCTCCACCCTGATGTCTTCCCCCTATCCTTGGTGTGTGAGAGAAGCTTTCACCTTTCTGGCAATTAAAAAAAATCAAACTGCAAAACCAACGAAAGACATAATTTCAGAGTTTGCCACCTGCCTATTCACAACACTGTAGTCAGTTGATCTCTTTTGCATACCTGTTTCTCCAGGTAAAAGAAGAAGACCTGGCAGCACAAACCTTATATCTGAAACCCTGAATGACTGCAGTGGCAAAGCAACATCTACTTTGCCTCTCTGAAGAATCAGAGAATGCTACGATGAAGCTTGCCAGTACTCTCCTTGGGAATTCCTAGAGAAAATGTGCAGAGACACTGTATTCCCTAAATGATGACTTTTGACCCAGTTAGTGTAAATTGTGCTGCCAGACTGCCATGAGGAAACTGGACTGGGTTGATGGCTGCCTGGTCTGAGAGTGTTGTAGGAACAGGGCCATTGGAGCTTGTTAGTGTCACCTAGAATGGAGCAGCTTCTATAATCCTCTATTAAACAGATCTCTTTCACTCATTGCTAATAAGAATCACTCAGGAGACCAAAAATAGTTCACTTTTGTGGCACTGCCCATTGTGTCTCATAGTTCTGTTACCCTTCAGTTAGGCCTGGATGTCTGCAATAAAGTTTTTTCTCAAAACTGTACTGGGCAGGAAAGTTCTCCTGCTTTTTTCCCCCATAAGGAAATAAAATTGACCCTAGAAATTATTCCAGAGAAGAAGCTTTCAGTGACACTCTCAGGTGGAGTGATATTCTTGCATTTTGCTATATGTCCATGTATGAATGTCTAGACTTTCACTATATGGTCTTCTCTTCAGCGATCTGCAGATTCCCTGGTAAAACCCACTAGAAGGCATCTGGCATATCTCCTGTTGGGCTTTTTCAGTAGCAGTGCTACTGTCATTCTTGAAGGGAGTCCTGCTTTTTAGGAACTGTTGAAGAATTTCTCCTTTCCCTGAAAAATTGAAAGAACTCACCCAATTTCCACCCTAACTCTGGTGGAGGATTTTGGAAGGCTACTTGTGTTCAGCTCTAATCACTTCCTTTTGCAAATATATCCACATTTAATGAATCAACAGGGCTTAGGAAATTAGGCAGTTGTAGGATGAAGGTCCTAGCATGACCTCACTGCTCCTGATTCATTTAAGCCTGACAATCTTATCTGCAGTGCACAAAGAGGAGTTCTATATTGTCTTGTCCTTCTACAGCTCCCAAAGCAGCAAATTCCTTTTAAAAATCAGAATGAATGGAACGTGAACTGGACAATGCTGGCATAATTCTAAGCATCAGAGAATAACGAATCTTGGATGTATTACTGTACTGCCTGAAAATTGAACACTCTGCATATTATTATAATGACAATATGTTATTTCTACTTTCTTTTTCTAACTACAATGTGTGACAATGATATGCAAACAAATACTTTTTAGAGGGAGTTGTAAAGTTAGGAATGTGACTTCCTTTTTGTCCCAAAAGGTAAATTTGGCATAAAGGAAGACTGACTACTGTACTTATTGTGTGTGTTGAGGGAAGGAAAACCTTTAAAGGGGAGAGGAGCTCTAATGAGAGATACCAGGGAGAATGATTTAATGAAACCTGTAGTAAGAAAGTTTTGAAACTAAAATGGGTCTAGCTTGATCTGAGTGTCTGTATGTGGTATATGCCTGCACACGTGAACACACACACACACTGAATGCTTAGACTGTTCTGTCAGCAAGCTGCTCGCACAAAGCAGACTGTTCAACAAGTCACAGAAATAGAAAGGCTGGCTGTTGTGGAATTACTTATGTACGTTCCTTGAAGCACAACTGCTGTTTATTTGCAACCCGTGCCAAAATTTGCCCGCCTGCAGCTAGGAAAGGAGAAAAAGGAAAAGCCTTCAGCAGCTGTGAGCCCTGTTCTCCTTTCCTGTCTGTCTTTTCTCGGCATTGTAAAGCCTTCTCTCGGAGCCTTCTGAAAGAGAGCCAGGAGGCTTCTCCTGTGACTGAGGCGTAGTGGTGGGAGGATAAAGCCTATTATTAACTTATGTTGCTTTCCGCAAACAGATGTGCATTAATTTTTCACGGTACAGCTTTCCATACTCAATACTGAGTGTGTGTGTGTGTGTGTTTGTTTGTTTATTTAATATTTTTACAATATCTCTCCTTTATATCTGCCCAGAGAGCCTTCTGTGACAGGCATACTGCTGTGTTCCACCCCTCCCCCAGATGTTCTGTCCCAGGTACCTTGGGTTATCCTGCAGGGTCCAGCTCTTTCAGTCCATCTTCATGTGCTGAGCATCAGTTGCCTTATTTACCCACATGGAAGTAACTATTCAATTCACAGCCATATAAATCCTAAAATCATCTAACTCTTAGCCAAGTCTTGGTGCGACCTGATCCAGAGAGAAAGATCCCAGAATTCCCTGCAGGGACCAGACATCTGGGGAATTCTCCATCAGAAGCTGTAATCTACCAGCATCATCAGGGCTGTTATAGCAGCTGAAATCACAGTCATTTTTACTGTATCATTTCTTACATTCCTCTTATCATTTCATCATTTCCTATTTCTCTGCAACCAGCATCTGCTTTGAATTGAAAGGAACTTCATCTGCATTTCTACGAACCCTGAGGCAATCCTTTTAGCTAGACCTTGCTGCCTGATTTTTGTAGCACAGAACTGGCAGACTTAATGTTGCGGGGGGTGGAGGGGTTCAAGTCAGTCTTGACTCCTGGCGACTGCTTGGATAAGACCCTGCAGTTTTCCTGGCAAGGTTTTTCAGAAGTGGTTTGCCGTTGCCGCCTTCTTGGGGCTGTGAGAGTGTGACTGGCCCGAGGTTACCCAGCTGGTTTTGTGCCTAAGGTGGGACTAGAGCTCACGGTCTCCCAGTTTCTAGCCTGATGCCTTAACCATTACACCAAACTGGCTTTCTAGCATTAACTCACCAATAATCCTATGAAGGTAATTTAGCCAAAGCAATGGTGATTGGTTCAAGGTTATCCAAAGACATTTAAAGATAGATTACATCCATCTTTCCTGATATGGACTCTCATCCTGTGTACACACTGTGGTACAATGGCTATATTAGAAGCAACAATGTATGGGTGCTTGCTGTAATCCGATATTCACAGGTAACAATTTGATAATGGGCACATCAGTCCACTTTTCATATATTATTACACCCCCTTACTCTTCCCTTTGATCTGTATGTGTGAATTGGACTTCTGACATTTTTTATTTTGGGTAGTGTGAGTTAAGCATACTGGAATTTCTAAACTAGAGAACTAGTTTTTTCAGCATTGCTTTTTATATTCTCATTTATCTTCTTTCATTTTCTTCTCCCCCAAATGCCAGCATCTGCATGCTGTCTCTCCTAGGCAGGGAAGAATTGAAAGTAGCCATGAGCAAAGAAGCCCACCCCCTCCCAACATTACTTAGAGGACCATGCATAAATATCCGGCCTTGTGTGGTGACACAGACGTGCTGCGACTCCTTATGAATGCTGCACCGTGAATATTAAATTGCATTCCTGCACATTGGGAGTCTGTTGCCCTGATCCTGCGTGTGCTTGAAACCAAGTGATGGAAAAAGGTCCATTCAGATGTCTGATTCCTGGTACGAATACGAAGTTCTCTCCTGCAGTGTCTTCTCCAGCATTTTGTAGGCTGGTTGTTAATGTCTTCTCTGCAGAGACATGCATGAAGTGACTATTTTTAAAAAAAGAAAAGAAAAAAGCTGATTGACTCCTGCTTAGGTAGACCAGATTTCAATAGAATGACTATCAAAGGTTTAGCATCCCTTCTAATCACCCTCGATGTTAACACTAGAACCCATTCTCCAAGCAGGATTTGTTAACTTCAGAAGATAACTGATTAATGGCAGAGATCTTGTCCAACATAATCACTGTTAGAAAGAAAGAAAAAGAAATTTCTTGCAGGAGGCTGAAGCAATTAGAACCTGTCCCTTAATTCCCTTTTATGTAGTTGAATACATTGAGGAGATGGCAATTTAATATGACAACAAAGGTGATGTCAAGTTTGTCTTCATTACATTAAATGTTCTTCATTTTATAGCCTCATTTTCAGAACTGAGACATTTTCCTGTAGCTCCAAATTCCTTGTTCTCTGAAAGGGAAAAAATCAACCTCCACCACCAGCTTCACCTTAATTATACAGCTTGTCTAGTTAACAGCTTGTCACTTTTCCTCTGTCACATTGTTCGTATTGAATAGTCATTTATTAGTGTCATTAGCTTTCCTTTCCTGAAGGGCAAGTAAACAAAAGCCTATCTTCCAAGCACTGATCAAAACCTCTGTTAGAATTCATTCCTGGACAGGAAAAATTAGCATTTTGTATTTCTTCCATTTTTATTGGTAGGTGGGCATTTCTCTTTTACCTTTGGAGCTGGTATCATGGAGCTACCTAAGACCTATCAAGCAGTCTATCTACTTGCCACTCAAATCTCTCTCACACATACAACATGAATTTTCAGGAGTGTTTTTGGTAGTTGCAATATGGTAGGGGAACTGGAACTGCCTCTTTGGTATTTTGGCTTAAAAATATGAGTATGGAGACCCTGAAAATCAGAAGTAATTATGCTATCTGGTAAGTTTCACTATCAGTAATATCTCTTCTCACCACCCTATCCAAGAAATAATATTGGCTGAACATTAATACAATTCTGGTCCATGCTGAAAACTTTATTGCATTAGCATTTTCAAACTCACAACATTGTTGTTAAATGATGACAATTGGTTAGATTTATCTGTGTGTGTTCTTTATTAATGTAGTTGAAAATACAGTATTGTACTCAGTTTTTTAACATTTCATTATGGGATGCTCTGAATCATAATAAACATTTTAAACGAGTAATTTAAAAAGCCCCTGACTTGTCTCTTTGGCTGATAGGCCTTTGCCATCATATAGCCGTAACTCACAGAGGATTCTTGGCTAAGTGCCTAAACCAGAATGACACTTTTTCTGCCGCTAAAATCTAAAAAAAGACTTTTTAAAAAATGGCTAAAATTCTGCAAGGTTGCTGAATCTCATGAGATTCTATTGGTCTCAATCCTGAGAATGCCAAGCTGTCATGTGATCTCAATTTGAAAGCCCCATACTTTCATGCAAGGTCACCTGAAATCTCCTACAACTTTTTTAAACAACTATTTTTAATTTTACATAAGTTTTTTTTTTTTTTTTTGCAGATGTCATATATTGATGCCTCTGGGCACTGTTATGCCAATCTTTGATCTAGGAAATACTTGCAAATGAATCATTTCAATACATATGCTATACACTGGTATTGCTGAGATGCAGAAAGAGGAACAGCATGAAATTGATCGCTGCATAATGGTCAGAAGTTAGGCAGGGAGCAGGGAGACAGATGTTAGATAAAAAAATAACAACAGCAAGAGCCAGGTGATTTGGAAAGGCACGGTCGGGTTGGTAAGTAAAAAAACTGAGAGTGGAAAATGCAAGGCCTGCTGGCTTGTGTTACTAAAATAAAAGACTGAGCTTATTTATCTTTGGAAGCAGTACTGTTCATTCAGAGCTCTTGTTTAAGATTTTGGCCCTTCAAAGGCCTAACAAGCAGCAGGCAAGGCAGATGTGAACTACGGCACAGGACTATAGTGAACATGTGAGGTCCTAAGATCAAGTGGCATATACTTGATCTCCTCTGAGTTCCTCCTCTGATTGCAATGGTTCCCATTAAAAAAATCTCAAAAGTGGAGCAGATATTTGCCTTCACGTGAAATAGGTTTTCCTTTAATCCTTTAAGTACTTGGAGGTCTTGATTTCTCATATATTTCCCCTTTCTGTTTCTTCGTGTAATTTTTTTTTTAAAAGCCGGCAACAGTGTAAATCCATAGGTGTGTTATGTAATAGCACAATCATTCAAATATTAAAAATAAAAAATAAAAACCAACTTTCTCTGTTCCAACACTGTATTGGAAGACAAGGCAGAAAGCTGTGCAGGTACATGATAGGATTGTATTATACCATTTGGATGCCTCTCCAGAAAGAGATTCATGCTGCAGTGCTTTTGGCAAACGGTGCTGGGGGAGTTGAATGGCAAGTTCTCCCACAGCACTCACCAAAGCTTGGTAACAGTTGTAGAAGCTGGATTGAGGAGATACTGTGAAGCAGACAAAAGTAAAGCAACAAGGTCTCTGAAAAGGAAGAGGGCCTTATTGCTTCACAAAGAAGATTCACCAACAAACAAGAATCAGAAAATTATTCCATTGTCACCTGATCTAACAGGGACCTTCAGTGACATTTAAGTTTGGTAGGAATTAGAGATCTGACTTTTAATTATGTAAAGGGCTTCCACCCACCTTTCTCATTATATAGGCTAATCAAGAGGTTGGATCTAAAGGTGTCCTGGGAATGGTTGGATCATATAGTTAGAGGGTTGGAGTTGGTGGCCTAAATGCCGCCTTCTACCATCGATTGTAAAAGCCTGTATTAGATTGTGTTAGAGTCTGTTATTATTATAGAGTTGTTTTTACATAAATAACATTGTTCAGCAATGTGATTTATGTAGGAAGATGTGAAGATTGTATGAGATATGGTTTAGGATAAGCACATATGTTATGTCTGCCATGTGGTACTGCTTTAAATACCCACATGGCAGTTGCAGTTGGTTTCACAAACCAAGCTGAAGGGTCCTAAAATTGTTGCTTAAAATCTTCCTAATAGTAGGAGTAGGTCAACAGTGAATCAGTTATCCCAGAGAAGTAGCAGGCTCCATATTGGATGTACTCATGGAGTGGCTAAACTGCTGTCTGCCAGGAATTCTTTAATTTGAATTCCTGTACTGAGCAGGAATGGACTTTGTAGAAGGGCACCTTCTAGCTTGGTAATTCTACATGGCAGCCGTTGTGTGTACCCTTAAAAATATGTCTGAAGTTATGCAAACGTGAAGTGCTTGAGCTTTGACATGTGATTCCATTGCAGACACAATTTATGCAATTTATTGCGCAGATGCAGTAGCTCATACTTATTCATCATATTAATCTGAAGCTGGCAAAACGTAGCTATACTGCAGCATGCCCTCCTCTCACGATGGTTATGTGATTTACTTTAAGCCTTGACATATTTATTTATTTGGTAAAAATACAGTTCAAATTACATGACCAGTTTCTAGAACTATGTGTTATGCTGCAAAAAAGTCAAGTCACCTTTGATTAGAGGTCAGCTCCTGGTGAACACATCCATGCACATTTCTTGAGAAGAGTACAAAAGCAGTTTGCCATTGTCTTCTAGGACCTACAGTCCTGGAATTCCCTAATGGTTCCCCATCCATTTCCTAGCCAGGGTTGTTCCTGCCTACTTCCTAGATTTGACAATGTCAGTTAGGTGTAATCACCTACTGAGAAGGTATCTTTATAACTGTTTTGTTTTGTTATGGGAAGAATCAGCCTCTTAAGGTTTAGCACTTTAGATTGGCTATTACATGAACCAGGAATCCAACTCATATTGAAAGATATTTACCTTGGGAAATCACATTCCAAATGTGCAGGTTCAACTATGGAACTATATATACCCGGAAGTAAAATTGGCCATATTCAGTGGTGCTTACTTTTAGGTAAATGTGCATATCGCTGCAGCCTTAAGTGCAGTGTGTCCCAAATTTCCTTGTTTTATGGTTTTTGCTATATGTTATGTGTTGAAAATATACCACTTTGATTGTAGAAGCTCCCAGAATGGTATATATGTATAGTCCACCTTCCCTTAAGCATTCAGAGCAGAGAGAAACAGATGTTATATTATGTCATGCCCCATGTTAACATCCACAGTAAAAAGTATCTAGTTGATTATACATCATTTCCTAAGGCAAGTTTCTTCCCTATGTTTTGCAGATTCAAGATGTGACCGTTTTTCTTGGTAGAACCACATTTCCTATCAGTTATGAGCTGGGAAAGCTTGCTTCAAAATGAGCATTGGCTTTTGTGACAAGAGCAGTTTTGTTCAGGCAGTTCAATCCCCTTGAACATTCCCACACGTTACTAAGGAATGAAGATGGACTTTCAAACTCTACTACTTGTAGCCTTTCATGAATCCCAAATGCAATTGAAAGGATCAGGCAGTGGGGTAGGAATGGGGGGGGGGGGATATCTAAGTAAAACTTGGAATGCATCTGTCTGTAGTTAAGTGGATGTTAGACTGTTTCAATCCATCCTTCCAGATTAAGGTTTCCTTGCACAATTGCCCTGCTTTATTCATGGAATTTGATAGGAACATCAGATGATTATATCTTCCCTTTATAACCCTCCTGCCCTTTTTATTACATTTTAAAAACGTTTCCTTCTAGAGAAAATTCCTTAAGGAAGGGGAGACAGGATGCCTGCAAAGTACCTTTTCTGAACGCCCTGAAATTGAGCTCTTGTATTTCCCAATTCCAGATTGCCAAAACCTTAGAAAAGAGCAAACAAAGAATGCAAGACATTGCTACCTTATCATCCACAACTGTTGGATTGGATTTGTGGCAAAATGAAAGGGCGGCACACTGTTATTTGTGGAATGCCATTACAGCTGACTGTATGGTTACATTTCATTGTGGACTGCAGTCATGTTGATAGTTGACTATCTAAGTTGGGATAGAATTGCTTTCCAGACATTTCCCCAAGTTGCTCCTCCCCCATACCACCTTTTCTATCTTGTTTTTTTTTTTTTTTTTTTGAGCTAATACTACTAGTTTAAAGAACACTTTTCTTCCAGAGGTAAATTGAATTTAGCAAGAAACCAGGAGA
Organism: Python bivittatus; assembly: GCF_059951505.1. Classification (NCBI taxonomy): domain Eukaryota; kingdom Metazoa; phylum Chordata; class Lepidosauria; order Squamata; family Pythonidae; genus Python; species Python bivittatus. Next base: position 43,165,244 of record NW_028277098.1, on the reverse strand, counting down.
CATTTGGACTCAGGAGAGCCTGATCAGAAAATAAACACGGGCTCTCTTTCTTTTAATGCATTGCTACATTTTTGCCTCTGGCACTCACAGTCCCTTTTCAAAAAACACAGCCTGAGGAAAGCAAGTTGAGGAAAATGTCTGATTCTGAATCAGTTGGAAGCAAAACTATGGGCTTGAGATTTCAGTATTGGTCCTGATCTCTCTTGTATTTTAAAATGCTCTCCACGTTCTTCATTTTAGAAAAACAATGCCTTTGATGATCATAATTTGTGATTGCAGGGACATTTAGCTACTCCTTTCGTTTGAACTGAGCACAGCAGAAATTTGTTCTGATTCACTGCTCCTGTGGGGCCTGTGTGGTAAAACCCCAGGCAGCAGCTTTAAGGTGCTTCACTCCTGATACTGCAGCTGATGTCATGGGACCTTTGTGGATTGTTAAAGAGAACAGGAGGACAAACCTCTTTGTCAAAGAAGACAGAGAGTCCTTGACTCACTCTCTCTTTTTTTATAAAATTTTTAATAAAGTTTAGAGATATAAAGGCAAAAAAACTAATAGAAACTAAGAAAAATATAAAAGAGTAAAAAAAAAATAGAAAGTGCAGAGGAAAAGAAAATATATAGTAAAGAAAAGAAATATATAAAAAAATGACTCCCCCCTCATCATGACAAGTACAAACAATGTCAGTAACTTATCACCTTCTCTGATACTACCACAAAAGATGTCTTCTTCCCATATCTTATCTCTTATCTATAAATAAATTCTTAAAGCCTTATCATTCAGTCCTAATCAGCAAAAGTCCATTAAACGTTACCAGAATTAACAATATATATATATATATATATATATATATATATATATATATATATATTTAACCTCAATCAAATAAACCAACTTTGTATTCCTTTTCCTTTTAACATAGTAAGTTATCACTTTCTCTGAAAATACAACAAAAAATCTCTTCTTCCCATATCTCATTTCTTGTCTATAAACAAATCTTTAAAGCCTCGTCATTCAGTCCTGATCAGCAAAAATCCATTAAGACTTACCAAAAACAACAACAAATATATTTTAACCTTGATCAAATAAACCAACTTTATATTCCTTCCCTTTGCTTTTAACAATCTTGATCTTTAATCTCTTTAATTAGTGTCCCAGAACTTGTTTTCTTTTCATTTTCTCTTTGTCTCTTCTCAGGAGCTCCTTCAAAACTTTAACATGTCTCTTTTGCAAATCCAAAATAAGAAAGTTATCCAAGTTACTCTTCTCATTTGTTATTTGTATACCCCTTTTAATTATTAAGATATCAGCTGGTTTCATTTGTAAATCCAAGTAACATCTTTTCCATATAATTCTTGTAACCTGTCATTTTTAAATCCACATTCAAATCAGCCTCAGTCTCTGTTTTATCCAGTAAAACCTGTTCCTCTTCTATAACCTCTTTTAAATTCATTTTTATAATAGCAGACAATCTTAAGAGTAATTTCTGAGAGCATTGTTTCCAAATATCCTTGAATTCTTCCAAAGGTAGAGTATTTTCCTTCACTCTGTATGTAATGGGTCTCTTCTCCTTTAATTATAATCTTTAGTTCTTTCTGGTTCCCTCTAGTGTCCAACCTTCAAAGATCCATTTTATCATGTTTTTTTCTAATCAACAGCATTTTCCTGCGGGAAGGTTTCTTATACTTAATTTCAAAATCTTCATTTTTTTTTATAGAATTCTAAACAACTCACAGGAAGGATTCTTATAATTAATTTCAAAATCTTATTTCAAATTCATCTGGCCCTTTAGTCCATTTATAACTTTCCAAAACCAACATCCTAATCACCCTTTTGCTGTTTATTCCATAGTAAAAAAATTGTAAGTCCTTAAACTTGTATAAAACTTCTTTCGCCAAGGATTGAAGGAAACTCACCCAGTGTAATGAAATTTGCCATTCTGAAGGTTCTTAATGTCAAAAAAAAAAAAAAATGTTAACAAGTAATTTCCAGAAGTGATTAAGAAAGGAAGTATGCAAACCCAGTGTCCTTTTAAAGGTACTGACTGCGGCTTGGGCAAAGATAGCAATCCCTCAGCTCCCAGAGTTCTAAACCTGCCAGAGACTGCTGTTTTACGGTCTCTTCATGGGGAGCTGCTCTCTGGAGCACATGCAGCCGATCCTGAGTCTTCTCCTTGTCTGGAGAGAAATTCCGAGAAGCCAGTCCATACACCGGGTCCTCATTCCGCTGTGGTTGTCAGCTCTGCTCTCAGCATTGCCATCTTCAGTTCCCTGTTGCTTCCACAGAAGTCCAGTCCTTGACCCTCTCTTGATGCCCTTCAGAAGGCTCCTCCTGGCAGTCCATGGGTAGAACACTTATGACTACTTCAGTGGGACAGAATAGTGTGGTCTTAAGTTTAAACATCCTGATACCATGACATAAGAGATGAAAATAGGTAAGTTGTTATTTTTCTTTGGGTTAATAACTGGCCTAGGAGGAAGTGAAGTTTGCATATTGTATGTAACTCTTTGCCATCTTGAGTAGACATTGCCATAGTGTTTGACCCCAAAATAATTTAAATGACAACTCATATCCTCTGTGGTTAAGTGACTTCATTTCCACAGGACTGTTCACTAAGAGATTAGTGGCCAAATTTTAAACCATCCTGGCTGCAATTTTATAGCTGCTTCTATAGGGCTAAACCCTGTTGACTTCATTGAGCCTTATTTCTGAGAAGCAATATGTAGGGTTGTCTTAATTTTCAGGAAGAAATTGTCTTTTAAAAATACATTTCCTATTAATTGTCCAAAGGGTATGGTGATAACTTGTACAGAACGAGAAAGGAAATAAGATTTTAGGCAAGCAGCCTCATACTATTTACTGAATAGTAAATGAGTCATTCCAGACTCCTTTGCTCAAGTATCTCTTAAGGGTGTTTTGCATATAGTTTCAATAAACATTTTTAATGTATCACCTCAGATTCCATAGACTCATTCTATTTTTTTAACCACATGGAGCCTTTAAGGCAGTTCAATACCAACATAAAACTATGCATGGTTTGTGCTAACTTTTTATTATTATTAACAGGTAGCCACCCAGACTATTTAAACTATTTATTCAAATGTTTAAAGCTAGGGTTGGAGATGCAATCCTCTAATCCTAGGCTTAGAGATAAGCAAAGATGTTATTGTTAGTGTACCCTCAACTCCCAATAACTTCTAATAGTTCTACTAAAAATATTAGCCACCTTTAAAAGCTCACCCTTAGGTGATGTCTGGAAAAGCACACCCTTCTACAATGTTAAGGAGCATTTATTTCATGAACCAAGATCCAGCGCTTTATTCACATAGGCAAAAGCAAAGTGAAAATAAGGGTGTTTCTAAAATGGCATGGTGTGGTCCTAATTTGTTTCTCAATGGGGCTCATTCACATTTTGTAGAACACTTCTAAAAGTCAAGGTGTTATAGAAATGCCATGAGTTAGGCCATGCCATGGAATTACTCTAAGCCAGAATGACCCAGTTTTGTGTGTCTGTGGCTTACAAGGGTCACTGAACGTCAGTGGCTGTTGAGCACCTAAACCTCTCTGTAAATCCCAGCTTTTGTGTTTTCAGCTAAGCAAATAATTGCTTGCTTCTCATGACCTAGCTTATGTGAAAAGGGAGTCTGTTTCAACAGGAATGGAATTGTTTATGTTTGGGAAGGGCATAGGTTTGCTGTTCATGAAACCTAAAATAGTTTGTTTTTTTTAAATCTGCTTTTTAAAATACAGATACAAAGCTCAATATTGTTGATAGTACCAAACATAACACAACAAATACCTTTTTATTATTATGTTGCAATACTGAACAAGAGGTTACTGGTTGGATTCATTTATCACAGTAAGCTATGGTTTGCTGAATTAACTGGATTCATTTCATGGGTTAATGCAACACGCTATACCCAAATGAAAGGAACTATACTATGAACTTAGTTTGATATGCAAACTTAGCTTCTTAACCAACAATGTTTGTGCAAAAAGACACACCCTTTTTCGAACTCTGATAGTGAGAAAAAGTAACCTATTAAACTACCTTAATCCCACCCAAGCATCATGAAAATACTTCTTTTCTCTACCTTTGTTGGTTCTGAACAACAGGAATGCAACAAAGACTGTATGAAGCACCCTTGCTTTCTCACTTGCCTCTCCCCCCTTGCCCAGGTTTGGCTGTGCTGTTAACAAATTAAGTAATTTTCACAATTCTATTAAAAACACTTACTTTAGCCACATTGCATATAGTCAGCAAACCTTCTGAGAAATAGTGTGACTGTTTCAAAGCTATCTCATTCTGAAATAGTTAAAGAGCAAAGGTGACACCTCCTCCTACAGATAGCACAATCATTATAGATTGTTATTGCCCCATTGAATGGGATTACACAACAAGTATCCTACCCATGTTCTTTAATCTGATTCCAACCTAGACCAATCTGTTTAGCTGCTCAATGTTCTTACACTGCTTTTTAATCCTCCCCAGTTTGGGTTTCAGTGTGCTTGTTGTGTAATCCCATTCAATGTTGCTCTACTTGGTCAATGTAGTTAGAGTATTAAAAAGTTACTAGACTGTTCATTCTGAAAAGTAGTTGGTTTATCAGTTTAGCCTGGTGTTTAGTACTCCATTAGTAATCACTAGTTGAGTAACAGATGAGAGCCAGTTTGGTCTGGTGGTTAAGGCCCCAGGCTAGAAAGCAGGAGACTGAGTTCTAGTCCCACCTTAGGCATGATGGCTGAGTGGCTTTGGGGCGGTCACTCTCTCTCAGCCCACAACAACAGGCTCGAGTGACAAGCTGGTTGGTCAATTCCTGTTGCAACCAAAGGGTCAACATTTGGTTGATCTGAAAAAGTGGACCCTGCACCTGCGGGAAAAATGCTAGGAAGAAAAAACATTGAGTAACAATACTAGCAGATATTAGAAATTAGAGTATCAGATCAATCTGTAATTTCAGTTTTTTGTGGATGGAAGTGCCAAGCTTTGTGCACATCTAATCTGACCATGTGCTTGTGAACTTTTTTGGTGAAGGGGATGTCACATTTTCCAGGCCAAAGATGGAACTTGCCCTCTGAAGGGCATATTAGGGACTGCACTGAAACAAACAAAAAACAGTGGATAGAGGCAGGACAGAAACAAAACCTCCTTTCATTTTATTTATGTACAAATTTAACTAATCTTACATATAGAATTATCCCCAATAGAAGCTACGCTTAATTCCAATTATGCAGTTTACACCAGGAAGGCAACATAGTTTTCCTGGTCAAGGCACATTGTGTTACATTTAATCCTTACCTGGCTGTTCCAACACTGCAGCCTCTGCAGGTTACTAAAACCACCAGACTGTGTGTATATTTTACAGCAAAGCAATGCAGCTCCTTTGCTTCACTTTTAGAAGATGGAGGCACATGTTGCAAAGCAGTTTTGAAGGCATATTTTACACAATTTTTTATTGAATTGAAGCAGTTTGCACAGCCCTACCATTTCCCCCTCTTATCCATTGCCTGTGTTATCCGTTAGGCACAACAAGTGCAGGGCTTAGGGCATATGAAACTTTGGGGGCCTATGAAAATGTTTTAAGTAAAAAAATAAACCCTGAAAATATGAACTGTAATAGTAAAATAAAAATTTGCATATCTCCAAATTAAATATATTTAAGATATTATTGCTACTTTATTATATGTATACTTCAACTTGTTCCCTACAATGTATTGAAGAATGTAGATCCGGGCAATATTTTTAGAACCCTGAGCTTTGTAGGCTCTTGTTACTACCACAAAGATAAATGTGCCGAGGGACTGCCAGGTTCTTAATTTGGTCTGCTCCTGCTACATTACAAACTGGTAACAACTCTGGAAATTTATTCTCAAGGCTGTTGGCCACAGGTCGCACACTTCTGTGACACAAAATAGAAAATATGTTGTGCCCTGGATTGTGAGAAAAGCTCTTAATATTGTTGTGCTATTGTTAAACCTGTCTTCTGGGAGCTAACCATTCACACTCCTGAAATTGTACAGTCTGTATCGAGCATCATTAACCAATAAAATGTGAGGAGAAAGAATCTTCCATTCTCATCCATCATGTTTTTCCAAGTTGGGCTTATGACCAGGAAGGAACCTTAAATGTGCTTTGAGTCAAAATCAAACACATCAATATATACTTCTTGGGTGGCGGGGGGGGGGGGGGGAGGGATGATAATTTTTAATAATTCAGTAGTGCTTGGGTGACATTCTCCTCCGTTAGGATCTAACAAAACTTTGTTACCGCCCAGTATACAAATGCAGGCATCTGAAAAAGTGAAAAAAGTTCCAAGTACTGTAGTGTATAATCGCCAGAATGGGTTTGTTTTTTGTTTTGTTTTTTTGGTGGGAGGGGCATAAGGAGCAGCCTGCCTAAAAGTCTCAGGAGGATTAAGCCAGGACAGGTTCGGCCAGTATTAATTCCAGTGGAATTAAGGGTGGCATCGATTGTCTCTTCAGCAGGAGAATTCTTAAGGCGGGAGGAACATGTTGGATAGCAAGCACCGCTTGCTCAATTTTTCCACTCCGTTCCTTGCATGCTCACAGCCGAACTTCCGCAGCAGCTCAGGTTCCCATGTCGTCGTTTGGCAAATTCCCTCTCCGGAAGGGGATCCGAGCGCAGAGCGGTTAATCTTGCCTTTTGGGTGAAGGGCTGCAGATGGAAGTTCCCTTTGCCTGAAATTTGTGAATGGACAGGGTAATTTTAACTGCTGGCTTGAATTAATCAAGAAAGGGCTAGCGAGGGTTTCCCATGGAAAAATAAAGTAGGGGGCCATTCCTAATGGAAGAGATGACGGAGGGGATTCTCGCCTTGGACTGGAATCTGACTTCCACAATTGCCAGCCCCTCTGCTGGCTTGGCCGAATAATGGTCTGGCCAACCTGGGAAAAGACAATTCCCAAAGTTTTGACTTTCGTTCGACTCGGATTCTGCCGAGGCGAGAATACGAGAGCAACAGTAGCAGCGTTACGGAAGGGGGTGCGTGCTGCGCTTATATTCGCGGCCGGCTTGGACCCGGAGACAGCCGGGAGTCGCGAGCAAGGGGGCTTCGGCGGCTGGGCGGCCCTGGCCGCGGTTCACTTTTCCTCCGTCGTGACTCGCTTTGTTCTTTTTCTCCCGGCCGGCTCTGCCTCCCGTTCGCGCCGCCCTCCTCCAGGTTCCCGCGGCGGCGGCGGCGGCGGCGGCAGCAGCAAACCCGGCGCTGCCCCGAGAGGACCCCCCGCAGCGCGCCATGGAGCGCTACCGGAACGCCACCGAGGTGCACATGAGCCAGCTGGTGCAACCCTGCCACACCAACTACCGTCAGGAGCTCAGCATCGGGCAGCTGCTGAAATGGATCGACACGGCCGCCTGTCTTTCGGGTAAGCCGCGGGTGCTCTCCTGGCCTCGGGCAGACGGAGGGGCGGGAACGGAACGCGTTTCTTGGCAACCCTCCCTCGGCGGAATCAAACGGGTGTGCCTGCGGGTGGGCTGAGCGCGGCCGCGCTTCGCTCTTAAGGTGGATCGAGCGAGTTGGGCGAGAGCCCTCTCGGGGAGGGAGCCACGCCGAGGTCCGCCCCCGGACAGGGTTGGGTATTTCCAGGCGTGCTTCGCGATGAACGGCGTGCACGGTCACCTGAGCGAGAATTAGGGAAATCGTAATTCGGGCAGTGGGAGAGTTCAGGTTTGGGAAAGCAAGCGTAAGGCTTAGCCACTCGAAGGTCTGGTTAGACCAAGAGCGCCGTGGTCCTGGTTGGCAAATTCAGGATCGAGTTGGGGGTTATATGTGTGATGAGTATAATGACTATAGCCAGATTTGGGAGGAGTGGGTAGTGAGGATAGGCTGTCTACCTCTGTCCTCCGGTTCATTTGCTTTCTGACCATCACCAGGTTAGAACCATAAAACAGCACAATGGATGGAGAAATAGGAATAGGAAAACAGTGCTGTATAGGCAATCTGGTTTCTTCCAATATTTTTGGATTACTGTGTATAATCCTTGGATTTTGGTATTACTGGATGGGCCTGATAAGGCTTGTAGTCCAAAATCTTTGGAGGGAGCATTTATTTATTCTATCAGTTGATACAGCCACCCATCTACCTCTGCATCTCAACTCTGGATGGGGAACATAGGAGTAAAAACCAACAAAACAAAAATGATGTCTAGCAACATATCAGTAATAACACGGTAGTGCCTCGGGTCAATCACTTTAGCCATCCAACCACTGTCACATCAAAGAAGACCACAACGATAGGCTCACCCATCCTACCAACCCCAAGTCTGGGGCATCCAGTCTTCAAGGATTTATGAAATGCCAGCAGGGTCAGGGTCAAACAAATCTCAGGGTGAATGTTGTTTCAAAGGGCAGGTGCTGCAACAGAAGGCCCACCTCATGGGTCCTGCCAGGTGGGCCTGCTTAATAAACAGGACCCAAAGCATGCCCACTCTGCCAGATCTAGTGGGGCATGCAGAAACAATTGAAGAAAGCTGTCACTGGTTGTGGCTTTTGTAGACATTTTGCTTTTAAGCTACTCCCATAGTCCTAACCAGCATAACCAGAAATGATGGAAAGCTGTAATTGGATGAACTCTCAAGGACCACAGATTTCCTGCAAAGGATTGATTCTTATAGCTTCATAAAACTTTCATGCTTCTGCATTTATAAGACAATTAGTTCAAAGACATTGAATTCAAATTCTACTAGTCCAGCTCAACTTTTTAAATAATCATAGGGTTGCAAACGCTTGAACGTTATCATGTCAGGACTTAAGTAAGGTGGTCTACCCGAGAGGTTCTTTTCAGATTAATCTGTAAGAGAATAAAAGCTGCCAGACTCATTAGGAACTATCCTATTTTTTAATAATAGATTGATGCTTCCAGTCAATCTTCTTGCAGCTAGGATATGAAGGCTACAACTCTTAGCTTCCTTGGTATCTAGTATTCAAAGGTAAACTGATTTTGACTATAGAGGTTTACTTTAGCTACTCATAGTAATGATGGGTACTGGACTTCTCTTTCTTGAAGCTATTACATTTTTTTAAAGTGCCCTAAACTAGTGGCCATCACCAGACACAATAGTAGTGACTTTAGGTAGCAGTATATTTCTTCGTCCTGAATTTATTGCCATTTAGTTTCTCTGGATAGAAATCTATTCATTTTACCCACATCATCATTTTACCTACTTCTGTCATATTACCTCTCTTAATCATCTCTTCTCAACAAAAAATTTACCGAGACTTTAGTAGGACATCTTTTAAATGCAATTGCACCATTGATTAATGAAAAGTATTAAGGTATATCCAGTTTTAATGTCAAACATATTCTTCACATTATATGTTGTTAGATTTACAACCTGCCTGTACCCCCTTATCCAGTTGTTTCCCTCAACATCAGCCCTGTGAGATTCATTGAGCTGAGAGGGAATGGCTAGCTGAATATCACCCAGTGAGTTTTCATATCTGAGGATAGACTTAATCTGGGTCTCCCCGACCCCAGTCCAGCACCTTTACCCAAAATGTCACTGGCTGTCAACCCTGGTTTTATTTCTTTTACTGCATGCACCGAAGTGTTCTTTCAGTGAGTGACCATGACAAGATCTGAGTTTTTTGCTTGATTATCATATCACGCTCACAGGATGTTTTGCTTCAATATGCAGTGTATTACACATATATGCAGGAAGTCATAATTGCTATTTTTTGTCTGTTCAAACAGCTTAAACAGAGCCCTTTGAAATATCTTATATTTATTTAGCTGTATCACTTCTGTTCACTTATGAATGAGATAAATAAAACTGGTTGCAAAGGTTTTTGAGTTAAAAAGCCTTCTGCAAATACTCCGTCGCTCATAATCTCCATGCTAGACACTTTGAAATTATTTTTAGAAATTCCCTGGGCAGAAGCCATACTAATTTGTTCCTCAGCAAGGCTTTTTCTTCTATATATTTAAAAATACTAACATCATTCTAGAAAAACACTTTCTACTAGAGTGTCTGAAATGGAAGTTAAGAATATAGATCTCTAATTTCCTGGTTCCCCTCTGGATTTGAAAACTCACGATATGGTGGCCATTCTAGTAAAGAGGCTCCTTTAAAAAAAAAAGATAAATAGCAAATTTTATCAGTAGTTCAGCAATTTATTTTTTAAGGAATTGTCATATGACTATACCTCAGTTTTTGATACGATTACTCAGATGTTCTGCCAAGACCAGTAGTTCAGATATAGTTTCTAGTAGGTATCTCACAAATGCCTTTCATGCAGAAGACTGACATGAAGAACTCAATTAGCTTTGTTGATTCTCTCTGTCCCTCCCTCCCACTCCTTGTCATGTCATTTGTCTTTTACAGGCCTGACACCTTCTTGGCTCCCCATTCTATTAAGAAATGTCTGTCATACTTTTTTATGCCATTAGCCATTTAATCTGTATGTTCTTTCTTTGCTCTTATGACTAACTTGTATTTCTTTTGCCTGAGTGTGCAAAAGCTGCTCAGTTGGTATAATACAATAGCAAGCTTAGAGTACAGTGATATATATAATTTTCCCCCTATTGCATTTCAGTAAATGGGATCAGTGGAAGGTAATCCTACTAGTTCCAGACCAAAAGCTCTGGATATGTCATAGCCCTTAGTCATTTTGATGAGTTCTGGATCTAACGGGATCAGGTTGTATTTTATTACAGCATGTTAATATAGTTAGTAGCCCCAGTGGAACTGTTAAGTGCAGAACTATTTGTCTTTTAAGCCCCTTCCTTTTTCCTTACAGTTATATATACAATTATATACTTACATAATGTAGTAGAGGAAAGTTGTGTAGCATAAGGATCCAGAGAAACTGATCCCTGGAAAGAAAACATCTGAGCAGCATTTGACTGATGAGTTTTGTTCACGTTACTATTTAACCACATTGATTTTGGAACCCTTTCTAAGCAGTGTGTGTGTATATATCACTTAGGTATATACAATATATATACTGTATATACTTGAGATCCCTTCTCAGTGATTTTAGTTAAATAAATAAGCCTCCAATCTTCCTGAAAGGATTTTCTTTGTTTTTGATTTCATCTAAACAAATACTTTCATTGTTGTTGCTATTAAGTACTTTCTTTTCAAATTAAATCTGGCCATAATAGGCTTTCTGTAACATTTTCCATTAACTGCAGTTTTCCATATCCCAAATATTTCTGCCAGCTTCCATGTCTAATCAGAGCCTGGGCACATCTCCTGTCTCCAAAGGGTTATAATTGATTGATCCAGTTGATTTGATTAGCTGGTGATGGACTATAACCAAAGGTACAAAACTCAGTCATCTACTTGCCACTAGAATCTAAAAAAAAAAAAAAAAAATCTGAAATTGGCAATTGGTATTTGGATTACAGCAGAGATTAAAAGCAAGATTGATTCTTTGTCCTGCCTCCTGAACTCTGTTTCAACATTTGTCAGGTGAATAACTTCAGAAAGGGGTGGTAGGAACAAAGTCCTACTGTTCTGCCATGTTTAGCAACCTTCTGAAGAGCAGGTACATTGTATGTGTGGAAGCCCTCTTTACCCACCAACTAAAATAAGGCATTGTTAATTAAAATTGTCTCCTACTGTTTCATCAGTTAAACCTTAACATGTCAGTTAAAATAATTATAGCTTACAACTGTTCTCTAATTAAATGTGATCTGATGCATCTGTTGATAGAGGCCCTTCTTGCATAGTTTCTTGTATGATCCTTCTTATACAACCACTTGTAAAATGAAATTAGGGCTTGTAGGTTAGCAGTGCCCATAAAACTGTAGAAGTAATTACTGTATTAGAAGACGCGTGTAACCTTTTAGTAAAGGGAGTGGTAGAAATCTAGCAATGAATCTTGGCTTTGCAAAAAGCTGAACAATCTCTTCAGATTCAATGGCCTTTCATCAATACGCTTTCTGGGCAACAGCAGGTTCATGTGGCTGGAATTTTCCCCAGTCCTGTAGAAGTCTCATGTACTTACCCCATAGTTCTTACACTTTCTACCATGGGGTAGATTGTTTTCTAGCTATTAAGATTTCTTGTTTCCATTCTAAGCCTAATTACAGTGAAGAAAAAGAGCTTTTTGGTGCAATGATGTACATAACTAATGTGGTTTGTTTGTCTTTTCAGCTGAGAGGCATGCAGGCTGCCCTTGCGTCACAGCTTCAGTGGATGATATCTATTTTGAGCACACAATTAGGTAACTGCCTCACTTCCTTGCCTTTTGCTGTTCAACTGGCTTTTAAATAGATGTTTCCTGGTGCTTTCAGCAAACGCAGAAGAAATCTGTGCCACATTAATTAGCTTTTTATAGTCCAGATAACTTTGCCAATTCTCAGTCATGGAGCCAATGAATAATATTAAGAAAAAATTGTGCATGTGACCTATCAGTTAAGCAGGAGGGTGGGACAGGATTTCAACTGTGGTGGCATTTTATGCTCTTAACTGAGAATACTGTGCAAATAATGATAGCCTTTGTGTTTTCTTAATATCGAAATGCATACAGGTGGGCTTCTCCCAAGAACAGGGCTTAATTTGAACCATAGCTCAGTCCTGGATCTTGCTTTGAACTACAGAGATCTATTTTGGAATGGTTTAAGTTACTTCCCAAGAAAAATGCTTTGGGCCATTGACAAAATGCCACCTTTGCTGTTGTGCACCACCCATCTAGAGAAGGATGACTTTAGAACATAGAATACGGCCTTGGTATTTTTCTCATTGAGTCCACGCCCAAATATGGAATTCCAGTTGTTTTTGGTGATACTGAGAGTAATGTATGCATTTTAACCAGAGTCCATTTTCTTCTCAATTAAGCAGTTGTATGTATTCTAGCATAAAAGAGACATAAGAAGCTGTTTGTTCTTAGGTCAGACTATTTACTTATCTAGTCTGGAATTATTTATTGCTGTTACTGGAGAACTTTTTAACTGGAAAACCCAGGGCTTGTACCAGCAACATTCTGCGTGCAAATCTGATCTAGGGTCCCTCTCTGCATCTTTTCAGTGTAAGATAAGGAAGGAATTGCTATACTTGCATATCATATTAAGCTACAGATTGTTTAACCATGATGTATAAACTACAATTGACTGGGTTTGTAAAACATGCTATGTTACAGTGTATGGTTTACAAAGTAGAATGGTTGGGTTTACATATTACAATAAAGCAAAACCAACAAACTGCATTTATGATCTTTCTTAATCGTAACTGGAATCTTTCTGCAATCAAAGCTTGCACTCTGTCATGTTTTCCCCAAATGACTTACATTTCAATTTCAGTTCAATTCAGCAGTTTTTTTAAGATTGCAGACCAATGATGGCAATTCATTTGAGGCACCTGTGTGGTGCATCTTTTGCATAGTGTATTTTGCTTATTTTGATAGGCTTCTGAATATTCAGCTAAGATTTAGATGTAGATTCTTGGAAAGTTCATAATTGTGCTGAATAGTGGTTATCCCACTACTCATGAGTATATTTGATAAGTTACAAATAAGTTTAAAATCTGCAACTTGCCTGTTGGCTTTCAAATTTTATAAAACATCTTTCAGGATATAATGAAAGATAAAAAAAGTAGTACATTCTTTTTCTGATAAAACTAAAGCATCTTTTAAATTGAGCTTGACTTCTGGTGACTTCATTGACACATCCAAGCAGTTTTCCTGGCAACTTTGCCATTGCCTTCTGTTAGAATGTTTTTTTCAGCTTCCCAGCCTAGTTTACAGTCCTGATACTTCCTAGTGGTCTCCAATCCAAGTACTATCCAAGTGTGACTCTGTTTATTTTTGAGATCAGCCAGAGTTGGCTGTTGCTGTGTATTTAGGCTCTTTTCTTAGAGATGTATGCAACACACCCAGACTCATACGAACTGTACAATCCTGTGTAATTTTTCTGATTGATGCAAATGAGTTGGCATATTTTTGCAAGTGGAGATTTGGTAAATGTAAGATTTTGTCTTTTTGTCTTTTTTAAAAAAATAAATATTGACCATTTGAGCACACATTCTTTTAAATAGTTGGATTTTATCACTATGCTTGGTCTATTCCTTGGTTTTCCAGAATACCAAGGAGCTAATACATCGGTATTTTTGTGTAAAAGATATTTGGAAGCTGTATACAGATAGCTCAAATCCTCATTCTAAACAGAGAGCAGTCTTGGCAGCATGTTGGCTAGAGCTGCAGAATTTTCCCAAAAAGTCCTGGGAAGCTATATTCTATTGGAGATTGACTGCTGTCAGCCCTTTGGTCAGGAAATAGACACCAAGAGAACTACTGCAATTCTACTTTATTGTTAAAGGATATAATAACAGATTCATGGAAGCCTAACCATTTCTCTCTCACGCCCAAGAGAATCAAGGTGGGGGAGTCTTGAGTTTATTTCTCGCTCTTCCAGGGCTAAGCAGGTGTTTACCTAATGGCTGCTGAATTCCTTCTTCAAGGTCATTTCCATGCTCCTTTAAAATTATAGCCCTATTCAAGCATTACCTTTTTCTATTCGATCTAACACATGATGAGTGATGAGCAGCCCTTCCCCTCCCAACTGTGTTGGTGTGATGATAGGATATTAGAACTGTCAGTCAAAACAGGACACCTCCGCCCAGTTTATATTCCAGAGAGAGGCAACTGAAGGGAGAGGGATTTGGGAGTTGTAGATGGAAGAGGGGTCTGGGGGGATTGCAAAATCCTAGCAATGAAAACCTCCATCTGTCAGAGCCACATGTTTGTGTTTATGTATTTAGTGCCAGGGAAGGCAAAGACTAATAGTCTAGGATGTGTTGTACTTTTATGGGGACCTATTTACAACCAGTTTTAAGTTACAAAAAATTCAATTCTTGTTTAGACATTAACAAATGACTGTGGTGTTCTCTGTCTTCCCTATGTTCAACCGACTCCCATTATCATATAGAAATAGAGGAGAAAAAACAGAATCATTTCCAAACCAGAAAAGGGATTGGTGGTGACAGGAAAAGCAGTTGATCTTTTAGAAATATCTCTTAGTTAATGGAATTATGCTATAATTTTGAAGAAACAAAATAAGAAAAGGACTCCCACAATAATTAAGGTACATGATAGCTAGCAACATAAGAGACTGTCTCAGTGCTTACACACAGTCAGGGTTCCATTGAAGAAATTTGTGCTCTCAATATGGAGGCGCTTTCTTATTTCACTAGATATAAATATTAGACAAGAAGAAGGTGGGGCTGTTTATCTCTTTTAATTCTGACTGGACATTTGAAAATAACGTCTGAACTAACAGCAGTCTATATGCTGAATTCAATCAGGTACAGTAGAAGCAATTTCATCTTTGCTGTCCATAGATCTGTGCAGCATTCCAGTGTATATCCTGCATGTGTGTTGTGCATAACGTTAACTAATGAAGGAAGCCTGTGGTTTTGTAATGGTCCTAAATCTTGAAGTGCCCAGGCAAGCAGGTCTTGACATATACATTCCCAAGGCTAAAAGCCATGGAATCTTCAGTTCCTTAGAAAAGAAAGTAAATAGGTAAACAGAGAATTATTGCCCTGTCTCAAGTTCCAACACCTGATTCTCAAAGCTGAGGGTTGGAGAAGGCATCTGACTTGGACAGTGATAGATCTCCTTTCCACATTTATGGAAAACAAGGCAAGCAAAAAGAAATCGGGAAGGTAAAGATTTATGGACATATAAACAATATTATGAGAGCTAGTGTGGTGTAGTGATTAAGGTGCTGAATTAGAAGAGGGGAGACCCAGGTTCTGGTCTTCCTTTAGGTATGGAAGCCAGCTGGGTGACTTTGAACTTTTAGCCGTAGACTGGGAAGTCAAAGAACATCTGTCAATCAATCTGCACTGGACCAGCGTGGTAGATTATGGTTCATAATCTTCAATAAAGAGTTTTTCATCTTTCAGTGAATTGATTTGGGATGTTAAGAACAACAACAATAATATTAGTGTTATTTATTTATTCAACTTGTATGGCTGCCCATCTCACCTAAGTGACTCTGGGCAGCTCACAGCAGTTAAGACAGCAAGCCAATAAAAACAAGTTAAAAACCAATATACAGACATATAAAACATCGATAGCCACTTTAAAACAAGCAAACTATGATCAGCCAAAGTCCATCCATGTACCAAGCTATTGTCATAGTTCTCCATGCACTTGGAAAACAACTGAGCAGCATAAGCCAGAATTGCTTATTTGAAGGCCTATATTCTGCTGGAAGAGAAAAAGAGAGGTTAAATTCAATAAGCATAACAGCATCTTGGATGATTTAGATAGCTGAGTTCACCTCAGTGACTAGTTCAGAATGTGAGTTACTTGTAGGGACTGGTACCCTGAAGCCCACTGCCAACCAAATTGGCGTGCTGAACCTGAACTCTTGTCAAGTTTGCTTGCAAATTTCATTGGTTGGAAACTTCCTAATAATACAAATTAATAGGGAAACAAAATCTGTTGACCAAACAACCCAGATACACTGATATAAGTCCTGCTGGAAATTTTATTTATTTATTTAACATCATTTATATGCCATAGACTCTGAGCGCTTACATCTAAAATCCATTCTAAAACCATAGGTTTGACACGTATTCATTCTGCTATGTTGCCTTCCAAAGTTAGGACAAAGAGGCTAGTTGAATGAGAACAGCTACATTTCCAGTGGTTAGTACAAGGTGAAATGAAAAGCCAGAGAAATCTTGTATGAGGCTTCAAGA
Source organism: Python bivittatus (assembly GCF_059951505.1). Classification (NCBI taxonomy): domain Eukaryota; kingdom Metazoa; phylum Chordata; class Lepidosauria; order Squamata; family Pythonidae; genus Python; species Python bivittatus. The sequence continues at coordinate 43,148,570 of NW_028277098.1, read as the reverse complement.
GGCTGCATAATTTATCCTGGATATCTTAGATTAATTGAAACCAGACTATGTAGTCATTCTCTGTTTCGTTGCTAAGCCTGACTAATTTTGACAGTTGAGAAAAGGATACACATATTCTGAATAATAAATAGATTATGATTAAACTTCTAGTGCTACAATTGAAAGAGAACCTGAGTACCCGTTTCCATCATGCTAGGTATACTTGTACCAGTGAACAAATGCCGTGTGTATTTCATAAAGGATGTCTTTCAGAAGCAGTAGCTGCTGAAGTGTTGGTTGCTTTACAATGAGAATATATAACTTCTATCCTTTATTAAGAATTATAAGCAATTTATTGAAAGGAAGGTTACTCTAAAGTTAAGGCAGTCCCCCTCCCCCAAGATGAGAGAAAAAAACAACTACAAACACCCATAAAAATTATGTGTTTGTGCCTACTTCAAGGTTTCAGCTGAAGCTGGCATCTCATCAGCTTGGGTTGCCAGCTCCAGTTGAAACCAGTCCTGGAAATCCAGCAGTGAATATATGTGATACTTGTATCTAACCAATGCATTCCTACACGTATATATCAATTTCAGAAAGGGGCAGGGGCAGGACAAAAAACTAAATTATTTTTATTATTATTATGGTTGGTTGCCCAGTCAGCCAGATGTTTAGACTGGATTTGGCATTTTTGTCCACCTATCGAGTCCTTCCCAAGGACCTGGGATAGGCAGATGTTGTTTAATCATATTAAAAGTATCGTCGCAGGATGTAAGCTGTTCCAAGTAAAGCTGCCTTTTGCAATTGACTGATGGTGATTTTGTCAATGCTGATGGTCTTCAAGTGGTGCTCCGGATGTTTTGGGATTGCACCAAGGCACCTACAACTATTGGTACTATCTTTGCTTTCTTTTGCCACAGTCGTTCTACTTCTATTTGCAGGTCTTTATATTTTGTGATTTTCTTCAGTTCTTTCTCTTCTATTCTGCTGTCTCCAGGTACTGCTATATCCACCATCCAGACTTTTTTGTCCTGTCAACAGTTGTTAAGTCTAGGATGTTGTGTGGCGGGTGCTTGTCTGTTTGAATTCTAAAGTTCCAAAGCACTTTAGCTTCTTTGTTTTCTATTACTTTGTCTATTTTGTGGTCCCACCAGTTCTTGCTTGCAGGCAAATGGTATTTCTTGCAGATATTCCAATGCACCATTGTTGCTGCTTTGTCATACTGCTGTTTGTGGACAGTCTGTGTGATCTTCTTGCAGCAGCTAACTAGGTGATCCACTGTTTCTTCAGCTTCTTTGCAGAGACAGCATTTGCTGTCTGTTGCTATCTTCTCAATTCTGGCTTTATATGCATTTGTTCTTAAACTCGGTCTTGTGCAGCCAGAATTAGCCCTTCTGTCTCTTTCTTCAACTTTCCTGCTCTTAGCCATTTTCAGGTCTTGTTATTTGCTTTGCCTGTTAGTTTTCTTGTGTACTGGCCATGTAATACTTTGCTTTACCATGTCTCTTTTCTGTTCTTCATTTGGTCTTTCTTATAGGCCAATTAGGTTTCTTTGGTATTCAGTAAGCCTTCATGGTGTACTATATTCAGTGCTTCACTGTCCTTCAGATATTCTTCCAATGCCCTTTTTTCTTCTTCAGCTGTCTGGTGTACTTGCAACATTCCACACCCATCTATGCTCCTTGGTAAGTAGTAAGTAAGTAGATTCTGGTAAGTAGATTCTGTCAGCGTTGCTACATGGATGAAGGGCATGATTGATTGTCATTATTTTTCTGGTCTTCCTATCCAGGGCTTCTAGTTCAGCTGGAGTCCAGTCCACTATTCCAGCTGTATATCTAATGACTGGAATTGCCCAGATGTTAAGTGCCTTGATGGTATTTCTGACACTGAGTTTGGACTTTAAGATCTTCTTCACTCTTCTGATGTATTCACTACTAACTTTCTTCTTGACTTCAATGTGCTTGATGTAGTAAGACTGCAGGATGCCCAGGTATTTGTAGTGGTCATCTTCATTCAGACTCTTGATGTGATTTCCATAAGGCACCTTAATTCCTTCAGTTTTCACTGTTTTTGCCCTGTTGATGGTAAGGGTAGCACATTTGTCCAGTCCAAACTCCACTGCAGTATCTTGGAGTATTTTCAGACAGTGCTGAGCAGCAATTCCATTTCAGATGGTGTTTTTCCATACAGCTTCAGATCACCCATGTAAAGGGATAGCCTGGCAGATGTTTTTGATGCTTGATAGCCAGGGCCTGACTTGTTCAGTATTGTTGACAGAGGAATCAATGCAATGACAAACAATAGTGGTGATAGTGAGTCTCCTTGAAAGATTCCTCTCTTGATGTTAAGCTCTCCCAGTATCACCCTTGACCAGCAACTGTGTCTTCCATTGTGTCATTGATCTTTGCACAAAGCTGATGTTTCTACTGACTCCCGTTATTTCTAGGCACTTGATTATCTAGTCATGTGGCACGGAGTTGAATGCCTTCTTGTAATCAATTCAAGCTACGTTCAAGTTGGTCTTCCTTCTCTTACAGTTTTCCAAAATCATCTTGTCAATTAGGAACTGATCTTTTGTTCCTCTGCTGTTTGGGCGGTTTCCTTTCTGCTCAGATGGAAAGAGCTTATTTTCAACTAGATGCTGTTGGACTGCATCAGCTACCACACCAGTTAGCAATCTGAAAGTTGTTGGTAAGCAGGTAATTGGCCTGTAGTTGCCTGGTGCTTCCCCTTTTGTTGGGTCTTTCATTATCAGGTAGTTTTTGCCAGATGTTAACCGATCTTCAATTTTACCTCCTTGCAGTAAGTTGTTAAATTGCTTGGCAGTGAGTGAGTGCAGACTAGTCAGATGTTTCAACCCAAAACCATGCAGTTCATCTTCACCTGGTGCTGACCAATTCTTGATCTTCCTTGCTCTTTTCTTCACCATTTCTGCTGTTATTACAAGTTCTTTCATTTCAGCTCCCCCCCCCCCTTCTCCATCTCCTTTATCCAAGCTGCATTCTTGTTGTATTTCTTTGGGTTGTCCCATAGCTGTGTCAAGAACTGCACTGTTTCTTCTTCGTCAGGTGTTGGCTGGTTCATTGCAGCCTCTCCATTGATGGATTGGTAGAAACGTTTCAGATTCAACTGAAATTGGAGATTTTTCCTATAGTGTGCAATTTCAGCTTCATATTTGCTGATTTTCTTTGCTATGGCTGTTGTTTGCTGCTTTATTATTTCCAGTGCTTCCTTGATCTTCCTTGTCTATAGGTGATATTTTTGATCAGGTATTCTTGTTCTTCAGCTTCTTTTCTTTCATCTGTTCTAGCTTGTTTGCATCTGATCTTAGTGTGCTGATCTTATTTTCCAACCTAATCTTCCATTTTTGTGAGGCACTCTTTGTTTTTTCTTGTTTGTTGCTTTTGCATCCAAGATCTTCAGTTATAACTGCAGTTGTGCTGTACATCAGTTGGTTTGTTTCTTGCAGTGAGCTGGTGCTTATATTTGATATTACAGTATTGGTAATTTTTAATACTTGTGCTAGCTGTTTTTTTGTAAGAAGCTTCAATGCAGACAACTTATTCTATTGGTTTTGTGCTACTCTAGATGCTCAGATATTCTTCATTTCAGTTCCTCTTGTTTTTTAGTTAGAAAACTTTGTTCTTTCTGAGGTGAAGGCAGAGGAGAGGGTGCCTGCTTTGGGAATGAGAATGGTTCAGTAGTGATGCTGGCTTCTTCTGCTGCCAACTCCCCCTGGTTTGCCTCTACTGTCTGAGCTACTTCTGGCAAGGCCTCAATTTCTTCGTCCTGGATAGACATTTGCAGTTCTTCCAATTCTACTTCTGTGAATTCTTTTATTTTGTATTATAAATTGATGTTGATCTGCTAGCCTCTGTTCTGTCATTTCTGATTCTGGATGTTGTTTTTCCAGAACTGGTATATTCTTTTCAGATATCCTCTTCTCATTGGACTTGATTTGTAATAGCAGATCATTATTTCTTTGTTTTCAGGCTTTGTATATTTGTGATGGGTAAAGCAACTTTTCTTCCAGTAATCCTGCAGCTGCTGGCCCTGGTTGCTCAGCCAACAGTCCTGAGTCTGGTAGCCCACTTGTCATCAGATGTCCAGGAACTCCAACACCTAGCGCAGTCCTTGTTGACCCGGGTGACGACCGATCCAGTATAGGTTTCTATAAATTACGTCTCACCATGTTGTTTATGGGAGAGGCACTCTTCATCCGGCTCCTCTGATGAGACCTGTACAGAGGTTGAACCTCTGGCATAGCTCCGTTCTTCCTCACAGCATGCAAGCTCCACAACCACGTCAAGGTAGTGCCTTACTGGGGGATTGTTGTTGTTGTTGCCTTCAAGTCAGTTTTTTTTTTACTCCTGGCAACTGCCCTGGCTTCGTGTCTAAGGTGGGGTTAGACCTCATGGTCTTCTGGTTTCTAGCCTGATGCCTTAACCACTACACCAGACTGGCTCTTAAATTAATATTAAATGAATTACTTACTGATTACTTGCCTGTTAAATAAAGCACCGCATTTGTAAAATTAATTGCTCCTCCATTCTAACCCTTCTTTTGCTTAGTTCTGTCTTGCACACATGCATACAAAATTGTATATACAGAGGGGCTGTGGAAATCTGGGCTCAGCAGCAATCTGTTGCATGCTTATTCTGTGGTTTGTCTGATTGAATTCAGTGATTTGTCCCAGGTAACACAGGCTCCCGCTGTCCTGGAATAGACTGGTTTAGTCCAGCTTACTTCACTTAACTAAGGTATAAATTAGGAAAGAAATTCTTGGGGTATTGATATCTCCCCCCCTTCTTTTTGCGTAAAGGAAATAGGTGTTTTGGTGTTTGGATCTGCTTATTTTGTAGTAAGGCCCATTGAGTTCAGTGGCTCTTACTCATAGGTAACTATTTTTAGGACTTCTAACCCTGTGTGGTCAGCATTTTAGTTTCATTCCCGTCCACAAATAGAATGTGAATGTCTGCAATGGAGTCTGTTTCTGTGCACCCATTGAGGATCATATTTTCATGGAGAGCTTTTTTAGACAAAGGATGTTGTTCTCCATTGCAGACACTCAAGCTCTAACTTGTGATGGAGGGAAGTGAGATGAGAGCAGGGCTAGTGTGCTTGCCCCCATTCTTGAAATGAAAACAATAACTTTTTCATCTCCCTTGATTTCATTTCCTTCCTTTATTTTCACCTTCCCTTTCAACAGCATCTTCCTGTACTATTACTTGCAAGTAAATGCAGTAAATAGTATGGGAGATGCTCAAACCTCAGGCATGAAGGTACACAAGTTACAAAGCTAAGAATGGAACCTTAATAGATAGAGGTATAGTAGTGAATTTTTAAGTACCAGTAACAATTCCTGGGGTAACAATTTATATGCTTCCCAGGGGCATACGTCTGGAAGTGGATTGGGCTCACACATGGCACTGAGAGAGAGTGTCCCACCACATATAGGCACACCCCACTCCTGCAGATCGCATCTCTAGTCACTGAGGAATGTAGAGAGAAAAGTGTAGCTGGTGTACATTTTGTTGTTCCTGATCACATCCAGAAAACAGGGTCTGCTTTGTTCTGTTGCTACAGGCATGGAAGGAACAAGCATAGGCCCACTTTTTTTTCTGTTGCAGAACAGCTGCAAGCATGCAAATATTTCCACAAAGCAATTGGAAAATGTGATCAGGGAGGGTTCCCCCCCAATTCTAGATCTGTCTCCTCCTGTCTCTGATTCCTCAGGCAAGATTGTCCCAAGATAAAAGCTATTTGGCCTCAGATATGCACTGCGGATTAAATAGGTATAGAGGGGAGGGGGGGCTCATAATGTGGTTTGTTTGAGTTTTGGCTTATGTTGTATCTTGCTCAGGTCACCATAACTTAGAACAGTATAAAAACAACCAGACTATTAGAGTCAATGGACCTTAAGGGTTGCTTCAGCAAGATTTACCTTTATGACTAGCATGCTGTGGGTGTTGGATGTATTGAACTGGCATGTCTGATTCCCCAAAGTTATCTCCTATGTTCTCCTTCAGTGTCCAGCTACCATATTAGAGAGGTTAAGAATGCAACCAGGAGCTTTCAGTCGCTTTGAAATATTATTATATCTAAATCTAAGTATATAATAGAAGTTAAGTTTTTTTTTTAATTGTAGTTCCCCCCCCCTTTTAAGGTAGGAAATTAATAGAAAACATGGGGTGTACTTGTTATTATTTTCCAAGTTGTTAGAGTATTTTATTTGTCTACATGTTAAAATAGTAGTCCTCATCTACAGTTCCCTGACCATTGAATTCTCCAAATTTCATGATGCTGATGATCTTTGTTGAAATATGTGCACAGGGTTAGTGTACATTGGGTAAATTGGCATACCAAAACAGTATGTATGGGAAAGTTGCATGTACAAATAATTAAAAATGAAAAGATGTAGCTATTTGAATAGGTATGTGATTAAGCACAACCCAAATTGAAAGGGGCATTCCTACCATTTTCTCTGCAGTATTTTTAATTTCTTCCTCATCTTTTTTTTTTTTTTACAGAAATAATCTAATATAGTTTTAAGAATGGCCTGGTGTAATACACTTATAGGAATGGGTCACATTCTTTTAATTGGTACATTCTTTTTCTTTTCTTTTAATTTATGAGTTATCCTGTGCCCCAGCTTTCAGGGTAACCTCTGAAAATAGACAGTCATAAAGCATAATACACATGAAGCCCAGTTTACAAAGCAGAAAATGAATATTAAAAGCAACAAATATTTGGAAATATTTTTTCAAATAGTTCAAATTGGGAAAAACTGTTCCAAATTTAAAATATGAAGTTCCCTTCCATAAATTCAACTAGTTCTTGTTGACTAATAGCCTGGCACTAAAACAAAACAAGTTACAACACCTGAAGAAAGAAAAAGATCAAGTATTTGCTGGACAGAGCTTTAAGGGAGGACATTGGACAGTGGAAGAAGGGGTGTCATTCAGAAAACATACCTGATACGTGGGACCTTTAGAGCGTAGCCCCTAATAATGGTCTCAGAACTTTGGATGGAATTACATTCTTCCTTGATGAAATATTATATCCCTTGGACCCTACTGAAACTGTTTTATGGAAAGTATCCTTTTATTATGATGGGTGACTTCTTTTTCACCCCACACTTTTGCTTTTTTCTTCTCCTCCCACTTTATGTTAGACAGCTGCTTATTGATTCTCCTTGGTACCCATATGGAAAGAATGAAGTCTGGTATGAACCTTTGCAGGACACATTTGTATAGTAGAATAAGCTGTTGGTCTCCTAACCCACTGTTGTCCTGACATGGCTGTTCTCATTAACTTGACTGATGCGGTGTTGAATGTCCCTACTCATTTTCTGCAGCTTGTTAATGTTCCTTGAGTCTAGGCTCTAAAAGAAATGGACTGTTTTGGGGCACATAAGTGACTGTGAAATTATTATTTGGAAAATTAAGGGTTGTTTTGTCCATCTGCTATTTTAGCTTCTAGAAGTCAGGCAGTTGCCAAATGAGGAGCTCATTTTATAGATAAGCTTTAACTTCCTTCTTGATGCTCTAAAAATGAAGTGGTTTCCTTTTTCTAGGACTACAGCTAAAACATCAGAAGGATGATTCAGTTGACCCACAATGGTTGTTCATTTTTATGTTCCAAACTCCAGTGAAGAAGCAAACCTATTTGGGATTTTTTTTAGTGATCAAATCATCCAAACTAGATTTGAATCTACATTGCTCAGCTGACGTGCAATTATGGAGAATTACATTTTCTACCTGTTTGTCATATCAATGTATTCCTTGAGTGTCAGTTGATGGAAACATAACTCAGTTATTATGTCCTGCAGCTTTGGCCATGTGAAAAGGATCTAGAAATAGCTTCCCTCAACCCTGAAGTTAATGTATTTTATAGAAATAATATTAAAAATTGTGTATGTGTATCATAATTTTTCTGAGACCGATTTGTTTGGTGCATTTTCCTGGGAGTAAGTTCTGCTTAAGTAAACTATGACTACGGTAACATCCCACACTAACCCATGATTTTTTATACAAACTACAGTTGGCTGGGTTGCATAGTCAATTAAGCCTTAAGAGTTAACACATTGCTGGGTTTATTCAATGTGCTACATAAAAGCAAACAAATTGCATTATGGATAGGCTACCAATTGCACAGGGATAGGCTACCTATAGTACTCTAGATGTTGTTGATAGTACAACTCACAGCATCTCTCAACACTGGCCATTTCCTAAGGATGCTGGGAGTTACTGTATACTTCAGTAATAGTTGGAATGTCAAAGGCTGCCTACCCTGGGTTTGGTGCAACGTATGAATTAGTTGGTGTGAATAAGGGAAATGTTTTGTTTCATTTCTTAATGAGCATGCATTCAGTTGGGATGTACTAGATCCTATTAGAAAGTATTTAATTTTACTATTTTGGGTAAAATTCTTGAGATTGCAGTCATCCTTTGTAATTCACAAATACTTTATTAACACACGTCTGAATTATTTTAATGTAGCCATTTTTCTTGTCTGTTTTTTTGGGATCAATCCAGTTGAGAGTTATATAGTTTTCTTCTATTCTTAAGTAGAAGGAATTTGTTCAAGAGTCTCTCCAAAGCTTCTGTTTTATTTCCTATCAAAACACATTTATTTGGGGAAACAATAGTACCTCTTAATAGGATGGATTTGACCTTTGATGATGATGATGATGATGATGATGATGATGATTTTTTGTGTCTTTTGAGTCAGAAGCTTTCATTGCAAAACACACAGCTTGTTTGCTTTTCACTTCTGAATGTTTAGGATATGGATGGGTAATCTGCTGCTCTGCTAGCATTTTGGACTCCATTTCTTGTAAGCCCCAACCAGCATAGAAGGAAGTCTCTTATTAGGGGAATTACAGTCTGGATCACTTCAGATCTGGTTTAGTCTTTTTTTTTAAATGGCTTATTTCATTGTTGACTTGTGTTCAGTGGGCATCCTCTCTTTTTAAAATATTTAAGGCTAAAGTGGAAGGTGTTCGGCAAAACCTGGAACAGCTCTTATACAGTGATGGCTAATATCTAGGTAAAAGTGCTTTGTTCTATGTCCCATTAATTCAATTTACACTCTGGCTCAAATCATACAGTATGTGTTTTAAATAATCCTTTGGGTTTCATCAGTAGTTCCACTTTTTGTTTAGCTTTATTATCTAAAACATTTTTGTATGCTGCATACTGTTCTTCATCCTTCTTAAGGCCGTACCTAACCCTCACTTGAGGACACATTAAGCCAGGTTTCATGCTCTTCAATGAATATGGAACAAGAGGGGAGCTTTACTCTCCAGTATCAATTGTCTGTGGTGTGTTTAGTGAATGTTGTGAATTAATTCAGGATTTATCAGGATTTTTTAAAAACTATTTATTTATTTGCCAGATTTATATCCCACCTTTTCATTCAGGAGCTCAAGGTGGCATACCTTCCTCATATTTCCCTCCACCCCCATCCCTACAACCCTATAGGGCAGGTTGGGCTATGCAAGCATGATTGACCCAAACTCACCTGGTGAACCCCGTGGTCTCTCTGATTCCAGTCCAACACCTTAACTGCTGTAACAAAATGTGTTGAAATGAAATGTTAAAGCAGGTCCCAACACCACTCTGAAGAACCCTTTTCGTGAAGGTGGGAGGTCCCCATCATTCAGTTCCACACTAGGCAGCTGAAAGTGGGGGGAAAGCCAACACTGGTTAGGAGAGTTTGCATGAAACCTGAGCATCTATGAGTCTTGGCAGATAACTGTTTGAGGGACTGTACATTCCTTTTCATTTACTGAGTAGCAGACATGACTAAATGTATATTTAGCCACATGTGAAACCTTATCTCTATGTCCTAAGCAGTGAACTTGAAAGCTGCTGAAACCTTGGCTTCCAAAGTCTTCCATTTGGGAGAAAGGAAAAATAAATAATATTTATCCATAAGTCTCCTGTCTGTCCAGAGCGGTCTCTTAATCCTTCTATGAACTGTCCAGATGACTTCAGGAATTAGTTTTAAGTGTGTGGGTTTTAGACAGCCATTGGGAACATTTAGAGTCACAGCCTTTTTTTAACAAATGAAGCTTGCCAGTGTATTTGTAAAGTGGTACCTCCCAATCAGATAGATCAATGTTGGCTGGCTGGGGAATTCTGGGAGTTGAAGTCCACTCATCTTAAAGTGGCCAAGTTTGGACAACACTGAGATAGATCAACTACATATTAGAACTACAAGGTGTTTTCTATCAACGGCATTTTGGAAAATTTTATCTTACCTTTTTTTTCCTCCCCATTCCTAGTGTCGGGCAGGTTGTCAACATCAAAGCAAAAGTGAACCGAGCATTTAATTCTAGCATGGAGGTATGTATGCTTCAACACTGTCTTGGATGACTGTTTGCTTTGATTTTTTGAAGCTGTATTTCAGATACAGTGCGCATCTTTTGCTCCATAAGTGTCCAAACTCTTTCCTGCATGCATCTAAATTGTCCTCTTAGAGTTGATTATACACAGGCTGCATCTTCAAGCCAGAAGCAGAAAACTCACCATTGGGCTATGCTGTGCCATTTTTGCAGCTCCAAGGTATTCGTTGATTTGCTGGCACCAAATTGCTGATGTTCAGTGGCTTTTTTATTTGTTTGTTTTTGTTTTGCAGAAATGAGGAATTGGCTACACTGCGTCTATATTTTCTTATAGAAGTACATTTAAATTCCACTTTATTTCTGACAACACTGTTCTATGAGATGATTGTCCCATAGAGAGTGTTTGCTTGCGTGCCATTTCCTTTTTTTCATTTGATTTGATTTGATTTCATTGCATTGCATTGCATTGATTACACTGACCCCCACCCCATCTAAGACAAAAAGATTGTTTGAGGCACTTGTTACTCTATAAGAACACTTGTAAAACCAACACTGTATGAAACAAAAACAGCATTAACAATCACTACTACTAGCAAACAGAAGAATGAAAAAGGAACCCAGATTTGTAAGCCTCAAAACAGCAGTAGAAGAATAACTAAAATAATATAATCATCACCCTTCACCCTCATTGCCAAAAACCTGAGTGAAGAGGATCAAGGAAATGTTTCTTGGGAAGGAGATACCTAACTGGGACAAAGTCATAGAAGAAGTTCAGACTCAGAAACGCTCAATAGTCTGGCAGCTTCATGGGCATCTTTAGAGTTGTAAAGTATTGTCCAAATATATGTATTCCATATCAAGCATCCTGTGAATGGAAAAAAAAGTTTTGCCAGAAAGTAGATCAGACTTGTCCATTTTTGCTTGGTGTGTGACCGCACTGTAGTTTAAATACAGTTTCTGTATTTCTAATCCCATAGCCAATTGTTGAGATTCATTTAGTGGCATTGTATCTAATCAAAATTGGCTTTTGGGATTTGCTTCAGTGAGTCCTGGAGTATAATCAAAATCAGTAGGTTAGTACTTTGTGGAATACTTAAGAAACAGTAATATAACAAATACAGACACTCTGCTTGCCCAAGTGGATTAGAAGATTTGAGGCTTTCAAAAATGGTGTCCACATTTTGGTAGGAAATAGTTTCTATTTGCCCTTTTCAGGTTGAATAGGGCACCCAAGCACACACACACAGACACAAGGCTCAATGTGTTGGCTCTGCCTCCAGTGTCTTTTCTGGCTCTCTCTGAACAGAGAGACTGGAAGGAGACTTTAGCTTATTTATTTATTTTATTTATTAAATTTGTATGCATTTGCTTGAGGGCAAATACAGATTACCATGCAAACAAACTGTGTTCTGAATAATGCCAGTAGAAGCCCCTCTGCAGAATCATTCTGTGTTAGGATTGGAAGGGAGCTTGGAGATCATCTTGTCCAACCCCCTGCTAGTGCAGGTATCTACTCCTAAAGCACTGCTTATCAGGAACACTGGAGCTGGCCAGAACATTTTTTCTTACTTGTGTTCATATCATCTGTAAAAGTCCAGTGTCCTACATGTGACATAGTTTTTGAGTTGTGATAGTACAGGTAGTCCTTGACTTATGACCATTCGTTTAATGATCTAGGTTACAATAGTGCTGAAAAAAGTTACGACCAGTCCTCGCAGCTTCCCTGCAGTCATATGATCAAAATTCAGGTGCTTGGCAATCAGTGTGTATTTATGATAGTTGCAGCATCCTGGGGTCACATGATCACCATTTGTGACCTTCCCAGGTGGCTTCCAACAAGCAAAGTCAATGGGGGAAGTCGGATTTACTTAATGATTGCAGCAAAAGAGGTCATAAAATTGGGTGCGACTCACTTAATAATTGGATTGCTTAGTGATGGAAGTTTTGGTCCCAGTTGTGGTCATAAGTTGACGACTACCTGTATCCTCCATATGGGCTAGAACTTTAAGAATGTTCTTTGATAAAGTGTAAAACAGAAAAGCAACATTTCCCTGGATGCCAAAGATTGTGCTTTGCAGGGTATAGAACATGCATAGCCCTCCCTTAATGTTAATTTTTCTTTTAATTTTGATTGCTTTTTTGTAATAATACACAAGTGTCTATGCAGGCCCAAGGGGGCATAATGATTTCCACTCCTTTTATTTGTAATTTGGCTTCCTTTGTTAGCAAAGGGAAGAGTTTGATCTAAGGGATGTCAGTTTTTGTTTTGTTTTGTTTTGTTTTGCTGCCTCAGGGAACAAACTTTTGTGATTCATTTGCTTAAAAAAGTGATAGTGTATAGAACACAGTTATTGCACTGCCTGTTCTCCTTTAAATATTCAGAAGTATGAATTGCCAAAGCAGGATGAAAAACACAGTGCAAAACGCTGGAACAAAACACAGAGCTATTGCACAATGCAATTCCTTCAGGTGCTACAAAGTAGTCCTTTGAGGAAGGGGAATGTACCGTTTCTTTTTGATGGATGGATGGATGGATGGATGGATGGATGGATGGATGGATGGAGGAAAGGTAATAGATGAAGTTTTTTTTGTTGTTTTTTTAAGAATCAGCCTCTCTCATAGAGGGTTTTCCTCCTTTCTCCTGGTGATTGTTTTCAGGTTGGTGTGCAGGTCAGCAATGAGGATCTCTGCAATGGTGAGCAATGGAGTGTGTGCAAGGCATATGCAACTTTTGTCGCTCAAGGCAAACCAACCGCCAAGGTAGGCATAGAACCAAGGAAGTATTTAATTCCCCTCTCCGCTTTCTTTTCTCTCTCTCTTTTTTTTCTTTGGGAGAAAGTACAGAGACGTCAATCATCTAGCTATTCATTGTGATCCTTAACATCTATTTAGCAGAAATAACATTCGTTTTTATTCTTTCAGGGGTTTTTCACGATATTTGTTTTCATTTTATTTATTTACTCGGTTCATACAGTCACCCACTCACTCAGGACTATGGACAACTATCAAGGCTTAAAAGAGTTAACAATATTGAAAAAGGAAAATGGTAAAGCGATAAAACCTAATAACATAAAACATTGCACCAGAGACCAGACCAAACCCATGACTCAGACAGCAGGCTCATCAGACTTCCTGGCTCTGTTCCTGGGCAAAGAACCAGGTCTTCAGGGCCTTCTTAAAGCCCTGATTTATTTGCAACATCGCTGCTGTGATGCAGTGGGTATAAACTCATACATGGTTTATAAGCTCTTCAAGTAAAAAAAAAATAAAATTAAACATACCCTCAGATCAAGTTTACTACTGGTGACTCCATGGACCCAGACATACAGTTCTCTTGGCTGTATACCAGAATACTTCACTGACTTCTCCCAAGAGGCTTTTTGATTTTCCAGCCTAGCTTATCTCCCTGAGGTCTCCCATCCATTTGTTAATCAGGTCTGATCCTGCTCACTTTTTTGAGATCAGCTAAGGTGAGCTTGGTGCTTTGTTTATGTATTTCTGAAAAGAGTTCTGCAATACTAAAAGAGGATGCTGTGGCTCATTTATTTTCCAAAAATATAGGTTGGTGCAGAGTGACAAACATATTGGTAATGTGAGTTGATTGATGATGTGATACAAAATGAAATGTGATACAAAATTATACCAAGATTGCAACTGCTTGCATCTTTATGAAGGAGGAAGTCTGGCCATGGTGAGAATTCAGAATAAGTGCGTATAAGGTTACAGTGAAAACAGTAGAGCTGTACACAAATAGCTTCTTGAAATTCTGTCCTATTTTTCTGGAGAGTGCAACTGGGGCAAGCCATGTTCATCCAATTTCTCAAGTGGTAGAAAAATTCTGAAGCTTGGGGGAGAGGGAGACACATCACTATTTTTTCTTCAGAATTTACTGTGGGAGGTAGTAAGCTGCACCAGTTGTCATTCTCCACAGTGAGTGCCCCGTTCTAGGCCATTGCAGGCATTGTGAGGGCAGATTGCTGGCTTCATTTATCTGTTGGAGATAAACCTGAAACACATAGCATGCATAATATTTGGGTCTTATGGGGAGGTCAGTTCATGATTATTTATGTCAGTGGCTTTGTCTGCTATGCAGGTTTACCTATATAGAACAAGTTACTTTCAGACATAGAATATGTATGGACAATTATATTAAAATATGGTCATCCTTTATTGAAACTGTTTTTTATTGCATGAGAAGCCTATGCAGGTAATCCTCATGTAACAACAGTAATTGGGACCAGAATTTCCATCAGTAAGCGATATGGTTGTGAAGTGTGACATCATGTGACCACGCTGCTTAGTGACGACAGTTCCAGCACTTCCGTTTAGCAAATCCTGTGACATTGTTAAGCATGATGTCACACGATCGCCATTTGTGATCTCCTGCCAGCTTCCCTATTGATTTTGCTTGTGGGAAGCTGGCAGTCAAGATCACAAATGGTGATCACGTGACTGCGGGACACTGTGATGTTGTAATTGCGAGCTGGTCTCTGAGCTCCCAGATCATGATCACATGATTGTGGGGATGCTGTGATGGCCAAACTCTGAGGACCAGTTGTAAGTACCACTCATTCAGCAGTGTAAGTTTGAACTGTCGCTGATTGAGTGGTCATTACGTGAGGACCACCTCTGTGTGTGTATATACATATATTGCTGTTGATGCATTGGTTTTTCCCCCCCCCCCTTTTTAGTAAATAAAGGCAAAAACATCCCTTTTGGAACTAAACTAAACAGAATCAGCATTGATGACTCTGCATCAAGTTGGAGAACAGTACCAAGTAGGGTTCCACTGAGATCTGTTTTGGGGCCAGTATTATTCAACATTTTTTTTTATTAATGATTTGGATGATGGGATTGATGGGCTGCTTATGAAATTTGTGGATGATATAACATTGGAATGATTGGCCAGTACCTAGGACCACAAAATAAGATTGCAGTCTAATCTGGACAGGCTGGAAGACTGAGAGGAACAATTTGTCCTTTAAGGTATTATATTTAGGGAGAGAAAATGTAGGACTCACATGCAAGAAGGGGGATCCATGGTTTGGAAACATTGCATCTGAGAAGGACTTTGGTGTGGTCATTGAAAGTTGAAGATGAATCAGCACTGTGAGACAGCTGCTAGAAAGGCTAACACAGTACTGGGAGAATCAAATGCATTAGAGTATCAAAGAAATGTGAAATCAGTATTCCTCTCTGCTTGGCATTGGTGAGACTACACCTGGAGTACAGCATAGGATTCTGGGCACCATGTTTCCAGAAAGATATTTACAGAATAGAGAAGGTTCAGGAGTGGGTCCTACAGAGTGTGTATATTTTTAAGGGGGCATACCTTGGACCTTGAAAAAAATCTAAGCTGAGCTAGACCTGTTTACTACTTCATTGGAGGCCACCAGGAAACCCTAGGGCTATAGATTAGACCAGGAAGTTGGAAAAAAAAAAGATTCCAAATAAAGCAATGGCAACCCACTTACAAATTTTAGGTAAAAATGACATGGACATGTCCATATAGTCTTCTGGTGTCAAGCTGGACTCAAATCTTTGCCCAGCTTAGATGGAAGTACCTACCCAAACGTGGTTGAGCTTGAAAGGTTAAATATGGTTAATACTTGGATGAAGATCATTAGGAATCCTAGGGAGGCTAAGGCTATACTTGGAAAGCAAAAAGAGTTCCAGAAGGGATTGGCAGATTACTTTTGTAATTTTACAAGGAAAACTACATGGATGTGCCATGAAGTGACCACAAATTGGGCATGACTCAAAAGATATTTGCTTTACTTCACCTAGGATCACTTACAAACAGTGATGATGCTTGAATTATAAAAGGGTCCTGGTTATATAAACTTGATTTGTGAATTTAAAATACATTGGCAGACCATGGGGAGACATACAAAGTAGACCTCTCAAGATTTAAGTAAGCCATATCTCTTCTACAAGGGCAGATTTTTCTGTCCACAAATTGCTTGGATGTGTTTCTGTCATCCCATCATTATTAATGTGTACTTTCATATGCAGCCAAATCAATAATTCTTTTTGAACTTGCATTAAGTAATATATCTGGGCATACCAAAGCCAAACTACATATTATGTTAGCAGCAAGTTTTAATATTGTGCTCAGGACAGGGCATGTCCTTTTCTTAACAAAAAGCAGTTGTACAGAAAGAGGATTTAATCTTTCCAGGTATTTACCTGCTAAGATATCCCTCCATCCCACAAAGATGATTCTTGAAAATTATTTCCAGCCTTCTACTCCATTTAAGAGAATAGAATATTTATTAGGACTATGCATTGATCCAGATTTGAAGATAGAAAGGTGATTTCAAACATTTGTGAATACAAATATCACCTGTAGCTTTTTCTGGGCTCATACAGTGGGACCTGTGTGATCCCAGAAAACGACACAGTTGATTTAAGTACGTACTGCTGACCAGTGTTAGGTGCCTACCCATGCATGTTTCAAATCACATATTCCATTTTGAATCCATATCACTGATCACTGCCTAGCTCTAGAATTCTCTGTATCTCATTAAGTTTTTGCAGATGGGGAGTTTCTGGTGTGGAATTATGGTGGCCTGATGTCTCCAAAGGAGCGGAGAGATGCCACAGTCAAGAACATCAGCTGGTAGGCAGATTCTGGCCAGCATAATCTCCCTGGATCAAAGGGAGATTTTGAGATAACCCACTTGCACTCCGGACAGCTGCTGTCCATGGGTAAACTGCAGAAACAGAAGTTTTTGCAGTCAGCTTTGGGGTTGAGCAGCCAGGAGTCCCGGGATTCCATCTATACACATAGTTATAACAGTGTAGCCTATATGGCTGCCAGCCTAATTTCTTAATCACTTTAGGGAATAATTAATCTACAGATAAAGAGAGATTTCCTTTGTGGCAAAGATACGATTCCTTGGGATGAGTAAAACCTTCTTTCAGGATTACAAAAAGAGAGAGAGACTTTATGGATTTAAGAATTTTTTTTCAAAAAGCTTAACAAAAAGAAGATTTAAGGAAGTTTTAAAATGGATAAAGGGGACAGTCATTTTTCTATTTTTCATTTTTATTATTTTTACTTTTGGTGAAAGTGCTTTGATATAAATTTACACTAAGCCAGTTAAAGAGACCAGACCTTCGTGGGAATGTTTTTTGTTTAATGTGAAAGAGTGCATCTAATTGGTGGACTCTGCATAACAAAAGATAAGGTAATAAACTGGATTGTGATGTTTCATTGCCATGGTGATGTGATGTGTGTGTTGTGGCTTGAAGTTATGGAGTTCAAAAGTGTTAAAGCCACAGAAAGATAGAAAGGGAAAAAAAGGGAGGCTTGCCTTTTCCTTTTGCTTGCTCAAGATATGTTCACTTTTGGATTATAATATACAATGACAACTTCTAGAATAATGACAATAGAGGGCAGGAGGGGATCGCTAGAGTAGCCTACAGAGAAGACAATTACACCAGATTTGCTTCACAAATTATTTGAACAAATTGGCAATAAGATAGAAGCTTTTGAAAAAAGAATGGATGAAAGGCTTGCAAAGATGAAAGAGGAGGTGAAAGAAGTAAAAAAGATGGGAAATTCTACAAAGCAAGTATCTGGAGAAGTAAAACAAATCAATGATAAGGTGGAAATTTTAGAGAATAAGACAGAAGTTATAGATAGAGAGTTGGAAAGAGAATGTGATAATCTGGCTTTATTGGAACTGAGAGAGAAAGAATTTTGTTTGAGATTTAGAGCTGTTCCAGAGGTTTCAGATGAAGATATTAGAGAACGGATTATTAAAGTCTTGGCAAATTTTTGGGATTGGGAAAAGGAAGATATGGAGACAGACATTGATAAAATTTATAGAATAAATTCAAGATTTGCTAGAACAAGAAATGTCCCAAGGGATAGTTTGGTGCACTTTGTTAGAAAGAAGACAAGGGATTAAGTTCTACAGCAGCATTTTAATACTAGATTGAAAATGGATAATACAGATATAACTGTTTTGAAAGTGATTCCTAGTAGAATTTTATATAAGAGAAAAGAATGTCTTCTTGGCTGAAAAATTAAAACAGAAAAAGATCCCATTTTGATGGGATAAATTGGAAGATGTGATTTTTACTTTTAAACAGCAGAGATTTAGATTGAAAAAGCAAGAGAATTTTTAGAAAACTTTAAAGGAGAATTGGAGGAGATGCAAATGGACCTTTCAGAGGAAACTACACAAAAATCACAACAGATGCAACAGGAACTGGAAAAAGGTGATACTGAATTAGGTGCTACAGGTATTGACTTTTTAAAATTTTTGGCCTGATTATGGATTACAAATGTTGAACATGGAATATAAATGGAGCAGATGCTCCTCAAAAGAGAAAAAAAAGGTCATTATTCGAAAAAATTAAAACAAGACATTATTTGCCTACAAGAGATTTATATTAGGGAAAAAAACCAAAATATTTGACTTACAAAACTTTGGGAGAAGAATTTATTTCAGCAGATATTAAAAAGGAAAATGGAGTTGTTTTGTATATCAACCTCCAACTAAAACCAAAACTCGTATTGACTAATGAGCATGGCAGATTTGTTGGAGTAGAAGTTAGTTTATAAGGGGTTGAGACTATGGTATTGGGAATCCATGCCCCAAATGAAAATAAAGTGATGTTTTACAAACAACGTATAGACAGACTAATAGAATTTTCTTAAGAAAGTTGGTGTTTGATGTGGGATTGGCATAGAGTGATCTCCCCACAACTAGACAGAACTTCTGAGAAAAATCTTAAAATTACTCAAGGTAAATTACCAAAAGCCTTTTTGATTTGATGGATAATTTAGGGTTGGTTGATATATGGAGACAAAAAAATGGTAGTTCAAGAGAGTTTACTTATTTTTCAGAAAGACAGATCTTTTTCAAAAATAGATAGGATTTGGATTTCAAGAGACTTAGCTACTAAAGTTTCTAAAATAGAGATTTTACCAAAGATCTTTTCAGACCATAATCCTGTGAGTTTGGTTTATAAAAGAAAATATAGCTCTTTTAGATGGAGATTAAATGAAGCATTGTTACAGAAAGAAGCGATTGTTGAGGACTGTAAAAAAAAATTAAGATTTTAAAAAATTAATTTAAATAAAGATACTAATTTCAAAATGGTTTGGGATGCAAGTAAAGCCTCTATTAGAGGTTATCCGATACAACACAATCCTGAACTTAAGAAGAGGCAAGAGAAAACACAAAATATTTTGGATGAGATAAGAAGAAGAATTAAAGAACTCTCCAGGGAATAAAAGTATCTCTTAACAAATTGAGATTTTACAGCAACAGCTATCCATGTTAACAATAAGAGAAATGGAAATAAAATTGAATTATGCAAAACAAATTTTGAATTTGCAAACAAACCAGGGGAATGGTTGGCATATAAATTGCGAGAAGAAAGAGAAAAGAAAATGATACTGGAATTACAAGAGGAAGATACTATATTAATGGACAATGTGGCTACACAATATTGTATCAATATTATTCTAATTTGTATAAAGGACATGATATTCCATTAGAGAAAATAGATGAATATCTTAGAAAACAAAATTTACTGAGAATTACAGAAGGACAAAGACAAATTATGAATGGACCTATAACAATAAGGGAAGTTTTAGAAACTATTAAAAACAGTAAACCAGGAAAGTTGCTTGGAGCAGATGACTCTCAGGTCTGTATTATAAGTGCTTTGAAGATGAACTTTTACAATCTTTAGAAAACATGTCTTCTAAAGATTGTAAAGTTTCCCTATTTTACAGGGAGGAAAGATGCCAGAGACTTGGAAAGAGGCAAATATAACATTAATACCTAAAGAGGGACAAGATTTGACTTCAGTAAGAAACTACAGACCAATATCATTATTTGAATATTGATTATAAGTTGTTTACAACGATTCTAGCTGAAAGACTGAAAATAATTTTGCAAGAATTTATTCATGAGGATCAATGTGGGTTTTTACCCAAAAGACAGTTGAAGGATAATGTTAGAATTGTGTTGGATATTTTGGAATATTTGGAACAACATAATGAAAACAAGCTGCATTGATCTTTTTAGATGCAGAGAAGGCTTTTGACAATTTGAACTGGACTTTTCTGTTTAAACTTTTGGAAGATACGAATTTTGGAGAGAATTTTATAAAATGGGTGAAATCAATTTATACTTTGCAGACAGCACAAATAATTGTTAATGGAGATTTAAGCAAAACATGTCTTGTTCCTTTCTGTATCTCACAAGCTGTCCTGTCTTCTTTTATTTTAGTTCTTGAAATATTGAATAGAGACATAAGACAAGAGGATTGTGGGCATTAAGATTTAAAAAGAGACATATAATTTAAGACTTTTGCAGAGGATTTGGTGTTAGTTCCGGAAGACCCTTATTTATTAATGAGTAAATTAAAAGAATTTGATGTATTAGCAGGTTTCAGGAATAATAAACAGAAGACAAAGATGTTAATAAAAATATGAAAATACAAGATCAGATAGAATTGATGAATAAAACAGGTTTAAGATTGAGAAGAAGGTAAAATGTTTGGGTATCACTATGAAAAATATGAACCGTATGTTATTTCAAAATAATTATGTTAAGATATGGAATTAAATTTAAAAAGATATGTTAAGTGTCATTGTTGGAGAATCTCTTTGATTAAGATTAATGTTTTACCTAGAATGTTATATTTGTTTCAGACAATACCTGTTTTGACAACTGATGTACCATTTAAACAATTGCAGAAAGATATATTGAAATTTGTATGGCGGGGGAAAAAACATGAGTTAAATATAAGGTATTACAAGATACAAAGGAAAGAGGAGGATTGGGTCTATGAGATGTGAAATTATACTTTGCTGCCTGCTGTTTAGTTTGGATGAAAGAGTGGATGTTGCTGAGAAATAGAAGGCTATTGGAGTTAGAAGGACATGATCTGAGATTTGGGTGGCATGGATAAAGCTAAGGTTAATGTAGATTTTAAAAATCATTATGTTAGATGTGCCATTTTGAGAATATGGAATAAATACAAATATGGAATATGGAATAAATACAAATCAGGTTGTGCCCGAAAACACGGTTGTGGCTCTCAGCATAAGAAGCATTTTATAGATGAAAAATGTTAAGTAAACATAAATGGTTAACTTATTGTGATATACTAGAATTTTCTCAAGGGGAATGTAAAATAAAATCAAGAGAAGATTTGATAACAGAAGGATATACTTGTCAATAGTTTTCCTATGTACAACTATTAGAAAGGTTTAAAGTGGATAAAAGATTTTATGAACAAGACTGAGTTTGAAATAGAATTATGTACAAATGATTAATGTGTTATTTGTAAAATGTATAAACATTTGTTGAAATCTGAGGCAGAAGAAGAACAAGTAAAAGAATATATGATAAAATAGGCTAACAGTTTGGTTACAATATACAAATGGATCACTTGGTAAATATATGGTTGAAAGGATTGAAATGTACATTGTTCTAGTCTTAAAGAGAATTTTTATAAAATGATGTACCGTTGGTATATGACACCAGAAAAATTGTCTTTGAATTTATGCTGGAAATGTGAACAACAGGAAGGGGCATTTTATCATGTTTGGTGGATGTGTAAAACCAAAAAATTTTGGACACAAATACATACACTAATTCAGAAGATTTTAAAGAATAAAGTACAATTGAAACCAGAGACTTTTCTTTTGGGACTAATGGGACAGACAGCTAGAAAAAGGTCATGGAACTTTGTTTTTATATATGACAACTGCAGCGAGATTATTGTATCCTCAAAAGTGGAATGGTTCGCCACTACCCACAATAGACCAATGGTTGGTGAAGATGATGGAACTTGTAGAGATGGCAAAATTGACTTCCTGGATTAGAGAAAAGACAATTTACATTTACGGCTGACTGGAAACCCCTTACAAACTTTTTGCATGAAACAAAAAAAAATGTACTTATGATTTGTGGTTTTGATGACTAGAAAAAAAATAAATAATAGAAAAAAGTGAGTTTTTTGTAACCATAGAGTAAGAGATAACTTTGTCATCTTACTTGTATTTGCTGCAAAGAAAATTGGAAGCTGCTTCTTTTTATATCTTTTTATCTTCTTTTCCTGCACCTTTGTCTTCTTTTTTCTTTCTTTTCCATTTTTTTCTCTTTATATTAGTTTTTGTTAGTTTTTACTTCTCTTTAACACTTAATTATACACACACAAATGCGCGCGCGCACACACACACATACTTTTGCAGATGGGGAGAAATCAAACTACAGAACCAATCTGGGTGAAAGCCAAAGAATGTGGTTGGGGACGTGCATTGAATGGCTATGTGTGTAAGCTCTGAAATTCTAAGCTCAACAAATCTGCAAGGCAGTTATTTGCCTACTTGAATTAGCATAAATATGAGGCAAATTTGGACTGTGATACTTAAGACAAGCAAATGGTCTAGAGTAAAGGCATGTTACATATTCTCTTTCCTTTCTCTTAGATAAAGTTAAAGCCCCTGGATCCTCAAACAGAAGAGGAGAAAACTGAATATAGCATTGCTGCTGAACGTCGTCGTATGCGACTGGCCCACACGGATATAATGAAAGACCTGCTTACTAAGAGCCCTGTGCAGGCTGGTAGAGTATCCCCTGGTCATCTTTCTGGTGCTTTGGCTGCATGGCACTGGTTACCTTGGCTTGGCTTGATTTTACTTTATCTCTAACATTTTAAAACACTTTTCATTGCCATGAACAAATCCCTGAGAGGGGAGCCAATCCAGTCAATATTTGAATTGTCAAATTCCAGAAATAAAACTGGGCAATTGAAAATGCTGAAAGATGAGCTTATCACTGCTGGACATTTGGAAAGCATGACGTTCACTGATAATTGAGGAGCACTCACAGTCACATGGGGAATTCACTGTTTATGTAGGTTCATTGCAGTATATTAAACTAATCTTTGTTGGATATTCCTAGTTTGTACAGGTGGTAATTATATTTAACCAGTTTGGTGCAGTGGTTAAGGAGACCATGAGTTCTAGTCCCTCCTTAGGCACAAAATCAGCTGGGTGACCTTGGGCCAGTCACTCTTTCTCAGCCCTAGGAAGCAGGCAATGGCAAACCACTTCTGAAAAACCCTACCAAGAAAACTGTAGGGATTTGTCCAGGCAGTCACCAGGAGTCAACATTGACTCAAAGGCACCAATAAATAAATACATAACTAAATAAAATTGTATTTATTCCTCATCCTTTGAAAATAGCACTGCTTCTACCATCATTTGGTGCTTGAAACTCTGGACTCACAAGAAAGGGCAGATACCTCATTGCAAAACACATGTGTTTTTACAAAATGCATGCTTGTATGGCTAATAGAGCTCGCTACCAGCTGTTTTTCAAGTTACGATGTATACATGATGTGCATTCAGTTTTCCCGTGATAGTAATTACAGGGAACTGTGTGTATATGTTTGTATCTAGAAAAAAGAATACACTTGAATTGTACTGCAGAGATAATCTTTGACCTTATTGCCTCTTGTTTGTCTGAAAGAGCATCATTTCAGAAACTGGTCACAGTTATAATAGAGAGGATGTGCCTGGAATCCATTCACTGATCTTGACAATCTATTTCAGGAAGGTGAACAATGGTGCCAATAGCTCTGTTAGATGCCTTGTATCAACTGAGCTGCAGAGCTGATCTTAATTGCCAGTAACTTTCATTCATGAAGGTACAAGAAACTATTAGTTCTATTAATTCCACTTATGGTGCTATGAGAGTTGGAACTAATGGAACACGTAGAATCATAAGGTGCAACACTAAACAGAAATAAGCAGAGGTGACTTCTAGCTTATCCAGTGTCTGAAAGAAATTGACCAGACTGTTGCCATGCAAGAGAAGCTGCTTGAGAAGCATGCTATAGAAGAAGCAATAGTCACAGCTCCCTTTATGTTTTTGGTACTTTCTTGCTTGTTGCTTGCTTCATTTAGGTCACATACGTGCAGTTTGAAGCAACATGGAGCCTCAGAATCCCACCACAAGTTGAATCCAGATTGTAATTTAAACATGAGAATAGAAGGATACGATTAAGTACAGTCACATGCAAAAGTTTAGGTATCTCTAGTCCAATTGTATGTGTCAGTGACTCCTTAAGTGAATAGAACGTGCACAACCTCTAAGTTGGATGCTTTAGATACTACTGACTGCTTGCTATGTATGACAAAGCAGTTTCTTTCTTCCCTTCTGCCGGGCAACCGCTTGCATAAAATTGGGGATGGAGGAAGAGACCTAGGCATTATTTCAAGTGCTGCCTAGTAGTTTAATCATGAGAAGGTTGTCCCCCTCCAGATACACCTCTGACAGAACATATCTTTTTCTCCTAACAGTTCTTGAAAACAGAGAATGCAATGTAACAGTACCTGCTGAAAAGACCAGAGTGGAAAGCGTGGAACTCATTTTACCCCCACATGCCAACCATCAGGGAAACACCTTTGGTGGGCAGATCATGGCATGGATGGAAAATGTGGCTACAATAGCTGCAAGGTGGTGTGCTTGTATCTTTTTGGGATAAAAATAGAATGATGGTGGTTGCTTAAAATCTTAACTCTGGCTTTATATGTATATAAACAGGTATATTTAAACGGATGAATTTAACACTGTGAGGCCTGCTTTTTTCACTGAAGGACTCTTGTTCCATCATACTTCGATGATAAAGACTATTTTGTATGGCACAGTTTCAGAACTATTATTCAGGAAGTATGGGGCACATTGCCTTCTGGAACTTGTTATTTTTAATATTAGGAACACAAATGCATGTGAAACTCAACAGTGAACAAGGAATTGTCAAGCACACTGTTTTCAGATTAATAAACCTTTTCATAGTAAAGTTGTAGAATAAGCTTGTCTACATGTACTCTAGATGTTTCTAGTATAAAGCAAACAAGTGCAACTGGAGCCACTAATGTCAGCAGAAGGAATATTAGGTTCTTCTGGTGTAGAACAATGTTGAGTTTACCTAACCACTGGGCTCCTTCCAGCTCTCTGAAAATTGGAGACAACTGATAGGAAATGAGTATTCCAGCCTTTACCTTTCTACCCTATTCCAGCTTTCCTTCTACCCTAGGTAGAAATATGCTTAATGTATATTTAAGTCCACTGAAATTTGATAGTTATACCATTGACAGCAATGTGGAAACATAGTACATAACCTATATCAGTTTTTGCTAGGCTTGATGTCCTGCTGACTGCCAGGTGGTAGTGAATGTGTAAACAGGAATGAGAGAGGCAGCGCAGGGCTTAAGAAGGGAGATGGAGCTAATCTGGAGGGGATTAGGCTCTTCTGATCCCAGAGAGGCCCACGTGCCATCAGAGAAATTGGGACAGATTTCAGGGTTATGTCACATAGCTCTTCTTTGGACATATTCTCTGTCCACTACAGTCTGATGGTTGAGATAATAAATGGTATCATTGCATTCTTAGACTCCGAATTATATTGTAACAATTTCCTAAAATCATTAGGTAGTATTAGGATAATTTTTCTCAATTTCCAGGTCTGCTAGGAGGCATGGAACTAGGGGAAAAGTATGGGACCTAAATCAATTCTTGATTACCCACTTAATTTGTTTTTCTTGTAGATTCCTTATCTGGGTTTCCTGATCCTATATATCTTCTGTATTTGTTTCAGTAGTAATGGGGGGGGGGGCTTCCCCCTAACTGGATCAAACAAGAATTGGGAGGGAGTGTATATTTGGGTGTAATTTGTAAACGAGCCTGCAGTCATGAAGGGAATTCAGTGCCCAACCACTGGAAAAAAAGGTAAGCAAGAGAAGATGAGCATCTGTGCAAGTTTGAAAAATGGATGATGACATGGTCCAGTTGCGTGAGCTGTATTAGCAGCTGGTCTACTTACTCTACATCAGGGGTCCTCAAACTTTTTAAACGGGGCCAGTTCACGGTCCCTCAGAATGTTGGGGGGCCGGACTATAGTTTGAAAAAAACATGAACAAATTCCTATGCGCACAGAGGATCCCTCCCGCGAAGTATGAGGAGAGGAGGAGAGCCGCCGGACCTGGCATACCTGTCATGTAGAATAGTCCGGCTCTGCGATCTCCCTCCTTGTGCATTGCCTGCAGCTCCCGACACAGCCCCGACACTTCTGCTTCTGACAGACAGCAGCGGCAGCCAATCAGGAGGGCAGGCTGGATAAATGACCCTGGCGGGCCGTATCTGGCCCGTGGGCCGAACTTTGAGAACCCCTGGTCTTAAGTTTTGGAACTCAATATTTTTAAAATGTTAAATCCTTTCTAAGGTTTTCAGTTATAATTCCTTATACCATAGAAATAAATTCACATTTAAGGTCACATTTGAAACTATGCATTACCTTAGGTTTAGCTGCAGTTGATCTGGCTTAATGGTTCAGCATTTTCCCCTACGCTTGATTTACATTTAACTATGGAGGTAACAATACTGCCTTGTTACCGCCTTTGTTAAAGCTAAACTTCTAGCATACTCTAACCCTAGTTTAACTTGAATTTATCTGTGTGGTTTTTATATCCCCATCTTTTGTTTGGTACATAACCAGGCAACTGGAATTGTAGCTCCTGTCTGCTCTACTCTATTTCTGCAATTTCTGTGAAGGCAAGAGGTTAATTTCCAAAGATAATAGTAATTCATCTTTATGATTTGGCTATCAAATTTTCCTTAGTTATTATCAAATCAAGGCAGAGATCTTTTTAAAGTGTGGCCCTGCTAGCTAGAGATTCATCGGAGTTTCATTGGGACAAAAAGAAACAGCCCCTCTCAAGAGATGTTGATTTTTCTACTCCCAAAGCTAAATTCTGTCCTCTTCATGAAGAAAAATAGAAGTTACCACAGCCTGGCTGCTATAGAAATTCATCTCCCTTCCATACTGCCTCATCTGGTAGCATACATTCTTCTTCACTCCCTTTTTCCTGGAAGTGTGTCTGTTTGAAGCTTTGAATGCTGCCAGATTGTCCTTCATTTATATTACAGACAAGCTAGCTGTTTTCCTTTAGATGGCACTGTGTCTCCATTAATTCTCGGGATTTGGATGATCAGTGTGTGGAAAAGAAGGAAAATTGAAAGTTCAATCTGTGCTTTGCTACTTTCCCATGTTCTCTCATTGCTGGGGCACCTGGGGCCCTCTTGAACTGGCAAATAGCCTTCCTATCAACAGGCTAGTGGAAATCCAGCTTGGGCATGGTTTGACACTTGTAGTGTAACAATAAACTTGGGTTATTTTATAACTTCCATCTTGGTGTCACTTTATAGTCTGATCTGTTACTGACTGGCAACAGTATTTATAGATAGTTTGTTCAACAGCCCATGTATTACAGGTAATGGTCAATGTTTTTAATGATCAGATTTGATTCTGTTTTTCTGTTTTCTCCTAGCCGATTGTGCAATGCCCATCCCACTCTGAAGACAGTTGAAATGTTCCATTTCAGGGGACCATCACAAGTTGGGGACCGCCTTCTGTTCAAGGCCATTGTTAACAATACATTTAAGTACAGGTATGTCTTCCTGCCATCATTCCAGAGATTAGTGGATTTGGTCCAGAAATCAGTAGAAATTCTGTGGAGTTGTATAAAATTAGACCATTTCATGATCCACCTAATAAAAAGCATTGAAGAGGAAGTTTGAAAGATACAGGATTTAAAAAAATAAGGTATCTAAAAGAAGTGGGGCATCTACATCCCTCCAGTTGTTGGTGAGCTACAACTCCAAGCAACCCCAATGCAGGACATTGTAGTTTAGCAATGTCTGGAAAGCCACAAGTTCTTAGTTCATTAATGGGTAACTTCTAAAATTTGTTGACATCATTAAGATAAATCAAAAGACAGATCTAAGACAACATGTGTTCTTTAGAAAGTGTTTTTAAATTAATTCAAAGAAATAGTTAATCAAAATGGGTTAGAATTCATTCCAGTTTATCATAATTTTGTACACGTTGTGATCCCAGCTGATTTATGTATTCATTTACTTGTTTGCTCATTTTAAAATGTTGTTCTTAATTACAGCATGGAGGTTGGAGTGTGTGTAGAGGCCTATAGACATGAAATGGAAGTCAATCGAAGACACATAAATAGTGCTTTCATGATTTTTGTGGTCTTGAATGAAGATGGTCAGCCACGCACGCTTCCAGTGCTGAAGCCAGAACCAGGGGTAAGAAGACGAAAATGATATTGCAAGGCTTTGAAATTAAACTGGCAGCCCAGCATAAACTCACTTGGTGTATGACTGAAGGGTATTTGCAGTGCAAAATTTCCAGTTTGGGAACCACTTTAAAAACATGATTCACATGGAAAAAAATGAATGAGGATTACGACTTAAAGCAGGGATGCACATCTGAAACCTTACTCCTCTCCCCCAAGTTTTGGGTGGAGCCCCAGAACCCACTTAAAGGTGGTCACTGAACTGTAATTTTTAATGTGGTAAAAGAGGAGAACTGTTAAATATGCATGGAGTAATGTTCTAACTATATTTAATTATTTTTTTCCCACATATTTTTGTTCCATTTGGTGAAATGTAGCTCTTGCCATGGCACTCAAAGACTTAGAGTAGCTCTTAGCCTAAGAATATTTAAGTACCACTAAGCTAAAGTTTCAGTTGCATGGTAGACAGACAGTCCTAGGTCTTCTTACTTTTCTGGCTTTAGATTTAAACATGCTGTTGCTTCAACACGTTAGTCCAAAACGTGGTTGGCTGGTACTTTAGCTCACTGGATGTGCAAATCCAGGCAGCTGGGTTAATTCAAGAAACCATAGCTAAATTAAGCATGGATCAGCGTACTGCACAAACACAGCCTATATATCATTGGATTTCCTTTGTTAAAAGCAAAATAACAGCAAAGAAAAAACAAAGTCAATATACCTTGAGAGTGGATGGTGCTTACATTTGCAGATGGGACATAGTGAGATGAAACTAACAAAACCAATGTAGGAGGTGTTGGCAATTCTGTTTGTACCTCACCACAATAAGAGACCCCTATGGAAGCAGCCTTGATTAGCTAGTAGGATATTTTTTCATGCATGGCTGTGTTTCTTCCTCAGGGTCTTCTTCTGCTAGCTGCACTCCTCATCCTTCTAGAGTTGCCTTCCCCAATGCAGACATGTTCTAGTCTGCTTCCAGTAGGATGGCTGAATTTGCAACGTTCACTTGGGAGCAATGTTGCATAGTAGAAAGGTATTTGAAAAGTTGGGCGGACCCAAAGTTTTTCAGAGGTGCAAAGCTATTTAGGAAGCCTATTAAGGCCCAGCAAGGATTACACGTACTCAAGGCTTACGGAAGGAAAGAGATTAGATAAACAGATTGAAAGGGAAATAGAATTAAGTATTTTGAAAGAGGGAACAGCTGACAGTGAATACAAACTCTCCACCTTTAACATTTGATTGCAGATCCCACCAATAATGACTGCATTGGGTCCTTAGTCAAACAGCACCAATCTTAGTAAGAGCCATCCATTTTACTGCAGGATGGGCTGCATAAAGCCTCTCTAGTTTCCCTCCCGACTATTGCTGTGGTTTTGGATGGACAAGGACAAAGTGTGGCTTTAATTAAACAGAATGGTCAAATGAGAGGGCATATTATGCAAAGGCCCAGCTCCCTTGAAAAATCCATAATGCTGGGAAAGGTGAAAGAGAAGAAAAAGAAGAGACAACCAGCAGTAAGGTGGATGGACTCTGTAATCCAGAGGCAAAAGGTTCATTCTTGGAAGACCTGAAGGGCCAGTGTGTATAACGTAACTTGCTCCTTTTGTTTCCCTTTAACAGGATGGAGAAAGACGGTTTAAAGAAGCTAGTGCAAGGCAAAAAATTAGACTAGACAGGTTGGTGAAACATTTTCTTACTCTTCCAGCACGCTTTTCCTTCCCTACAACTCTGTGTTTGGTAAATGAAAGGGAGAGTGTAGAATTTTGATTACAGCAAGTATGATTTTTTTTCCTACTGCACATTCCTAGGATAGAATTATGTGCATATTTAGGAGGATGAAATGCTTTATGTATAACTAAATATTCCTATCTATAGGTTTCATACTCAGACTTGCCAGTGAGTTAACCCCCCAGGGGAGTGGAGGCTGAGTGTTAGAGCTGTGCACACTTTGCAAATGATTTGGAAGAAGTGCTTGAGACCTTGTGCAAACACAGTATTTGGCTGCTGTTCATTAGAGGAAACTGGCTTCTGCTGAGCCTGACAAAAAGGGGCTGCTGCTTTAAGAGTCATATAAGTGGATTCCTTAAAACAAGGGCAGCTTTTTTTCCCCACAGGCTCACACAGACACCTGAAAATAATTGGGCTGCTTTAATGAGTTGCAGACTGGCTTTGTGAGTGTTCCACAAGAGACAGGGATTTTTGTGTTTTTGCTTTTCTGCTTAGATCTCAATTTAGTGGACTTCGGATGTATTAGATGGGTGCTTTGTTTGGACACTGCCTGCAATTAATGGACAAAGTTTGTTATTTCCCAAATGGTCAAGACAGTTCTTGCTTCTGTGTATGCATTAGTATTATTTCTTCTACGCATGCAGTAGCATTCTATCTTCTGCACTTACATTGGTGATCTTAGCATATTGCTGTTTGCTCTTGTTAGTGAATTAGCTTCAGTGCTGCAACTGTGGTTTCAAAAGTTGGAATGGTGAGCAGGAAAAGCAACTACTGGGTTTAACAGCTACCACCTCCCATTCAATGGCCTGCTACATTGCGGATTTATTGTGATTTTCTTCCCTGCTTCCTTGGAAGGGGCCAGTCTGTTGCACATCTTAGAAGCATGCTCCTGGTTTTGTGTTGCTGCAGCTGTTTGTGATCACTGCTTGCATGCTCGCCAGTATGTTTTCATAGGAACAGGGTCCAGAAACATGTTTTCTTGAAACACACACGGAAACACATTTATATGTAAAATGCTTAGGAAGCTACATTGAACATGAATTACTATCTTCCCATACCAAAAAGAAAAAGAAAAAAAGCCCCACCACTGAACCCCACTAATCAAAATGATCAGAAAAGCAGAAAGAGAATTGTAGGCAAAGGTCTCAGTACAGATGTACTGGATTTTCTCTAACTTATAATATTCTGATAGTAAAAGGTAGGAAACTAGGGAAGCGTGAAGAACGTAGGTGATCAGCATTTTCCCTCTCTTTGCTCATCTCTCTCTCTTTTATATTTTTATTCTGCTGCAACATTTCCTCTTCTTAACCTCTTTCTTTCTGTCTGCTTCCTGTTCTGCTTTATGGTGACCTCATAGCCCCCTCCCATGTTCCTCTTGTTATGTCACAAAGCCCTCATTGTGTATTTGTAGCTTACTGTTTGTTATCTCTCATATATAATTTATCCGGGAACATGGACAGAGACAGCCTGCATTATCCTGGAGGCCACAGCTCTTGGGGCATTAATGCCTGATCAATGCATCCTCTTGTGAGCAGTGAGAGAAAGCATGCTTGAGAAGAAATGGAGAACAATATACACGGGGAGAACATCACAGGCACTGCTATATTAAATAGGATGCTCTAACTTAAGGGTTCACAGGTTTCTTCAGCTTGAGAATTCTCTCTCTCGACATCTCTCTGGCTTAATCATTTGTTTCTGTCATTCTCCAGCTTGTGAATTGCGGGTACTCAGCCTATCGGGAAACTGGTGCAGGCTGAACCATAAAAATAATCTAAAGAATCCTTTATCTTAATTGTTTGCCCGAATATCCAGAGTGTCTGGATAAGGAAGAATGCTGTTAATATTTCACTTAGGCTGAAATATGTACTTGTGACGAGGAGTCAGAGGTTGAGATAGGCAAAATTTAAATAGGGAATCGGAGGGTCTGCTGTCTTCGGGAGCTGCTAAGCACAGACAGATAGAATCATGAGATAATATTATGGGCACTCTCAGGAGATTTATTTATTGTTTATAGACGTATATCCTGCTTTCTTTCAGGAGCAGAAGGGGACGTACATAGCCATCCCTCTCCCCCTTTTTCCCCCACAAGAACAACTCCATGTGATAGATTGGACTGAGAAAGAGTGACTGGCCCAAAGTCACCCAGTAGGCTTCCATGACTGAGAATGGACTAGAACCTGGGTCTCCTGAGTTCAGTATCTTCACCATTATACCACTGCCTTGGGGCCCTGGCCAACTCAGTGGCTTCAATGACTAGTCACAAAAACTCATTTCCCATAGGCAAACTGCCATACTCTAGAGCAGGGTTTCTCAATTTTGTTAACTTTAGGTATGTGGACTTCAATTCCCAGATTTCCCCAATCAGCATGCTAGCTTGGGAATTCTGAGAGTGGAAATTCACACATCTTAAAGTTGCTAAGGTTGAGAAGCCCTGCTTTAGACCTTCTCCCCTAGCTGCTTCCTGGCACACCACCTCAACTTTTGTCTTTCCTAGCCAGTTGGACATATTTACAAAACATTTTTCTGAAGCCATCCATCATTTTTATTTTTCAAGAATGCTTGTGGCACCTGAAGTATTCTTGGAAATAAAGAAGATGCTGAAAGGTGGCGTTTGGTTTGCAAATTGCCACGTTACTTTTTGGTTTTTTTAATCAGTGGAAGTAAAGGGGTGGTGAGTGCAAAGTGAGGGGTCTGCAGATACACTGATGCTATGAGGGACTTTGTAAATATTATAGAGACATTGCTGCAGCATTTCTCAGAAAAATGATGAACGGGTGTGTCCCCAAGTGAGGGTTTTTTCTTTCTCCCCTCAGCTTTTTAGTAGGGGTTTTATTGAGCACCATGCTGCCTCATTCACCACATTTTACAAGAGATCTGGATGTCATTGTCTTCCATTTGTAAATATCCTCTAATTTTGCACTGGCTCTTCCATGTCTTTTTCATTTCACAAAATAAATACTAAGGAGGGAATACATGAAATGGCTTTGTGGTGCCAAGAAGCACTTCTCTAATTTTTCAAAGTTTCTAATTTTCAAAGTTCCTTTCTTTTTCTTTTTCTTTAAAAAAAAAAAAAAACCTACTGTAAGGGAAGAATTAATATAAAAAGTAGCTTTATTTTTCTGCTGTGCTAGCAGAGGATTAGAAAGGAATAAGGCTGTCTGCTTATGGCGTATTTGCAAGATGTTTGTCTCAAAGATACATTGAAAATGCTTTACTTCAAATAGCAGTAATTTGTATATGATAAGTCTATAAACTGTAGTGGTGTGGCTTGCTTTTCCGCATCTCTTCCAGTAAATTAACACTCCACATACTGCCACATAGAACTCAGCTGCAGGCTAATCTTTGCCCCAGGATTAATCCAAGAGGGAGGATGCAGATACAGTCCGTATCAGGACCAGATGTTCCTGCCTGCTAAGAGAGATTCAGCAGAAAATGTGTAATCCCCCCAAGAGTGCAGTGCCAGATCCTCCCTGAAGTGGCCTCTTCATGTTTGTGATGACCTGAGACAAAGATGAAACACTGGAGGATCCAACATTCCTTTTCTATACAAAGAACTTCCCTGTAAAGGGAAATATCCGTATACCATAACAGACACTTCAGCTTGTTCTACAAATATTCTCTTTTCTGCTTCCCCACTTCTTTTTTCCCAAAAGTGATTTCCCTGATAAAAGTAAATCACCGTAAAAAGCCTTTTGGATTTGGTAAATGGACATAGAAATATGACAGTGGTCCTTCTGGTCTTTGTCATGTAGCCACTATGTGGGACAATAGTTCTTTAAAGTTTAAACATCTAGCCCTTGGCGGGGCGGGGGAGGAGGAGGAGGAGAGAGAGTCTGTGTTTGCTGTATCAGTGGTAGTGTATTAGTGTCTGAATTGTGTCATTCCATACCTCTAGCTCAGCGTTGTCCAAACTTGGCCACTTTAAGATGAGTGGACTTCAACTCCCAGAATTCCCCAGCCAGCCATGCTGGCTAGGGAATTCTGGGAGTTGAAGTCCACTCATCTTAAAGTGGCCAAGTTTGGACAACACTGCTCTAGCTGCTGTGGGACACATGCACACGGTCATGTTCTATAACTTTGAGGTCCTGTTATCCTTAAATAATGCTTTCTGTATTGGAACAGAAAGTAATATATATTTCTTAAGAACCAGTGTGTCCAGATAGATGCATGCAGTTCACACACATACCTTAATCCCTTTCTTTGTTCAACTTGCCTGTGAACTTTGTCCTGTCTCTTTCCCTCTTCTTAAGATCTTTAGTTTAAAAAGTGTCTAGTTGATGTTGTTTGCCAGGTTGAGACTTGGTTATTTACCATGGCTGTTTTTGAAGGTGATAGATACCTGTTATCAGTCAGATCTCTCCTTATCCACATTTTTTTATCTAAGACCCAAGAATGAAATTGTAAAGAAGTGATGGTTGAGCAGTTAATAGGAGCCTCTTGTGACTGTGCAACTTTGTGCTCCTTGAGTCCAAGGTTATTACTGGACTCTTGCACTGAGTCACACAGCATGCAGCCTGTTTCCTTTTGCTTCTAGTTGCCAAATGGAATCTCATTAGATTCTGTTTTCATGTAGTAAATCCTGTCTGGAAGTAACCCCAAATTAAGACTTTATTTATCTGAAAGGATAATGAAACATTTCACCCAAATCTGTAAGGGTTGGAGAGTGGGTTCATCTTACATTTGCTGAGAATTTGGCAATAGAGGAAGATCAGAGATTGGGAGATGTAATCAGTGGTTAAAAGAAAGACAGGAGCTGCTGTCTTTGCAATTGAGCTTTTGCCCTTCTCTTGCCATCCTCCATGCATAGAAGGTGTGGGTTTCCAGTGGAGAACCTACCCTGTGTGTAGAATAACTACAGTGAAGATTGTAGAAAATCAGGATCCTCAAAAGAGGATACTGAACAGAATTCCTAAGCATCTAGAAGTAAGAGCTACTAAACTTAGTGGGGCTTGTTACAGAGTAAGCATCCTTTTGCCTGCAGCCCAGCCTTTATGCTGGGCTGCGTAAACAGGGAGCAAACCCCATACTCACTAGCACTGATGATGTTACCTAGTTGGGTAATGAAATGTCTGCAAGCAAACAACCAAGCTCAGAGAGTACCAAGGACTCCACAGTTCAACCCTGAGCTACATATATCCTCTTCAATCGAAACAAAGGCTTTTATCCATTTATTTTATTTTTGCACATGGAAAGGGAAATACAGCTTGATTTACTAAAGATGTCTTACCAGTTTGCCCCCCAACTTACATGAAATAAGCTGGGATAAATAGATCCATCCACAGCATAGTTGTTGCCTGTGTGCTCTTAACTGGGCATAAGAGTAATTGAATACTGGGGGACTTTCTGTAAATAAGCATACACACATTTATGCTTGCTAAGCCCAGATTTCCAGTCAGTCAGTCAGTCAGTCAGTCAGTCAGTCAGTCAGTCAGTCAGTCCCTCCCTCCCTCCCTCCCTCCCTCCCTCCATTCATTCATTCATTCAATTTATATAGAATAAATTCTTTTTCTCTGTGTGAATGTGTCTGTACTTGTGCATTTGTCTGTGAAATAATAGTTTGTGTGCATGTATACAGACAGGAAAGCCATGAATTCTACAAATAGGGTGCCTTGTTTTATTTAACCAGTAGTCATCAATTATTAATTTAACTTTTTCTCCTGACCTCACTCTTGTTTGGCACCTGGCCTCTGGCTGATGCATATATTTACATACAGTATATCTATGAGCACAGTTGCTGAAAAGGGTGGAAAATCTGCAGGATTGCTTCCCTAGCTGATGAAGTTAAGTGTCTTTAAGCTGGTGTCCGCTTTTTTTGGAATCAGCATATAACCTCAAGATTACTTCTTGGGCAGGATTCTACAGTGACGTTATCTTCAGTGCCAAGATATGCAATAGACTGGGGAGAGGTGACAGGAAATTGCATCCGTAGTTCCTTGTGCAAGGGTGGGCCTTTTGATCATTCATAAGAAAAGGTGGTAGAATTCATTGCAACACACTGGAGTAAAGTTGAACCAGAGTGACACTAAGTTCTGTCTAGGTTTCTGCCTATCTAATTGCTTTGAAGAATCTACCAAAACCTTATAGATCAGATGCATTCCACCAGAGTGAAGGAGTATATTTAATTAGACAATATACCATTTCCTTTCAGCAGTTGAGCTCCATGCTAGAGATAAAAAGTGGGTATCTGAGATCTTAACACGTGTGTGTGTGTGTATACATTTGAGTCAGTCTTGACTCCTGGAGACTGCCTGGACGAGCCCTTGCAGTTTTCTTGGCAACACTTTTCGGAAGTGGTTTGCCCTTGCCTGCTTCCTAGGGCTAAGAGATAGTGACTGGCCCAGGGTCACCCAGCTGGCTTTGTGCCTAAGGCAGGACTAGAACTCATGGACTCCCAGTTTCTAGCCTGGTGTCTTTAACCACTATACCAGTTGGGCTCACTTAACTTGCCTTAGTGCTCCCTAAAGGAAACAAGACTTTTCTTACACATTGTTTTTGGGAAAGTGATAGTCAAAACGTGTGTTGTTTTCCACATGTAAGAGCAACTGTTCTTAATTCATTTTGTCATAGTCATATTCGATTAATATGTTATATTTGCTTTCTACAGAAAGTATGTTGTTTCCTGCAAATATACTGAAGTACCTTTATCTGTGCCTTGGGACCAGAGCAACAAGGTAAACTTCCATCTGCCTGTATGACTTGCCAATTGATTGTGTTTGCCCGTTTTAGAAGTTTTAGACTTGGGGATTCCATTCCATCCGATTCCTTTCAAACACTGCAGTGATCCAAACATCTGTCCATCTCTCTTTGAAGCTTCAACTTCAAATACTTACAGATATTTTGCTGCTAAGCCACTTTCATATGCAGAGGCTGATTGGATTTGGAGTTGATCGGATGACATATTCAAATACTCTTAGGACAGCATACTTTTGTAGGGGGTCTCAAGATAAGTCATGCACTACATTGCCTGCTGTCAACAAAATGTCCAAGTCCAGCAGTACGGAGCTCCACACAACAGATAGATGTAAAGGCCCTAGAATTGTTATTTATCAACCAAGAAAGTTGCTTTTTCTGGTGTCTTAGAAATGGTGCTATCAAGAATGCAGGCTGACCTGAGCCGGGCATAACTTTGTACGTATGTCTCACAAAACTGAATATTCAGAAGTGGAGAGTTTACTTCTTTCCCACTGGATTATGATTGCAGAGATAACTTTAGTTTTGCACACTGAATCCTGGAATCCAACTGCCTGTAGTTTATAAAGACATTTTAGAAATTTAGAACACTGACACATTCTGCTGAAGTTTTCTGGGATTTTTAGAACCTCAAAAACCCCAGACTGCAACTGTTCCAGGGAATGTAATGTTACCTTATTTCTAGAGCACTTGACAGGTATTTAGTGCTTTCATTAAAATGTGCAGTTGGGCCCATGGTCCATTGATTTCATACAGGCAAAGCACTGATGAGGGGAAGACACTGAAGAAGTTTGTAGCATTGCTCAATGTGTTAAAAAACAATCAGAAGAAAACCAGAAGTTCATTATGTTTTTTTTTTAATATATATCCAATGCAGGTTTATCTGAGTTACAACAACGTTACAGCACTGAAGACATTGGTAGCTAAAGCCAACTGGGTACTTGCGTCTGAACGAGACAAGGTATTAACCCATCTTCAAGCAGCCCTGTTCAGCCCCAGTTGCACAATCTATTAGCAAGTGTCTAGGCTCTCAGAGCCTTTCCATGCAGCAGTTCCCCTGTGCAGAATATCATCATAGATCACCTTTCCACAACTGGGTACCTTCCAGGTGTCTTGAAATTACAGCCACCTGAATTCTCCATTTTGATTGTACTCTGGAGATTAAAGATATCAGGCTGGGGAAAGTTGTCCAAGTTTAAGGTAAGGCAACTTGGTACCTTATAGATTGTTTGGACTACCATTTCCACCCACTCTTGCTATGGGCTGTATTGGCTGAAACTGGTTGGAATTCAAATCAAAACATCTATAGAGCAGTGGGTTCCTCGCCCCACTGTCCTAGTTGACAGTTGCCCAGATGGCAATAGCGTTGTGGGAGATAATGATTTCCAAAAATTTAGATTGCTAAATTGAGTTGACTGATATACTGTGATCTTTGCTTAGTAAACAGCTGAAAGTAGTGAAGGAGAGCACGAGTGTTAACCTCATTGTGCCTCCTGGAAAACATTGTGACACATTTTAGTGCTGTAGTTTTTTCTGTGTATTGTTTTGGTATTTCAGGCTGATTTTTTCTTCTCAGTACCCACCACAGAGACTGGCATTTGGTTTTGCTTTAATGGAGCGCGTATCTCCCATTATACAATCAAAACCTAGCATTATTTCCATCAGTAAGATCATCACGGTCCCCTTTTATTGTTGGAAACACTGCTTGATGTAGCTAATGCATAAAGATTGCTAAGTAGCAGAAGTGGAAACATAAAAACTTTACTTTTTTTAATTAAAGGTTTTGTCAACTTATTTTAAACGACTTTAGTGCAAGCATATAATCCCTAACTGTCATTTTGAATTCTGCAAGGCTGACTGGAGGTCACAGTGAATTGGATTTTAGTTGCCAAGTTAGAAAGCAAAATCAAAACAAACGGCAGATTTTGCACCCAACAACTAAGCTCTCACTTTGCTTAAAGTCTGCCCACGCATTCCATGAATGGAAGCCTTAATCTTTCAATGTTCCATTCAAAGGGCCTTTCCCCACTTTCACCTAATCTGACACCAACATCCCTTGACAACATCTTTTTTCTGTAGGACTCCCATGACACTGACTTCATTTCATCCCCATCCCTTTTTTAAAAAAAGTATTTATTTATGTATTATATCACATAAGCTTAAGAGTACAAAAGAATGAAGAATAAAGATACAAAAGGCAGAATGAAAAATAGAACATAAATAAAAACATGGTGAAAGAGAATTTGGTGACACATTCTCGCCTTCCCTTCCATTATTTTCCCCCAACCACTAACCAGTACTTAAATATTTAGGCTACGTTTTTAATATTTAATGTTAAACGTTAGAGATTTTTGCTTATATCCATTTAAGTAATTTCATCTGTTGTTTTTAGTCTCTTGACTCTTTTCCTAGAAGCTGTATTCCAAATGACTAAATCTGCCTTGCTGTGTAGCACGCTGTATATAGGAGAGCCATTCCTGCTTAACATGTGGTTAATTTTCTGTTATGAATATATAATGTCAGTTTTGCCATTGCTGCATATTCACCAGTTTTGGTCTTCCAGTCTTGTATTTTCAGCAGACTTTCACTTTCCATTGTTGTGCCAAAGTCATTCTTGCCACTGTCAGCATATATCTTAATAAGTTGTGATAATTTTCATCTATGTTTTCTGGAATTATTCCCATTAAAAATATTGGTGGTTTCAGTTCAAGTTTTATTTTTAAAGTTTTCTGACTTCAGTATTATGATGTATTTCTTTCTAACACTTCTTGATTTTTTTGTGTGACTATCACATGTGATGTTTCTTCCAAATTGTGGCATTTCCAACATTTGTTATTATTTGTCCATACTGGTAATCGTTGATGAAGTTATACGCCAACTGTAAAACATTTTATACCAATTTTCCCTTAGAGCAGGGTTCCTCAACCTCAGCAACTTTAAGATGGGTGGACTTCAACTCCCAGAATTCCCCAGCCAGCATGGGGAATTCTGGGAGTTGAAGTCCACCCATCTTAAAGTTGCTGAGGTTGAGGAACCCTGCCTTAGAGTATTGCTTGGAATGAATTTTACTGATTTTTTCCGTAGTTCTTTCCATTGTTCAAATATAACTATTTGTTTGACATTTTGCATCCATTGTATCAAGCAATTTTTAAATTGTTCCCTCTCTGTGATATATTTCAATAACAATTTGTAAATGCAACCCAATAGGTGATCTTGGTTCTGTATGCATGTTTCAAATGGTGTCATCTTTCATAAAGTCTCTCCTTTTTTCAAGACACTTTTTAATTATTCCAGTGATTTGTAAAGACATTAGCTATGGTAAATTCCTACCTTCAGTAAACAATTCTTGCTATGTTTTTAGCTTGTTTTCCGAATCTTCATATTAGCATATATAATTAGATCTTTCTTACTGTAGTTATCCTTGAAATAAAAAGCATTTGACAGTGATGCTCATGGTGACAATTTGTCTTATAATATGTCCCTTCAACTTCTTTTCTTCTTTTGTTTCTTTGTAACATAAATACCTGTGAAGTCCATTGGCCAAGCCAACTCCTACTATAACTGATGTTCTGCGATTCAGAGATTGTATCTGTTCTGTTGTCTGTGATAGATTGCTTGCTTAATAATATAATTTGAAGTTTGGAAATGCAAGTCCGCCTCTCTTGAGTCTTGCAAAATGTTGATTCTTACTCTCATTTTTTTCCTACTCCATATGAATCTGTTACTTGTTCTTCACCAGTCCTGCAATCTTTTGTCTGAAATTGGAATTGGTGCCATTTATAATAGGAAGTTCATCTTGGGCAGTATGTTCATTTTTATTGTTGCTGTAATTCCCAGCCAAAGAAGAATTAAGTTTTTCCACATTTCAAGATCTTGTTTTTTTCCCCCCATAGTTTATTACAATTGTTTTCAAATATGTCTTTGTTACATCCTGTCAAATAAGGTCCTAAATATTTCACTGGATCTTTCATTATCTCACTGCCAGTTTCTTTTTTCACAAAATCATCTTTAGAAGTTAGGTACCTTGTTATTATCTTCGTTTTAATTAATTTTACATCCAGATAATTGGTCTTTAATTGTTTTCATTGACTGTCTTAGAGAGCTTTATGGTTGCATAGATCTCATGCCCATTGCATGAATATCTACAGCCAGTCCTCTCTTTCCATTTCTAACAATCAAATTCATGTTGAACACAAGTGATGTCCTTAACAATAGAAATCATTA
Organism: Python bivittatus; assembly: GCF_059951505.1. Classification (NCBI taxonomy): domain Eukaryota; kingdom Metazoa; phylum Chordata; class Lepidosauria; order Squamata; family Pythonidae; genus Python; species Python bivittatus. Next base: position 43,107,465 of record NW_028277098.1, on the reverse strand, counting down.
ATTTTCAGTGAGATGGAGAAAGATTGGCTGCATATTTCTAGCAGTAGTTGCTAACATTTCTTATTGCATTCCACTTCAGGACTGTGTTCAGGCAATGATGAGAATCCTTGTGGGTGTATATCCTGATTTAAATAGTGACAGAGAAAAATGGACAAGTGAGGGTGATATTATGGAAGTGCCCTGATAGCAACTGGTAGGGCAGTAGTGCTTTAACTGTGAGCATTTTAAATAACCATCATGGAAATACATAGCCGTTGAAGATATTCTAATGATTCTCTAATGTTCTTCCTCTAATGCAGTGTTTCTCAACCTTAGCAACTTTAAGATGAGTGGATTTCAACTCATCATGGCTGGCTGGGGAATTCTGAGAGTTGAAGTCCACTCATCTTAAAGTTGCTAAGGTTGAGAAACACTGCTCTAATGCATCTGTTACTGTTGAGATGAATTCTTTAAAGGGGACATTATTTGACAAGAAATGCTGGTCCTTGTTGAATTCAGATGATGCTTTTGTTATGTTACTTTTTTTTAATCCATTTCATGGATAACAAAACAATGATTGCATATTTTCACACTTGCGATATACTCTAGTAACATTTTGAGCTTGGTCATTTTAAGGTCAAGATGTACATCCTGGAAGAGGACAAGTTTCTCTCTGTCCGAATTGAGATGACCATCTGCTTTGATGCGCTGCAGGCTTTCTTGTTGCTCTCAGATCTGCGGAACAGGCCCGAGTGGGATAGACATTGTGCGTAAGTACTTTAGAAAAGATGTCTTACCTTTTTTCAGTTGGGGATTGTGACTTCAGTTTTTTGTCTCAGACATTTCTGCCCAAATGCATAGTAGTAATAATTAATAGCAGCAGCAAAGATCTGAGTTTCTCATAATCCAGATTCTGTGTCTTACAATTCTATTACTTTTTTGTGTTTGGCAGAATCCTAACCCAGGGGACATCTGATTGCCTGTATTTACGCAACACACTTTATTAGGCCAATTACAAACCTACTGGTTGCATTTACACAACTTGTCAAGTTTATTTAGCTGAAATATTGGTTAGTTTGTTGTGGCTTGGCATGTTGTGTGAACATAGGCCATTTGGTTAATCTCTGGTTTAATGTTTTGTGCCAACCCAGAAAATGAGTTAATTCAAGATGCAGATCAGTAAGTAAGTAAGTATCTGAGCTGGTGATTATTGTAATTCTAAAACAGAGATAGGCAACTTTTTTTTTATTTTGGGTGGGAGTAGTATTTTTTACTCATTAGAGGGCAAGAATAAAAATTATTGCTTTTCCCCTGGTAGTGGTTAAAGGTTAATAAACATCCATATCTTTCAACCTTTAAAGGAACAAAAAGTACAAATATTATACCTGGGGTTAATATGTACATTTCATACATCTGCATTCTTTTTGTAGGAGCTGTGAATTTGTCCAGCAAGTTGACAAAGATGACATGATTTATCATGTAATTACTCATACTGTCAGTGAGGAAAACAAGCCTCATGACTTTGTTCTCCTGGTATCACGAAGAAAACCTTGCAGCAAAGGGTATGTTGGCTAGGAATTCCTCAACAGTCCAGTTTTTATGGCAGCTTTGCCAGTCTGGTGTCTTTTAGATGAATTTGGACTACAGCTTTCAGAATTTGCACTTGGGTATTGTCCCAAACACATTTGGGGCACCAGGTTGTGAAGGTTGGAATTATCTTTGGCTTCAGTGTTGTATACCTCAGAGTATATGGATCAGCTCCAATCTGATTTGAATTTTAAAAAAATCAATGGAAAATCAGTTTGATTCACAGACACTTCAGTTTCAAGGACTGAATTGGTTCATTTCACTTTTCTGAACTGAAAAACAAAGACTGCTGCTCATGTGCAAAATCCCTTCCAAATTATTTGATTCTGTTCAACAGTTCAGTCTGAATTGTCAATCTTTTTTGAAAAGTTGATTCAATTCTGAGATTCAGTTGAATTGCCACTAGTTCTCCAAATCAAAGCGTTGTGCCCACATATTTATAGATGTTATGCTAGTTCTAAGCTGAACATTTGATATCTGCTAGAAACCTTTTTTTAAAAAAATGTGTCAGGTTCCAGTCCACTTGATAAATGGAGTAAGGATGCATTGATTGTCCTCGCTTGCTCTGACCACATTTTCTTTTTTTCTTCCAGGGACCCCTATGTTTTAGCATGTAGATCAGTCACATTACCAACACACCCAGCAAAGCCAGAGTATACCCGAGGGGAGACTTTATGTTCTGGCTTCTGTATTTGGCAGGAAACAGATGAACTTATCAAGGTAAGCATTTACCTTAGTAGCAGACAACAATAGCATATTAGACACTCATGAAATTCTTCATACTTGCAAACCCTTTCACACTCCCAGTTGGTCTAATTCTGGCTTTCTGCAGCACCAAATTCAGACCAACCACAGTTTCTGATAACCTCCAAGCTGTTGTTCTGAAAACATAACTTTCTATTGTTTATACCATGGTTATAAGGTATGTAAACTGTGAAGTTTGGTCAAGTTTAGAAATGATGGAGGAATTGTGAGGTGGAGGATAAATGGTGAGGTGCGTATGGAAGCTTTGAGCCAACAAATCTCTGAACTGATATCTGTGCTGTAGATTGCAACTTATATAAGCATTTCAGTTCAGTTTCCTAGCATATTCTTCATAGAGTGAACTCCGTTAAATAATGAACTACTTGGGGATTTCCTTTCTATTCATGAGTTTTACCTGTTCCGATTTTTATTTTTATTCTTCTGCTATTCAGTATAGGATTGACTGGACATTGTAGTCCTTCCACATTTCTCCAATAATTAAAATATCTGTTCAGATTCCATAGATATTTTCTGAGCATTCTTAATGGGATGAATTCATAATGAGAATGCTATCAGGTTCTACGGTCCTTAAAAGTATTTCAATGTTATTAGTTAAATTAATGTTTTTCTCTATAAGTTATGCAGAGAAAAGAGTTTACAGATAATGTCTGTTCATTTGCTAAGGGTATATATCGTTCAAAGTTGGGGGTGAGCAACATGTGGCTTTATAGATATTTTTAACCAATGACAATGACTATTGCTAAGCTATAGTGATACTGTTAAGGGATGGCAGAAGCCAACAACAAACTATGATTGTTTTAAGCATGCCATGATTTATTCATTGGTCTCATTTGCATGTTGCATCCAGTCAAAAACATTTCAGCCACATTATGACTAAGCATCAACTGTGAAATCCCTAACTTCAAAAGTTCTTTCCTAAATTTAGGATATGTAGTTAAAATAGGTTAAAAGCAGTGTTTCACATATGGCAAAATGCTTATATGAATTGAATTCTTGATCACTACCACATTGCCAATATAATGGATCGCTCTTGAGCACTGCTATTTCAAAACATTTGCAGTTTCCAGAGGTGGCTAAGCATGTTCTTGTGCTTAAGTCAGAAAATAAATCTTCTGGCATTACAGTTGATGCTTATATTGAGAGACAAAATTGATAGTGTTTATTTGGGCCCAGAATTTCCAAACCATGAGCTGATAAGCTATGTTTGTTTCTAGGTGTCATACTATCATCAGGCCACATCAGGTGTGCTCTCCTATATCACAACGAATGTAGCTGGCCTGTCTTCAAGTTTCTATTGCACATTTCAAGACTGCGAACAGTTCCTCCAGAAGAACAAAGACAATGTCTCAGTTGGGCTTCAGAACCTTTAGCTGCATAATCTTTTTTTCTCTTTTTAAAAACTGTCCCATTATGAACTTTGTTGTAAATACTGTTAGAAATTATTCCATTGGGTATGTGAAAAGAGAGGAGGATTGAAACAGACCTGTTCAAGTGCATCAATTTATATAGCCCGGTCTTAGAGAAAAAACCCATTTATGGTGGCTTATGATCTGAATCAGATTTTTCTGTCCAGGTCAACTTAATGTTGAAAGCTTTAGTAATCATGGTGTATATGAGCAACATATGAAGATTCTTCCAGGATTTTGCAAGTCCTTATTTGCCTTTGTGTTGGCTTCTGTTGAAGTCCTATATTTATGATGGTCAGAAAAATCTGATGTAGAGTAGGACATCAAAGCTGATACTTTTTGGTGAGGGTCCTCTGTCACCATTTTTGCCTTGTTCAGGACACTAGGAATTAAAGCACAGATTGCAATTTTGTGTTAAATTCAGCTTAGGCAAATTATAAAAGTGAAATGTATTTTAAAGTGCCTTTTAATCAAGGGAATAAGATTCAAAAGAGTGAAAAGTCATAGGAAGAAATTTTTAATGGGAGAATCTACAACATAATATTGGTGGTGGATTATCATACCATTAAATATCTATAGAACTTCAAAGCACATTATACAAATTATACAAATATAGCGAAGTATTGAAATAATGTCACATGTAAAGGAAAAATTTTAAACATTCTTTGTGCATACAGTATTTTTTACTGAATGTTAGGAAATTTGGTATGTTTTATCATGATTTGATTATTTTGCAACCTTTCAGATTTATCTTTGGTATTTTGGAAGACATTTTCTCCTCTTTGATCACCTCATTATCTGTTTTGGTAGATGGTTCTTTTCTCTTAGGCTTTGCACAAATTTTGCCATGCCCAGCTTCCCATATTTTTTAATGGCTTCTACAGCTGTGGAAGGTTATTGAAATAAGCGGCAATAAAAGCATATGTAAAAGGAAAAAGAATCTTGCATCTGCTTATTTGCGGTCTGGAAAGAGTGGCAAGTATTCATATGTTCTTTTTCTTAGTACAAATACAGCTTAACTGGAAAGGGATAAGGGACATTGACTTTCCAGCCTGTTAATCAAAGTCTGACAACCTCTCAAGGATGTAAGCTCCCCATCCCTGGCTTATATTCCTCCATGTATTCTTGGATTCTGATCCCATTCAAAGTGGTCTATCAGTAAATCTATTACTGGAGTAAATTCCAGTGGCAGATCTATTGGGATGGATCTATGGTGTTCATATAACCTGCTAGGCAACCCGTGACATGTTGGGTCATTGTTTCAGAGATATTTCTGATATTTGTATTTCTGATAATTGTATTTCTGATTTTAGTTTGTTGTAAGCCGCCCAGAGTCCCCCGTTGTGGGGAGATGGGCAGGGACAAGTTAAATAAATAAATAAAATTTCCTTACCTAACAGAGAAACAGAATGATCAAGGGCAAAAAGCAGTGGGAGGGTGAGCGACTTGCAATGTGCTGCTGGCTTCCCCATTGACTTTGCTTGTGGGAAGCTGGCAGGGAGCATCAGAAATCTCCCTCCCTCCCTCCATATAATATAGGATTGCGCCATTTGTCCTCCCCTCACAACCCTCAGAAGAGCCCCGATGAAGCAGCCTCCTCCTCAGCTGACCAGCACATTGTCTGCCACTTTGCTGGGGGGAGGTGGAACTAAGGGAGCCGTAGACCATGAGGAAAACTGCATCCCCGCTCTCCATTCTGGCATGTCCCCAAGGGTCCCCTCCCTCAAGGGAGGAAGAGGGCTCACCCATCGAACACCGGCACCCCCCAGCCAGCCCTACCTCACCAGCAGGCATCCAAGTCACTCCCTCGTCCTTCCCTCAACACCCACAGCCATTAAGAGATTTCAGATTTTAGCTTTGTTTCCAAAGCAGCTAATCACCACTTGCCTGTCAGAATTCGATGCCAGCCGATTGAGTGCAGGGGACAGAGGGAGGTGGGAAAGAGTTCAGGGATATGCCCATGATGATTATGTGACCTGGGCTGACCACGGTGGCACAGCAGCACAGCAGTGCTGAAGCAGCCACAAATTTCCCAAATTTCAGTCCCATGGGAGTAGTGGGCCCCAGATTTTGGACGCATTCTGTAAGTAAGCCCATTTGAGGTACCTTGGTACAAAAATTGTTGCCATATGATGCACCATTTCACCCAATAGATGGTTACAGACATGAGAGTTTTAGTAGTATATAGATTGACCTGGCTCACATATTAAACTAAGGTTACCATGTAGGTTGTTTTTAGCTTAGACTAATATGCAAACTCAGCATTAAGGCTCAACATATGCACAAATCTGGCTGTCATGGTTTGTTAAAATACTGCTTAGTGTTATTTGTGAATTCAATAGAATAGATGAGGATTAAAAATGAATACTGGCTCCTTTGCCAAATTTCATTTGCTATGCTATGCATTCCATACATCAAGTTTTTACCTTCAGTTTTAAAGAAACAGATCAACACTTTAAAGAGTCAGGCTGAAACCACACATGAGCGCAGAAGAAGAAATACTGAAGACTAGATTCAGGTTAAGTGTAACGTATGGCAGTCAAGAAATAATGACCAAAGATTAGTGCACGATAGACAGGAGGCATAATGGCTAAACATACTCTTAATTTTTCTTTCTTTATAAAATAAATTCTATGTCAGCCATCAACAGAGAAAGGGACCTAATGTGACTTAAGAAAACAATTCAAAACATACTATTAAAAAATCAGTGTATCCCAAGTGTGCGTCTGTACATTGCATGTACTTCCTAGTTGATAGGGTATGGACAACAGAATGTTGTCTTGCAAGTAGTCTAGGTTAGAGACCCTAGCTTGCATAGAATAACATGAGCATGCTAGGAAAAAAAAGTGGGCTTGCTTTGTGCTTTTATTAGCCAAAATGTGCCAAAACTGATTATGGAAAGTGACATGCTACTAACCTAGGGTATACCTTCTCTGGATTGGCCAAAATCACCATGACCATAGCCCATGGAAGATTGCAATTTTGAATATAAGAGGAATAATGGCACGAGAAAAGGAAAAGGGGGAAAAAAGAGTTTTGTGTCTGTGAAACTAAATGAAAGGACAAGGATTAATAGATGTGAATGAAGGTAGCATAATCTTGTAGAGTGAATACATGTAAAGAAGTGCAGGTTTAATGAATAAACGGGCTTAAATGTATGTATGTAGGTCAGAAGTATGAAACTCTATCGTCTAGGTAAGCATGTATCAAAGTAGGAAAGTAGAAATCCACAGATTGGTGAAAGTTGTGTTTTGCCGCACAGAGAATTATGATCATGGAAGAACTAGGGATGAATGATGGAGAAATGTGCAACATTCTGAATTAATATAATCCAGGGAAAATCATTCTGTTAGGTGGTATGAATGGGAACTTGTTGAAAACATACAGAAAAAACAATTCAGTTATTTGGAGACTCAAGAATGAGAATGGTGACTATTTGAATTTCTGTTTGTTTCTAAAACATGGTTTAAGCCTAACTGCACTCCTTTCATATGTGCACCTGAAGAAGGAATTAATTAAAAGGCATATCTGTGATGAAATAGTAAAAGAATCAGTGAAGGATTTAAGAGTGATAAAAAGTTCTGAATGTGGGAGAAATTATAATTGGATAGTGCCAAGAATGGCTTTTGGGGGGGGGGGGAATGAGTATGAAAGAAAAAGAAAGATGTGAAAGAAACGAGTGAAAATAGAAGCTGTGTATGAAAAAGTATTTCAAGATAAATTAATCCTCCAACATCATCATCATCATCATCATCATATTGGATTTAATACAAAGTGGGTGTAGAGAAAGAAGATATGGAAGCATTTTGAGATATACCCATAGTGAGAAGAACCTTGCTACAGAAGGCCACAGGAAGGTGTGGAGTCACTCTAATGGAAAGTAGGAAAAAATATGTTTGGTGCGATGAAGGTGTTACAGAGGGGTTACATTCATGCTTCTGTGTGCTTCAGAGCACCTTTTAGAGAGAGTGTTTTACAACCTTATTTTGTGTGTGTGTAGTAGGAAGTCGGGAAGAATGACGGTCTTCTCCAAAACAATGGAATTTTGCAACACTTTAGTTTACATTTAATTCATGGAGTAATTATGATGAATAAACTGGGTAACTAATAAACTGGCGAATTAATCTGGAGCATAAACTTAGAGTTGTTGAGAGTTGGGTGACATACAAGTTTAATAAATTATTATTATCATTAGAAATTAGGAAAGAAATGACAGATTACTCCCTGAGTTGTCTTTTGCCTGCTTTTGGATTTGTGCTTAGCTAAGCTTTGATGTTTCAGTTTGATAGAAAAGGTGACATTGTTAGGGCTTTGTGCAAGGACAGACACTATTTTCTCTGCATTTTTTCATATTTGTGGGGCTGTAAAGTAATATAATAATTTATTTATTAGGGATAATTTGGACAGATAATTGGCTGGCTTTGCCTTTTATTAAATTTAGCTAAAATCAAGTAATTATTTTAATTTTTAATTTATTCATTTCTATCACTTAACAAGCTCTGCCTCTCGCATTATATTGCTGTCTAAAAATATAAATCAACCCATACTTTAAAACCTAGTTTTAAAGTAGCCTTGTGCTCCAGATAGTTAAAGCCCTAAAAGTTGGTCAGGTCTTCACCACTTTCTGAAATGCTAACAAAGTGGGGGCCATCTTGTAAGTAAATTATTCCAGAGGATGAGACCCACCCTTTAAGGATTCTGCTTCTGGGCTTCCATCCTCCTACACTTTAAAAGATGGGAGACCTATGACATTCCCTCCAAAGCTGCACAAACAAGATGGTCGTCTTCTGTTTAGAGGAGATGGTTACCTGGACTCAAGCCATATATGACTGTAAAGGTTAATAGCAGCATCTTTCACTGCACTCAGAAACATACCGGCAACCAACACAGTTGAGTGAAGCAGTTCTTACCCACAGCCAAGTGGGCTGCTGCATTCTGTATCAACTCATATTTACATATATAAATATACAACACAACTGCATACAGAATAGGTATCTTGTGAATCTCCAAGTTATCAGCCCTTAAATAAATGGCCACCTGGAGTGGGCTTGGGCTCTGAAAATCCAGTTTGTGTTTTAGAGTGCCCAAGCTTTCAAGATGCTTCTGAATCCTTTGACTTGGCATTGGCTCACTTGCTCTGATATTAAAAAGGCTTGAAAGCAAGAAACAGTCTCTGAGGCTTTAGAATATGAACTTCATCTCCACCTTTCCAGTTAGTTGGATGACTCTGTCTTGATATGTTTGGCTTTACATCGGCATACACAAAATCATCTACCCGTTTACAGGATGCATCTTTAGTACTTTTTATAAAATCCATTACAGCATTTAAAGCAGTTTGCATAGGTGACCTTAGGGATACTTAGAAATAACTGTACAGTGCTGGTATTTTTCCTATTTTGTAAATCAGTATGGTCTTATGAGACAGTGGCTTATGGCCATATAAGAAGTTCATAGTTAAGTCATGTCTTGAATCAGCCTGTGTAATTTTAAACAGATTTGGATATTTCTAGAGTCACTAGGGGAATGAATGACTTTCTAAACAAAAGGCAGATGGGCTTTCAGCTCTGATGTTGACTGGGTGAACAAATTAATTCTCTGAAAAACACTCATGGTCATAAGAACTCTTGATGGGAAGTTTAAACATTCACCAGCATTGCTTAAGTTCATTGTGTTCTCTTTATATATAGTATTGTCCCACTTACAAATGGAAATGCGTACTTACTCATGCAATACGTGTAGTCAGGAAGTAGATTGTAGTCTACTGATAGATTTGCACTGTATTACCCAGATGAGAAATCTGCTACTTATTTAGAAGTTTATTACCTTTCATCGGGCCTTTGTGTAATTCTGCTAACCAGGTTTAAAGCTGTGTTAGATCTGTGGTCCTTCTAATCTTCAGTAACTTAAAATTTCTACAACCACCCATTCACTGTGTTCTTTCCCCCCCCCCTTTTTTTAAAAATATTTTTTATTAAAAGAAGATTTTGCAAAGATTTGAAAAACTACAGAAACATAAAAGAAGAAGTAGAAAAAGAAAGAAATTGCAAAAGGGTAATAGGAAAAGTGAAGCAAAACAAAAAGGAAAGAAAAAGATATCTAAAGAAGCGACTTCCTATCTTCTTTGCAGCAGTTACCAGCGTAGCAATTACTATCTCCACCCTCTTATATTGCATGTCATGGTTCCCTTGTTCCCATAGATAAACTTTTTAAATAACTTTTTAATCAATAAATCCTGAAATCACGTTCATTTTTATCCATTTCCAGCAAAAAGTCCATAAAGGGTTTCCAGTCTTTTATAAAAATAGTTGTAGTTCCCTCCTTAATCAAACAAGACAATTTAGCCATTTTGGCAAACTCAGCCATCTTCACAGTCCATTCCTCCATTATTGGTGCTTCATAATCTTCCAACTTTGCACACTGCCTTGCTGCAGTTACCATATTCAACCAATTGTTCATGAGCCTTTTCTAGTTGACTGTCCATAAGTCCTAATAAGAAGAGTTCCAGTTTCATCTGAAAGTTAATTTTTAGAACTCCCTGCAACATCTTATGTATTTGTATCCAATATCTTCTAGCTTTTTTTCACAAGTCCACCATGTATGATAAAATGTCCCTTCATGTTTTTCACATTTCCAACAATGATTAAAGGTACCTTTATTCATCTTAGACAATTTCTCTGGTGTCATACACCAACGATACATTATTTTTAAAAAGTTTTCTTTTAAGTTGTAAGACAATGTGAATTTCAGACCTTTTAAGCACATTCTCCCCATTAATCCATTTGAATATTATATCCAAAATTCTTGGCCCATTTTAACATACATTCTTTAACTTGCTCTTCCTCCATTTCAAATCTCTGCAAAAGTTTGTACATTTTATCAATCACATGTTCATCATTTGTACGCAGTTCATTTTCAAATTCCGTTTTATCATATTTTATTCCTTATCTATAATAAATCTCTTAATATTGCATATGAGAACCATTGAAAACTAAATCCCTCTGCAGTCAATTCTTTTCTTGATTTCATCTTAAACTCCCCGTTTTCCTGTACTAACAAATCTGTATATGTTAACCATTTGTCTCATGCCCGCTGTTTCTTTTCTGTAAAACCTTTCCTTTGCTGAGGCCAACAAAGGTATTTTCAGCATAACCTGGGTCTGCATCAATTCTATATCTGTAGTATGGCATTCCTAATATAATGATTTTTAAAATCTACATTTACTTTAACTTTATCATGCCATAAGTAACCATGCCACCCAAACCTCTGACCATTCCTAAAACTAGGAATCTCTTATTTCTTAACAACAGACATTCCTTCATCCAAGCCAAACAGGCAGCAAAATACAATTTAAAATCAGGTAATCCAGTCCTCCTCTTTCCTTGGCATCTTGGAGAATCTTATATTTAACTCTTGGTTTTCCCCCCCTGCCATATAAATCTGGATATGGCTTTTTCCACTGTTTAAATGGTACATTGGTTCTCAAAACAGGTATTGTCTGAAATAAGAACAACATTCTAGATAACACATTCATTTTTATCACATAAATTCTTCCCAACAATGATAAATCATAAATCCTTCTTAATTTCATTCCATACTTTAACATAGTTATTTTGAAATAACATACCATTCATGTTAGTTATAGTAATACTCAAATATTTCACTATTTTCTCATTCTGAAATCTAGTTCTTACAGAAAATTCTTTTTGGTCTTCCATCTTCATATTCTTGTCAACATCCTTGTTTTTTCCTTACTAATTTTAAATCCACCCAATGCACCAAATTCCCTTAGTCTTCCCATTAATACATCTATCCCTCCTAAGGGGTTCTCCAGAATTAAAACCAAATCATTGGTGAATGCCTTTAATTTGTAAACTTTTTTTTTTAACTTTCCAGCAATTTTCTCAACTTGTCTTAGGGCTCCATTCAAAACTTCAAGTGCCAGAATGAATAACAATAGAGAAAATGTACGTCCCTGCCTCGTTCCTTTCTGTATTTCACAGGGCTTGGTCAATTCCCCATTCACAATTATTTGTGCCATTTGTGAAGTATATATTGATTTCACCCATATAATAAAGTTTTCTCCAAAATCCAAAATTTTAAATAGAAAAGTCCAGTTTAAATTGTCAACCATTCCCTGTGTTCTTGTAATTGGCAGTACATTAATTAGCTCCATTCTTTTTCCCAACATTTTTCATTAGCTTCTCCATCCGTATTTTGCACTTGGCTCTGGTTGGTAGACTTTGAGGTTATAGTAAAAGAAAAAGAAAAAGAAAATCAACCATACCAGTTAAAATATGCATTTCTCTGATGTACAATTCTGTGACTGAATCATTAGCCCACAGAAGTCATCCCAAGTATTCTGATTTCATCATTTATTGATTAAATACAGTTAAAAAATAACATTTTGGAATGCTTCACTTATTTGGTTCCTGGAATGTATGTTACTGCAAAGCTTTTTTATCAACTGTCTGGAAGAGGGGAAATGGGTAATAGTGTTTGATTATATGAAGTGCAAATAAGTTCTTGATGTCTTACAAGATGTTCTTATCTTGCTGGAGACATTGAAGCTTGCTGTTTAAAAAAGGACAGTTTTTATACTCACGTGCTATTTTTTTGAACTGAGACAAAACAGGCTCATAAAGGTCATAATAGATTTGTTCAGGTTTGCTGTTGTTTCGAATAAACAGGAGATCTTCCACTCTAACTGGATCAGTCTTCCCTTGCCACAAAGTCAGACTATACCTAGAAAGAGCAGATACTTGGGTCTCAACAGAGATTCTCAAACTGTGATGTCAAAGGCAGAACTTACATAGTTGCTGTCTTCACACATACCCAAATTTTGATTTAATCATGATTTATTGAACAAACCAAGGTAAGTCTTGCAGATGAGAAAGTAATAATGGCTTGTTCTGTCAATTCTGATTTATTATTTATTTCTACTGCAAGTTTCAAGAAGAAACCAGTTCTGAATCGGCCCTGTCAAACCAGATGCGATGGGATTGCCTCTTCCAGAACTCTCAGCCGACATGGTCATTTGGCTAAGAATTCTTAGAACTGTTCTTTAATTACACACAGAGCACATACATGAGTGAGGAAAGCTGGTTTGAGTACATCAAGATATGGCGTGCTGTCAAACTCTCACCTTTTGGATTGACTCAGAAGCCAACTCAAATGAGTCCAGGCTGGTTTTGCCATGACAGCTCTTACTGGGAAAGTGATTTGCTGAGGCAGTTTTCCCACAAGGGTATGCATTTCTTCAACCATATTCTGTGTATAAGTCTTGTTTGGAAAGAGAGGTAAATAGAGGGTTGTCCATCCTGGGGAGATAGTGCAGTTTGGAAACTTCTTTTGAACGAGAGTCAGGAATCTAAGAAACAATCAGTAACAGCAATACAGTCACAGTTCCACACACATTAGAAGAAGAAAGACATTGTAAATCTTCTCCACACTGGGCTAGGTATGATTTGATGAATATCTGTTGGACAATTTGATTTAGAAATAGCAATTAATGTCCAGAGACTCAGTCTGGCTCCCAGTGAGTTTCTACAGCAGGGTGAGGACTTGAATTGAAATCTTCCTGGTTCTAATCCAAAATCTAGAAAACCCTGTAGAAAAGTTTATCAGGAACACCTTACTCACATGATAAATCCACCATTTCATTAGGGAAAGATAGACTTGGCATGTGCTTTGTGGGAATCACATGTGACTTTCTGTCTGTGGTAGCCAAAGTGTCTGGCACATGCTTGCACATGTAAACTTCTAATCAAACTGCTATCTCAGATCTTTAGGACAACTTTATTATAGATTGTGCTTGTTATCCTATTACCGATCAGCTGTAAGCACAATATTCAGCTTCTTATCTTAGCTAAGGGCCACAACAATAAAAATAAATGCCTTCTATAAAAGAAATGTTTCCTTAATATATAGTGTCAGAGAAGGAGGGGTCATAGCTCAGTGGTAAAGAATCCTGGATTCAATCCTGGTATATCATGATAGGCTTGGGAAAGCTACTGCCATTCAATGTCAGCCAGTCTTTTTTTTAACTTAGTGTCAGCTATTTGGATTATGACTCCTATTATCTCCAGCCAAAGATTCTAGGAGGAACCAGATTGAAAAAGGCTGGCATAGACAGAACTAAGGTCAATGAACCAATGGTTTGTCTTGACTTAAGGTGGCTTTCTGTGGTCCTTGGAAATAAGTAGTGTAAAATATACTTTTATGTGAATGTAATAAAGGTTCATTTTACTCACTGGCTTGCATTAACTGCAATATCAAAAGGAACATTTGGGCCTTTCAGAATATCTGCATTTAACCACACAGGTCGGTCAATAATCAACTCAGAAGATGTTTTTACTAAGATATCCAAAGATGGGCCCACTGTCCTGATGTTTTTGAAATCCAGCTTGATCACTATTTGGAAGAACAAGAAATTCTTGTGAAAGCTTTATTTCCCTTGCCCATTCATTACAATGTGTGTCTCTTTTTTATTATTATACCTTTATTGGATAACCTGAGCACTGCCTTCAGCCAATCCTGAAGAGTATTATCACTGTACACGTCAGGAGGGTGGGCCATAATGGGCTTCTCTGTCTCATTGGGTGTATTGTATCCTTCAAGGGTGACATCAGATTCCAGTGCCATGACATCAGCTGTCCTCAGACAGAGGGACAAAGAGAGAACATTGAAAATGAAGGGAGCCCTTTCATGGAAGCTCTGTAGGCACAGTGGAACATCTTATATGCATAGAAATTACCAACAGCTTCATTTCAGATTTGAGGAGCTGGGAAAGGATGGGAACAAGGATTAAAGTAGTACTGTGTAGAAAAACATCCGGTAATTTTTGTTAGTATATAGTACAGTGATTCCCTGGAAGAGAATTTGCTTTAGATTTTTTTCAAAGGAAGAGGAAATCTCAGTGAAATTCTCAAGGATGAATTCTGGTGATTCTGTACTTATTTAGTTATGATTGGGCCCAATAATTCATTACGTTCTACCAACATCTCTCCAACAATCTGTAGCCTCCTTGGCTTCCATGCTTCAACTGAAATCTCAAGGGATGACATAAGAACAAACCTTTCTCATCAGTCTTTTTCATATTGGTAATGTGGGCTAAACTATATTCTCAGCCACCTCCAACAATAAACTCAAAAACACCACCAAGAGAAATTCAGAGGATATTCTCAAACACCCTGAGCAGGACAGAGAGAGAGAAAATCAGAAAGTTTCTTTTGTGTGAGGGGCTTTTGAGAAATTGCAAGCAAATTTTGGCATATCAAATCCCAGGTTCAGTTATTAGCATCAAGTAGGGCTGGAAAAACTGTTGAGAACATCTGTCAATCAATGAGCTAGATAAGTCAATGAGCAACTCTAAGGTAGCTGCTTATGTGTTCCTAGATGCTGTCAAAAGCCTGTGCTTCTCTTTTAACTTTTATTCTTGGCTATTTTTAAAATTAAAATATTCAGCAAATATGGCTACAGGATGGCACAATTTTCTTAAGTAAAATGACTGGCAGATTTTTGGGTGAATACAGTAGCATTAACAAGCTGTGACGATGACACAAGCCTCTTGGTTGCTTTTACTACACAGCCACACATTCTGACATTTGGTCTTTATTTTTAACCAAATTGTCACAGTTTCAGTCCAGTAATATTGTCATTTATTACATCTCACTATTCCCCAGAATGGATACCTTCCTACTTTTTAAAATCAGCATTTAATTTTTCAGTGTTCCTAGGTGGTTCTGAGCTAATAACAGCCATCATCTCCAACCAGAATAGCCAATGATCAGAAATGTTAGGAATTATGGTCTATCTGGGAACCAGGTTTGGCCAGTCTTATATAACTCTTCAATTTGCTCTTCAAATCCTTCAAAGGACTTTTTTCATGGGGGAGGGGGGAACCAAATTACAAAGGAAGAAGTATGACTATTTAAAGATTATTTACACAATACTAAAAATTCATTCTAAAAACTACATAGTATAGTTTTAATCTGCAGGATAATCATTTCCTAAGTAGGTGGAATTACATTGATTTTCTGCTTGGAGTGGACTTTTTGATTCTTCTACACTGGGCATCTCTGCAATCTTGCTAACTAATCATCATCTCAGTGAGACTTTCTTTATACCATGTCTATTATGTGAGGAGGGAATTTCAATTGCTCCTGTCCCCCCTGAATTCTTCAGTTCTTCATAAAACATGTGATTTTCCTCTCACCCAAATAAAGTGTTGATGTGCATAAAAAGGTGGTATAAATAAATTTGATAAACAAAGTGCAGGATTCTACCCTCCTGTCCATTCCATACAAAATGCAGTGTTTTATACTCTAGAAGTTGCTTTTCTCATGCAACTAAAACCATTCACTCATTTTTATCATTCCAGTTTAAGCTATCTGCACTACAGATTTCAAGGCCTTGATTAACTGTAAAAAATAATGTGGTTCATCTGCTAAAGTATAGCAGAATTTTTCAGTTGTGGTGTTTATAAACTACTTCTTGGTTGTCTGAAGAAATTTTAAATTGATATCTTTAAAGCTAAAATTAAACCAGAAAGTTAGGAAATGACTTGTCTCACACTGAGAAAAATTTGCAAAGTATTGCAGGCATTTTGCCTATTAATTAAAGCTTATTTATATTTTTTATTCCCATTAATGAGTTGATAACTCCTAATTCTACAACAATAATTTAATATGGATTTCCTGAGATGCATTCCTGTGAACAGCACAATCAAGGAAGGGAACCTCCCGTAATGTCATGTACTCCAAATCTGTTGAACTGCATCTCTCATCATGCCAATCCAACATGGTATTTGCAGTCCAACATAT
The DNA here is from genome assembly GCF_059951505.1 of Python bivittatus. NCBI lineage: Eukaryota > Metazoa > Chordata > Lepidosauria > Squamata > Pythonidae > Python > Python bivittatus. The sequence continues at coordinate 43,090,907 of NW_028277098.1, read as the reverse complement.
CTACTGCTCTTTACATTACTGAAGGCTGCCTTAATCTTGGAACTCAAGGTGTCAACTCAAGGTGTCGTTCCCCCCTCTCCCGCCCTCCATTGGACTCTTCTTTTTTTTTGGATAGAGAAGAGGAAGGGCATTTATTTTTCAGGAAGCAGGTAGAAAAATATCACACCACTTTCAACAACTTGCTTACTTACTGCCACTAACCTGTCCACTCAGGTGTGGTCACCTGATGGTGAGGGAGGCATTTCTTTTATAATCTGTTTCCAGAATTATACATACAATCAGAAGCAATTGTAGCTAGGTGAACTTGCCAGTTTCTGCTATTACTCTTTCTTACTAAGGTGCTACATGGCTAGCTGGGGAATTCTGGGAATTGAAGTCCACACATTTTAAAGTTGAAGGTTGAGAAACCCTGGTTTAGAGGCTTCCATACAATGTCCTCTTTACACTTTCTGTGGGCTTCTTCATTGTGGTTCATTAATAGAAATTTGAAATCAAGGATACGATGTAGACAGTGATGGTTTCAGCTATTTTCAACAGCTCTGTTGAACTGTTAGATCTGTCTTCATCCTCCCAGCCTTACAAACTGCAGAGCAGTGGGACAGGTTTGGCAGCATCTTCACAATCCTAATTGCAAATCTACCCTTCTCTCCTATAAAAAGTTCTGTAACTTTTGGAAATGGTGGAGTTTGACTATGCCAGCTGGCTGGTGTGTGCTAAGTGACATCATTTGCTAGCCTTTTCCTCAGCCCTGGAGCAATTCTGCAAAAATTTTATTATGCAAAAATAAATGGACCATGTATCACTTCACTTTTAGGGGGAAAATGGAATTGGACAGCCTGCTTAAAGGAGGGGTGGGACAAGGAAGACTGCCAGTTCAGTCTAACCTTTGATTTCCAGTAAGTTGTTGCTGCTATTATTTTTCTTAGCATTTATCCCAATAGTTGAGGGTCTACAATACTTATTTTTGCACTGCACTTGCCAATTCTTACAATGAAGCTTATCAGTGAATGATGCAATAAGAGGTTTTGTTTACCAGTTGGCTTGTCACAGAGCCTGACACTGATTAGGATAGAAAGGAATGACTCACCCAAGGTCACCTAGCTGGCTTCTATGCCTAAGAGAGGACTAGGACCTAGGTTTTCTTGCTCCTAGTCCAGCACCTTAAATACTACACCACATGGCTCTCTAATTACCAGTATGGTAGTGTGTAAATAGTTTGTAAAGCCAAGGTCATATAGTAGAAGATGAAACTGCCTGTTGTGACCACAATTTTTAATTTCAGAGCTCTATCTCCTGCCAATAAGGGCAGACCCAAGACATTTGGCCAAAAACATGCCCTTTCTTTATTCCATTTTCAGGAACTGACTAGACAATCTACTGTATCTTACTTCCAGGCTGATAATGGAACAGTTCCCTCTACTATGCATAGAGGGAATAGTCTAATTTGGCGCTGGACAACAGTTTGTGGAATGCTCAACATCCCATCACCATCAGGGTCTGCAACTGTTACCTGAGACAGCCTTATCACTCTTCCAAATTGTAGAGCCAGCCCTCCCTCCCTCAGTGCTATAATGAAGATGGTAGATTTACTCCTGCTAAGAGTTATGAACATTATTTGCCCACAAGGGAAAATATGTGAGTTTGGTGGCGGCATTAGACTAACAGGAAAAAAGATTATATAGATTTACAGTAGATTTTAGTATGAAGCATATCATGGCAGAGAGAGAAGGAGAACAAGAAGGAGGAGGGCAGGTTGACCCATGTCATCTAGCCTGGTTGAACTGTAATGACATTGCTAAATCTGAACCATCTAACAGACATCTAAGCCCCTCATCTTGGAATGTCCTCCAGTACAGTTGCTATGTACGTAAGTGTCTCCATGACCACCTCCATCAGAGCAGGACAAAGAACATATTAGAGAGGAGACCCATGTTGGTGCTAGGCAGAGGGAACTGTGGTAGGTAGGGCAAATGCTAGATAGGGACTGGTTGGAAAAAGTGTAGTGAAGGATAAAGGGAACGAGAACTAGTACTGAAGTAGGTGGCTATGGAAAAAGATGGAATTGCTAAGAAAGTGGCAGGTGGGTAGAACTAATGCAGGGGGGAGGGCTGGGGAGAATATGCAGTGGAATGAGTGGGAAATAGAAAGCACACCAGAGAAAGAAACTGGAGAGCATCTGGGAGCTTCCAGTGCTCTGACAGCATTGTTGGCATAGCAGTTACCTTAAATGCAGTGAATACAATCAAAATGCCCGTGAACAAAAACTGGGCAATAATAGATAATGCAAAATGAAAAAATATGAGCAAAATTTACATAATTTATTCTGGTTGCAAGATTTATTTTTCTGGAGGGAGACTTTTGTTGTGCTTGTTTTTAAAGCAATTTCAAGACTCAGAATGTTGTTTGTCCTAAAATATAAAGACTGATGCTCACTCTTACTCTGGTGCATCTAGTCTGCAAATCTATACACATCTGTATTTAGGAAGAGATCTCACTGAGTTAACTGGGATTTACTTTTGATTCTTATGCTCTTTACTATGTATGTCCAAACTAGAAAGAAAACACAGATCTTACCTTCTAAGGCCTCTTCCATGGAACTCTTATTATTTGCAGCATGATACCATGTGACCAACAATCCATCTTTTCTGTCTATTCTCCTCAGATTAAGCAAATAATCTAATACGTCTCCACCTGAATAAAAGGACGGTCTTGGTGCCAGGTCTGAAAGATTCAATCAGGACATTGTACAAGAAATAAATACGTGCAACTCACGCTAATGTCTAGACCAGCCAGACATGCTGGCTGGGGAATTCTGGGAGTTGAAGTCCACGCATCTTAAAGTTGCTGAGGTTGAGGAACCCTGGTCTAGACCAAGATGAGAAACAGTTAAGGAACACTACAACCTCTATGATATCATCAATATTTGGGATCTATTAACACATAGTTTCTTATCTTTGTTATAGAAACACATCATATTTCATTCACTTCGGTCAGGAAAGAATACACTTTTTCTTCCTCAGTTAGGTACATTTTTCTGGAAATGAGCACGCATTTAGTCATGGATCTCAAATGTGTGAAGAAATTACAGAGCTGTGTTAACAACGGGAATATTACGTGGCTTAAATGGATCTAGGCTTGAATTCTAATCTTGGCTTCATAAGCACTTGGTTTCAGTTTCTTCTGCCCTCAGATTGCAAAGTTTCAGAGCCTATATAGCCCAGAGTGATATGCAAATTGAATTGACTGAGCAAAGGAAAAGAAGGAACTCAAATGTAGCATTATAAGCTAGTAGGATGTTTGCATGCAATCACTTTGCTTTATTTGCAAAATGTTATTAGATCAAAATGGTTACAGTATGTCCTTCATGTGAAACCCTCTAATCTTTACATACAGTTATTCCCTCATTTTTGTTTCCAGATAAAATATTTCAAGGAGGAAAAGATGGAATTGTACAGGTACCTTCTGATGGGAGCCCTCCATCTGGAATCACTTATATTGTGTTAACTTTCTCCATGGCTGGTAGCTGAGTCTGTCTGTATTTCCTACCACCAGGCACTTTCTGCATTTACTGATTATTTTGTTCGTGAACTCAGCTCCAGGACAGTCTCTATGAAGCTATATCATTAAACTGAAATAAGCATTCTTTCACTCAATGGGGCAAACTTTTATGCCAACACCTTATAGGAATATCCTATTCCAGACTTAAAGTTAAGTGGTATGTTTTATTAGACCAACAGCTTAGTCCAATAAACAATGTGCAAGCATTCATATCATACAGAATTCTCGCTTAGAATCGTCTGCTAATTGAAATGTTCTGTGAAACAGGAATCTTAACACACAGGCTCTGAACAAGATGCAAATTAAAACAATTTGACAGTTAATAAAAATACTGAGATTCAACAGAAAAGCATAAATCTCTAATATCAGTGCTAGAAAAAATAAATGAAACACAACCCAAACCTAATTCTTGAAAACAAAACGATATATCAATCCAGCTTCAGCTGAACCTTCGCAAAGTTAATATTGTACAATTATTTGATATATATAATCTGTAGCAGAATTAATTATGTAAAAGTATTACACGTATGTATTACATTGCTCTTTATTAGCACAACTGATTCTTATGTGCCAAGATTTTGTCAGGAAAAGATTTGGAATGGCTTACTTACATTGTTTTTATAGGACTGACATGTTATAAAAATGTAATTTTTAAAATCCCATTTATAACCCGCTGAATCAACCACAGACTCTGGCAATTTGCAATAATAAAAAACACTGTGCATAAGAAAGAACATAGTGGATTAAAATACCTAAAGTAAAAGTCAGATTATATTTAAAATAAACTAATCCAAACACGAATAATAATATGAATTCCTAACCCTGCAACCAGACACTTGTACAAAACGTTGGCTCCCAATTCAAAAAAGCTTTGTTTTGCTTGGCGTCTTACCTTCTAGAGATTGTTTTCTGACTGCTAGAGACACCATGAGAGTTACGCAAACAGAAATCACTGCCGCAGCACTGATCAAAGCAGCAACTGCTCCTTTTCTTCCACAAGAACAGTCCATCTTGGAAATCATCATATTTTTGATATGCAAAAGATACTTGGCATCTGTGTTTCAAAAAAGGCACCTTCTTTTCCAGTGTAAGACAAGAAATCAATGGAAGTTGAAAGGGATTTTGAAGGATTACATTCCACCCAGAAACCCTGGTTGATGAAATCAGGATTCAAAACAAAGTAACCAGGATACAGTCAGAGTGAGTCTTTTCTTGATGGAGTCTCTTCTTTAAAATCTAGAATATTTTCTTAGTTATTTGAACAATTTTAATAATAGAGCATTCCCTTGAACAAGTTTCTTGTACTTTCATCCTACTCCAATATTATTTCACTATTGTGCAGTCAGTTTTTCTATGCTTTCTTGAAGAATTACAACATGGTTGAAAATCTTCTGATCACCTGACATTGTCACAGAAAAATTCTTTTTAACAGATGCTCAATTCCTTGCAGGATGTGTTTCCTAGTAATAATAGACCATCATGCTAGAATTAAAAATGAAAAACTTGGAGTAGCCACAGAACATCTTCTCATAAGGAAAACACAAACAAAAATGACTTGTACGCTCTGTGACTCAGAAAGAATGATGCAGAAAGTCCCTCAGGCTATGCCTATATGGAATTTGTGCCCCTCCTTTGTTCCATGTCTATCAGCACATCAGTGTTTTGAGTTTAAAGTCCATTTTTCCAACAACTGCAAATGGAAGATTTTCCTATCAAATATTTGTTACACTGACACCATGCATGTGAAAGTTATGGTTGAGAGTTTACTCCAGACAGCTTTTCAAAACTCCATGTACAAATATTGGGTCCCATCAAATCTTGCAGAAAGAAAATTTTGTCATTTTCAAATGAGCAAGTTAGAAATAATACTGATATTATCACATCTTCATTTTTCCTATCCTTGCCAGCTTAAGAAAACATATTAATCTACAGCTATGTGTACCCTGGGAAATGCAGAGGTTCAAGATCTCATAACAATTGAACTTATCCCACTGTACATACAGGAGACGTGAGGCAAACCTTAGCAAATCTCTATAAAGCCCTTAAGAATCTGTCTGGCTTTGCATATCCCAAGGTGAAGATGGGCTTACAGTTTATATACTGGGCCAGCTCCTCAGCCCACTCTCATTTTTGTCAAGTTAGAACCATGGCAACCAGCTCAAGCTGATCCAGATTGCAATCATACAAGAGCGTCATGGAGGAAGGGTTTTAGGGCACAGCCAGATGACAATATTAAATTGCTATGCTCCAGTTGATCATCTGGCAGAAAAGTATGCCAGCCTAAATTGTCCTGCCCTTATTGCTGCTAATCCCTCTTCTTACACAGAAATGAGGCCAGTGACTGGTGCCTGTCTTTATAGATTTAATATTGGACAAATTAGCTGATGGATTCCTCTGGCTTTATTCCTCCCACCAAGCATCACGTGCCAGCAGAAGAAACCACCGCTTTCCTTAATATGTAGTATGGGGTTGGGTGCTTATAAAGACAGGTTAAGCCACTCTGCTGGCACAGAAGTGCTCCATGGCTGTGACCTACTAGGCTGTTTTTGAAAATGGGTCTAGCATTCTTCTGAGAGCACTAAATTTGTATTCAATGGTAGCCCAGCTGTCAGGTCACAGGCAGAGAGGGAGGTTACATGAAAAAGGAGCATCATGAAAGATCCCACATGCTTCACCTGCTGCATTGACCATGTGCCATCAAGTTGGTGTCAACTCTTAAGGATCACAAAGATAGAACTTGGTTTCTTTGGTTTCCCCCTCCATACGTTCCTGCTGCTTCCCCTTCAGTGAGAGAGAGCTGAATTCTATGATACTTATTTTGAGCTGGTCTAAAAACAAACTTGATCCATTATTAAGCCTAGAGCACTATAGTTATATCCAAGTATATCAGTTATATCCAAGTATATCAGAACCAGTTTTTACTCTGCTATGAATATGCCACATGTTCAGTGAAGTAGATTCTGTAATTATTTTATTTTCCCCTCCCAAAATGTGTTAGTCGCTGTATAGGAATTGTTGTCAGGGTGATATGCTGCAAAAGTAAATAATACAAAACATAATAAAATTATAAATATAATAGCAGCTAAAAATGGAACAAACTTAAAACAATACACACAGCAAAAGGGCAGGACATGTAAGTTCTGGAAAATAAATATGCATTTGGGTAATGAAAATGTATATGGGTCAAAACTGAAAAGGCCCACTCCTTGCCCCACCTTGACATTTAAGCTGGGTTTCTGTTGATGACCACAGGGCTTGGGCAGAAATATAAAAGAGGCATCAGATACTGGTATCTGCACTTGAATTGGACTCCAAAATGAACTGGGAGCCATGGAAAATGATACAATAAGCATACAGCATAGTATGATCACCTTGTCCAGTTCTAATTTCTCGTTAAGCACCTTATTTTGTACTTCCTGAACATTTCTGCGCTGTTTTCCAGATCATTACTGATCTGACCACACTTTTGTTGGGGTGCCAGATTTGTTTTCAATTTACAGTGCACTGACACAATCCCATCCTACAATAAAAGATTTTCCGCATGGTTAACATCATCATCATCATCATTATCATTCCCTTCTCTTTAGTCACAAAGGATCCCAGAGCAAATTTATTGCAATACTCTTCTCTTAAGCTTGTAACATGAAAGATATGACTCACAATGAGAAAGAAACTGGGGGAAAGAATATTAAAAACAAACCCTGGTTCCCTTCTTAAAACTTAGAGGGTCTAGCTAGGAGGAACAATTCAGAAGCTTGAAAAAACGTCTCTCACTTGATAACACCTCAGGAAGATACGGGGTCTCCCAGCAGAGATGATGAAATAGCCCTGCTTCCATTTCCTCCCTCTACTCTATCAGAGCTAAATTGTGGGTGTATGTATCAGCAGGGCTATTGAACAAAGAACAAGTTGATTATTTTAATGCCAATAGAACTGGTGTCTAATACAAGCAGCAACTCATTGCTGGAGACAACATTAATATCCATTAACAATCCAATAATTAGTCCTGTGCCTGCCTGACCCAGTCTTCTCTGCTCTTCTAATATTGCTGTTATTATCAATGATCCAGCAATCGTTAGCTTCACTAATGCACACAAGCTAGAGGAGACAGGCGTAAACTGCAACACATCTTTTTCCTCTGCTGTCACCTAGCCCCTTAATTTATATCACAAGTAGATCTGCATGTGGTGAGGAATGACATCATTTCACCCAATCAGACGGAATGGAAAGGAAGCTTGATCCATGATTGATGGGCTGCAGAGGGCTCCTGAGCAGGTTGGTTTTAATTTATTTTCTAGCCCTCCATGCATCGGCACTGCCAGGCATCCCAAAAGCTCCCTTATGCTGCCATCTTCTGGCAATCATATCGGGACAAGCTACTGGCATGGACCAATTCCCCCGCACGTTGTTCTTTCTAAAAAAAACTCTTTAATACGTTTCTCTCAAGTTCTGAAGCAGAGAGTTCTGCCAAAGGATTAACCTTCATTGTGTGTCTTCCTAATTACCAGATATGAATGATTGCAAATGATAACAGGTCTGTGATAAAGCACATGCTCTCCATGCAGAGGATTCTAGATTCTGTTCTTGGAAGCTCTCCAAAGAACCATGCCTGAAGCAGTTGCAATTCTTTAAAGCATCTGAAAAAAGTTGGGCTTCTTTGACAAATAGAAGAGAGATGTTTCTTTTCACATAAGGTTGGAGCATTTCCTCCAAATCATATTTGAAACATGCACATTCCTAATAACTGAGAAATATTAACATTATTTGATCAAATCCCTACCACGCGACCTGCCTCTTATAAATGACTCCTCATCGATGGAAGAATAGGTAGTGCTACCCAATCTGAGCTGCAAACATTCAGACAACTGCTTTGCTGCCATCTAGTGGCTGTTCAGAGGTTTGCAGCCAGATTGGGAGAAAGCCCCACCACCCTCCAAATATGGTTAACCTATAGCTTTCCATATGCTTCTGAACTCCCAGCAGGCCCAGCCAGAATGGTAGTACAGCAACATTTTAAATTTTCATCTGCAGGGGAAGCATAGGATGGAGGATCAGGGAACTGGATTAGGTTCAAACATCTCCCCACATCCCAGAGCCAAGGAATGCCACATCTGACTTAGAGGAAGTGGAGGAAATATGACTTGAGCATTAGTGGCTTACAGTAGGACTTTTCTCCTCGGTACTTGAAAATTGTCAACTGGAGTCTGAATTTACAGGAGCCAATGCCTTCAGTCCCATTTAGGATGGGGGCAGTGCCTTGTTTTGTTTCTATATTTTGCCTTTTTTCTTACTTCTATTGTAGTTAGAGCCTTAAAAGCTGGAAGTAGCCCAGGTCTTTCTGGATCTCTGAGAGGACCTGCATAATACACCATAGCATACTTATGTGCTACTAGAACAGCATAGCTACTTACAGCGTACAGATTTTCAGGTGAAAAACTCAGCACTTGTGAGTTTAACAGTGCTTCTAGACAAGGTTTTGATTATGTAATTACCCTACGGCATCCACAGAATTTTAGAGAAGACCCAGGTGTTCTTATCCATTTGCAACCCTCTTGAGTTTTCTTAGCATATTTTTTTTAACCAGAAAAAAATTTGTGAAGAAGAGCAAGATGGAATCTCTGCATAATCGTTTTGATTGGTAGCACTTCTGAGTGTTAACTCCCCTATAATATTATGTTCTACTGTTACTATTCACCTTTATACCTGGCCTTTCTCCTGAAATTGAAGGGGGGTTACTCAATGCTTCCCATCCAATGCTGTCCAATTCATAACAATCCTGCTAGGCCGAAGTTGGGTTAAGATTTGTCCCTGTAACTCCTTTGGCCCAAACATACCTGCTCTAGAGAAAGCTGGCTGCTTAAGTGATGCAGAGGTCCCAAAGGATCAAGGCATTTGTTTGAATCAACTAAAGCAGGCTAGCATAGGAGCTGATCCTCAAACAAGCAACTTTTCAATGCATTAGAGAAAAACTTGCATTTTCCAGCCCAGCACGGATGGGGTAACTGGGATGTGTTTTTCTCTATTTTTCCAGTATCTGGCTAATGATTTAAATCAGTGTTTTTCAAACTTGGCAACTTTAAGATGTGTGGACTTCAACTTCCAGAATTCCCCAGCCAGCATGCTGGCTGGGGAATTCTGGAAATTGAAGTCCACACATCTTAAAGTTGCCAAGTTTGAAAAACACTGGATTAAAGTATATAAATATTTGGTGTTGAATGTGTACTTCTTGAATATATTCTTTGAATGCACTTACTTAGAGAGTGAATACAGTACAGCTTTAGTTACCTTGTATGGACATTAGATTTTATAATTTTGCCAGCATACTGCCGGTGTTTTGAAGGTTTTGCAGATTATTCTACAGTATTGGGTTGGAAAGTTTTTGAGTTACACCCTGAAAAATACAGGTATGTTAAACATACTGTAGAGCTTTTTTCTTGGTGGCAGTGAAATGCTTTGAAGCTAAAATACTTCCTTGTCAGTCACTGAAGCCTTTTTATTTTAAAACATATTTGGTCGTGCTGCTTGACTCCATTCCCATTTTGAGCAAAGAGGGCATATTTGTCCTAAAAAGATGAATGGCTTTTGGTGTGGTATTATTTCTGTCTTTTGAATGTATTTTTATTAAACTAGAATGCTTCACTTTTGTATTATTACAGAAATAGGAACTACAGTCCTTTTGAAATAACTTTTCCAGGAAAAAAACACACACACAGACAGCAGTGTTCAGGTCCTCCTAATTGTCAAACAGGATGTGTTTATTATCTGAGAAATCCTTGGAGAGGCTGTGTTTATCTTCTCTTGCTCATCTCTCGGAGTACAATCCTGTGCAGGACTAACAGGAAAGTGGATATGAAAATGCATCACAGCTTACTTTGTGTTTCAGGGTAAAGACAAAATTCCCTTGGGGCATTCTGATGTTTAAAACCTGAAAAGCTGCCATTCCAGCCTGTCTTGCTCTTCCCCGTTGACTGTGTTCTATTCAAATCAGGACGTTGCATCGTTTGAAACCTCCAAGGATTGCAGTATCTTGGTGAAAATAGTTCCCAAATACATTTTGATGACTAGAAGCATTTTCTTTTGCAAGACTGTAATTGCAGCCTCCTCTTTGCTGCAAGCAGTAGGTAGTGGGCAACTCGCTCCCCAACCCCCTTTTTGTAGCCAATGGAGCCCTATAAGCACAGTTAGGAGAAATTTGCTACTGGGGCAATTTGCTATTATTTTGAATGGAAAACACATGAAATTGTAGCCTGGGCTCTAAAAAAAATTGAGGGGCGCTTGACCACTAAAAGATTGTCCACCTTTACTAAAGGGTTGAAATTATTGTTACCAGTTGTGGAAAGGACATGTGAGATTTTCACCTGGAAAACTACAGACAGCTGTGATTGTATGACTGGCTTACCCATAGTTAACTTAAGTGTTCTGTTAATTCTCATCCATATATTAACAGTTATATTAGAGCATCTGGCCCCACTTGATCACATTTTCTTTGCCAACGATGGAGAACTTGTGATTTTTCCAGATATTGCTGAATTAACACTCCCAGGAGCTCCAGCCAGCATGAGAATGAGGTATTCTGGGAATTGTAGTTCAATGACATCTCAAGAACTACAGGTTTCCCATCCCTTCCCCTACATGAAAGTCAAATTTTCACCTTATCCTGGGGAAAGGCACAGCTGCTTTAAAGAGTCTGGTGCTACATTATCACCCCCACATTCCAAAGCACATTTTTGCTTTTGAGTCCAAAGGGCTGCACAGCTGTAAAAAGTTCATTTAATACTTATTGAAGTTAGTGATATGTAAAATGGGAAAATAGCTATATGATTTCGATATACATAATCCTCTTTTCCCTAGTCCAAGAATTAACTAAGGATAAGAACATATAATAGCTGTCCATCCATTGTACATTTAAGTACTCTGGGATAAATACTACAAAAGTAATCTCTCATTTTGTAGGTTCTAAGTATGCAATCCACATCCTACTGCAACCAGTGGTTAAATTTTCATTGATGTTAATGGCTCCAGATGTTGCCTGAAGCCGCTAAAACTTGAACCTGTCTTAATGGTGACATATGGTGAGTTGCTGTAACCATCTTTGTATCAATTCACTCAGGAGAGGTTGTGTCACTCTTCACAGATGGCTCAGAATGGGCTTCTCTTGGGAGCCATGTGCTTGAACCTCCTTAAGCACCATTAGCTGATTTGTTTTAATTCCTGCTCAGCATCCAGCAAGGGATTTGCAGATCCTTAGGAAACATGTACCTCAAAGAATATGTTGCTGTCAATATGTTGGGTTTTTTTCTAGCAGTCACCTGAATTCTGAGGGGAATGTTGCTTCAGTGCAGAATATAGAAGATAAAATATTTTGTCTTTCCTACTGATAGCTCTGAACAGACGAAGTAAGAGAGTTTCCCAGGATGAAGTTTGACCAAGGGCTTTGCAAATGATTATGTATATTGAAGCATCATACCTACAGATATGATTCCTCTTACCTAGGAAAAATGCTCCAGCTGATTTGCCTTTTAGCTGTTTAGGGAATGCAGATTCTAATGTATTTTTTTCTCTCATTGTTTGCAATTGGGGAGGGGGGTAAAAAAACACACACTCACAGGGAGGCAACAGAAATCCCCCTTACCCATCACTTTTGCCCCACCCATGTCAGTTTAGCAGATCATAGCATCTGATACCAGAATTCCTCCCTAGTTCACATGAAGATAAAGGGAGGGAGGAAGAAACACATCCAGATTTGCAAGATTCTGTTACTATAGCTTTACAATAAAAGTAGTCCTGACCTACACGGCACTGGTTTCTTAGTCTGGTCTACCTTGTTGGCCTGTTAGTAGCTTCCGGATTTTCCTCTCTTGGTCCCTCTCTTAAAAAGAGGCTTTTCTTAATACATCTTTTATTTCAGATATAATGAATACAGGTAGTCCCTGGGTTAAGAATGCCTGGGTTACAGATGACCCGTAGTTAAGAACGGAGCCTACTGTAGCATAATTCGAGTTACATACACGATGGTTTGAGTTAATTACATACTATTACTTTACAGTATTATGCAATAATACTGTTCTGGTTTACATACAAATTCGACTTAAGGACAGACCTTGGGAACAGAACTCGTTCTTAAACATATTAGCATTTTTTGATAGCTCGGCTAAGCTAATAGTCTGCATCCAAGACAACTGTATTATTTTACTTTTTCAATGGGATGCTCTGCTGTTCACTTACTCGGGATTCTTTCAGTGCTTATGTTCAGGAGCACATCCTCTAACAAGCTTCCTGCAGAATTCAGAACTCTGGAACAGTTTGTCTTTGGAACGGAGACTTTCCTTGTTGCAGTTTAGGAGGAGATTTAAAAGGCTTCTTTTAACCTAGAGTTTTTACGGTTTAAGTTTCTTAGATAGGTTTTAGTAATTTGTTCCTTTGAATTTTATTATTGTGAGTCACCTAGAGCCGCAAGTGCAGCCACGAGGCATATAAATTATTACGCTCCATCCTTTTTTGAAACCTATATTTTTGCAGTATATTCATTTGTCCTTAGCAGAGCAAAAATCCAATAAAATTTTGTTTTCTTTTTAAAAGCCAGACATGGATAAATTGTACCTTAATCCCTGCTATTACAAGAAAGTGGACTTTTGTTAATCAGCATGAATCTGCTACATAGTAACAGGAGGAAGGCTGGAAGCAGTAAGGGTCTATTATTTCCAGTGATGCAGACTGAATTTAAGTATGAAAAATGTTCCCCCAGATCCAAATGGTTTCATAAATCTATAAATGTAAGTTCTGATACTGAGAATTTTCAACAGGTCAGTTATTACCATCCAAAAAGTTGCCTCTCAAGGAAAACAGGCTGATACTTTAAACACCATGGGCAACATATTTATTTTCACTGTTTTTATTTACTGAAAACAGAGGGAGGAATAAGGTGGCTTATTGATTTAAATACAAAAGGAAAGTTAAAACTATAACTGCTAGTATTACAAAACTCCTTAAGTCCTTGGGCCTAGTACACCTGATATATGTGTGTATCTTCTCTGCAGAGCTCTAGTAAATTAATCTTAATTGTTACAGAAAAATATGTACTCAGAAAACATTCCAATTTAGGACACTGCATAAACTGTACAACAGACGAGAGTTATTGCTCATCTTGGCTTTCTTGCTGAGGTCATCCTAATTCACTTTAATTGATGAACTTTCTTCCCAAATAAATAGTTTTTAGAGAAAGGAGCATCTTTCACCAGGACTAAAAAGGCAGGAGTCCCTGCTTTTATAAAGTACCTGCAAAATATTATTTAGAAAGTCATGTTCTAGTCTTAGTTACATTATATATAATTATTCAAGAAAATCTAGATTGTTTGAACATGTTTGCTTTATGTAACTTCTTTAATTTCAAAATTGGTAGACACTACTACAATCTCACAGGTTAGATCGACCTTTCCCAACTGGATGGCCTCCAGATTGTGTAGAATTTCAGCTCCCATAAACTCCCATCCCGAAGATGTATGACTGCGTTGATTTCAGCATAATGGGAGCCTAACTACAACACTTCTAAGGGGCATTAGTGTGGGAAAATCTGCTTTTCAACCTGCTCTAGATGTTCAGTCCGCTTTGACAGCGTAGTTCAGAATATAAGCAAGTGGTTCCACCTTTTGGAGGAAACTAATAGGCTATCCCAGGATATAGAGATGTCTCACCTCTTGACAGAAAAGTTATCTATTGGATGAATTAGGTTACAAATCCTATAACCCCCAGCCAGCAGAATGATGGGAGCTACAGTCCAGTATATCTGGAGGGTCCAATAGCTTCATTCAGGTGGAGATTTACCATGTGAAAAGTGAAGAGAGCACTCCTCCCCTATGTAAATCACCTGGGCATGCTAGTCATCCACAAATATAGCATAAATGTCTTCAATGAAAATGTGAGATCACAGGGAAGCATTTGCACGTATAGCCCTTTACCCAAAAGCTTCCTCACTCTAGGCTTGTGTTGGACATCACAATGCAGCTGACAAAGGGAGGGGCTGCTCACCATTCCTTGTGTGGCAAGGTCTACCTACAGAAATTTAAGTAGGCAAAACTATAGGATTCTCTTGGTCTTTTTTTACGTTTGTATCTAATTTGCAACTAAAGACTTGTTGGGAGACCACCCAGCCATTATAGTGCTGTGATATGCAACCATTAAGTCAATACTATGTCCAGAAAACTACAATGAAATAGATTAGCTAAACTGGAGCTGGTACATAGTGTCTAACCTAAGTGAATAACACATGGTCAGTTCTGTACCATTCCTTTACTTTTAATAAGATACTGTTGATAATTCTGTGCTTCTCAACAGTAGGGGTGTTGAATGGCAGTAATTAAAGTGCTCTTACCTGAATAAAATTTTATTATTTTTCTTTTGAAGTCATGACCCTATTCATTCAATATTAGTTCCTTGTCACTTTGAGGGTCAGGATTAACAACATGTTTTTAGTTGTTTTTATGTTTATTTCTAGTTTTGTACGTTGCCCAGTTTGGAGTTGGGTGGCCAATAAACTTAAATAAATAAAAACAAACAAACAAACAAACAGGTCATAGTTCAACATCTCACCTTTTGTGCTGCAGCACTTCTAACAACGTGGTTTCCGTGTTTATCTGGTATATATCTCCTCTTTCTTCATCCTCATAATAAAGCTGTGCATTATAATAGGAGAAACATACGCATTTAACACATGAACAAAACACTTGTTGACATATTCTATAGGTGAGGCAGAAATTACTTGAAAAACTAACAAGCAATTAATCATCTGATAAGACACCAAAGACTTTTAACTATTTTGTTCTGTCACTGGTTGGTCCCTAGTAGTTGATATTGAAGGTAGGCTACCTATGATTCAGGTGGTAACACACAGCCATCAGAATGTAACAGTCTTTGATAGCTCATTCTTCCATGAAGTTGCCCAGATTCCTTTTTAAAATCACCCAAATTTGTGGCTATCACACATCTGATGGCAGAAAATCCCACCCGTTCATTTCCCTGGGAACTTTTTATTTCCTGGAACTTCTCTACTGAAATACATCAAATTCAAAATGAGTTATTTTTTCTAAGGTTAATTTTTTTTTTTGGAAATAAAAGGTATTTATGACAAAGAAGGAATTTTTTAGAAACATTCTATTCACCATATTGGCTTTTCCAAGATTTAATAACTGTTCATGCTATGAAACTGCCCTAGAAGTCTTTATACAAAGTTAATTAACATGCCACATTATTGCTATTTTATAAATTTTTCTCTTTAGGGCCTATCGTGCAATATAACCCTAGAATTTAAAGTATCCCTTCTCTAAAAATCTCAATCTAGAGTAAGCAAGGAATCCAGACAATATAATACATATATACAAATGCAAAGTAATTCTAATGCCATGGTAAATTAATATGACAATATCCTAACCCACATAATAAAGAAGGCTATTATTAGAATATATCTTTAAAAAAAAAAAAAGGTTCAACTACTGACTGTACTTTGTACCTCTAGTTCTTTAGGAATATATTTTCTTTCTATATCCCAGGCAGGTGATTCTTCAAACATGACAACTAAATGGTCAGAAAATCTGAAACACAAAATGCATTAAATTAAAATACTGTTTTAGTCACTAAAAGTGCTCTCCAGTTCAACTTGAATAATGTTTAACAGTGTATGCTTTTAAGCAACATAATTTCATAAAAAGCTGATAACTGGTGCCAAACTCTTCAATATTTTATCACTACTAATTATTTCAGGGAAAGATCAGAATCCCATAATCTTTAATTTGAGATTAAGGCTGTGTTACTAAAGTCAAAAGTATCCTAAGTATCAGAGAAATGGTGGAACTCCTGCATCATCCATCAAAATGAGGTTTCATCTTGGCAGCTTGTTCGGTATGGTGGAAAAGGCTACTGCCTCACCATTTTCTGATAGAAGAGAGCATAAAAACAAGGGAGATTTACAGGATTAAAAGTGCTTCCCTGACATTCCCCAGAATGGAGGAAAAAACTTCACCCTAAAGAACAAAGGTTTTCTCTTCCTGTTGCCCCGAATGACATAATTTATCTTGTTCCAAATGCAACTTTAAACAGACCAAAACACAAACAAACAAAAACCTATGGCTGAAAATGATCCAAGAAAACATTCCATTTTCCCTTTCAGTTTCTCAAGAATGACAGGACTGCTCTGCTCATCAGAACCACTCTATTTCTACAGTATTGTTGTTGAAGTTCTTAGAACCGGTTACATTTGCTATTCCACCATTACTCCCACATGTGTAGCAGGTCAAGCCAGCAGGCATAAGCTCACTCCTCTATGTATCTTTGGAGTAACCACTCAACAGTGTTGGACTGGAAAATACTGTGAATTAATCATACAAACTAGACCTACAACTGAATCTGCTATTTTGTATTTATCCTGTTCTTTGAGAACATTAACCTGGATTCTTCATGAAAAGCAGAGATGAAGTCAGTTTGTCCATGCTCAGGGTACAGGAACAGCACTGGCCAGGTAAGGCTGCCGTTGTCTTCTAGACAGACTTTGGCCCCAATGCTACTTTCCGAGCTAAGTCCATCTAAAGACATCTCCGCGAGGTCTGTAGATATTGCCATCTCATCTTTAGAGGGCACTGGAGACAGTTTGATGTTTCGATCCTATGTCAGAAAAATAAAACAATCCAGCTTGAGGCAAAGACCTAAAACACATCTTGATGTGTTCATATTTCAAGGGTTGCTTTCTTTTCACCACAGCTACCTTAATAGCTTTAAATAAGGCCTCTTTCTGAGACTGTTCCCTCTTCTCCTGAAATTTTGCTTTTCTCAAATCTCGCTCTTCAGTACGCTGCAAGACAAATAAAGTTATGTAGCAATTGTGTAGGGGAGGCCAATGCTTCACCAAACTCTGTATCAGAACAACTGTGTGTTTTATTTTTAATCCTTTCTAACCTTAAATCTGTCTGCTTTTGTTCTTATTTCCAGAAGTTTTTTTTCCTTTGGATCTAATTTCAGACCCTCCTCGCACCATGCCATAGCTTCAGAGAAATGCTTGAGTTCCATATGGCACAGTGCTCCTATAAAATACAACATTTCTTTATAATTGCATTCAATAGCAAACAATATACTCAAGCAGGCCAATGTAGTTATGTTGGTCAGGTTTTTTTTTATGATGGAAGTGCAGTATCAGAAAAAGAAATGATGGGATGAAAAGGCACAATGATTGAGGGGCCAAACCCACTCATCCAAGCCAGAGGGACTATTTTTCATCATTAACCTACCATAAATGATCATGGTTCTATTTGTTTCACCTTCTGCTGATCAGAAATAAGCACAGCCCTTTAAACTGCATTGTTAATATCTGAAAGTTATTAACTTTCCACAAAACAACACATAGCAATTTATAAGTATTTATGCACTATATTTTTTTATGTTGATAACAGAACTCCCTTAATTAATGGAAACTATTATTATACTGCTACAATTGGATATGAAAATAAGAGTGGAGTTTCTTACCCCTTATTATTGCTTTGAGGTGGCTGGGTTTCAGTTTTCTTGCTGCAATAGCATCATTCAGAGCAGAGCGATAGTTACCTAAACAAAATATACCCTGAATTTAAGTTTCACCCGTGCAATGAGATCTTCATTAGGAAAAGTTAAAGCATGCTGCTATAAGACAGATTCAGTATTGGAACACAATCATTTTAATTTATAAGGGCAGAAAAAAATAGAAAGTACTATTAAAAGTAAGATATGGACCCCTCCCCCCAACTACCCATGTTAACGTTGGGGGAAGGTATATTTTGTAAGCCTCGCTTTGATTTTGTAGCAGAAATTCAGGGCCGTTTCTGATGTTTTGATTTTCCACTGTAATACTACAGCCTACTTTACTAAAGCAAGCTGCATTAAAATTTATCCTCTGAAGAGGTAAATGAGTATTAGAACAAATGAAAAAAAGAAACATATTTTGATTTTTTAATCTAGAATCTAGGTATAACTTTGAATATAGCACATTACCCAGATAAAAGTGGGCCGCTGCTCTGTTTGTATGAAGTACAGTATTCAATTCCAGGTCATTACATTTCTTTTTTAGTCCTTCTGTATAAGATATCACAGCCTTCTTATAATCCTTTTCTTTGAAATAATCATTACCTTCATTCTTATAAGTCTTAGATTGCTCTGGTAAGAAAAGCAAACACAACAGACATCACAACTTTTAGAAAGTGCCTGAGTTGGTCCAGCCACCCATGTAGATCCAAAGACACAAATGCTCTGCACTGGCTAAACAATAAAATAGAACACCCATAGTATTCAAATATTATAAATAGTATAAAACAGTACCTTCAGGACTCTGCTCTTCATCAAAAATGATAGACTGAAGGCATGCCAGATCAGGGTTCTGCTTAGGATTTATTTCAGAGGGAGCATCCTTCATGAACATTGGAATCTGATCAAATTCCTATGAACAGGTGCAGGTAATCCAAGGTGCAGGAATGGAAGAAAATAAAGAATTCAAAATTTCTATGTGATTTTGAAAATACACCTTTTATTTGAAATATCTAGATCAGTGTTTCTCAGCCTTGGCAACTTTAAGATGTGTGGACTTCAACTCCCAGAATTCCCCAGCCAGCCATGAGGGTCTATGTGGATGGGGAATTCTGGGAGTTGAAGTCCATACATCTTAAAGTTACCAAGGTTGAGAAACACTGATCTAGAGGAAGGGAAGTTCTGCTTATGCTGAAAATTTTGGGGCCTCCAGATGTTGCAATTCATCCAGCAAGCATGGCCAATACTGTGGGTTTCAATTAAGCAACACCCGGAGGATGATAGGTTTTTCACACCTGGCCTAAGAATTTAAGTATGCACTTGATTTTTTTTAAAAGAAGTTTTATTTATTTGAAGTTTTCAGCTGTCAACTACTTTCTGAATTAGTACAGCCTTTGTTAAGAAATATTACATTTCCTAAAACAACTGTCATGGAGAAAATCTATTTTAAGAGTCAACACCGACTTGCGGCCCCATAATCAATAATCAGTTAAACGAAGCAGGTCTGTGATCAGACTAGCCTGACACGCAAGAGGATGTAATAGGTGGAAAGATGGACCTAAATCCCCACCGAGGCTTCCTGCAGACCGGGTTCGCCGGGCACAGGCCGCTCACACGTCCAATTTGCGGTATTACCAGGAAGAATCGCTGGAGAATTGCATCCCGCCCGTGGCGCCCATGCTGGTTTGGAAGGTTCATCAGAGGGCGGCCTGCCGTGTCCCTATCTCCCAGCCCACTTCACGGGGCTGTTCGGAAGAGTAAAAACGTCGCCTTGAGACCTCCGGAGGAAGAACTGGATAACTCTCTGAGAGAGACGCCGCGAGCGATCCTGTCCCGGATCAACCCCGCAGCGTCGCTGCTCCGGCTCCCGCTCCTTCCAACCCGCTCTGCCCCGCCGAGACCCGAGACGTCCGCGAGCCAAGCGGCGCCTTCCTAGCGAGGGCAGAGCCTCCGCCGGGGCCCCCCGCCCCGCAGCCGCACCTGCTCCCATGTCGTCGGATTGAAGGCCCCCTCGTAGCGCTGCGGGCCCTGAAATTTGTCGAGGAAGGCATCCAAATCCGCCTCTTCGCTTTCCGCCATGCGTGAAAGGTTTACCGTCCCGCTCGGCTGCTCCGCCCTTCCGGAGGCGGCTCTGCAGCCGAAAGAGGCGGGCGCGAGCTCTCTGGGCTTGCGGTGAAACTGGGGTGCGAGGCCGCGGTTTCCCTCCTCGCCTTTTCCGACCCGCGGTTGCCAGGGCCGCTGGACTACAGCTCCCATTATCCTTACCTTGATGCTCGCCGTAGTTGGAAATCACCTGGCTAAAGAAAACAGTGCTATATAACCCGCCTCCCCATCCTTAAGCGTGCCGCACCTAGCCCAGCGCTTGTCTATTGCAGTATTCCTCCCTCCCTCATCCGTCAGCCCAACGGCTCTGCTATTGGGGTAGATTACAGCTCTGTGCCAGTGTCGTTGTACATGAACTCTTGAGTCTGTTCACGGCTGCAAGATTTTTCAGTGTGACTGCTCTCGCTCTGCTCGGCAGCGAGGTGGCAGCCACAACCTTGGTTAACTTCATAAAATGAAGCATGGTCACCTTGGCTAATACTACTAGGATGGGAGACGAGCAGAAAACCTCAGGGCTGTAGGTGAAATTAAAATTTAAAAATCACCAGAAGGTGACAATGCCAAATCCACATTGTTGCCTAAAACATGTCCGTGTAGTTACCAGCAGTTGAATGTGACTCAAGCGAATTTTTTTCTCTCTCTCCAGCATTGCTTATCAAGATAGAAGTACAGCATAATTTGCACAACACATTTGGCTCTATTACTAAATTAATTTGTTATCTAAGTTCCCAGAATACATTGAATTATGAGCTCACCAAAAAGGTCTGGGTTTGCACATCAGTCTGAGCCACAAAAGACTCAACCTCAAGGTAACCAAGCTTAATGTATGGCATGAATACACTAAGGGGCATCTCTGTATGTCGGGTTGTCTGTGTTTGCAGTACTGGGACAAAAAAGTCAAGATGGACACAACTGTGTGATGCACATAAAAAAGAGGTAGGCCTTCAGCTGCACAGTCACAGCAGCCATACTGACTTTTTTGACCCTCCTCATGGACAGCCCTGGCAATACCACACATGTCTCTGTGTAGCAAAATGGCTTGCTATTATTTAAAATGACCATACAGGATTGGTATACATAGGCTAAGAAATGGCTGGGGCGTGTCTTGATTTCTGGTACAGGAAAACGCTTTATAAAAATCTAGGAAAGAAATGTCCAACAGGCTGGAAGCTGCAGGAAACAAGTGTTGTTTATTATCCTGGAAATCAGTAAATCCACACTTCCTTTTGTGAGCTGTTTTTGTGTTCTTGCTGAAGCTGGGTGTTATATCACTGGTGAATCAAGTTCCCTTTCCCCACCTGCTCTAGCTAACTATTAATTTCTGTTGGCCAGCTTCCAGAGATTGATAATGCCAAAAAGTCTGGAAGAGCCGCGGCGGAGACCATGCTGGTCTCTGTAATTCCAGATAGGCCTTTCAACCAGAGCATCCCTGACTGTTGACTTGCTGTTGTCACTCAGCCTGTTCTTCTGCTTGGAGAGAACAGCAGAAACAAGCTCATGGGTGTGGACTGCAGCTATGCACACAGCTGCATCAGGATTATGCATCAGGCCTTCAAGAGCTGAAAGTGAAAGGGAGTAGTTAACATACTAAGGGATTCGTATCTTCACTGAACATACATTTACTTCAAGGTTCTTACATTTTCTCTTGTTACTTACTTTGAAAGATCATATCCAAATTTATTATTTTTGCCTTGCTGTCCATATGTAGGACTAAGAAACCTAAAGATACCAGACAAGTAGTTAATTAACACTTCTTAGTAGAGACTCTCATAGTAGATCTTAGGGTATATTTTGGAAAATAACCCTAATGATTTCAGTGGCATTTCCAAGGGAGCATATTTAAGACCGTAACTTTATGGGTAGGTTCTAGAACAGGGGTGGGTCTTAGCTCTAGAACAAGGATGGCCTTAGTGCCACAAAGAGACCTCAGACTAATTTCACTTGGTCTTCAAACTAATTTTCTATAAGTGGTTAGTTTGGATTTCTGGAATGATCAGATAGTTCCTGCTTCCTATGGGAGAAGGAAGAAAAGAGGAAAAAGGGGAAGGTGAATCAGAGTGATAAAAAGGGGGTACCAGAAAGAATGGGTACTTCCAGCTATTTGGGGGTTCTTCCCCATCCTTATTTTACCTACTAATGACAAAAGCCATCCACCAGATCATTTTGAAGGAAATGAAGAAGTTGCCTTTAATGATGGAGGATGGTAAGCAAAAGCTCTCACAGAAACTTTGATCAAATGGAAATGCAAAGCATTTCTACCGCATCCCTTTTGCAGCTTTGTGCCTTTTGATGTTTTTATTCCCAAAATAAAAATGGAACTCAGAACATTGTGGCAACCCACACAAACAGCTAGTCTACTCTCATTCAAGAAAGGGGGGGGGAGCTGATTTTTTTTCATTTACCTAGGAATGCGATGGAAGCCCTTTTTATAGGAAGGAGGTCACTCTCAGTGTAGAAAATGCCCTGGTACAAGAATCTTGGTAGGTTTGCCTGCTGTTTCTGTACCTGAAATGTACAACTAGCTTCATCCAAAAAATAAATCAAGACTTTAAGCTGATTTACTTTCTTGATAAATAAACTGGGCACTACTCCTTGTTCAAATCTTACCTTGACACTGAACATGCCAGAAGGCATTAGATAATCCACTGCCACATTTTTAATAGGGGGATAATGAATAATATCGATCTATCTAATAAGGCTGTTATAAGGGCTATTCAGATCATGCATATGAAATATTCTGCACAGTTAGCAAAAGTTCTGCTTAAAAATACAGTATTCACTTTTAGCATTGGCTTTTAGAGGTTCCACTACCAAGATTACAGCAAATGAAATTAAGAAAGTTGTACATGCATGATGCAGCTTGGGTGGCCATGATCAGGCTATGGAAATCTCATCACTGGGTGAGCAGTCATTGTAAATTTGATGATCTAAAGACATGTAAATCTTTTCTACACTTGCCCTCTGATTAATTTGTTTAGCCTGGTTCTTTTAAAAGGCACCTCTTAAAAAATTGCAAATACGTGATTTTTGCATGATGATGTTTATTAGTAATCTAATAGACAACTTACAAGATACTGGCAGATTTCATCCAAAATTTCTTCATGCTTATGCCAGGTTTTTCCACTAACAATTTGTTTTGGAAGTTTCCATCCCAGGAATCGGAAGGATTTCTCCAAGGCATATTTACAGTTCTGCAAGACATGAGGAGATCTTTTGCACCATTCACCAACAAACATAGGCAGCTGCTGAATAATTTAGAGCCCTTTCCGGGTGCTCTTTCTCCCAGTTCAGAATCAGCTCCAGACTTGTCCGTTCTTACATGATGAGCTGGGTCTGGAAGCTGAGTCGATTTACTGCTGACTCAGCTTTGGTGCATCTGAAATCACAGCACATGCATAATCTACTTTCCTGTAGCTTCAATTCCCTATTCCAGTGTTTCTCAACTGTGGCAACGTTAAGATGAGTGGACTTCAACTCCCAGAATTCTTGCCATGGTTGAGAAACACTGCCCTATTCTGTCGCCCTTATCTTTTCACTTGTGGATGGTCTATTCTCTGATTGGCAGGAACTCTTGCTTCACCCCACACCCAGCTCCTTTTTTCTCCCTGCCATAGATGTTCAGCCACAATACTATTGTTTTCAGGGTTTCAAGGCTAGCAGAAATGGAGATAATCACAGATTGCCTTCACATTGCTTCTGAGGGATTATAAAAAAGGAAAGATGCCTTCAAGGCAAATTCAGCTCCTGAATGTTTGAATGTAGCCTTCTTGGCTATGTTACAAAGGCTATTACTTTCTATGTCTTTTTCAACTTCCCAGTTCTGGAATTCCCAAGTAGTTCCTCATCCAAATACTAACTAGGGCTGACCTTGTTTTACCTTCTGAGATTAGCCAAGGGCGTCTAACTGCCATACTGAGGCTTTGAGAGATTGGGGAGAAGCACCAGTGGTGATACAGAAATACTCCCTAGAAAGAACAGGCTTTGCTTACAGATAGAAAAGATGAGAAAACTCCCTTTCAAGGAAACATGGAAGAGAGCAAATGGGGGTAAGGGGTTGAAAGAAGCTACACTACAGATTCTCTTGGAATTATCTAGTTGTTTTTTTTAAACAAAGTGATCTATGTTGATAGGAACTTGCCTTGGGGACATCAGAGTTTTCTTCCTGAAAATGCAGAAGTAACGGAATGATGTTTTCTAGTATCTGATGTCTTATAAAATGCTTTTTGGTTTTTTGGGCCACTTTCACCATTTTCCCAAAAAGGTATATGGAAGAAGCACGCACACTTTCTCTCTCCTAATCAAAGAAAGGAAATAAATCTTAGTGGAGAGCAGTATGTATACTAAGCCTGATTAAAATACATTGATTAGCTCTGACCCCTTTCGCATAAAACTAGATGATGAGGATGATGTCTTTAACATTTTTCTATCTCAGGTTTCAAGATATATCAAGCCATTTCTATTTTTTCTTACTGAAGCTACGCCAGACAGCATCCAAGTTTCAGGCTGGCAGAACAATAAATTTCCCTCTAGGAACACAAACATGCACTCCTGATCTTAGCAGCTTAAGATTCAAGGACAATTCTCAGATAAGCTGCTTTCATTGCAGATGCAAGAGAAGCTCTTATAATCAGCTACTGCAGAATATAGGGATCTATCCATGTTGACAAGCCAGCTCCAGGGATCAAGCTTTGTTTCTTTTTCCTGCTGATAAGAGACTTTTAGCCACCTCCTTCTCAGATTTGGATGCTCCAGGTACCTACACAATGCTTTGATAATGGTCTTGTCTCATTTCAGACTCTCTACCCCCAGCCTTTCCAGTTTTAGCCCTAAAGGATAATTATTCATTAAATTTCATCCTTTTCCATATAAGAAGGGACACATCTGGTTTTCCCAAGTGTGAGAAAGACACACCGAGAGTCCTAAGGTCACCTAGTGGACTTAATGGTAGAAGGATTCCCAAACAAAGCTTAGTGCATGTTCTTCTTAGTACATTAGCATGCTGTGGTTTGTAAACCAGGATGCATGGCTTAATGTGATGTGTGATTCAACAAACTATAGTTCAATGCTATGCATGAACAAGTCCAATGATAAGACTGTCTCCTGGCTTGTAACAAATGTTGACTTTTGTTCCACTATTTTCTTACATCACTGAAGAACTCCTCAAGGGAAAGAATGATATTGTAAATGCAATCTCCTCCTTCGGGGCCTGAAAGGATCTTCTCAATTTCAGCAACTGTCTCCACAAACAGCTTCCCATCCATTCCAGACAGGCTTTTGGTCATGAGTGGCAATAAGATTTTTACTTCCTGTGTAGGAGAGAGTCATTGAAATTCTAGTCATCTACTTGATGTACCACACTACTAATAAACTATTCAGATATTAAGTTGGAACACTGAGAAACTAGTTTAGATGCAAAATTTCTGAGACAAGACAGTAGAACTCCAGAAAATTGCTGGGAATTTGAGATCTCTTTGTATATTTTTGTACTCTTGGCAAAAGCTAAGGATACACTTTCTCCAGCTGAGAAAATAGATTAAAAATGTAACTGTGTACATCTCTACTCAGAAGGTAAACTGAATTGAATTCAATGTAATGTGCCCCAGATAAACATAAACATGCACAGAAATACACACTAAAAGGGTTTTTCATAGCCTCAATTGTCTGTCTGTCTGTCTGTCTATCTAATTCGTCTATCCAGATGGGCTGGAGATCATGCTAAGGGAACACCGAAAAGGCTTCCACTGTTTAGCTGCTCAAGCTAGCACAATTAACATGAGTATATTGAGGGTAATATCTACAACATGAGACCAAAATCTCAGCCTCTGCAAACTGAGGATTACATGAATATTTCCTAAGGAACTAGATACATAAAGTATAATTTAAATAGTAATTTATATCAAGGCAGTAATAATTTAAATAGTAATTTATATCAAGGCATACAGATCAGATTAATTCCTTTCTTGGTGGTCACAGCATTCACACTTACCTTCTGTCTGTGATTTCACACTTTGATTCATGTGCATTGGCATGTCCCAATGCTGGATCTGGTTTGCAAGAATGAGATCTGGAGCAACTTCACCATGTCCACCAGCATCTGCTAGTGCCAAGATAATATTTATGAAGGGATCTCACAAAAGCTTGTGAAATTACTTAATGGACACTATCACTTACTTTCCCAGGCCAATCTGCCATGTTAACCAATCCTTTGATACACAATGCCCTGAGAACTGGATTTTCATTAATTAATCCTCGCTTCAGACGTCGAAAGGCATATTGATCTGGAAGTCTCTTGGCCTCTGGCATGCAAAGAAGCTGTAGGGTAAAGGACAGCTTGGTGGTAAGTAATTGCCTGGTCCAATTTGTTATAGGGGAAATATCCCCAAGAAAATACTTGAAGGCTGAAAAAGCATGATTTTCCTTCCAGCACTTGATCATTAATGCCACCCAAACTTGTACCACACAACGGTCAACCTGCAACCTGTTCTTTGGTCCATGTTAAAGTTGCCATGTTAAAGCCAGGAATGGTTGAGCAGATTCAAACATTCCTTGGTCTTCAGGGGAATTTCTTTGTAATATTTTGTGTTACATTCAGCTCTAATGTACACTTTAGCTTAGCCTGATATACACACATGCACACATGTTTGGAATACAGAGCCAGAGGTAGGAAATGTTGTAACACAGCTTAGTCCATTGTCTTGAAAACAACAACAAACTATCTGAAAGCTGGGCTGAAAAACTCACAGTCAACCCAGTTTTATGAAAGATTTACTTAATCTGGTTGTAGTCTATAGTTATTTTACTATGGGTTTACATATCTATTGTATCTTTACTACTGAGCAAACAATAAATACTAGAGTCAGGGGTATTTTTTTCTGGTGGTTGCATTACTGAAACTTCTAGAAGAGGTTCTCCAGTGAGTCTGCAAGAATTACAACTTATTAGGAAGGCCAAGGCAAGCAATCAAGTAACAATACAAGATCTTAATGAATGAACAGTAACAATAACCCAGTACCCTATAATATCCTGCTTAAC
The DNA here is from genome assembly GCF_059951505.1 of Python bivittatus. Taxonomy (NCBI): domain Eukaryota; kingdom Metazoa; phylum Chordata; class Lepidosauria; order Squamata; family Pythonidae; genus Python; species Python bivittatus. The sequence continues at coordinate 43,063,679 of NW_028277098.1, read as the reverse complement.
TTTGGTTTATTAAACAAACCATAAATTATTGAACAAACCATAAATCACATGATACGTGATAACCATGACAACCCAAAATAGCTCAGTTCATACAACTTGCTAAGTAAAACCCAGCCAACATTCTCTCTCCAGAGATCAGGATGGCCCCAACCCTGCTAGCCTTATATAAGGCCCTAAAGAGCTGGTTCTGTGCCCGGGTCTGGGGCCCTGAGTGTGTGCAGGGACCCGCTTCTTGGTTTTATGAGTAATTTGGGTTTGATGTTTCTTGGCTGCTTTGTATTTTAATTTTTGTAATGCTTATAATTGTTTTTATTTTAATCCTATTCACCACCCAGAGTTACTTGTTGAGATGAGCAGTCACATAAATTGAATTAATAAATAAAACTTACAGCTTTGCTTGATATGTACATTCAGCCAATATCTGAAAACACTTGCTTCTTGACATCTATAGTCTCTTCCAGAGAATTATCATATGATGTTCATCAACTAGATCTTGATTTATTGTATCAGTATATAATTTAGGGTTTTTTAAAAATTTGGGATGATTTTTTCTATACTATAACTAAAAAAACCTGAAATCCATGGATAAAATTGGTGTTTTTTCAGATACTAACTACTAAAGCAGCAGCAAAGCTAGAAAGGATTTAACCTCACAATGCTTCTAGTGTAAAGACATATTGGATATTGGAACAATGTTTTTAAAATTTTAGCTAAAATTAAAATGATAGCTAGGATTTGGCATCTAGGAGAACATTTGTGCTTTCTTAAATGTTTCTCGTTCTCTTATTGTTTATTATGTATTTTGCAACAGCCGATTGTTGCAAATGATGTGATCAGTTTCACAGACCAAACATTATTTATTTACTGCTTACAGCTAATGTTCATTTTGTGAATTTAATGTTATGATCTGGAATCCCTACCTACAATATAATACAATAAGAACAAAGCTTGTCCTTAATAATCAATGCAGTCCATCCAATTCAAGCCCCTCACATTCTAGCAATAAGTCCCTAGCAATGTACAATGGATTCATATTATCAGTTTATTCATATAAACACTTCCAGTTCCTTTCATCCATTCTCAGCAAAGACTTCTATAATTTAAGAAAGCAGAAGTTAAATCTGTGGTTCTTACTTCAATGAAGAAAGCTGTTGCTGTGATCTGGTGTTCTTCATCACCTCGCTCTAGGAAGGGAACTAGGAGGTATAAGATCCTCAGAAGGTCAAAACTATAGGAACTCTGAAGCATGGCTCTGGTGAGGACATAGATGCATTTCATTATAGTCACTGGTTAATGATGTGCTTGGGTAGGTTTTTGAACAACTGGTGCTCAGTCTTATGTAATGTTATACTCACCTAGCAAGGAGGCCAACCCCCCGATGATGATCTTCACAGCTGGTGAGTAGTTCCCAACCTTGTTCTTTTTCAGTCATAGCATTCTCACAGTAGCATCTCATGGCTAGAAGAAGTGTCTTCAGGGCCATCACAACATAACTGGGTTGAGGATAAAGCAAAATGAGACATATCCAGAGAAACCTGCAAGTTAAATATCACCTCTGTAAAGCAAAACACAGATCTTGTAGCTTCAGCTTCCCTCTGCAATAAGGGAATAATAATACCAGGCTACCCTGTAGATAAATTTGGTAAGCATTTTCAATACTTAGGACTTAATTGCTATTAAGTACAACTATGCCAAACCTTAAGAGCCACTTTGGTGAAGTGGTTAAAGGCACTAGGCTAGAAACCAGGAGACTATGAATTCTAGTCCTGCCTTAGGCACAAAGCCACCTGGGTTACCTTGGACCAGTCACTCTCTCAGCCCTAAGAAGGAGGCAATGGCAAGCCACTTCCGAAAAATGTTGCCAAGAAAAGTGCAGGGACAAGTCCAGGCAGTCGCCGGGGTCAAAAACTGACTTGAATCGCATGCACACAAAAGCTGAACCCTATTAAGGGACTCTCTTTGCAGGTGCAAAAGACAAGTCAGTCCTGCCCTGTAAAACAATTCTATTCCCATTGTCAGCTGCAGTTTGAGAGGCTGTCCTGGTTAGCTCCGTCCTACTTGGATTGGCAGATTTAGAGTGGAGCAGAAGCAGGAGCATCACTCTGGATCACTAGGGATAATGATTGCAACTTCCAACAATGCCTAGAGCAGTGTTTCTTAATCTTTTTTCTCTCAGGACCCCTTCCTACTTTTAAAAATTATGGAGGACCCCAAAAGAGCTTTTGTTTGTATGGGTTATATTTATCGATATTTACCTATTAAAAATTAAAATTGACACATTTGCTGCCACTACTGCTTCTCATGATTGTTCAATGGGATTTTAATATTGTATTATTTTTTTCAACATAGGCTGGCAAATAATTTTCATTTCATGGGGTCTTTGTACCACAGGGCAGTGCTTTAAGAAGCATTGCCCTAGAGCAACTCTACGTCAGAGGTATTATGAGTACTTAAATTGGGCACTTTTTTTAGTGGGGAAGGACAAAAAATGATTTGGTTTGCTGGGGCTCCAGACCCGTGTGTGGATACAAGGCTAGGCCAGATTTTTTTCCCACCAGTAAATTACTCTATATGCCTGTGAATATGTGTGAGAGAGAGAATTAAAGAGAGTGCAAGAGCTGGATTTTTTACAGAAGAATATAGAGATGTGTGTAAGTTCATGGAAGCAGGGGTTTCCAGAGGAAGTGGAGTATTATCTACACTACAAAGGAATCCCACTGTTAGCTCTTCCAGGTAGTCCAGACAAGTACAACCAGGAGTACCAGCAATATCTTTATCGTAAGGTTACATTAACAAAATCTTGCAAGATTGAAAGTATTTCTCCCCTCCTCTCCTTTCACTCTCCGGAGAACTAGGGAGGGTCATTTCTGAAACACTTCCCATGCCCCTCTCCTTCTGTGGGCTGATACACCTTTTACAACCCAGTTGTCCAGTCTGTGGCTCTTGCTCCTGTCTCCCAAGGTCATTCCCACATACCATTACACCCACCCTTGAGAAATGGCTGGGGAATTTCTCTTTCTCCTAAAGAAAATGGAAGAAATTGTCCAGCCAATTTTCTTGCCCATAAATTTGGTTGAGAATTTCAAAAGGCCATTGGCACCCAACTTTAATATTTACCACTCAGGTTCAAATTCTTCCTGGAAAGCAGAGTTTCCTCCTTCTTTATGTCTGATGGTATAGTGCACCTGAACAAGCAGTGACATTAGCAGCCGGGGGTAGATGCTGAGAGCCACTTCAGAACATTTGGGGATAGACAACAATTTGCAGAAGGCACTGGCAGCCTAAAAGAGAGAACAAGATAATTTTGTATGTTTTCCTCTCTGTGCATCTGTTCAGCAACATCCGTGGGGTGTGGGTATCAAAAAAAAGCAAGCTGGCATCCATCATCTTGCATGTGTTAAGACAACTCCCACCCCTGGCATTCCTGGATGCTATCAAATCTGATTTTGCAGATTTAGGAATAGCATTTTCTGAATTGAAGGGGTCAACTGCTGTGAAATATACTGAGGTCTGCAGTTTCAGAAATTTTTACTTATTTATGTGATAATGAATGCCAATTATAGAAAATGCTAAAGTATTAAATGATGAACAACATATCATAAAGGACATGACAGAAGACAATACAAAACTTTAAAACAAAGTTCATCCAGAAACTAAGAATATAGGTTACATAATGTTAGCATTCTATGTTACTAGGAAAAGGATACTAATGATATGGACTTAATAACAGATTTGACTTGGTCACACAGAGCTCTCAGAACTGATTTAGGTAGTTTCTAAATCCCCAACTAAGAAATAGAAGAGAGTAAAAGCGCCAGATCTTTCTTTATTTCTATATATACGTAAACTGGTCAAGCTGTCCAAGAGGGTCCCACTGAGATTATATTCTCTCTGAGGTCTTCTACTGGGAAGTAGCTAAATGTAAATACATGTTAAGCAAGCAAGCAAACAATGTTATTTATTTTATCTGAGGATTCCAAATCTAGAACCCTTATAAAATCAAGGGTCATTATGGAATTCATTGTTCTTATTGTCAAAGACAGAAATGGAATAATTAATGTTAACTGGATACCCAAATATTATGTATTATGAAGCTGATCCTTCTCCAAGCCAGACTATGCAGGTATGTCTGGCTTTGACTCCTGTAATTCCCACTCAGTGTGTCGCCTGGAATATCACACATAAGCTTCTTGTTACTCCCACCAATGAGAAGCTCTGCAACGTGCCTTTTCCTGTTTTCTCCCTTGGAAAGTAGTTTTTAAAGTTACTGGAACAATTTTGCTATTTTCTATTGGAAAGGAAGAAATGCATGCTCAAACAAGCCTTACAGCCAGAGGTGTGGTATAGTTTCCAGTGGCCTTCGGACTTAGTTGCAGCTCTTTCAGGAGTACATTCACAAGGACATCTAATTCATAATGGGAACATGATTTGGTCAATGCATACCACATCTCAGCACCAAACCTGCAGGTTTAGGATGGGAGGGGAGGGAACAGATACATTTTAGAAAATGCATTTGTAATTCAGTCACAAATCTCCACTTCCCCACTAACTGCAGTCAATAGAACAATAATGGCTATAGCAGCCGAGACAGAAGTATAGCATGACAGTTCATCATAAGTGATATGCTACATGGGAGTCGCTGCAACACAACACCATTATAAAGCCAGCTCACATGTTAAAGCATTTCTAATAAAGGAAGCCACAGACACAGTTCTGAGTGAGCTTCTGAATGTCCAGATTTTCTTGTTAAGCTGAATGTTAGCAGGGAAGTGGGAGGGGGGAAGCAAAGAAAAAGATATCCAACATGACGAGAAAGCCCTAATCTGCTTTCTGTAAAATGGACAAAGTAGTATATAAATTAGATGTGACCAGCAAGATGTGTGATAACAGCTCTCTACCCATGTCTGGGCGTAGCTCAATGAAAAAGGGTTGTGTGTTGACTGGACTGGAACAGCATGTTTTCCTATATTTGTATTTTATTCTGGGTTTTGGAGCTGAGCTGGATGAATGTTCATGATCCAGGGGTGTCTGCTGTGTGTGTGTGAAAAAAATCAAGATGTGGCTACAGTCATGCAATCAAAGCCCCACCCCATTTTTATGTGTGATCTAAACAGTCAAAGCTGATCAACAGAATGAAGCTGTTTTGCATCCTTTGGATCATGGCACGATGTACCTGTCCAGTGGGAATGGACACTGTAGAAGGGCACTGCATACTTCTGCCATGTAAGAATGGGCCAACTGGGACATGACCCTCATCATGATTTGTCGATCTTGGAAATAGTAGATGAAACCAAGCTGTTGGTAAATCTTACCCACTATTTCAGGCACCTGGAAGAAAACAGCCATATTTAAATGAAGTGCTAAAAGAGAAAATAGCGTATGAGACATCACATAACGAGGTGCACATCAGAATGTGAAAAAGGAAGAAATGCCAAATTAAATGGGATACTAGCAACCATTATAGAAGAAACAGTGAGAAAATTTTACGAGATGGCTATGCTCCTTTCCAGGGGTTTAACAGATTTATTGCCATGTTTATACAGGCAGAATTATACTCCCAGGACACCAGCAGAGTAAGGTGGCTTCCTCAGCTAGTACATTTTCCAGGTCATGAAAAGCCATAAGCGTCTAGTTATTTAACTGAGTTTTTTTGTGGTTTTACTGCCAATGAGCATGGATTTTCTGTCTTCAGTGCCAAAATAACTTGATTGGCTTTAAGTACTACAAGTTAGTTGATGGCATTGTAGTGGTGATAGTTGGGGATGGGGTAAGGGGAAAGGTACCATTTGCAGCTCTGCCTGAGGGAGCAAAACATCTGCAAAGACTACGAATGTGCAAAAAAGTCTCTGAAAAATAGTCTCTTACCTGCTTTTGTAAGCTGGGCCTGTAACTCTCTAGGATGGCAGATGAGATGGCATGTGATGCTGCACTGGTGCTCCGATTTGCTTCCTTTAGGCCACCCAGAGCAGTTAACAAAAGCTCTGTCGTCTGGGGTGAGGTGAGGTGAGGCTCAAATTCCTAAAGAGGAGACACAATGTGATTCTGAAGCGGAACAGTAAGGAAAGCTCAGCCTGAAGGTCCTTTTCCTAAGGCGCTGGTGGGCAAGTAATGTGATCTTCAGAACTGTGCGGAACTCTGCCAAGCCAGCAGGAGTGTCTGGAGGGAGGGGGGTTAAAAAAGTCACAATGGCAGCCACAACCATGAGATCAAAGCCCTGCTCTTGTTATGTTTGTCAAGAAAGTCACAATAGCAGTCACAAGCATGCAGCTGAAGCTCTACCCCTTTTTTACGTGCGCCAAAATCTGCAAGGAACAAATGGTGGTTTTCCGGATGCCAGATTCCTGGGCTAGACAACAGGCCTTCTCTGCGTGGCCTCCACTGCATGGGATGATCTGCGCCAGGAGATACGGATGGCCTTCACTCTATAGGTATTTTGAAAACAGGCTTAAGTGCATGACGTGTTTGATATGTCTGGGTTTTTAATTTGCTTCTTTTTAATTGTTGATTGTTATATTTATATATGCTTTAAAGCTATTTTTTTAAAAAGCCTTTGTTGCAACCTGCAGCGAAGTGTGGCAGGCTGGGGCAGGCTATAAATACTGTAAAATAAATAAGCATTTGCTTTTATTTAAGAATACTGAAAATAGACATGCTCCCTCTGCAGGTAAATATCTTTTCGTGTCTATATCATAATAATAATTTATTAAATGTATATGCTGCCCAATTCCCAGCAACTCTGGGCGGTATCTATATCTGTATATCTATATCTATCATCTATATCTAGGAAGTGCTATTGGATTCTATAAGGCTTAGTGCCTAAAATTATAAGAGAAAGCAGACGGAAATAATCACTCTAACTATAATTTCAAAGAAACAAATAATCTGTGTGTCTCCTTATATGCTATCAGAATTAGTAAGGAAAGGATCCTTAACAATGACAGATTTGATGATAATTTGCAGATCACATCTGACACTGAAGATTTACCTTAATAATTTGAGTGATATTTTGCAGGGGTTGAGTAGGATCATAGATACCCAAAATCTTTTGGTACATTTGGTGCTGTTCTGCTTTCAGGGTGTCAGTTTTCATTTCAGTGCCTAAAAAGAAGGATTTGTTTTTAAGGCTCTTTCATTGACTAGTAACATCCTTTTTATATTTGGGGGACAATGTGCTTGAGGGACAATTAGAATAAAACAATGGAATTATTTCTCTTTAGTGATCTGATTTGATTGCTATATGGGTCCTTTTGTTATCTTTACTTAATACCATTTCACAATGAAGTACAATTCCAGAAAAAGAATAACAAAGAACAGCAAGTAATTGAATAAAGTTTTCTGAGTTTATAGTGAATTAGCTGTTTATAGTGTTATCCTGCCATAGCTGAGGTGATAAATCCCTAATGAAGCTGGCTTCATACCATCATAGCAAAGACTGGATGATGCCACAAATTGTTAGTGTGAAAATGGTTTTAGAACGCTAGAAAAACTGGGTATTTTGGTTCTTGGAATTCAATAATAGTAATAATAAAAATAATAATAATAATAATAATAATAATAATAATAATAATAATTCCTAACCACATCTAGTTTCCCATCCACATTAAGGGCCTCTGTTTATTACCCAATTAATCAGAATGATAATTCTGTCTGAATACTTTGCATACTTCAGACTTAACATGCAATCAGCCTTCTTCATTCACAGATTCTTCCTGGGAAATTATTATCTTCTCTCCAGATTGGAAGATTCCGCCCCCATGTTTACCCAAGGCTTCTTCCATCTTTTTTATAACCAGCTTGGTAAACCTGCAAAATTCCTTTTGATCTGTTCTAGTAGCATCAGGAACATTCCATTTATAAGTTTTCCTAAATTCAGTGTTGCACTGGTATTGCAAAGCTGGAGGCAGTGGTATCTCTGCACCTAGTTGACTAGTAGGACAAATAGTGAGAGACGTAAAAAAATCTTCACACACTGCCCTGTGATGGTTTCTCACCTGGCCTATTGTTAGTTAAATGAGTCTGTGTTTAGGAGAGATGGGGACTTCCTATTTCACTCTCTCTTTCTTGTATTTCTCTCTCTTTAGAGATAGAAGTGAGACTTTTCTATCCTCATGTATTTCTTAATAAATCTAACATTTACTTCAAATATAATGAATGTTTATTAACGTTCTTTGCATCCAAGGCATCTATATTTTGAACATTTTTTAATGGGACATTCTGGTATTTGACTATTCAGTATTCTTTGAGCACTCTGCTTATGTTCAGGAGTATATCCTCTAACAAGGGCTTCTGCTGAATTCAATCGCAAATCTGAATTCAAAGAGAGAATCCAATAATATCCAGGCTATGTCTCCTATGGTTGTTGGGAGGTGTTTTATTAAAGGGCCTACTTATTACAAATCTTAGGTCAGAAAGCTGCCTATTTGTTTTAAATAATTTTTTATCTATGCTTTGCTTTCTGCCCTCATGCCTCATGATGTTCCAGACAATGCAAATACAGGTAGTCCTCGTTCAGCAACCACTTGTTCAGTGACTGTTCGAAGTTATGACAGCACTGAATGAGGGGACTTATAACTGTTCCTTGTAGTTGTGGCCATTGCAGGTTCCCCATGGTTATGTGATACGATTCGGGCACTTGCAACCAGCTTGCAGCCAATTACAACGGTCACAGCATCCTGTGGTTACGTGATTGTCATTTGTGTAATGGTATGTGAGAAAGATCTTGAAAGATGGGGTGAAGAGATGCTGCCTAGGGAATGCTCAGATAAGAGAGGGCATAGCCCACAGCTGCATAATGGGTAGAGAAAGAGGCTCAGAAGGGACTCTTCCTAGCTTCCCAGGCTGTAAAGGAGCCAGTGGGAGATTTGTATTTTCAGACTTGCAAGATTCTGTTACTGTAGCCTTACAATAAAGTAGAGTTAGCTCATCTGGTTGTGTTTCCTGTCTGGTCTACCTAGGAAGGCTGACAATTTGCGACCTTCACTGCTGGCTTCCAACAAGCAAAGTCAACGGGGAAGCCGGCAGGAAGTTGCAAATGCCAATCATGTGACTGTGGGACACTGCGACTGTGTGGGATTCTCTTAAGGATGGCAATGACGCTGGCCAGAGTTACTTTTATGTGAGATGGGTGGCTATATAAATACAATAAATAAAAAATAAATAAAAACTGGAACTAATAGAAGAGAATATATGTAGCTTAGGGTTGAACTGTGGAGTCCTTGCAGTTCTCTGAGTTTGGTTGTTTTCTTGCAAACGTTTCGTTACCTGGCTAGGTAACATCTTCAGTGCTAGAATGGAGTGGGGTTTGCTCTCTGTTTATATACAGTGTCCTGCCCTGCCAGTGTTGGGGCGGGGGTGTGTGTGGTTTTCTCCTGGTAGTTCCTAGTTTTTTCTTCTCCTGGTAGAATTACCAGAAGGGGGGGAAAAACCCAACCCCCCCCCCCCAACACTGGCAGGGCAAGCCACTGTATATAAACAAAGAGCAAACCCCACTCCATTCTAGTATTGAAGATGTTACCTAGCCAGGTAATGAAATGTTTGCAAGAAAACAACCAAGCTCAGAGAACCCCAAGGACTCCACAAAAACTGGAACTGCCACAACTGCCATTGTGAGTTGGTGTTTTATGACCACATCACTTAGCAAGACAGTTGCTGGTCCCAATTACCATAGTTAAGTGAGGACTACCTGTACAACATTCTTTGGGTGAATAGACTTCAGATAAACAGACTTTGCTCAGGGTTGCACCCTCAGCATGTCCTGTATTACAGTTTGGATTATCCTGGATGATCTTTTATGCATTTACAATTATCCTTTTTAGAATTTATACCTTTCAACAAGAATGATCTCAAAGAAACTATCAGTTGCCGGGATAATAAAATTCCAAAATGAAATAAAATGTGATGGAAAAGACAGCAGCTGCAGTAACATTTCATTTAATAAATTATATAGTTTGTCTGTTCTGAGTATGTTTGTCTTACCCATCTGCTGCTGTATAAGGGAGTAGAGGCAATAGATGCCGTTCATGGTCTGTTGACCAATCTCTGTTTTAGGGTCATTGAGGTGCAAGCACAGTTGACCAAGCAGAAGCCCCAATCTAGGAAATTCATGTGACATCTGAATGGAGATAAACCAACAATGTTGGCTTTTGACACTGAAGGGAGAGAACAACAACCACCACAGCTGTTTCATTCACTTTTCAAAATTCTCATCTTTATAGTCCTATACAGTATATGTATCATTGGTTCTGGTACAGATAATAAATAATAAATCAAAATAATAATACAGCATAGTTAAAAACAAGCTGCAGACCCTAAATTCTGAAAGTTTGGCTAAGGAGTCAGATTTTCACAACACTGAAACAAATGTTAAAATGTCACACAGAAGTTGAAATCACATATATCTACTTCCATTTATACATACACACCTATACACACACATTTGAACAATTTTTTTTACAAAATTAAAAGCTACAGAAAAATAAAAAAAGAATATAGAAAAGTGAAAAAGATACAGAAAGAAAGATGGGAAAAAAGAAAGATAGAAGAAAAAGTGAATGATTGTATGGATCCAGAAAAAAGAAAGAAAAAAAGAAATATTTAAAGAAGTAGCTTCTGCTCTTCTTCACAACAGTTATAGACATAGTTAATACTGTTTCCGCCCTCCCACATTACATAACATTTTCCCCATACATAGCCTTTTTAAATCAGTAAATCCAGAGATCACCAGTTCATTTTTTTCCATTTTCAACAAAAAGTTGATAAAGGGTTTCCATTCTTTCCTAATCAAACAAGTCCATTTAGCCTCTACTTCCATTTTCTATCTGAAATATTTGTAAAGCTAACACAACCTCAGCACTTTTAAATTTCCCAGAATATATCCTATTCTCATCCCCAAATCATATCATGCTCACCTGAAACCTGGGATAAGTGGCTGCGAATTTTAATAGGAATACATAGGTGTCCATTGCCCTTGTTCTTTCATGAGCTTGTCCTGAGGTCATCCAGGGAGTCAAGTGCTGAAGAGACATTTGAGATAAATGATTAACCTAGGATAAGAGAAGGTACATGCAGCCATGAAGATGCAAAAAGTGTGGCTCAGGGGCCACCTGTACCCCATCTGAATCACTTTTGCCCCTAGAGGTTTCCCCCAAGTGAGTAGGGCCCCAAATGTCAGCTTTTTACTTTGTTTGGTTCGCTTTAGGAAGGGAAAGGTGGTTCTATAATAGGTGCCATAGTCTTTGCAGACACTTAGAGTCCTTATTTCATCCCCAAACTCCCGCCCCAAGCTAAAAATGGCCTGGCCCTATCCATTTTTGGAGTGTGGCCCTCAACATGCTGCGTAACCCGATGGAAGGTACATGCCCTTGGGTTACTGGAATAATTTTTATTTCTGTCTCTTTGTTATCATTCCATGATTGTAGGAATGAAAAAGACCCACCTGTCTTTCATTTTATGGTTTTAAGATGAAAATGAGATTCTTCTTTATAACCTCTGCTTTTAAAATAATCTAATTTTTAAATAAATAATTAAATAATTGTAAGTAATCAGGTTTTGCTTTCTATTCATAAATAACAAGACATGACAAGTAACTCCTCTCACTTTTACCTGATTCAGATGTAATACCTTTTAAAGTAGTATTCCACTACACAACTTCATGGAATCACGGAGTTGGGAGGAGCCCTCTAGGTCAGGAAGTCCAATCCTTTGCTCAAATCCAGTTCAGGAAACCAATGAAAGCATTCCAAACCAAGGGCTATCTAGCTAACACAGTATTTCTCAACCTTGGCAACTTTAAGATGTGTGGACTTCAATGCCCAGAAGGCTGGCTGGGGAAATCTGGGAGTTGAAGTCCACACATCTTAAAGTTGCCACAGTTGAGAAACACTGAGCTAACATTTGAACACATGCAATAAAGGGGAGTCTTCCACCTCCCTGGATAATTCAATCCATTATCAAACTGCTTCTGCTACTAGGAATTTTTTTTACAACACTCAGTTGGAATCTGGCTGCTTGTAACTTAAATCCATCATTCCAGGTTGTGCATTCTGAAACGAGAGAAAACAAATCTTGACCTTCTTTTGGGTGATATCCTTTCATGTATTAGAAATCTGCACTCTTCCCTTCTCAAGACCAAACATTCCCATTTTCTTTCCTTTCTTTTCGTAGAAATTAGTCGCTACTGCCCTGATCTTCCCCATTGCTGCTCTCTGAACCAGTTTCTCTGACTCCTCCTTCATTGTGATGGGCACAATATTCAAGGTGGGACTGACCAATGCAAAATGAAGTGGAACGATGACGTCCTGTTTTACTTTCAAAGATGAAACCTAAAACTGCAATTTATGTTTTGTAGCCCGATTGCTCAGATTCAGTTTCTAATCAATGACCATTCAAAGCTCTTTTTCACAAGTACTATTATCAAGTCAAGTATCCCCCCTTCTCAGGGATCTACCCTCCAGCCTCCTCTTCGGCAGTGTATCTTTTCTTTTTCTGAAGGCTCAGATCCTGTGTCTTGTGCACAGGGCCTGAGCGTTTTTTCTGAGTTCCAGTGGTGCAGAGTATCTCCAGCTTCTGGTTGTCATGTTCAACCTCTGGACTTGCTCCTTTGGTTGACTGCCTTCCATATGAAGAGTTGCTTCTTCTGTCATTTTCCATTGCAGTGCCTCCTTTGTTTGATCTGATAAATCTTCATCTTCTCTCTTCAGTGGTCCTCCTGCTGCTCCTGTTGCTTTTTCTTCAACCCCTGCTACAAGCTTGCACTTGCTGCAAAGCATAAAGGAAGAAGTATAAAATATGCCACAATCATTTCAAGGCACAACTGCAGATTTCTGTTCAGTCATATTGCCGCCTGCTTTTTAAGACACCACTAACAGAAGACTTTTATTACTTCTTGTTCCTTTCTTGGTCTTGCAGCTGAGCCTGTTGACTTACAAGGAAAATCTGTTAGGGTCTCTTAAGCAATCTCTGCTACCAAACTTCTGTTGATTCTCCTTGCTTGTTTTCTTTCAGGAACTTATCTGCCTTACATAACAACAAAGACGGAGTACGATACATAGAGAGCCTACATCTTTTTAACTCCTGTATCCAATCATCTTCCCTGGTTTTTAAGGTTTAAAGAAGCAAGGAAAGGAATGTTTCCTATGAGAACTGTTCTCCATCTCCAGGAAATCACAATGCCATTTTTCATTGCTCTGCTTTTGTCTTTGGGTTTTTCAGTGACTGCCATAATCTTCCTGTTGGCCACTTTGGAGAAGCTAATTTACTGCAGCGCATATCTGTACTAGTAGGTTGTGGTTCGAATGTAGGTTTACAACAGGGAAGGCCCAGGGTGAAATCCTCACACAACCGGGACACTCAGTGGGTAACCTTGGACTATCTTGCAAACAATACAAGCTTGCTAACAATAATTAGCCATGAACCTCATGTACCAAGTCATAGGTTTCTTCTCAGGAGAAAAGGCTATAATTCTATTTACCTGAAGAAACAGGTTTCTTATGGCATGAATTGATCATAATTGCTTACATTTAAGAGTAGAAGCAATTCAGTTGTGTCTGGCCTCTCTGATAACAAGCATTTCAGCATTGCTTCCATAGCTTCCACAGTCTCACTATATAATTCCTGAGAAGGAAATAAAAGTAGTAGTAGTACATAGCATTATATCATTGTGCTGTTACACAAAGGGCATATGACTTACGTGATAAATGATGATTCAAAATTGGGCACCATTTCTACTCCTGATGCTCATTAACACGCACTGTGTATGCACAAGATACACTTATTGAATTCAGGCCTGCTCAAACAGTGTCTCAGTTTAGAAGACACTGCTTGAGCCAAGCTCAGTTCCTGGTGACCACATGGACACATTCTTGCAATTCTCCTTATAATGGTACTGACGTGATTTGCATTGCCTCCTTCCAGGATCTTTGTCAACTTTCCAGTCTAGCCTATAGCATTGGGGTTTCCAACTGTTCTCCCATCCAAATACTAATGAGGCCCAACCCTGTTTAGTTTCTACACCCAGAAAAGGTCTACCTGTTGCTGGCACCTGCTGAGATATGTCTCAGGTTAGGGTTTTGACCACAGGAGGAGGTAAAAAATGTCAAGATAGCAGCTGCAACTGCATAATCAAAACCCTGTTCCTTTTTTTTACATGCGCATGTGCAATGCACATAAAAAAGGGTTGGACTTTGATTGCATGGAGCCACCATCTTGACTTTTCTGACATCCTCTCCCAATGGATTCCCCTGATCTGACACAATTACTACAAATAACTTTTCTCATAATGTAACAAACCTGAATGGAGTTTCAAGTATCTATAGTGGTTTTCTTTTTATCTTTTTTTTTTTTTTAAAGGAGGCCCTGTTCTTCCCAGCACCCTGTCCCCAAAATACCTGTACGTTGGTTCCATCCTGACTTTGTAAGTTATCAACTGAAGGCAGGGCAAAGATGCTGGCAACGCAGGTGGAGAGCAACTTGTCTTTTGCCCACAGAGAAGGTTCCACTTGACTGAGGGGCAGTGGAGATGGAAGAAAGGCAGAGAGAGCATTTGACATACATGCCATTCACTCTTTGGAAGTAGCATGCCTTGCTAAATATTTATCCATTTGGAATAATGGGGAAGGACTGGAAATGATGTCTGATCTGAGCAATGTTAGATAACCTACTGGTATAAGAATGCATGGATGGTTACAAAGAAGTAGGAAGTGCCTAATAAGATAGGTCAATAAGACAGGTCATTATGGGACAAGGGAATTAAATAAGACTACTCTTAGCTGCTAGCTGTGACTGCATTATCACTCAAGTCCATTCTGCAGCACTTCAGAGCACACAATAAATAAATCTGTTAAATGAATGAATAGGAATGCAATAAAACAACACAGCAAGATAATTCAAAAGTCTAGCAATATAAATATTTTGGGGTAGAGCTGAGAGCTGAGAGAAATCCTGATTTTCTACCTGTATAATTAATTCTAGACAGATGATTGTCCCCTTCTGAATTAAATGATCTATCTTTATTCTAAGAATCCATAGAAGTCTATGCGTTTCTTTAATATTTGTAGATTTACATTTGTACGAGAGAGGATATTGGGGTATAGATTCCAAATACCTTAGGTCCTCAATGAGAAGCATTGCCTGACAGCGCAAAGCCATGGTATCTGAGTCTAGGTAATCCAGTGGCAAATTTGAAACCTGCACCTAGGTAAACAAGCAAGAAAACAAAGTCTTAATATTGCCCATCAGGAGAATGATAAATAAAAACCGCAGAACAGCAGTTTGCTGTGAAATCCATGTGTCACCAAATTAGCGGTCACATTCTACATTCTAGGAAAGCAGTCCTCAACCTTAGTCAAACCTAGCACCCACCTTTAACCCTACCCTACAAACGTGAGACCCAGCTTAAATTATTCATCACAACTTTTATCTCTTAGTCACTTGAGGACTGAGGCCATTTCAACAATGGAAAAGGGGATTTTAGCAAGGGTTCATTTGCATGAGGCAAGGATGAAATAATGTATGTCTAATTAAATCACTTCTACTGCAAAGGGTTAGAGGTGCAGAAAAGGCTGGTTGTTGGTTTAGAAGGGGATAGGGGAACCAGGCAAACTGCTCTCTGTCCTTTCTCATTAGCTCCCTTCCTGCTTGCCCTTCCCAGAGGTCCCACAGATAATTTGAGCTGTGTACATAAACTTGCCTTCACTGTCTTAAATACCTCCCTTTGGGGGGACTATCAACCTTTGCTACCAAGCCCAGAGTTCCTCCTTCATTTCTGCAACAGGCTGGTTGCAGAGCCTTCCTAGAAGATCCTGTCCTCCTTTGAATCAATTAACTTCTCTTCCTCCTCTTCCTTTGTTAAAAAAAAAAAGCTAGATAATAACAGAAAGAATACAGCAGGGGTGCTGCTGGGAACATCCATTTAAAACCTGGTCATAATTGAAAAATACGTATTATAAGGACTTAAAAAGATAAATACAAATGCAATCCTGACTGTTTTTTATCAGGATTTCTCTAATAGTGCCAAGGTGGTTCATATGATACAAAACTTCATTATTACTACTACTCTTACTACTGCTGCTATTATTATTAAATGCGATGGCCCTTTGGTCCCATTGCTAATGGGACTCCCTGCATTCCCCATAAACATATAAAAGGATTGGGCTTTTAGTCCTGTTTTTCTTGGGACAATGGTGTGTTTATCTGGAGGTGTGTTTCAGCCAAGACTGTCTGGCCAAGTTAAAAGCTTTAAGTTATGGTTATGTCTGACTTACCATTATCTGGTCAACAAACTGTAACTTTTCATTCCCTGGGTTAGAGGTTTCATGAGTCTTCCCACTCATGTTTGACCTGATTTTTTATAGACCTGCAAGAAAAGAGTGAAAGGTTTTATGGTGCACGCATACATGTAACTCTACTGGCTCAGCATCAGTTTCCAGGATCCATGGCCTTCCAAAAAGACTGTTTACCAATTACACTAAGCCATGTTTTGCTTAATAGAATGTTGTGGTTAATAGAATAAACCACAATTGGCCAGGTTTCTATAATATATTAAACCATAAATAATTGATTACAAAATCCAGTGATGCACAAAAAACAAATCATGGTATAATTTAGCATGACATGAACCCAGCCAAAATATTATAACAGCTGGTTGGATAGCAGTTTGTGGGTGTCTTCATCACTCAGGCAACTGCTCCAGGTTCTGCCCATTAATGCATGAAAAGATTGACTTGTCTTAGGCAGCACCTGAATCTAATAAAATAAATAAATAAATATACATACATGGTATAGCCAGACTGTGAGCCAATATTGTGATGTGGGAAAAAAAAACTTATATAGAAAGAAGAATACAATTTGTTAAAATTTGGACTCACTAGCCTCATTCCCACAACACACTTAACCCAGCCAAGCAGTAAACCCCATTAAATCTTCTTACTATTGTTTCTAGCAGCACAGAAACTGGGTTATAAATCACCATTTGGGGAATATAAAGTCCTGATCCATTTTCTCCAGGGAGTATATAGAATTCCACAGAATTGCCTTGTGCCAGGAGAACCCCATCATAAGGATGCTATGACATTAGTATCCTGGCATAAGGAGCTTCAATGGGATTCTATCACAAATTTCTTCCCCTTGATCAGGCAAGCAGCAGTAGGCATGATTTGGCTGCTACAGCACTGAGCCACAGTGTTCTGAAATCGAGAGGATTGATTTTTTAGCCATGTTTTCTCCTGGAGGACTAGGTTGACAAAATGGGACTGTTGGAATACCCAAGATAAATTGATGGAGAAGAGTTAAATCTATACAAGATTGGATCACAGACCTAGTATAAACAGTTGATCCCTTTTTGGTCTTCCCTTTACATAATAATACCTTACAAACCAGGTAAGTGTGTTGTGGAAATAGGGACACTTACTGAAAATCAGCACTTTCACTTTGCTTCCTTCAAGGCCTGCTTTCTGCTAACCTTCTTGAACAATATGTAGTGAGAAATCAGTCTCTGTGATTACGCAGCAGCTCTGTAGATTAGATGGGAAAAGGTGAGCAACATTCTAAAAGCTTCTGTTTATACTAATTTCTTTAAAGACTTAGAAGTCAGCCAGTTGTCTGAGGGCAATTTAGGTTAAGTTCCACTTTCTCCAACATTCAGGTAAGTGTTGAAGAAGTTAAAACATGGGTTCAGTGAATTTAACACAGCACAAGTTAAACCTGCTACGAGGAGATTCTCTGTGCATTCAAGGAGAACTTACAGCTGCAATCTTCATCTGACTTCATTCTGTTGGTAAGATCTATGGGAATTTGATGAGCTGGTAAAATTTAATTTATCCCCCAGATCAGACTCTTGAATTATACAGGGTAGATGATACCTCCAAACTTCATATGGTTTTAATGAAATTTGAGGCTAGAAGATTATGCATAGAAGAAGAAATTATCCTACACTGACAAACTGTTGAGCCATCTAATCTACAACAGTCTTTCGCAACCTGATGTCCTCCAGACGTATAAGGGCTGCAATATTAAGTACATGAAGTTCCATGAAGCCAATCATTTAGAAAGTTCAATGGGGACTATAGAGTCCAGTTCCCAGGGGATAAATAGCCCTTTTAGTTTGTCACAATATTACCAGAATAATTAGAATATTATGAAGAATAACTTAAGGGAAAGTCTGAAGACTGGAAACTTCGGAACTGCACCTCCCCCAGGCCTAGTAAGCTGTGAGGGAACTACCCACCAGTTGCTAAAAACAACCAATAGAGTTTGAAGGACAAGCAAATGAAATATGGGATGGCATTCTTGGAGGAGTGATTCAATGGACTTATAGCATCCATTGGCACAGTTGCTTCAGACAATGAATTTAGCCAAATGGATATGACAATGAAAGTGACTGAAGAATAATTAATTTACTATGGCATAAAGTGTGTAGGCATAATAGATCTTTGCTCTCATCTAATGGACATCCAGACTTTTGCAGCCAGATATGGTAGCTCTAATTTAGGGTGAATATCCATTTCATTAGTTGCATGAAGCTTTATTCTAAGATTGTGTTTGCATATGAAATGCAAACCAAAAGTTAGAAAGAAATGAAATGCATACAATATGGCAATGATAATTAGCTTATTGGTAGTGGCCATTCACAAAATAGTTGTTAAGAGGTTAACCTTCCTGTGGAGTTGATTTTCTGGTCTGATCTACCTAGTAGAGTAGACATCTGGAAAGACAGGAAAGAATGAATAGAGCTGGAACCCCCAAATAATGCACACCGGAACTCTGGGAACTCTGGTTCCACTGCAAAGAGTATAGGGAGTTCCATTATCTCCTGGCCTGTTTCCCCACTGCTGTGCCACTATGTTATGCTGGTTTTTGTAAGGTCAGAGTGCACAGAAGTTACTGCAGCCGTCTTGCTCCTGAAAAATTGCTCAGTCTACATGACTAGAGCTAGTCAATTGAAAAGCGGTGGATAGTAGCTCATGGCAAATAACTGGGATACCACAAGGTTTAGACCTGGGCCTTCTACTCTTTATTATTTTTATGAATGACTTGGATAACTGGGGTGGAATACTTATCACATTTGTGGTTGACCAAAAAACACCCCCTATATATGCATGAGAAGTCCCAATGTATCTTGTTGCAATTGCATTTCTCTTACTTTTTTTTTTGCATTTCTTCTCTTCTGTTTCATTAAATAAAGATAGATAGATAGATAGATAGATAGATAGATAGATAGATAGATAGAAATAAATAAATAAATAAATAAATAAATAAATAAATAAATGGGTGGGATAGCTAATAATAGAAAAGAGTTTGAATCCAGTGTTTTGATCTCAGACCATTTTGTTTCAAGTTTGAAATTGGCTGTCCTATTCCCAAGCTGGAATACTTCTAGTAAAATCAGAACAGCATTGGAAAACTTCTTGCAAGGTCTAAACATCTTGTTTTGAGCCTGAAACTTTTCAAAGACAGAAATAAAATTCATAGCAGTCTTTTGAGATTTAAAAATGGGCTTAAAATAACAGCACAAAATGTAACTGAGAGAAATGCACGGAAAAAAGAAATAAAAAACACAGGTATAGAATGAGAAATGCCTGGTGGGAGAAGCTCACAGATGTTCACTTGTTTCACCTTCCTTTTTCTGTCATGAGGAAAAAGACCCAGTACCAATGTCATTAATGCAGATCTTGGAATAGTTGTTGATTGCACACTGAACTTGTTAGCGGTGTGAATGCAGTTTTAGGCTGCCTCATCAAAAGTACAGTTTCTCAAACATGAGAAATAACCATTCCTCTTGATTTTGTGCTGGCCAGACTCTACTTTGAATATTGTGTCTACTTCTGGGCACCACACTTTCAAGATTCAGACATATTGGAACAAGTTAAGAGAAAGACATTGAAGATGATCAAGAGGCTGGAAACCAGTGCATGCAGAGCATCTGAGCTTCACAAAGTGCATTGACACAAAGCAAGCACCTGTTTCTGAAGTACTGTATTGAAGGAGCTTTGCAATATGGCTGCTTTTGCATATACAGATAACGCTTCTGCTGGGATCACCAACAAAGCTAAGTGGCACATATATAGAAATAACTGGGGCAGCTTTCAAAGCAGCTTTGCAAAGGATGTAGCTGCTTCAAAGAGAACAAAGAACAGCTTCATACTAACACCCTTTTTGTTTATGGACCACTCCAATTATAGCTGACTCTGACTGTATACAATTCCCCTCTGTTAGTTGGGATAATAACTTTAATAGACCAGTGTGTCTCAACCTTGGCAACTTTAAGATGAGTGGACTTCAACTCTCAGAATGCCCTTTGCCGGCTAGGGAATTCTGAGATTTGAAGTCCACACATCTTAAAGTTGCCAAGGTTGAGAAACACTGACATAGACTGCATCTTTTGCATGGTTTGTACAGTTCTACCAAAAATGAAGTCCTATGAAGAGAGATCAGAGGACCTGGACAGGTTTTGCCATGAGAAGACTGAGAAGAATGATGATAGGTACCCAAAAGAATGGAGAAAGTCAAAATCTGTTTTCTGTCATTCCAGAGAGCATGATTTTAAGTTTCAGGAAAGCAGGTTCTGGGTAAACGTTAGGTAAATTTTGCCCTAATAGTAAGAACAGTGAAACTAATCACTCAGAGAGGACAGGCATCTATTGTGCTTCTTTAATATAGATTCTTGCAAGGAGCTGGGTTGAACTTGACCTAAATGGTCCTTCCAACTCTTATGACTATGAACAGCAAGGCAACTGATAAAAGATGTATTTTTAAGATGTGTAATTTGTGTATCTTCTGAATTTCCAGACCCTAAAGGCCACTCTTCACCTTCAGGAAAAGCTAATGGCATACAGTGGTCCAATAAGAGGCTCTGATACTACTCTCTGTTCTCAGAGCACTCTTATGTTTTCAGAACTTTAGCTGTCTGATTTTTGTGGTTTTAAATATATTCATAGATTTAGTGTGGGAGATTTTTGAACTATCAAAAGTGCATCTAATTATTTACCAGCTGAGAATGTTTCCTCCTTTTCTAGCTCAGTCACAAAACAAGGTGTCCCATCTTTTGATCCCTGGATTCACTTTCTCCAAGTCTTGAAGGCAGATGTTCATAACTAGATAAGCATTCCTGTACATGGGCCAAAATTGTATGATGTTGTTTCACAACGACTTCAAAACATTTGCCCTTGCAGATTTACCAACACAAAATAAATCTATTATTTTCCCCAATCCTCATCTCAAAAGACAATAATGGAAAATGATGGTTCCCTTCCAACCTTTAAATGATACTCTCTTCCTCAAACAGAAGAGCAATAATTCCTTTTAGAGAAAACATAGGGCCATCTGCTGTTTGACAAAAATCTATTTAATTACTATTTAATATATTGAGAAGAAGTATTAGGAAACCAGTAGGAAGCATGCAGAATATTATTTCCAGTAAAATGACTTTACAGATCATATAAAAAATTGACCCACTCTCTATAGCAGTGTTTCTCAACCCTGGCAATTTGAAGAAGCAATTCTGAGAGTTGAAGTCCGCACATCTTCAAGTTGCTAAGGTTGAGAAACACTGCTCTATAGCAAGCAGCAAGCAGTTACGCAACTTTGGGTAAGCAAGATCACCTGGATGGGAAACCACCAGAAAGTTGGCTAGACTAGGAAGTTGACTGGGAACTATCCCACAGACCAAAAGGAAACCACTTCCATATTGTTGCCAAGAAGACTACAAGTACGTATCCACATAGTGACCAGGAGATGAGCTTGTTTATCAGACTAATGATCATTTGAGACAGTGTTACTATGCATGGTTTTAATACATTTATTGAGTAGCGAACAAAGTTTGTTTTCTAATAGCTAGCTAGTCCATATTTAAACATGCTAAGAAGCCTTCTCTCCATGACAAATTAGTATTTCTGGTAGGCTAAGCAATAGTTTACTCAGGGTTTGTTATATAAACCACAACTGATTAAATTCACACATCAGTAAGCCATAAACCATGGTTTATAAACCACAATGGCTGAATTCACTCAACATATTAACATATTATTACGTTATGGCTTAGTACCAAATCAGTTTTTCTTCCTGTAAGAATGCAGTTTTATTAGTTTGGGGGGGCTTCGGAAGTTCTGTGAACCAGCCTGAAAGCAAGCTACATCGACAAGGACATCCAGTGAAGTGCCTAGCTAAGTGAAGACTTGAAACTGGATTGCATTACACTGAAACATGGAATATCAAATGTAGTCAACTTGTTCCCCTCTTTGTTTTGGGGTATGATTCTCAGAATTCCCAACCAAGCTGGAGCTTATAGGAACTGCACCTCAAACTATCTATTCTATGTTAGCACATCTTACTGGGGCTAAAGACAATGTTTATTGTGTCAAATCATGCCAGTTTTGCCACAATAACCCTGCCATATTTGCTGATGAAAGAACTCCACGTGACACCAAGAATGGATGGATTCAACCTCAAGAGACATCACTGAAAAATTCAGAGAAGAAAATAATTTCACTAGCTTACTCTGTGGGAGAAGCTCACAGCTGTTCACTTGTTTAACCTTCCTTTTTCTGTCATGAGGAAAAAGACCCAGTAGCAATGTCATAATGGATATGTTTATGTCATCACTCAAGGCGCTCATGACAACACCCAAGAAACTGAAGATAATGATATGGGGAACTGAACCTGATCGCGTTGATATGCCCTGCTTGTTTCCCTAGAGGTCCATGTTCTATAGCATCATCAGCTATTCTTATAAACACTGAACTACACAGATTAAAGTATACAGTTTCCAAAATGGGAGAAACAGCAGTAGTCTGTAAGGATTTCTACTTATTTAACCGTTTCATTCAGAAGGCTGGCGTAAAGAGCATCAACTCATGTTCTTCTATTCTATTGTTTGAAATTCATTTCATGATAATCAATTCTTAAAAAGCTGATTCTAAAGCTAGAAGTGGAAAATCTGTTTCAAATCAACACACAGCTTGGGATATCCACAGCTTTAAAAGACATGGTTTTTCTTTTCAGGTAGTTTCCAGATAGATTATTGAGGCTCGCCATTATTCTACAAGTAACAGTTTCTGAAAAAGGCAACGGACAATCAGAGGGATGTAGTTTAGCACACAAATCAAGTGAACCTTCAAAGATAGGTTATTAAAAAACTTGAGGAAAACTGGGTTATCTGCTGCAATCAGACAAAAGTGTCCCATTTTTGTGTTAGAACTGTTTCTAACAGTTGAAGCAAAACTACTGCAGTAAAAACATTTAATTTTTTTTTTTTATATTAATCCCATTCACCTAAATGAAGCACATTATTTTGCACAAATAAAGACTGAGCTGCTGCATTCAGTGACAATCTCCATGTTATGCAGCTGGATGACAAAGATGGGGGAGATCCATGGCATCAAAATCAGTGGAAAAAGTTCATTGACACTGTAATGGTATTTGGGAATGACCTTTGGAGACAGGGCAATGAGACACAGCCAAGGAAATGGTCAGATAAAAGGCAGCTCAGCCTGCAGCAGGAATGTGGGCAGGGCAGGAGGCTCAGAAGAGACTCTCCTAGTTTTTCAACTGGAAAGGGGACAGGGTGGGGGGAAGAAGTACTTTCAAACTTGCAGGATTCTGTTAATGTAACCTTACAATAAAGTAGAATTAGCTTATCTGGTCGTGTTTCCTGTCTGGTCTACCTAGTAAAGCTGACAGACACAGGGCTTCAGAATGAGAGGCATCACCATACTACCTTCATTGCAATGCTTGCGTTACAAAATAGAAATCAAAACAATAAAAAATCCAATATAACAAAATTACTGTAGGTTTTCATATGAAAATTTTTAATATTTCAGAGCCCCAAGCTGACAATCCAGCACTTAGGGAATTTGGACTTTATGTAGCAAGTCAATTGTGGCCTCTTTGGTAAGGAATAGGGTTTCACCAGTGTTTTGGTTACACACTTCAAACAGAGGAGGTTCATCCAAAGCCTTCTTCCCACATATTATAACAAAGGGGTAGCCAAGTTTGTCAGCGTCTTTTAACCTTTTTCCAATGGTGAACTGGGTCCGGTCATCCAATACAAGTTCTTCTTTAAGTTGGGGTATAGCTTCAGCAATACACCTGTGTAAATCCTCTATAAGCTCTGCTATTTTGTGTGCCTTGCTGCCACTTTTGGGGGGAATAAGGCAGACTTGATAGGGTGCTATGAGGTTTGGCCAACGAATGGCATTCTCTGTTGAGAGTATTTCAATGGAGGCCGCAAGGATACGAGTGACACCTAATCCATAGCATCCCATTTCAGCTAGAACAGGCAGATTGTCAGCAGTTTGGACAGTAGTTTTAAAAACAGAAGAATATTTAGTTCCCAAGAAGAATGTGTGGCCCACTTCAATTCCTTTATTCTCTACCAGTCTTCCTTTGCAAATAGGGCAATGCATCTCATCTGACTTTACTATTTCTAGATTGGCTGAAAAGTCACAGTTGGCACACATCACCAATCGGTCCTCACCAACATCAGAAGGTAGCTGGAATTCATGAGACAATGTCCCTCCAATGCTTCCTGTTGCTCCTTGGACTTTCAGGAACTGAAGCCCCAACCGGTTGAATATGTTGCTGTAAGCTTTACACACAAGAGCATAGGTCTGAAGGGCAGCCTCCTCAGAGGCATCAAAAGTATACATATCCTTCATATAGAACTCTCGGCCACGGAGTAACCCAAAACGAGGTCTCGGCTCATCTCGAAACTTCCTTGTTACCTGATATAACAAGAGAGGAAGCTGTTTGTAGGACAAGGAGCCTTGAGAGGCTACTAGGTATGTAATGGCCTCTTCATGGGTAGGCCCTAAACAATATTCTTGACTATGCCTGTCTGTCACTCGCAAAAGCTCTTTGCCCATCAGTTCCCATCTTCCACTGGCTTTCCAAAGCTTTCCTGAACATAATGTGGGCATATTCACTTTTTGACCACCTATGGCCTGCATTTCTTGGTCTAACACTTTGATAAGCTTCTCTAATGCTCGGACAGTATAAGGCATGTAGTAATAGCATCCAGGGTTGGCAGGACAAATCAGTCCAGTCTGTAACATCAATGTTTGGCTTTTACACATCAGTTCTCCAGATTTGCTCTCCTGGGATGCCACAATGTCATCCCGCAGGTTCATTTGTGGAAAAAGCGTTTGTTTTCTATGAAAATTGCAGTAAGATCTGTAACTCTGTCTTTGACAGCACACAACCCAATTAGCCAAACTAGGTAGTACTGTTTTTCCTGTTTTAAAAAGTTGATCCATTTTAAGATTCACAGAGGAAGCTTCAGCTCCAAATCTGCAGGAAAAGAGAAAGTAACAAAAACTAATTTCACATAAATACATTTATAAGCTACACTATGCTGTATGCCATTGTATGACAAAGACAATCCACACTGCACTGAATGACAAGTAAATAAGAACTATTCTGGATGAGTTGTATGAAAATGAGATGTTTGTAGAAAAAAGCTTACAAACTAAGCATGTGTTTGCAGAGATTGTCTCAAAGAAGAGGTGACCCACCACCTTCTAAATACATATACAATAAGCAAAATAGACATGTTAAATCCTTACACATGAGTTTAAGTATATCTATAGAGGCTAATTTTCTCAAGATCCCCAACCAATTGGTGTTTCAGGTGACTATAGGAAAAATGGAAAGAAATCCAAGTATATCCTTAACCTTCTTAGCTAAACAACAACAACAAAAATTCTTAAACATTTTTCTTTTCTAAAAACCCTTCTGGAATATGCAGGAGAGAGAGAAAGTGGGTAAAGAGGAGTGGAATTTTCCTTTTGTATTTTATGGTATAATCTTGTTACAACAGCTTCTGCTTATTTAGCCAAGTAAGAGTTTGGACCTTAAAAATATAGCTGGTGGTTTAGTTTTACTAGATCCATCCTGAACTCCAACTGAACAACACAGACAGAAATCCAGATCTCCCAAACCACATTCTGATGTTCTAAATTGAGTAAGGACTCCAAGGAAAACATAATGCAGGAATCAGCCAGCTTCTGTAGCTGCCGAAGTAGCAGAAAAAATTAACTTCAAAAGGACCTAAGAAATTACATATATTAATTTGACTTTGAGTAAAGGTTTAATATTTTTGGATATCCTTTTTTTTTAAACTACATATGTATTACATGGAAATTGATGGCTGGACAATAGAAATGAATTCTCTATGTCCTTCTGATTGCCAAGAGTCCTTCAACACTGGAAAGATACATTAATGGCCCAAAATACTCAGTGGATTGATATAACTTTCAACTTATGAACAGACCTAGATTATGCACTGATGGGCACAATAAAATATGGCAATCCTTTATTGAAACTGGGTGTAAAATTGTATTATGTATCTATATATTTCTGGACTGATGTGTTGCTTTTTTTCCCCTTTCCTTTCTCTTTCACTACTGTTTTATTTTTCTTTGTTCTGTTCGATTAAGAAAGGCAACCCTCCCTTAAGCAGCTCTGAAATAAATAAAATCTAACAATAATATATTTAATATTAAACAACCTAACTCCTATTTAAACATTAGTCCATTCAAATGTACCTAAAAGTTGGTAAAAGTTTACATTTCTTGACTATTCTGTACATACATAATTGTTTTTACATGGCAAAAAATTCTTGTAATATTATGTCTTGCATCATTTTGATGCAGAAAGAAACCATGAGTTATTTAATACTACTCATTATTCTGCTCACAATGTTATCCTATAGTATGGACAAGTAAGCAAGTAAACATTATTAATGATGAGGTAATTGTGTAAATCAGTTCAGAATTCTCACTCAAGGCAGAGATTATCATATTTTGGGCACATTATGCAAAGACCTGGCTCCCTTAAGAAGTCCATAATGCTGGAAAAGGTGGGAGGAAAGAGAAGATGAGGATAACCAGCAGCAAGGTGGATGGACTTGATTACAGCGGTGATGGGTACACTGTTGGAAGACCTGAAAGGCCAGATTGATGACAGATCATCCTGGAGAAAGTCTATGTCAATGTCTCTCAACCTCAGCAACTATAAGATACGTGGACTTCAAGTCCCAGAATTTCCCAGCCAGCATGTCCACACATCTTAAAGTTGCTGAGATTGAGAAACACTGGTCTGTGTGGTTGATAAGAGTCAACACTGATTTGATGGAACATCATAAATCAATCAACTGTGTAAAGTGCAAATAGGGAACAAAGCTCTCCATATACTGCTGAATACGGCTGGGCACTGCTTTGTATTCAATGCCCCCAAAGTGCTTGGAGTACATGAGGGCATGAATGTAACACCTGTCTGTAACTCACAGTCACATTTTTACCCCAGGATTGACTCAGTCTTTCCCACTGCTGCTGCAAGGCTCCTAGGGAAAAGACTGGGCTGCTTTAAAGACAGGTGTTACATTCACCCCCTCGTGTACTCCAAGCACTTTGGGGGTGTTGGATATCAAGCGCTGCACAGCCCTGTTGACCAGCTATAACTCGCCGCCAGCATGGCCGGTGGTGACGGCTAGTGAGAACTGTAGGTCAGCTACATCTGGAATAATGCAGGTTTTCTACCTCTGCTCCATTACAGCCTTTCCCAACTTGGTGCCTTCCAGTTTTCTGGAAAAGTTTGGGAGCGCAGCACTGTATTAACACATTTAGAGGAGGCTAGTACCGTGCCTACTTTGTTTTAACATTAAGTGCATCCTGACGTTTTTGTGAAGATCATCCGCGACAAGCGCCCAAAGAGAGAAATCCTTACTTGCAAATAAGTCGCGCTGCACGCAACGGACACGGAAGATCGTGTGCTTAAATTGCACCGCTCCCCGAATTGCAGACAGAAGGCTCGGTGTCTACAAAACAACACGCCCGTGAGCAAACATGCTACGAACACCCTGAGAATGATCCATCCCGCTTCCGTCTAGCGTTCACTTACGGCACCGATGCCTTCCAGCTCTTGCGCAAAGCACGCGAGAAATTCGATTGCACCTACGCGTGCGCAGAAATAGTTTCCTTTTGATTTCGGAACGCTTCCGGAACAAGAGAATCGGGAAGGGGTTTTTTTTGTTTTTGTTTTTTAATTCTCTCGCGTCTGAGACTCTTGGAGGAATAACGAAAATCCTTCTGATCCACATTCCCTCATGCGACATATAAGGAGGCAGTGCAAAAGCTCTTTTGTTTCATTTTGTCGGCAAAAGCACACTCCTCTGCCAGGCTTTTTAAACTTATTTGATAGAATACTCCATATGCGGGGTCAGAACGAAATGCTGTTATGCCTGCGTCCAGGTTTCCCGGTTATAAGAGGCTTCGTTTTTATGCCTATTAGATTGCAAATTCAAATATTCTTGAATTTTAACAACCATGATTGAAGGGCTAGCCGCTCATCTGTGAATCAGCCGAAAAGTATTGCCGCATGAGATTGGCGGCTTCATTATCCAGCCTGTATGGTGCCTGTTCTGAGTCACTGCTGAATGGTGCCGTCCTGATTATGTGTGCACAATGCGTGATAGGCAAAGAGGTTGGTTGATTCTTCTGGCTTTGCTGCTCTTCCTCTTCCCCACGTTTCCAGCTGATGGGGGGAAAAAAACCTGTCCATCAGATCACATCAGAAACGGGGCAGGTCTAACTGCAAGAGTGCGTCCACCCATTTCTAGGCTCCTCCTTGTGCCCCTCAACCTCCATCCCATTTCTTGTGACTGGAATTGAATGAAGTTAAAACAAAAAGAAAAACAGATTGAAGAGAAATGAATCACGTGCAGTATATTTATTTAGGACTTCTTTCCCCTTATTTTCCCTTACATAGGCACCAAGGGCTGACTTCCAAATTCCTCTGTTCTGCTCAGGAGGCAACAGAGATCAGGGTTGGTCCTGTCATTCCACTCTCTTACTATTTCAGTCTTGCTTTAAACTGTAAGAATTAAAGCAGTTACGCTGAACAGTCCAGTGCTATTTTGATAGACTTCATTTTACTGGCTGGCCATTGCTTCCATCATGCAGGATGTAAAGTGGTGACATCTGTGTTATGCAGTGCTATTGGATAGGTGTGTGCTTGTGGCAGGGAACTGTTCATGCTAGCTAGAGCAGAGCTGACAGAGAAGGACAAAAGGAATCTCTGTTTTTTTAAAAAAAGCTTTACTTTTCTTTCTCAGCTCCCAGTAATAATAATATATTAAATGTATATGCCACCCAAATCCCAGTGACTGTGTCCAGTTCTTTGGGGAGACAAAAACAGAATCATGGCAGAAAAACCTGTCCAGGGATCAGAAGGAAGGGCATGTTCACATCAGTCTGAAACTGAATAGGTGCCTCTTGGATCCTCCCCCCTTGTTGTTCACCTGACCTTGATCCATTTAAGTGAACTTCAAATTTTTGATGGATGAGAACTTGAGTATTTTAGGAGTTGTGATGGTTCAGAGGCCACATCTCAAGTCTAGCTTTTAAATCACCAGTGTCTTGCTTGACAACCTTGACCGGTCCAAAAAAACATCTTCAGATCATTCAAGACAGGTGATTTCAAAATCAAGCAAAAGAGATGTCAGATGGCATGTAAGCGCAATTTCTTTGTATATTATGATTGAAAGAATGCAGGTGTATCTGGAGTGGCTAAAATCTAAAAGGTCCTCAGGTGTTATACAGCTGAAGGTGGACCAAACAAGCTTAACTAAAGAATATATTTTGAAACATATTAACCCAAATGAATAAATGTATACTATAAAAATAGGAAAAGTACAAAGAAGGCAATTTGAACTTTTCTTGATGTAGAATAACAGTTGGGAAGAATGGATTGCAATTTTTTGCACCATTAGGAAATGAATGGTTATATAAACTTTGCGCTTAAAATTCCACTTCTTATAAGAATGCAAATGTCTACTAATTGGATGGGTTTACACATTGCCCTAAGCCATTATGGAATTAGTTTGATTTTGTTTTAACATGTTATATGGATCCATCTAATGGTGCATTACTCAGGAAATTACAATTAAACAAATGATGGCTTAGGATGAGATGAAAATCAGGTAAGTGTCTGTAGATATAGAACTGTAGACTATTCTTTGTGAAATCATTGAATTTTACTTGTATTAAGCATATAAGTTATGGATAGAATGAATGCCTGATGCAATGATAAAAGGGTACTTTTAAAAAACAGGGAATAAAGATAATAATTGTGGACTCATAGCTTGCTGTCAATATTTAAAGAAACCAATGAGCTGCATACATTACATTTTGAAAGATGAATGTTATAGTGATGCTGTTTTTTATGATTATTTATATAAATTATATATTAAATTGGTATTTAAGCATTCTGTTTGTAATATATTTTGTTTTTACATGTTTATAATAAAGGGGAATAGATTCATCATCCTATAGATACTATTGAACAGTTTTATAATATTGATAATTATGATAGTTTTTCAGAATATTGGGGTGGTTGATAAAACAAATAAATTAAAGATATCAAAATATAGTTTTAAAAGCCTTTAAACAGAAATCCTGGTTCCCTAAACCTATTTGCCCAAAGAGGCTTCCATTTTACTTGCTCTACTGTTTAATATATTTTGCATCTTGCTGTCTTAAGTAAGCTCAGAATGGGTTCCTTCCTGAATTTGAATGACAAAGTGATGATATGATGCCACTGTTTAAACTTTTTCCTGTCTTAGCATGCTTTCTGGTAAACCTCTGCACAAAGGAGAAGGTGCAGATAAAATCGAACCAGAGACAGATCTGGCTCACTGGTGACTGAGCACTGTGGAAGGGCGACAGAAATGGTATTATGTGCCTAAAAACGAGGAATGTGCCCGGGAACAGAATGCACTTGGGGCATATACTTTAGGACTGAACACTGTAGTGGTTGGCAATCATTACAAGTACACACAAAATGTCCACCAGGGCAGAGAAAAGCATAAGTGCTACCAATGCAGGGCAGCCTTGCTGCAGTTCAGCAAGCACTGAGGGTCTTTTTCCCCTTTGTGGGTTCCATTCTGACATGGTTTGGGGTTTCTTATGGTGAGAAAGAGGATTCTGGCCCTTGAAACTCAGTCTTGTGTACATACTACCCCAACGTCTCTTTTCTTGCACATTGACTAGAACCACAAGCTGGACCAAATTGTCATAAATACTAAGATCCCCTCTCCCTATTTGTCAGCCTTATTAGGTAGATCAAGCAGAAAACTCAACCAGATGATCTAATTCTGCTTTATTGTAAGGTTACATTAACAGAATCTTGCAAGTCTGGAAGTACTTCTCTCCCGCTGTCCCTTTACAGCCCAAGCAACTAGGGAGGGCCTTTTCTGAGCCTCCTGCCTCACCCACATTCCTGCTGCCTTTTATCTGACCATTCCCTTGGCTGTGTCTCATTACCCTGTCTCCCAAGGTCATTCCCACATACCGTTACACCATTTGTCTTTTGGGTGAGTGTCATTAGTATTCAGAATGGCTAGTCAACATATTTGGAGTAGGCAAAGCAATTTCCCCATTTGACTTCATCCAGTATCTATCTTCTCAACAGTACTGTATATAGTGTAGCTCACCTGCATTGAGCTAACTTTTCTCAACCTATGTCTCAGGAGATGTGTTGGTTTACAGTTCCTATCATCTGCAACTACCTTAGCCAGTGGGAATGATGGAGCTGTAGTCTAAGACTTCTGGTAGGCATATGTTTGGGGAAGGCTGCAGCAAGCTTTCAAACACATTTTGCTTGGATAGCACCTTCTGTAGTGAATTTTGATTAGAGTTGGCCAGAGCTTTGCAGAAGAGGATCTGTCCTAAGTTTTGATCAGCCTATATGATCTTCTGGACGCTTAGATATCAGGTTTCTATGAACAGCCAACAGTCAGTCAAATGATTGCTCCTTGGTGCAACAGCTCTGATAACCCTAGTCACTTCCATGACTCATGAGCAATGCATATCTTGAATCATTTTGATGTGTATAAAATATATCAGGCAAACAAATCACCCAAATAATGTGCTCCCGGAAGGTTTCTTGACTGGCAATATAATAATAATAATAATAATTATTATAATTATAATAATAATTATAATAATAATAATAATTATTATTATTATTATTATTTCCAAACAATTGCGATTCATTAGACAGTCAGATGTATGCATGCCAGAATCAGGACATGGTTACAAACCATAAATCAGAAAGTGATTCTTAGGGGCATACTATATTATTATTATTATTATTATTATTATTATTATTATTATTATTATATTTAACCCCACCTTTATTTATATATATATATATATATAAAACTCATATATTCTCTCTCTCTCTCTCTCTCTCTCAACTCATATAGACTATAGATAATGTTAAATGAATGTTTGTAAGTAATGTGACTTGTGTTTTTTAAAAAGCAAGTTTATGAAGACTCCTTCCAACTTGAGACTGGACTGGGATGCTGACAGTGTAACATTTTCCATCTGGTTGTAGAAAATTTCCCTGAAGCATTTTAATTGGAAAGATGGGTAAGAAATATTTCTCTCCAGTGCTTTAGAAAGGGAATATAGCAAGAATGGAAAGCATTAATTTCTATTCCCAATTACCAAAATTCCAGACCTCATTGCCTTCTCTGTTGATTTAGATAAAATGTCCATGAGAGAAATATAGTGAATGTATTGAAAAATGTAACCCTGCAGGAATGCAAAATATTTGTCTAATCTCCACAGTTTCATTTTATAGAGTACATTTTTACCATTTTTGCCCAAAGCCAGCACAGCCCAGGAAGCAGTGCTGAAAGCAATGAAGGTTTTTTTGGGTCTATAAGTTGAAGATGGCCATCAGCCTGCAGAGTGCTCTGGGGTGCTCACCTTTGCTGCAGGCATGGTGTCGCCAATAAATTCACTCTGTGTAAATCAACCAGTTAATATTATGTCTGTGCTGTGAATTAATGTCTCTTCTCACCAGGTGGGATAGGCACACAGGGGTAGGAAAATGGGAGAAATTTCCTCAGCTATGCATGGCCAACTTAGGCCACGGGTCCTGCTAGCTTGGTGTTGCCCATCTTTCCCAACTGATATTCTCCAGTTGTGTTGGAATTTACCCCCCATAATTCCCAGCCAGCATAACCAGTATCTGCTGGCAATACACAGAGTTACAGTCCTCACTTGGAGAATACCTGGCTAAGAAAGGCTGCCGTGTGGTATCCAGCCTTTCTCATTTAACTCTTCCTAGAAATTTCAAAGATTGAACTTAGGATCTTAAATGTGGGTTCTTTTGTATATGAAGTACAGAGGGAAAGGATATTCCAGAATAATAGGTTGATGATGACTTCTGAGAAGGAGAAAGTATTCTTTCCTCCAGTCTCTGGCAGGTTACAGAATATTTAAGGAGGAATTGGATACGGCAGTCTGCTTCTTTCCTGCTGGAATGATGGATATCTCTCTGTAGACTTTTGTCTGTTTACTTAAAAGCAATACATTCCAGGAATATTGGAGAACTTACTATTGAGAAAATACAGAGGCAAGTTTTTTTTTTTTTTTAGTAGATAGCTATACGATGCATTTCAGGATCAGGCTACACATTGTACTGAGTGTGCATCTGTTAAGTTGGTGTCTTTTTGAGACCAAACAGTTAAAAGTAAAGAAGACATGGCAGGAGCATTTCACCTGATTGGCTGTTTTCCCACTCCAAATGATCTCAAAGTGGCAAATGGGAGCAAGGAAATGTGCATTAGGAAGACGTTAACAACCCTCCTCTTAATCTGTTTGCTTGTAATAAGGTTTATTTTGCTTTATTTGCCTTTCTTGCATCAGGGCTGCTATTGCAGAGAAGAGTATCTTAAATGACAGTAAAATAGGCAGCCCTTCCATTACAAATCTGTTACAGGTAGTCCTCATTTAGTGACTGCTTTGTTTAGTGACCGTTTGCAGTTACAACAGTGATGAAAAGTAACTTTGCAACCAGTCCTCGCATTTACAACCTTCGAAGATGTGTAAAGCAAAGAAAAGCTAAAGTAAGATCATAAGCAGACTCGTAGTTTCACTTAGTGGCCACTTTGCTTAACAACCGAGTTGCCAGTCCCAGTTGTGTTTGCTAAATGAGGACTACCTGAGTTGATGAAGTAGACATTTGCCTATGTCAGTTTATCTATTAGGCTTTTTTAAGAGTCAGAATTTAACTTTTGTCCACATGTTCAATAACACAACACGGTGATATGGCAACTTTTAGTAAAAAGAGATAACTCAGATTCTTTGCTTGATCTTGATAGCAAAACCTTGCTATATTCTTTTTTCTTAATTGGCCTTTTAAAAAGGGGAATAAAAGTACAAATTTTCCCTTAGATTATCAGACCAAGAAGACCATTTGTGAGCACAAGAAATCAAAACTCAGATGTTATTCATTATTCATGGCTCTTTCACCAAATGGGTCTTTTGATTGCATGCTATGCTGCCAAGATCTCCCTGCCAGAAGGGGTAAAGAAAGAAATACTACGATATATACGTTCAAAACAGCTTCCAGATGGTGGCTGGGGTCTGTGAGTGAAGTGAAAAGATTGTATTGGTTTTTTGTATTTTCTTTTTCCTGAGCTGGGGATAATTTCTGATAACTTCCAGATCAAGACAATGGCCGAAGGATAGCCCTAAATGCAACTTTAACTTTGGAATAACAGCTAGCAACTTTCCACGCCCCTTACTGCTATTCTATCAGCACCTACAATTACCCATGCTAGTTCTTGAATTATTTTATTTTGTTTTGTTTTACTTAGGCTTATACTGTAGGTTGCTTCAATTGTGACCCACTCTTAAAGGCTTATGTTCCCAGTTACAGCAAAAAGTTGAAAACCATAAGCATAACAAAAATAACTATTCTCAAATATTGTATAACAGCAAGGAGGAAGAATCCAGAAATTCATACCAAAAAACCTAAATACAGGAAGAGTTGTCACAAAGGCCTCTTGGAACATCAGGTCTTAATGGCTTTCCTAAACCCCAACTTGATTGGTGCCAGTCTAATCTTGGGGGGATGGGGTTCCAGAGAAGGGGGTCACTAATGGAGAAAATACCCCGTGGCCCCTGGCAATTGCACTCTGTTGGTGTAGGGTCCACAGGGAGCCCTCCCTTCCAGATCTTATTGAACAGGCAGGTACCACTGGAACTATACGGGTAACAGGTAGAAGTAAAGTCTTCCTCATATGGAGCTAAACTCCTGATGACTCCATGGACATGTTCATGTAGGTTCTTTGGCAATGATGTGGAAATGATTTGCCATTGACCACAGCTTTGGGATTTCCTGGTGCTTTCACATACAAACACTAACCAGGCCCAGTTGTGCTTAGCCTTATCAATATCAGCCAAAGTTGGCAAGGTGCTGCTGCCTAGCTGTGCGAGGGAACAAGAAAGGGAACTGAGTTACATGGAAAATAAAACTTTTTTTCCAAATAGATCAGTGTTTTTCAAATTTGGCAACTTTAAGATGTGTGGACTTCAACTCCCAGAATTCCCCAGCTAGATTCACTGTTGTAATGCTGCATTATTTTCAAAAAATTCAACATTTATTGGCCACTTAGGCGTTCTTAGAGAGACCTTGTAGGTTTCACACTAGAGATTTACACTGTAAAATTTTATTTCACACTGTCAAATAAAGCAGTAGTTAAAGTTTTGAAAGCATTTTAAATTCTAAAGTTTCCCCTCCTGTTCCATCTACATTCTAGCTTGGGTATTGTAGTTCATTAGTCAGACGATACAAGCAGCTACTCTCAGAGTGATAGAACGTGGCCAAAGAAGACAGGCAATTTGTATATTAGTCTGCGGACGGGGGTTTTAGATTTCCAGGACGTTTGTGTCTTTTCTGAATGGCTTTTTAAAAATCTCTTTGTGGTAGCCATCTCAAGGGGCAACAACCAACCATCTTTGGCACAGCCCTCAACTATGTAGCTTTGCGAATCCTTGGATACGGACCTGACCATCCAGATATAGTGCAGACTTGAATCTGTCTCCGTAAAAAAGGTGAGAATCAAGTCAGAAATATCCAGAGGGATATTTATCCATGAAAATGATCCCTCCCCATATGTTGTGGAAGGCCTCCCACATATGTAACTTTTATGCCTTTGCATATGTAAGAATCTTTACATTTTTCTTATAGTGGCTGCTGTTCCTGTATTCTGTCTGAAGCCACTGAATCCCCTTTATCTCTGTCAAGGCCAGAGGGTTATTGGCAATGTGTTAGCCATTGAGTATACATGCCTTTTGCTTCAAGCCAATGAAGCTGAGGAGATGGGCAACTTTTCTGCTAGTTTAAAGGTCATTTTCTTGGCTGTAGAGAGATGGCCAGCTAAATGCTAACCCTGTTGATCATTCTGAGATAAGCCTACTTATCCTTCCCTTCCCTATAGCGTAGAGCGTAACAGTCTTTAGCTGTCTAACTCTATAAGAGAGATGTATTGTCTTTAAATGCACAAAGCCAACCTAATAGTCAAAATCTAAATAAAGGTTTATTAACCATAGGATAGTAAAAAAGTAACCAGATGCACAATTATTAAAGCAAATCAAGTAATAGATCAACAAGTTGAATAGATCTATAGACTCATGAAGATTTGTGGCTCTTGTATTGATTCTAATAGGAGCGGATGCCGCTTCCCTCTCACCCCATTGACAATTCTCTTTCCAGGTGGTGTTTTTGGAGCCCCACATTTGGGGAAAGTTTGGTTGGCTATTATGAACGTGTTCAGCTGGGAAGGACTGAATGCAGCATTTTCTGAATTGTGGTATGCACTCTAAAGTTGTGTTGCATTTTGTTTTGTTTTCAGTGAGCCATTGAACAAAATTAGCCAATGCCATGTTACACTGACTAATCTTTAAAGCCCTGAAGGATTCTAAACAGATGCCAAGTTGGAATCAGATATCTGCATTATATTTGCAGCTTTATATTGGCTTTTGACCCAGTTTTGATTCTCTCAGGATTCTGTTTACAAGTTTCTCAATTCATAAGAGTTAACTCAGGAGTCAAATTGCAGTAGGCTAGAAGATTCAGAAGAACTTAGCATGGCTCAGTCCGATTGATGATTAACATGCATATTGGGTGGGGCACGTGGTGTGAAGCAGAAATTGTCAGCAAATAATTCTCTAATGCTGGCCAGCAAGACTGAGAAATGTTAAATAAAATGCCCAATGTTTAACTACTTTGAACAAAAGATTACTATAAATTAATAAATTAATAACTGGGGGAGTTATTCAGAATGGGGGGCAAATGCTGAAAATGACTGGTCTTTCTGTTCAATTCCATGAATTAATAAAAGAGTCAATTCAGCCTTGGGTGGAAATGGGAACTTGACTTTAACAACATGAATATTCAGTCATCTTCAAATTCAGGTTGTACTACATTGCACAAATGAACATTTCATAATGTCTTCCATTTGATGTGATTGCTGTTCTTTAGAGCACTAATGTACAGTGGCTATGCTGTGATGGTTTTGGTGTAAGAGACTGAAACTTATTATGCTACTTTTGTTATTTGTTGCCTCAGCAGCTGACAATACTTAGCCAACTTTAGTTTCTGTCAGAAGCTAAACAAGATTTGGCTTGGGTAATGTAAGGATACATGATTGCCTAAGAATTCCAGCTTTTATACTTCTGCCAAGAAAACTTTGTGGATGCAGGTATCAGGGTCTAAACTCAACACAAGCTTGTTTATACCTACTGATTCCATCTTCAGCATAGCTGTATCATTGGCAAAGGCCTCAATATCCATAGATGAATAAAGTCCATCTTTACCCACAGCCTTCAAATTGTCTTAGAGCCTCTGCTCTCTTTTAATGTTTTTCTAAATTGTTGGAACACTTTTATGAAGCCCAGGGATTGCAACATGGAGAAATCAAATGTTGTGAGATTTGTTTGCAAACCAGGCAACAGTTTTACCGACTATATTTAGGATTCCTGTTATCTCTTCATGATCTAGTTGCTTCCCTCATTCTGAGGCAGGCTGTTACCTACCTGGGTGCCAGGCCATCCCTCCACTTATTGGTGCCATGCCCACCATATTATGCTTGCAACAACCTACTGCCAAGTCAACCACTTGAATGCAGAAGAGGATGAACTGGTCTCAGGCAGGTAAGAGAACAATATTCACATATTCTCTCACTCATTGTGTACCCAAACAGGACTATAATATTACTTAAGATAGATACACTTAGGATTTTTGTATGGAATCTCTTTCATGATACGTGGAAGACTTACAAGACATGAAAAGACTGAACTGGAAATATTTGTCTACAGTGTGCTAGCACTTCCAAATGAATAGGTTTTTTGATATAAGATTTTCAAATGTTGTTCCTTTGTGTGTCTACTTGATTTTGGTGGAGAAACTATACCACATGGTCCTAGGGGACTTTCCTCAACAAATGAAACATTTAATTTGAACTGCACCTTATTTCCTTTTGCCTTTTTCTGTCGTATACTTCAAAAACAAATATTTCCCACAACCTCTATTTTAGAGAGCTGTCTTAACCCCCAGAGTTAGCTAGAGATGATTAACTTAGGTAAATGTTGCTTTTTGGAGTAGCTTTGGTTTTTTTCCCTCACGTTGGCTAGTTCAAGAAATCTGTTCCCAGGGGAAATTTGCAGCCATTGGGCCCCTGTCAATTTCTTATCTAATTCCTATGAAAAACCCTTGAACCAAAGCTAACTCTTGAACCAATAACTCTCCAACCCACAGCGGGAGCTAAAGGATGCCCCCCCGCCAAGCCCAACAAAATCCAAGCTCATTTTCTAATTACAAACAGACAAAAAGCTTTACTTTGTTACTTGCATAGAACCAGAATTAAAGTACAGTTTGACTTCGCTGCTTTCACTGAAGCAATACAAATTCAGATCTGCAAACAGGTTTATAGAGATACAAAAATAGCTTTACACAACAGTAACTACAGTATTGAACTCAATGGGTTGGAATCTTTTGGAGGCTTACTCAGCAACTTAAATGCATTTTATTTTTATAAACCTATAAAGAGGGACTCTAATCTCCACCACTTTAGGCTTGTCTTTGCCTCTGGTACTGACCAATAAATCAATTTGTGCTTCACTGAGGGTGTGGTGACCTCTGGTTTAAACAAACTCAAGAATTCTCCTGCGCTGGGAAATGAGTGGAAGGGAATTATTACCTTCTACTCAAGCCCTATGAACTTCCCTACTGCACCCTGTTGTCCACCACGTGCCACCAAATGCTAGACTAGATGGACCTATGATCTGATCAGGCCTCAGTTCTTCTTACACTCTTAAATTACCAGTGAAGTATCAATTTCTTTCAACTGATTACGAGGTTTAGTATTTAGTATCTGTTTCTGCAGATGGAAACTTTCTAAATTTCTCTGTGAGTAGATTTTCCTAAACCTAAACCCTTTAAAAAAAACTCCCAGTGATTAATCCTACTGCTGTGGGGGTGCCCGGATTATTTTATAGCTATCGTGGATGAGTAATGCAAAGCGATTGTGATGGATCAGCATTTTTTGTGATTCAGTAAAGATCTCTAACTAAGGCACACAATTTAACATTAAAAATAAAATCTTTTGAAATACTTATTTTGTATTTTAAAAGCATGTCTCTGATACTAGAAGGTGTTTCTGTGAGCTCAGGACAAAAAGCAGGTTAGTTCATCTCTTCTCTGAAGAAAACAATAAAGGGCTTTGTGACATTTTAAAGCTGAGCACATTTAGTATTGCAGAAGCTTTCACAAATCATAATCCACTTCATGCAGGAAGCATAATCCTGTTAACCCCATCATCTCCAGTTTGTTGTACTATTATTTCCTTTTGTGGTAGAAATATTGGATTCCTTCCTCCATGGGCTGTCGTGTGGGAGAAAAAACAAATAATTAACGCAGATGTTGCCCTAGGCCTTAGCAAAGGCTATTGTAGCTTTGATGGTTCTACTAGTTGGATCCTCAGTGGATTTGGTACGTGGAAACGAACCCATCCAAACTGGCATCCAAACCTTTTGATTTTTAAGGGGCACATGATTCATTTTAACAGAGTTAGTACCAGCTTCTGTTTTTATTCTAATTTGCATTTCTTATTTGAATTTATTCTATGGTCATTAAACCCAGAAGACAATGAAATATTGTTTCAAATCTGATAATCTGGCATCATTTGCTGACAGTGGGCCTGCAGAAGGATAGGGATTGACAACTGAGGCAACAAATTTTATCCTGGTACAGTCTTCTCCTGGCTGAAGAAGCAGAGAGTAATTATTGATAATGACAGGAAGAAACAGTTTGAAGTACTGCAGTGAATACATGGAGCAGCAGGACAGGGTCAGGCAGAGGTGCAAATGCTGGAGTGTTTAAAATCCTGTGGCTGGCCAGGTATAGACCTCCTGTGTTTGCAGCCATGTTACTGCCTTTCTAAATCATCCTGGAAGACAATTTCCATCTGCCAATTGCTAGATTTGCTTGTTGAACTGCCTGCAGGAATGGCTATTTCCTTTATTCTCTCCCTTGTTAGAAAATGATCACTGTCCATGCACTGTTATGACCATTTTCCAACTAGGAGGACGATGGAGGATGGAAGAGGAAACACATGTTGATTCAAACATGTGTAGTCACTTTTGGTGGGGGGGGGGGGGAAAAGAAAGACTCACTAGTTGCCCACAAGGTAAGCTAAGCGAAAGTTACCTTTGCCCCATCTGAATTCCAAATGGAATTCTGTCCTCTTCCCATTTTCATTTGCTCTGCTTTGACTTTGTCCCTACTTTACAAAGGCCTAGACTTGAAGAGGAGTGGATGTTTGATACAACATTAATGTGGAAGCGCTCTAAATTTTGAATTACACCCTGATTCAGAACTGGCTGGGGAATTCTGTGGGTTGAAGTCCACACATCTTCAAGTCGCCAAGGTTGAGAAACCCTGAAGTAGAGAATAGTTAGATGTTTGGATTCTTGCATTGAATGGACAGGTTGGGCTTGATGATGTCAATGTTCTTTGGTACATGGCTGGAGGAAGACTTGCCTTTTAAAAAAATTAAACAGTGCTTACTTTTCTTACCTAAGGTCATGGGATCTCAAACCTGGGATGCTACATTTATAATTCAAGGTTTTCTAGAGATATATTTTCCTATTTTAATCTTGTTTAATTGTAGTGCTGGTTTTTAAAAAGGCATCTTTTCTAGGTTTCTGGCTATTAACATCATGTGTAATATATCTCAATCTCATCTTCAATGTTAGATCTGTTTAAAGAGACCAACAGGATATTTCACAGTTTCTGGCCTCAGGAAACAATGCCCAGAGAACAGGCCAGATTGCATTAATGGAAGGAGGGTACCTCTTTAAGGGCCGGAGCTGTTCAAATGGCTATGGAAGAAATATTCTGATGACCTCCATCTGTTTTGGACTTCCAGAATCTTTGATCATTGGTCCAGTGGACTGAGTTTATAGGAGCTGCAGTCTGAACAATATCTGGAGGCATCTGGTTGGGAAAGGCAGATATACACAATGCAAATATCTGCAAGTTATCCTTGAATTGTCCCAGTCCATGATAGTCATGTCACTTTTACATAATATCTAAAAAATAGTAAACTTATTGATATAGAAGTATTTCTGAGAATCTTATTCAATAAATAGGGCATTAACAAAGAAAAGGTTCCATTCATAGTTGCTACTCTCTTCTCTTGTTATTACTGAAAAACATGGATTTCATTAAGTAGCTATATAAGGTTCTGCTTTTCTGTAAGTCACCTGGATTTTCTTTAATGTATTGGCATTGATCTATTGCATAATCATTTTTTTCATTTTCTAGGCTGGGGTCCAAAATGACCCTGAGTGCAATGCCTGTCTGAAAAAAGCCCATGCACTCTTGAAATGCTCTCAGGTAATGAGCTGGGTTGGAATAGCATACATCAGAAATTAATATTAATTTTAGAGGAATGCTATCAACTTGATTCCACTAAGGCAGGATCCAGCAAGTAATACTTGGGTTTCTAGTAAGTGCTGTTGTTTAAAAAACAAGTAATATCAGAATACATGGTGGCTGTCTTGAGGTAAGCAAATACTGCTCTTAAGACATCCACTAATCCCAGATCTAGTTTTTAAACTGTTTATTGAATGGCCAGTTGCTCCTTTGGGTTACCTGCCTCTCTGTGGCTTCTGATCATAGTTTACAGCTTGGATAGGTGCAATAAAACCATACTATTGGGAAGACAATATTTGTGCCTTCCATAACATCCTCTCCCTTGCTGAAACTACACACCTCTACACTCAGGGATCCTTTCTCCACAATTCATAATACATTGTTTGAACATCACCAAAGCAACTTTGTTTCCTCTGAATAGCACTCTACTATGTGCAGCTTCCTATGTAACCATTAGAAAGCCAGTGTGGTATAGTAGTTAAGGCACCAGGCTAGAAACCAGGGGACCATGAGTTCTCATCCCACCTTAGGTAAGAAACCAGATGGGTGATTGGGGCCAGTCGCTCTCAGGCCTAGGAAGAAGTCAGTGGCAAACCAGTTCCAAAAATGTTGCCAAGGAAACTGCAGGGACTTGACTCACTAGGAATCAAGACTGACTTGAAGGCACAAAAAAGTAATTCTTACTGTAATATGTGTCACAAGCTTGTGGGTGGGAGGGGAAATGTGTCTGTAACAGGCTTCACTTTGCTGTATGTAAATGATGATATATGAACAAAAAAACATGCTTGTTTGCCTTTGTAAATTGCCTTTGATTAAGATGCTATTAATGTCTTCTTTAGATTATAGATAATCCACCCAACCTCCAGAGATACCATCATCAAATGAACAAGGTACTTTCAAAATCTGATCTTGTATAAGACATAACCAATAGAAAGGGCATCTCCAGAGGTTAATTTCCAGCTGATAGAAGTTATAGAAAAGAGAGAAAGAAATATTTTACACTTAGTAGTTTTTCACATTGTCTCTTAAATGGATATTTGTGGTCAAGAAATGCCTTTCCTGAAAACCTTTCTTTATTAAAGAAGGGGAAAATTTAATTTCTTTGGTAATTTTTACCAACTTTATCTATATTCTTGAGGAAGAATCAAAACCCTGTTCCAACTTTTTGCTTTTTTTTTTTTTTTGGTTCCTTTGAGCTGCATTCTGGGAGATTTCTAACACCGAAGTTTAAGAAACAATTGGGCAGTAAAGCATATTGCATGTTAAAAGGCTTGAAAGTATTAGAAGAACTCTCCCGAATGCCTAAATTAAGAATGACTGCATATTATTAAGTTGCCATAATGAATAGAATGCCACCTAAAGCCCATACTAATTGATGGGATCAAAGATACCTGCTCCAACACATTATGTTCCATAACTGATTTTAGAGTTGAAATATAGATCCTTTTCTTCTATAAACCATGCAAA
Organism: Python bivittatus; assembly: GCF_059951505.1. Taxonomy (NCBI): domain Eukaryota; kingdom Metazoa; phylum Chordata; class Lepidosauria; order Squamata; family Pythonidae; genus Python; species Python bivittatus. The sequence continues at coordinate 43,020,425 of NW_028277098.1, read as the reverse complement.
TCTAAAAAGAAACAGCCTTCTTAATGTTGTTCTTAAATCACCAGGGAGGATTCCCATTCAGCAATCGGGACAATGACTGGATAGTCAGTGATTGCACTGCTGAAGCATTGAGGGCACTGATGTTACTTGAAGAACAGTGTCCATTCACAGAAGAACACATCGCTTCCCAGCATCTCTTTGATGATGTCAATGTGGTGAGATCAGGGAACTCCAAGAAGAAAACTTGGGGATTAGGGTTCATGAGGCTTCTGAGGGCTGGACAGAGGTGCTAAGGGGTGCACTGGTTGTGTGGAATCTCAATCCAAGGGAGCTGGTGGTAAATGACAACACTTTTTCCTTTGATAATAATTTTGTCCAAGAAGGGATGGGGGGAAAAAAGTTGGCCCTTACCTAATCCACACACATATACCCAAATTTGTACACAATTTGGAAAGCACATTTTTCCATGTTTGCGTTGCAAAATTACATGTTGAATTTTGCAACGCAATTCAAAGCATTAAAAATGTACCAAATAGTAAACATGCATTCAAAGTCTATAGAGAAAATTGCTTGGAAAAAAAAATGCAGCCTTTTGAAAAAGCAGGCACAAAAATGGATATAGACGGGAAAGAGCATGTAAAAATGCAAACACAAAGGTTTGGAAAACTGGGAAAATAAACCAAACCCAACAGGTTCCGTTGTCCCAAACAAATCAAAGTTGCAGTCAGCCTGAAAAAGATCTAATCTCCCGGAAGCCAAACTGAATACATACTGATAAATAGCACTGACAATAGTAGGTTAGTCTGATTTTGGATCTCATTCAATTGCCTTACATCCTCCGTATGCTAATTCATATAGTAAAGATTCTTAATTGGCTTCTAACCCACATAAGGAGAACTTGTGGCCATCCAGATGTTACTGAACTATAATTGCTAGCATCCCTCACTAATGGTCATACTGGCTGGTAGGGCAACTGGGTAGTGTGGTTTTATCTGTGGGGGCTATAGATTCTCCATCCCTGTTCTACATCTTAGCTTCTTCTTTGAAGTAATAATCTGTAATCTGCTAAACAGTGGAAACTGGAATAGTATTATTTATTACTATTAGAATAGCTTCAACTCAGGATTTACTACTAATAGATGTCACAAAGATAAACAGGGTGGATCTGCTTAGTACTTAGACTGGAGACCACTTGGAAAAATCAGGACTGTAGGCTAGACTGGGAAGTCAAATATAGTCCTGGAAGAAGAAAATATTCAACCACTTCCACAATGTGGCTCCGAAAACAATATGGATATTAGAAGCCAGGCTCACTTTGAAGGAGGCTGTACCTATCTGTAGGCATACATTGGACTGCAGCATAAATCAGGAGTCTTCAAAAGTTTTTGCCTAAATGTATGTTATGGAACCAAGTTTCAACTGCTTAGATCTGCAGCCCAAAATCAGTTTCAAGGTGGTGGCTGTGTGCAGTAGCAGCATTGTGACTATAACGTACAGACCCCCTGGCTTAAACATTTCACTTATCTTTCAAACTTTCTCTGTTTCCTCCCCACGTTTTTTTGCCATATTGTCTGACTAAGAATTTGCATAGGTTTGAAAACTTGCACACTCTTTTTGCATCATTCTGGTTGGTCCTCATGAAGGTATCATGCACAAACACATCCATACTCACAATATTTTCCTGCTTAAAAAGGGGGCACCCATATTTCTGAATGCATTATTTAAAAAAAGAGAAAGGAACAGACATTTCTGAAGATCACCATACATATCTTGGTTTCTCCAGAGGTACATGAGATACTTGAGTCCATAGAAAGCATTGTAGCTCTCAAATATATAGTTTCTTTTGCTAAAGAAAGAGTGTTTAATTACTTTAAGGTAGTAGATAGATGAAGAGTTACTTGAAGCAGCAGTTCAGAAAGACAGTGAACGTTCACTCAGCCTGGCTCGGTTAAAATCACACTTCATGGTCTCAAAAAGCAGCTTCACCAGTTCGGTCTTCCCTCGAGCCAGCATGGCTTTGGAAAGTTCAAGCACCTCACTGGTGTGATGCCGACAGACCAGCCGAAGTTCCTGTTGCACCTGCTGATTTGGATATTTGTCTTCTGCCTTCTTTACCCACAGCTCTACCTCCTTCATTAGCATCTCCATATTTATTCTCTTCTGAGCAAACAGGGTAAGTAGCAGTTCCATTAAGCACCGGAAACTCTCTCTGTGCATGGAACCCACATCGTCCAGCTCTATGGCCTGCTTGAAGCATTCCATGGCCTCCAGCAACTCATTTTTAATCCAAAGGCATTTTCCCTTCAACACCTGGAGTTCGGGCAGGACATTTCCCAGATCTAATTCCATAGCTTTAGCAAGGAGCACAAGGGCCTTGTTCAGGGCACTTTCATCCACAAGGAAAAGCTCCTGCATGGCATCTACTCCCAGGTAGTAATATACCTATTAATAAAAACAGAGGGGAAAAACCAACAACCACCAAGGCCACACATTAAAAAAAAAGCATAATCTTACATATAAAGAACCAAGAAGGTCCACAGGATATGGAAAACAACAATCTTAAACTTCAATGGTTAAAGAAGTATTTTTTCCATGTAGTTATAATCAATCATTAAATATTTTCCAAGGAGGAAGATCTTGAACCTCAAAGTTTTGTTGTATCAGACTCTGATTAGTCTCTAGAGACAGAGTGTCAGAATAAAAGAACCACCATGCAGAAAGCCCTGGGGTATCCCTTCTATCATGGGAAGGACTGTTACTATTTTTTTTTCTTTTTCTTTTTTCTTTTGTGAACCAAAGAACACATAATTTAAGGATGCCACCTGAAAGCTAGGAAGTTCAGTTCTTCTTTTCTTTTAGGAGTTTGGGTTTTTAAAAAATAAATAAATAAAGTAAGTGTGTTAGATACTTAACATAGATATTTGTGCTGAGATTTTTGGCCCAAAACTGATAGAAAATTACAGGTCTATTATTCAGCAGTATGCAACATTTTGTTAGCACTGTCTTGCACTGCTAGAAGATCTGCCAAAAGGACACCAAGGACTGGATGAAGTTGGTCATGCTTGCCTTGGACACAGACTCCTGAAGAGAGAAGTTCCCTAAGATATGCTGTTGCAGAACAGTTCCGATTTTTTACATAAGCCAATGTAGAAGCTACTTGGCAGATAATTATCAATAAAATCCACTGAAGCATTATATTGGCTAAGAGAATAAAAGATTCATAGGTTATATTAAGTTCAACAATCTCCACTCATTTAGTCTTATAAGAGTTGAATGAATCTTCATTTAATACTAGACCTACAGAGAGAGAGAGAGAGAGAGAGAGAGAGATGACCAGGGACTTTCCCAGCTAAGATTTATGTTTATGTAAAAATAGTCTGGTCAGCCCAATGACAATTTGTAATTTTTCTGCTCAGGCAAAGTGCCTCTTATAACACCTGCATTCCACTGTCTATTGGCAAGGAGGGAAGAATGAGTTGCTTTTCAATGTTCCCCTTGTTCAATATTTATTTATATGATTGACCTGAGTTCCCTCTTTCCAGCACAGCTTCCAAGGCAGATTATGTCTAAACTAACGATATGGTTTGTTTATTTGTTTATTAAACTTGTTTGTATGTCACTGCAATCAGAAATGACTCTCGGTGCCTCATACAGAGATACATAACGTGAAACAAATTCATATAAAAATAAAAACAGGATGACACTTCAAGAATAGAAAGAAAATAAAAGATGGCAACATCGAATCAAATCAGGGGAAGGCTATCCAGAAAAACTTAGGGTTGGGGATCTTGCGGAAGACCTGCCAAGGGAGCCAGACTGATATTCCACAAAGTGACCCTGCAAGAGAAAAGCAGCATTTCCTTGCCTCCGCAATCCAAACTCTCGGAAAGCGTGGGCTTTGCGGCAGACCTCCCTTCCTGGAGCTCTATAAAGTGAAGAGATTTGGGCTGCGGGGTTAGGGGAGCTCTGCCAGTTAATTGTGGTTAGGTTATTCTTATGAGCTAGATTGTGTTCATGGCCTCCCGTGCTGGGTTTTGTTAACAATGGTTGTAGTTTTAACTCTTGTATGCCACCTGGAGTCATTTTTGAGAGGTGGGTGGCCTTACAAATTGTTCAGATAATAATAAGAAAAAAAGCCTAAACCTTTAAGATTCAACAGCAAATAGGAGGAAACAAAAAAGACCCTAACAGTTTGGAGCCAACTTGTCTCAATGCTCATCGTCTCTTACAAAAAGGTACCTTAATGTTAAGTTCTTTTGTGAGGGCTTTCCCAAAATGAATGAAGGTGAGCAAATCCCAGCCGTTAACCACTCTCCCCAGAATGGCTTGCCTGGCACCTCTGTATGACTTTTTTCAGGATCATGTGAAAAAATATATCTTTAACCAGAACTTAATTTGCATACACACAGGCACACAGAGTGCGCACGTGTGTGTCTGTGTATGCAAATTAAGTTCTGGTTAAAGATATATATATATTTAACTAGAACTTTTAAATCAGAAAACCTATGCTTTAACATAGTCTTTTTCACCTGATTTGTTTTGTTTTGCTAAAAAAAGTATGCTTAATTGCTATTTAGTATTATTGCATATTGCATCTTTAAAATTACAGCTATTCTATTTTGCTCAGACTTAGAATATTTCATGATCCAGGCGGGAGGGGCAAGAGGGGTCAGTGTGACATAAGCAACATTCCAGCATCATGATGCAAGCCCTACCCACACAGCAAGGGGCTGAGTGTCTGATGTGAAGTTCCAAGAGCTTTTGGACCCTGCTATTCTTGATTGGCTGTATCAATTTAATAAATTTATGAGCAGATATTTTTAACATGGGAGCAAATTGATTTTGAACAAAACAAGAACAACTCCTTAGTCCTACACTATAACTTGCTGAATAGCAACATTTTATTATCTGTTTTCAGATTAGGCTTCTAATCCACCATCAACAGACTTCAAAGATGGCCTTTTAAGTGGGGTCCCAACATCACTGTCTACTCTCTGTAAATCTCACTTCTTTTCCCATCAGTCCTTCTGCCTCTTTTTGTCAGGGAAAAAATGGAATAACTGCCCAATGCTTTTGGATCAGTAGCCCTAAGAATTCTCCATCTGGGAGTACCCTAAAATAGTGAACTCCATGAAAATACCTAGACAGTATGGATGCGTTCGCTTACCTGGCCAAGGTCATGGTAAATTTTCAGGCAGGGATGTACTTGGATGACTTTTTCAAGATCAACTTTGGCCCCAAAAAGGTTGTTCTGGTCCGGCATTCCAGCCAAGCCTATCTTCACACGTTCTGCGTCGCGCAAATACAGTTTAATCAGCATCTAAAGATAGAGGTATAGAATTCAGTTGACTTCATTTGTTTTTATCACGGCTGAAAGGGAGAATATATAACCCCATGTCCTTTTCTCTGCTTTTGAGGCTCCTAGAAGCTGAACAGGGAGCAGGGGAATGTGGTCTGGCTAAGGGGGAAGATGCTGGCTAAGGCATTCCTCTGGAAAAGAAGAGGTATACCAAACAGATATACCAAGGCAGAATGATGAAAACCTAGAGGGTTTCTGGGTGAGGAGTTTTGAGACCTCCAGACTTTCAATGTGTAGGCTCAACTCCTCTGCTACACCCCCTTTTAATGTCAATGTTATATTACGTTGCTAATATAGTTAAATGCATATCCTTGTGCCTGTTAGTTTGATGTAATAAAAGATATTCTTAAAAGTATTAGATCCTTCAGAAATGCTCTCACTGGGTAGGATCTGCAGTGACAGAACAAACACTAACTTTAATCATCTGTTCAAAAGTACTCCCAGTTGTTTTGCTATGTGACCAAGTGGATTCTTTTAAGAGTGATCTACATACCTTGGCACGCATACAATATGCCTGCCAGTTAAGTCCTGGATCAGGCAATACATCCAGAGCCATGTTGCAAACTGCCATTGCCATCTCCAGCTTGCCAAGGAAATGGAAGACTTTTGACAGGCGGTTGAGGACAGGTGGATTACCTCTAGCAACTTCTATTGCCTTAAAAGCAAACACATTCACAAAGCATTTGCCTCCTTTAGTCATCAGTTGGCCATGAACAGGGAAAACTATGATCAGTTATATTCACAGTTTGGACACAGATGAAAAGGTGGGGCCCTTTGGCCACTTAGGTTGGGTGGGAAATCAATAAAAGAAGGGATTTGTCCACTATGTTAATAACTGTTGTTACTGTAAAAGCCTGGCTACCCATTTTGACTTAATGGTATCGCTGCCTTCCCAGAACAGGCCTGTGTTGAGCAGCTTTATGAACAACAACAATTCCAATTCCAAGAAAGTGGATGTGTTCAGCAGCCATATTCTTGTCACAACCACCCCCACCTGGATGCTGCATTAGACTACACCTCCCATAATCATCAGCCAGTTGGTTGGGGTGAGTGGGATTGTAGTCCAAGAGATATAAAGTCACCAGGCTGTGACTTTACATCAAGACATTTTAAAAATGGAAGATCCCACATGCCCTCAGCTTCTTTAATTCATGGCTGAAAGAAAACTTGGCCAGTTCCCTAGAAAGACTAGAAGATTTAGCAAAGAAAAGCCATGTTAGATTATTTAGATTTGATTAAGGTTTAAGGCTTTAGGGCAGTGTTGTCCAAACTTGGCCACTTTAAGATGAGTGGACTTCAACTCCCAGAATTCCCCAGCCAGCATGGCTGGGGAATTCTGGGAGTTGAAGTCAACTCATCTTAAAGTGGCCAAGTTTGGACAACACTGCTTTAGGGACATTCCTCATGTCAGTCAGCTAAAATTAGAGACAGTAGAATATCAGCAGAATAGCAACTTCCCTCTTCCTCCTCTTCTTCCTTTGTAATTGTGAAGCTTGGAGGAAGCTTTTTGCTTCTCTTGCTTGTGCCCAAAGGAGCAGATGAAACCAATCAAATCATCCTTTCATTATAGCTCTGGGATATTTCTTCTGGGCACATCTCCTTGTTCTAAGTACTCATCCCTATATAAAAAAGGAGTAGGGGTAGTACATGTTGCCCCCACATTTCTGTGTGGACTGAACTTGCCCCCATGTCAGTGCCCCAAACTTCCTATCTTAAAAAAAAAAAAGATTTGAAGTATTGTTCTTACATCCCCTTGAACAAAACTATCTGAATGGGATTGGGATCAAGGAGGATTTCCTGTTCAGCAGAGCATTCTACAGACACTCATGAAAATGCCTGAGTTTGTACTATTCAGTGCAGCCAGGTGTGTGTGTGGGGGGGGGGGGGGCTGAGGAGGTGCGCCAGCATTCATGGGCCTGGCCTCTCAGTTGGATGTACCCAGCTCAGGTTAGATTCCCAATGCAGCCGAAATTCTTCACACCTGCTTCCAACTTCCCTTGCCACACGTTTCCCCTTGTCCCTGCAATGTGGCTTAGGTGTGTGTGTGTGTTTGTGTGTGTGATTTAGGGCTAGAAAGGGAAGGATAAACCTCATTCCCCTATGTTGGGAGAAGCAATCAACTTTCAATCCCACTAACATTTGTAAAAGGAACAGGGAGGAAAATGAAGGGGGAAGATACAGTGCTAGTTCTGTTTGTTCCATATAATATGTATTTGATTACAAGCAGTAGGAAGAACAGAACAAAAAGAAAAGAAATATCTAATATATTGTCATGAAAGAATTGTTGGGCACTTGGGAAACTGAGTTCCACTCCCTTCTTTGCATTTTCGCAATGATTATACAAGCCTACCTTTCCAAAGCAATCCAGGGGATCAGTTCCAGCATAACCACAGTCATTAATACCCATGGGAGTAGTTGAGAAAGAATATTTCCTTTCTAGTAACATCCCAAGATAGCACCAGGCCAAAGCTAAAGAAAAAGTAAGATATATTTCAGAGCAGATCATTCCATTCAAAAATAAATGGGAAATTTCTGCCTTATTACTAAACTTAAATTTCCCCTTATTAATTGGAAACGGCCCCTGAGATGGTATAGCAGAAAAGATGGAAAAGGACTTTCTACATCAGAAAATGTTGATGCATTCTAGCTGACCTTGGTGGATCTGAGGAGCTAAACCAGCTTAATCCTGGTTAGTACCTGGATGGGGAACCATCAGGGAAGTACAGATCTGTAGGCTAGACTGTGAAGTTGAAAAGGTATCCTGGAGGATAATTCCAAACTACTCATGTAATACTGCCAAGAAAACTACAAGGATGTATCCATGAGGTCACCAAGAGTTGAGTTCAGCTCATAGGGGTCATGCATTAGAGCATTCCTTTTTCTTCCCTGCTTCTGACCATCTAATGAAGCTGGTGGAAAGCAGAGAGCAGCTTACACTTACTGCAGCTTACATTATATAAATAATTGCAATACATAAATGCCCACATATTTACATATTCATCATTCTGTTTATATTGCTCTGTATTTATTTGTATTTCATTTTTATGCCTGCATGAATTACTCTAATCAACAGTTGCCTTGACTATTTTTTCCAAACCAAAAGACAGCAGCTAATATGTGTGGGAAGTGCAGCAACAAAAATGATAGAAGTGTGCAGAAAGCTCTTTAGAATCGAAGATATAAACTTTTATTACTTGGACTGAAGTATCTGATTATGCAGAATTGATTGCAATCAACTTGGGGGATGTAAAGCTTCTGGTAATGGGTGTGAAAATGAGCAACTTTGCTGGTAAGAAAATGGAATTGTGCGTGTGTGTGTGTATTTGTGTGTGTGTGTGTTGTAGGAGATGAGCCATATTAGTCTGTGGTAACAACCAACCTGTCTTCCCTCCTCTCCCCCTCTCTATCCCAATTTAAACCCTATATCACTTGAGACATTCTATGGATCTCATCAAGTGAGCTGCAGCACAAAAGCTTAGGCCTTATAATGAAAATTATTAATCAGAAAAGGCGCTACCAGATTTTGTGTGTGTGTATGTGTGTGTGCGCATGCAAGCAGATACATGCATTCTGGCATGTGGTACCCCAGTGGTCTGACTCGGCCTGGTCCTTGCTATGGCCTTTGGGGGCTAAGAAATACTGATAAATCATTTCTCCTACCTCTGTAGTGTAGATTAGAAGACTTCAGGACTTGCTGAAGCAAAACCAGAGTTCTGTTGAAAGCTGGCAATCTCTTCTCCTCATCCTCACCTTTGTTCATCCACACCCCATCTAGTCTGAAGCAAAAAGAGGAACTAATATCATTCCTATGAACAAATGCAGGATCTGTTGGACTTACTGGCAACTTACTTTTTTAAAAATTCCAATAGAATTAATATCTTTCAAAAAAACAACAAATCAAATGTTAGACATACTTCTTTGAATTCTGTGCTCCTCATCCTCCTCTAACTGTGATGCTTCTATGTGGTCCAGAGGAAAGCTGTTGTATCATTGTGAATTAGCCACTTTCATTATCTTTTGATTCATTCTTGTAACTTGACAATGGGAGGTTGCCAAATTATTCCACAGAGAAGTAAGTTGGTCTAAAGTCATCAGACATGGAATGTTTTCAGACAAGTTTTTTAATATACAACCACCCTGCCTCATTCAAGTCATTGTCTTCATCCTACATATGTCCGTTGCTTGTTTTGTCTATATGAAAAATGGTGCCAAAAAACATATTTTGAACTGTCAGGAGAAGCATGCATATAGAAACTGATGAAAGGGGAGTGGAGAACATTAGTCTGTGGTGCCCAACATGTGCATAGAACTTAATAAGAAGATTCCACTAAAAAAAGATTCTGAGGTGTGAACTCTAAATGTAATTATTGCTCTTAAGACATATGTTGCAACTAATTCAGAACAGTCTCATTTCAGTATTTGAAATATTGCTATTTTGTGATAACTGATACATTATAATTGTGTTATTTCTTATGGAATAAACACCCCAGTAGAAAAAACTGACATTATTTAAGAAGCCTTGGAACAATAAATTCTTAGATAATATTCAGCCACATATCCTTTTCATGTATCATCTACTCATAAACAGTGAAGCACATTTTTGGATTTCGTCTTTAATTTGCATTATTTTTGTTTGAAAACATTTCTATTTTACTTTAAAAAGGGAACAATGATGGCTGTTCGAATGACAAAGAACAGGGAATGCAGGTGAACCCAGTGATAAGGCCTTTTCAATCTTTGGGATCTCAAAGAAGAACCCCTGTTTGAAACACTGTGGACCTGATGCTAGCGTGACTCACTTTTCTGTATTCCTTATTTCTAAAGCTGAAACGAAACACCAAAGGTGCCAGAGGCCCTCCAAAAGTTGCCATGGAATGTTTAATGTGTCAGAAAAGCAAATCATTATAGTAATAATAATATCACTATTACTATATCATAGTAATATTAAAGACACCCACACATAGTAATTTTCCAACAAAAAACACAGCCTTAATATATTTGTTAATCTTTAAGAAGTCTCAAAGCATTTTGTTGTTTCTGCTAATATACTGTACCTAGGTAATTAATTTCACATTGGTTACTAAATAGTGATTCAGACCATACAGCATACATTTTAGTTAGTATCAGAATTCATTCAGATATTCATTAGCTAAATATGTCTACAAGAAGTTGTAACACATTTATCTAAATGCCAAATTAAATATGAGACTTGCAGTTATATTAAGTTAAAATAGAAAAATCTTAGCAAGTGGAGGGAGGGATCAATTTTTATGAAGATTTCCCCTCTTTCCCCTGATTGAAATGGCCCCTTCTATTCCATTGGTGTGAAATTTCATTGCTGAAGCCACAAATAAGAGATTGTTACAGTCCCCCCAATAGTACAATTTTCCTCCCTGTCCCCATTCCAAAATTATCTGACCTCCACTTTGTTTTTTAAGTGATGTGACTGAAAGTGACATGTTTAACTTCGCATATTTTGGCACGGACCCCTTTTTAGGAATCTTGCATGACTGTAGTCCAATGCAGCTTTCCCAGTTGTGTTCCTCATACAAGGCACACCAGTTTCCCACCAACTCTGGGAATTCTCAGAGCTGGATTGTCAAGACATCAGAACAGTGTCAGACTGGGAAAGGAGCTGTAGCATTCGATCCAGGGGCAAAACAGAATACAAGCTCTGTGCTCAGATCTCCTCACAGGGGGTTACTAAATGAAGGTGTAGTCCTACGACTTTTGGCAGGAGATGAACCCCCTGTTGATGTAACAATATCATAACTAGTGGGTAGCCATCTTAGGAGAAACAGTGGGAAAGTGGGGGATAAGGGGTTTGATTTATTGGAGAAGAACTCAGTCTAGAGGGGAGAGATATAGGAAGAAAGTGTTTCAAAGAGGCTGTTCCTTAATTAACTCACTATAATTAAGGTTGAAGAGAGCCAGTTTCGTGTAGTAATTAAGGCATCAGGCTAGGAACCGGGAGACCATGAGTTCTAGCCCTGCCTTAGGCACAAAATTGGTGACCTTGGGCCAGTCCCTCTCTCTCAGCCCTGGGAAGCAGGCAATGGCAATCTACTTCTGAAAAACCCTTGCCAAGAAAACTGCAGGGACTAGTCCAGGCAGTCTCCGGGAGTCAAAAACTGACTCGAAGGCATAAAAATAAAATAAAAAGGTTGAGAACCTACTGTTACAGTTTTCAAGGTTCTGTATTTACCCCAGACTAGCATTAAAGATACCTTCCCAAAACTTATGCCATTCTTGCTTCCTTGATTTTGCCAGGGATATGCAGCCTGACAAATCTCAATGTATCCCCTTTGTGTATGAAGAACTTCCATTTCAAGGAAGGTGTTCTTTTTAAAACTGTCTTGCTCCCTTGGAAGAAAGCAAGCCAATCCACAGGGCCTGTTACAAATTCAATATGGCCAATTTCCTATCAGTTTGCTTAGTCTGGGCTATGGTACATGCGGGAAAAGTTGCAAGGAAGGAAAGATGTGGAATAGATTCGTCAACAGATCAATCCTGAGTATATTTTATACGAAAATCAAAAGGCCTGGGAGGGAGACAGTGTTGATTATCTGGTAGTACTCACAAATCTCTTGCTGTTTTTGAAAATAATAAATGCTACAAGCAGCCTGCTTCACGTTAATGCTATGGCATGGGTGGGAAGGTGCTAGGATTAAAGAAATACAGTGGTACCTCAGGATACGAACTTAATCCGTTCCGTGACTCTGGTTGCAACTCGAGTTGGTCTCAAGTCGAGGTAAAGTTTCCCATAGGGTTCAATGTAAATCCGGTTAATCCGTTCCGCCCTCCGAATTTGGTCGCAACCCGAGGCAAATTTCCCCATAGGGTTCAATGTAAATCCGGTTAATCCGTTCCGCCCTCCACCCAAATTTGGTCGCAACCTGAGGCAATTTTCTCTTCAGAGCCTTACTCCCGCCAAGCCTGCTCTGCATTTTCTTTGGAGCCATGCTAACACGCACAGCAAAAACCTTCGCAAAACACCGCAAAACACACCACAAGCCTCACCAAACGTCTCCTTGCTACCGCGACCTCGCCCACAGGAAGCCGCGACCGCGTGGCAGCAGGGAAAATGGCCGCGGATCCGGTTCGTAACTAGAGGCGAGTTCATAACCCGAGGTAAATTTTTCCTGCCGAAGCTGGTCGTAACCCGAAACGTCCGTTAGTAGAGGCGTTCGTATCCCGAGGTACCACTGTATATATACCAAGGTTTTCCTGAGCTATATTTCTTCAGTGCTGCAACTTGCCCTCTGAGAGGAAATTTGCAGGTATGTGTAAATCACCAGAGGAAAATAGCAGAAGGAGACTATTTTAAATCAGGAAAACAGCACAAGGAAAATAATGAAAGTTTTTTCTTAAGTACCATACCACTGATATCAATTAAGCTATCTGTAACTTATTATATCATTTTAAAACACTCTGTAAATCTGATCATAGTTCTGTTATCATCATCTTGATACCTTAATGTGGGTCTTGTTAGGATACAGATTAATAAGGGTAAATGTTATTGTGAGCTAGTTGGAATAACAGCAAGATTTTTTTTAAAAAAAATCATGTTTTAAAATACAATATAACAACTGTTCATTCTCTAGCTGTCAGTGGAATGAGAAACCTATGTCAGTTTGTCCCAAGATGTTCTCCTTCTGTTTTTTATTTTGATATCCTCTTTGAGGAGAGGTGTGATGGTGACTTTTCATTCTGGATTCCTTCCCGTGTCTCACCTGATGTGCAGAGTGGACATGGCAAAATACCAGCTCCTTCTTTCCTCCAAAGGGATCTGAAATTGGGGGGAGGGGTGGTGGGGGAGAGAGGGTCATATTAGCAGATAGTGATTGAATGATTGCATTCCCCCAATACCATTCATGGGACATTATTTCATGAAATTAAAGATTGCAGTTGCTAGACCTGTTCTTGCTCCAATCCACAGATCATATAACACAAAACTTAAAGTCCATCTCATCTGATATAAATTGAATCCTAAAAATGAAGAGTGTAATCAACTCATCAGCTCTATAAAAAAGTTTCAGTAGCAATTATTTGTCCTGTTCTACAAATCTTCTGAGAGAGGAGACTGACATAAAAAAGTATTAAAGTATATATTTAATGAAATCATAAGAGCACCATTAAAAAAAAAAACACAGCTGGAAACTAAATGCTGTAGTAAAAATCAAAACACGGTTTAGAAACAGAGAAAAAACAGAAACAAAACTGGTACAGATCATACCATATCTGGGGAGTCAGAGTCAGACCCTTTCTTGTGGCTGAATATTCTCACGCATAGTATGTAGTTAACAAACTCCAGTAAAATCAGTCAGATGAATTATTTTTATTGAGAAAACATAACCTTTTCTTGGTATTATCAATATGCCACTTTATGCAAATAGATCACCTTTAATAAATAAATTAATTACCAATTGATTATAAATCATGGGATTAATTCACTAACAATTCTTTATATAGGTGACAGTTCAAAAGATCACAAATACAGCAAATCGAAAAAGTAGTTTTCTTATTGCAGAAAGCTCTGGTTTAAAGAACAATATTTTTATATGTCTATATGGCAGTCCTTTAAAATATATTTTTAAAAGTTATTTTGATGCCACTCTGCTGTTTTCTCTAATGTGCTAAGAACTTTGGATCCTGCACAATGGTGTAACATTAAATATAGACCAGCCCTTTAGTGTAAATATTGTACTATGATAGTTCAGCCTCCTGTCTTGTTCTGTGGCCTGTAGTTGCTGGGAGCTATAAATTGGGTGTTAAGAAAGTGACAATTTTGGGACAGCCTTAAACCAAGAAAATAATAATAATGCTGGCAAGGAAAAGCATTACATAGTCAATTTCTAGAAAAGATCGAGGGGAAAGTGGATAAAGATAAAACCTGGCAATGGCTTACAACTGGAACATTAAAAAAAGAAACTGAAGGCTTGATTTTGGCTGCTTAAGAGCAAGCTATTTGAACTAATGCAATCAAGGCTAGAATTGAAAAATCATCAAATGATTCAAAGTGCAGATTGTGCAAAGAAACAGAAGAAATAGTAGATCATATACTCAGCTCGTGCAAGAAGATTGCACAAACTGACTATAAACAATAACATAATTCAGTCACCAAAATGATTCACTGGAACATCTGTAAAAATTATCATTTGCCAGTAATGAAAAATTGGTGGGAACAAATAGTTGAAAAAGTAGTCGAAAATGAGCAGGTTAAAATATTGTGGGATTTCCAAATATAAACTGATAAAATGTTGGTGCATAACACACCAGATTTAACTGTGGTTGAAAAGAAGAAAGTGTGGATAATTGAAGTAGCAATACCAAAGGATAGTAGAATAGAAGACAAAGAATTGGAGAAGATCACAAAGTATCAAGATCTGAAAATCGAAGTTGAAAGATTATGGCATAAACCGGCAGTGGTGGTCCCAGTGGTTATCAGCACACTGGGTACCATACCAAAAAGCCTTGGACAGCACTTATAAAATCTGCGCATTGACAAAATTTCCATCTGTCAATTACAAAAGGCCACGTTGCCTGGATCCGCACATACATTACGCCAATACGTTACGACATCCTAGGTTCTTGGGAAGAACTCAATGTGAATGAAGACCAACACTAGCTAAAGCACTGGCAGCTGTGATTTCACATTGTTGTGTATAATAATAATAATAATAATAATAATAATAATAATAATAATAATAATTTTTTGAAGAAAGAGACAGAGGGGCTAATTCTGGCTGCACAAAACCAAGCCTTAAGAACAAATGCATACAAAGCCAGAATTGAGAAGACTGCAACAGACAGCAAATGCCATCTCTGCAGTGAAGCTGAAGAAACAGTGGACCGCCTAGTTAGCTGCTCCAAGAAGATTGCACAGGCTGACTATAAACAATGGCATGACAAAGTAGCAACAATGGTGCATTGGAATACCATTTGCCTGCAAGCAAGAACTGGTGGGACCACAAAACAGGCAAAGTAATAGAAAATGAAGAAGCTAAAGTGCTCTGGGACTTTAGAATTCAAACAGACAAGCACCTGCCACACAACATCCCAGACTTAACATTTGTTGGTAAGAAAGACAAAAAAGTCTGGATAGTGGACATTGCAATACTTGGAGACAGCAGAAGAGAAGAGAAGGAACTGGAGAAAATCACAAAAGATAAAGACCTGCAAATAGAAGTAGAATGACTATGGCAAAAGAAAGCAAAGATAATACCAATAGTTACAGGTGCCTTAGGTGCAATCCCAAAACAGCTGGAGCACCACTTGAAGACCATCGCCGTTGACAAAATCACCACCAGTCAATTGCAAAAGGCAGCTTTATTTGGAACAGCTTACATCCTGCGACAATACTTTTAATATTATTAAACAACAACTTCTGCCTATCCCAGGTCCTTGGGAAGGACTTGATAGGTGGACAAAAATGCCAAATCCAGTCTAAACATCTGGCTGACTATGCAACCAACCATAATAGTAATAATAATAATGAGGGTCCTAATCAGAAAACTGAAAGTTAAGAGTGTTTGGGATGGACCAGGGCTGTTCAGAAACCTGTGAAATCCCTTGAAATTCAAGTTTGAATGTTTTAACCTATTAACCTAAATCCTTCCTGCCCTGATTATGTCTGGATATTCCTTATAGCCATAAGAAAAATGCCTATGAAAATGCAGCAGCCAGCAATGAAGCAATTAGCTACAGAGTCCCAGGGCTTATTTATTTAGGCTGCTTAACTCCTTCATGACCAAAAGCAGCTTGAAGCATGGAATCCTTTCATCTTGGAGGAAGAGCTTTAACTCATTAGTAGGTAACAGCCTCTGTTCTGCACAGTGTGTTACAACATAACTATGATTTCATGGTTAAATTATTGTACACTGTGTAGAACACACTAAACCATAAACTCTGTTTTATAAGCCACAATGGCTAGGTTCACATAGCATTCTAAGCCATCAGGATAGCTCTGTACCTTACTCAGAAGAACACACAAACTTAAGATTCCACCAAAAAAGCCCCTTTTCTCAGCGTTATCCATTGGCACTGCCATTTTCATTTATTTTTGCACCCACTTATGCTGGATGAGGAGCTTGGTGATCACAAGGGTTCTGGACAAAGGCCTGGCTCAAAACAGGAAGGGCAGGGGTCATAATGGGAGAAGCCTGATTCAGTCCCCTAAAGGTTTTGTCTAGTGTAGCAAACATAATTGTAGATGCACTGCCTAGTATAATAACTTGCACTTTTACCCAAGAGAGGGTAATAGTTAAGTATATTGTCTTGATGCTGGTGAAAGGTCATCTTACAAGCCCAGTTTTTTCCCCAACTTGGTGACCTTCACATGTGTTGGTCCCTTCTATCATGGTCAATAATCATGGTGTCTGGGGATAATGACAGAGCCCAAAATATTTGGAGGAATTAAACTGAGGAAGGCTATTAGGAATTTTCTCTGTATACCACATCATTTGGATCACAGAATGCTTAAGAATCCACTTTGTCTCCTGCAAAATTCCTCCTACCCTTAGCTCCCAATGTTTGGAGCCTATTTACCCATGACCTGCCCTCTTGGTATTTGTTCAGTCTATGTGATAGAACTCCAATCCGCCACTAAATACAGAACGATATAAAGATGCATGATAACTTATTTACCTGCTTCCCATAAGCAAGAGCCTTGCTGTAGAGTGTGAGGCCTGCAGTCAGTTTCTCCACCTTCTCCTCTTCATTCATTAGCCTGATATCAAATGCATAAGCGTAGCCCTGTTCAGCCAGGCAACGGGCTGCTCTGAGCTGGTGATTTCCCTGCAGCTTGTCTTCTGAATCCAAACCCATTAACTGAGAGAGCTTCTCAGTACACTCAGCCTCTTCTTGCTCATGGTTCAGCCTGTCATAAATGTAGGCCACGTTGGCCCAAGCATTTAAATTCTCGGGCTTTTCTTGAATGATATGCAGAAAAATCTCCTTGGCTTGCTCCACTTCCTCCAGGTAGAAAGAAAATACCCCAAGAAGGTTTTGGATGGCATATTGCTGCAAGCCAGTTTCAAACTCTAATTCATAGAGTAGACTCTCTCGTTTCAACTTCAAGTCTCTCCCTTGGAAACTTACTGGTGCAGAAGTTTCAAAATTTAAATTCATATCTAGATGAAAGTGACCAGGAATATAATCCATCTCATCAATAAGAGTATCAATGTCCACCTCGGCGTCTTCCATTTTCCCTGCTGGAAAGACTCCTCACCAGTCCAGGAGCCTCAACCAGCACCTTTCCAGGATTTCCTTTCTTTCTCTCCGTCCTTTCAAATTTGTTTACCTTTCTGTATTCTCCACCTCTTTCTTTACCAGTATTTCTGGTTTAGCTGATTCACATGAGGTCTGCAAAAGGAGGAGCCGGATTAAATGCTGCTTCTTCCTTAGTCAACCTGCTGCTTCATGTTCACCATTTGATCAGTGAATCGCCCAAAGTAGAGATCAGTTCCGATGAGCCTTATTTTGGCCAGTAATGAGCAAGACACAACGACTTGGAAAATCATCACACTCTAACAGAGAGCAGAGAAATCAGACATTTTGAATAAACTATAGTTATTTATAATAATTATTATAGTTATTTATAATATTTATGATAGTTAAATGTACATACTGCAACCCTAATATACATTTCAAAATCAGTAGGGTGGAGAGCAAAGAAGAGATCTTTCCACATATCATCTATTTAGGATGTCCACACATTATGATCAGTTTGGAGCCTGAGAATCACACTTGGCTGGGAGCATTCTTCAAAACATAGAGGGTGAGGCCAGACAAAAACTAAACCAACTTCATTTCATTTACATTTAAAATTAAATTAGTGAATACAACTGCTAATGTATGAATAATGTAATTAATAATTTTGTGCTTCAGCTCCATTAAGAACGACAATTTAGAAACAAATTTACAAAGTACTGGGGACTTTTCAGGGAAGACACATGTGACTCTGAAGTCTCAAGCTTGTCTGCAGCTATGTTCCAGAATATTAAGTTTGGGACAAAGCAGTGTATAACTTAGGATGAATAATGGAACAGGGCAGGTTATGATTTCTTGCTCACTTATTTTCCCAGAGTGGTCATTAATTCCCAGGTTTGTGTTTGGTTCTGCATTTTGTTGGGATGAGAGAATCCTTGATATTTATTTGTGTTGCAAGTCGTGAAGGAAAACAATAACTCTATTGTCGTATAGCACATTTGCTAACCTACATCAAAAGTTGTCATTGCATCCCAGGTTAGAGTAACTCCAGCTGTCAATTCTCTTTTCAGTTCAAAATGAGGTGCGGACTGGAGGGTCCTGCCACTGCTTCTCTGCCTCTTCTATAACTGAAGAATGTTGTATTCTGAATGCTGGATTGTAGGCCCCTTCAAAAAAAACCTGCCAAAGTTCTTTAAATGTTAAATACTACGTGTTTTAGAATATTAAAATACCAGGCTACCAACAACATGGCATGGACTGGGTTATCTGAGAGACCACCTCTCCCTGATCACATCAGCCCATCCTATTAGATCTGGCAGGGAAGGTATGCTACGGATTCCATCAGCCAGGGACTTGTATTTGGTGGATCCCAGGAGGAGAGCCTTCTCTGCTGTGGCTCCCTCCTTGTGGAACACTCTCCCCCCGAAGTTAGGCTTGCCCCTTCTCTGCTATCATTTAGGAAGTCCCTCAAGACCTGGTTATGTCATCAGGTCTGGGGGTCTTTGGAAACCGGAGACATTCTTAGATGGCTCCACTATGATTGATATTCTGCTCTCTCCATGGGGTTTGATTATTTTAAACTTTTTGATAATATTTCCATTTTAACAATTCCATTTTATCTTTTTATAATGATTGTTTTTCATTTATGTGTTGTTTTCTTAATTGTTATACACCGCCCAGAGTCGCCTTGTCTGAGATAGATGGGTGGCTCTATAAATGTGACAAATAAATAAACATGATGAAGCATTATACGTTAACCTGACCTTGCTAATACACAACCGTGTGTTATTTCTTCAATGTGTATAAAGAAATCTGAGATCATATGTTTAGGAGGGAATGGTTCATTAGCATCAAGACCACACTAGCTGAAAATTATGAGAGTTGTGTTCTAATACTAGGGACCGGCATGATCAATATAAATCACCGATGTGTTACAGAAGAAAGAATAACTGTGGTATGTGTCCTTCCTGAACATATCCATGGCATTCTTTCTGCTACCTTTTCTTTGCTATTACTTTAGAACTGCCATCCTGCCAAGACCAGCTGGGGAGGATCTAACAATCTCTTCCAACCAAAGTCCAAGATTGAGTCAGAATAGCTGCCAGCAGCACTGACAAGCCTTTGTGAACATAACTGGTTGCCCTGAAGACACACCCCTGTCAGGACCATGGAAACAGAAGCTCCAGCGTCCAGTGTTGTCATGGCAGTAAAATTCCAGAGCCATTTTCTGCTGCAGCTGCCAATCAGGAAAGTGATCCTTCTTTTTCTTTTCTTCCAGATAGCAGAAGATGGAAGATGGAACCAAAGGGCTTCACAGGAGCCCCCTTTTGGACTCAGCAAGCCAGGTAAGGACAACTTCAGCAGGATTCAGGGCAGGTGCATTTCTCTCTCTCTCTCTCTCTCTCTCTCTCTCTCTCTCTCTCTCCACACACACACACACACACACACACACACACATCTCCAGTAGGTAAGCTTCCTTTGTATTACCAAGCCTTAACAAGGATCATACCTCAAAGATGTGAAATAAGAGCAGGTAAGCATATGCAGAAGCATATGCGTAACTACTCAAGCCACCATAATCTGGACCAGTAATAGCTTCCAAATGCTCTTTTTTAAAAACATTTTTTAAAATCCTGCCTCTATTATTTTTGCAAATAACTCAAGGAAGTGAACATACCTAATGCTCCTTCCTCCTCCTATTTTCCCCACAACAACAACCCTGTGAGGTGAGTTGGGCTGAGAGAGAGTGACTGGCCCAAAGTCACCCAGCTGGCTTCCATGCCTAAGGTGGGACTAGAACTCACAGTCTCCTGCTTTCTAGCCTGGTGCCTTAAGCACTAGACCAAATTGTCTCTTCAAGGGCCTGTCCATGTACAGTACATTGCAATGGTCCCATTGGGAAGTTACTAAGACATGAGTGAAAATGAGAAATGCCTCCTCTTCCAGGAAATGTTGCAACTGGCATACAAAATAGATCCAATAGAAGAGAATATATGTAGCTCAGGGTTGAACTGAGTGAAATGACTTCAAGCAAACAACCAAGCTCAAGAGAGCACCAGGACTCCACACAAAATAGAGAAGTGCAAAAGCCCTGTTTGAGCAGGAACTATGGGTCCAAGCGGATACCCTAATTGTGGACCTGCTCTGTTTGTAGAAGTGCAACCCAACCCTAAACTAATAGTGGAATTAGTAAGCTTTCAAACCTAAAGCCACTCCATCTTGCTTGGATTGAGTCTTAACCTACTCCTCCCCATCCAGAGCCAGACGGCCTCCAGGCACCTGGACAGTGCTTCCACAGCATCACTTATTTAGCCAGTGGCAGAGATGTAAAGTTGGATATCATCTGCATGTTGATGAAACCTGACTCCATGCTGATGGATGATCTCACTTAGTGGTTTCATGTAAATGTTAAATAGGAGTAGAGAGAATGTTGAGTCCTGTGGCACCACACAATTGAGAGATGTAGGGCTCAATCTCTCAATCTCTCCCCTTACCACCACTAATAGGAACCATCCCTTCAGAAGAGTAGAGAACCATACAAGAGAGTGTTCGCCACTCCTAGTTCTTGGAGGTGGCTCAGAAGGATACCATGATCAACAGTAGAGAAAGCTACAGAGATCAAGCAGGGCCAGGAAGGTTGAATTACCTTATCCCTGTCCCACCAGAGATCATCAATAAATGTGATTAATGCCACCTCTGTGCTGAACCTGTACCTGAAACCTGACCAAAACAGGTTCAAATTTCCTCCAGGGCCATCTGTGGTGGCAATCCAACTGCTTTGTCTAAAAACTTTCCCCAAAAGGGGAGGTTGGAAATGGATTAATAGTTGTCCAGTATGCCTGGACTGAGCGATAGTTTCTTGAGAAGGGGAATCATCATCAGCTCTTTCAAAGAAAGGGGTAACACTGCCTCTCAAGGTCATGTTCACCACTGCCCTGTTTCAGCTACCCATCATCTCCCTGGAGGCTTTCACTAACAGGAAAGGTAGTGGTCCAGACTGCAAATGGCTGCAGAGAATCCTTTCTGCTTCCTCAGGATTCACAGGATCAAATTTATCCTAGAAAATATTTCAAGACGAAGCCTCAGCCATCTCCCCTGGACCTGCCTGGTTAGTATCTAACTCCCAATGAATCTAAATGACTTTACACTAGATATTCTTTACAGAAGCCCTTTAGGTATTTCTCTTGTCCATCCCTGCTGGACAGAAATATGAGGATGCAATAAGAGCAGAAAAATATCGACATTTAATTGCTCTTATCAGCATGGTATAAGCCTGAATATGGACTCTTATCAATGCTTGGTCAGAATCACTCCTTATTTTACGTTAGTGGTGCTCTAAGCATCTCCTGGCTTTGTTCCTCCCCTGGAGCTCCTTGGAAAACCATGGGATGCCCTTGGCTTGCAGTCTGGGAGAGGCCATACAGGTACAACTTCCTTGTTCCAACAGTGGTTTAGGTCTTGATAGAACTGCCTCCCCAAGCATCTTCTGGAAACTGAGCCATTCCATCAGATGTCTGCATGCCTTGCCCTGTGAACCCATCCTCGCTAATAAAGACTCACATCCAGTTATCTGCCAGAAAGTATCTCTTGATACCAGCAGAATCTCCCGAATGACATTTGCCACCTGACCTCTCCTCTCCTGAGGTTGCAGCTGATGTAAAACCTGAAACTCAGTTGAGCACACCTGGAAGAGGGGAATACCCATCCCCTGGCTCTATTCAGGTTTTGGTAATACAAGCCAGGCCTACCGTGCCGAGGCAAGTATCAGGTTTAACCCAGGGAACTCCAGGAGACCATGCAGATTAAATCCAGCAAGGTTTATTAGCTATAACCTCTATCAAGAATCTTTCCAGACTGGAACTAGTTCCCAGGGTCAGTCAGTAAACACAGCCTGCATTCTTCAGGGAGGTGTCAGCCTCATCCTCTTATCTCTTCTCTGCGCTTCGGGAGATGAAAGAAGATTCTTTATTCCCCGACTCTGGCCTCCATAATTCCATTTTATCACAGCAAGCTTTATTAAAGGCAGACAAGGCATTCAGCAACACCCTGTCCCTTTAGTCCCATTCCTAGATAGATCAAGGGACCCAAGTGCCATTGTGATTTGTGTTCTTTATATTTATATATTCTTTATATATATATATTCTTATATATTTCTTTATATATTCTCTGGCTCCCTGAAACCCACATATGTTATCTTTTTTCCTGATATAACATGCTATAATTAGAAAAACAAAGGATCAGATTGGCTACTCTGTGAATGAGTGCAAAGAGTAATAGTATATTATTTTATTTATTCATTCATTTATTTATTTATTATTACATTTATATGCCGCCCATCTCCCCCAGGGGGTGACTGTATGTTGACAACACAGGCTTAGCAGAGGCTCCCTGCCTTAAGCTGCTCTGGTTCTTCTTTCCCCTTGTAGTTCCTTCTTCCCTTTGTAGCTGTCATTCTTCATTTTGTTCTGTAGCAGGGCCGGTTCAAAGAATTTGGGGTCCCTCTGCTACACACAGTTTAATATTGCAAATGGATTCTTGGAAAGTGAGAGGGAAGAAGAAAAGACAGAGCTTTAGAGCAAACAGTGCTTTGCATTGACAGAATGATGTGGGATGAGAGCAAAACAGAATGAAACAGCATCACTCATCAGTAAAATCCTGCTTAGAATTACTCTGTTACCCTGATCTACCTGTTGGCTGATTATGGAGCAATGGTGAAAGTGCCTGCCCAAATCCCGTTGGTCCAAGGCAAACACAAGGTGCTCTCTTGGGGCTGGAGCAGTGAAGACAGACAGACATGATCTTTGCATTTTGTGCCCTCTAATCACTCACCTGCTGCCATGCTTAGGGTCCCCCCACTTTTCTGAAGCCCAAAGTAGCTTCATCTGATGCTACCCCTTAAACCAGCCCTGCCTTACTTTTCATAAAACAATTTTTGCAAGGAGGAATCATGAAGGTCCTATCTCTGTCGTGTCCTCCAGCAGGGTTAGGATGCCAGTAAACACCATTCTGGGCTCCTTGTACTCCCAGTCTAAAGTCTGAAAAAAATGTACATGGAAATTCTATGTAAGAAGTGATAACTAATAATAAGGTCACCTAGATAGGTTTATCAGAAACATTCCAACTTCATGCTGTAATTTACACTGTGTTTGCCTTTCTTTGTCTTGTCTTTGTAAGGTAGTAGGCCAAAGTTATATAAGCTCAGGGCTGCTCAGCTAGCTGCCAGGCAACTGTAGTTGTTTGCATGCTTAATAAATTTATGATGTATCTTCAAAGTGATTTGGCTGATTTTTGGTCACAACACATGGAACCCAGTTTGAAAAATCCTGCTGTAATGATCCAAACGATTTAAAACATTTTTATACCTTGGAGTTGGAATATGTTGTATGTGTGTGATTAGAAGAGATGGCTTTGGCTTTGAAGCCAAAGCTTGAAATGGGTTGATGTTGTTATTTCATTTATGTCCCATCTTTTCTTCAGGAACTCAAGGGGTATACAAAGCACACCTTCCTCCTATTTTATTCCCACAACAATAACTCCAGGATGACTCCTACCAGATAGGATTCCAGAAGCCTTTAAAAACCTGACTTTTTTCCCAGGTCACTGAACCCTTTTGGGGTGTGTTTATGTAGTTTGTCTTGTCCAGACATAGATGATTTCTTCTATTCATTATTGCTTTTACTCTTAAAATTTAAGCCATCCAGAGTTGCTCCAGAGTTGGGCAGCCAAATTTAAAAGATGATGATGACGACGATGATGATGATGATCATCATCATCATCATCCTTGTGCATTGGGCTGAGAGATAATATCTGACTACAAGTTACCTGGTGAATGTCTTGGTTGAGGGTAAACCTGAATCTGGGTTTCCCCGATTCTAGTCCAACATCTTAATCATGGCACCACTGTGGCTTTCATCATAATACTTTTAGTCCTGTTGTTTGATTGTGGTTTTTTATTTAATTACATCAACTATTTGGCAGTTCTTTTCCAAATTACAGATCTAGGAGGGGACAGAAAACCTTTAAAACGAAGATAGGCAGATAACCTCTTGTTATTAATAGGAATATTAATCCCTATAATTAATATTAATAAGAAATAGTCATTATGTTACTAATATTGCATTGGTGGGCATGGCATGAATGGCACCACTTACAAGTGTTCTTGGGAGTGTTCCAAATTCTATTGGATAGTCCACTGTGATTTCTCAATTTTGAAATAGCTGATGCAACAAGTATGAATGATAATGGCCACCATAGTTTAAGAAAAGAGTACTTAGCAGGGAATGTATTAAAAACAGAACTCTGAGGCAAATTATATATAGTTACAAAAGCAGAAGAGGGTGAAGAGTTATTGTTATCACCCATTAGCTCTTTTAGATTTTCAAGGTTTACTCACAAAATGTTTTAATCACTGCAACTTAAATGTGGTGTCTCAAATGCTTCCCAAATGCATTATATAGTAGGTAAATGGAACTGAAAATAATAATATTTTTTCCAGTTATTTATTTAAAATAGTTTTCCTATTTCCTTGCTTAAAAATGCACTCAGCATAGGATATATTTTATAGCAGCCTTCCTTAGCTCGACATCTTTAGACATCTTGCCCTACAAATCCTATCACCACAAGCCAGAAGGCCAATTTCTTCTCATATGTTTGGAGAGTATCGTGTTAATGAAGCCTTCTGTATAATAAAGTCCTAAACACATGGATTTTAATGTAAATGTTAATGTAAATTACTAAATTACTATGTTCTATCCAATGTTATGTGAAAGAATTGCCGCTTGTACAATGACACATTCCTTTCTCTCTTTCTTGCTGCAGCCCCATGTCTATACACACTCAGATATGCTTTGTAGATCCCCAGTGCTCTAGAGCAGATTTGAAATAAGCATGTGAAAAAGAGAGGAATCAACTCTACCAGGCAGAGATAATTGGGTAAAATTCTGTATTCAAATCCTGTAAATCAGAGTCAGCTCAGGAGCAACCACATGCAGGAATATTAGACTATACCTATTAGTAGACTTCTAAAACGGTGCTGGGTCTAGAATGGAAGCCCCTGGATAACGAATTACATCACTAACCTTTGTCTGTGCTGGCTGGAGTGGTGAGCAGCATACAAGTTCTTCACCTCATCCCGATCCTGTAGGGTTAAAACCTCAGTACTCATATCGAACAACAGATTAGAAGTCGACTACTTCCTGCTTTTACTTCCCTTATTTTATCAGAGTGATGTGTGAAACAAGCCACAAATCTCTCTCTGGGTTAATCAGAAGTAAAGTTTTATTGGAAGCGTTTGCAAAGGCTGGTGGAACTCAAAAGCTGCAAGCTGGAGTCCACACTGAAACACAGATTTCAGCAATTTTTAAACATCTCTACCCCCGGCCGTAAATCCCTTCTTGTTTCCTCATTGGCTGAAGTACTCCAAGTTACACTCTACATGACTGCCTACTTCCTATTAACCCCCTTCTACAGACCCCTACATACTACATACTACATACATTACATGTTCATGGTAAATAGGTGATTAGCTATGCGGGGTGTGGTTTTTGTTATGATAATGAAGGTTGGGATGGCAAGAGTTCACTCATTCCTAAAAGATCTCTGCTAAGTGTCACTTTAGACAGGTCAAATTGCTCCAGACTGGTTTTATTACACCTTGCTTCATCCCAGAGATATCTCCCCCTCCTCATTTCCTGTGCCCCTTGGGGCTGCTTGGAGATATCATGGCGATGTCTCCTGATCTCTCCCTAGTTTGAGGTAGAGCATTTGGCAGCTAGGTACTTAGTATTGCAGCTACACTCTTAGCATGCTCAAGTTACTATTCCTTCGTCAATAATAACAGATATTTTATCCATCTCTCATAGTGACTAGGTAGTTCTTGTGTCTAAAATGTTAACAAAGGCAAAAGAAAGATATTTTCATTTTTGGGATGTTATTCTTCTGCCTGTGCATTTTGAATGTGTTTTCTCTTGGATAGATTTGATGTGTCAGCCATTTATCCTGATGTCAAGAAGCCCAGTACTTTTCTACAGGCCCCATACTGCAAGAGCGTCTGTTCAGAATTGGTGAGTTATTTATTTATTTATTTATTTATTTATTTATTTATTTATTTATTTTTCAAATTTGTCACCACCCATCTCACTGCACTTTCTCAGTGCATCTTACATCCACAAAGTAAAACTGTTTTTCCCAATTTCCTATATATGTGCTTGACAGAAAAATACAACTTTCACAATAAAAAACATATTTCTAAAACCTAATGCAAATATTTTTGAACTTCCCTCCTATATAATTTTATGGGACTTTCTGATTCACAGAAATGTGTGGGAAACCTACAAAATCATCATCATTACTCTCCAAAGCGCCATGCATTGGGATGTCCTTTTCTGTCACCTCGCACACTCTTGTGTGCAAAGATCTCATCCCTACCCCAGAAATTCTTCTCTACAATATAATGTCTTTCTGCTTCTTCCATTGGCATCCATTTGTCCATTCTGAATTTCCAAAAATAGAGGGGCATGATCACTAGTTCTCTACCGCTTGGAATACAGTAGATGCAACCATATCTTGACTGGTGTTTTACAGAAATCAAACAGAGAAAGCAGAATAGGCATATCAGCTAAGAGAACACAACTAGAGAGAAATGTCTGGTTAGGCCATAATGTATCTGGCTTTTGCTTAATGTCAGCCCTTCAGGGTTGACCAAACTAGGAAACCAAAGTCATGGATATTTATAATACTGTTATTATAAGGTTATAATAACAGAATCTTTCCAGTAGTAATGTATGGCTGTGAGAGCTGGACCATAAAGAAGGCTGAGCGCCGAAGAATTGATGCCTTTGAACTGTGGTGCTGGAGAAGACTCTTGCCAGGAGGTCAAACCAGTCAATCTTAAAGAAATCAACCCTGATTGCTTATTGGAAGGATTGATAATGAAGCTCAAGCTCAGATACTTTGGTCACCTAATGCGAAGAGAGGATTCTTTGGAAAAGACCCTGATGCTGGGAAAGATTGAAGGCAAAAGGAGAAGAGGACGGCAGAGGATGAGATGGTTAGATAGCATCACTGAAGCAATGAGCATGAAACTGAGCAAACTCAGGGAGTCAGTGAAGGACAGGAAGGCCTGGCGTGATATGGTTCATGGGGTCACGAAGAGTCGGACACGACTTAACGACTGAACAACAACAAAAAACAGAATCTTGCAAGTCTAAATACACTTCTCCTCTCCCTCGCTTTATCTTTGGGAGAACTAGGAAGGGTCTTGCCTGAGACGCTTTCTCAGGTTACAATTCTGGCCCAGACTCAGATTTCTTTTATCAGACCATTGTCTTGGTTGCAGTTTTTCCTCCTATTCCTCAAGGTTATTCCTTCTGTCTGTTACACTTAGTGTGGTATGAAATGTATCCTTTTGGTTAAAAATGTTAGGTTCCCTCTGGGCTAGAGTCAACATAGGTTCCTGCAAAAAAGGAACAGATGATGACATATATGTCTATGTATTACCATGACATCACTACCGCAAATTACATAATCACATCATTGATGCAATGATCTCATAATGCATGTGTGGTCATCATCATGGCTTTTTATAGATATTGCTTCTCAGCCTTTTGGCTAAGATCAAGTGTAATTTGTTGCTGTTTGATGGATATCTATGGATTCACACATCATACTAAGCCAAAAACAAACAGTCCACATCATGGTTTAGCAGGCAATAGTGTACACTCGGTCATAGAGGGTACCTGACATGCTGTAGATGTTATGGACTCTGATTTCTATTACCTCTGTATACTAGCCATTCTGGCTAGCTTGATGGGAACAGTAGTCAATAACATCTGGGTGGCACATAGTTGTGGAAAGCTGAATTATAGCACTTTGTACCTGATCTAGCTCTGGTTAGTCTATTTTTCAAACTGTATCTATAAATGAGGGAACAATATTAATTTCATTCTTTCTTTAGAGCCGAAAATTAGGACCAGGCACTTATACGATTGAAAATGGAAACTTCAGGTCTACTATCTTGCAGAAGAAGGCATCAAGCTCTAGCTGGGCAAAGGCTCAAGAGGCAGCGAGACTCACTCAAATGCCACATTTTAAATTTAAGGAAATATGCCAGCAGGAGAAATTTCGGGTGAGTGGATTCTATTTAGGTCCATGGCCCTGAGTGCTGATAATGGGCTTTTCCGTGCATTCCTTGAACCAGTAAGGACTCAAAGTGAGCAGGGTAATAGGACTGCTTGTGCTGGCCCCAGCCTGTAAATTCCTCATACTGTATATGCTTCAGTTTCGGGCTCTAGCGAACACTGATAGCAAGGCTACCAGATCTGTCTGCAACATCGACTGACCACTAGATGGCAGAAAAGGGCTCTTAAAAATTCCATCTCTTTACCATCAGCTAGTAAAAATTATCAGGATTTTCTCAGCAGAGACCTGGTAGACTTACAGTGTAAGGTGGTTTTACATGCATTTACTTGAACATGAGTAGAAATATATTTGGAACTGCAGATCCTGCTTGATCAGATAAGTGAACCATGAAGGGGGCTATCTACTTCAGTAGAGCTCCATTCCAAGATTGTTTAGAATTACATCAAGTCTTCCCCTTTAGGATCACCATGTTGTTACCCAGTGATGATATATCCCTCACAGCAACATTAGAATTCAAAACAATGAATCCCATCTATCTGTCCATCCATCCCACTTCTCTTGTTACCGTATTCTCTTATTTGGCCCACTCAACAACAGCAGATGTTAAGGTAAAGACCCTCAGAAAGGTAACTTGTCACAGTGCTGTGAAATTATTCTCAGAAATGTACAAGTGTTATTAATAACTTTTTTACTTTGCTCCAACATTTCTGAGAGTTTTGTTCAAACTCTTCTAATTTATGTAAAATTCTGCATTACACAAAATTAACTAGCTATGACCTTACATCTAAGGCTAGAGTTAGTTGTTGGTATTTCTTTACTTCCAGTTAGTGGTCATTCCAATTCCTGCATTCCAGATATAATCCCTACAACACATAAGTACAATCCACTGTTTCTTTGACCACAGATCCCTGGCAAATACATTCACCTTTCAGCTGATCATCTGGACATAGGGGAACAGATTATTAGAGAGGAGAGGAGAAAAGATTCAGCACTCATCCTAACCAAGATGATTGTTTCCCCACTGTTATTAGGAATGAGGAAACAGTAGTTGTGAGCAAGAATGCTAGGGTACAAAAATACATTCACTACAATATGTATATGTGTATCTCTCTCTCTCTCTCCCTCTCCCTCCCTCCCTCTCTCCAGCCTTCCTAATAGTAGAGGGCTATTCAAGAGATGGGCATCCATTTTCTCAACCATATTCTCATGTTTATTTTTCTCCAAGAAAAGAAAATTGGGACCTGGGACTTACAATTATACAGATTTTCTGGAGCTGATGGAAAGACGTCCACACAGTATTAAAGGAATTTGTGATACCGGAGAAGTGAGATTTAAAGACCGCATCAGGGTATGACCTAATTTTTATCTTTGCTAGAAATGATAATTTGAAGAACATTCAAAAGAAAGAAAAAGTTAGACCAGTTTACCCTAATCCATGTTGTTGGATTACTACTCCCATCATCATTACTAGCCAGCTTGGCCATTGTCCATATACTCTGTTACCCTCAGGATGGCTATCTGATAAAGGATCATGTAGTTCAGCACGTTTGAAAGATAGTTAGCTGGACAAACCTGGACTACAGTTTCTTCATAAAACAACCACTGAGAAATAAATATTTTTGCACATTGCTAATTAAAACATGGGGAGATGAGATGGATCTGGAATAATTCATTATAACTGCAAAAAACCTGAAAATAATTTGGGATCATAAGTGAAGAGCAGCAATTTCCAAGAATACCAACCAAACAAAACAACCAAAAATTCATGTTCATAAGCTAATATAATTTGTTGAACATGTACCTTTTTCATTAGTTCTTGCTGTAAATTTTAGAGCACAGCTCTAAAAATAAGGTTATTTTAAAGCCAGCTGGAGATTATTTATTTCCATAAAGGAACTTGCATTCATAACATCTGCATTATGGGACAATGAGACTCAGTATATCCAATATAGCCAGTGATCTGATGGTGAGATGTATATTTTTTCATGTTATGGTCCAGGTTTTACACAATGAATCTTATTTTCTGAGTTTGCACTGCAGACTGAACCATAAACAAGTTGGGTTCACACAACATAGTTGGTTAAAATGGGTCCAGGTATGAACCATGTAAACACAGCCACTTCCAACAACCTAGAAGATGATGGGTTGGGAAAGTACTCCTGTGACTCTCCAGTTCAGCAGGAGGAGGAGAAGCAGAACTTACTGTAGTGTAAGAATATGGATGTCAAATGCCGGAAGCTAGAATTTCTCCCTACACTCAGAAGTTTCACTGCATTGCCATCTAGCACTCTTGTTCCTAATCCAGAACCTAGTGCCTTGGTATTTTAAATTACAACTACCAATAACCACCAGAGAGCATAATTAGTGGACAGGGAGTATGATAGTTGTATTCAAAAACACCTGGAGGGTACCTGGTTATGTATTTTGGGTCTAACTAATCTGAGGTAGTGACTAGACTCAGGTATTTTGCATACTAATATGACAATGGATGTGACAATGGTGGCTAGAAGAAAGCAAAGGTGTGCAGGGACACCCTTTGCTTTCTTTGGGCTGATCTCTCCTCTTGATAGGGAAAACATATCCCACCACTATGTTTTCCCCATCAAGAAGACTGCTGGTGAAGGGACAGATCACTCTTGCTATAGATCTGAGCTAATTGTCTGGGAAGAGTTTCTTCTCTCATTCAGCCTGCATTGTCCTCCTTCACTCTCTTGGCTCATCCAGTTTCTCTTCCTTGGCTCACTCAAGGGCATGGAGCAAGGCTGGTCTGTTGGAATAACAATGGCAGGTGGCATCTGCAGCAAGTGGGGGAACAATAAAATAGATTAAACCATGTGATAGAAGCCCTGGACCTATTGTACATGTATCAACATTGTGTGTGTCTACAAAGGGGTGGGGCTTTGATTGCATGGATATTAACACCGTCTTGGATTTTTTATCATGTCCCTGCCACTCCACCTAAGTGTAAATAAAGAGTTAGTTTCAGCTTACTGCAGTAAAATGTAGAAGAGCAGAGGTCAGTCAGGTACCAACCTAATTTAGCAGTTCTGTATTCATCTTGCCTAGCAGTTGGATAATTCGTACTACTCTGGCATGAAAATATAAAAGTGTTAGCATATTCTCTACATTGTTGTCCATAAATATACTGTGATTGCATGGCATACTGGACCACGAATGAGCCAATCACATTTTAACCTAGAGTATTGTGCAATCCCAGAAAATGAGAGTACAGTAACACATGAATCAATGACAGCTACAGCAAGCTGCAATGATGCAAAAATGGCAACACGCATGTGCAGATAAATTTATATGTGATATAAAACCTGCTCTTATATACTTGTGTCTTGGCAACTGTCATAAGGGTATGAGGCACATAGTTATGTCATGATGCATATTTTTCACTTGTCCTATTTTGCCCCTCCTGTCATTCAAGCCACGACTCTGATCACAGCCTTTGGTGTTTTGTGTCTAGAAAAAGCTTTCTTGACTAACTGAATCCAGCTTGTTTGTTCAGGTTAAGTATCCCTGATAAAAGGGACCTAGGACTGGCATTTGGGTTACAGATTGCCCACTTCCATCATAAAATAATCTGAAACCCACACTCTTTTTGTGAAATCTCTGCTGGCAAATCTCTACCTCTGAGTATGTGTTGAAGAAAAAGAAAGGACAAGGCTTGAAGGAAAATATACCTCTTTTATTCCTGGTGCTTTTAGAAGCTACTGCCAGGTAGACGGAATGCTTGCTCAGCAATTAAATTACATTTCTTCATCAGAGCAAGATTGAAGTCAGTAACTGCGAAGCAAGAGTGACTCATGGTGGATTAGTAGGTGAAAAACAACTTCTTATTACCACCATTCTACTTGCTAGAAAAACAATCAGATGTCTAAAACAACTGTAACTGCAATTTTTTCCATGTTACTAGAATACAGTTATCTGACTTTCCTATGGTTTTCTCAGGAATATTTTAATATTTATTTATGGTTAGCCTTTCCCCCGTCTGGTACCACTAGCTGTAATGTGATAGTCCAACTCACATTGGGGATGGCTGTGTCCCATTAATACATTCCAAAAATACTTCACCAGGAAAGTCTTGCAGGCAGGGGTTGGGCAAAAAAGTCAGGATGACAGCTATGGACCCACAATCTCAGTCCTGCTCCTTTTTTATATATGCATCACACATGCAACGCACAAAAAAAAAGGGTGGGATTTTGATCTTAGGGTTACAATTGTCATCTTGAGGGTTTGTTTTTTTTTTATCCTCTTCTCTCTGCAGACACTCCTGCACATCACTGTCATCATGGTAGCAAAGTTGGTATTTGCAATATGAATTTTATTATTCTGTATTTGTGAGTCCAGAACCTGAAATGCATGCGTTACTGAAGGGAAATCAATATATAGCTCTCTTTCCACTCACAAGGGCATGAACTATTTATTATGCAGGAAAAGCTAATAAATAATCTTCAGACCAATACTTATCTAAGCACCAATGGATGAACATAATACGTTTCTCCATGGCATGGCTTATGTCCTTGTCATAGCAAT
Source organism: Python bivittatus (assembly GCF_059951505.1). Lineage (NCBI taxonomy): Eukaryota > Metazoa > Chordata > Lepidosauria > Squamata > Pythonidae > Python > Python bivittatus. The sequence continues at coordinate 42,987,196 of NW_028277098.1, read as the reverse complement.
ATAATAAACAGAAATCCAAGAAATAAACCATTTCCTATTCTTCCATAGTCTCTATTCACACAGCATGCTTAAGAAGGCAAAGGGTAGTGTAAACATACTTTGTAAACACCATAACCCAGTTAGCAGAAAGGTTAGCAAGGATTACTCCTAACACCAAACAGCCCTGGGTATATTTTAGGTGAAACCATGGTTTCCTGGTGAGTAAACAATGAAACCGAATCAACTCTTGGATAGTTATCAAACCTCATCCTGTCAGTCCTCTGAGAAAAAAAGTCGGAGCTATAAAAAAGCTGAAAAAGCAGCCTTCTTCACTGCAGAACTCATCCTCAAGGCCTGCCAGTGCAGAAAACCTCTGCCAAATAGTATTGTCTGTGGCAGCGCTCAAACTATGTTATTCCTGTCTGCCTGATCAATGGGAAGGGACTATTGATGTACTGAAACTTTGCTTGTACTCCCCTGCCAGAAGGAATCATGGGATATAGACAGGTCTAAAAGAAGTGGGTGGATATTCAGTAATTCCCCCAAGAGAGCCACTTTGGTCTAGTGGGGAAGGTACCAGGCTAGACAGCAGGAGACTGTGAGTTCTAGTCCTGCCTTAGGCATGAAAGCCAGCTGGGTGTCTTTGGGCCAGTCACTTTCTCTCAGCCCAACTCACCTCACAGAGTTGTTGTTGTGGGGAAAATAGGAGGAGGAAGGAGTAATCAGGTATGTTCGCTGCCTTGAGTTATTTATAAAAATAAGAAAGGCGAGATAAAAAAAAATCTATTTCTTTTTTAAGTAGATTGTGTGAAAAGCCATAGAAACATATAGTGAGAAAGAACTTAGCACACCCTCTGATTAGAAATCCAATTTTAGCATATAGCCCTTGAGTTAAGTATTTCAAACAACTAATTCCTGAGGTTGTGTCTTCCATCACTGAACAGCATTTGTTGTTAGGAAGTTTCCTTGAACTTTTAGAAACTTTTAGAAACCATTACAGTAATCTTACAGCCACAAGGTCTTGTCCAGGGGAGCACCAGAAAACAAGTCTGCTCCCTCTTCTGCATGCCTGATCTTCAGTTATTTGAAGGCAATGATAGAGTCTTTCTCCAAATTGAATGTATCCATCTCTTTCAACCATTCCCACCTAGGGCTTTGTTTCCCTGAGAAAGACATTAGCATGAGAGGGAAAAAATTGACCTGAAGAATGACTGCTAATGTCATATAGATCCCATTAGGTCCTATTAAAATAAATATTGATGAACAACTCTGGACTGATATAAAAAAAGAAAGACCTGATGGGAATCAGGCAAAATCTGCGCATACCACTCAGTGAACAAATAGAGCTGTCCTTGTTTGCAAGGAATTGCCACTTTAGCAGTGACCTTAGCCTCTAAGCTAAATCTGGAACTAGGGAACAGTTCAGATGAGATATTTATTATTTTCCTATAGTGTTGATTATTTCTCTCTCTCTCTCTCTCTCTCTCCCTCTCTCTCTGTCCCATCCCCATCCTCTTAGGAATGTTATCCTGGCCCTGGTACCTACGGGAATCCTTATGTCAAACTAGACGAAAAGGAAAAAGTCTCAGTGACTGCCCTAGGAATAATGGACAGTAAAACTCCTAAAGAGTTCACCTTTGTCCATATGGCAAGTTTACCTTCTTGATTTTCCACCTGGCTGTTGTTTGTGGCAGTGATTTTCACACTGGCTGACTAGTGCTGCCATAGAAAGGAACAGCTCAACAATTGATTGGTTGGATATGAACTATGAACCTTGCCCCTCTTACACCTAACCATGGTCCAAATATGCCCTGGCAACATTTCTTTTTTTATTGTGTTCCCATGAAGTTAACTTCATCTCACCCCAATCCAGGAGTGGGACAGGCATAAGTCCTCTGAGACCAAAGCATCCAATGACAGCTGCAAAGCAAATACTATATTTTAGGCTTTACCTGGGAGAGAAGTCAGGGACTTGCAGTGACTGGGAACAGCAGCAAAGGAGGCAGCACATTTCATGCTGCCAAATTAAGGACAAGGACAAGGGGATAGGCCTTCATCTATGCCTATCCAACGTGCTGTAATAGGGTGGGGATGCTCTGGGTCCCTTCCTTGAAACAATATTTCCTGATGGGACCCAGAAGCTGTATCTTTTCTGTAGCAGCATCTGCCCTTGGAATGAATTTTCCCCTGATGTTGGGTTGGCCCTGACCCTGCTGCGCTTTAGAAAGACCTTAAAAACTTGGCTCTTCCCCTGGGCATTGGGACCGTGATGAGTAAGTTTCCATTGGGACACAGCGATGAACGTGAGCCAGATTCCTATTATTATTTTTGTTGGTTGATTGTTGTATTTTTTATCTTGGTTGTTCTTTGCAGTAAGCCACCCAGTGTTACATTGTTCGAGTTGGGTGGCCATATTAATTCTTTAAACAAATAAATGAATAAATAAATAATCTCAACAGTACAGAAAAACTTTATACAGTTCAGTAGGAGAGCATCACACACAGAAGGTCTTGGGGTTGAAACCCTGGCCTCTCTCGTTATGGCTGGGAAAAGACCCTGTCTAAAATGCTACAGTGCAGCTGACAATCATTGTAGATTATTTTGAGTTGGAGAGAACCGTGGTTCCTTTGTTTTTGATTTCATCTATTCCCAGATAGCAGCCTTAAGTAAATGTTTGATGACTGAGCATCACAGTTAACATTTTGAGGGGGAAGATGCATGGATGAAATAAAAGGGTGGGAATAGGATTTAGAGATTTCCCCTGTTGTTTGAGTAGTTTAAGCCAATTTTAGGACTAGTCCTCCAGGGTCCTGCCTTTACTGCCTGAAAATGCTTGGGAACTGAATCTAAAATATCATTTAAACGTTTGAGTTCCATTTTCAGCAATTGAGATCAGAGACTCCAGGGCCTGCAAAACTGAAATATGAGGGCCTTGTGCAAACCTGGGGCTGCAGGTTGCCCATCTCTGTGTAAATCTTCATCAATCGGAAAGGGTCTTTGGAGTGCAAAGATGGAAGTCCTGCTTCCATCTGTCAGCCTTCTCTGGATTGACAGTACTGTAACCATAAAATCATTACTTTTTGTTGTTTCATCAGTGTTATAACATCCCTTTTTATAAAACCTTTGCATTCTACTTTCATCCAAAGTGGGTGGGGATTCTTGTAACTATTCCTCTTTTCTGCCAGAAGCTCCTCCATGCTACTGGAGCAAAATGGAAGTAATTTTTCTTATTGGGTTACAAATAGCTTTGTGATCATCCAATGGCAGTGCTTACTTGACCCATCATATCTGTGATTTCCCATGGAGCAGATGGAGCCATGAAGTCAAGTGCTGGGCCCCTAGATATAGCATATCTATCTACTGCTAGATAGGGATCAACGTTCACCTGCTTAAATGTGCCACACTATGCAGCTGTTTTCATGTATCTCTGACGCTTTTTCATCCTGATTGACTTTAGGGAAGCGGTTTGGGACCTGGTACCTACAATCTCAAAAATAGTGTAGATGAGATGTTGAAACGAGTGGTCAGTATTCGAGGTCCCTATGAAATCTTCACAAGTGACAGGTCAAAGCCTATAATTTCTGGACATTTTGCTGGTGATGTATGTGTTCTCACTTTTTTTGCTTGCAAAAGTTCTCTACCATTTGGTTAGTAGTACATAGACTTCCCCAACTGAGTGCTCATCAGATTTGTTGGACTACAGCTTTGATCCTATCTGCCATCATAGTCATTGACCACACTGGCTGTGGATGATCAAAGCTGTAGTTAAAGGTTTTTGGAAGATACCACATTGGGAAGGCTACAATTAGACTGACAAAACTTCAGCAGATGAGTGAATCCTTTCTTCCAGCCACTTTTTTAAAACTCTAAGACTTTAGGAATAATAGAATTAAGGAATTTTCTGATTGGGAATGTTTAAAAAGAAGTGATAAATGCTGTAATGTATAATAGAAACAAGTAATAAGAGTCAAGTTACATTTTGCAATCTTATAGTCCTAGACTCAGTTATTATTCTCTTCTCTTTCTTTCCATCTTTCCCAGCATTAGAGTCTTCTCTAGAGAGCTAGGTCTTTACATAACATATCCAAAATAGATAATTTGAGCCTGATCATTTGTGACTCGAGTGAGAATTTTCTTAAGGGACTCAGATCATGCTGAAAGTTGTATCTGTATTATATTTGCCCATAGTAGACACATTCATTTGAAGTGAGATCTTTGGATTTGATCCAGTTCTACCTTAAATTAATTGTTCACACATGTACATTTTGGTATATATGCACACACACAAGGCACATTCTACTTATTTCCACTTCTAAACCAATATCTTCTTTTATTTAATGATGGTAGAAAAAAACCTCTGAGCTGACTAGTTGCAAAGTCAAATCCTTCCTGGAAGAACTGGAAACAAGAGAGAAAAAGAAACATGGTGTTTTTAGTACTTTTGCACGGGATCCCGACTGTCCAACTGAACGGATCTTCTGGGCCAAAATTGGCCAGTTTCCACGTGAACAAGTAGGTGACTTTCCTCTGCTTCTTCATCGATTGTCCGTTGCTGATTTTCTTCCACCATTAGCAATGCAGATGGGGAACAGAATGAGGTACAATTTTTAAAAAGGAATGCATTTTTCTTTTTTCTTCTTTCTGAAGTATCGAAATAGTTTCTCTAAGCAGCAAAGATTAAAGTACATCCAGAATTATATTTACCAGGCAGACATGACAGCAATCAATCATGTAACAGGGGTATATTTTCTGAGTGATACCATCAGATTATATCAATGTAATAAAAAGTAAATTCTCCCTTGAGTTGAACTCATCTTCTGGTGATTTTTCTCAGTAAAGCAGAGATGTATGCCAATCTGGGGTAGTAATTAAGGCCAGGAAACCCAAGTTCTAATATATTCCTGGCCATGAAAGCTTATGGGTGATTTTGGCCCAGTCTACATTATAGAGTTGCTGTTGTGTAAACCTGCCTTGAGTTCTTAGAGGAAAAGTGAGATATAAATCTAACAAATTAATAAGTCTTTTGTCATTGCATTCTTCCAAGACTTTTTTTTTTTTACTATTGTCCTGGGATTTCTAGTGGAGCATTAACCACATCTGATCCTGCTTATTTTTTCAAAATCAGATACAGTCAGTGAGGTGTCTAGCTAAATGGCTCTTTCAGTCGTATCAGCAACCAAAAATAAAGGTCTTCTTTACGTGAAAATAAAAATGGTTGCTTACATTAATTGCCATATAGAGAATTCTGAACACTATATATCCATGTATCATTCAGTCATATTCCCCCTGCTTACAGAATAAAGGGGTGCTTTAATGGCATACCAAATATTTTTTGAGAATACATATCAAAAAGAGAAGTGGGAATACATTTTGACAAGCTCGTTACATTTGCAAACATGCTTTGCCTCTAGCCCAGGCTATAATAGGACTATGGGACCTAGAGCAGGCTGGATGTTACTGAACTCCAGCTTCCAGCAACCCTCACCATTAGATGCGCTGCCTGGAACAGCTGAGGGTTGTAGCTCAGCTAATATTTGGGATGCTAAGTAGTTTCTCTTGGGTCTAAATTAATTAAGGTCTAAAGAAAGAGTTTAATGAATGCTATGAACTGCAAACTTGGGACTTCTTTGCACTGTTAACTCCTGGCCTCCCATTGGGTTCCTTAACTAAATACTCTGTCTGAAAAAGAATACTGGAGAACATAAAAGCTTACTTACCACTAGGTAATGTTTTAATCAGCTCTAGTAAAGACATGGGCCTACTGTGGCTTTTGGAATTTTGTTCCTGCCACTCCTGAACCTGAGTATTTTATTGCTAAATTACAGGGTTGTGATTCTGGGGAAATGAAGAAGGACCCTTCTTTTCTTGAAGCACCTATGTACAATACAAGGATGGCGATGTCCTGACTAGGAATGAGGGAACAATGTTACCTAACTTTACATTTACAAACCAGAACATGCACTGAAACTCAGTGATCATTTGAAAATCTTAGAATTAGACATTACTTTTTCCCAAACATTTTTTAAAATGTATATTAGGGTCATATTTTTACAAAAAAACATGTATCCATGGAAGTGCGGAAATACATTATATTAAGGAAACATGCAAAACTACACATTAATTGAAACTGCAAAATAATAATAATAATAATAATAATAATAATAATAATAATAATAATAATGATGTCAGAAAACGACAGACACGGGTTCGGTTGTCCAGTAGACAGAAGTTTTTATTGGGCACGTTTGCAAAGGTGGGTCCCTCCCGCAGCAATGGAGGAACCCCGAAGCAAGGTCTGACAGGTTTTTATACCCCCTATCTGTCCTCCCCCTCCTATGAGGGCTTGGCTCACAATCTCACCTTTTTTACCGCCCCGGAGCGCCGCTAATTAACCGCAAAACCGCAGACATTCCACTCAATCAGCGCAATACACATTCCAATCCCCACTTGACCCGACAGCCGCCCCCTGCCGTTTCTCTCCACTCTGGTGCGAACGTGCCTTTTGCCTGCAGTCTTTCCTCCCTCCTGCCGTCCCTCTCCACTCTGGTGCGAGTGTGCCTTCTGCCCATCCTCCCTCCTGCCGTCCCCCCAAGGCTGCCCCATGGTGCACAGTGCTCTCCCCTAGCAAACATGGTTCGTTTGAGGCCCTCACTTCTCCCTGCCTTCTCACAATCCCCCCTTTTTCTTTTCACGCCTCTGCTGGGCCTCAAACCTGGCTAACAGGATTGCTCCCTCGTCCCGGACCCGGGGCTTCACACACTGGGACAGGTAATTCCCACAAGCAGGGAGGCATTGCATTAAGCAACATACTAGGACCAGTAAGGCAATGAAGCCAATAGCTAGTACAGAAAGTTGTTTTAACCAAGCAAAGTTAGGTAACCAACTAGTGAGCCACGACCAATTCCATCCCTCTGGATCCTCGGATATGCGAGAGGCTAAGGTCTTCAACTTGGCTAGTTTTGCTTCAATATAATTCTCATTGTTGGTTAGGTTAAAGCAACAAAGACCTTGAAAAGATTCACAGCCTTAATAGGAGATAGTCTATAGCTATCCGATTTTGAATGACCGCCCTCCTGATCTCAGTGACTTCTTCAGTGAGGGCTGCAATGAGAGAGGATGTAAGGTTGACACTTTTAGCCAGGAGGCAGGCCACCTTCCTTAGGTCCAGGTAAGCTCTTCCGCTTAGTGCAGGGACCCCTACTAAGGAGAGGGCCAGAGCCATGGCTTCTGTTTCGGACAAGAGTGTCACATCACTCTCACAATCAGATGGCAGCTCCCTTTTTCTTTTTTCTTTTGATGGGTGCGCTTGCATTGGAGGCAGGGCATATAGAGAGGTCAGGCGCCCTATGGCACAAGGGCCCCCTGAACTATAGGCTGGAACATAGGTGTAAGTTTCATGTCCACATAACAAAAAGAAACCTTTAGGTAGGTATAGAGGGGTTGAGGCGTAAGGGATATTATAGACCCCTCCACAAGTGAAAGCAGGACCTTTTGAGGGCAACGGGGGGTACGGTTCTGGGTATTGTTGAAATATACACATTGAGTTGCATTGGTTATCCCCAAGAGATTTAGAGCCATTTGCCTTTGATTAGTCCAGGGTCTTGGTATGGGAGAAGACCCAAAATGATAGAACATCCCCCCCCCCACGGGGATCATCCCCAGTGATCAAAGCTGTCTGTGCCAATTCTATGCCTTTATGTTGGTCATCTCCTCCCCTGCCTTAGTTCAGTTCCTTTTAAGTTTTACTTTGAGTCCGTCTCCCGGTTGGGCAGTCCATGGTCGGGGGTCGGGAGCTCGCTTAACCCAATGGTAGTGGGTCCAACCCCCCTGTCAGGTCCGAACCACTGATTCAGTTGTCAGGAGAACTTGGTATGGTCCCTCCCAAGATGGTTTCAGCTTCTCATCCTTCCACGTCTTTATCAGGACCCAATCCTCTGGCTTGTGGGGGTGTTGGTCTTTCAGCAAGGGGGCCGTTGAGCGAGGAGTCCCTGTTTTCTTAGAGACAAGAGAGATTGTGACAGTACCAAGAGATACTTTCTTAGGAAGGCATCCTTTAGCTCGGGGATAGGCTCTCCCATTGGAGCCAGGAAAGGTCTTCCCATCATCAACTCGAACGGGGAGACCCCCACATCCTTGCGAGGGGCTGTCCGCATTCGAAGCAGGGCAACCGGAAGTGTCTTTGTCCAAGATAGCCCTGTTTCCAATCCCAGTTTGGTGAGATGTTGCTTCAACACCCCATTGGCCCTTTCCACTTTCCCACTGGAGTCAGGATGCCAAGGGGTGTGGAGTTCCCATCGAACCCCCAGGCTCCAGTACCACGGCTTTACAGTGTCTACCAAAGCCTGCACCCCCCAGTGAGACCCTTCGTGCAGTTTCTCCACCATCCCCCTCATGTCAGCACGGCTCACTACTGGGTCCCCTCAATTGTAACCCAATGACCTGCTTCCTCCCTGCAACCTTCCCTTTCCAGCAGCTGTGAGTAAACCCCGTTCCAGCCAAATTTTCCTGAAAGTGTGCACTACTCCCCAGGCGTATCGCGAGTCTGTGTAGACGGTGAGGGACACTCCCTTTCCCAACTCTAGTGCCCGTTTCAAAGCGTGCACTTCACACAGCTGAGCCGACCAGTCCGCTGGTAGTGCCCCCTTCTCTATTGTCTCTCCCTCCGCCGTCACTATCGCATATCCTGACTTCCTTTGTCCCTGCTCTACTCGGCTAGACCCATCCACAAACCAGACCTCACCCTCCTCCAGCGGGACCTCCTGCAGGTCCTCCCGGGTCTTTGTTTGCAGCTGCAACAGGGCGGAGCACTCGTGCTCCGCCGGCTCCCATTCTTTCCGCTCCCCCGCAAGAAACTCCGCTGGGTTCAAATTCCTGTCTGTTCCTACCACCACATCAGGACTTATCCAGAGAACTGTCTCATATTTCAACATCCTTCCTTCTGTCATCCAAGCAGCCGCCTGCTGACTAAGCACACTTAAGATCTGATGGGGTGAATGGACAAACATGGGGCTCCCAAAAGTGAGTTTTTTCCCTTCTGTCACTAGCACAGCAGCGGCAGCCACTGCCTGCACACAAGTCGGCCATCCCCTCACCACTGGTTCTAGGGCTTTGCTCAGGAAGGCCACTGGTTGATATTTCCCAGCCCGTCTCTGAGTCAGCACTCCAATGGCAGTTCCCCCATGGGCTGTAACGTACAGGTGAAAGGGGAGGGCCAGGTTCGGTAGAGCCAGAGCCGGGGCCGTCACCAGGCTCCTTCGTAATTCTCCCCACTTCTCTGTGTCCCTCTCTGTCCATTCTACCCTGTCAGATGATCCTTTCAACTTCGCATACAGAAACTGAGCCTTGCTCATGTACTCATCTATCCATAGCCGGCAATATCCTACTAGACCCAGAAATCGCCGCACCTCCGTTTTAGTATGAGGGGGCTTCAACTGCATTATCCCCTGTATCCAAGAAGGATCAATCAACTTCTCGCCCTTCCGGGGTACATGTCCTAAATACTTGACCTCCCTTTCCACAAATTGGACCTTCCCTTTTGACACCTTCAATCCTTCCTCAGCCAACCAGTTCAATAAAGCCACTGAGTCTTCTCTCACCTTTACTTCCTTCTCTCCAGACACCAACAAATCATCCACATACTGCAGCACTTGAGAACCCCCAGGGGCCCGGAACCCCTGGAGTTTCTCTTCCAATGCCTGTCCAAACAAGAGGGGGCTCTCGGTGTACCCCTGGGGCAGCACCGTCCATCTCAGTTGTTGCTTCAGCCCGCGCCTCCCATCCCGGGACAGCGGGTATTGGGCTTGCCGCAAACCCGTCACCCCTGGTTTCAAGGGGATGCTAATTGGGGCTATGCGAAACCGACCCGCCCCCCCTTCTCCTGCCCATACCTCAGGGTTCACTACCTCCACGTCCGCCTCCCGCAACAAACACATCCTTTCTGCCTGTTCCACATTCCACAACTCCATTCCTAGACTACCCATTAGATCCCTTTCCAGCAGGTTCACTCTCGCCTGTGGGATCAGTAACACATCTGCAGTTACCTCCTTCCCATTCCACTCCAGTCTTACTCCCTCCAGTACGTTTGCCTTGACCGGAGAGCCTCCCACCCCCATCACCGATACCGACGCGCCCCGGGATTTCGCAATCCCGTGGGTCCCGGTTGGCACAGCGATGTTCGAGAGGCTCCGGTGTCCACGAGGAACTGCTGTTCCTTGCCGGTGGGACCCACCGTGATGTTTACCAAGGGTTCCCCGTGGGTCCCGGTTGGGGAACCATGACCCCCCTAGTCGTACAGGGGGAAACTCCTCTCATGTTCTCCCGATGTTCAGCATTATTGGGATCCCAATTTGGGTCTGCCAGAGGGAATTTAGTATTCGCGGCAGGGGCATCTGGGACATTTGCATTCCTTCGCTCCCAAGCCCCGAGCGCAGCTCGCCGAATCTGGCCCCTCTCTTCTGGCGTATAGAGGTGGGCTAAAATGTAATTCAGTTCCCCCAGGAGTATTCCACCGGGCCGAGAAAAAGTTCCAATTGTTCGGCGGCGGTATGGGCGTTCTCTTGCATACGAGGGAGGGTCTTTTTTAATTCCCTCAACTCACTGGGTTTGATGGGAACCGTTACGTAACTGGTGACGGTCACCCCCTGTGCGTTCGTTCCGTTCGGGACCTCCAGGACGGGGAAGGCACTGGCCGACCTTAGAATAAAGGGCAAGTTCTGAATGTCTTGGTTCAGCTGGTCCAGCTCTTTCTGCAGCCCGGGATAGGGTGGGGGCGCCGGAGGGGGAGCGGTAGGAAGAGGAGGAGGAGGAGGTGGCGGCCCCCATTGAGGTCCAGTCAGCCAGAGGTCCTCCTCATCCTCCTGTTCTTTTTGGACAAAAATTTTGGCTAACTTGGGTCGAGGCCCCTCCCAATGAACATGGAACCAGACTTCCACATAGGGTGGAAGTTAACATTTATGTTAACATTTTATGCTCCACAATGTAGTTTTTTAGTTGGGTCACCCAGTAATTACTGGGGATTCCAAGAGTATCCCAATGGTAGGGGAATTCGGGGTCCACTAGTGGATATTTTGGCCATTCTTTAGTGCACAAAGTTATCATGGTCGGTTTTTCCAGACCCCTGGTGAATGGACACAACCAGGGTGTCTCCCATTGTTGCAACAATTGTCCTAATGGAGAATCCGTGGGGATTCCCCCTACTGCGTTTTTCCCACTGGCCCCTGGCCTTACACTCTTACTCTGCGCCTTACCCATCCTTCCTGACTACGTTTCCCACCTTACAGAAGGTCCCGGACTCTTCTGTCCCCTTGCGGCGTCCAACGCCTCGTAACCACGCTAATCTCCCCGAGATTATGGGTAGGTTGTACTCACCAGACCTCCCGGAGGTCCCCTTGTCGGCCGACTTCCTCTTTACTTCTGTCTGACTGGCGATTGGAGTCCCGTCCCGGACCCGACTCTGGGGAAAACGGGAGACACCTCAACGGGGTGTTACGGCCGATTACTCACCGGTTCCCCACAGTCCGGTCCACGTCGAGGACTCCTGGCTGGCTCGCCAATTTTGTCAGAAAACGACAGACACGGGTTCGGTTGTCCAGTAGACAGAAGTTTTTATTGGGCACGTTTGCAAAGGTGGGTCCCTCCCGCAGCAATGGAGGAACCCCGAAGCAAGGTCTGACAGGTTTTTATACCCCCTATCTGTCCTCCCCCTCCTATGAGGGCTTGGCTCACAATCTCACCTTTTTTACCGCCCCGGAGCGCCGCTAATTAACCGCAAAACCGCAGACATTCCACTCAATCAGCGCAATACACATTCCAATCCCCACTTGACCCGACAGCCACCCCCTGCCGTTTCTCTCCACTCTGGTGCGAACGTGCCTTTTGCCTGCAGTCTTTCCTCCCTCCTGCCGTCCCCCCCAAGGCTGCCCCATGGTGCACAGCGCTCTCCCCTAGCAAACATGGTTCGTTTGAGGCCCTCACTTCTCCCTGCCTTCTCACAATAATAATAATAATAATAATAATAATAATAATAATAAACCAAAAAATGTGTGTTTAACAAAAAAATAAACAAAATACCCATACTGTCCTGTCCCAGGCCTGGCATACATGCAAAGGAGAACAGTTTAAAAAGCTTTGCTCTGCCTGAGCAATTGCAGGAGCGGGAGACAGAGCGTGCATGCAGACACATGCAGTCTCAAACAGCCCCGAATCCCTTAGAAAACTTACGGCAGTTTTGTCCAAACTTGGCCACTTTAAGATGAGTGGACTTCAACTCCCAGAATTCCGGGGAATTCTGGGAGTTGAAATCCACTCATCTTAAAGTGGCCAAGTTTGGACAACACTGACTTATGGGCAAGTTCCCAATAAGCAAAATCCAAGCAGCAGGCAGAAGCATCGCCAGGGCACAGTCCAGGGGTCGTTGCATCGTCGGTAGGGCGTCAGCCGGTCCGGGTCCAAAAGAACGGAGCTTCCGCGGGGAAGAGTTCAGGGCGCAACAGACAGAGGTTCCGGTAAGCGGAGCGGTTGTTCCCAACAAAGGGAGACGGGTTAGCAGTTGTTCCTAAGTAGATCCCTCGCCAGGGAAGCCAATCAAAGATGGGAACGGCCCTGGCAGGCCACGGCACGCTCTGGGGCTGGGCGGTCTTTCCAGCTCCAATTCCTCGTCCTCTGAGAGGGCGAGGCAGCTTCTCCTGGAGGCTGCAGGAGGGATCAGCCTCAGGGGATGGCGTGCTCGGGGCTGTCTCGGGCTGAAATCCTACCGGTTCTCCCGGAACAGGCTGCTCTGTCTCAAGAGGTGGGCGTGAAACATACATTATGAGCAATGTATTCATAAAAACACGAACTTGAAAAAAATACGAACGGTGCGTATTGCCAAGTTACAAAGGAAGAGAAACTGAAACAGACAGATTTGTTCATTGCTATATATTCTGTATGTTCTCTCAGAACCGAATCTCTCCTATTCCTGATGTGCTTCTTGTTCTCCTGCCCGCGTTTCCATTTGCTTCCACCAAATGACCCAATGGCCATCTCCTCCCTAATGATGTCTTGCCTCTTTCACCCTCGCCCAGCCATGGTTGTGGCAATAGAAAGCCTCTCTTTATTCCTGCTGTCTCATCACAGAGGTGATGGGATAATATTATAAGATGCTAGAAAAGTCTGGGGAGGAATGAACCAATGACTCAGCCGTTCTCATTTACAGACTTAATTTGCAGACTCTCACAGCTTCTGGTTTCCCAACCTCTGATTTCTTTAGATCCCACATATTTTCTTCTGTAGGATGGTAATGGAGACTGTCCATAGAGAGAGCAACTGAGAAATCCCACTGGGTGGCAGCATTATGCCATCCCGGCACCAGAAAGAGTAGAAGAAAAAGAGTTCTTGCCTCTGGCAATTAATGAGAATACTGTACTGAAACACCTTAACCCTAAAAATATTTTGTGAAACCTGTAAACTTAGGCTAAGCGTACTGGATTTAATATACATTATTTCTTTATACTACACAGACTGAAAAATAGGTAGGAAACACCTTGATAGAAAACCCTCTTTTGCTAGCAAACAAATAAGTGCCCAGTTGTGGATGTGCAAAGAAAAGAATGGTGGGACTGGTAATAACTTATGACATGTGCCTCACTTTGATGAAGGAAGGCAAATCTTCTCCAGGATGTTTTTCTGTAATGTGTGCTTAATGATGAAGATGATGAACATATGGTAATATCAGTCACTAACAGAAAATAATTGCCTATTTCTTTTCCCTAGTTCCAAACAGGACCAGGCTCCTATGACATAAAGCCCATTAAGAGAACAGAATATGAAAATCAACCACCGTTCTGGATTGGTGCAAAAAGATTTGACCGAAAAGCATACCGTCTCTTTTTTGGAAGTTCTGTAAGGGAGAAACTTGATTATAACTCTTTCTCGTTGCTGCCTTTTTTCTTGTTGCTACTCCGAAAGGGCTAGAGGGACACAGCCAGCAGAATTTCACTTAGAGAAGGGAGCAGGGACGAGGAAGTCAAGACAGACAAATGACAGTTGCAACCATGTTTATCACGCATGCAGCATATATAAAAAGAGATGGCGCTTGCATTGCATGGTTGTAACTGCCAATTTGACTTTTTGGATGCCAGTCCCTCTGCAGATGCCCCTGGGAGGAAAACTGGGTTCAGAACCGTTCTTCGATAAAGCTCGTTTGCCACTGTGACTGAGTTATTGCCTCTTAGATGATAAAACCATATATGGTTCAGTTACAGGGGAAGGAGATCATTCAAAGATCCACTAGTAACTTGGGCCTATCCTTTGTGCCATCAATTTCACTGTATAGGTTGCATGTAAGAAACTGGAGATAGGAAGGCTTGGAGGAGTGGGGGAAGAAAATTACTTTCCTTTTTTTCTCACACAATTGAAAAAATTTAAAAATGTTGGAAAGTGGAAAAACATTCAAGTGAAAACGTTTCTTTTTGAATAACGAATGCAATAAGACAGGGTGCTCATATATTGTATTTTTTATTAACTTTTAGCAGGAAGACTTTTATATAGAGCCTTGGAGCATTGCGGTTCTTGTACACAGTGGAGCTCTTTAGTGCAAGAGCAGGGCTGTGTTTCCATGCCTCCACCTCCAGGAGCTGGCACTGCCATCTTAACCAAAGAGAGGAGGAGGATTCAATCCCTGATTTATTTGTGGGTTTATTTGTTGTTTATTTTTATTTAGAAGTCAGTGGATCTGCTCTTGTTTCAAAAAGTAGAGGTTTTTTCCTTGTGGGTTCATCATTTCTTGAAATTTTATATTTGTAGCTATAAAATTTGGGTCAGTTTTTTAACTTGTAAGATTACTAATTGGCCTCAAAGATGCTCAAGATAAATCTATCATTCTCTCTCTCTCTCTCTCTCTCTCTCTCTCTCCATCCATCCATCCATCCATCCATCCATCCATCCATCCATCCATCCATCTCCTTTCTAAATGTTTTGGACTATGGTTGTTCTCCCCTGCTAGCATGGCCCAGTGGTGTCTGGGGGTGATGGGAGTTGCAATCCAATGCAACTAGTGGCTTCAGGTGAGGAAAGTTGCCCTTCCCCAGAAAGCTATATTCTCTCAAGCAAAAGCTATAGGCTTTTCAGGCCACCAGTAAATGGGGCTGAAGCAATCTTTACTTGCTTACACACAAACACACACACGCACACAGAGTTATTGCAATGTTTTTATTTACTTCAGTTGGTCTATGGCAACAGCAACATGAGTGCAAGATGACTAAATTGATATTCTCCCAGTGTATATGAATTTACATTCATTTCTCCCAACCCATTTGTAATTTTCAGCCTTCATCAGAGATAAGCAGCTTTGTACCTTTCAGAAATTTTTTAATTACAGTTCCCTTAATTTTGTGCTGTTGGCCATGCTGAAATGGGAACCGAAGTCCAAAACATCCAGTAGCTCAAGTGCTCCTTCCTCTATATTGGATTCCAAATAATTTCTTTAGTGGCTTAAGAGTGTGATATTTCCTTTGCCCATAGGCTCAAACTTCTAAAATTCTGATGTGCCAAGGATGGTGCAATTTTGGTCATTTGCATTTATCTGATATTAGAAGCACTCAAGCAGTTAGGGAAAGCTTCTTTTTGAAAGGTCTCACTTCTTCCACACTGATCTGGACTCATCAGCAGTTTAGGCTCAAGTGGCCAGAGCTGGCAAAATATGTGAGAATTCTGGTCTCCATTTGGGAATCAAAGACAAGGCTTAAGAAAGGCTAGATGTGGTAATTGGCTAGAACAAACTTCCTTATATCTAGTGTATAATTCTCTGTCTGTGTACATGGTGTGCTATGCAAAATAATGTTTTTTGTGCCACGATTTCTCTTTAGAGGAATAGTTACATAACAAAGCTCACTCTGGCAAAAGTACAGGTGTTGCGTGCTAGTGGCCTCAAGCTCAGCCCTATCATTCCAGATGTGATAGGAAAAACAAACTCCTAAAGAACTGCTGTGGTCAGCGCAAACAGTGTTGAGCTAGATGATCCAATTGGTGCAATTTAAACCAATTGTTGAGCGGGTCTTGGGTGAAATGCATATAGCCAATCTAGCTTGACATCCTTATTCTCCAGAGACAGAATAATCAAACCTATAATTCTTCAATGTAAATCCAAGAAGAATCATCCTTCTCAATGGTGATTATAAGAGGCGTCTATATAATAACATATTTAATCTCCCTGTTCGTTTTAAGAAGAGCCAACCATTTCTCCTTACTGGTATTCATGCAATATTCTCAGTATAAATATAGATTTGGATCAGACCAAATAGTATGTCTCTTCCAACATTCTCTACACAAAGACAACCAACTTCAAGTATACTAGTTAGAACAAGCAGGCAGCAATATTTCACCCTTCAAGGATGTGGGATGTAAGATGTTGGATCTCTTGTTCAACATTAATGGATTGGTCAAGATTTATATTGATATCAAGTGTGTTTGAGACACATTTATTTATTGAATTAATGCTTCACCCTTCTATTTATGTAACCAATTCATTGGAACTTTTAATTTGAGGTTCCACCAAATTCAGTCTTAGGACTTTTATCTGTAAATATACTATTAAGGTAACAGAATGCATAACTGGGATAATTGAGTATATATTTTCACACTACTGATATCAGTTGGAGAATTGTCATCATTTTCAATATGGAACATCCAACTGAGCATTTAGTAAAAATTGCATTCCCGATGTTGCATAGCTCTAGACGTAGCAAGAAACAGCAACAGATGGTTGTAACCCACTTCTGCAGTGCCTCTGCAGTAGCTGAAAGACAATTTGTGCTGAAAGATGCAAAATGCTTCACCCTAAGCAAATTCTTCTTCCGGTGGAGCTCGACTGCTAGTGACTTCATAGACAAATCCATGTACAGTAGATTTTTTGACGTTAATATAGAAGCAATTTGCCACGGCCTTACTCTGAAGTGGGTAATCAGAAAGTTTTCAGTGCTTACTGTACCCCAAATGCTCTACTCTTTACAGAATCCTGTTGGTGTTGGCCGCTATGATGCCGCAAAGCATGAGCTATATCCAAAGAAAATGAGATACCGTTCCCTTTATTTGAATGAAGCACAACGTTATCTTAGTAACTTGGAAAGGGACAAGTGTTTAAAGTAAGTGAAAAATTATAAGTATGCAAGTGAGAAAAATCATTTTTTAAAATCCCCAAATTCCATCAAGTTTGGAATTCTGATTTTTAATTTGCATGCCTGGCCATGCTTATCTAGTTGTTCTGGATGCAGTTTAAATTAACATTTACTTTCTAAAATGAAATTTGCAGGTTTGTTTATAATGTTTAGCCTGATGGCCATTGGCACATATATTCTTTAGGTGCCTCATAAACTCTTGAATAGTAGATGGAATTGGATTCATGAAACAGAGATAACAATAAGGATTTAAGAGGAAGATGTTTAGAAAGAAGAAGGCTCAGTGCATGTTGTCTTTTATTATTATTATTATTATATCGTAATATATTTTAATTTTATTAAAATTATCCTCTCTATTTTGCTCTACCCTAAATTCTAATTCTTCTCAATTCATTCAGCTACAGTTTCTAAAATTCATGGCATAATTGGGAATTTCAATGTCCCAGTTTTCAGCATCTTTGAATCTCTCCCCATGTTTATGATCAATATAATTCTGAAAAGACAACACCACAAAATATTAATGTGATATTTTATGTTATTACTATTATAGCAATACTACTTTTTGCAGTTTTATTCATACACTTTACTCTGCATATTAGCAAAGCTAGCATGTATACACATATACAAACAAAAATACAATCTTGGCACCATTGTACATATCCGTATTAAGTGTAGGCAGAGTTGTGTAGAAGACGTAGATAAAAATAGTAGCAAACTGCATGCATCCTGTATGTTCCATATTTTTAAGTGAATGAATCAGTGGGCAATTCCTAATGCATTGTTTGTGATTGTGAAACAACATGATTTAATTCAAAATTTAAGGAACCAAGGAACACATTTGGCTGAGAATTGAAAAAATAGCCTATTCAGAGCTGTTACCTGTAGATCTAGAACCTATGAGGATAATATGAAAATGGCTTCAGGATAGGAAATTCATCGCCATTCCATAGACCAGGGTTTCTCAACCTTGGCAACTTTAAGATTTAAGAACTTCCAGAATTCCCCAGTCAGCATGGGAAGTTGAGGTCCACATATCTTAAAGTTGCCAAGGTTGAGAAACCCTGCCGTAAACCTTCACCCATCCAATGATAAAATAATAAAATAAAATTTGACCAAACTGGTAGCTTTTTACACCATAAAGGGGAAACACTTGGCATCTACGCTGTTCTGTGAAGAACAATGTGTGAGTTTTTAGGCATCCCTATACCATAAAAATTCAAAAACTAGATATGCAAAACTAAGCAGAGGTAAGACACAAGAGAATGGTCTTTACAATTCTTTTTTCACTGTTGTCTTGGATCCAGTGTTTCTTCTTTTAGTGATAAATCTAGTCAACCTATACATAGAACAGATTCAAAACTCTGTTCCCTTATAAAACCCATTAAGTGGCTTAGGAGAGGTCACTAAGTTTGTTGAGAGGCAGCTGTAAGTTCTTTAGAGGAAAAGTGTGGTTCTCCAGTTGTTCCTTAATTAGAGCTTCCTACAGTCTTTAGCCAGTATGACCAATTGTTAGGGATGCTAATTCAATGATATCTGGATGACCATACGTTCTCAACCCTGGCTTTGATAAAGGATAGAATATGTGAACAATTTACTCTGTTGTGTTTTTTCCCCCCAGGGAGAGGATCACTCCTATTAATAAAAGTCACTGGAGCAAACAAACATCTGCCTAAGAAATTGTTGCATCTGGAAAAAAAAGTACACTTAAGTAACCAATTATGAGCTGTGTGCCTACTTAATTTTAGTTTGGCCAGCCTAGCTGCAGGACCTAAAAACTAAACTTGATACACTGAGCAAACCATGTTCTTGACCAATAAGCTCTTGGAGATTTGGGTGATCACTTTCAACATTTTTTTAAAAAAAATCAAGGTATTTGTTAGACTTTTGTAATTGCAGGTTTCTCTCCTAAAATCAGTGTGCTGCCATAATTATGTCGATATTAAAATTGCTAGAAACTTAAATGCTTGCTATTCACTTAGCAAATACCTGCAAAATGTTGCCCTTTATTGAATTAAAAAAGGGGGCTGTTGTTTCTTTGATCCTAATTCTCACAATCCACAGTTGTATCAGTGTTTTTATTGGGTTTTGGTAGAAGAGTACAGACCAAGGGAAGTTTTAGTGCAACAAGGATACAACTGCAGTTCAGTGTTTTAACTTTTAACAGTAGCAAATAAGGATCTCATTAGACACTGTAGCTTTTAAAAATTAAAATGGATTTATGGAGGAAAAACGGTGAGAAAATCAACTCATGGGCTGTATCCAAGGGAGAACTTTTCCCTCTCATATTACTGCTTTTCCATTTAAAAAAAAAATTGCAGAGTAGCACACATTAATGTTGTATACAGTAAGTCTACCCCAGTGGATGGATCATGGCAAGGTGTACTGAGACTTCTACATTCTCTCTTGTGTATCTTGACCTTCTTTATCAGTTCATATCCATTGAACAGTAATCATGAGCATATGCGTGGGGCTTTCATATGCTGTCTTTACATGAAAAGAAACTAGTTTCCCCCCTCCCCCACAGTTTACTTTTAAAATGGGGAAGGCAGGCAATCTTAGTTCCTTCTGCACCCGAGGGCTGCTCCAGTCTCAGATCGGGATTGCTCCTGCATCTGCACATGTTGTGGGACTTAAGAAAATGAGCTTGACTCCTGTTCCAGTGGAAGAGCGGCAAAGGCAGTTTTGCCGTGGGGCGGTGGTAGATAGGGCAATCTGGTGGTGTATCAGTTCCAGAATTCTGATTCATCTATATGTGTAAATAGATAAAAGCTCTTTATGGATGTTCACAACTGGGGTTTGAACAAGTGAAGAGCAAGTGACAATGAGTGCCGCCTTAGCTGAAGTTCTCTCCCAGAGCCCCAAGGAATAAAGGGCTAAGGAACGGTCACGCTTATGGAATTTTGCACATTTGTGCCTAGAAGAATGATCCTCATTTGAGAAAAAAGACAAAAGGATCATAAACATGGATTAATGCTTAAAGGACATCATCTGAACAATCTATGAAATTAATGGTGTGAACTGATGCCTGTGCTACAATATAAAAACTCAAATACACAAATCAGAAACAAATCAAAACCTTTCCTGACATGTTTCTGCTGGAGTGCAAGAACAGGGCCATATTTCTGCTGATCCAGGAGCAGAAATATGCTAGTATTCTGATAATGATATATTTATCCCATACTTACATACCCAAGGCTCAGGGCCACAAGCTGTTCCCCCACTCAAAAGCTCTAGACGGTTTCATATTGTTTTTAATGTTGCTTTATTGGATTTTTTATTACATCACTATCAGCCACCCAGAGTTACTAAGATTATAAATGTTTATAAATGTATGACATTTAAGCAAATTGCACATTTTTGTTTTTGTTCTGGATTGCAACCCATGACAAAAATTGTGTACCTTTGCTTTATTCTACTGCATTCACCTCTGCAAATAGTGTGAAAGGGCACTGGGTTCTTCATGGTCACTGAGGGCCAGAAGGTATGAGGTGATTCAGGAGTGTTTATATTAACATAGGCAGTTTATGCTAGAAACATTAATCCCCAGTAAACATTTGTACACTTTTGGAATGTACACCTCCTTTGTTCCCATGCTTCTCTCTGGAGCATGCTGGCTGGGGAATTCTGGGAGTTGAAGTCCATGCATCTTAAAGTTGCCAAGCTTGAACACTGTTCTGGAACTTAATCACTGAATGGTATCAGTGGCACTTTGTTATTTAGCATACAGACACTTAAAGGATTAAATAATATTTGGTATAGTAGTAGTAATAAAATTAGAATCTACTGAAGCATATATTTGGGAACCAACCACTTAATATGCATTCCAATTCACAATGTTTTTGTTTGCTTGATAATCTAAACTTGAAGATAATGGGTAAGATGGTGACAGCCAAAGAAGGTCTACTAACTAGTATTTCTGCCAGCACAAGTGATGAGTGCCTCATCCTAATCTCACACATTGTTGCCTAGGGTTGTACCTTAAATCAATAGATCCTTATTTTTTAAAAATAATTTTTATTAAAAGATTTTACATAGATAATAATACATTCAAAGAAAGAAGAAAAAACAGGAAAAATATAGCAAAGTGTGAAAAAGAAAAAAAGCAGAAAAAGTTAGAAAAATAAAGACAGAAAACATAAAAATATATATACAGTATATATATATACAGTATATAAAATAAAGAAATGGCCTCCGATATCCCTCTCAGCAGTTATACATACAATTCTAATCAAATCACTCTCTCTAATTTAATCATAATTCCCTTCTTTCTATAATCTATTCTTACTAATCATCAAACCCCCAAATCACAAAATCATTTTCTTTCTCATGCAAAGAGTCTGTGAGGGATTTCCAGTCATTGACGAATGTCAGTAATGGCCTTTCTCAAGTCAATTTGTCCATCTCAGCACAGCCAAAATTGTGGCAAATAATTTATAGTCATTGTTCAATAAAGATATTGGTTGATAATTTCTTGTTAAAGTCAGGTCCTGAGTCTCTTTAGGTATTAATGCTATATTAGCCTCTTTCCAGCTGTCAGGAATCTTTCCATTCTGTAAAATAATATTCATCATTTGTTGTAAAGGTGGTAAAAGTTCATCCTCAAAACATTTATAGTAAGAGGCCGGCAGACCATCTGGACTAGGCGCCTTTCCTGTTTTAGTCTTTTTAATAGCTTCACAACCCTTATTGTTATAGGCACATTCAAAATTTGTCTGATTCTCTGTGCTCTTTGGTAAATTCTGTTTATGTAAATATTCATGCACTTTTTCCAAGGAAATTTCTTGACGTTTATATAAAGCAAAATAATACTGATAAAATACTTTTCACATACATTTGCATTATCTGTTATTAATATTTCCTTCTTATAACTTTAGTATCTTTTTTTTTTTTTGCAACTTATATGCCAACCATTTCCCTGGTTTATTTGCAAATTCAAAATTTGTTTTGCACAATTCATCTTTATTTCCATCTCTCTCACTGTTAACATAGATAGTTGCCTCCGTAGAAGCTTAATTTGGTAGGTAATAGTTGTCCTCCCTGGGGATTTTTAAAAATTCTTTTTTTTTAATCTCATCCATATTTTCTCTTGCCTTTTTAAATTCACTATCATGTTGTATAAAATATCCTCTTACAAAAGCTTTGCTTGCATTCCAAACCGCTCTTACTTCTGTGCCTTTATCCAGATTGTCAAAAAATTCTTTTCTTTTTGCAATCCTCCACTACCGTTTCCTTTTGCAGCAGCATCTCATTCAATCTCCATCTGAAACAGCCATATTTCCTTTTAAAAGCTAAAGGCATTGGATTGTGGTCTGAGAAAGTCTTTGGTAATGTCTCCACTTTATGAAGATTAATAGCGAAAGTCTGAGAGATCCAAATCCTATCTAATCTTGAAAAAGAACTATATCTTTCAGAAAAATAAGTATATTGAGTCACCATTTTTATATCTCCATGCATCAACAAGCTCCAAGTAGTCCATTAAATCAAAGAAAATCTTTGATAGTTTGTCTTGTGTATTTTTAATATTTTTCTCAGAAGTTCTTTTTGTGGGGAAACCACCCCATTCCAATCTCCCAGGAGACACCAAGTTTCATATGGAAAGTCCAATAATTTATGCTGTTTTATTTTCATTTGGGGCATAAATTCCCAATATCAAAGTCTTAGCCCCCTGCAGATTAATTTCCATCCCAACATATCTGCCATGATCAATATAAGTTATGAATATAGTTAAGGATTTATATACAAAACAACTCCCATTTTTTTCCAATATTGCTGAAATAAATTCTTCTCCCAAATTTTTGTGACTCAATTTTATTCAGGTACACCAAAGCTGTAATTATAAGGAAATTATAGTACAGGTTCTGCCCAAGTGCAGCAATACAACATAACTGACAAGTGCAAAACAAAATATGCTGATGCTGTTGTTATTGCACTTATTTGCAGGACTGGAATGTTGTGCTAGGATTGTTGCAAAAGATCAAACTAGGTTGAGAAACATGAGCTTATATAACCTGTGGCATATTCCAGAAATCGCACGCAAGTATCGAGTCCAGTCTAATTTTCAATTGTTTCTGGATTCAACTTATGCCTGGTGCTCTGCTGTAGTTATGCTGATGGTTTACAGGTTCTACCATTTCCCATTCCCACCATTATGGGAATGGTTTTCATATGTCTCGGAAGGCACTAGAAAAGTGTAAGCAAGTTTTTCCCTCAAGGGATGCATGTCACTTAGTTTTCAACAAGGATATGAGCTATTTCTGGATCAGTCTAAAATATGCTCTCACTGGTTCACTCTAAACCAATCTATTAAATATCAACAACTGTTTAAAACTCCATAGATAGTCAGCTCAGATGTTATTATAGGTCATGTCAAAGTGTTAAGTACAAATAATTAATTCTTTGCTAGAATTGTATAGCATATCTTAGTCTTTGGGTCCAATTTTGGTTAATATTGGTGTAATTAAAACATACACGCAAAACTCAAATGAAAATCATTTAATCATTGACTGTTCTTGGGGTTAGCCAACTACCTATTGCTGTAATGTTAAATTATAGGAACAAATTTATACTGGAGATGCTGTTCTAGATGATCCATTATCACTCAAGTCAAAAAGCAGAGGAAGGATACGCAAAACGTTTTGAGTGTAAACCATTTCAAGTCCAAAATAAGAGTTGGGAGTGTTCCAAGTGCAGGACAACGTGAAACAAAACTCAGAATACTATTATCTATTCCAAGCAGCAGTGTTTCAGGTGTTTCAGTTACAGAAAACATCCAGATAATTAGAAAACTGATTTATCAATAGTGTGTATTAATCTGACGGTGAAAGCTCCAACCAGCACAGTCTTTAACACTAATGTTAAATGTTAGGTGGGAAGAGGGGGAAGAGGTTAGAGATCCTCCCCCCAAGTATTTTTCCAAGCATTTCTCACACTACTGAATTCTTGAAAATAAGGCCTAAAACAATCCAGGTTTCTCTCAGGTGATTTAAGGCACTAAACAGTCTCAGTAGAAGAAAATCATGACAAATCCTATTCTTTGAAGGTATTAGATGATGACAGTAATAATGGACACAGGAGTGGGGGAGGGGGAGTACTTGTTTCAAATCATGTTATTAATAATTAACCATCTACCATATAAATCTTCACCACCATTTACTATGAATTTCATGAACAAAATAAGCATAAAATGGGTAGACACAACAATGAATATAATACCTTTTGCTATTTGTATCAGATTAGTGACAGCTCTCTTTACTACTAAAACAGAAGTATACAACCTTGTACTTTTGAGAAATACATTATAAAACTGTTAATCCAGCAACCATAATCCAAGAGACACATCACTGGAAGACCACAGGGAGAAGGCAACAAAAGCAGTAACGTTTATAAACAAGGAAAAAAAAATTTTTTTTTCCAATCTTCTTCCTGGGGACATGCCTGTAACAATCTTTTTTTCCTGCAGCAAATAAACTTTGATGAAAACTGCCAAAGAAAAATGTCAACAAAATGAGAGACACAGAGGGAATAGTGAAGAACATACACTAATTGAAAAATAGTCTCCAATCCATGGTTTTCAAAGCGGTCAGACAGGTTATAATTATGACTTTATTGCAAGCTGACTTTTCAACCCTGGGCAAAGAAATTTGTCTGGTATAGGCAACTGTGACATTAGAAAGGCAGTCTTATTTGGCACAACTCTGGGAAAGAGCCTATCTTATATCTGTAGTAGCAGAGCTTGCATACATCTCCCACACATTTATCTATAGTAAGTTACTCTTCTGTTTTAAGGTTCTGATTTTACTATTCCCCTTCTACTAAATATATCAATCTATAGCTAAGCTATCATTAAACCACAGTGGTTAAAAATGGAAATTCCTAGAAAGAAGATTAAGAAGCGTACATGTTTTTAAGACAAATACTACTAGTTATATTTTCATACAAAGGCAGAAGTATTTCTTCTAAATTTCACATTTAGAATGAAGTCTCTGAAGTAGCAACAAGCTGTTTTTGTAAAAGGGCAGAAGACAGTTTTTATTTATTTTCCCAATGGCTTTGTGAGCAAGTTGGACTTAAAGTCTTGCAGCTTTGCAGACTTTATCATATACTTCTGGAAAAGCCTTATTACATTGAAGCTGTTGTCTCAGTTTGTGATACAGGGAGCCATCAAACATTTCCCAGAATTCCTCGCGGGTCATATAGCAGTCTGCATATAACATCTGAAAACTAAAGGAAATGAGAAACAGGTTTTAGAATTGTTACATGAGGCAACAGTGATCTTTGTCTGCAAAATAGGACAAGCCACTCGGTCAGAGCAGATGCCTTTAGCTCAAGTCTTGTTCTAGCATACCAACCAACCCTTTCACTCAGTTGTGTGTCCCAGCAAGCATGCTGTAGAACCAAAGCTGAACTACTGTACAGAATAGAAAACAGGAGCGCAAGCGTAGGACGCTAAGAATCCAACTGCTAGAGAGCTCTTGTACCACTAGAAAGAATTCTTTTTCCAGGGTTTAGATCCTTACCCATGAACATTCCTTACAAACTTTTCTAATTGTCTGGTGGATGCCATGGCTTCAAAGTGTTTTGTCTGGGGCATTCCATAGGCTCCTACATCTACATACAGCTCCTCTTCGTCTCCTTTGGGATGAACCATTCCAGGATTATGAGGCAATATGAACGGACACAGCCACAGAGGATAAACCTAGGGAAAGGAAGAGGAAAAAGATGCATTATTCTACTTGTTTTATGGAAGCTATTGTGTCCCTTCTGAATTCTACCATTGGCATACGGGGCTGCTTTACATATTCTTTGTTTATTTTTGTTCCTGCTTCATGTTTTTTTTTATTTCTGGGTTTTAGAGAAATGTTCTTCATGTGTTAAATATGAAACAAATCTTATTCCTGCTCCAATTATCTATCTTGGATTTAGGAAAGATGCTCTTACTTTAATGACACTGTGGAAGGTCTGAATACATTGTTCAAGATTCTTCATGGGAATCATCATGTCCTGTATCACGTGGTGCTGCTCATACAGATTTCTCAAGGTTTCGCCTTGAGTCAGCTTTAAAAGGGAGATTTTAGGGGGAACCATCCAGCCAAACAGATAGCGAAAAATAGGATGATTGCCAAAAGGAATGATATCCTGTAGGGGAAACAATATTAATAGTAAGAAAAGGGAAGATTTAAAATAGTTATAATTGCATAAATCAGCAAACTTATTTTAAAAAAATCTTCCATGACTAAGTGTATATATTAATTATATACAAATTATACAAATTAAAATTACAGTAAATATTAATGCTGTTAATTATAACAAATCCCACTCATTTCCCTAAAATTGTTCACCTAAGAGAAGCCTGGTAATAGATCACCAATTTTCTAATAGTGGCAATAACTAAAAAATTAAAAAAGAATACTTGGGATAAAACTGGAGTGAATTTTTGTGTAAAAGTTTTTTCAGGTACCAATGATTAATTGCTGGGCTGAGCAGGTGCTCACTAACACCCTCTTCCCCAATTTGTTTTGCTTTGTTCGGAAATAAAAGTGGTCAGTCAGGTGGAGTTTATGGAACTGATGATTAGAAAGCTATAGTTAGGAAAAGTGACTGGTTATTGTCTGATGCCATATTTAGGTATTATTTTTCTTGAAAACAATTGCCACTTAGAGATTATAATCCAAAATTGTCACAAGCAACTAGGAGGATGATAGAACACTGACATTCACAATGCAACTAACCTTGTCTAGAAACTTGGCAACATTTTCTTTATTTATCATTACCAGCAACTATTCCTGTCTTAAATTAACCAGTTTTCTGCTTGATGAGTTTGGCCTAGACTGAGAGTCGTAAGAATTCTTGCTAAGATGCTTAATGCAAAGGAGAAGAACCTGTGTTTCTTTAGTCTACAGTAAAATACTGGGTCACAAATAATTTTTACCTACCTTATAGGACAATCCCAGAAAATAATAGCAGGGAAGTCCATTTTTTTTTAATTAATTGGACCTTCTGTAATATTACTTCTTTGGATCTTAAGTAAGTGGATTTGTCATGGGTTTCATTTACCTTAGAATATTTCTTAACAGATGATTCAACTTAAGCAGTTGTTATTTACGCTCTTCAGTCTTTATGCCACTGTTGTTTCTGAAATTCCATATTTGTTAGAGGTTTTGGAAGAATCAGTTGTGACTTTTTAGCAAGTCACCCATTTTTATAGGAAATTGAAGGAATAGTTGAAATTGTTATCATTTATGTGAATTTCAGAATAACAAATATCCTTGTAACTCAATATAAAGTTCCTTTAAAAACTGTGAAATCAGGTAGGGTTTCATTAATATAACAGAAAAAACTGTTTCGTTTCAAAAAACGTTTAATGAGATTTGACTGCAATCAGCCTAATCCTTCAGATGTAGTTCAGGAGCTGGAATATTAATTTATGTGATTTGGGATTTTCTTTCAACTGCTGTAGTCTCAGCTGAAAACTACAGAATTGTCCTCATGACTTTAGATTAATGCTGTATGCCAAGAATGCATAAGTTCTTCTGGCTATTTGGAATCTATTAATGTATCAAGAGTTCTGGACTCCCTCTGCATATTAGGGAGAGTCAGATAGTATACAATCCTGGAATGAAGTCTACACTTGATTTATGGAAATGAGGGCCTGAGGTGTGTTGTCAGCATTTAAATTAGGTCTTTTTGGTTCAAGGGGAAAGAAAGAGGACTAAGCAATTTGGTCAAATCGCTTGTAATATAAGGCCTTTTTTCTTTTGAGTTTTAAAGTTAATTCAACTTGCAATCATACTTCTATGTAATAAAATAATAAAAAGCACCTCAATTGTGACTTCAAATAAAATTTGTCTAGAAGCCAAATATTCTAGCCTTTGAACTGATAAAAAGTTAACAGCTTCCCCCAGAGAGTTGAATGGTCCTGCTGCTTTTCTTTAAATGTGGTTTGAAGGCTGTAGGATGAGATGAGGGCTCCCTACGTGATGGTTCCATAGCTTGTTAAGAGGTACTTTGTTCTATCAGGAAGTCCATCTTTTTTGTTTTCCTGTTTGTGCTTGTTGCTTTATACCTTTGATTTTAGTTCTGTATGCTACTCTGCCACCCAGAGTTGCTGATGAATGGCTTTAGAAATGTGAATTATCAATCTATATACTTGTCAACACATACTGGAGTGTAATATTAAGATTTCAGAAAACCCTTTCACAGCTAATTGTGTGGTATAAGGACCAACAGTTAAAAAGAATACTAACATTTGTTTTAAAGATCTTCAGAAACTGATATCCCAGATTCTTGGTTAACAGTAAGTCTAGATGAAATGAGAATGCTAAGAAAAGAAATAGTACGACCAAACAATTTAGCCAACTAACATACCACACATGGCACGTATTTTAGGTTTGCTGTTTGTCTTGGAAGAGGAAAAAGAGAGGTATTAGGTATTAAGGGTGTGTGCGTCAAATAAAGCATTTGCTTAAAACTGTTTTGCAAAACAGCTTGGTCCCCTCACTTGGGTGAGGGTGAAGTGAAATAACAATGCTGTTTTACCTAGCTCTTCTTCAAAACCCATTTCAGACCTCTGCAAAATTTTCTCCCCCGTTGCTGTTCTTCTTACTGTTCTTATATACGTTCTTGTTTTTAAGTCTTGTCAGCCACCCAGAGTTTTTTTAAATTTATTTTTAAAAATTTTTGATTACAAAAAGAAGGATATATACGTGCCACCCAGAGTTATTTGATTAAGATGGGTGGCCATATAAATCTGCAGAATGAATGAACAAACAAGTATCCGTGGGATAGGCTGACAACAGAACCGGTGTTAAGTATCCATAGTACAATAAACTACAAGAACCAGATCCTTACCTGGAGCTCCCAGAAAAAGCTCCGCGTATGCCGATGATAATAATCTCTTGCTGGAATATATTCTGTTCCTGTGTTATTAGCTTTCAGGTAATTCTCCACATGCTTAAAAAACCATGGCTTGTAGTACTTCCCAATTCTATTGATCTTAATGTAAAGAATAGGAACATAATAAAAATGTAATTTTGCTGGATGATTTAGCGTCACAAAGTTATAGTTCAATGGAAGACATGTTTTAAAAATGTGGCAATTTTCTACTACTATTGACATAAAGCACCAAAAACACAAAACATTTTGTTTACCAACACATTTAATCCTACATGATTGTGTAGGATTAATACTGGCAATGTAGTTTCCACAAATGGTTATTATTCAGGATACCAAAACTGTACATTTGCACTAAATGCGGCTCGCTCAAAAGAATGCAGACACCAATTCAACAATCTTTAACAGGTATTGTAATTTTAACTGGTAGAGAGCTAAGAATGTTTTAATTCATTTAGCTAGGTTTTTCCAATTTGATGTCTGACAGCCACTTCTATTGTCCCTCTGCCAGCATAGATGTTGATTTGCTGGAGAAATTAGATCTAGCTATTTCACATACAGTTTTAAGAGCCACACCCCAGTCCTAAAGAACCCTTGGAATTATTATTCTGCATGAGACAATAGAAATAGAAACCCATACTGGCTGGGGAATTCTGGGAGTTGAAGTCCACACATCTTAAAGTTGCCAAGTTTGAGAAATACTGCTTTAGGGGGAGACACAATCTTTACAATAATATACTTTGACAGTATAAACGGACTCTAGTTTTTAGAAGAAGCAACCTTGCTTCTTCAACAGATGAAAGCCAATTTTTTCCTTCTTTCTCCTGTCCCCCTTCTACTGAACAAGGACAATAAAATCAGGTTACCTTTTCTTGCTCAGCTTCATTGGTCAAAACCCCAGTCATTATGACAGCCTCTTCCAAAGAATACACAATACCCTCTACAAAATGATTCTCTTTCTTTTCTGATTCTTCAGCAAATCTCTTGCAGATTGTTTTCAATCCTCTCACGGGCTCATAATGTAATTTCACATAGTTCTTAGCTGGGATCATTTTTATTTCTGCTGCAACCAGGAAGCCTAGTGTGCCACAAGACCAAGGTACTGCATAAAATAGATCTGAGTTCTCCTCCTGCAAAAAACGCACCAGGCTAAGTGGCAACCCAATATAAAACTGGCATAACTTCTTAAATTATAGCAAAGGAATATATTTTCTTACCGGGGTACATCTCACATGGCTGCCATCAGCAAGAACAAGCTCACAGGCCACACAGATATGCTGAAATAGTCCATAGATATGAGAGGAAGATTCAATGCCGGTCCCCATGAGCAAACCACCTGTGCAACAGACCATGAACAAGAATAAATTGAATTATTTGTACTTTATAAGTAATTTACAGAACAGTACTTCAGAACAAGAGAATGTACAGCAAGCAAAACAAAGGAAATCATATAGGCATGGAACTTGTTATTCCACATAATTCTCATATGTGGAATTATGTCTGACTGGTTTAAGAAAAGCAGTAGTCATGATTTTCATGTCCCAAGACCTCTCACCTACTGTAAGATCATCAAGTTCTGGTACCACAGGAATAGTCCAGCCCATGCGATTAAGGTATGCTGTTAATTGTCCCATTGAGACCAAAGGTTCCACACGAACAACCTACAACAGAACACGTTTTATAGCTTAGATGCCATCCATCAGCCTGCATAACAGCTCTTTCACTTGCACAACAACCTATACATTAATAGGATCTGAACTGGTAGTGATTGATCAGGAGTAGGATCTTGATGGCATAGAGGACAGCTTGATGAAAAATGTCAACCCAGTGTGCATGTTGTAAAAAAAAAAAAAGGCAAATTCCATACTTGGAATCACTAGGAAGGGAAATGAAAATAAAACTGTTGACTACAGCAATGCCCTTATGCAAATTACGGTGAAACCACACTTAGCAAATCATGTACAGTTTGGTCATTGCATCTTAAGGATTATTATAAAGCTAGAAAAGAGAGACCACCAGGAACTCCAGAGCTGGAAGTAATTGGGATGCTGAAAAAACATCCTGGAAGAAAGTGGTGACAAAAACTACATGGACTAGTTGTTGAGCTCAGCTCAAAAGCGATTTCATCTGGAAAATTTCAAACATACCTGTCTCTCAGTGTCTACATCTAAAATATCCATCAAGTTGATTGTGATGTTCTTCAAAGTCTTCTTGTACTTCCCAATACGAAGAGACATTGTGAGCCAGCCAGGACGGCCTGTGCACATATATGTTTTTTGGCCTTCTTTTTTCCATTCTTGAACCTATGAGAAAAGAATGGAATCACTTCCTTGTAAGGGCCAGCCTTAGGCTAAGGCCAAGTAGATACTAGTTTAGGGCACCAAAGCTTAGGGGGTGCCAAAGCTGTTCCTCCTTCTGAATTATTCTAAAAATGCAAATCTTTGCATTGGTGGGAGGTGGCACCATCAGTCAACGTGGGCTAGGGGCACCATATAACCTTAAGCCGACACTGTCCTCACATATATATTAATGAAACTGCTCCCAATTTTAGTTGTTAGCAAATAGCTTGCAAACTGAAAAGCTTAGTTCTGCTGCATCCTTACAGTATATAAAGTTTTCAGGAGAAACTTTTTCAGGGGAAACTTACTAGGTGAATGCCAAGTATATAGTACATACATAGGACTGCACTGTTTATTAGCTAAGAATCAGAACCTGGGCCAGACCAAGAGATAAGGGAGCCCAAAGCACTAGAATCTTATGTCAATGTTGATGTATAAATAATGTAAACTTGTTCCATATTAACTGTCAACATTGTTGAATTAACACATATTCTTCAATAACAGTGACTCTTCAAGAGAACCAAGAAATAATAAAGTGAATAATTAATTATTATTATATAACTGTTATTAGAAACAGCAGCAGATTTGGATAGATGGGCTTCACTCATATTGAGTATCTGAGGAAAAAATAAGAACTGAAAATCAATGTTTTGCCATGGATAATTTCTATTACATGAGACGTTCATGTAAATATTCCTAATTGTCTTCATTTAAAACTATACCATATCATAAAGCACAATTTCCTTCTTTGGTTAATGGCTATCAACAGGCTCTTTGACAAAAGTGTTAGATTTATTGAAAAGAATGGGATGGGGTTGCAAGAATTCCAGTACCGAAGCTATTATCCATTTACAGCTAATTTATCACATGCATCTTGTGGTGGAGATTATATGCTTTTTTTCCTAATGGGCTTTATGATCTGGCAAGGAGATTATTCTTTTCACTCAGAATGAAGAAGCGTGCAGCTATTTTATATCATGGGTCTCCTGTATCTTTATCATTCTGGGAACAAACCAGAGCTATCCATGGGAAGGAGAAGGAGCAGGGCTTCAATTGCATAGTCTTGGTCACAATCTTGACTTTTTTTAACCTCCCTTGCAGATGCCCCCTGGAACCAACTATCATAGCTCTTTTGGAATGAATATAGTTAGCAACCCTTGTAAGTTGGAGAGTGTACAGAATCTACCTCTCAGGTGGATC
The DNA here is from genome assembly GCF_059951505.1 of Python bivittatus. Classification (NCBI taxonomy): domain Eukaryota; kingdom Metazoa; phylum Chordata; class Lepidosauria; order Squamata; family Pythonidae; genus Python; species Python bivittatus. Next base: position 42,954,639 of record NW_028277098.1, on the reverse strand, counting down.
CAAAGAAGGAACCGCAAGAGAAAGCACCAGCCCATCTTCAGCTGCTACGCAAGCGCCCCCCCCAGCCCCCAAATCTGTTTCCCAGCAAAACAGGGCTGTAAGATAGCAACATACTATGGACATTCGGCTCATCTCCCTGCCTGGCTTTCTCCAGTTGCTCTCTGTGTCATGCAGTGAGAGCTGTTTTTTAACTGGAGCACTTGACTTTCCTATTATGCTCCATTTGACCTTGTCTTCACCATCACTTTTATACACTTTGCTTATCTTACCACAAAAATGCATTTGTAAGAACTAAATCTCACAGCCTGTCAGGTTTAGCCCAAAGAACTCCAAGAGACAATGCAAATTCAGTTCTGCTGTGTTTATTAGCTACAACCTAGACAGAAATCTCCCCAGACTGAAACCTAGCTCCCAAGCCAGCCAGCCACAACACCGTGAATTCCTCAGGGAGGTGCCAGCCTCATCCTCTTGAACTTCATATGCTCCTCCGGTGAACTAAGAACACGCTTATCTCCCTGAGCCTGACCTTCATAATTCCATTCCATAACACAGCCCTTCCCAAAGGCACACAACTGTTTCATGTGTTCTTTTTTAACTCAAAACCCTCTACTGCTGGTACCCCTCATTCCTGACTGCTTCTGGGCTGATTGCACCATGCTATGCATATCCAGATCATCCACTGCCCCATCGCTTCATCTGTGGTCACTCTAACAATTAGCACTATTCTCCCCATACCCTGTCTTGCAATGCCTCTTAATACTAGTCAAGAGGGTCATGCTGTCTCTGTCCTTGCCTTCTCCAGCACACTCCAAAACTCCCCCCCTCCTCTGCCCACCTCATTCCGATTTGGCTGGGAAGCACTCTCAATAACGAGAGGGATCCTGTCCAATCCATGGGACAGCTTGTTTGGATCAGACCTGGCACCCAGTTTGGATTGGCTGATGGAGCGAAGACCAGAAAAAGGGACGAGGGTGAGCCGAACTGTGACTGGCAACACAGTTAGCTCAAGTGTTTCTGAACAGCGGGGGGGGGGGGGATTTCTCCACCCATCTCTTCAGTATCAGTTCCAGAAGAGCAGCCTCTCTGTCTCAGTCTGTTATGGCACAGTTTGGTGACGAAGCGCAAACTTCGGATTCCAGGCTTTGCTATTGGCTGCGCCTCTCATCAGCAATAGCTGTTTGTGGTCTCTTCGTGCTAATAAAAGTATAAGGTTTCAGGATGCTTTGCATGGATTTTTTTTTTTTTTGGTCTTTCATAAAAACTTTGTCACTGTGAATATCTTTCTTCAACAATTACTTATAACCACTCCCTTCACCCTGAAACATGGAAATTAAAAAAACAAACTATATTGTAGAAGCCAGAGTTTCAATGAGCTTGAAAATTCAATTGGCATGCCTGGATTAAAAGAGTTGCACTGGAAAGGCAACCTCGAAGGTACTCAAATTCTTTCGCTTTCCCTCACTGTGGTTTGGTGGTTGATACTCTTTTTTGGAATGTGCCTTCAAGGAAACAACTTTTGTCTTTTTGTTTTATTTCTGTTTGTGAGATTCATGGGAATGTATACTCACATGGCATATAAGTATGAATGTATAAAGAAATGTCTTTTGTCATCACTGTCCTCACCTCATTGAAGAAAAAAATATGGAGAGAGGCAAAAAACTTACTTTAAAATATCTTCTGCCCTACTCTTCACATCTGTTTTCAGTAACTAATCCTAGCATATCTTCTAACTTACAAGTAACAAGATAATGTTTATTATGTTGACTGATCTAAATGCCCTTGTTTCAAAAGAACAGCCTCTGAAACTTGCAGTTGAAGCTGTTGTAAATCCAGAGGATGAGTTTTCCAAGTTAGCAAAATTTGTGAGAAAACAAGGAAATTGTCCCAGGTTGTCTAGTTCATTTAAAACCACTGATTCTATAGGTGCTGCAAAGGAACATAATATCAAATCCTGTAAGAAGCTTTGGAACCCAAGACTTCATTACTGGTCCCTGAAAGTTTGTATCAGGATTTGGAGATTTCCTGCATGGAGAATAGTAAGCACTGAGATTTTGGAAAACACCACAGATGTTTTGATTGCATGGATCTGACGAAATACGCAAGGGTACAACATTCCTGATGTGAAGACACATACAGAAACTACTCTGCAGATATTACATGGTTGGGAGGAATGCTGATGTCCACACCCTAACAAGGTGTGGTGCCCATAAAATGGCTGTACTGTTCTTACATTACTATGTGTTCCCAGTGATTATTTAGTATGGTTTTTAATTGTTTCAATGTTTTGTATTGTTTGTGTGGCTGTTTTATTTTTTATTTTTTTGGTACAGTGGTACCTCAGGTTACGAACTTAATTTGTTCCGTGACTCTGGTCACAGCCTGAATCGGTCGCAACCCGAAGCAAATTTCCCCATAAGGTTCAATGTAATTACTGTTAATCTGTTCTGGCGTGGAGGACAGGGAGGCAGCTATTGCTTGGAGGGAGAGTCCCCCTCCCTACGACCACATGTCAGGGGCGGAAAATGGCCGCGGACCACGTGTCAGGGGCGGAAAAATGGCTGCAGACCACGTGTCAGGGGCGGAAAATGGCTGCGGACCACATGTCAGGGGCGGAAAAATGGCCGCGGACCATGTGTCAGGGGCGGAAAAATGGCCGCGGACCGTGTCACGGGAGGGACGATGGCTGCGGATCCGGTTTGTAACCCGAGGCGGAGTTTGCAAACCGAGGTAAATTTTTGCGGCCAGAGCTGGTCGTAACCCGAAAAGTTCGTTAACAGAGGCGTTCGTAACCCGAGGTACCACTGTACTGTTTATGTTTTAATTATTAGCCACCCAGAGTCATGAATGTGAGATGGGTGGCTATAGAAATTGAATAAATAAATAAAAAATAAATAAATAAATAAAAATTAGCTCCCGGGTATTTTGTTAAAAATAGGCTGCAGTTGAAAGGAGAGACTCCATTCCAGCTTTGCAAAGGCACAGGAGAATCCCCTCCAGTATTGAAATTCAGGCAGGACAGGTCTTTTAAATAATGTACAATGGTTTCTGCACGCACCTTTGGTGAACTCTATTGTCTTCTTTTACTACATCCAACCCTTTCCTTATTAACACTTGCAAAATTTTAGACTAAGAGCAAGAGCCATAAAATGAGTCCTCAAGTAAGATCTAAATGAAAAGCTTTACTGAGGTGATTGGATTTGGAAACAGCAGCAGGATATGATAAACATAAATACTGAATTATAGATTGTTCCAATATCTCATCATTCTGATAGATGGTTAGTCTACTTCTCTCAAATTCAATATCAAGAAAATAAGTTTTGAAGGACGCAGACACACAGAGATAGTATAACATATTCTTCAGTGTTCATTTAAATAGGAAGGTTCAAATGGGCACAGAATTTATTTGCTAATGACTTCTGTTGATCTTGCTCTTAGGCAACATCTGAATTTTGAAGTACAGTCGAACCTCGGGTTATGAACGCTTCTGTTAATGAACTTTTTGGGTTACGACCAGCTCCGGCCGCAAAATTTTGCTTCGGTTTGCGAACTCCGCCTCGGGGTACGAACAGGATACGCGGCCATTTTCCCTCCCGTGACACGATCCGCAGCCATTTTTCTGCCCCTGACCTGTGGTCCGCGGCCATTTTCCCGCCCCTGACACGTGGTCCGCGGCCATTTTCCCACCCCTGACACGTGGTCCGCGGCCATTTTCCCGCCCCTGACACGTGGTCCGTGGCCATTTTCCCACCCCTGACACGTGGTCCGCGGCCATTTTTCCGCCCCTGACACGTGGTCTGCGGCCATTTTTCCGCCCCTGACACGTGGTCTGCAGCCATTTTCTGCCCGACACGTGGTCGTAGGGAGGGGGACTCTCCCTCCAAGCAATAGCCGCCTCCCTGTCTTCCACGCCAGAATGGATTAACGGTAATTACATTGAACCTTATGGGGAAATTTGCTTCGGGTTGCGACCAATTCGGGTCGCGACCAGAGTCACGGAACGAATTAAGTTCGTAAACCGAGGTTCCACTGTATATTGAAATCTTATGCCTGGTTTTGACAATTAGCAAAAGAATTCCTTTGGCAAACATGAAAGGTGCACCGTTGGAAGAGGTACTACCTGTTTTCTTACGGAACTGATGGAGAACAAGGAGTTACACCATGTATATGAGATATGAGATTATAACCTGTTATTATCATAGGAGGCATAAAGATTGAATGAGATAGTGAAGAAGTATAATGTACTCCTTTCATTGATTTTGACAACTAGCAAAATAATACTTGACAGCTGCTGATAACAGTGTCCTAAAAATTACACGTGGAATACAATGGATGCTTGTGGGTTAAATTAGGTTGGTTTCAACAATCTTTGCAGCTTCAGCCTTACCCCCTCACTTGTGCTCAGGTATGAGAAAAGCTTGTTCTCCTCAGAAAAGATGCAAAATTAGAAAAGGAATGATATACTCTATCTCAACCTACTTGGTGTGGCAGTGGAGACAGAGGAAGGAACTTGGCAGACTTTTTCTATTCCACATAGTTTTATAAAACCATTTCAACAATCCACAGATCCTCCACTTTCAGACTTTACTAAACTTCCAAAGAAGCAGAGTAAACACATCTTATTTCAACAAGCTTGCCTTCTACAATAGGTCAACTCTGCCTCTTACTTGGAAGACAAACATTCTTGCTATCAGTCTGACTCAAAGTCCAGTACACCTTCCATACCCTGCCATTCTTGCTCTTTGCAACTTAGTTTGCTCTTTGCTGCCATGTTGATTATGATTAAAAGCTCATTTGGACAATAGTGCTGCGTTTCAGCCTTCTACATATAGCAATCCAGTTTGGACTAGTGCTTAAGGCACCAGGCTAGACAGCAGGAGACTGTGAGTTGTAGGCCCGCCTTCGGCATGAAAGCGGCTGGGTGACTTTGGGCCGGTCACTCTCTCTCAGCCCAACTCACCTCACAGGGTTGCTGTTGTGGGGAAAATAGGAGGAAGAAGGAGTATTAGGTATGTTCACTGCCTTAAGTTATTTATAAAAATAATAAAGGCAGGATATTTTTTTTTTTAAAAAAAACTGCTAAATTATAGTCTCTGGGGTGGATCTGGAAATAACTTAGCCATCTGATGGTGCATTTGCAGGACAGATGTATAAAAGGACTTCCTACCTCAAAATGTTTCAGCAATTGGATAGATAAGAGAGCATAAACATTGGTTAAATCAACTTTATTTGATGTAGGGTCCTCCATTTATGCTATATGGAAAACGAGTATGATTTACAGAATTATCAGGCACCCAATTGGACTGCACCTGGAAGTTGTGTCTGTGACATCTAGTGGGCATCTAAGTTGTTTAAAATTGTTTCTATACTAGGACAATGTTTTGAGAACTCCAGAACTATCTTATAATTCTATAAGATAGAATTAACTTTCTATAAGTTGTCAGGAACCAGTTCCAAACTGGCTCTGGAGAAAGCAGATAACTTAGAGAAAAGCCTATGAATTCTTCCTCAGCCAATTATATAGTTGCTTTTAATTGTCTTCAATATATAAGCCAATCTTTTCCAATTTATTATCTTTTAGCACTCTATCCATTTATTGCATTTGTATCCTGTCTGAACCTTTAAATTTGATGTCATATTAGTCTGAGTAGTCTGCTAGTTTTCTTTGCTCATTCATTTCTGCATAATTTAATGATCTGGTTTTAGTTTGTCAAACACAGCAAACGTAATATGGTAAATATCCAGAACACACAGATAGTTTGCTCATCATGCCAGAAGGCAGCACTTAGCATTCCAGGCAATATACCAAATGTCAGCACATGATTTGAAAGGTAACCCCACAGTACTTATGTCAACACTTAGCTGATCTTGCATGCAGGCATGCCAACTGCATTTTTAAGCCTAAGGAAATAATACAGGTAGTCCTCAACTTACAACCACATTTATGCCGCTAAGTGATGTGATTGTAAACTGAGACATCATGTGACCGCATCACTTAGCGACAGCAATCCCGGCACTCCCCATTGCCATCATTAAGCAAATTCCACTGGTCATTAGCCAAGGACCACCACCCCATCCTAGCCATACAGGCTTGGTCCCTCCCAGCCTTGAACCTCAGTAACATAAGGGACTGCCTCCAGCTCCCCCTACCCACCTATCTCCTTCCCCATTTCTGCCATTTTGGCTGCCCTGCACCCTGCCTTGCAGGGTGGTAAGCAGCCCCAGAGCTGCGTGGCTCTAGGGCTGCTTGCCACGCTGCGGCTGAGGGGCTTCTTGACCCTCCTTCCCCCTTTGCTTGCTTGCACACACCATGCCCTCCTGCCCTCCTTCGCTCACTTGCACCAGCGCCCTCCTTCCCACCTTTGCTTGCTTGCATGTATCACGTGCTCTTTCCCTCCCTTGCATGCACACGCTGCCCCATCCTTCCCTCCTTCACTTGCTTGAGGACTCTCCACGGGTGCTTCCAGGCGCTGAAGGTCTCTCCAGAGGCACTTCTGGTGCATGCTCTGCAGCTTCCAATGTGAGCTGCAAAGCATGCGCTGGAAGAGCCCCTGGAGAGTCCTTCAGTGGAGAGTCCTCCAGAGCTCATGTTGGAAGCTGCTGGCCTTTCGTGAGGCTCTCTTCTTCCTCCTGCAAAGCCTCAGAGCTGCAGTGCAGTGCAAAGGAGGTGCAGTGTGTGTGAGTGAGTGAAGGGGGAAGGAATGTGTGGTGCATGCAAGTGTGTGAAAAAGGAAGGCCAGGGTGGGTGGGGGAGACTTACCTGAGCTACTTGCAACTTCCCCTGCCGGCTTCCCCATTGACTTTGCTTGTGGGAAGCCAGAAGGGAAAGGTTGAAAATGGCAATCATGTGATAACAAAGTGCTTGGCAACTGGCTGTAAGTGTGAACGGGTTGCCAACTGTCCGGATCGTGATCACATGACGTGGGGGCGCTGCAACGGCCATAACTTCAGGGACCAGTCCTAAGTCAATTTTTTTCAGCACCATAGTAACTTTGAAGTCACTGAACGAATGATGGTAGCTCAAGGCTACCTGTACTTCATGTTTTCCATACCATTTATTTGTTTTATGATAAAGAGACTGCATATAATTAAATATGCTGCTTGCGTATATCTATATCAATTGCGTATTGATATAAATCTCAATGAGCAATTTGTATAGAAATGAAACCCTAAAATAAGCATTTCAATATTAGGTTATAACAATAGTTTATTAGCCTGTGAATAGGCAAAACTTGTAAAAGCTTTCTATTTTATAGCCTGAAAGTAACACACAGTCACTACAGATGGCAGTGTCCATCTTCTGCATACAGAAAATTCTAGACCCGGTCTTTGGCACCTCCACTTTTTTAAAAGAGTCAATAATAAATAATGTGAGAGACCATTGGTGAAGATCCCCGCCAGCTGCTCTTCTCAGAAGAGATCCCACACTGTAAATTCACCCCACTCAATCCTCCAGATCCAGAATAGTTTTAAGGGAAAAAACAGGGCTGAATGTTGCTGGAAATGCAAATGTAAAAATACTACCTTTGTCAAGACATTATAGAGAATAACGCCTGGCATGACTGATCGGGGGAAACACTGCATAGCTTGATTTCACATTCACCTGCCTGTTTTCTCATGGAGGCACTTAGCCTGGTAGCCATAGGCAACATGGAACTCCATGCAGGTGAATGCACCAAAGCATAGCTAAGTGAGTGGGCTTGCAGGAGCAGCACATTCTTAGTATTTGTTGCAGGACCTAAGAAGATTGCCAGCAAAGAGGAATTCCCTCCTCCATACCAGCCCAATAAATCACCCATCCATTCCCTGCAGCTCCAACCTACCACCACATTTTTTTCAAAAAGTTATGGGAAAACTGGGGTGGGGGGGGTTGTGTGGCTGACACAACCACCAGTCTGTAAGAGCTTGGCCTTAAATATTTGTGCTTCTCTTATGTCGTTCTCAGAACAAAGTGTCAAGGGCAAAATGGATTTGGCACAGATAACACGGTGCAAACAGGCAACTATGCCAATTGGCACTAGCTTCTTCTAGCATCCTTCCTTGTACTTCCAACTTAGCACTGCATTGCTAAAACTGCCAAGCTGCCAATGAAAAAAGCAAAAAATACATACAAGATAAAGTCAAGCACAACTTCATGTTTTTCTTCTTGTATCAACAAGTTTTTTTAATAATAATGGGTGTAAAATCAAAATAAAAGAAAACCATAAAAAGAAGAGAACTCTCATCAAACAGATTTGTTTTTGTTGAATAGTTCAAGTGAGCTAGACAATGCAATCAGGAACTGTGAGAGGAATGACTGTCATGCCTGCAGTATTTTTCCGTATTTAACCGAGAAGGGATACAAAAACACCCTCAAACTTATTAAGATCACAGAATAAATGGCACCTTCAGATTCTGGATCTGAAACAACTTTTTTTTCCAACCAAGTAGTTCTGCAGGTCCTTACCTGTTTCTGGATGTTTCGAACCCGCAGGTCATGCTGGCGAGGAGCACAGTGCAGCTTCTGCACCACCCAGGCGCGGAGCTGGTAGTAAATGTCGAAAAGTACAGAAAGGGGCAACAGGAAGAGGCACACGAAAATCCAGCGGTGATGGACTAACACATATTCAATGCCCCTATAGCGAGCCCATAGCAAGAACAGCAGAAGCCCAATCCCTAGAGACAGCAGCGGCCCCATCTTCAGCCTCTCCGCGAGTTCGCCGATTTCACTTCTCTCTTAGACTGGGCTGCAAGATCGCTTCCCGCTATGTACACCCCGCTCCCCCTTCACGTGATCCGTCCGCACTTTCAACAATCTGCACCCTTCTCTCCCGGGCCCACCCTTCTCCAGCCGCTTCCTATGTCTTGCAACCAAGAGCTGCGCCTTTGAAGGAGAGCTCCAGCTTTTTCTACTATGCTCTCTCTGGCCACCGATGCATAGCCCGTGGCCTCCCTTTATATGTTCTGCTGAAGTGCATTCATAAGGTCATAGTAAGGCGCTCCCTTGCCCACTTCCAAGCACCACGCGTCGTACCCTCTCGTTCCACTCAAGAACGCCAAAGTCTATTCCTGGCGGACCTTCTCTCCTGATTTCCTCTCGGACTGCTCCCCCATAGGCGGCCCCCCTCCCCTTCCTCACGTAGCCGAGCGGATCACTGACACTCCCGGATCGCGCCCATCCGGCACTAACCTTTCAGAACGCCGGCAAGCCACCTCCCCGCTACACCGCCCCCCCCCCGCCTCGCACAAATCTCTCTGGGTTGGCTGAGCGGTGAGGAGAGGGATACTGTCCAACCAATGGGAAACCGCCGTTTGGATCGGATCAGGCGCCGAGCTGTGGGATTGGCTGAGGGAGCTAGGGCCGCTTGAAGGGACGAGGGGGAACCAAACTGGAGACCGGGGCTTCGGAACGGCAGAAGCGTGAATTAGCACGAAGAATGGCCTCTTTGTCGTCCGCGCCCTCGGAACGGATTTGCAAAACGTGTTCTGTGTGGAAGGAGGGCTCAGCTTCGCGAGGCACCCACATGGGACGTGGCCTCTGAGCATGAGCAGGTGTTTGGTGGGGATGTGGGCAAGAGGATCTCTTGGCGGGGTCGAATTCGATTTGGCCCGAGCTAGGAAGAGAAACTTGCTTTCCCGCCCGGCTGGAAGCGCGGAGTCCGGATTAGAACCTCCGCTCGGGAGAAGGGGACAGAAATGAATTGACCTTTACCATAAACAGGTTGGCTGCCTTTGATTAGCCATAGCTGCTGGTCGTCTGGTTTTCTTGGGAAATAAAAATACAGGCTTCACTACGTTTTGCGCGGACAGTCCCCCCCTCCCCCCGCCTCGTAAAAGATGCCTTATCCGTCACAGCTTGTACGACTGTGAATATAGTTCTTCACCTGCCCTGTATAATTAATTATAGCCCCTCTTCACCGTGAAATGAATTTAGAAAATGCACCGTGCAGTCAACCATTTCTATAAGCTTGAAAATGCAGTTGGCATGCTTGCATGCAAGAGTAGCCAGGCGTTGGCACAAGCACTGTGGGGGTCCATTTCAAGCCACGTGCTGATTTGTGGCACATTGCCTGGAATGCTCTACGCCTCTCCTCTGTCCCCTGGCATGATGTCGTGGCACGAGGCAAACCATCTGCAGGTTCTGGGTATTTGCCATATTACATGCAGGGCCGAACAAGGCAGGAGTTTGCAGGGTTTGGACATAGCAAATTCATTAGTAGGCAAAATAAAACCAAATTGATCAGCACATTGCCCAGAATGAATGGGCAGAGAAAGTTGGTAGAGCCGTTAGACTGTACCGCACCATAGTTAAAGGGTTCAAGCCGGAGACAAAGGTACCTTTTAAGGCACGTGCTGACTTTTGGCACATTGCCTGGAATGCTGTATGCTTAAAGTGTGGTCCAAGGATCCGTGGAGTCCCCCAAGACCCTCTTGGGTTGTGAAAATTATTTACCAGATATTGAAAATATTTGCAAAATTTAAAACAATGCCACTCTTCTTGTTTTTTATTTGTTAAAAAATAGGGGTTTTTTTCATGAACAATATTTATGTTAATATATAATGGGTTTAATATTCTTATTTTTTCATGATTCAATAAATAAATATTCTACGAATGGACTTACCATTTTTTAATATGGTGTCGATAAATATAACTTACACAAACAAAAGCTCTTTTGGGGTCCTCCATAATTTTTAAAAGTGGGAAGGGGTCCTGCGAGCAAACAGTTTAAGAAAGACTTCCATCTGCTGTCCTCTGGCATGATGTCATGGCATGAAACAAGCTATTTGTGTGTCCTGGATATTTATCATATTACGTACAGTGCTTTTGCTGTGATGGGCAAACTAAAACCAGATCAGCATATTATGCAGAATGAATGAGCAAGGAAAACTGGCAGACTCCTTAGACTAATATGATATCAAATTTAAAAGGTTCAAGCAGGACACAAATGCAGTAAATGGATGGAGTGCTCACCCAAGTGAAGAACTTTCTTTCATTATTTATTGTTGTTTACACATGACTATTAGAGTCTTGCGTAAGAATATACAGTAAGTTATGCCAGTGAAAACTGGCATAATTAATTGTTCCTCCCAAACTATTAACACAACCAGGAAATTTAGAGTAACTGTTCAGCCTGGGTTCTATCTCCTGGTCCCCTATTCTACCCCCCTAAGGTTAGAGATCTGCAATTGAAGTCTAGCACATGTAAAGGATGATAAGTTTATTTTTTGATTGGATTGATTTGGTGCCACCTGACTCTAAATTACTTTGGGCGGCACACTATACACCAGACAATATAAAAACTATATACAGTAATAAGAAACAAATGAAAAAAACTCAATTAGAAAAAAAGTAAGAGGAAAAACATTTGAAAGGATTGGCATATATTGAAGACAATTAAAAGCAACTGTTTCATTGGCCGAGGAGGAATTAATAGGCTTTTTTCTGGATTATCTGCTTTCCCCAGACCCAATTTGGAGCTGGTTCCTACCAGCTTATAGAAAGTTAATTCTAGCTATCCTATATACCACAGTTGGAGTTCTGAAAACTTTTTTCCCCTGCATGGAAAAAACTTCAAGTTAGATGCCCCCTGAATGTCTCTGGGTGGCATACAAAGATTAAAACTAAAACCACAACATGAAACCTGTGGTGCCCATTGTTAAAACAATAAATTCCAATCACAAAAAGAAAGCACAGTGGAGTTCACCTAACCTCCTGGTCCAAATGCCTGGGGAAACAGCCACTTCTTCAGAGCCTTGCAAAAGGCTAACAAGGTCAGGGCCATCTGGGGGATGCTATTCCATGGAGTAGATACTGCCACTGAGACTGCACAGCTTCAGGATCCAACAAGGTAACGCTGATGGAAGGGACCTAGAACATGCCCTCTCTGCTAGATCTAGTGGGGCAAAGAGAAACAATGGGGGAGAGGTGGTGACCAAAATAGCCTGGCCCTATGATATGTAGGGCTTTATAGGTGGTAACCAGCACCTTGAATTGCATCCAGAAAGCAACTGGGAGCCAGTGGAACTCATGGAGCAATGATGTTATATAAGCATAACAAGAAATATCAGATATTTCTTCTGCCACTGCATTCTGAACCAGCTATAGTTTCTGGATGCTCTTCAAAGGCAGCTCCATGTAGAGAATGTTAGAGTAATCCAAATGAGAAGTGATTAAGGTATGAGTTACCAAAAGCAAGGCCCTCTCATCCAGGAATAGGTGCAATTGGTACACAAGATGAACCTGTGCAAAAGCCCCCTAGCCATGGCTGCCATCTGCTCTTCAAGCAGTAGCCATGAGTTCAGGTGTGTGTGCATGCCTTCAAGGCAGTGTTGACTCTGGCAACCGCTTGGACTAGTCCCTGCGGTTTTCTTGGCAAGATTTTTGGAAGTGGTTTGCCATTGCCTGCTTCCTAGGGCTGAGAGAGAGTGACTGGCCCAAAGTCACCCAGCTGGCTTTGGGCCTAAAGTGGGACTAGAAATCATGGTCTCCCAGTTTCTAGCCTGGTGCCTTAACCACTACACCAAACTGGCTCTACGAGTTCAGGAGGACCCCCAAATTGTGCACCAACTCTGGGGAAGTGCACCCCAGCCAGAAAATCTCTGGAATCGGAGAGGGGGGGGGAGGGAGCTTAAAACCCACAGCCACTCAGTCTTGCCTGGGTTGAGCTGAAGCCTTCTCACAGCCTCCAGGCACTGGGAAAGGATCTTGGCATCGCTTGGCTGGTCCCGGGTGGAGATATACAACTGCAGCATACTGATGATACTGCGCCCCATGCTGACATGTCATCTCACCCAGCAACTTCATGTAAATGTTAAACAGGAGCAGGGAGAGGGTAGAGCTCTGAGACACCCCACAAAACACAGGCTTCAGGCTTGACTTCTCCCTACCCACCTCAAAACTGACTGGAACCAGCTGCAGAGAAAGGAGAACCACCATAATACAGTGCCTTTCACTCCCAATCCCCTGAGCTGGTCCAGAAGGATACCATGATCAATGGTCTCAAAGGCTGCTGAGAGATCAAGGAGGACAAGGATGGATGCATTACCACCATCTCAAGCCTGCCAAATGTTGTCAACAGTGTGATCAATGCAGTCTCAGTACTGTAATCAGACCTGAATCCTAACTGAAAAGGATCTAGATAATCTGCTTCTCCAGGGCCCTCTGAAGCTGTAAGCCAACCACCTTCTCCACAACCCTCCCTGAACGAAAATTGTTCTGATTTGTGGGTCCAGCGATGGTCTCTTAAGGAAGGGGCAGACAACTGTCTCCTTCTACACCCCCCCCCCCACCACATAGAGAAGCATTCACCATTTAATGGACCCAGCCACCTGTCACCTCCCAGGTGACCTTAATCAATCAGGAGGGACAGGAATCTAAAATACAGGTGGCTGAACTCACAGCTCTGAGGACCTTGCCCAGTTCATCAGGGCCAATAAGCTTAAACTCTTCCCAGATAACTGGGCAAGACATGCCTCAGGCAACTTGGGTGACCTATACAGGTATAGTCCACCTCCAAGTGACCTTATCCAACAGAAGCCTAGAATAGTCCTCACAGTTGTCAGGATCTACGCAAGCTAGAAACCATAGTTGTTTTTAATTTAGACTAGCAATGCATACTAAACAGTTAAATGATTAAAATGTTAATTGCAGGGTTAGGGTTAGGGTTAGGGTGACAGTAGAACAGCAAAAGAATGACCCTGTCTTTGCTGTTCTTGTTTTAATGAGTGGAAACTGACAAGCATTTGGCCACTTTTTTCTAGCCCAAGGGACATGAATAATGGGAAAGGAAAGGTGGAATCCACCCATCAGGAGCCACAGTAAACACAGTCTGTATAGGAGATCATGCCTTCTTTGCGGCCAAATCAGAGACAGAGGTTGAAATCCAGAACGGGATTTCTTAAGCTGGTTTCATGTCCAGTCAGTTTACCCGTGGGAATCAAGCAGTTTAAGGTTGCAGTGTGGAAAACCCTTTTGCTTCATTGAGTTATTTTCACTGTTGATCATGTTGCATTTGAGGACTGTGGGTGTAGCCTAGACAATCCTAATTAATTCTAATAGCAATGATATGAAGTTATACTGACTTCAGTTTTCTGATTGGTAAGAAGTTTTAAGGGCCGACCACTTATTCAAATGTTGTTTTCTCTGGAAAAGAGTCCCTGGAACCTTGTATGTTCTGTAACATTTGATTTTTATCTACAAATAGCATAAGTGCAGGACAAGAGTAAGTATCTGTTACCTCACATTTTTCAGAGAGGCAGCTTTTCTCTTCCTCTAAAACTTGTGAAACTCAGAATTCAACTCTTTGCCTTTTCCTCTAAATCATCCTTAGGTTTTTTCCCACAGACATCTAGATGGCATCACTCTTAAGCTGGCAGAAGAAAGGTAAACTTCCCTTCACAAAACTTAAGGAAGATACAGCTTAGCCAGAAAGATCAGCAAGAAATCTCCGTAAATAAAAGATTGCCATGCAACACACCACTCATGATTAAAGAAATTCCTTTTCCAACACTATTTTTGGAAGTGCTGATTCCCCTCCCCCGCTCATACTTATATAAGTAATTGTTTGATTTATCTCCTACATTTTTTTAAGAACTCAAAGAATGTTCATAGTATTTTCTGCTCCATTTTTTTCCACAGGGACCATTCTGTACTCAGTTTCCTCAGTGCTAATCCAACACACTTAACCACTATACCAAACTAGCTCTTATATCCCACAGTCTTTAAGCAATATTTATTTGTGTAGGACTATACTGGATTAGTTTCAGTTTGTGACTCCTGAAGATGTTGACAAGCTGCTTGGGGTTGTATGGGTCACCACCTATTCTTTGGATTTTTGCCCAACATGGTGGATATCATCATGCAATGAAGTTGTTGGACCTGGCCTTCTGGACAATAATGCCTCACTGAGGTGTTTTTTGAAATGGTTAGATCTCTTAAGAGGCTATTCTGGATCTTTGGGGATCAATAATTAGAAGTCATTTTCTAAGCTCCATGGTTGAGAAAGGTAACAGAGAAGGTAGTGGTTAATCAACTTCAAGAAGGAAATCAATTATCTAGATCTATTTTAAGTTAGAGAAATGAAGCTGAAAATGACTTTGTACAACCTAGTAGATTTGCCAATAGACTGAATGAGAGAATGCAACTGTATTGATTATTTTGGATCTCTTTGCAGCTTTCAGTACTGTTGACCATGGTATCATGTTCAATTGACTGTGGGATTTTGAGGTGAGGGGACTGCATTGCAGTGGTTCTCCTCCTATGTCTGGGGTAAATGTCATGGTGGTACTTGGTGCAAGTTACTCTTCAAAACAGAAGCTGTTATATGGAATCTCTTGGACTTCATTCTGTCACCATTGTCTACATAAAACTGCTGGATGAAGTCATCAGGAGATTTAGTGCTGGGTGTTATCAATGTGATAATGACAACGACATCTATTTCTCCATGTCATCATTTTAAGTAATGGCATTATCTTCCTAAAGGCCTGTCTATAGGCAGAAATGGCCTGGATGATGGATAATTAATTGAAACTGAATTCAGTCAAGATGGAGAAGCTCATTGTAAAGAGTTATGATCTGGAGGATGGAATGGATGCTCCTGTTCTCAAAAAGATCAGGTATGTTGTTTGGAAGTGCTCTTGGATCCTGGCCTTACACTGGTAATCTCAGTTGGAGGGTGTAGCAAGGAGCTCTGTTTACCAGCTGTGACTAATGCAACACCTTCACACTTTCTTTGAAGAGAATGACCTCAGAACAGTGGTATATCAACCGGTAACCTCCAGAAAAGTTTACTGCAGTGTACTTTATACATAGTTATCTTTGTATGTAGTTTGGAGACTTCAGTTAGAGCAAACTTCAGCAAACAGATTGGTCTTTGTGACTACACGGAGAGGCCATATTATGCCTTTTCTGAAACAGCTGCATTGGCTCCCTGTGTTTTTCTCATTATCTCCTTAACACCCTAATAGCTTTGATCATGCTTTTCGTTGTATGATTCTCACTGCTCATTATTATCATTGGAAGAAGCATTGCCTTCATTAGAAGAAGTGTTGTATCAAAAACACATGAAGTCATTATTCCTCTTTACTAGGCACTGGTGGGACCATACCTGCAGTAGTGTATACGATTCTAGGCACTACATTTCCAGAAGGATATTGACAAGTGCACCACCAAATGGAAGATCAGGTTGGAAAATAAGATCAGCATGCTAAGATCAGATGCGAGCAAGATGAACTTTTCTTTCATCTAGAACAGATGAAGGAAAAGAAACTGAAGAACAAGAAGACCAAAGAATACCTGCCCAAGAAATATCATCTAGAAACAAGGAAGATCAAAGAAGTGCTGGAAATAATAAAACAGCAAATAACACCCATAGCCAAAAAGATCAGCAGATACAAACTACACGTTGCACTTGAATTGCATACTATAGGCAGAATCTCCAATTTCAGTCAAATCAGAAACATTTTTATCAATCCATCAATGGGTTACCTGGGCATCCTTCAAGCTGACAACATCAAGCACATTGAAGTCAAAAAGAAGGTTAATAGTGAATACATCATGAGAGTGAAGAAGATCTTAAAGTCCTAACGCAGTGGAGGAAATACCATCAAAGCAATTAACACCTGGACAATTCCAGTCATTAGACACACAGCTGGAATAGTGGATTGGATTCAAGCAGAACTAGAAGACCCAGATAGGAAGACCAGAAAAATAATGACAATCAATCATGCCATTCATCCATGCAGCGATGTTGACAGACTCTGCTTACCAAGGAGCATAGGTGGGCATGGAATGTTGCAAGTACACCAGAAAAAAGGGTATTGGAAGAATATCTGAATGACAGTGAAGAAGATGCATTGAAGCTAGTACACCATGAAGGCTTACTGAATACTGAAGAGACCAAACTGGCCTATAAGAAAAACCAAATGAAGAATAGAAAAGAGACATGGCAAGGCAAAGTATTACATGGCCAGTACACACATGTGCGCATGTGTGCGTACACACGCACACACACAAAGGCTAGCAGGCAAACAGATAACAAGACCTGGCAATGGCTAAGAGCAGGAAAGTTGAAGAAAGAGACCGAGGGGCTAATTCTGGCTGCACAAAACCAAGCCTTAAGAACAAATGCATACAAAGCCAGAATTGAGAAGACAGCAACAGACAGCAAATGCCATCTCTGCAGTGAAGCTGAAGAAACAGTGGACCGCCTAGTTAGCTGCTCCAAGAAGATTGCATAGACTGACTATAAACAATGGCATGACAAAGTAGCAACAATGGTGCATTGGAATACCATTTGCCTGCAAGCAAGAACTGGTGGGACCACAAAATAGGCAAAGTATTAGAAAATGAAGAAGCTAAAGTGCTCTGGGACTTTAGAATTCAAACAGACGAGCACCTGCTACACAACATCCCAGACTTAATATTTGTTGATAAGAAAGACAAAAAAGTCTGGATAGTGGACATCACAATACCTGGAGACAGCAGAAGAGAAGAGAAAGAACTGGAGAAAATCGCAAAACATAAAGACCTGCAAATAGAAATAGAATGACTATGGCAAAAGAAAGCAAAAATAGTACCAATAGTAATAGGCAAACATCCCCAAACATCTGGAGCACCACTTGAACACCATTGGCATTGACAAAATCACCATCAGTCAGTTGCAAAAGGCAGCTTTACTTGGAACAACTTACATCCTGCAGTGATACCTTTAACACCATCAAACAACAACGTCTGCCTATCCCAGGTCCTTGGGAAGGACTTGATAGGTGGATAAAAATGCCAAATCCAGTCTAAACATCTGGCTGACTGTGCGACCAACCATAATATTCCTCAGCCATAATGCGGAAAAGGTTTACCATTGTCTTTTTTCTGAATGTTTTTGCAGCTTCCCATTCAAACCTACAGCTCATGGATTTCCTGATGGTCTCACACCTAAGTATTAACCAGGTACCCTGCTGTTTAGCTTTTTAAGATCCGCCAGGGTCAGCTAGGAGCTGTATGTACCATGGCAAGCCCCACCGCACTCCTCTATGATGAAACCTGAAATTATAGAAATTGCTCACATGGCCCCTCCCATTTTGTCACTGCCACACCTAATGCAGCACTTACTCTCCTCCCCCCCCCCCCCCAATTACGATGCAGTAATCTATTCCTCTGCAACAGATGCTGTGAAGGCTGGTCTTTGGCTGCCAAATAGTCCTTTACCCAGGATTCTTCTTTTGAAGATCCAGAGATGGAACCGTGCCTTATGATTGAATTATGACTCCTTCAGATGGGCCAGTAAAACAGAGGGTATGAAAGGAGAAGCAGCTTTCTCGGTATTAAAAATAATCACAGTTCTTTTGAAAACCCTCTCCTTTTTCATTTGTGTTTACGGTATTTTTTTGTAGAGTCATGTTATTGGATAATGTTTCCCTTAATCTTCTGGCTCTTTTCTCAGCAACACAGAGATAATAAAAATTAATCTTTGCTTTGACTGAGAGCTCTGAAAGATGCCAGATTTGCTCGAGGTGAGGACATATGCAACTTGGGAAGCCTGTATCGAAATGAAAATCAAGCTGAATATAAATGCTGGATGGCTTTTCATGTGCTAAAATTATAAGCATGGTTTTGCTTACCCAGCCAAGAGATCAGAAGGACAAAGGTTTCTATAGCTATGACAGCCCGGCCTAGATGACACGCAATGGATGCTCCCGTATGGGCTTTGCCCCATAATGCAAACTGGTACATAGTAAGAATGGTCATAAAAGAAAGAATTTGGTCAGAGTCAGATGTTTCACGTAATCAGATATGAGCAGCTACATGGCGTCCTTGAAGAATCTTCAGATGGTAATTTGGTGGGGTGTTAAAACATATGGCTCCAGATCTTTCCTCCAATATTTTTCTGCCTTCCCCCTACATAAATTATTATTCATCATCATCATCATCATCATCATCATCATCATCATCATCATCATCTATTTGAGGAAACTCAGCTTCCTCATTTTGGTAGTGCTGGCTCTCATGATAAAACTACAGTTTTAGTTGCATTTATTTAGAGTCTGGGTCTTCAAAATAGTGGCAAACCTCTGTCCATTCTGGTAAGGCTCTATTCCTCACCTGATGTTATATTAAATTCTTTAATTAATTGGATTAAATGCTGTAAAACCAAGTACTAATATCAAATGTCACGTTCATGTTAAAAAGGCTCCTGGATCCCATATGGATTTGCATTATTAAAAAAATAAAATAATGAATGGATGATGAATAAGTGTGTTGTTTGGGACTGTGGTAACCTATTCAGAAAAAAAAAATGCTAAAAGAAGGCTAAAATGGGAGAGAACATCTTGAGGGACTAAAAGGGGTGACAGCAGGCAATTTCATCCATTTATCTCAGTGTTTCTCAAACTTGGCCACCTTAAGATTGTGTGGACTTCAACTCCCAGAATTCCCCAGCCAGGATCTTAAAGTCGCCAAGTTTGAGAAACACTGATTTATCTTTTGGTAAATGGATGTTTAGGACAGTTCACGTCCTTTACGGAAGCAATTTTGAGAAAATTTCCTTTAAATGTTCTCTGAATCCCAAATATGTCATGGACTACAAGTTTGGGAGTCGCTGCTCTAGTATAATCGAAATAGGTCCCCCGCTCAAAACTCGGTTACAGGTCCCAAAACTACAGAAAAGGGTTGTAATAAGTTGCTACTAATTATTGAGATGCCTTGAGCTTTTCTCTTAAAGTGATAGGCACACTTTCTAAAGCCATCCCACCCTCCACGCCGGGCACGCGACATTAGAGGGCGCCGCTCACGTTTCCGCACTGAGATTTAGCCCCACTCAATGGTGCTGAGATTCAGCGCCCCCCACCCCGTCCCGCCTTCACTTTTCCCCTCCTTTTTGTCAAGTATGTGGAACGGAAGGGTGTTAAGGCGATCGTTTTGAAGCGTTACTATAAAGCAGCAGCCCAGAATTTCTGCGCTGGGATGTTCCCAGTCTCTCTCCCCCTCCAAATTCAAACTTTGGGGAAATCCCTGCTTTTTTCGCTGGAGGGCGCCGTTGCAGTTTCCGAAGTTAGTGGCGGGGACTGGCAGAGCCGGCGAGGACCTTCGCTCGCGAGCCCAATTTCCTGCTGCGGTTTCTCTCTGCTGCCGCCGAGACCGCTCCGCGGGTGGCTTCTTCCGTGGCGCGCGGGCTGCCACTTAAGTAGATGGGGAACACCTGAAGCTGCAGGCGATCCGTAAGTACATCCCGGGGGGGTCGCAACGAGAGTGGGCGGGCGGGCGCAAAACGCGCGGAGAGGCGCGAGCGGACTTCGCGGGGTTGCTCGCTTCTGCTGGAGCGTGTTTAACCAGGCGTTACGTGCTGGCCGGGGCTCTGGTTTTCCCGCTGACTTCACGAACTGTGCAGTCTTTCTTCCTGACTTGAATTAAGCCATTTTGCCGCTACTCACATAGCGGAGAAAACAATACCCGTTAGGAGTTCTCTCCTGGTTTTTCTTTTTTTCTTTAGAGCTGCGTTTTTTAAAGAGTTGAACATAACTGGGGAGGGTGAGCGTCTCCTATCTATCCAAGTCGGATCCAGTTGGGGTTCTTGAATCGAATGGCTTCCTACATGTCTGCAGGTGCTTCTAAGGAACACAGAAAAGAGAGATTGGTGATGATGAGGGAAAATGGCATTAAGCTTATATCCTCTCTCTGTGAAGGATCCTTTCATTCACTGGCTTGTGTCCCTGCATTTTATACAGTAAAGAATGAGATTTGCCCTCAGGTTTATTTATAGAATATGGTTTAGATTCAGGCATTCCCATTTAAAGGGTTTGAAAATGAGTCATAAGGATAAGCTGAATCTTCAAACCACATTTTGCTTAATTGTGGGTAATACTGTTCTTGGATTAGCTGCTTGCATGAAGTGTGGTGACCCTAAGGAACACTGACACAAAATGAAATGGAAGTTGTTCAGCCAACTTATTGCATTCTTCCCTCCACTTCCTACGGACAATAATTCGGGATCTTCTATACCCCACAGATGTTTTTGATACAGTAGATTGTATATTAAAATGAAACAGTGAATGCCTAGCACACAGAGCTGTACAATGCACTTCAGATGTTTGCATATTTTTGCATATTTCAAAAAATAGAATCATAGAACTGGAAGGGATCTCAGAGATGATCTAGTTGAGCTCCCTGTGGTGCAGGATCTGCTAAAGCATTTCAGATAAATGGCTATCCAGTCTCTGTTTGAAGATCTCCAGGAAAAGGAATGTATCACTTCATCAGGCAACTTATGACAGCTTTTACAGTTGGGAAATTCCTCTTCTAACCTGAATCTACTTCTCTGCAATTTCAAACCATTCGTTCTGGTCCTGCCCTCCAGAATAAATCCACTCCCTCTTCTCTGTGATAACTCTTTAGATATCTGAAGACTGCTATCAAAACTCCCCTGAATCTTTTCTTTTACAAGCTAAACATACCCAGTTCCTTTAACTGTTATAGGGCTTGCTTTTCAGTCCCATCACCTTCCTGAAGGTCATCATCTGAATTTGCTCTACCTTTATGATGTCCTTTCCTTTGTAGATTGCAGTGCCTAAAACTGGACATAGTATTCTCTCATCAACCTGACCCAGGGGCCTGGCCAAGGTAGAGTTGAGCGGGGCAGTTCCTTCCTGTGTTCAAGACACTGTGCTCCTGTTAATACACCCCAAAATAGCATTTTCTTTCTCAGCAGCTGCATTACACTGTTGGCTCCTGTTCAACCTGTGATCTGTTAGAACACGCAGATTGTGTTCACATGAACTACTGCCAAGCCAGGTCTCCATCCTATATTTGTACCTTTCATTTTTTCTCTCAACATGCAGGACTTTGTATTTTTCCCTCTTAAATTCAGTCTTGTCTGTTTCAGCCTACTGGTTAAGACTATCTAGCTCTTTTTGAACCTTCACTTTCTCTTCTAAAGCATTACCTACTTCTCCTAGCTTTGTGGTATGTGCAGATTTAATCATCATCCCCTCAATCCCTTCGTTCCTCCAGGTCATTAATAAAAATATTGGAGCCCAAGGCCCAAGACATAGCCTTCTAGCACTCTACTTGATGCAAATCTTCAAGCTGATATGGAGCCATGCATTAATACTATTTGGGTGGGGTCATTCAGCCATGAACCCATCTAATGACTGTATCATCTAATCTATATTTTACAATGTTATTAACGAGGATATCATAAGAAGTTTTGTCAAATGTCAAATTCTCGTTAATTGTTGCATTCCTACCCAAGTGCTTAGAAACTTCTTAATAATCTGCTCAAAGACCTTGCCAAGTATAAATATCAAGTTGACAATTCTGTAATTTCCTAGATCCTCTGTTTTTTCTTTTTTTGAAGATAGGGACATCATTTGCCCTGCTCCAGGCTTCAGGAATCTTGTTAGTGGTTCTGTTTGGTCACATCTGCTAGTTTCTTCATTACCCTAGGATGTAATTCATCTGGTCATGGAGACTTAGATCATTGACATCATTTAAGTGTTCTTTTACTCTCTCCTTGTCTATCTTGAGCTGTTGCTTCCTCCTTCCACGAGAGGCACCATGAAGGCCAGCTAGGGCTTCATTTCCCTTCTGACAGTAGACAGATATAAAATACAAGTGAAGACATTCTGCCATTTCACTATTACCTATGGCTTGTTTGTTTCTGACATCTCTGAAAAAGTTGTTTTTCTGATTAGACTTTCCTGGAACTGTTCATAAAAACCATACCTGATATGTAAAACTGTCTCATTCTTCAGGTTCACCTGAAAATGACTTTCTTTTCCTGAGATCTAAGGATCTTCCTTTTGGGGGACAATATTTAGGTAGCAATTTAATCCATTCAAAATTTCTGCATAGGGGAAAAGGCATTTGAAGTTATTGCCAACTTTCAAAGGTTGGCAGGTGACAAAAGGGATAACTAATAAAGATTAAGAGAGCGTGTAAACCATATTTAGAAGCTCCTAATATGTTCTTTTGGGGTACCCTGACCCTGGGAAAACTATAAATGTAAAAACTATAATAGGGAGGGTTTTATGGGGAGAAAGTTATTTCTGTTACTGAAATATTTCTATCTATCGATCTATCAGTACTCAGATATAAGCTGAGCTATATCTCATTGGGATACAAGAGCCTATGAATTAGAAAGCCTCACATGCAGCTGTGAACTGTGCTTACAATACTGCATTTTGAGATCCAGTGCCATGTATGGATATGAACGAATGCTAGTCACTGAAGCTGAACAAATGCTAGTCATTTGCTTTGCACCCCTCAGGAGGGAGGTTCAGTTTGTACAGTGCTAACCATTTGCACAGTCTTCTACCAATAGCTGTAATTTTGGCATGCCTCTGCATAGAAGCTAAATGTAGGGAGATCCAGGAGCAATAAAATGAAGAACACTTCTTCTTTACCCAGCACAAGGTTTTGTTATTTATTTATGGTCCAAGACCAATATTTAAAAGAAGACAATATTACAACACATCAAATATAAAACAATGGTATAAAATTTTAAAATAGAACTTACACAGAAAAGCCAGAAGCAATGAATAGTGTAAGGGAGGTACAGTTGATTTCTGCAGGCCATGGCTATTCTTAAAAATTTAGCAACTTTATTGGAAATAGCTGATGTGTGTTCATCTAGGAGAAAAACAACAACTTGTTCAGAGGAGCAATTAAGAGTTCTAACAATTGGTGTCATGAGTTCTGGCCTCCATTTATTGTATAGAGGGCACTCTAGTAGTACATGTGAAACAGATTTAACTTCTATTTCAGAACATATACAAGTGCAATATTTGTATTCATGTATCTACAGTACCAGTTATTGCCCTTACAGGTAATTTGCTGATTTGGGCCAAGATGAAAAATCTCCTTTGTGAAATATGTGAAAAGTTGTAAAAGTATCTGGGAATGGAGCAAGGGAGGGTAGTTACTGTGCTGTAATGGAGGTGGGAAACTCTGGTTCTATCTGCTTGGAGGTCTAAGTCTCAGATCCTCTGCAAAAGAGTAACAATGGTCTTATTGAGGATGAGACCAGCTAATGCCAGAAAAGAAAAACCTCAGTAAGCCAAATCAAGACTGATTTGTCTTTTTAGGGAAGATTCATACCTGTCTAATAAGGTGAAGTGGACCAAATATGTTTTCCAAAGAATTTGCTTCAACTAGTATTTGAGGAGATAGAGCCTTAGATGGGCCCCAAAGGAGATGTAGCCTAATTCCAACTGGATAAGTTGCCCAGAGTCACCCACTGGGGGAAATGGGTGGCCAATAAATAAATAAATAAATAAATAAATAAATAAATAAATAAATAAATAAATAAATAAATAAATAAATAAATAAATAAATGGTGGAGTAAGGAACTTGGGTTATAGCCTTTAAAATTTTGGATTGGGTAGCTTCTATCCTAGAAGCATCCTTATGAAAACCTAACTGGGTACCATATACATTGAGTCCAGTACTTTAGCCTTGAACAATTTAACACCTGCTGGTACGTAGTTGTTACTAATTTGACATGCATATTTAATCATTGTAAAGGATGCTTTTGGGGCTCTTATAAAAAGGTCCTTTGCTTGATTAATCCAGCGAATAGCTGTAGGTGATGATGATCATGAAGGTGGTTTTCCCAGAGTGAGACTTCTCCATTGCACATTATTCAGTTGGCTTGCCATGTGTGGGGTGATAGTTACCAATTCTAA
This sequence comes from Python bivittatus, assembly GCF_059951505.1. Lineage (NCBI taxonomy): Eukaryota > Metazoa > Chordata > Lepidosauria > Squamata > Pythonidae > Python > Python bivittatus. The sequence continues at coordinate 42,929,985 of NW_028277098.1, read as the reverse complement.
TGGTTTTAAAGGGAGTCTAGCCAAATTTGTGGAAGGGAGGGTGCTCAGTAGCTACTAGTTTTCCTGACTCCATTTTACATCCAAAATCAAAGATTGCATGCCTTAAAGATCAATTGTTACAGAGCAACAATTCTCATTTTCTTGCAGAAGAGACAATTCTTCTAGAAAGGTTATGCCCTTCGGTCTTGCCTGCATATTTCCTCTGTGCATCTGATCAGCTACTGTGGATTCAGAATGCTGGACTTAAGAAGTATATGGCTTGATAGAGCAGAGCTCTTCTGTTATATTAGATGCAGAGATTGAGCAACTGGTATTGGCACATATATCAAGCTTCTGTTTTTAGTTTTTCAACAGGTAGACAACTTGCAGCCCTGAAACCCTGTATTGTATTGTAGCTCACATACCTCATGTTTATATAATGTGAGCCTATAAGCTTTGCATCATTGCTTTACCCAATGTAGCCCTTAGTCCTATGAACTGTGTGCCTTGAGCATCCAGATGTTGTCTTCTCTTGAGAAATAGCAGGGATAGGCAACGTTTTCTGGGTCAGGAGCAAAACTGAACTTCCCAAGCATCCAGCAAGCTGGACGAAGCCTTCTAGGAATTCAGTGACATCACTAGAGAAACAGGTGAAACTCTGTGGCCTCTCCTTTTTTTTTCCTGATTTTGGAACTTTGGGTGGGAATGGCAACTTTCAGGCCTTGTGTTCCTGAAATTGTGCTGCTAAAATTCAGCTATATTGCTGCTGAATTTTAGGGAAAAGGTTTTCAAACTTTTTCAGCCATGGAACCTGTTAGTTTTTTGTTTTTGTTTTAATCCTGGAATCCTTGTTCAAGAGACGAAACTCTACTGATAGAAAATTGGCCGTGTTTGAGTGATTTGGGGGGGGGGGGTTATCTTTGTTATGAAATCCTATTAGGTTCTCATAGAACCCTAATGTTCCATGGAACACAGTTTGAAAAACTCTGTTTTAGGGCAATTCTGGGATTGTAAATAAGACTGCATGTAGACTCTGGGTTGCTGCCCTGATATAGAAACTGTCTTGGAACTGGGTGATGAGGTCAAAGAAAGGGCCATTTGATGCTGTTGAATCTCTTTAGAGAAGCAGGTGCATGACATGAGCATAGGAGAAAGATTAGCAGAGTTATAGATAGCAAGTCTTTATGATAATGACTGCCCATGTTCCAACGATGTCCAGGAGATTTGCCACATGAACAGTCTGGTTCACGTTCAGGCAGAACTCCACATTGAGTGTCCTACTCAGCACAATCCCTGTTGAGCTTGCCATACATTTTTTTCAAATTAGCAAATGTGGCATTGTGATTTCAGAGTCTGGATTTTGAAAATATTCAAATCTTGTTTCTGAAAAATTAATTTTAAAGAGCTAGTTTCCAAGCAAGAGAGGCAGTTTGTTGTGGTGGTTTAAGACACCAGGCTAGAAACCAGGAAACTGTGAATCTTAGGAATGAAGCCAGCTGGGTGAATTTGGGCTAGTCTCTCTCTCAGCCCTAGAAAGAAGGCAGTGGCAAACCACTGCTGAGAACGTTGCTAAGAAAACTGCAGGGACTTGTCCAGATAGTCGCCAGGAGACAAGAATGATTTGAATGCACACACACACAAAAGTTTCAAGGCAAACCTACTGCCAGAGTTTAAGCTTACTGATTAATTTTAAAATTGCTGTTTTAAACAATGCAATTGTATTGCGTAACAGGATGACAAGTCCTATTATGTTCAGTGGGGCTTATTCTTGAGCAAATATTATCAAATTCAGTGTACAATAACAGCAGGTCTGCAGCTTGGGAGTTTTCCTGGACTCCTGGCTATTGGATGCCTAGGTGGAGCCCCAAAAATGACTCACATCCTCATCACTACCTAAATGGACTAGCAATGAATTTTATATAGGGTTTCCTTTGAAGACCACCAGGAAGCTGCACCAGCCTACATGCTGACAGGTAAGAGTTGTAGCACATGGGTGTTGCAGGTACTACCATTGCGTTTCAGTAGGCTTCCAAGTGCAATTCAGAAAACTTAAATTTGACCATAAAAGCACTGTCCCACATGGAAGCTGAAGATGTCCCACAGTTGTGAGGTGAGGGGGTGTGGGATCAGAAGCAGGGTTTCTCTGAGGGGTTTACTGCTTGTGGAACAGCCTACCCCCAGAGGTTTGAGTTGCACATGCTTCAACATATTTGGGGAAAGCCTTGAGGACAGAGTTCTTCTTTCACAGGGCATTTGGAGCCCAAACCTTTAAGGAATGAGTAGGATAGCACTATGATTTTATATCTAGGTAGTATTTTATTGCTTTTATTGTGTTGCTTTTGTAAAGAGCCCAGTTGTAATTGAAGCTGGTTGTGTACAAGTTAAATCAACCAACCAACCAACCAACCAACCAATAGCATCTCCTAAAATACATCCATCCAGCATTATTTAAAGTCTGTGTGTTGAACTGAGGAGACGGGAGTCCTCTTTAATCTTCAAACCTCACTGGGAGAGCATTAATCCTGCTGTAATGAAAAAATGGGAAGGAACAATCTTTTTACTCTAAATTCCTAAAGCAGAAGCATTTGTTGAACTTGTAATCACTGCATTTGAAAGAGGAAATATTGGGAAAAAATAATAATTTGTGGAAGCAGATTTTGTCTTAAATTTTGTCCCACTTATACCTTGAATAAATTTGCATCATTTCCAACAGATCCCATTAAAACATTTAATTTTTTAAAAAACATTTAAAATGTCTTTCTTGTAATGAGAAGATCAGTTGGGATACTTAAAATACAATCTAAGTACATTTGACCTTGGCTGATGCTTAGAAATGCTAGTTCCAAGCATACATGCACAGAATTTAGCAGTTCTCAGTGTGGGGATCCACTGCATCTGTTGCTCCTCCTTTCCTAGCAGCGTGGGCCGGGGATGTTGGAAATGTTGCTGTTGCAGCTTTTTGCCAGGGAGGGAGAATTCTTTTTTTCTTTCCTCCTATAAAACTGTCACTCTCTTATTATTTTGTAAGCGACAGAAAATGTGTTAAGCTATTAACCTCCCCCACAAAAATCATCCTAGAACGCTGAACTGGAGAATGTTTGCTGGGTTGTTTCACATGGCAAAAAAATAAAAAATAAAAAAGAAGTAGCAAACTGGTCTTGGCTGAACTGCAAAGAAACTCTCCACTTTCAGCTTCTCTTTAGTTTATTATCTCTGGTCCTTCCATTCACAAGGACAAATTCCTCTTTGCTTCATCCAGGGTCTTGCCTTTATGTGACGGCCAGATCAACATTTTACCAACCAGTGCTTGGGGCATTGTGAAGATATAGAAGGGGAAGGAAATGCTTTCAGCCGATTCGGACTTTTTCCAGTGTAGTTCAACATTGCCTGTGCTCAGGCACTCTAGCTTTGCTCTCCTGGTCATTCTTTTACCTGCCTAGTGAGTTCTTGGATGAATTCAAGTTTGAATTAGAGACTTCACGTTGCATGGTTTTAGGACCCTATCCTGTGTATGGTTCCTAAATGCCATTGAGTATAGTAGGACTTATTTTAAGAAAGTCTGTAAGAGACAGTGGCAGAACTTTAAAAAACTGAACAAAAAACAACTCATATTGCCTATCATAGAAATAAAGGACAGTTGGCAAACCTGTGATAGGGAGCTTTTCCCATTCAGGTGCCCTCCAAATGTTGTAACTTGATATCTCATCCTTGACCGTTAGCCCTGCTAGCATGTCTGGGGGCACCAAGTTGGGGAAGACTGGACTGTAGCAGTGGGCAATCTTGTGGCCATTTTGTGGCTCCCAGATCATTTCCAGATTACTCCACCAAAATTTGGCTACAGAATTGACCGTTTTGAGCAGTCTGATTTTCCATGGTTATCTATCCCCTAAAATGCATAATTGACCCAGCAGAAGTTTAACTTATTTTGCACCATATCACTTCAGAAAAATGGGCTGAAAAATGTTGCCTCTGTCCTTCACAGTGATGTCACTAGTTACCTCCCATTTATTTTTAAAAATTGAACATCTCCCATCCAAAATATTAACCCGCTCCTGATCTAGAATCTAAATTCATCTCTGATTCATACATTGTCTCCTGTCTTTGAATGATGAAACAGTAATATGTCCTGCCTTAATCTGTGGATGTTCCATCTTTTTAGTTGGTTAGAAGGGCTGAAGGGGAAGCAGCAACAACAGACTTGCAGCCCTCAGCTTTGAAAGTCTGATCCTGATTATCCAAGATGTTGTGAGATACTTTATGCAGGTCCTGAGATGCAAGAAACCTGATCCCATAATCCAATTTATTGAAAACAGATTATTTCAATAACATTAATTAATTGGTACTGTTCAGATGTGGTACTGGGCTTAATATCTTGTATAATGCAAATCCTTCTAAAGGCTTTAAAAGGAATTGACAGAACTACATCATGACATTCCTTCAAAATCAGTATGAATTGTTACAGTGGAGTAAATGCTTGCATCAAGTTACAAAGCTGGGTCATACAACTTTGGCCATATGCTTATTTTCCTCAAAGTAATACTTGCACAGTTCCTAACCATTGGCCATGAGAGCGGTATTCCAGACATCTGGAGGACACGAGGTGACCTACCCCAGTTTTAGAGATAAAAGCTCTTCTGTTATCCCTGTTTTCCACCCAAGTTGAACATATTACCAAGGATAACTCAAACTTTAGAGATTCAAATAGACTTAACAGATGTAAGAGTCTGTGTCACCAAGATTTTCTGGGAGCCAAATTAAACAGAGAAAGATTTTAGTGAGGATAGGGGTGAACTCTGTTTTTTCTAGGTACAATTGACTAATAGATGCTTAGATTTTTGTACATCAGCTAAAGGCTACACATTTTGTCCTTCAGCAGAGGACAAGCAGAGGACAAGCAGAGGACTCTACAACGGCCCCATTTTCCTTGAATCAAGGATCATTGCTTTTAGAAATGCATACCTACAACTGAAAAGCATATTGAATTCATTAATTTCAATCATCAGCCTATCTGCAGTTTTAATAAACCTAATGTCACTATTTTAATAAACCTGATTTTACAATATCTTTTCATTAGATAAGGATATGCACGCAAGATTTCTTTCACTGCCTCATAATTCAGCTACCCATAGCCCTGTTCAAGTAAAATGCAATTTTGCTTGTCATATGTTCAATGACTGTAGGATTTCTGGATTTCAGTCCCTCTGCATCATCATGTTTTTTTGTCATTCTGACTGACAATTCTGGGAAACACAGTACTAGCACAGCTGGGGATTACCAGGCTAAGGAAAGTTGTTTTAGAATATGCATTTTAGAGTAAATGTAAGGATAGAAGCTGGTGAAATGAAAGCCCCTCATTGTCATGCCAGAGAGAGACATTTGGTAAACAAGACACAGGTGGCAGAGAGCTTTAAGGTTGAGAAAAAAGCACCCAAAAGTCCATTACAGGTAGTCCTCAGGTTATGATGGCAATTGGAACTGGGATTGCTGTCGCTAAGCGATGCGGTTGTAAAGCATGATGTCACATGACTGCATTGCTTAGTGACGACAATCCCGGTACTCCTGGTTGCCATCGTAACCCCAAGACACACAGATTGTTAAGCGGAAAGTGGTGGGAGTCCTAGGTAAGGAGTGTGGGGGTGTCGTGGGTGGGTGGAGGAGGCCCCAGCAGGCCTGGTGCAGGCTGCATGTGAGTGTAGAAAAGCCAGGGAATGGACAGTGAGGCAGGATGCGAGTGCAGGAAGGTGGGGGAACTTAACAGAGCAATTTGTGACCTTCCCTACTGGCTTCCCCATTGACTTTGCTTGTGGGAAGCTGTTAGGCAAGGTTGTAAATGGCAATCACGTGACCACAGGTCACTGCAACCATCGTAAGTACAAGCCGGTTGCCAAGCACCGAAATTGCGATCACGTGACCACAGGGGCCCTGCAACCGCAGAACTTCAAGGACTAGTCGTAAGTGCCACTCGTTCAGCGCTGTCAGAACTTCAAATGATCACTGAACGAGTGGTGGGTAACTGAGGACTACCTGTAACTCAAAAAGGCAGCAAGGACAAGTCCAGGAGTTGAACCTTGGGCCTGACATATAAGTTTCCTGTGGGCTACTCAGTTTATGCAGAATTATTTGAATGCATGGCTTCCTAATTCTTCGCAATAAAGCTAGTGAACTACACTTGCATCTGCTTGTGAGTGCAGAGCTGAGGGACTTTCACAGCCATGCCTGGTGCAAAGTTTTGACAATAAAAAAACACATACCTCTATTTATGGTCAGAGATTATGTCTAACAGAATAAATACATATATTTCTTTCTCTTCTCCTCTGCTTTTCATGCTATATTCAAGCAGAACCATGCTCTACTATATATTTAGCAAAATGAGATCTTACAGACCAGTAATGGAATTTTTATATCTTACTGACATGAATAGCTAAATGAGCTAGTTTTTGAAACACTATTTTTCTTTATTTCATTTTGCCCTTTTATTTCACTTGAAGCCACATGTATGATGATTAACATCTGATTCACACCAAACCTTTTTGCACCGTTAGCAGCTCACCCATATAATTACAGTGCTCATATTGCACATAGATGTAGGGGTGCACCTTCGCAGAATTCATTCCAACATTTAGCTAGTATTCTAGCAACTGTGAATATGGGATATGCAAAATATGAAATCTTCCTAAATCTGCAAATTATTGGTCATTAGTTGAGGGCAATTCTTTCCAGAAATGGAAACTCATTGGTGGATAAGGGTTGACTAAGCCCTCTTTGGCCTTTGAAAATTATGTCATGTATCATCTCTATAAATGAGTGTCGAAGTGAGGACAAATGTGCCAACTCCATCCACTCTGTCAAATACTCATTGCCATCCTATAAACCTTTCCCAGATTTTAAAAATCCTGGATAATCAAGCTTCTAAATTATGCAAATAGTGTCCATGATGGGAGACTTTCCACTATCAATAGTTTTTCCTGTTAATCAAGAGAGTGTTGAGTATGATATTGGAAGAGGTATGTATAAATGCATGTACAGAATCAATATGTTTTGGACACCCACACATGAATGAGAGTGGTGCCTGTTTGGGGAATATCTGCTTAGCTAAAGGTCTGTTTGTTCTTAATATGTGGTTTAAACATAGGTCTTTTCCTACAGATACCTGGTAATGAAATGAATATAAATCTAAAAGCATAAGTGATTATTGTTTATTATGAAAGAATGTGATAATTAGCGAAGCATATAGTGAAAGATTCTAAATCAGACCATTTCTTGGTAGCGTCAAGAATGGATCGTAGGACAAAGTGGATTGGAGAAATGGAAGTGACAGAAAGAAACTAGAGGGAAATGGAACATCTGTAGGAAAATAAAGTATGAATTCTATATGGAAAAATATTGAGCCTTTCTCAGCTCTTTTACCCTGGAAGAACCCTTGAAAAAATTTTCAGGTATCAAGGAACCCCTGCATAAAAATGATTGTATCTATAGCTTTTGGTACATTACTGTGATCAGTAAGTTGTAGATTTTTTTTTTAAATCATGATCTCTCATGGAACCCCTAGTGACTTATCATGGAAACCTAGGGTTTTGTGGAACCCTAGCTGAGGAAGGCTGTATTAGAGGCTAGATTAATCATGAATGGATGCAAAATGGGTGTAGAGAAAGGAATGTGGCTGTCAGGTTCAGCCCAAGAACAACAATGAAGCAATCCAGTACAGTTCAGTTCCTTTATTAGCTCACACCTAATAAACAGAATCTCGCCAGACTAAACCCATGCTATAGCAACTAGTGGATAAACCCCGTGGGACTCTAGGGAGGGGCCAGCCTCATCCTCTTCGTCTTCCCACACTCTTATTGCGGGCTGAGGAGGCACTTGCCCTAGAATGTCTCTCCCCTCTCCTGACAACCTTGAAGTTCCATTCCAGAATCTTCCCTGCTCATACCATCCATTACAGTGGCAGCTGTTTGGAACAGAGTGAAAAATATGTAACAGTGTATAACAACTGTGTGAAATTATGATAATAGGAAGTATGAAAATGGATGGCTGGTGGAATGATGAAGAGAAAGAGACTGTGGATGAAGGAGAAAAAGCATATGAGAGAAGAACTGCTGAAAAAATGGAAAGATTGTATAATGTATACAGACAGAAAAGGATAGTTGCAAGCAAGGTAGTTAAAGAGAGTTAGGAATGGTTAATATTAGAGGACACTAAGAAAATGCAAAATGATTTTGATAGAATTAAACATTATTTTGGAAGTGGGTGAAGAGGACTAAACAAGCCTCCAGCGGAGTGAATGGAATACAGATTAAAACTGATAAAATGTTTTGGGATGCAGATGACATGAAGGAATGCTGCAGCACGTATTTTAGAGATGTGTATGAGAATGGCAGAGATATGTTGAAAATAATGTTGAAATGAATGCTATGATGTCCAAAAAACTTATGGAATGACTTTGTTTGTTTGTTTGTTTATATTTAGAGGCTTCCTGACTCCAAATGACTATGGGTGGCTTACAATAAAATCAGGAGGGTAAAACCCTTTAAAAGTGAGCAAAAGAATGCCATGAATGTCTGGAAAACATACAATATAATAAAAACAGGGGCTTTACACCTACTTTATTCTCAGGTTTGGGAAAATAGCCAGGTCTTCAAAGACTTTCCGAATGCCATCAGGTTGGCAGCCATATGGATCTCTGTTGCAGCATGCTTCCTAGATCCCAATACATGACACTGCTTGATTGAAGGAACCTGGAGCACTCCATTTTGTCCAATTTCACTGGATGGGCAAAAACTATCAGAGATAGGGGATCCCTTAAATAGCCAGCCCTATGCTATAAAGGGCTCTATAAGTGATAACTAGCACCTTGAATTATACCTGGAAGCAAACTGGCAACCAGTGCAGCTCACTGAGCAGCAGTGACACATGAGCATACTGTGATACCCTTCACATCCTGCACCACTGTATTCTGGACCAGCTATAGTTTCCAAGTAGTCTTCAGGAGCAGCCCCATGTGAAGTGCATTGCAATAGTCCACTTGTGAGGTGACTGGGGCACAAATGACTCTCTGGAGGCCCTTCTGATCTAGAATGGGTGCAGTTGTTGCATCAGATAAATCTGTACAAAGGCCTTTATGGCTACAGTGGGCACCTGCTCCTCAAGCAAGAGTTGCGAGTCCAGGACAACCCCCAAATTGCTCACCAGTCTCGAAAGGGGAAGTGTCGCTCTATCCAAGACAAAAAGTCTCCAGATCTAGGAGATGGAGTAAATGGTGTCAGCTACTTGGTCTTGTCAGCACTGAGTCTGGGTCTGTTCCTTCCCACCCAGAACATTCCCAGTGCTAGAACATTGACAGCATCCCCTTGACAGCCTGGGGTTAAGTTGTATAATTGGGTATCATTTGCAGAATGATGACAACAGACCCCAAGCCAACAGATGACCTCATCCAGTAATTTCATGTAGGGGCTACAGGCATGATCTCTGCCCCATCAATACCAACTGGAACCAACCATAGAGAAAGGAGGAGAACCACTATAAAACAGTGCCTCTCACACCGAAAACCCACAACCAGTCTGGAAATAAGGAAATAAATAACATAAGAATTTTTTTTTTTTAATAGTAAGACTACAGATGTAGATGTTGTAACTGGAGAAATGTTAAAATATGGAAATGGTTTGCTTATAGAAAAAGTAGAGCAAGTAGATCAATTTGTGTACCTGGGTGGAATATTTACTAAAGATGGAAAATGGATGGATAAATATTAAGATATGCACATGGTAATAGAAAGATCATGAACAGTATGGCATGAGGAATAAATGCTTGTCTGAAGTGAAAATGGCAATATATAAGAGTGAGTTTCTGCACACTGTGTTACATGGAAATGAGAATTAGGTATGTTAGAAAAAACAAAAGTAAGTAGCATGCAGTGGGAATGAGGTGTTAAGAAGTGTGTGTATAATGCAGGAAGAGATAAGATCAAAAATGTGTGGGTGCTGAAAGAATGTGGATTGAATACAGAAGTGAGTGACCAGTGCAAAAGAAATATGTTGAGGTGGTTTAGTCAAATAGAGAGAATTAATGAAGATGATCATGTGTAGTTTCTATGCTGAATTTCTTGTATGTTGCCCTGGTTATTGTACTATGATTTTTAAAAAATTCTTTTGGTTTTTTGGGGGGGAAGGGCATTGATTTATAGAGGTTGTACTATGTTGTTCTTGCTGATTGTTGGTACCCATACACAGTTCATATGCGCAACCATATACATTTTCTAAATCAGTCAGTCAATAAGTAAAACAAATATATGAAAGAAGAATGAATGGGTTGAGAAGAATGAGAAAACTGAGAAAATCAGCCTTAAACGGAGTTAACAAGATGCTCAGAAAGAGAGAAGAAGTTAGGAACAAAAGATTATAAAACTATAGTAGAAATAAGGATGGTTTACAAAGTAGAAAATTACGGAGAGAAGTATAGAGAACAGTCTTGGCATAAATGAATTTTAGCTGGATTTCCTTTTTCTTGTTCTTACCTCGTGCCTTTAAAATCTTTTCTTACTATTTCTTACTCTTGTCTGTGCACTGCATAATGTTGCTTGCTCCAAAAGACAACAAGGGAATGGGTATATACAGTATGTATGAATGGTATCTACAGTACTGTGCAAAAGTTGTAGGCAGGTGTGAAAAAATGCTGTAAAGTAAGAATGCTTTCAAAAATATATATTGTAATTGTTCATGTTTATTAATTTACAAAATGCAAAGTGAGCGAACAGAAGAAAAACCCAAATCAAATCAATATTTGGTGTGACCACCCTTTGCCTTCAAAACAGCATCAATTCTTCTAGGTACACTTGTACACAGTTTTTGAAGGAACTCGGCAGGTAGGTTGTTCCAAACATCTTGGAGAACTAACCACAGATCTCCTGTGGATGTAGGCTGCCTCAAATCCTTCTGTCTCTTTATGTAATCCTAGACAGACTCGATGATGTTGAGATCAGGGCTCTGTGGGGGCCAAACCATCACTTCCAGGACTCCTTGTTCTTCTTTATGCTGAAGATAGTTCTTAATGACATTGGCTGTATGTTTGGGGTTGTTGTCCTGCTGCAGAATAAATTTGGGGCCAACCACACGCCTCCCTGATGGTATGGCATGATGGATAAGTATCTACTTATATTTCTCAACATTGAGAACATCGTTGATCCTGACCAAATCTCCAACTCCATTTGCAGAAATGTAGCCCCAAACTTGCAAGGAACCTCCACCATGCTTCACTGTTGCTTGCAGAAACTCATTATTGAACTGCTCTCCAGCCCTTTGGCAAACAAACTGTCTCCTGCTACAGCCAAATATTTCAGATTTTGACTCATAGTCCAGAGCACCTGCTGCCATTTTTCTGCACCCCAGTGCCTATGTTTTCATGCATAGTTGAGTTGCTTAGCCTTGTTTCCACATCAGAGGTATGGCTTTTTGGCCGCAATTCTTCCATGAAGGCCACTGCTGGCCAGACTTCTCCGGACAGTAGATGGGTGTACCTGGGTCCCACTGGTTTCTGCCAGTTCTGTGCTGATGGCACTGCTGGACATCTTCCAATGTCCAAGGGAAGTAAGCATGATGTGTCTTTCATCTGCTGCATTAAGTTTCCTTGGCCAGCCACTGCGTCTACGGTCTTCAATGTTGCCCATTTCTTGGTGCTTCTTCAAAAGAGCTGGAACAGCACATCTTGAAATCCCAGTCTGCTTTGAAATGTTTGCCTGGGAGAGACCTTGCTGATGCAGTATAACTATCTTGTGTCTGTGCTCAGTCTTGCCATGGTGTATGACCTGTGACATGAAACTGTCTTCCACAACCTCACCTTAGTAGCAGAGTTTGGCTGTTCCTCGCCCAATTTTAAGCCTCCTACACAGCTGTTTGTGTTTCAGTTAATGACTGTGTTTCAACCTACATATGAAATTGATGATCATTAGCACCTGCTTGGTATAACTGGTTAATCATACACCTGATTCTAATCCTACAAGATCCCTGACTTTGTGCAAGTGTACAAAGTGTGCAAGTGTAAGAATTGATGTTGGTTTGAAGCCAAAGGGTAGTCACACCAAATATTGATTTTAGATTTTTCTTCTGTTTGCTCACTTTGCATTTTGTAAATTGATAAACATAAACAATTACAATATATATTTTTGAAAGCATTCTTACTTTATAGCATTTTTTCACACCTGCCTAAAACTTTTGCACAGTGTATGTATGTAAAGTTGAATATTGGGGAAATATAGTATGACATTTCTAGGGGGATACAGGTATAGATTTTGGAATCTTCTAGTAGCAATTTGCTAGTTGCTTATTTTTTCCCCATCTTCTAAAATATTTAATGTTTTAAAGCAGGAGTGGAAAACCTCTGGGTTGTCTGTTACTGCTGAACAAGATTTCTCAGATTTCCCACTATTGGCCATGTTGGCTGTGGCCTTTGGGAGTTGGAGATCAAGGTCTGGACAGTTGCCTGATCATGTTTGCTGTTAGTAATTATAAAAGCTATGTGATATAAAACTCTTCCCATAGGATTAAACTATTGCAGAAATGAGTCCTGTAAAAAAAGGCTGTTTATTGCCTTCTCAATTTTTTAGTAAGATTTTGGGGTGGGCATACAATTGGCCCTTTGGAAAAAGCTATCAAAACGCAAGACAGTGGAGGTTTTATGTACTAACATATAATATAGTCACATATTAACAGTTGCACACCATATAGCATATGTAGCAAAAACAATGCCATCCATGTACCACAAAAAATATCAACAGATGATTGATAAGAAATGTATTAATCCCAACTAGATTCCATTTACTTTATCTCACAGAACAAAACAAATGTGAGGTCCTGTTCTTGGTCATTATAATTTGAGATTTGACAGGAATTGGCTTCTTTCATGGTAATGAAAATAAGCATAAAAATATAATACAACTTTTGCTATATATGATTATATGACATTGATTGGCCTCTCAGATCTGGATCTCTTCCAGAATTGCCTCCAATGCACACCTAGCCCTAAGTCATACTTTATTTATTTATTTTTTTACTACAAATATTTTGTGTTCATCTTTTCATCTGAATGCAAAGTCATATGGCAAGGGCTTGTACTTACTGCATTAAGATGAATGTCAGATTTTAGCTGAGCTGAGCACAATCTCAGTATCTGATTTTGAGAGGGCACAGTTGAACAAGGGGTTTATCTTACAAAAATGAACTTGTGATGAAGTCATGTAAAAAATTGGATTATCTGGTATTGTTTGGATCGAGACGTAGACAAACATGGAAGACAACGGGGATCCTCTTTACTGACTCCTCCAAACTCTGCAACTTCATCCAATTTCCATATTAAAAAGAAAATGTTTGCTGTAGATTGTAGAGATTTATAAAGCCATTTGATTGATCTCAAATGCAAAAGCTGTAAATTTGTCTCCCCGGGATAAGTGTGACCTTTATTGAATATAACCACAAAATGACATTTGATTTTTCTTTCCATTAAGAAGGCTGTGGGGGTGTTTTAAAAGGCACACAATAAACCTTAATTGATTCTCCTTGAATCTGAGGTTTGTGCTTTTGTTTTGTTTGTTTGTCCTATGACCTGTTTGTATCTACTCACCATATATTTTCTTACCTCTTTTCCAGCAAGAACGTTGATACTAAGACTTTTTCCTTGTAAAGTATTTTATAAGCGCTACAGGCCTCAGTCTTTAACATGGCAATAGCTTCTTTGCGTCATGGAGTGACCATCGCTGGAGCTATCCTGCTGGTGACGGGGACACTGTGCTTTGCTTGGTGGAGTGATGGTGAAATGGGGGTCACTGCACCCAGCAGTGACCCCAAAGTCATGCCTCATGGAGAAACAGAACTTATGACCAGGGCTTCCTCTTCCAGTGCTGTACTCAGATCAATCAGCTTCTTCTGTTGTGGAATCGGTGGGCTTCTTCTCCTCTTTGGACTCCTTTGGTCAGCCAATGCTGGAATAGTTTCCCGGCACTACCAGTACCATTTTTCCCGGGACCTTCATTACTCCACAGTTGAACCTCTTGAAAAGCAGACATGCAGGTTAGCAAGATCTTTGTAGCCATACCTGAGGGGGTCAACACAGTCTTTTCAACTTGCCTAGAAAGTACTTGTCAGGAAGTGTTACTTCAGTAGAAACATCACAAAAAGAGAAAAGAGGAACTGAAGGTTAATTTGTCAGAAGCCAAGCTAGTGAGACAACATTCTGAAACAGTGAACAATATTCCTTTCAAGACTTTTGCCTTGGGGTAGCCCAGCACCACAGTTACTCATGCGGGCCATTAGCGAAATGCAGTTACTCAGGCAGGCATTAGCAAAATGCAGGAGGAAGAATCTTTTTCAATCAAGGATCATGCTTGTTGAGCCATTACTGCTCTCAAAAGAATGTCTCCCTTATAGCCTACCCCAATTTTACGCCTTATGAATGTGTTGCATATGATTGTAAAGTCCTTCAAGTTGAGCTTGACTTTGGTAACTTCATGGATGTGTCAGTACAGAAGTGGTTTGCCGTTCCCTTCTGGGATGTTTTTCAAATTCCTAGTCTAGCTGACAGCCTCTTATTCCTTGGAGGCCTTCCATCCAAGTTGTAACCTGCCCTAACCCTGCTTAGCTCTGGAGTCAAGACAATGACAGCTAGGTACTAGACTACCACTCCATAATACCCAGCCAGCACAGCAAGTGTTTGGAGACAATAAGCATTATAGTCCAAAATTTCAGGAGGGTGGCATACTGAGGAACTTTGTTTTAGCATGACACCTTCTACAAAACTGAGCAGTAACATAACAATAGGTATGTAAAGTATTACTGGACTATCCCATTTTAAATAGGATTGTGAAATCCCAAGATAGCTGACTTATTAGAATTTTGATTCTGGCAAAGCAATTTGATTCACTCATCCTCCCTGCTCCCAGCGTTGTGAAAGGGTGGGATTAAAAGTGTGACTTTTATACCTAAGGATAAAATTACTTTCTCCAATTACTTTTATGGGCCATTGTGTATTTTTATTATACCAGAAATTATGACACAGTGATTACATACTGTATTACAGTATTTTTTTTTAATTTGTTCCTTTTAGTCTAGATAGAACAGTCTCTGCCATGGCTAGTCTGGTTTCATGATGAATTCAGTGATCCCTGTTTGTAGTTATTTCCACTTCTAAATTATTTTCACCTTGAAAAAGAGGAAGTGAGATGAACAAAGGTTATGTGAAAGTTTTACCTGTACACAAACCATGTTGTTAAGTAAAATATAACAGAAAAAATAAGTATGTTTTGTGGCCATGCAGTGAACATTAATCAGTGGGCATACCTCTGAGTTTGATACAAGATGCTTCTCAATAGTGTGGAAAAAGCTGAGGATCCATTGTGTGTGGATACTACACTAACGCCGGAGAAATTTGCAGCAGGAGCTGCTTCTCAGCTTGCTTTCAGATATGTCTCAAACTGTTTTACACATTCAACCTCTATATTTCTAATATAATATCATTAGTGGGTAATAGGTATATTTGATAATCTATAATTAGTATATAATGCTAAATACCTATAGCAAAAATAATTCTGCTTTCAGGCATATTAATTAAACTAGGCAACGCAACCAGTTCCCATAATAGTTTATCATGTTAGCCCTTCAAAGAAATATAAAATAGTTAATAATCAGGACATATCAATGTGTCTTTTAAAAAGCTATGTTATTTCAACTAATTTTAAGGTATAGCGTATTTTTTAAAGTATGCAACAATACAAGGATACAATGCAATACAAGAAATGGCTTCTCAAACTTTGCAATAGCATGAACCACTAACATTTCAAATAGAATTGACTTAGAAGTGGAATTTTCCACATTAGCTTCAGGACTCTGCATGTGGGCACTATGTACGTGGGGAGGCAATGTAAAATTGCTTCTTCCATGTTTGTGAATATTGAGGTTACAATTGGTTCTGCTGTTTTCTTGCAAGACTGTTCCCTCCTATCTGTCCCCTGACTTCTTCTCTGCCCCTCAGTCCTCTTTTGCCTGCAAAGGTGATCAACCCACCCACCCCCTGCTCCCCGCTCCTACAACTGCATTTCTTTTCCCTTAAGTAAAGTAGGTGATGGATCAAACATCTAGTCTTCCTAAAGACAGTGGAGATGCATCAGAGGCTCAAGTGCTCAACCATTTTATTATTTCATTTTATGTCTGATATTTGTATGCCACTGTACTCTAGATGGCTCCAGACGCTTACAGAGGTTGTGCAGTTTATGGCACTAGAGAGAGGGAGAGAGAGAGAGAGAAAAGAAAAACACACACACAAGCATGGTAATTGAGGGCTTTGTGCACATGAGCTTTCAGCAGCTGCCAATACTGGACCTTAGATTCTGGCTCAGCAAGGCTGGGCAGACAATGGTATATGGTATATGGTCAGCCCTTCAAGGTAGTCCAGACAGGAAACCAAAACCATGAGTATTAACACTACCTTTATTGCAGGGTTACATTAACAGAATCTTGCAAGTCTGAGAGCACTTCCTTTCCTTTCCTTTCCTTTCCTTTCCTTTCCTTTCCTTTCCTTTCCTTTCCTTTCCTTTCCTTTCCTTTCCTTTCCTTTCCTTTCCTTTCCTTTCCTTTCCTTTCCTTTCCTTTCCCTTTCCTTTCCCTTTCCCTTTCCCTTTCCCTTTCCTTTCCCTTTCCCTTTCCCTTTCCCTTTCCCTTTCCTTTCCTTTCCTTTCCTTTCCTTTCCTTTCCTTTCCTTTCCTTTCCTTTCCTTTCCTTTCCTTTCCTTTCCTTTCCTTTCCTCCCCTTCCCCTTCCCCTTCCCTTCCCTTCCCCTTCCCCTTCCCTTCCCCTTCCCCTTCCCCTTCCCCTTCCCCTTCCCCTTTCCTTGAGAACTACGGAAGGCTCTTCTGAGATGCTTTCTCCAGCCCATTCCTTTTGTGGGCTGAAATATCTCTTGTCTGACTGTTGTTGAGGCTGCAGCTCATCCTCCTTCTTCCCCAAGGTTATTCTCATAGCCCATTACACTGACCCATTCAGTCTGCACCTCGAGGGCTTTGGGGCAGCCCCAATTTAAAGGCATCATGGTTTTTCTGCTGGTACAGGATGAAAGCATTTGCCCTTAAATTCACATTTTCCTCACTCTGCCTGGACACTCTGTCTTCAAAGTCTTGAAAGTGATCCTGGCAGGGCTGTGGCTTTGCCTGGGCATAGAAATTCCTGCCAGATGCACTCTGGTTTTCCTTCCCTCTAGTTGGATAACCAGGTTATGTGGGCAGAGGAGGAAAAAATGTGAGTTTGGGGTTTAGCTGTAATGTGTACAGCAATTGAACAGCTGATTGTCATGAGTCAGATGGAACTGACTAGATAATACCTCTGCCAGCCTGGGTTTGCTTCCCTGTATATTCATCCATCTTTTTTATTCTGAACCTGGGTTGCCAGCATTTGTAAAATCCTCCTTCAACTACAACTTGTAAGGCAGCCACAATTTTTTTTCTCCCACTGGTGATAGGACAAATTATTACTACTTATAGAATTTGGCTGGTGCCAGGGGATGAGAATTTCATTTGGTCTCTTTCCAATAAGATTTTACTAATATTTGCATTTTTTTTCCATATGTGGGAGAGAAAGAACTTGAGATGCAAAAGATTTTAGGATAATGCAAAACTTGCAGATTTATTCACCTTTATAAGACTAAAGGAAATTTCCTTATGTTTAGCATGACTTATCTCCAGGGATATATAATCACAATTTTGGAGCTGTGGTGTCATCTATGATATTATTTGTAGTGGACACCAGAAAAGTGAAGATACTTTTCCCCCCCTCTAAACTTCTAAGTCCACTAACACGGATAACAGTGCTGATGCCTGTCTTTGTGAACCTTGTTTTAGAATGAAATATTTCAGGACACACACATCCCAACTGATTTTCTTTGTGGTCTTGATTCTGTTTCAGCACCTGGGAGGCCACCAGTATTCCCACGTATGAGGAAGCTTTGAATTGCCAACCTGCTGAAAATGCCTCCAGTGACATGCAGCCTCAGATTTCAAAGGAGAACAGGCTGCCCTTATATCAGGTGGTGGATGAAAATCACAAGGGGCAGGGCAGCCGAAGACGCAGTTCCTCTGACAGTGTTTTGTTTCGGAACATTCCACCAAAGCCAGGCTCAGCGTCACGGGATGAAGTGATAATTGTCTGTGACACTCCGCCCCCAAGTTATGAGAGCATAGGCTTGTGTGATGGATGATCTAGGAATCTTTTAAAGCACTGTGTAGGAATTTCTGGATTGCTATAGATACTTGTTTTCCTTAAATTAATTAATTGTGGCTGGTTGGGATAAATAGCTATTAAGAAAAGAACTGCTGTATTATTTTTTTGTAGGAGCTTTTGCTAAATTATCCAAGAGCAGTCTCAGCATTGCTTTGTAGTGTGTGGTTAATGTGTATCCAGTAAGCCTCGTGGATGTCCAGATTCTTTGGAGGTGCATCCAAAATGTGTAGTAAATATAAACATCATTGATTTGGGGAGAACTACTTAAAAGAAACTCTCCTGAACAGGCCTAGAAGGAAAGTGCATAATGAATTCAGGTAATCAGATTCTGAATTAATGGTTATTTGGAACATAAAGACATGTTCTTAATAAAATGTATTATCAATTGATGATCATGTAGATTTAATATGCATAATGGGATAGAGGTGAATGTGATTGGTTTCTGAACACTTGCAGTAGCAACAAAGAAATCTGAATTGGAATGATTCATTTATCTGTGGCCAGAGGTTGCACTGGAAGTTATCAAATAATGAGATTATTTTTAATGAGTGAAAACTCTTACAAACCTCAGTTTGTAATGTGTGCTTTCTCCTATAACTCCTCTGAGATCCTTTACAAGAAGACATGTTTTTATTGGCTTCTACTATGAAATCCAGTTGCCTGGGACAATGTATCTCAGCCAGTGTTGCATGTCCCACTGGTGGTACACTGAAGAGATCTAAGGGCCTTTCCCCACCGCTGAACTGGTGCTCTCCATCTCTGAGCCAACATAAAACTATACCAGCATGACATTTGCTGCCCCCATTGCAGATCCATATCCTGCTTCAGACACCTCTATTCCTAGTTAGTTGATTTCCCTTCTCTACGGTCAGATCCTATACATCTTGAGTCTGCCTTTGGATGGTGCTGGAGAAGTGAGAAAACACTACTTTAACACTGATGTAGCTAAGGAAGATTTAAGCCTGTCTCACTCATGAACTGGGAAGGAGATGAAGGCAGTGTCATGGGAACATGGCATAAAAAAGATGCTGTTTGCACTTAGATGCAAGCCGGGAAAAGCTGCAAATGGGACATAATTTATTTCCAAATTGGGAAAGACCCCATGAGAAAGAGGAGAGAAGGAGGGCAAAACAGAAGTTGGCTGAACAAAGAGAACTGAGCAAATTAGTATCATTCCTGGAGGTGAAAACTGGAATAGTGTCAGAAAGGTTAGAAAATAAAATAATGTTTTGTGTTGGTTAGCAATCTCTGTCCCTCTCTTTCTTTTAAGGTATTCCTTGATGTGTGTTCAAGGGATGATTCTCTCACTAAGGCCAGCCCTAATTAGCTGCCTTTGTTCTACAATTGTAGCAGTAAACATTATTTTCAACAATATTAGTACTTTTGATATGTCCTTAAAACATATAGTAACTATAAAGTGGGATTGTTGTTTCTAACTTGGTGAGACTCAAGTTCTTTGATGGAAGGATTGGTAGGACTTCAGATATGAAAGATGGAGAACCGGGAACCTACGAAATCTTCTGAGATTCAGACTCTAGGCTTTAAACCCAATGGGACAAAAATATCCTTGAATGTTTCATTACATTCGGGGGAAGAACACTGCATCCATATCAGCCATTCTTACAGATATAAAACCTTGGAACAGAGCCGCATACACTTTTTTTTTACCATGGGTGAATTTCATGGCTTATAATGAGTACTAATCTTGTCATAATGCTGATGGATTTTTTAAAGATCTTTATTGCAACTTACCACATCATATGATCCAGTGGAATCATAACTACAGTACAAGCATAAGCAACTAGTTTATATTTTATTATTATAGTTATTGCTTTCCGGGGTCAGAGCTTCATCTAGTTGTACAATTTGTATAGGCTAATGAAATATCCTTAGGTAACATGGGACTGTGGTCCATGGAAATTTCTCGTGATAATAAAGTCATTAGTCCTTAAGATGCCATGTAATTTTTTGTTGTTTTTGCTCCAAGTGAATATGACTCTCCTGTAGAATATGCTATATGTTGTTTAGTTATACAATTACTTATAGGCACCAAGGTAACAAGAAACTCAAGGTGGCCTACAACTGAAAAAGACCATTAAAATAGCAACCACAATCTCATCTAACTAACCCAGGCAGCTTTTATACCAACAGAGGCTTTTAAAACATTCTTAAAGGGCTGGAAGGTGTGGACATCCCTTATTTCCATTACTGGGGTGTTCCAAAGAATGGGAGCCAATCCTGTTGGATAGGGATCTTCAGCATAGCCTTCTTCAGTGACTGCATCTGGTGGCCTAAATCTAGGTGAGAAAGAAGATATCTCAGAATTGGTTCCAGAAGCAATTTGATAGCCAGTGCAGTGGCCACAGCACAGATGCGACACTGTTGAATCTGCTACTACTCCCTTAACAGATGAGCCACTACATTTTGGATCAACTGAAGTTTCCAGATGATCTTTAAGGGCAACCCTGTGTAGAGTGTGTTACAGTTATCTATACAAGAAGTGTTGAGAGTATGAATCACTATTGTCAGGATGTCTCAATCCAAAAAGCTTTGCAGTTTGTGCACTAGCTGGACTGGGCAAAGGCCCCTTCAGTGATGACCTCCATCTGCTGCTCTAGCAGGAATTGCAAGTTCAAGAGAATCCCAAAATTGCTTCTTTGGGAAGGTGGGGAGTCCCATACAGACAAAGGTGTAACTGGGATCAAACCAGACAGATAAGCAGCAACTGTACCTTGGAAAGATTTAATCTGAGCTCATTTTGACCCAACCAGGCAACTTCCTGTCACCTGGCCAGAACTCACACAGCACCTCTGGTCCAGCTTAGGGTGGAGTCTTACAGCTGATTACCATCAGAATACTGATGGTACCTCACCAAAACTGACTGATTACTTCCCCTGGCAGCTTCATGTAGATATTACACATCACCAGGAAAAGCTTCAAGCCCTATGGAGACCACATTGAGTAACCATGAGCACAACTCCTCTACTCCCATAGATATCAATTGGAACTACACACTTAAGTAGGAACAGAATGCCTACACTACAGTGCCTCCAAGCCCCAACCCCTGCAGGGAGTCCAGAAGGTCAGTAATATTGAAGACTGCTGAGAGGTCTAGTGGGAGCTGAAGGGGTGAACCATTCAGTCCCAGCAAATGTCCTCCAAGAGGGCAATAATCATATCCAGGCATGAATCTTAACTGCAACACGTTTAAATATTTTGCATTTTGCCTGTCTTGACCATTCTGTCAGAGGATAATGTTATACTGCATTCTGATTTTTAAAGAGAGAAATCTTTTAATTATATAAGTTCATAATTATACAGGCACGGGGAGCTTTAAGTTGTAATGCAATAGCATTAACAGTCATTTTTTTCTTAGTACTTTTACATGAGCAAAGTCAGCAAACATGTTTGTTATTACAGCAATAGTTCAGCAACCAAGCAGAATGAAGTGGAAATTCACAAGTAGCTCTTGTGCCTCTTAATCTGAGCAGATAGCAATCATGTCCCTCTCTGATCTGGCCTTGGATCACAGTGATAATGAAAGGGTACTCTTTTCAGCACAAGGTCTAAATTCCAATGTGAGAATGTTGGAAGTTAAAGCAATATTCCAGGCCTGATTTAAATAAATAATCCTACTATATGAGCATGAAAGCAAACATTCAGCCAATCTCTTCCCACCCCCATCAGTGCACCCCAAAATCCCACCGAGCAGCAAAGCAAATAGTAGTCCAAGTTCTCTGCCAATGGAACAAACTCGGGACAAAAGGCCCCAAACAACCACCAAAGTCAGCAGCAGATTCTGCAGCTGCTTGTACACTAGGTTGACACAAGATTCAGGGAGGGAGGAGCAAACTTGCTGGCAGCTCTTTCCCTGGAATTTCAGCCAAACTTGCCACACTCAAGCAGCAAATACAAAGGTACAGCAGTACCTGAGAAGGATCCTCTGCAGATGGGGAAAAGGGTTGGAGATGGTAAAGACTAAAGAACTGTGGTTTGGTGGTGAGCAAAGGCATGCATGGGTGAAGAAGACTGACATCTCCAGAGTGGAGAATGAAACAGAAGAAGCAAAGAATATATAATGATGCAATTTGTTTTCTCTGAACCCCAGGCAACTTTTTAAAATCTTCAACTACTTCCAAGGCCAGGCAAAGTAAGATGAATTGAGAAAGACCACCAATAAAGAGTTACAAGAGATATGCCTTGTAGTCTGCATCTGGCCAATAGGCTAGAGATCTAGTTATTCCATCCTGGATTAACTTTTTGTGCTATTCTAGGTTGCATTCTGTTTTATAAGCCCAGAACTTGAAATTATTGGATGGTTGGGTTAATACAGTATGGTAAGCCATAATGTGATTTGTCTGATTTGACTTAGTCAAAATCCTCTATGGGATTTTTATTTTAACACCCATCAGAGATGATCTTGCTCTTCTGTACCTGGCTGAGGGGTTCCTCCTCAAAGCTAAGGAATGTGGGTAAGGTACTACTGAGAAATCCTGGCAGGGCAGTTCTTCAGATGGGCATTAGTTGCTGATGCTGGAAACAGCATAGCAGAAAAGCAGCTGGTCTTTCCAAAACCTTGCTTGTGATTCCACATCATGCAGCTCTTCCACCGAATGGGACCATGGACCTTTCTGGGATGGTGCTAAACAAGCAGCAGCCAAAATTGGCCAAGAAAGCATGGCTGAACAAAGAGGGTAGTCCCACCCATCCCATCTATGGCCTGAAGTGAAGATCCCACCCTGCTTCATTGTTTCCAAACATGAGGAGAAACGCTTGGTAGATGGCTGAAACTCTGAACAAGGCATAGAAATGTTGCCTTTGAAATTTACTTTAAAGTGTTACAAAATGTCTTTTTCCAGAGCATTAGTTGTGGCTTATTTAACGCCTCACAATTAACAAATCAAGATGAGGAATAATCACATATAATCTGACACACGGAGGTGGGAAGGAGGACATGAATGCCTCCCGTAATAGTTTTCAGCTGAGAATATGTCCAGCCATGCTACCAAGTCTGCATCTAAATCTGAAATCAGTGCAGACCCAAGAGATGCAAATGAATAACTTATTATCCAAGTGTTTTGTTTTCTGGATGGTAAGGGGGGAGTATTAAGACTGAGTCACATGTTTATTCTGAGGTGATAACAGGGCATTAAATGATGATTTCATTGCTACATATATACAAGGGAGCTTATGGTCTCAAATGTTGCCCTTGTGAAACTGAATATGTCAAAGGAAATACTTAAAAACCCACACTTTCTCTGACAACACAGTAATACTGGAGATTTTCACAAAGCAGCAGTTTCAGAGAAATGGCTCCTCATTTGAAAATGAGGTAGTCAAAACTATCCAGAAATAGATTTCATTCCTTCCAAAACAGGGCTATAAATCTAGCCTGAATTATTTCCTTGTTTCTTGTTTAATGTAACTGATTAAAAAGTTTTTTCTTTCTTAGCATTTCTAATCTGTTTTGAATTCATTGCTGCCCATTTCCCCCTGAACTCTTATTACCGGTCTAGTAATCTAGCAAGAAGCTTTCATCCATACAGTATTTGGAATGTCTCCTAATACTTATTTCATATGAGTAATTAATGTTCTTGTTTCAATTAATGTTTGTGAGCTAAAATATAAGAATGTCATCTTTTGAGTGGCATGGGGGGGGTGGCTTTTTCACAATTAATTGCTTTAGCTCTGCTCTAATAGTAATTTAACTTAAAATAATTTGCAAGTGACAACTGCAAATAGTCTCAGCCTGAAATGTATTATGTCAGAGGGTAGATTCGAATAATGATTGCAAGGCCAAGAGTCAGGCATGATGTAATCAGCCATCATTTGCTGATCATGCTTCCTCTCTGCCTTGAGGACACAATCACACAATCTTATAATAATGTTAATCATCACAAATTAATGGTGATTAATAATAATTAAACCTTAAGCCGCTGTACTTATCATTTGCAAATAAGGGTTAAAATCACAAGAGAATGGTGGACTATTATTGATTGTTTTGGCTAGTTGGAAATCTAAAGAATAGTTTGTGTTATTAGAGTTTTTTGCTATTAGAGTATTATAGAGTATAATAGCTATTGCTATTAGAGTAACCAAATGATGCAACTCCAAAAAGTCACTTTAAAATGCATTGCTAGGGTTTGGGGGAGAAATGATATGTGTGGGATGTTTTTACAAATGGTTCTGAAGATGGCACACTTTAAAATTTAATCTGATGAGGCGATTGGTGAAAAGAAAATTGTTTTGGTAGGCCTCTTGGTGAACACACAATTTTTCTGCTCTTGTTATTGATGCATCAAGATGTGCAAAAGAAATTGCCAATGTTTCAGGGGTCCAACAAAATTCAGTGGTATGATGCTTTAAATAGCAGTCCAACCTAGAGGAATTAAGAGTCTCCACCATGGTGTCCCTGGGTCCTGAAAAATTTCATGTGCTTAATTTGCATGCTTCAGGCTGCTGCCAGATGTGTAGGAACAGAACTTGTAGAAGAATCAGCAACTCTATAAATAGGTTGCTAACAGTAATGGTATTGGCACTGAGTATCAAGGGCCATAGTATGAATCAGATTAATTATTGGAGTTCTGCATTTTTTGCTTCTTAAAGAATGATAGATGAAGTGATT
Source organism: Python bivittatus (assembly GCF_059951505.1). NCBI lineage: Eukaryota > Metazoa > Chordata > Lepidosauria > Squamata > Pythonidae > Python > Python bivittatus. The sequence goes on along the minus strand of NW_028277098.1, from coordinate 42,905,134 downwards.
TATTTTTTTAATTAACATGTTTATTTACGAGAACAATATTCAATGCATTTTATCTTCTAGATCTTAGAATTAGGACAGGAAACCTGACCCATCTGTCCTGCTGGGCCTCAAATTAGACTCTGTTCCTGCCTGCAGCCCTAACCTGTTCCGCCAAGGTACATCGTGTTCCATCTGTTCCCCTTGCAGAAGGCAGGGAGCTATTGCTCCCCATCTTCTCCTGCAGAGAAAAGCCTAGAAGATGTGCACAGTCTTCTGTCACATGTTCGATCAATTCTTCCTTCAAGCTAAAGAATAGGTTATGTGGGTGTTAGACAATGGATCTGGTGGCAGCATCAAGAATGCAATTAAGTCTCTGATATTTTTAGCTGGGTTACACCCTTTTATTGGTTAAAGGGAAATATTCTGCTCTAAAATTAGTTATACACAATACTGGATTATCTTAACATTGATTAATTTAATTTTGCCCATGCTATTCAGGGCAATCTATGCACATTTACATAGGAGTCTATCTGGGCAAAGATAAATGGGCACAGCACAATAGCCATCATCTGCCGGTCTATTTGTGCTCACAAACATAGAGTTGCCAAGCTTCTAATAGCCCTATTGCTATGCCTTTTCTACCTCCAGTCATTTTATGTCCATGTGTCAGGAGACATACAACTGGTGTATTTTCTGTCCATTGGCATGTGGTTTAAAGGCATAAAAGCAGGGCCAAGGAGGAAAACAAAGATGTCAAGCCAAAGAAGGTATTCCACTTTTTTTTTTTAAACTATCTAAGACTTCATTTATAAATTAATTTTACTGTCCTCAAATTATACAGTATTAGTGCCACAGTGGGGAGATCTACTCACTTTTTTTAGAAAATTTTTTTGAATGCTGCAGCTTATGATGTCAAAAGAAACAGGCTAAAAATATGACGATGCCATTTGTCAGTGGGTTTTATATAACCCTAGCATCTGTCCATTTCCCATAACAATCTTCTCCTAATTTATTGAGTTTACTCTTGAAGCTCTCTTAAAGCTTCCATATTTGTAATTTGTCAGTGGTCCTTTGGTGTAACATCAAACACAATTATAACTTGAAGATCCATGAAATTTGTGAACCGCTCTGAGAAAATGGATTTCAAAGGAGAACTTGAATTATTCAAGGATTCTCAGCAATTATTCCTTTCTTTCTTAACTAAATGAGTTGACTGTCCAAGACTTCTTTCAGCAGCATAGCTGCAACTCCCATAACCTCTAGCTAGTTCCATGCTTGCTAGGATTATTACATTTGCAGCAAACACATCTCAAGGGCAATATGGACTAAATCAGTCTTCTCCAACCCAAGATCTTCCAGATGTGCTGGAATGACAATGGCCACAATTCCAAGTTGGGTGAACTGGTGAGAAATTCTAAGAATTGCAGTTCAAACACATCTGGATGGAAGATCCCATATTAGGGAACACCAGACTAGATATTCCTTACTGAAGGCTTCACCTTCCCTCTTTCATTAGTGCAAGGGAATACGTGGTAATTTCTTTCAGTGTAAAATGTAAAAATCAATTTCAGATAGAGAAAGATTACAGAAGGATCTAATCTTGATGTTTTGCTTTATTTTGGAGCCAAGGAACACATTGGTAGGCAAGATCTAGATGTTTATGGCAGTCATACATGCTACATGCCTGCAACTAACTCTAGGAGCCTTATTCTTATTATGGGTGAGTTTTCTATTCTTATTATAGGAGAAGAAAACATTATATTTTGAGGAGGTTGTGTGGCTGGTGAACAGTTAGTGTCATGTAACCTGCCCCCTCCTAAAATATAGGCTCCTCTCCCAGGAACCTACCGACGATTGATCAAGGACAGGGTTGAACTCTTACAGCATATGACAGAGGGAGTGGAACAGTGTTTCACACTTGAGCTCTGAATTGGATTAAACAGGAAAAACTTGTTATTTTCCAATACGTGAAGGACTGACATAAGGTTGGGAACATGTTAAGACCAGAACCAAATGATCAGAGAAAACACTTGGATTAGCAAAGCATTAGAGCTAACACGAACTTTCAGTGAGGAAAGGGCCTTGAGTTCATCACTGATTTCCCATATTCCATTCTGCTGGGTTACAGAAATTTTCAATGTGTAACAGTTCTTGACTAATTCAATGAAATCTTATTTGCTTTTAAAAGACAGGTTAATTTTGCAGGAAGCAAAGACAACCGTCCTTCAATCCTTTCCTCTTAAAGTGACTTGAAATAAATATTGGATTTAGAGTGAATACAGGCCTGTAATGTGCAAACGCCAGCATTATTCCCCTTCTCCCTCTTCCATTGCAATACACTAGGTCACGTATTTCCAAATGCAAATGCTGTAAGCACAGCAAATAAGAAGCAAGAAATAACTACTGCCATTATCGCTGGCTTCATGCCGCCCACTTGATTTGCTAACTCGATTTTTCTTTTCAGAATATTAACAACAGATTATCATCTTGGTCACTTTTTCTTTTGTTTGTATGCATTTCTCTTTATATAATACATCGTTGGATACATTACATGACGTTTGCTGTATAAATAATGATATAGAAGGGGCATTTCCATTTTAAACATATTAATTAGGTTTAGCCATGCTGCAAATCCATGTTAATGGGAAGGGGATTTGGCTTTTTTATGAGACCTTGAGTACAGAGCCTGACATCTCTCAGTTATATTGGACTATGAATACAATTCAATACAATACTATCACTTCCAATTGATACTGCAGATTGTAGATACTGTGACTTGTGGCCCTATAAAGCTGGAAGGTACCAAGTTAAGAAGTTGCTGAAGTACAACGAAGCCATCCTGTTGGAAAGCTAGCTTCATTATTTTGTGGTTAGAGGGAATATCTGTTTTTGAAGCTAGATCAGTGTTTTTCAACCTTGGCAACTTTAAGATATGTGGACTTCAACTCCCAGAATTCCCCAGCCAGCATTCCCCAGCCCCCATGGCTGGCTGGAGAATTCTGGGAGTTGAGGTCCACACATCTTAAAGTTCCCAAGGTTAAGAAACACCGAACTAGATTGTAACTCTGTATATAAGATCCTGAACTGCAGCTATGAAAAAAAACTAATTGCAAACTTAGGCATTTTGCCATTGTGGCAAAAAAGATGCTGAACTATATGAATCTTGAAAGGTCTTTTGACAATCTCATAAATTCCTATGTGGACAGTTCTTGAAAAACCTGAAAGGATCAATAGCTAGATCCTAAGTAAGCTCAGAAGAGTTGAAATGTTATGTTAGTTCCTATTAATTCACTACTTCTGACTCTGTTTTGCTCTTTTGTCAAAATTGAGCCTTCTGATTTGTCTTGAGGGAGAGTGGTGTATTCTTTAAAAATATCAGAAAAGCAGTGAGCAGGATCCTTAGTACTGGTGGCGTATTGGAGTCCAGCCATATTACTAAGGCTGGCCAAGCCATCTGAATAGTCACTTTGCCAGGTGACTGAATCCACTATCATATATATTTAGACAAAATGGAGAAGCCCTTGTTAAGTGGCTACACAGAATCTTAGACAGGTCGTGGCACACCAACAGCCATGAGCTTAGAGGTGCTTTGGTCAATTTTTTTATTTGCCTCTTCAGATGGTTCATCTAGCCCAACATTCTACAGCAGGGTCAAGGTGACTTTTGAGAGGTCAAGATTACAAGTAATCTCCTAATGGGCATGCTTGAAATATTTGAGAGTAGAAATGTGAGCAGAGGACTCCGAGAAACAAATCACTCCCACTGCCACTCTTAAAATCCCGTTCAAAACCTGAAAGATGGCCTATAATTGCACAGCTAAAATTTGGCCATTTTATCATTCAGTGTCAATGGCCCAATCTAAGGGTATCGGGGGTGGGGGTGGATAAAGAGGTATAATTGATGGGTTGTTCATGGTTGTGCTAGAGCAAGTGGGCAGGAAAACAATATTTGTGGTTCTCCTTTTCTCTGAAACTCCTTGTGGCTCTTCAAAAGCTACTCTGAAGGGCTGGGCATCCTTCTGGATATTGGAGGTCCAAATCCAATGGCACTGATTCTTCAGCAATTCATGACCTACTGACCTTAATGGGTCAGTAGATTGCAGATAAAAAGTTAAGGATTTACTCTGGGTCCCCTCTTGGTCTATCACTCTGCCTTCTTTTTGTCTAAGAGATGGTTAATCTGAGCTTTTTTCTATTATATTTCTCATGCACACCTGCACAAAACATGTGCACTTTGATTCTTCTCCTGGTAGGATGGAGTCAGCTAGGTGCTAGCTGACTCTATAAACCACTTCATTAATTATTGCTCAGGTCAGATTCTGCTTTCAGGAATGTTCACATGCACCCAAAGAACACTTAAATGTGAACACAGGAGAGGTGGTTCAGAGACATGCAGAAGAAAGGAGAGGATAAATGAAGATTGCATGCCTGATTCTTCCAACAAGGAGTCCTTGTTGTATCCTAGCACCTTTGATAAATAGAAGGAACCTTCCCATGAATGGAATGGCTAGTCGGGATGGGATTGAATCCTATGACTATTCATTAGGGTCTCCGTTGCTTCTCTCTGGAGCATAATCTCATTTAGATGCTGACTATCTCTCAAGATTGTCTCTCAAGAGAGAGTGATTCAGACTATTCTTGTTTGAGAAAAAAATATTTCCACTGGGGAAAAGGTGGCAATTAAAGCCAAAATTCCAGGTTCAGCATTTTGAATTGTAAACCAGAGATGGATCCAAGTTTGGTGAAATGCTTCTATTGCTCTCTAAGTAACTGAAAAAGTATCTTTGTGAGAAGCATGAAAAATGAGAATAAGTATTCTCCCCCAGAGAATAAGTATTCTCTGGGGGAGAATACTTAGATTCCTCAACCTCCTTTTCTTCATAATGAAACAAACTGACATCAAAATCAAGCACCAACACCTAAATTTCCAATAAGACGCTTTCTTATTTGCAAGTTGAAAGCCCCACTAGATGGCAACCTACTCCCAAAACATTTGTCTCTATAAATCTGAAATGCTTTTAAGGATTGCAGTGGTGGGGAAGAAAAGAAAAAGAAAATAACTGAAATATTATTATCCACTAGAAGAAAGAGGACCGGTAAACAAAGGATAATTTAATACTTGCCATAACTCATAAGCTTGGTTAGTACATTAAAAATATAAAATAAAAATTCTGATTTGACTAGCAGTTGGGAAAAGAGAGTCTGAATGATTTCATGACAGATTCAGGATGAAAAGTTTGGAGATCCTTCTGAAGAAATGTTGATTATGGAAAATCCTTAGATGAATTAAGAGTAGACTGGGAGGCTAAGTATTTGGAATAATGGAAAAAGACCCCCTCGATTAGATTGTAACTATTGAGACTAGAATTTTTAAAAATAATCTGTAATGAAGGAATGTGGGAACTGAGGGATGATTATAAATGGACAGTAAATATATTCATCATATTTATTCACATTGAGGCAACTCAGCTGAGTATTTTCTTCTGGGGAAAGAACATGGGTACAACTGAGGGATTCTCACCTAAATATGGCTCTACTCACTGAACTTGTGAAGTAAATGATTCATAAAACTGTCTTGCCATTTGCCTTTCTTAATGTGACAACTTGATTCACCGAAGCTTGGAGAGCTTCCAGAATACTTCATTTATCAGTTAGTGTCAATAGTTTTATTTATATTCTTGTATACCATCCCAGAATACCTGGACAAAGGATGGTTAAGAAATGTTTTCAATAAATAAACCAGGTTAATTACATACACACAAAGAAAGTCATTTTGCTTGATAGAGAGAAGCTATATTTTAGTTTGAGAGTAAAAGACCAAAATATGAAGCAAATGGTACCCCCTTGGCTGTCTGTGAGATCTGCATGTTTCCCTAATTCACCCATCACCAGTCAACCACTTAGCTCTGACTCCAGTTGGAGCCTACAGCCTCTCACTTCCTCTCCACACCCCCTTGGCAAATCATTTGCAGCTTTTGCACTGTCTATACCTAGGAGGAAGGTTATAGTAAAGCTCCCCCCAGGCAGCATTACTCAAATGTGAATTTAAAGATCTTGTTTGCATTCATTACAAATCCATTTAAAACTGGCTGGCTGAGATCTGGGCAGGACTAGTCTGAAGGTGGAGCTGACACTTGTCCCCTTGCTGCTTCTGGAAGAGGCACTTGAGGATTGTCTGGGTCAGGGACAGGTGAAGGGCTCCCCTGGACTTTCTTTCTCCCTTCCTTTCATTTTCAGGTTCCAGCTCAACCTCCTTTTATGAATAAGTCTGTCTAGATTAGTTTAGCTTGATGTCAGTTTTGCTTTCCAAAGGGTGTACATTACAATGGCTGAAGAAAAAACCTTTCGCTATGGACTTATTGTCCTGGGATTCTTTCTGGTCATGATTGGCATGTTCATAATGAGTGTGGAGAAACCACAAATTTATATCACCTTCTGCACCCTGGGAGTCTTGGTCATTGCTGTGGGCATCACCTGGAGCATGTGTCAGTGCTATCCAAAGGTAGGCAGAATTGTTTTTAAAAGGTGCCTAAAACAGTTTCTCTCTCTCTCTCTCTCTCTCTCTCTCTCTCTCCTTCCTTCCTTCCTTCCTTCCTTCCTTCCTTCCTTCCTTCCTTCCTTCCTTCCTTCCTTCCTTCCTTCCTTCCTTCCTTCCTTCCTTCCTTCCTTCCTCAGGCTCCTGAATAATCTCTGAGTCCTTCATGGCTTGCTGGCCTACTGAGAAATACAAAGTACAAAGGCAAGCAGCTGATGAAGGTTTTAGTATCTGCTCAATAGATATTTGAAATGGTGGTTGCGCTCTCATCAGAAATGTGGCAATAATTATTTCTGCAAAAACAAATGTAAGGATTTTTTTTTTTTTTTGGTGGCGTGATAACTTAAATCTACTGCCTGTAGAATTAGATTGAAGATATGATTCTGGATGCATAAGCTTAACAAAAAACAAAACAAAACAAAACCTTGTGTATGTTGCATTTTCACCTGTCATTTCATGAAGGAATTCAAAGCTGTGTTTAACCTTTACATAACTGAAGAGATAGCTAAAGATTAAGGGTAGAGAATTGTTCAGGATGGGCTATCTAGTTAACTGTTATTGAGACTGAAACTCTGCATAATATTTCTTTTGTCAATGAAATGGGGTGTTGTATATGTGTGCATCTGTCAATTTGATTGGAACTGTGGAAGGAAGGGAGGGAGGAAGGGAGGTTTGACAAGTACAAACAAGTTAAACTCTGTTGTGGCCAATGGCAGATAGTGGTGGGAACCTTCTCAATGTTGTTTCTGACCCTCGACTTGCTCTTTTCCTTTGATCTGAAACTAGATGGAGAGGTCATGGCAATTACCTCAATCCTTCTTCTTACCAATATCTTTATTCTCAGACAGGACAGGTACACATGGAGCAAAAGCAGAAGACCCAATGGAACAAGGAAGATCTTTACTCATCCTCAGTCATCAAAACTCACCAAGTGTCTTTGGGCCAATCATTCTCTCTCAATCAAAATTACCTTATTAGGGTTTTCAATTGTGAGGTTATAGTGAGGGTGCCAATCCTCTTTGTGCTTTACCTTGAACTTCTAGAACAGAGGTTGGTAATTCTGGGGGCACATTCAGAATGTTGAGAACATATGGCAGATACACTTACAAAATGGCTGTCACACAAGGTTTGTCTATTCACAAAATGGCTGCCATAGATGGTGACAAACACCCATTTACCAGAAGGTAAGGTGGCCCCCAGAATGTTCTCTATCATCTAATTGTCCTTCTTCCCAAAATACCATTACCATAGTCAGTATCAGCCCTTTGAGATAGACCAGGTCAGTAAACCAATACCACTAAATATACCAGAACTCTCCTTTATTAATACAGGCTAGAGTAACAGAACCTTGATAGCATTTTTCCTTTTCTTCCTCTTATATCAAAGACAGTAAAAGAGGAACAATACTGAGTTTCTTTCTCATGCTTTCCTGTTTCATCAGGCTAAGCTCATGTTTTACTAATGGTTCCAACATATTTTCTTCGCAGTTATCTACATGCTCCTGTACAGTCAGACCATGACCTAGTCACATTTTTTTACTGGTGGTTCTGGCAACGTATACTGTAAACACATTGAATCCAATGTTGCCATTTGGGAAATTTACAGTCCCCACATGATGGAATATAAACCTAGCCCTGGGAATAGGCAATGGGTGAATGAACCAGTAAGGAAGGAGGCAGTTCAGACCTTGGAAAGAAGAAAGCATGAGAAGGAAACTCAAAATAAACTTGCCTTGATTTTGTTTGATGGGAGATGTAGTATAGAGAAACACTGACAGACTTTCAGATTCTGTTCTCATACCCTACAAAAATAAAGAGCATTCCTGAAACCTTTGCTGCTCCAGTTTCTTGATCTTGCCTACCTCAAAAGGCTGACATAACCCACTTTCTCCAGGAAGAACTTGACATTCCATGAGACTTTGACCAGGAGACTACTGGCATGGCTACATGACATCACTAGCCCCCCTTCCTGATTGGCTAGGCACTAGATAGATAGCAGGAGGAGTAGCTTAGCATGGGTTATCTAGCAGGTTTGACACTGAATGCTGTAGCAAACTTCTGTTTGCTTTTCAGCCATTCTTTCTCCATAGGTTTTTTTTGTTGGGGGACCAGCAATTCAAAATGGGTTTAGGTATTTCCACATGCAACTGATTTGATGGAGTTAGTTTAATTCTGTGAATGACTAGGGTAAAATTTAACATCCTGTGGGTTATTTGATTAGATCAGTTAATTCTTTTATGGTGTTCCAACAATATATTGCTTTCCATTGGCTCAATTAAACATGTTGTGGGAACAGGATCACTTGGACCTGGTGGGACCCAAAAGCATTCCTACAAACAAATGTATTAGAGACTGGTACATTCCAACTTCCTGTTATTATTTTTATTAAAATAAAAAATAATTAAAAAATAAAATTATTTTTAAAAATCAGGTGGGAAGGTAGGCAGGATTGGCACGAAGGAAGGTGCCTAGAGGAACATTTGTGCCATGGACACTATATTGCTTTTTACATTATTATGGATACCATGTTGCTTATTTCATTATTGCCTCACTAGAAAGAAAGTGAGGAAATAATGTAATAAATAACTAAAGAGAAGCTGGCTAGAAACTCTGCAGTAGGAAGTTGAATTGGTTTCTCTGCAGTTGTATGGGCCATTACATGTACTCAACAATGCTAACTTCTAAAGCTTGTTGAAGTGTTACCTTGTGGAACTGTGCAGTTGTTTGCAAATTCACACAAAGAACAAATGGAACACGGGAGCCATCTATCCTAACTTTCCCCACTTTTCCTCTAGATCAGAGTTGTTTCTATTGACTCCGAGTCTGAGAAGTTCCTTGTAAAGAAGTTGTCTGCTTCACCATCAATTGAAAATGAGATTCCTGAGAAGAAAAGGTATGTCAGTGAGGAAGCCAAACCTGTAGGCTTCAACTCAATAGTCTGCAATCTACATTTTAATTAGAGTGCTAGCCAATAGATGCTAGAGGCTGTGTTCCTCAGAAGGACAAGGTCAAGGATGAGAAACACTGGCATGGGATAGCGAATGGCACTAAATATCTCTTTTCTTTTTTTTAATTAAACTCACGATTACCATCTGTAAGAAAGAAAGGAAGGACATTTCAAAAACGATTGCCATTACTCATATAAAACAAACTCATGAAATGACATTAGATTTCCATGCTAGAAACTAAAGGCTGATCTTGGGGTTGCAATATTTAGCTTCTTTTCAGTATTTACGTAGTCCTGGTAAATATTCAGGATAGAATGTGAGTACATGTAAAGAATGCACTTGCTTTAAGAACAGTAGATCCTTTGCCCTCATGTGTCTGTAATGTGTGAAAGCTACAAAAGATTATACAACCCATATAGAAGACTCCCATACAGAAAACTATAAAACCCATACTAAAGACTCTCTATCCTACAGAAGATTCCCCTTTCTGAAAATAATATTCTTCAAGATTGTGAAGGACAGCAGAAATTAGTGCCATGAGGTCTGTTTTTATGAGCTCAGTTAAGAATTGTTTTCCTGATTTAAGATCTGAATATCATTTACTGTGAGTTAGTCTAAATCCTTCATCAGGCTCTCTTAATTAAGCTTTTCGTAAAATCGGTTACATGCTGAGTTTTAACAGTAGCCTCCCCTTTGGTGCAGCTATTTTAACTTCTGGAGAAGATGCAATGCAGTCCAGGTTTGGTTTATTCTCAATGCTAGCACATTTTACCAGTTTAACAAGGGTTTGGATTCCAGCTGGGAAAGAAAAATGGCCTGTACTGAGCTTCAAAATATTGTGGAGTGGCCTCATTATAGCTCCAGCCTTTCATTGCAACTGGTCAACACCTCCTTCTTCAAAGAACAACTTTTCATTCAATGAGATGGACCACGGGACATCTGCAGGGAGAGGGGCAAAGAATTCCAAATGTTCGCAAGTGTGTAATTGAAACCCTATCCCATTGTATGTGTGTGTGTGCTTTACGACCCTTCCCTGAGGACATCCCTGGCAAAGTGGCATAGCTCAAGGGTATTAGTATGACCACCTAGCCTACTGAACTTGGGGCAGCCACCTCTTGGAAAAACTTTCAGAGGACTACTCTTCATTTGAAGGCATCCCCTGATTTAAGAATTACCTAGGCCAACATGGATTTAAGGGCAGAGCCATAAGAAGAGGCAGCAGATCTTTGAAGCTGACAAACAACAATTAGTAACAGCTGGAAAAGATAATGAAGTCTGTTTGTTTTCCAAAATGAAGTTGTTGACTGCTGTTTGGTAAGTAACGATTAGCAGTCCAGGACAATCTGCTGTGCTCACCAAGGGAGCAGGAAACACACATCTCATAACCATGGAACAAGGAAAAGATGATGTAGACAATAGTGGGTTCAGCACATTATTCCATTTTGGCATGTTTGAGTTAGTTTAAAAAATAATCAATGCTTTTCTAAACATCAGTCCTTCAAGGGAATTGTGATTAGGGTACCCCTTTCTACCTTCCTCTTGGTGAGTTACATATGCTTTAGACAATTGTACAAGCTCATTTTAGCTGTTCATTGTTCCTTCCTTCATTATTTGTTAGATTTATATTGTGTCTTTCCTCCACAAACTCAAAGTAGCAATGTAGCATTTTTCCTCAGATTTGTGTCTGCAGCAACAATCCTGTGGGTTATGTTGGTTTATGAGAGAGTAACTGGACAAAGCCACTCAGTGAGCTTCTATGGCTTACAGTAGAATAGAACCTGGTTTGCCCTAGTTCTTGTCCAGCATCTCAACCAGTACGTCACTTTTTGTTAGTTTCAGTCCTGTCTGGTCATTTTCATGTGGAGAGAGAAAATACAATAAAATAACAAATCATCACCATCATTTCAATCACTCATCCTCATCAATGCGTGATGTACTTCTTCGTAAGATCCCATAGGACCATAGGTCATACTAATAGGAGTGAGGTCCATCTTTATCTCTGGGGATTAGCTGTTCTGAAAATAAATGCATAGATAGATAGATAGATAGATAGATAGATAGATAGATAGATAGATAGATAATATGAATTTTATCTTACTTTCTTCACAGTTTGGAAACCCCATATACAAGCCAGAAAGAAGCTGACATATATGAGAAAAGCCTGCCATCTTATGAGCAGATCCAGGCAAAGAGGGACAATTCTGCAGAATGCATGGGAATTTTGCTTGCCTCAGTGCCACTGGTCAGGGCAGGAAGACATATCCAGCCTCATGTACATGCCAAAGCAGAGGTCCATAGAGACTCAGAGAACAATGGGAGCCTTAACAGAGATCCAACAACAGGACTGAACTGGTGAGTACCACATATGAACTGGCTGAATTAGATTGTATTAGGGTAATCAGACTGCAGAAATCTAAATGACTGCTAAATGGAAGCAAAGAGATGTGGAAATCCTTAACTTTTCACTGCAATCTTGGGGTTGTCCAGATTTATGTAGCTGAAATCTGGTAGTCCTAATTTACATTGCATATCACCTCATTCATTATGGCTGGGACAAAAAATTCGGTATATGTCTTATATTACTCAATGGGATAAGCATCCAGGCCAGAAGGTTTTCATAGATTTAATAATATCTAAGTACAGTGGTACCTCTAGTTACGAACTTAATCCGTTCCGTGACTCTGGTTGCAACTCGAGTTGGTCTCAAGTTGAGGTAAAGTTTCCCATAAGGTTCAATGTAAATACGGTTAATCCGTTCCGCCCTCCGAATTTGGTCGCACCACGAGGCAAATTTCCCCACAAGGTTCAATGTAAATACGGCTAATCCGCCCTCCGAATTTGGTCGCACCCCGAGGTAAATTTCCCCCATAAGGTTCAATGTAAATACGGCTAAACAGTTCTGAAACATATGCATTTTATTTTTAAACCTCAAAAACCTTCCAAATGCCACAAAAACCTTCCAAACACCACAAAACACACCACAAGCCTCACCAAACGTCTCCTTGCTACCGCGATCTCGCCCACAGGAACCCGCGACCGCGTGGCAGCAGGGAAAATGGCCATGGATCCGGTTCGTAAGTAGAGGCGGAGTTCACAAGTAGAGGTAAATTTTTGGGGCTGGAGCTGGTCGTATCTTGAAAAATTCGTAAGGAGGGGCGTTCGTAACTAGAGGTACCACTGTATTATTATTATTGTTAGTCGCACAGTCAGCCAGATGTTTAGACTGGATTTGGCATTTTTATCCACCTATTGAGACCTTTCCAAGGACCTGGGAAAGGCAGATGTTGTTTGAAGGTGTTAAAGGTATTGTTGCAGGATATAAGCTGTTCCAAGTAAAGCTGTCTTCTCCTCCTCCTCCTCCTCCTCCTCCTCCTCCTCCTCCTCTTCTTGTTATTTTGTGGTGGGGGGAGATAAAAGGACTGCTCAAAAGATAGCTTGATTATGCATGGTGTTAGGAAAAGCTATGTTATATAAAATTATTTTTGTGCTTAGGTTACCTTTGACACAACCTTATAGTTTTGAGAGTAAAAATAAAACAATTGTTGATTTATAGAGACAGAATCAATATGTACTTTACCCTCGGGATTCTGAATAGTAGAGTTAATTTTACATTGCTAGAACTGTTTCAGTGAGAGGCTGTTAATTTACCAGGTCTTTCATCACACTCCCAATATCTTGCTTTACATGATACAATGAATATTCTGTTTCAAGTGCCTAAAGGGAATTAAGCCCTTGTTTAGAACTCCTAAAATGTTACGTAAGTCTGGAGTAGGTCATCTTGCTCAAAACTTTATTAACTTTTTAACCATATTTTCCATGCAGCCTAAGCAAAAATAGGACCATGTCTATATTCCTTAAAGGCATCGCAAACAACCACTAAAATTTATTTTAACATTCTTAAAACTCTTATTACATTTGTTTTATAAAAAGTAGATCTTTTGATAATGATATAATTTAAACACTATCTAGAAAAAATGGGCTGACTCTTTCTTATAATATTTGATAATGCCGCAGAATCGGCCACGACTGAGTGTGGATTAAAAAAAAATGTTACTGAAGCATGATGTTACAGCTATTTTGATTATGTGCCATCAAGTTGGTTCTGACTCTTAGTGACCACACAGATAGATTTTCTCCATGACAATCTGTCCCTAACCTGGTCTTTCAGGTCTTCCAACAGTGCACCCATTGCCACTGTAACTGAGTCCATCCACCTCGCTGCTGGTCGTCCTCTTCTTCTCTTTCCTTCCACCATTACCAGCATTAGAACTTCTCCAGAGAGTGAGGTCTTTGCATAATGTGCCTGAAATAGAATAATTTGAGCCTGATTAGTGCCTCAAGTGAGAACTCTGGCTTGATTTGTTCAATATTTATTTGTTTTCTGTGCTGTCCATGGTATTCTCAAGAGTCTTCTGCAATACCAAAGTTCAAAGGTGTCAATACTCTTCCTATCCTGCTTCTTTATAATCCAACTTTCTCTTCCATACAGTGTCACAGGGAATACCATGGTTTGCATGATTCTGATCTTTGTAGGTATAGACACATCATGGCATCTGAATATCTTTTCCAGGGCCTTCGTGGCCACACTACCAAGTACTAGTCTGCATCGTATTTCTTGACTGCTTGTTCCTTTAGTGTTGATAGTTGATCCTCAGAGGCAGAAGCTAGCTACCATTTCAATATCTTCATTGTCAGTTCTAAGGCTGGTTGTTCTACCTGTTATTATTAGTTTGGTCTTTTTTATTTTTAATTTTAGTCCGATTTTTTTTCACTGTGCTTCTTGACTTTTATTACTAGAGCTTGGAGATCCTTTGCATTTTCAGCCATCACGATGGTGTCATCAGCATAGTGCAGGTTGTTGATATTTCTTCCTCTAGTTTTAAAACCATTCAATCCAGCTTCCCTTAATACATATTCAGCATATAGGTTGAATAAATAAGGGGAGAGTATACAGCCTTGTCTTTTGCCAACCTGGAGCCAATCTTCATGTCCTGTCTGTACTGTGGCTTCCTGACCTCTATATAGGTTTCACATGGACAATGAGATGTCCTGGGAATTATAGCTGCTATCTATATTATATTTATTAACTAGGGATTGAGATATGCCAGAAAACTATCAAGTCAAGAACAGTTATGCAGAACTGGAAAAAAAAGTATATAATTGTTGTGAGGAATTTAAAAGCCACGGTATATCCATCAAATTAAACTTCAGCATATAAGATTGCTATATTTTCCATGTATGAGAACTAGATTTAAGTGGGATAGTGGAGTATTTAGGAAATGTAAATTATTCCTGCAATGAAAACCCTGCAGGTGATATAAGATTTTCCCTTTATCCTGAAAATCCTTCTTCTTTCAAAATATATGCCATATCTCTTGCAAGTTGTTTGTTAAAGTTTTCAAGCTGAATAATTCTTGTTTCCTGTAAATCAGTCTAAAGTACCAAATCTCCAATTCAAATGCTCATGTTTCTGATTCAGATTATCCACTCAGGTTATTCTAACCATTTGCACATCATGGGGCAGTGTTTTTAAAGTCACAAGAAGCTTGTTTTCATTTTCATTTTCTTTTGCACCTGGGCTAAATTTAACCAAAATTGTCAGATCATCCACTGCCAAGTCAGCAGGCTGCTCTCCCTCAAGTAAGCAAGAAGACTTTTGCTTTCACTATCTTCTCTATTTCAGATCTGTGATAAATCACATGAATGACACTGCTGGTCAGTAATTTAGACACTCCTCTCCAGTGTTGTATTTACCAATTATGCAGTAAAGTAGCCAAAAGATAAGGAGATTGCTACTTAAACTGGGAGTGAGTTGAAGCACATCTCTGTCTCTGGCTGAAGCATTTCAACCAGATATTCTTACGCATAAACTTAAAGTACATTACATTTTATTCTGTTCTGCTCTTTAATGTTCAGTCTTTCAAATCTGTCCAGTCTTTCAAATGCATGCATTTTTTAAAATTTAGTTACTTCCCCCATTCCCCAGAAGGTAGTTATACAATTCTTAAATCCTAAATACACATAGGATGAGACCTTCCCTACGTTTATCAAAAAAGTATTAATTTATTCAAAGAGATGCCCAATCACAAATAACCATCTCTGGGAACAAGTTCACATAACAATAGAAAATTACAAAAAATTATTTTCAACATTTTTTTGTCCCCTTCTGTTTAACACTGATCTGGCACCCGTACCTGCAAATTAATCTGAAGACCAAAAGCATTCCCTTACTTTACAGAAGATTGATCATAGTGAGAAATTCTGGGTAGCCTTGTTGCACTGACAAATGAAGGAGCAAAAGTGATAGAACTGTAGAACTGGGTAGTGGAATTATAAGAGAAAAAGAAATGTTTTCTTTATTTTAAAGATTCTGTGATGGCTGAAAACATTAGCAGAAAAGTACTAGACTTGGAACTAGGAGCATAAGGTTATAACCTAGATTAACAGAAAGTACTTCTAGATTTGTGATGTTTCTTCTAAGACAGACTCTATGGATATTTTATGTTCCTATGTTCACTTTGTTGCTTCATTCACTGGGAACACCAATAAACTTGAACAAAATTGCCTTAACTGATTAATGTACTGTAACTGATTAATTATCAAATCATGTTGTGATCCTAGTCAAAGGAAAGATGACATTTCTAAAAAAATAGTTTTAGTTGAATAAAATATAAGAAGCACTCTATTCATCTTTTAAAAGCCTGTATAGTCATATTGCCTAGTGCAGTTTTGTTCTCCTCTCATTCTTTTATCAAAATACTGAGGTTGGACTGGGTTGGTCAATAATACCAAATCTAGTCCTAGAAAGCAAATTCCTAACAAACAAATGAGTCATTCTGGACTAATAACCTGGTACAAGCTTAACATCCACATTGCTTCATTTACTGTAAACTTCTCAGTTGAAACACAAAACAGATCAGCAAATAGCCTTAGAAGGAATGCCCTTCAATTAATCCTTTTTTTTTTCTTTTTAAATTCCAGCCCATCTGAGAGGTTTCCAAAGACTGCACCATTAGCATCTCTTCAAGAGGAAGTAGACACTTCTTCAGTGGACTCTACTTCTAACAGCCCATTTTTACAGAGATGGAAAGATGCACCAAATCCTGTGTCTCTAACAGGAAACCAACTCCAGTTCAAGCTTCCTTCATATGAAGATTTTGCCTTGATTGATTCCCTGGCGGTAGAAGGTCAGGGGCAGAGCAATGAAAATACAGGCCAGAGCCATTGTCCTGTTCCTCCTACAGCAGGTGATGGCATTGTGGGAATGGCAGGTTCTAGGCCTCTGGAATGCAGCAGAACCTTGCAGAATGTAGAAGAGGATGATTTGTACTATGGGATACAAGAGGGTCCAAGAGACATCCTTACTTCAGTTGTTGCTGTTGCTGAACCAAAACCATAAGCCCCCCAAATGGGAAATGACAGAAGAGCTAAAGGGCTCGACATTTTTACAGTTCAAATCCAGGGAGAGTGAAGGGGGATGGAAAAGAGATAATTCAACCAAATTCACAGCATAAGGCTTATTTTTACTGTGGGATGGAAAAGAAAAAGGATGTGGGAATATAAAAATAGATAGAATGTCCAAGGAGAGTAAGAAGTAGTAAAATGAAATAGGTCAGAGTGAAAATAGCATCTATTTCTAATCCAAGAACAATGTGGTGTGCATGCATGCCCCTGTGTGTCTGAAGTCCTAAGGAGATGTATGTGTGTTTAATGTCAAGGACCATGGATGTGTGTTAATGAAAGTAGTAGCCTATCCTGGGGAGTGGAGTCTAGCATTTGTTTTAGAGCAGTGTTTCTCAAGCTCAGCGACTTTAAGACATGTGGACTCCAACTCCCAGCATGCTGGCTGGGGAATTCTGGGAATTGGAGTCCACATGTCTTAAAGTCGCTGAGCTTGAGAAACATTGCTTTAGAGAATCACAGATATCATGTACCATCAAGCCTGTCTGACCTGCAATGCATTGAGCCATAGGCAATCCACCACCTACACTGGGTGCCTTTGGAGGGCTAGTCAAGCTCCTTTTTGGTTGCCTCTGGGATTTTGGAAATGAGGAAGAGGTGCCAAGCACCTAAAAAGGTGGTGGAACAAAGACGTGCAGATACAGCAGACTATTTTTAAACCTATTAAGTGCAACAGAAGTGCCTTTTTTTTAAAACCAAGACATACTCATCTCTAAAATCTGTCAAGAGGGCTATGCCCTCCTTCCATAAGTGGGAAGCAATCTTGATTACTTTATGGGATGAATAAACCAGCTACACACCAGCCCTCTATCATTTTCTATTAATTATAGCAGATCCTTTCCCCTTCATCGGCAGTAGCCTTTCCCCTTCATCTCTATCATTCTGGTGTTGGTTGGAGATTATGGAAACTGTACTCCATCAAAGCTACCATTCACTGTAATCTGCATTTGGCACCTGGGAGGTTTATCTGTGCCTCCAACTATGCTAATATATTTGAAAATAAACTCATATATTAAATACCTTATGTTTCCAGTGACTTCCTTCTGAAGGAAACCAAATCTTACTAAGAAGTGGACCCTCTGAAGTTCTTATTGTTCTGAGAAGTGTGGTGAAAACAATGATATGAAGTAGGAACTTTCCTGTCGGGCAAATTGTGCATTTTTTCTAGGCTAAGGACAATAGGATCTTCACTCCATAATCTAAAGCTGGACCAAAACCTACATTTTATTTTGTTTAATTTACACTTAATATTAAATTAATTTTCACCTTCAGTCACCTTTTCTATTCTCTGGAGGAGATTGCACCCAATACTTTGTAGTGCATGGGCCTCAGCACAGCAGTGGTATGCAACTCCTTAAAGTAGCTGCATCTTTCCTGGCATCAGAATCACGGCTTTCCCTCAACAGCCTGATACCTAAAAATGCGGGAAGATGATTCATAGATGACGAACATCATCTACTGATGTTTTCTTTTTTTGGAATGCATGAAATAGTACTCTAAATGTACCTCTAGTACTACAGAAGATGTAAGATAAGTGTGCTATTTTATTAACTCCTTTTTGCTATGTGTTCAGTGGTGTGATTGTAAGTCATAATTCCATTTAAATTTGAATTTTATTGCTAGCCAAATTTTAGATGATTTTAGGTCTTGCTTCAGCCCAATATGATTTGGATTTTCCTTCAAAGCCTACTCTTTCAGCAAGTATGAGTTCAAGAGATTCATTTAAATATTTCCTATTTTTTTGTGGGAAAAAACAGCTTCTAATTTTGTTTCCAGCCACCACTTTGGGTACCTATAGGGATGGCAATGTATCTCTGTGGTAGAGGCCTTCCCTCCATCAACTCATCAGCTCCATCAATTTCTCAATTATGGACATAATAAACTAGTTCCATGCAGATTTTTTTCACAAGTTTTCCTAAACAGCGGCCCTTTGATATTAGTTGTAACATATAAAAATGGTTGGAGGTTAAAAAAGACTTCTGTGTCAGTGTCCAAGCAGCTTGCTTGTTCATGCTTCATTGCTCAGTGTGATCTCAAGTGAGCAGCAGATGTGTGTGAGCCATTGCTGGACAGAAGGACAATCCTGTGTTCTCTGCATCTTTGCTTTGGAGGTATGGCTTCATGCTTCAGTTCCTGCCTCATGGCTATGGAAGATCAGCTTACTGTGGTGGAAAATCTGGAGTGATTTATATCAGTCAGTTGGCTGTTTCTGCATGGAGAAGAAGCAGTGCTTCCGGGCAGCTGTGGGACTATGGCAGTTTGAAATTTGACAAATTGTGGCAGAAGGAGTTGATGCTCACTTTATTCATTTCTAACGAGGCTGCCTCAAGCTTTGGTCTTATAAAATATCATTATCTGGGAAGCGGTCCCATTGGGATGTACTTCCTAGCAACCTGTATTTAGAATCAAAGACTTAGGAACTGCACAGACTGATATATTTCTGAATTAATTCTTAATAATTTCCTCATTCTTTTGAACGCCAGTCCACAAGACAAAAATACAAATCTTGCTGCATAGAAATGTGACACTTCTCAAAACAAATGAAGTATCTTTAAGCTGAATATATGGCAAAGTTATCTTATTTCTCCATCAGGATTTATTCATGTGAGTTTTTTTAGCTTTTAACAGCTATAGTTTTGCTTATCAAGTGCATTTCTTTATCCTCTGCTATAAACATGGTTTTTGCCAATTAACGTTGGCATTAAATAGTGCTGAATAAGGACCTTCACCTACCAAGGATTAGTTACATATAATATACAAGAATGCTTTTGGGAAAACCACTAATAACCATAGCCAGCCATCAAACCCTTGGGATAAGGGCAAAGAAATACCTGATCAATGTCCACCAAGATAACCACATTACTCTCTTGTGGGTTTGTTTTTTCTTTAAAAAGGGATACTTCCATTGTGATAACATAGGAATGGTCAAAAATACATCAGCTACTATGGGATCATTTGTTACTCTTCCCTTAGAACACATTGCTTTATTATTTGTTACGATTTTTAAGATAAAATCTGGCCTTTTAATTGAAAACAGTATTCAAGGTGCTAAGATTAAACAACCAAAACATATCAAAGTTATCTGGTCCTCGTGTCTAGAGAAGGTCTGCTGAAGGTCCCTCCCCTTGTGATGTGGTGTGGACCATGGGGCAGACCTCTATTGTCATAGCCCTTACATTTTGGAATATACTTCCCCCAGAAGTACATTTGGACCTGACCTTCCTTGCATTTCACAAGGCTTTGAAGACCATCCTGTTTAAGCATGCCTTTGAACTTGGATGATTTGGTGAGATTTATGTTTTACTATATTAACATAGTATTTAGTGTTGATTTGTTTTTTCTGCCCAGAGTCAGAATGATGGGGTGGTTTACAAATACAAGCAAACAAGCATGCAAGAATGTAGGTAGGTAGGTGAGTAGGGGGGTGGGGTACATAGTAGGACTCAGCCAGAACAATCACCTAAAAGACCCTCTTTCATCTTCCTATCAAATGTGTCTGTTTGGAGCACAGCAAACTTACATGGGAGATTGCACTTATCTGGCCTCAATCTTGTAAAACAACTTTTGTCAACTTGAATGTCCTCCAGATGTGGCTTTGTTGCCCAGAATTTTCAGCAATGATCATTCTGGCTGGAGAATTCTGAGAGTACTGGGGTTGGAGGTTTAGAAGCGGCATTTTGAATTGTGAATGGGAAAATACCAGTCACAGCAAATTGTTTAAGGGGTCACAGATTTCTGGATTGGCTGTAGTGTCCAAACATTTTGCAAAGGAAATTTTATGGTGAGTGCACTACAGTAGCCCAAGTGGGATGTAATGATGGCCAGACGTGTGACATCTACCTTGAATGCTTAACTGAAGAATTATATTTTAGTATAAGTTGAACTGACAAAGGTAATCCGACTTGTTCACCATGTCAACAGACACTTCAGATCCCTTGTTTATATAAAACAGAAAAGCCTAGTTAATGACCCCAAAATGTCCTTCAAAGTTGTGCTTGAAGCTCATGCAGGCTTTAACAAATGCACCAAAGTATTTTTGTTCAGATGTTTTTATTCATGGATATTTTTCATATCTTCCAGTATTTTGAAAGCATTTATCCATTCTGACACTTCTGACCACTCTCCCTCCCTCCAGGCTTCAGAACTGTGATCTGCATATCTGACGATTTCCTTTAGTGTGGCAATAATTTAAAGCTTGGCCATCTTGGCCTTCCCTTCGGTTAAGAATTTTTTCTGTCTCATCTTCTGGTTTCTTAGCACTCCAGAAGAATGACTCTGGGTGCATTTTGGTGAGGGGATGAGATGACTATATGGCTGGAGTCAGCAGACAGTTTCTACTTCTGCTGCACCACAACGCAATGTCAAATTCATTTCCATTGAAGACTTTGGGATCTGAGATGACATACAAAAATTAATACATGCATACATAGGTGAATCAAAGTTAGCTTTCCTTTGATGGAACTGTTTCTATTGCTGGAACTGGGAGATGACAGCTCTACCCTCTCCTGCAGCTCCAATATGCTCCTGAAAAGGTGTACCAAGCACCCTCTAAAACTGTGGAGGGACCATGAGACTTGCAAAGAAGAATGAGAATTGTAACCTTCTGCTTCCGTTGATAAATTCTAACTAAGGGGAATAAACAAGAAAGCGCTAAGTAGGTTTTATTTCATAGAATCATAGGGTTGGGAAGAACCTCTGAGATCTTCTAACCCAGCCCCCTGCCCAAGGCAGGAATACTCATATAGTCCCAGAAAAATGACTGTCTAATCTTTGCTTGAAAATGTCCAGGGATGGAGCCCCCACTAACTCTCAGAATCAGTCTAGTCACTGCTGAATAGTTCTCATGGCCCAGAAATTCTCCCTTATTTTATATTTGGGTTTCCCTCTGTAAAACATCCATACATTGGTTCTTGTCCTACCATGGAGCTCTGGAAAATAAATCCACACCTTCTTCCTTGTAACAGGTCTTCAAGTATTTGAAGACTGCTATCATATCTCCTTTCTGCCATCTCTTCTTTATATACTTACTGACAATACTTCGTTGCAGAGTAGAGAAGGTACAGTATTTAGCAAATTACTTCACATACAAGAACAACAACCCATCTTTGTCTATTTCTAGAAAGCAGTCAGCAATGAGAGGATGCTCTACGTTGTTGGGGTGAATATCAAGAAAGAGATGCCAATATGGTGCCAGTATATCCAGTTAATAGACTGGATACAGGCGACCTTGAATTAGAACTAGAATATAGTAGATGCCAGCGTACTTGCTAGAAAACTCGAGTCATGTGTTTTCAGCAGCTTGTCAAAATAGTCTTGCTTATCACATTATTTATCTTTTTTTCATCTTCTCTGGGCATTGGCTGCTTTTTATATTCCTCCTCTGGATCTGTTTTAGAGAGAATGTCAGTAAAAATTGCACTATGACCTTCACAGCTTGAAGCAACAGAAGAAACAATTCTGCCTTCCGGGCCTGAGTTTAATCCTATGCTCCCATATGGAGGAATTACTGTAATACTGGAAAACAAAAGCAAAGTCATAAGCAGGATTGTTTAGACAACTGCAAGGGAGGCTTGTCAGTGGAGGAAGAAGTGAAAGACAGAAAAATGAATGTTTCCTAAACACTGTAGTCAGAGAACATAAACTCTTAGGAAAAAGAAAAGGGATTCTGTCGTGTTTACTTCTGACTAGCAATTTTTTAAAACACCTTTGAATTGGTTTCATTGCTCTCTGTCATAGTATGGAGGTTTTTTACAATGCTCAGCCTTTCTGACTGGAACTGCCCTTTCTTCAGAACTTTCTGGATGACATTCCAAATAAGGAACTTGCCAACCATTTGTGTTTCTGCTCATAAAATCAGTATATTTTCTGCAGCCAGCGGGACACAGAAAAAATAAGACCAAACACAATGGTTAGATCCACCAAATTTCTACTTGACAGCCACCTGGTGCTAATGGAGAAGGATCAGAGAAGATCGATGGTTAGAGGTCCATGGCCCTGTCCCTGCTGAAATGCAGCTGCAAATGGACTGGCCCAGTGGCAGTTTGGTCTGTCCATAAGAAGTTTGCAAGAGTCACCCTCTGGGGGAGATGAGTGGCATCTAAATTTAATAATAAATAAATAAATGCTGATTTGAATAAAATTTGCATATGCACATTTATATATATATACAGTATAGAGAGAGATTCGCTTTATAAAAAATTGGGGCCTTGCATTTTTTCACATTTTCTTTCCCTACAAAAGAGGGTTCTGTTTTTCTACTTCAATCTAAAGCTGTTTAAGAATTTATTTCTGTTTGTCTGGGGGAGGGTTTTGAATTTATCTTGTGGTGGCTGAGGATATCACTGCTACAGTTGCCGATTTATGTATTTGCTTGTTTATTTTCTGTTCTGCGTCTTTCTTTACCCTGAAGCTTCTCTGGCAATCGTACTTTCCAGTCTGGAAAAGCCCAATGAGATGTTTTCAGGCGGTGCGTGTATTTACCACTTTAATCTTAGTTGGATTATCAAAAACTGCCCAATGGTTCCAGGGGCCCTGTGGGGAACGTATGTGTCAAAAGGTTGTGATGGTGGCCACAGCCATAACAAGCCCTGCCCCTTTTTAATGTGCACGGCATGTATGACTCACATTGAAAAGAGGTGTGGCATCAGTTGCATGGCTATGGCCACCATCTTGACATTTGGACCTGTCCTCTCTCCGCCACAGACCCCCGGATTTAGCAGAACTCAGTCTACTTTCTAAGCACAGCAGACATTGGTGAGTTTTACTTGACAATACTAAAAAAGAATTCATCCTGGTCTAGTGACTGCGTTCATATGTTGTGCTAAGGCAAAATGTGGTTTGGCTTTAGCATATTGTGTGAATGTTGACAATTGCCACTGATTCAACAACTCATGGCTAAAAACAAACCATGGCTTAGTACCATGCATTCAGCATGGCCCTTCCTATAGTCCTGTGCCTCATGGACTTTCAGTGAAGTAGCTCAAATCCTGGGTATCAATGGGGGTTAAGTATTACAGAAAGAGGGACATTCCTGCATGTAATTAAAACATACAGGTGTTTTTTTTTTAAGTGCCTAAGTTGTAAGCTTCCTATTTGTAGACAAGGCTGAGGCAACAATCGACAGTCCTAGTAAATAACCTTGACATAGGGCGAAGGAGCCAAAGCCAATTAGTTACATTACCAGAAATAGCTCACCTGAGTGGAAATTAAAATCGGGAACATTTGGAGTGAAAAAAACAACTTCTGAGCAAATCATTACTATAGCACCAAATGCAGGCTGGGATGGCTGGGAATTCTGGGAGCTGCAGTCCCCACAGAGCTGGAGGGTGTCAGGCTGGGGAATACAAGAGAGGGACTGCCAAGGCAGGTGGGACATTGGCTGCGGGGGGAATGGCCTTGCAGGATCGTGGCTGCCCAACTCCCCAGAGTGAAGAGAAATGGTGAAAAATCTCTTGTCTTTTATCCTGGGAAAGGATTCATTTGTTAGTAGATCACTTATAGGACAAGAAGGGAGCATGTTTTATAGTGTGAAATGAGGACATTTAATCTGAATTGCAAAACGCGTCTACTGATTTTGCCATTTGTGCCCTCGCCTGGCCAAATCAGATGTGACGTATCATAGCAGCAGAAGTGTCCAGGGTGTGCATGTCTATGGCAAAAAAGTCAGGATGGTGGCTGCAATTAAAGCCCTTCCCCTTTTTAAAATGTGCATTGTGCCTGCAATGCATATAAAATGAAGCAGGGCTTCCATCAGGTGGTCAAGGCCACCATCTTGACTTTTTTGACCTTCCTTCTGCAAACAGCCCTGAATAGTGGTCTTAGAAAAGCTGTTGAGCACAAGAGAGAGTAGAAAAAAGGGGAGGGGAAGAGAAGCATTGAATCCTTACCCTGCATTGCACCCTCACACCTGAGGGCTGTCAGACTTGGGAAACATTTTCTGTCAGAAAGGCAGAGAAAAAGCTAAGTGCTTCCCTTAAATATTTATATCCCTTATTCCAGGGTCATCTGAATATGAACTCAGCTAGTGTTCCTGCTTCCCCCTCTCATAAAGGCTGCGTATACTCATTCATTCTCCTAGGGCAGTGTTGTCCAAACTTGACCACTTTAAGATGAGTGGATTTCAACTCCCAGAATTCTCCAGCCGGCTGGCTGGGGAATTCTGGGAGTTGAAGTCCACTCATCTTAAAGTGGCCAAGTTTGGACAACACTGTCCTAGGGAGTGATGGCGACGGAGTGGAACCCTGTAAACTCAATCACACATTAATGAAAACATTAAGCCACAATCCATTTACACTACCGTCACTGAATAAACCACAATTGGTTAAACGCACACAACACAGTACCCATAATAGTTTATAAGACTTGCAACTGGGTTTCCATAACATGGTAATCCACAAGCAGCTGTGTGACAGTTGCTTAGGTTCATATAGGAATCTAACCTTACACCAGTGTTTCTCAACCTTGGCAACTTGTGTGGACTTCAACTCCCAGAATTCCCCAGCCCGCATGGCTGGCTGGGGAATTCTGGGAGTTGAAGTCCACACATCTTCAAGTTGCCAAGGTTGAGAAACACTACCTTACACACTCTGAGGCCGGCAGGGAAATATTAAGGTAACCCAGTTCTAGGTTGATGCAGCATTCACAATTTCAAGGGGTTAGAGGTGGAGAAACTTTGGCAAGCTCAGTTTCTCCTTTTCCATGTTTCTCTGTGTGGGATGATTTAGCCTAGCATGCTCAGTTATGGGAATTACTTAACAGATGTTTGCTTGGATTCCTAAGGTGAGGTACCCCATAAAAGTTCTAGGCAATGAATGTCTGCTTAGTGTATACATTGACAGGCTAGTTCCAAGCTTTTAGTCCAAACTACGATTACATGGAGTCACTCCTGAACTATCTGAAGGAAAGAAGGGCTATAAATGGGAGAAATAAATAAGAACCACCCCATATTTCTTCAACCATCCCTACCCAGGAGAAGGCATTAAAAAACAAAACACAGCGGGATGGATCAAATCATATTTAGAATAGATCTGCTGAAATCAACAGGATAGGAATCAGTCATGGTCATCCCAGCAATTTCAACAAACCTATTCTGATTAAATCTGGATTCAGCTCTTGGTTATTTACGTTTCGTATCCCTTAGTATCTGCGAACCAAAATTGGGCCCTTCAGTTGGTAAATTTGTGGCATTCTGCCCTCTGCTGGAAAAATATACACTCACACTCCATTGGATATCCATCAGGATGGTATATACAGTCCACCATCCCTTAAACTCTCAGAGCAGAGAGATACAGATGTTACATACATCATGTCCCTGTGTACAGGGTTTTACATGACTTCCACCCCCCACGCCCACCCCCATCCTGGTCTTAGAGAGGGGGAGGAAATTTTTACAGAATATATAAACCTTGTGTGGTGTTTTCAGTTACATAGAGCACTAGAAGACACTTTCATTTTATTTTCTATTCCCATAATTATTTATCTTATTTTTACTGCTCCAGCTTATTGAATCAAATGTTTCACTAACTTATCTGCTATAGACTTGAAACATCTTTATTGCATAGCTAGCTCAAATACAATTGGTGTGGTGTGGTATAGTACAGCATAGCATAGCATAGCATAGCATAGCATAGCATAGCATAGCATAGCATAGCATAGCATAGCATAGCATAGCATAGCATAGCATAGCATTGAGGTAGTCCTTGCTGGTAGGTAGACCATTCATTCAATGACTGTTCAAAGTTACGATGGCACTGAATGAATGGTAGTTACAGCTGGTCCTTGAAGTTATAGCTGTTGCAATGCCCCCATGGTCACGTGATCAAAATTTGGGTGTTTGGCAGCCTGCCTGCATTTATGACCGCAGGGTGCACTTCAACTCCCCCCACACTATCTTCCCCCCATTTCTGCCCTTTTGGCTGCCCTGCACCCTACGACCCCTGCCGCTCCCCATCGCCCCCAGCTGACCTTTGCTGTCTTCTTCCTCCCACCGCTGATGAGGCGTGCCTGGCCTGGCCCTTTGCAAGGGAGCTGCTGGCCGTGTGCATCCTTCCTCAACCAGGACTACCGAAACTGCTGTAGCTAAGCAGTGTGGTCATGTGATGTTTTGCCTAATGACGACATAGCTTAGTGATGGAAATTCTGGTCCCAATTAGGGTCATTATGCAAGAACTACCTATAGTGTAGTATCTATACTATCTAGCTATCTATCTGGTTGCTAGGAGTCAAAAATGACTTGATGGCACATAATCAATCAATCAGTATACTGTAGTACACAATAGTATAGTATAGTATACAGTACAGCAACACACACACAGAATCAGGATTTTTTTTTCCAGTGTGTATCTGTTTGTACTTACTAAACCTCACCTGATTTTCTAGCCCAGTGTTTCTCAATCTCAGCTACTTTAAGACGTGCGGAATTCAACTCCATGCTGGCTGGGGAATTCTGGGAGTTGAAGTTCACACATCTTAAAGTTGCTAAGGTTGAGAAACATTGTTCTTGCCTATTCATCCAGAACTATTCTACACCATTTGAACCATTCATGGTTTACTTTGGATGTCACCATTCTCAGTAACTTTACATTGTCTGGAAATCTGATTATTTATGTATTTATAAATGATCTCAAATTAGAAGTAGAGCTATCATATTTGGATGGAAAAATTCAGAAAACGACTAGATGGCAGAAAAGAGGTACAGAAAATGGAATATTTGGTGCCATCTAGTGGTTCATCAGATTTTTGTACCCTACATTTGGTAGTCCTATCCCTGACCCCAGATCAAATATAGACATTAATTAGCAGCAGCCTTTTAATAACAATGTTGGACAACTTAATTGTGTACTTTCCCTACATTTATTCTTCCTGTTTCCTATTGCACCGATAGCCAAACTGGAGCAAAATTGGTCTTATCTCACAAATGCTACATTTTCTTGGGAAATCTGAGAAGAGGAACCTTTTCTTTCTTATGCCAAAAAGGCAGTCTTCTCCAATATGGTGTCTTACTGATCTGTGGAGGTACATTATCCATTGATCCAGGCAGTATGGATAATCATATCATTGTTGGTCCTGCTGATAATGGCAGGAATTGTAAACTGAGGCATCTGAAGGGGACGGTTGCCCTACAGCAGTGTTTCCCAACCTAGACAACTTCTAGATGGAAGGACTTCAACTCCCAGAATTCCCCAGCCAAAGATAGCCTTTGCTATCCTATTTCAGCTCTAGGTGAAGGACAAAAACTGGACTCGCTGCAAGCACAGACATGTCTTTGCAGCCCTAGCTGAGATGGAACTTGCTTGCTATTGATCATTCCTTCCTGCTTCACCTGACATCCGTCCTCCACCTTGACTTGTCAGACAGGCTATTTTTGGATACAGGTTTAGCACTCTTTTTGTAAAGGGCTAGAACCAAGTTCAGAAGTAGCCAACCAGCAGGTCATAGGCAACCTGCTACTTGGAAACTTGATAGATGGCTTAACCTGCTGTCCTGCTGCTCATATTTGCTCAACCCCATTCCACCCCACATTAGAGAATGAGATTGGTGGTTATTTTTCCAGTAGAATGAAACACTTGGTGAGAAGACAAATGAATCGAAGGAATTCACCAATCACTTTTCTCAGTTGTCCCTCATTAAAACAATAAAGACAGCGCCCATCAATGGCCTTGTTACAATAGCTTGAGTATCAAGGCAGCAAATTTTATGCCAACATGCTTTCTGATGGTTCAGGCACTGATGGATAGCATAATGTGGCCGTCTAATTGTGTTTTAGCTTGCTATAGTAGTCTGTTTTGGTTAGAATACAAAAGCATCCTATTTTTTTCTTACTAACAGAAGCAACTGGCATTTTTCTTTTTGGAAGAGAAAGACAGGTCATAGAATTTCACTTTGTTCCCAAATTATTTGCTTTCCTCTTCTTTTGGCAAGGAGACCCCCTGCTATTTGGAGTCCAGCACAACTCTGCCTTCTGTTCAGGAAATGAGATTGGACTAGCCAGTCCATTAACTCTTCTTGCTCCACCAATATTGGTGACTTAGAATAAGCAACAGATATGCACCAACTGCAGTCAAGGAGGAGATCTGTGAGGTTTCAGCCTCTTTCTTCTAAGACCCAGCGTTCTGCTGCACTTCATGCTGTGTGGGCACTCTTCTCCGTGGTGAAAATCTGGAACAACTCATGAGAATTCAGGATTCTGCCAACATCCTGGCTTACCTATGTGCCTTCAGTACAGAGTAAGTGCCAATGTTTCAGGGGGCACCAAGCCAAAGAGGGACTGAGTGAAATTGACCATGAGTGGCAGAGAAATTGGAAGGCAACCATTATTTGCTCTCTCCTCCATTTTACTTTCCATAATGATTTCAAATGGAATGAAGGAGATGATCCAAATTCTCCTTTTGGGTATGCTAATTGTATCCTAACTATTCACAATGGCATAGGCATGATGCTGGGATATTCATTTTTTGAAAAGAATGCTTGGGTTGCCACCGTCCAAAAACAGAACTAAGGGGCATATTAGCTAGGACCCTCTTGTATTTCTTGGAAATTTCATTTGTTAGAGGGAAAACTTCCCAGTGACTTCTTGTGCAGGAAATTGCAGGTGATTTGTTTAGATGTAGTGGGGGATTTCCCCATCTTTCCCCAGAGCCTCTGTTGGATGAGTACTATTTTTCTAGTAAAAAATGAAGATGTTTTATTTCTGGAGACATTACTGAAGCTGGAGGGATGGTCGTTGTATATACCAATCAAGCTGCATTATTCTGATTCAGAATGGTCTGTCTGCTCAGCTGCTGTTCCCTTCAGGCATCTGAGTCTCTAGGGCAGTGTTGTCCAAACTTGGCCACTTTAAGATGAGTGGACTTCAACTCCCAGAATTCCCCAGCCAGCTGGCTGGGGAATTCTGGGAGTTGAAGTCCACTCATCTTAAAGTGGCCAAGTTTGGACAACACTGCTCTAGGGTGTCCAACAAGGCCCTTTCCAAGAGATGTTCCAAATATGTGATGAAGTAACCTGGATACTTGTACAGGTAAATGGCACATGTAAGGTTATAAAGTTTTTATAATATGTCAAGTGCTACTTTTTTATTTATCCAGAGACTCCAGTTGTGTAGAAACAAACACTTTGCAACTTTTATTGCTTACTTTCTGAACTAAATCTCTCTCTCTCTCTCTTTCTCACACACTCACACACTCACACATACACACATACCCCTAGAGAACCTAATGTCTAGTTAAGCAGGCTAGGTTTGAGTTCCAGAAGAATCGTGGTGGGAAACCCTCACGCTCCCTACCTGGTACTGTGTGATGGCTCTGAAGTATCACAGCTCACATCCACTTCAGTAAGTTCTTTTTTTAATAATAATTTTATTAAAGATTATGATTACAACAGTAAAAACTAATACAAACTAAAAAGAAATGAGGAATAAAAATAAAGAGTAGAAGGTGCAGAAAAAAAAAGGAAAAGGGAAAAAAGAAAAAAAGAAATAGAAAAGAAAGAAAAAATAAGAATATAGTAAAGGAAAAGAAATATATAAAGAAATGACTTCCCACCTTCATCACAAATATAAAATTTTTTAGTAACTTATCATCTTCTCTTAAAAGGCAACAAATTATCTCTTCTTCCCATATCCCATCTCTTATCTATAAACAAATCTATAAAGCATTGTCATTTCAGTCCTGATGTCAGCAAAAGTCCATTAAGAGTTACCAGAGGTAACAACATCTATTTTAACCTTGATCAAATAAACCAGGTTTATATTTCTTCCTTTAACGTCTAACAATCTTGATCTTTAGTCCCTTCAAATAATGTAATAAACTTGATTTCTTTACATTTTTTCTTTGTCCTTTGACAAAGAGAGAACTTGTCACAAAGTTCTTTCAAACTTTAACAAGCCTCTTTTGTAAATCTAGTATAGGAAAATTATCCAGGTCACTCTCTTGGTTTGTTGATAAAAGGTTTATCCCTTTTAATTATTAAGACATGAGCTGGTTTCTTTTGTATGTCCAATGTAACATCTTTTTCCATGTCATTCTTGTAGCCTGTCATTTCTAGATCCACTTTCAAGTCAGCTTCAATCTTGCCAGGTAGAACTTGTTCCTCTTCCATAATGTCTTTTAGATATAGTCTCTCCATAGAGGCAGATGTCTATGTTGACACTATTAAAATTAACTTCTAAGTCCATTGTTCAAAAATATCCTTCAATATACCAATGTTAAACTATTTTGCTTCATTCTGTAATTGTAAGTCGAGTTTAACTGTTCTTCTCCTTTAACTGTAATCTTTAGTTCCCTCTAGTTCCCTCTAGTGTCCACTTTTTAAAATCTTATGATTTTTTTAAAAATTCAAAACAAAAGCATTTTCCCATGGGAATTATTTTTTATAATTAATTCCAAAATCTTATTTCAAATTTATTTGGACCCTTATTCCATTTATAACTTTCTAAAATCAAAGTTTTAATCATACTTTTGCTGTTTATTAATTTTTTTTAAAGTTCTTAAACCTGTAGTTAAAACTTCTTTTGATTAGGATTGCAGGAAACTCACCTGGTGCTATAAAACTTCTCAATCCAAAGGTTTCTAATAGCTGAAGAGCAATTAACAAGCAAATTTCCAAAAATAATTAGAAAAGGAAAAGGCGCTGACTAGGGTTTGAACAAGATGAGTATTCCCTTGTCTCCCAGAGCATTAAACCTGCCAGAGACTGCTGTCTTGTGGTCTCCTCACAAGGAGCAGCTGTCTGGCGTACTTGTGGGCAATCTCAAGTCCTCTCCTTATCCAGAGAGGAATTATCGAAGAGCCAGTCTACTCACCAGCTCTTCATTCCACCATGGTCATTGGCTTTGCTTTTCAGAGCTGTCTTTGGTCTGTCATTTTTTCCCCAGAAGTCCCCCCCCCCCCCCATTTTAGTAACTTCTGACAAGATTTGGTCAATCTCAACTTGGTACTTACTTCATGCTTCCTGAATTCACTATTTTTCTAGTGAATGCCAGCATATCATCCAATTCACACGGGAACCAATTCTTATTTGGAAAACCACATCATGTTTTGCAAATGTTCTTGTTTTGAAAATGATTTTTTGTTTAATCTTCTTAGAGGTCATCATTCTGTTATTTTTCCACATGCTACTGAAACTGGAATCTTCCAGAACAAATAATTTTGCCTCTCCGGACTGCCCTGAGTGGGTCCAATGTACTTGATCTGCCATACATATCCATCCATATACTTTTATATGTGAACCAAACAGCTACAAATCAGTATCAGAATTATGTAGTAACATCAATAACAGTATGGTCACTAAAGTATGGCCCACATCAGTGCTCTGAACATTTCACAAATCTCTTATTTTTCCTTTTCTTTTCCACCTCTGATTTCTTCTCTTTTCATTTTGAAAAGGTAGAAGTTGCCTCCCCCTTCTTGAGGAGCATAACTGTTTGGGACAAATCACACAGGATAAGCCTCAAGAAGCTATCTGTATCCACCATCAAAGCAGTGACCCCTAAACCTACATCTTAAAATTAAAGGATGTGTTAGTGTTTTGTTTAAAGCGGCTGAAGTGGATTAAACATCAAACATTTCAAGAATGACCACAGAACAGATTTTCCAACCAAAGCTTTCCACTTAGTTCCTGCCTTTGGATTTTATTTCCTGCCAATTTTCTCTAGCACTTCGAGATACTTGTCCAGAATTTGTTGTTGTCCTGGATATAATGAAATAGCACAAGGGAAGAAAGTACATTTTTGATTGTTTATGGTCTCTCCCTGGTGTTTTAGTTAATAGGCTTTGATCTTCCTTGGTGTCATTCCTGTCACATACTCTGAGATTCAGGGCTTCCAAAAGTGCTTCCATGGATAAAGTTAGGACACAAGTGGATGCATTTATAAGAAGATATTTCATCAGGTCCTGAGGCTTCTTTCAGAACTTTGCAGGATTCAAAACTGGGTCCAGAAATTACCTGAAAGACCAGCTAGATAAGAACAGTAAAATATGACTGTAACATTTGGTCTTAATTAAAGGGATCTTGGCTTGTCATAAAAAATTCTTAGTAATTTGTCTTACTGTGTACAAATCTAATAGGATTTAAAGCTGGAATCCCTCTTAAAGTATAAATTGATCTTGATGATCTTCATTTTGATTACATTAAACTTGCCCAAATCCTCAATGAGCAAAGTCTTAAAGGCACTGATTTATATCTACTGAAATCATAGCTATACTTTTTTTTGTGCCTTAAATCAATCTTGACTCCTGCCATGGACAAGTCCATCAGTTTTCTAGTCAATATTTCTGGAAGTGATTTGCCATTGCCTTCTTCCTAGAGCTGAGAAAGTGATTAGCCCAAAGCCAACCAGCTGGCATCTGTGCCTAAGGCAGGACTAGAACTTAGGCTTTCTGTTCTTAGTCCAGTGCCTTAACCACTATACCAATGTTTCTCAACCTTGGCCATTTTAAAATGTGTGGACTTCAACTCCCAGAATTCCCCAGCCAGCATGGGAGTTGAAGTCCACGTATCTTAAAATGGCTAAGGCTGAGAAACACTGCACTAGACCAAACTGGCTCTCTACATTTAGAAATACTTAATTCAGCATATTTTGATATATTTTGAGAAAAAATATAAATTCATGTATCTTATGGAGGCTATATAAATTGTAAAACCCCATTTCTTAGTTAAAATACCTGCAGCATTTTAGGACTCATGCTAGGCTGACAGTTTGCTGCAGCCCCAAAATAGCAGCTGACTTTTGGTTTAGTAAACCTCAGTTTCATGGACTCCATTAAGAGGATTTCATACACAGTGGGCAAAACCTGAATTCAGACTGTTTTGCCAAACCACAACAGTGATAGTTTCAGGAGCAGTCCAGTCCCAAATTATGTACCTAGTTTTTCTGGTGGAGTGTAAAGTTCTCCAGAAAAGCTTCAGTTTACACACACATACACACACACACACACCATTTGCTCTGAAGTTGGAATCAACCAGTAGAGTGATTGCAAGTAGTCTAGGCTAAGCCTAAGTTTGTTTTCCAAGCCAAGCCAAGCATCGGGGATGTTAAAGAGAAATAAGAACAATACATTATCTACATATTGCATGACAAGGTCCTCCAAATACCCAAATGGCCTCAGGTGAGTGGGTTGATATACTTATTAAATAACACAGGAGACAAGATGGAGTGATGTGACAAAGCCAGTGAAGGTGCCAGAGTTGAGCACCTAGCCCCATTCTCTGAAAATGTTAATTCAAGTCACAGCAGAACTACAACTAAGTTATCCTACTAACCCTTAACTCTAACATCTGTTCCAGAAACTAAGGTTGGTGGAATCAACAGTGGCCAAGATATTGCATGGGTTGCATCCAAATTCCCCTGCCTTCTCTCTCAGAAGTGATCATTCCACCCTAAATAAGCTAAAATCCAAGCAGAAGCCAACTGAGTCCCATCCAAGAGGACCTGAATTTTGTCACTTACAGAATCCATGAAAGAATAACATTCCTAGATCTGTCTTCCTTCCTCCTCCCTCACCTTAATTTATAATTGATTTCTGCTTGTTCTCAAAGTGGAGAACAATATTTTACAAAATACATACATCAAAACCTCTAAGATAAGCTACAAATTATAGGTGACCTTTGACGTGTTTTCCACTTCATTTACTATTTCTTTATTTAATATCTTTGTTATTGCATTTATTCCACCCTTTCTCTTGAGAGTCCAAGGTGGCATATATGGAGGCCACTCCTCCTCTTATCCCATAACAAACCTTGTAAGGTAAGATTGGCTGAGACTGTAACTGTCCTAAAGTCCAGTGGACCTTGTGGTTTAGTGCAGATTTGAACCTGGATCTCTTCAGTACAAATCCAACACATTACCAGCACACAATACTGACTTTTTAACATTACATTGGTGGTTGCTTTTAGCAAATAATGATGAAAAAATGGATTAAAAACAGGCTGGGTATTGATAGAGCTTATATAGGCTGAAATATGCTTAATAATGTTATGGGGATATTTGGGGTATGTAAGGAAACCACTTATTAGTTTCTCCTCTATAAAACTGCAGCGTCCCATTTAAAGCTTGTAAGGTTTTGGCTTTCTACATCAAATTTAGAGGGGGATATTTAGGCCACTGTAATGGTGTGTGGGAAAGACCTTGGGAGATGGGGAGAAGAGATGCTGCCGAGGGAATGGTCAGATTAGAGGCAGCATAACCCACAGCTGCATAGTGAGCGGAACAAGAGGCTCAGAAGGGACCCTCCCTAAGTTCTCAGGCTGTAAAGGTGAAGGCTGGAGAATTGCACTTTCAGACTTGCAAGATTCTGTTAATTTAGCTTTACAATAAAGTAGAATTAGTTTATCTGGTCATGTTTCCTGTCTGGTCTACCTGGTAAGGCTGACAGCCACTGAGTTCAACTCCTTGTTTAATGCAGGACTCCAAATGGAAGCATATCTTGGTGATGAATTACACAATTTAAGAAAGCGCTGTGCCAAAGTACAGAGCTCAGGGATACTGCTTTGATACCTGCACAATGTTCTAAACTCAGTTCCCTGGTTTAGCAATGAAAAAAAGAAATCTAGGAGACTGGGAATCGTCTGGTGGGAATTGTTTGGGAAAACTGATGGACCTTAGTTTTGATTGTCAAATATTTACTTAATGCAACGGTGACTTTTAGCCTCTGTGCAAGTTTAATAGCAAGTTGTAAGGTTCACAAAAATAGATGCCTGTTGGAAGTATACAATAGTCTCAAGTGTTTTACAAAGAAGAGATAGCTTTTTCCTCCTTTGCCTCCAGGCATAATTCTCCAATCATGTTCAGGCATAGAATGTATGCATTTTCCTTGTCCGGGCTATGAGGGGAATTAAAAAAAACCCTACCCGTGTAATATGACTCCAGGAAAGCAAAAAAGGGGCAGAAACTTGATCTCAATGGATGAGAAAAACTCCAATTAATGTTTAACAAGATAGGATGGTCCGATGGGATAACAGTGGCGTGATCCAGCACATCCCCGCCCCAAAGATTTAGAGGAGCGCATGAACATGTAGGCCAGGGGGAGGGAAAGTAGAAGCAAGCGGAGTTTCTGAGCGTGTGAGTGTGCGCACTCGCTGGGATGGCCATTTAGCGTTGGTTAATTCTGAGCGCCCCGCGAGTCGAAGGGCAGCTTAGAAACCCAAGCCAGCAGCAGGCTCCGGCCCGCGCGCGTGCCAGAAAGTGGGCTCGCCTCGACGCTGGTTCCTGGCTCTGCCGGCGCGGATTCCCGGCCACGCTCGGCGTGGGATTCTTCCCCGGCTTGGCTCTAGGCCGGCGTCGCAGTTTCCCGCGCTCCGAGAGTTGCATTCTAACCCGCGCGACGATGGGCAGCCGTCGCGGCTTGCGCGCTTCGCGGTTGCTGCTCCTTGTAGGCGCGCTCGCTTGGTTAGCTCTGGCAGCCGCCGCTCACTACGACGCGGACGAAGGCGACGATCTGATCCCCCCCTTCGCGTTCGAGGAGGAGAACCTGACCGAATTCTGGAGACACCGGAGCGCATCCGCAGCTTTCTACCGGAGCAACAAGGTGACCCGGGAAGGGAGAGGGAGGAGAGGCGAAAAAGTGGCGGCGGAAGGCTCGGGGGATTGAGACGTGCGCTGTGCTTCCTCGGCGGCGGGGCTCTTTCTCCTTTCCCTTTGGCCCCCGCTGGGCTCCAGAGGCGAGTGGGAGCTGCGTGCTCCCGGTGCCCGGGCGAACTCTCGGCGGCGGGTTGGAAAGAAGCGGTGCCGCTGGGTTTGCGATTGGTCTAGCAATCTCCTCGCTCGCCGAGGCAGGCAGCTTAAGCGTAGCGTTTGCTGTGCCGACGCGAGGAGTCTCCCCGGGGCTGGTTTGGACCATATCCTCATCCGCGATTTATACCGTCAGGTAGTGGCGTCCAAACATTGATGTGACAGTCCTGACGGTGAAGCTAGTAGAAGGATTCCTACCTAATGAGGAAATGCACTTCCCCGGTGCGACGATCTGATGATCTCAAGCCGCCCCGTTGTGACTGCTTCCCTCGGAATCAGCCCAGTGAATTCAGAGGGTCTTCTAGGGAGGCAGGCTGTAGATGAAGTGGGTTATGGGCCACGAAAGCTTATGATTGCGGGATTATATGAATTCGCCCTTAAACATCATAAAAAAAGAAAAAAAGGGAAGGGGGAAGACAGATCTGGTGCACTAGTGGACTAACACTGCTACGCCTCTGGAATCTCCTGATTCCACTGGCTTGGCATCTCTTTGTGTGCAGCTGTCAGTTCCTAAAGGAGAAGGATTGGAAGTTCTTTCTTTGCCTTGAAATTCCCCATTATCAAATGCCAGGCAAGGTGGGCCTGGATTTATCTAGTCACGAAGCATGTAATCTCCAGGCACTCCCCTCATTGCAGTCTGCTTGGTTTGCTCCAGAGCAAGGCCCCAGTGTTTCAAACAGCCTCCCAGGGAGGGACCCTGGGACAATTCTAGCAGTAGTGCCATGGCAGGGTGTCCTCAGTCTATTTCCCCCTCTGTCTGAACCCTGGGTTTCCCCATGTGGATTTGGTGTTCTCCCTTGCCTGGGGCATTCTGCTGCCACATTCAGACTCCTGATGGAAGGCATGATGAGAATTGTAGTGATGGGTGGTTGAATCAGAAGGCACAAGCTCTCTGCATGGTGATTTTGGTACCCAGATGTGATGGGAAGTAGGAATAACCTTGAGGAACAGGAGGAAGAGCCACAACCAAGGCACGGTCAGATAAAAGAAATCTGAGTGCAGGGCAGAAATGTAATTTGAGTAAGCATCTCAGACATGACCCTCCCTAGTTCTCATGAAGATAATGGAAGAGGGGGAGAAGCACATTCAGACTTGCAAGATTCTGTTACTATAACTTTATAATAAAGTGATATTAGCATTCATAACTCTGGCGTCCTAGTCTGGTCTCCTTTGAAGGGCTGATGCCGTGGACAATGACAGGCAGGGCCAGATTTAGACATGGTGATGGCCCTATGTTATGGGAAATTGTAGAGGTTCTGTTGGTAAGTGGTAACAGAGAATAAGGCTGTGTGACATCTGACCTTGGCAAAAATGCAATCAAGATGCATAACAAACCTATAATGGAATGGAGAAGGGCTCTTTCTGCATAGAAAGGTATGAGTACATGCAGAAATAAAGCTTATCTTAATTAATTAATCCATGGGGGTCCTGTGAGCCATAGAGGAGGCTTACTTTTTGGAGACTTTCAGATACGAAATTATAATAAAACTGGTACAAATGAAAACAAAAAGCAAAAAACAAAAAACAAACTGACATTCTGAAAGGCCCCTTCAGACTGCAAACTCCTAAGTGTGGCTTATGCCTAAATCCGGCTCTGGTGGCACGCCGGGAGAGCATGACACAAGATCGTTTAATTTTTTTTCTATAAAAGTTTGTCTGGATTTGTTGTATCTATAACCAGTGACTCACCAGTGGTTTACTGCATCTTCTTAGCCTCACTCAGCTTTATTTTGACACAGAGATGGTTGGATGATAGTACAAATAAGTTGCTGGTGGGGAAATAATACACAGTATGTTGCTACTGTGCTTTATAAAACAATAGAACTCCCTTGGAGGATCTTTAGAACAGTGTTTTTCAACTTCAGCAACTTTAAGACCTGTGGACTTCAACTCCCAGAATTCCCCAGCCAGCATGCTGGCTGGGGAATTCTGGGAGTTGAAGTCCACAAATCTTAAAAGTTGCTGAGGTTGAGAAACATTGCTTTAGAATAAAGCACATCAGCAGTGTGATGTTCTTGCAGCAACACAAACTTTCCTTTTAAAAAGTTGGCCAGACACCAGTCATTTTGGCCATATATGACCTAAGAGAACTTTCCCCAACCTGATGTCCTTCTGATGTGATGGGCTAAAACTCCCATAACCTTTCCTTGCTGAGAATTGCGGGTGAGGGGTAGGGAGTGACAAAGTATCATGTTCTAGCTGTTTTCCAACAAGTGTATTCCTGTAGCATTTTGCTTAAAGAACCCAAAACTCCTGAAAGTCCCTGTGGTATCTTATGAGTTCTCAGGCAACCCTTAATTAAAAAGCAACTCTTGCATATGAGTTAATCTGTGCCATCCAGGAAATACATTGGTTTGGATAGAGGGAACAATTACCAACCACACAATGTTCTATTCTCTTGATTTGTCTTTAGGGCACCTCTGAGCCTTGGCTGCTTGCTTGGAATGCATTTAGTCTGAGCATTTGATTCCAGGCACTGATAGCACCAGCCAGAGAGAGAAGGACTGTAAAATAATGATGTGTTGTGGAGGGTGACTTAGTTGCCTCAGGGCGCACCAGAGAAATTCTAGCTGACATTTCTGGGGATGCTTCCTGGACTCCTAGAGCTGCAGTTCAATATTGGTGAGGGATATTTCATTGTTTAACTGAAAAGGACTGGCAAGCAAGCGACAATGGGGTTTCTAGATGCAGGGGCACCTTATTTCTTCTTTGAGACAGAGGGCATTTTCCCCTTTGCACCTAACAATGGCACAAACATGCCTGACAGCATCTGGCCCATGAGGCTTAAGTTGTCCTTTGTGATACAGTGTTAAAGTAGTATTTTCCCCTTACTCCAATACTATCCTCAGGGTCCCACAAATTGTGTAAAATCTGCTAGGCTTAGTCAAACATTATTTTGAAGGAAAATCAGATGATTGCAGAGCCATTCTTGTTTGGGCTGTAGGAGGGTCTGGTTATTTTTAGCTGGGCTCCCCCTCTGTATCTGCCAGGTCTC
Organism: Python bivittatus; assembly: GCF_059951505.1. NCBI lineage: Eukaryota > Metazoa > Chordata > Lepidosauria > Squamata > Pythonidae > Python > Python bivittatus. The sequence continues at coordinate 42,865,495 of NW_028277098.1, read as the reverse complement.
CAAGCTGACTCCTACTCTGAGACCAGAATCGGTCTGAACAGCATCTAATCAGCAGTGGTGGTGGGGAGCTGTGAGATGATGTGGGAGAGAGAGCTGTCTCTTTGATGCTCTGTGGCACAGTCAGTGTCTGTTAGTTGTTGCTGAGCTGCTGTTAAGCATGACTTTAGAGCTCTTCTGGAATAGCACAAAACTCTTGTTCGTTTGAATTGAGCTTTAGTGGTCTTCTGCAAGAGCACTAAACCTGGGTCCAAAACCATCCCAAGTATCAGCTGATGGCCAGCTCCACATGAAAAACACTTGTGCAAAACCAGAATGAGTCTTGACTGATGGCTGCAGTCTAGCCAAGCCAGTCTAGTCAAGGGTGAAAACCCACCTCTCCTCCAGCCTCATCCAACATTTGTCCCTTCAGTTGGCATGGGTGGAGTGATTTGGAAATTGCCAAATATTTGTCTCTTCTCCCATCATCAGTGCCAAAGCAGCATTGTTTGATTGCTCTTCCCTTCAGTTTCTTCAAGGCATGGCACAGCCTTCTTTCCATAAACAAAGCCAAGTAACGAAGTACATTCAGACAGAAGGAATGTTAAACCAGGATAGCAGTTGATGAATGTGTTATTTGAATGCAATGTGAAATCCATGCATTCCTCAGATGAATTGGCAGAGAAGTGAATATACAGTATTCAGTGTATAACTAGGGATAGTGTGGGATTTGGAGTACTATCTTGATTCAGCCACAGTTTTAAGGATATGAAATCTTGGAAATATTTTCTTTACCAACCTTTGATAAATAGGAAAAATGAGTATGGAGTGTAATAGTGTCAGTGAGTAAGATTACACCACACAGCAATTCAGGAGAAGAAACTACTTTTCTAGAATGACTTTTCTGGACATTTCATTCATTCAGATGTGGAACTGGCCCAAACCATGCAGTTTAGCACCAATTGTTCTGTTCAAAAATACAGGGAGTAAAGTGTCTGTTTTCTTTATAAAGTTCTACTTATAACTGATACAACTGAAGTGAACTTCAACTTCCATAATCCTTCCGCTAAATGACCAATTGAGGGATTACGGGACTTGAAATTCAACACATATGGAAGAGTCTTTTTAAATCAATGCATCCCCTTGGTTATTACATTTTACCAACAGACGTTTTTAGGTCATCCAAGTTTGATTGCCCTCCAACCCATTTTCTGCTTCTTCTTGTTTAAACACAGGAGGCATGGCGCTTATCCGGACATTATATTGTGGTGCTTAAGGAGGAAACCCTTAAATCCCAAACCTCACAAACAGTCAAGCGTTTGCAAGCCAGAGCAGCCAAGCGTGGCTATATGACCAAAATCCTACATATATTTGAGGAGCTATTCCAGGGCTTTGTTGTGAAGATGAGCAGTGATGTGCTGCATATGGTAAGTTCAATTCTAGTTGATTGTCCAGATGTTAGTTTGCCTGTCAGTCAAGGGTGTCTGCACATAAAAAACGGGTGGTGTACATAAACAATGGGCAGAGCTTTGATCTAACCATCATGGCAGCCATCTTGACTTTTTTGGCCATACCCTGTGGATGCCCCCGCTTTCAACTATGTCTTTCCAGTTATTAACAAAACTGCCTCAGTAGCAACTGAATCTATAAGCAACAAACCTGGCAATATTTAGTTGTGATTAAACTAATTTACCAGGAATGTTTGCTATGTGTAAGTTAAAATATATAATCCTTTTATTTAATAAAAATACTGTTCTGCATGGGAGGAATATCTTTCTGTTGGTCCCTTATGAGATACTTTGTTTCACCAGATCTCAAATCAGAATTTGTTCATCATTTGGGGTGACTCATTAAAATCTTCATTGCAAAGAATTAATCTTACTATATTTACAGAAGAACTTACATATCTACATGGGGGGGGGGGGAGTTGCTGATGATGGCTGGCTGGAGATAATGTTGAATACATGTCGAAAGTATCACTAAGGACTGGTGTCATAAATGGAGGCTTGATCTATATTTAATCCATGCTCATCAACCAAAAAAAAAAAACCATTCTGTGTTAATCTTAACTAAAGATTCTCTTGAAGTGACTTCTAGTGATTATATGGACAGGCCCACATAGTTTTCTTAGCAATAATATGAAACTTGCTTGTCACTGTCTTCTTCCCAGCCATGGGATTTCTTAGTGGTCTCCCATTCACGTACTCACCAGAGATTAGCAAAGGTTGGCTAGGTGTTGCCATTTGCTGTAGGAGCTAATTTAACCTTTTCTGAAGTTTTTCTTATATTCAGAAGTAACAGAACTAAGTATTTTATTCAGCAGAAAATCAACACAATGCAGTTAATGAATGTTGTGTTCCAGCAGATTTAAAACTTTACTTGGAAGTGAGTTGTATTGGAATTCTTGCAAATTGCTTAAGCTATGATAATGCAGCAGTGTATTCTTTCCTTGCCTTAAGAAAAGAACAGAAGCACACTCCAAGCTGGAATTGTTGACATGCTAATTTTAGAATTCTCAAAGGCTGTGTGTGATTGTTCTTATCCACGATCACACATGTGGCATGTAAATACATATTTTACAGGGGTAGTTCACTGAAAAAGTGAGCTACAAATTTGTATCTGACCATTTTGAATGGTATGGTGTTCAGTCTTTATATTACCCTTTGTTTCTTTACATTATTAATTGATTTTTGATAATTTCCTTTGCATTTTTAGAAAGTAATTTTTTTCTATAGAAAAACATTGTAAAGTAGATTTTTTTTAGCTTGTACATCTGTGTGCTTTGGTAAATTGTTTTGTGTATATATGCCTCTCATTATCCATGGTCTGATATTCTGCAGTTTCATGTATCCATGATGGATAGAAACCAGACATGAATAGTTACATTAAAGTTATATCTCTATGACTTCAGCCATATTTGCAACAATGGCAGTGTATGTATAAACTATGTTTTTTTTAAGGGTTAGGGATAGGTAATCTCCACAGTGTACCTGTGTTTGATCGTTCCTCCTCTTGGTTGTGGCAGATCTTGCTGGATTATCCCTATCATGAGGCTCTACCCAGCCTTGTTGTGAGGGCTTCTTTTTAGGAGTGACTTGGGTGGCCAGTAATGGAAGACACAGTTCCACTCAAGCCACATAGTTCTTGCTGGCATCTACAGTATGTCCTGTACAGCTCCTTCACAATCTCAGTGGAGGAGCCTCCTGATCACACCACTGGATGCTACTTGTGCCATATGGAGGTTGGAACAAACTGAGCAGTCTGCTTCTAGGGGCATGACTGAGAATTTGAGAAAACTCTATCCCAGCCAGGTGAGTAGCTTTGAAGAACAAGGGTGGTTGCTGCTTCAAAGCCGCCTGGACTGCTATGAACAGGATAAGCTAGGAGGACTCCTGGAACCAAATGGGGAAAATGTGGAACCAATACAAGGACATCACATGTAAATCTGCTATGGGAAAAGAGGGAGCAACTGCTTGTAAGGGGAAGAGGATGATTGTAGGCTCTAGAGCAGTGTTTCTCAACCTTGGCCACTTTAAGATGGGTGGACTTAAACTCGCATCTTAAAGTGGGAGTTGAAGTCCTCACATCTTAAAGTGGCCAAGGTTGAGAAACACTGCTCTAGAAGCTAACCTTCCAGTATCCATAGAGTCAAGATCTTGTTGTTAACAGTTTATTAGCTGTGGTTTTAAACTGGGAAAGAACTGCTGGGAATAACAAGGGCCCCTGATTTTGGCTTTGGCTTGAGTATTGAACCCCAGCTTCTCATTGTTGTGCAACTAGAAATGGGGCTGTCATTTTGGTTCAAGTTCACAGGTTATTGTGATGCTAAAAAGTTGTCCTGAGCTCCTTGAAAAGGGACAAGTTACTAAGATACTGGGGCACCCAATACAGTGTAGCTGTACTATGGCTAGCTAGTGGCCCCACTGTTGGATAAGGAGCATATCACACATCCATGTTGACGTGCTTTCCTCCCATCCTTTAGAAAGTCTGTTGGAAAGTCTGTTGCTTTAAGAACCCATGGCCTGCCACTTCCTCCACTTCAACAAGTCTGGTGGTGTTGCTGCCTGTGCAGAAAGTCAGGCAGTTTACATTCCGGGCAGCAATTCATTTTCTGGGCTGGGAAAAAGCAGCAGCGCCTTCTTCTCTTGGTGCATGTGATGTGTGGAAAGCCCCTCCCTCCACCGCCTTCCTTCTTCCTTTAATCTCAGCATTTGCAGCAGGAGAGATTGTCCCCTGGTTCTTTTTCCCAGCCCAGGAGAACCAATCTTCTGCAGGGTTGGCTGAATGCCTGGCTAATGGCACATGGGGTAAGTCTGTCAAATGTTGGTGAGGAGGATGGGGGATAGATGAGTAGGATTGTGATGGAGCAAGAAAGTCAGAAGAACCCTGTTACTTTGCTTTGCTTCCTGCTTTTCTTCCTAGGTTGTCTTTTGAGGGCTAAACTGGCAAAAGTAAGAGAAAAGAGAGCAGGAAGGGTGGCAGGAAGGAGAAGATTGCTGGTTGCTGTTCTAAAGGAATGCAAATAATTTCTTCTGTGGGAGACTGATTTACGTGCTGATGGGAATATTGTCCTCCTGGTATACGTATGGTATATGTATGGTTGAAATTCCACAAGGCAGTATTGCCTTGTCGAATTGCCATGAACAAGACAAAAACAAAACCCAGATATGGGTTGTGCTGATGAGGTACCTCTGGTAGCCACAGCAAAACTGGCCATGGAAGTACAGGGTCCTCCAGCCAGATGGGAGGGGTTGGTTGGTCCTGCGGCCAGCCATTTGGAGCCCAACAGGTTATTGACTCTTCAGAGACTTTTCTTCTATGCAATATATACTATTCACATAGGAGGTTTTGTTCTTTGAGCTGGGACAAAGAGGGTGTGTGGAAGAGCCCTAGGATTTGGGAGGGTACAAGTTCAAGTCCACCCTCATCTGTGGAAACTCACTGGATGACTTCATGTCAGTCAGTCTGTCTCAGCTCTGCCTACCTCCCAGGGCTGAAGGGAGATCCCCATGTAAGCCAGCTTGAGCTTCTAGGGAAAACATAGGATCTAACAAATCTAACAAACAAAAATAAATGTATAGCTCCCATTTATTCCCATGGAAATGGATAGAGGAGGCATTTTGCAAGGCCTTTTGTTTGCAACTTGAAAATCAGGGAGCTTTTTAAGCAATTGCTGATTCTGTCTAAACATTTCATAAGTTTCAGATAATGGTGCAAGACCCAGCAGGTGAGGAGAGATGTTTGCATAATGCCTCCCTGATGCCAAATGGGCTTTGTACACAAACTCGGTCAGAAGACTTACACAACAGGACAGTGGGCTGAAATGGATATACTCATGTACTACATTTGAGGATGGCCTTCCCTAACCTGGTGTGCAAATGGTCTAGCTGGCTGGGAATTTTGAGAATTGAAATCCAACCCATGCGGAGGCACCTTCTTGGGGAAAACTTTTTAAGGGAAATAAATGATTCATAAGAAAGGCAAGCTTCACTGAGATTTTCTACTCTCGGATGGAACTCTCTGCAGAACAGATTTCCCCACCTGGATAAAACAGGATAGTATGAAACCTTGACCTTCTGGATTACGACTCCCATTACTTGAAGGAGACATTTTCACTCTATTTGATTTTAACACCGCTGATCCCTTCAAGGCATTTAATTGAAATTGTGGAAAAGATGGGAGAGGGGAAAAGTGAGAGTCTATTGGAATTGGGCAGCCAATAAATTTAAATAATAATAATAATAACAACAACAACAACAACCCCCAGTGAGGCACTACCTGGAAGTGGTTGTGGGGCTTGTATGCTCCGAGGAGGATAAGAGCTGTGCCAGAGGTTCAACCATACTGGATAGGTCTCATCAGAGGAGCCAAACAACGAGTGCCTCTTGCATAAACAATATGGTGAGATGTAATTTACAGAAACCCATACCAGATCAGTCATTGCCCAGGTCAACACCTCACTAGTGTTCTAGTTCCTGGACATCTGGTGACAAGTGGGCTACAGGACTCAGGACTGTTGGCTGAGCAACCGGGGCCAGCAGCTGCAGGATTACTGGAAGAAAAGTTGCTTACTCATCACAAATATACAAAACAAAGAAATAATAATGTGACCATCACAGAGTGTTGTGGATCCTTTTTCAGAGATATTGATAGGACTAGATAAGAGCCTGGATAATTCCCTTAAAAAACAATTTGATTACAAAAATGTACTTCAAAATAAAGGTTTTTCCATAATACAAAGAATTTGGTTTTGGGTTTTTTATTTCCAGGAATTACTGGGAATACTTTACTTTTGCTCTGTGTTGTTCTAACTATCCAATTCTACTCAGTTTAACATTCTGTCATCTATCCTCCTGCCATTTTACTTCAGTATTCTAAAGACAGAACACTGAAATGTTTTCTTACTATGCATGTATGCTTGTGGGCATGTGTGTGTGTGTGTGTGTATGTGTGTGGTATATATAGAAATAAGGTATGGTCCTCTGGGAGGCCATATGGCCCACGTTGTGAACCACTGGTCTAGAGTATAGAACAGTGTTTCTCAACCTTGGCAACTGGAAGATGTGTGGACTTCAACTCCCAGAATTCCCCAGCCAGCCATGCTGGCTGGGGAATTCTGGGAGTTGAAGTCCACACATCTTCCAGTTGCCAAGGTTGAGAAACACTGGTATAGAACACAGAGCATACCGATAGGTGTATATTATATAGAGAGATTGGTTACTGAATGGAGGCTCAGTTCTCAGTTTCTTGTGGGCTTCTTGCATTGTAACACCAGAGGCTTTACATCTTGGTTCGAAACACGCATTGCAAAATGCATGGCAGAATTGCATGCTATTTTCTGGTATTTGGGATGGCTCTATATAGAGTCAACCTATCAGGGAAAAGTTGTTTCATGGTGTAGTGGGTAAAAAGGATGCAAGTATAAACATGCTTCTTTTGCATCATTTATGTAATTACTGCAAAAAGAATACTGTAGTCCTACTGCATGAGTTGCACACACTTTCCTCTGGCTTCTTTTGTGCAGGCTTTGAAACTCCCACACGTGGATTACATAGAAGAGGACTCTTATGTGTTTGCTCAGAGCATTCCCTGGAACCTTGGCCGGATTGTCCCAGAACAGGACGAGCTGAATGAGTATAATCCCCCCAGTAAGCCACCCCTTTCATCTTTTCCACATTTTTCAGAAGCAGACAGAGGCCCTCTGTCAAAAGCAGTGGACATTTATTCCGACAAGAATTGGAGGAATGGGATACAAATTCTGCCTGTGAGCTTGAGTCAAGTTGAGTTTATTCTTCATTAAGGATTATAGAACTAAGTCTTGCTAGTCTAGTGAATGGACAGCAGGATGTCCAAGAGATGCGACAGTTGTTTCCTTCAGAGGCAACTGCTACTGCTCTCCAAACTCAAAATCATTGATCCATTTTAGCCTCTTCCAGGAGATACATTTAAGGAAGACTTAAAAAATAAACAAAAGCCTTATTTGGAGGAGAATGTTCTAGCTTAATCAGGGTAACACCTGAGACTGGAGACCTTCCAACTCTCTTGGAGCTTTTGGACATCACATTTTTGAATAGATATGAACAAAAAAGGAAACATTGGAATGACTAGAGCAGATTGAAAAGCCTTGGTGATAGAAACAGAGTTAACCCCAATGAACAGTTTATTAGCTGGACATTTTCTCCATTCACTGATGCTTGCAGGATTCTTAAGGGTTGTTCTTATGCGTGCTTTGTAAATTGCTTGGTCATCTTAGAGATTTCTTTTTATTTATTTGTCCTTAGGCTAAATGTTGATCATGCAGGCTAACTTTATGTAAGGATTTTTGAAAAAAAGGGCTTTTGGAAGTTAAGTTGGAATGGGCATATATTGTGAGAAGAAAGCAGGAAGAGTGATCTGTTACTATTGCTACAGTTTTTTGGAACTGCATTTTTCCTCCCCTGCTCCTAATATTCATAGTTGGAGAAAGGCTCATTTTGGTGCCAATGGGGACTTTTCACCAATTGCCAGTGGAAGTGTGTTGAGGACAGAGAGTAAAAATCATTCATGCTATAGTCCCAGCCACACCTTCCCACTTCCAAGCTATTTTTTTAAAAATCAGCTTCACAGTGACAAACTATATTGCAAACATTATGTCCATGTATTGGCTGCAATCCACAGTTCACCTTTTATTATCCAGATTTTAAGTCTGACCTTCTGATATAGGATCACAATATTTAACTCATTTCAAACTCCTTCCATTGCTAAGGTACAAGATAAATTCAGATTAAGACCGACCTTCCACTGTTGTAGTACTTGGCTGGATAATTTGATTATGGAATTCAACACAATCAAGTTTGATCTCCCTGAATATTGGCAAACAAATTAAAATGAGAAAAGCATTTAATTATTGCAATAAGCATCTTGGACATATCCTTCTGGTATCATTGATTCTCTCTGTAGATACTGGTGAACTGGTTGAGGTTTATCTGCTAGATACTGGTGTCCAGAGCACACATCGGGAAATAGAAGGCAGAGTATTTGTGACTGAGTTTGAGAATGTCCCTGACGAAGATGGCACTCGCTTTCACCGCCAGGTAGGTACATTTTTTTCTGGTGGCAGGAGATTCCAGGAGTGGTAATTTCCATACATCTGGAACATCTGGTTCATAAAGGTTGACTAGGTTCTACTTTTATAGTTATAGTGTCAAAACCCAATCAGTAATAACAAACCTAATTCTTAACTCCTTAGAGCACTTCATGGAAATGTATTGGATCATGCATCTATGATGGTGCCTCCCTGGACCCATTGTATCTAATTAAATCTGTTATGGGTTTTATTCCTTCATTAGAATATGCTGGTGAAGTGAATCATTTGGGAAATGGGTGATAGGTAGAGTTGGCTATAACTCTTTCTCTCTGCCCAAGATATTGGAATCATCTGTTGTTTGGCATTTCTTTCTCCATCCAGAATGTAGAGGTTCCAGGTTCAGGTACTTGTTCCTCCTAGGAACTGATGCACTGGGCAAGAATGTCAGGTGGATGAGTCTTAAAATGTTTTTCATTAATACCTATAATTAAACTCTAGTTTACTTTTAATTTTGCTAGTTGAGAGTTGCCTTGACTGCTGTTTGATTTATAAATTCAAATTATTATTATTATTATTATTATTATTATTATTATTATTATTATTATTATTAGTGTTTGGGCTTGCAATAGGCACAAAACTTTGCATTTATGCTCTCTGGCAGGCCAGTAAATGTGACAGCCATGGGACTCATATGGCAGGAGTAGTGAGTGGAAGGGATGCTGGGGTAGCCAAAGGCGCCAACGTCCGCAGCCTCCGTGTGCTCAACTGCCAAGGAAAAGGCACCGTAAGCGGCACACTGATTGGTGAGTAGTGGCAAGTGTGGTTTCTAACTTTGCCAAAATCAAATTCATCCTCTTGTTTTTATATGAATTTGCAATTAGTCATACATTTTTGTGAGCACTTCTCTCAATTTTATTTGCTTGTAGGTGTGCATTTTTGCAAAGAATGTTACATAAAGTATTTCTACAGTATACTCTTTCTCCTAATACCTATTTTTGACTGAATGTTGCTTTAATATAAATACAATATTGTGTCCTCTTTCCACAGACTCCCTGTGATCACATGCACCCTGTGCCCTCTTTCCCTGGCCTTTCTGAGCTTGTGCCACACCAAACACCCCCTCCCCAACCCCCCTGCGGCACCCCCACGCTCCTTACCTGGGACTCCCTCCGCTTCCTGCTTAATGACTCACACATCTTGGGTTATCATGACAACTGGGACTGCCTGGATTGCCGTCACTAAGTGATGCGGTCGAGTGACGTCACGCTTTATGATCGCATCGCTTAGCGACAGCAATCCCAGTACCAGTTGCAGTTGCAGTCGTTACTCGAGGACTCCCTGTAAATAATTGGACAGTGTTTGGAAATAGGCCCCAAAAGAAAGCAATGGCAAACCACTTCTGTGTTGTAGCCTCCAAAAGCCACATGCATCTATCTGTGTGCTCACTAGGAATCAGGTTCCATTAGAAAGGATTAATACCTTTAATATCTGTGTTGAGTCAAGCAAGGTTTTAGACTAGTTGCAAGATTTGGAGTTTATTAAAAGTGTTTGTTGGGCACTGTGGTTGAAGGTCAGAGAAAGGAAAGGGGCAAATACATTTGGCTGATGTTAGAATAATCTTAACTTCTGAAAGGAAAGGGGGATGTATGTGCTGGTGGAGAGGCTCTAATTTGAAAAGTGCTTTTTCCAAGCATTGTCTGGGAAACAAACAATTAAATGGTGCTTATTCATTATCTTTTCATAAATGCATGCATATATCTGGTCAGGGTTTAAGATACGAGTTTGATTTGTTTTTTACTTTTAAAAGGTGGAAAAAGAAAGAAATTATTTCTCAGATTTACATGGTTTCTTTCTGGGCTTTCTGTGTTCCCCGGGACTTTATTCCTTTCTGCATCTTTCTTGCTGGGAAAGAAAGTATGGAGAATCACCTTTGAAAAAAGAGCCAGAATGCTCTTCCTGCTTGTATCTTTCAATTGGGAATTTCTACTGAGTAAAAGAGATGCAATGGGGTAACACGCTTTGGGGGGAAGTATGCTAAGTTCTTTGGCCTTTGCCCTCCAGGGCTGGAATTCATTAAAAGGACCCTGGCTGTCCAGCCCTACAGTCCTCTGGTTGTTTTGCTCCCCTTGGCCGGCAGCTACAGCCGCATCCTGAATGCCGCCTGTCGCCTGATGGTGCAGATGGGGGTGGTCATGATAGCTGCAGCAGGCAACTACAAAGACGATGCTTGCCTGTACTCCCCAGCAGCAGAACCAGAGGTAAGTAGAGAATGAGGTCTTCCTTTCAGCCCAAAACCCATGGGAAAATGGTCCAGAAATTGTTTGTGATCAGCAAGACTCCAGTTCAGCTCATCAGGATCTGCCTGTTACCTGCTGACGTTGCCTTAAATGCAGGGTTTTTCAGTTGACACATTCAGTGATGGATCACATGCACCACCTCATTTAGCATATGAAAAGATGAGGAAAATTATGAAGCCTCACCTATACCACTCTCTCTGGCTGTCACGTATTACAGTGGAAACACTTCCCTGCTGCCTATGTGTGTGGATGGTGTGGATCAGGTCTTCTGTATGCTTGTAGAGTGCCAAGATGTCAGCAGGACACTGGCTTATGCAGTCTTCCACGTGGTCCTTTCTCTAGCTGCCTAAATGCCCAGATGCTGTGTTTCTGTTGTCGGTTTGGTGGTGATACATGTGATTGTGGTACGTAACCACAATAGAGAGTAGAGCTAGCCTATTTGGTCCCACAGTCCCCTTTGCACTTTATTTTAATCCGGCATGAATGTTCCTCTGGAGTGCCCTGATGTAATACAAATATTTGTGTTTGTGTGAAGCTGGCCAAGCTTAAGTGGAGTGCCAGAATTTCAGGGCAGTGAAGGAACTGTCTGATACTTGTATCCTCAGTATAATTAAAATCATGCAGTCTTTTCTGATAATGAAAGAATGCAAGATCAGGTTTAGGTAGTACCCGGAAAGGAATTTGCCTGGGATAATGGATTCTTTAGGGAAGGGATTTTAATTTCATGATGTCAACATACTTTTCCTGCAGAAGATCCCAGGTTAAATACTTGGCAACAGAATTTCAGTCAGGAGCTTTTTCGAACCATATCTGGAAATTCTGGAGAGCTGCTGCTGAATCAGTGGTTGTGAGCTAGCTGGGCCAGATAGACAGACTTAATCTAAGCCAATTTATTTGGTTCCCTTTTTATGTTATAGTCCTCTCAAGGAATCATCTAATGGGGAATGCTTACACACCAATTCTCTAGGTGATATTTTAGAAAAAACTAGATTTTGAGTGGAAAGAGAAAAGCATGAAATAATAATTGCACAATATTTTTGGTATTTCTGTGTGACATTTTCCTGTGTAGCTACACACCTCTGATCAGTTCAGTCAAGAAAATCAGTTATCTAGGAAGATAGGGAGGCTTTCTCTTGGTGGAAAAGCAGGGATTGAAGAGTCATTGTAGAGGATTTTAGCTTTGCATTTATTACATTGAATAGAGTTAGGCTAAATGGCCAACAAGTCTCCCTCCAACTATGGAGGAAGAATAACACATAGTGGAACTATGCTGGAGCTGGAGGAAGATGACAAGGAATCAGTCTTTGTGATCCTTCCTTCCTTCAACAGTCCTCCTGGTTCTTGAAAAAAATGCTCTAAAAGGCTTAGAGAAGCTACTGGAGCAACATGAAGAATGACAAAAGCAAGAAGAGCTGGTGAAGAATATCTTCCCTCCCTTTCCTTAAAAGTAGATGTCTTTGCTGGATCCAGACACGGAATGGGAGAAGCCTATTTGTTCATAGGTCCAACCCTATGATTTTGACATTCTGTATCTACTATTTGGTCAGGGCTGACAAGATGCTGCCTTATTGTAGGTTATTACAGTCGGAGCAACCAATGCCCAAGACCAGCCTGCATCTATGGGGACTTTGGGAACCAACTTTGGGCGTTGCGTAGATGTGTTTGCTCCTGGAGATGATATCATTGGCCCCTCTAGTGATTGCAGCACCTGCTTCACATCGCAGAGTGGGACATCCCAAGCAGCTGCCCACATCGCAGGTAATATTTTATGACAGAAATATGAAAAGTCCAGCAAGTTGCTTAGCTTGTCTTTATTACAATGAGCTTTTCTCAGGAGGAACTATCCGTAATGTATGCTCTGCTCAGTGACTTTGAGACAGGCATGATGAGATTTCCATGAGTGAAAAACAAGTCTTTTTTCAACTTCATTAAAAATAGACTCTCAGATTTACAAAATCCAAACCTATAGAACAGTGTTCTAGAACAATACTTTATTTTTTTTTCTGTATAATTAGATTTGATTCCTGCTGGGATATATAACTTCCTACTTAGGTTCTATTTTCAAGCTGACTAACAAGGGAGATGCGGCTATACAGTATAAACATAGATAAAAACAAGTGCATCTTCTGTGTTAGCCAACATGCCGCTCATGAAGATCTTTGGTTGTTGGTACTTCAACCAATTATAGTTATTTTATTAAGGATCTGGGTTGGATTTTTAAAAATTTGTATTGTAATTTAATCAACTATTTTAACTATTTCTCTTTGCTACATTTATATTTAAGAAACGTATTTGTGTTTATTTTTTCTTTATCCCAATTGGTCAGTTGTAATTTAGCGCACTTTTGCGCTTGATCCCAGACAAACTCACTCAGCTGCACCTGAGGCTCTTCCAAAACAAGACAAAGGGAAATACAAGCAAAAGTCTACAACATCCTTAATCAATCCACTGGCCCCATAAAATATAGAGGTAATGAAAATGTACAGGTTGTACCAGTTTATTGGCTGTCCTCCCACATTCTTGGGTGTTGCACAGGTGGGCAAAACAACAGCCCTGGTGTTTTTCCCTTCAGGTTTGATTCCAGTGGAGTACCATTATAAGAAAAGACTTCTGAGATCACCACAAACTTTCCCTTTTGCATGCTCATTCTTCTCTTCTCCTTCTCTCTCTGCGTACATGCATAAAACTTGAGTCTGTTCCAGCAGCTTTGTACAAGTACAGCCTTATGCCTTCAAGTGGTTGGGAAGGATGGTGTGTTTGTGAGTGCGAGTGATATTTTGATAGTGGCATGGTTTACAGATGATCTGGCCCCAGGCTGGCTGAGCTCAGTTAAGCAGTAACTTCTCTCAGCCTCATATCTCCCCATTAAATGGCTACATGCAGCCTGAGGAGGACTTGCTGTGCTTTTAAAATATAGATTCCCCCTACCTCTGCAGAAATAAAAGATATAGCTTGAGGGATAAAAAAAAGTGTTTGGGTATGTAACACAAGTTGTTGAGAATAGACAGTGGAATCAACTGGAGGAAAGATGTCCCAGATGGCTGAATAATTTGTAGTTACAATTAGGAGAAGAAATAAACACGTCTTAAGCAGCAAACAGAGTACCGAAAAGAAATGTGGACATTTCCAGTGAGTTCATTGGGAACAGAAGCTTCTCTGCTTCTTTCACAGACTCACTGGTGGCTCTGGCCCTTGAAATGAAGGAGGCAGCTTTTGAGGATTAAGGTTTGTGCTCACAGCAAATTCTTGAGCCAAAATGGCAACTGAAAGGAGGGGAAAACTCTGCTTGGAGCTGTGGCTGCAGTTTTTAAAAGTATCTTTTCAGCTCCTGTGGGCCATGGCAGGGCACGGGAGTAATGCATTGATGTCAGTGGAAGAAGCAGGGGTAGAATTTATTTATTTATTTGCATTTGGGCTAAGGAAGGTAACATTGAAATATTAAGCCTATCAGGGCTTAAAGATGCCTTTTTTTGTTCTTAAAGAATGAGCAAAAGATCACACAATTGTTTGCATCACCTTGGTTAGCTCCAGGAGCTACAAGAACAAAGCAACTGCTATTCCCATCTTTGCAATGCCCAGCAGTGTGTCAGGACATCTAATTAAACTGGTACAACTTGTGCATTTTCACTGCAACTATGTTCTATGGGGCCAACGGATTGCTTAAAGAAGTTGAAAACCTTTGCCTACTTTTACCTTGTCTTATTTTAGAAGAGCCACAGGGACAGCTAAGTAATTCTGTCTGTATTCTGCAATCAAGCTAAGCAAGGTTAGTATTTCTTGATCCCATTGGTTTCCATGGGAGATATTTAAGCCCATAATGAAACTGACTTGTGAGAAACTGAACTGATTTTTAGGATCCAGAGTAACATTTAACTGAGAATGGGATGGGGACTTTTTGTTGATGGAAAGGCCTCTATATATCTATATAAATCCAACACCATAGTCACTTTTCTGAGCACATTCAGGCATAGGAAGAAAACTATTTGATTGAAAGCTGCCAGTGTTTTAAATCAAACTGGCCTGATAAAACATTTATTGTCCATTAATTTATTATGAGCTTTAATCACAAAGCAGAAACACACGAGAATGGGAAGAAACCATGAAAACAGAGGATATCCACATATGTAACCTTTTAAGCCATGTGGATAAAGACTGGTGTAACTCTGAAGTACACGGAAATGTTACTGGAGCATTAATTCAAATTAGTATTTGAAGACCATCGTTGGTCCTTGCTTATATTATTCAAACGTGCACACACACATACATCATCCCTGATTCAGGCAGGAGGGTTTGAGGATGATTTTTTTCAAGGAAGCCAGAAAGTCAAACTGAGCAGCAGCTTGGGCATAAGAGTTGCGGGGAAAGTCTGCATTTGTATTCTGGTGCCTCAGATCCAGCCAAGCAACAATCAGTATCATTTGAACTTCCTTTAAAAAAACCACACATGCATACAATATGATTTTGCAGTATGTTGTCTAGGGCGTTCATAAAATTATACAAATATAAATTGTAAAAATACATCACCTAATCCAGCTTCATATGTGTATAGTATTTTGGGGGGATAATGCAGAAGAGGGTTGCTTGTTGTCCTAGGTATTGCAGCCATGATTCTGAATGCCAACCCTGCTCTGTCCATCTCTGAGCTGAGACAAAGACTGATCCACTTTTCTGTCAAAAATCTTATGAATGAGGCTTGGTTTCCAGAAGACCAGAGGCTGTTAACACCAAACAGAGTGGCTGGGCTTCCGTCCAAACTGGTAGCAGGTGAGTGACCTGTTGATATCTTCATTCGTACAGTCCCGAACATCTCAGATCCTGGTATAACTGTTGGCCAGAAGTCTGGCTAAGTTTGTTCACCTGGCGTGAGAGAGCCAATGTCCACACAGAGTCGAGGGGAAGAGAAACTCTTTATTTCTATACAGAGGCAGAGAGAGGTGCACAGGGGCTGTGCCCAGCAAAAAGCGCGCCCACCGAGTTCAGTGGGCTACATTTTATAGCATTCTCTACAACATTAGATACAATCTCATTGGCAAGCATGATCATGTCAACCTACTAGGTGGGCTTTCTTGCAGTTGCCATACGGAACTCCCTAATTTCCTTATTCTCCATCTTGGGGGGTGCACTTAATGAACTATGCGTCCCACCTCTGGATGTGTTTTTAACTATGCTAATAATGAACTTTGGTGCTCTTTGTGAGCTACATACAGGTCCTTGGCCTACATAAGCAAGCAAAACCACTAGATGGGCCATCTTCCGCTTAACTTGTGCTAGACAGAAAGAGCTTAACACAGTGTCCTTTGTTTCCTGCTGAAGGAAACAAAGACAGATACCTGTCTGATACCAGCCTTTCGCTAACAGCTTCTTAAAGTGCTATGCCTGTGAACTAAGTAAAAGTCAGAACATCTGCAAATAGGCTACTTCTAACAGAGAATTCCAACATCAGGACCTCAGAACCATATGTGAACTTTTTTTGTGTCTTCAAGCCAGTCTTGGGTCCTGGCAACTGCCTAGATAAGTCCATGTAGTTTTATTGGCAATATTTTTGGTAGTGGTTTGCTATTGCCTCCTTCCAGGGACTGAGAGAGACTGACCCAAAGTCACCCAGGTGACTCATGCCTAAGGCAGGACTAGAACTCATGGTCTCCTGGTTCTAGTTTGGTGCCTTTAACCACTACACCAAACTGGCTATTTGAATTTAGCTGCTTCCTATTCAACCTGATTATAACTGAATATGGACTCTAAGCCTGGAGCAATTTTTTTACTGTCTTCATTGGGCAAAATCCTCAGAAACTAGAAGACTATTCCATGACATTGAATTGGCCTAATAAAACTATTGCCCCAATTTATATTTTGAATGTTTTTTTACAGCCAAGCACAGTTTTGCTTCTTATTTCTAGTGACTGCCAATTATTCTTATTCTTATCCCAATTCCATTAATCACGTGTCACAACATGTTCTTCATGATTTGAGCTCTACCAAGATCTTGGATATTGTAAAGATAATATCTGGGTATGAGATGCTCAACAGTACTGTCGGTTGTGGTTGGTCTGTTGTAAGTTGTTCTAAATTTAGGCAATCCAAATTATTTCTAAGTTCTTATGATATTGCACCTAGTGCCCCAATAATTGATACCACTGTTGACTTCTTCCAAATGTTTGTGATCTATATTTGCAAATCTCCACATTTTGTAATCTTTTCTGATTTCTTGTCTTCAACATTACTACCTCATGGAATGAATACATCAATAAACCAAACATGATTCTTTACAAAGACAGTAATGGGTGGTGTATTATGTTCCAAGAGTTATCAGTCTGAACTTTAAAATCCCATAAAATTTTTGCCCTGTGATTTTCAGTGATGTTATCTGCAATTTCCGGTTTCCAGTAATTCTTAATTGATGGTGAATCTGTACTCTTGACAGAAATGCCAGTGTGATATTTTCCCAACTCAAGCATGCCTTTTTTGTAATCAGTCTTTGTGATTTTTCTGTATCCAGTTATTACATGGCCAGTGGTTTCATCCTTGGCACAATTGGCATTTACTATCTAAACTGATCTTTTCTGCTTTTGCCTTGGTGATTTTTGTATGTAGTGCTTGTTCTTGGGCAATAAAAAGCATTTCTTCTATTTCCCTTTTTTAATACATCATTCTTAAGTCACTGCCATGATTTGCTGCATGAATTTTCCTTCATATCTTTCAAGGAAGATATTGGTTTGATTTTCCAATTTTCTAACCTCATTTCAAGCTGCTGCTTTTTATAGTCATTGAGATTCCATTTGTGCAAATAGCCTTTCTTTCTGAGTTTCTTTCAATAAAGCTTTGTTATTGTCTTGATGTAATCATTAAGCCTTTGTTTCTCTTCCTCTATTTTACCTGTAATAAGTGCTAGCCCACCAGTCTTCCTTGGAAGATATAATCTGTCAATAACAGTAGGAGGGTATAGGGCATTATTCATAGGCATCAATTTTCTGATTTGCTGTCAAGATTAACAAGGTTCATCTAAGTTTAGTTGAATATTGCTGTGGTAGATCTCATTATTGATATTGCCCAGGAGTTGGCTGTTTCCACCATTTAGATTAGACTTCAGGATTTTCTTTAACCTCTTGCATTATTTTGAGTTTACAATATTTTTCTTTTTATTGTACAAAATATCTGATGTTTTCAAAATTCCCAAATATTTATAAATTTAGTCAGGTGCTAGACCATTGATACTTGTTTCATTTAAGAGTTGAATACTTTCTTGTGAGTTAAAGATTTTACTTTCTTTACTTCAGTCATCGCACATTTATCAAGTCCAAATTGTATTGCAATATATATATTTGGACCCACTCTCTCTCTTTAGAAAATCTGTTAACCTCTTTCACCAGTCTTTTAACTGTTAATTTTTTTGTACCTATTTTACTGTTAATTTTAATCTATATTTGTAACTTTAAAAAATTGATTTAATTTTTTAAAAAACTCTGCCTTTTGGATATTGAAATATATTTGCTAGAATAGAAAGGCAGAATAGAAATCAAATCAAATCAAATCGCAACTAATCTGCTACCTCCAAATGGCCAATTTTGCAACCCTAATGGTCCTCAATCAGTTCTTTGCAATGGTTTTATTCATGTATTGTGCTCAACTACAATGTGATTTGTTTAATTTTAGCTTTAAGTATCATGTGAATCCAATCTTTACAATTTTTAAATCTTGTTTTATGGCAAGAATGGCCAAGCTTTTCCACCTTTGCCATCAGTCCTCCTTGGGGATCACAGAAGATGTGTCTGTGATATAGCGATGTCACTAGATGTCAGCCCTACTAGGTAGGCCAGACTAAGAAACAGACACTATGCAGATCTAAGCTTTTATTAGAACAGCTACAGCAACAGAATCTTGCAACCCTGAATGTGCTATCTTTCCTCCCTCTTTTACCTTCATGAGAATGGGGCTGGGGTGGGAAACTGTCTGAGGTGTTTTTGCAAATTACTTCTTGGCCTGGACTCAAGTTTAATTTATCTGATCATTACCTTGGCAGTGGATCTGCCATCTGTCCTTCAAGGCCATTCTCTTTATCCACTATACAAGGTGAAGTTAAAACTTTTGGTCCTCTTTGGCATTTGGAGAATGTTGT
This sequence comes from Python bivittatus, assembly GCF_059951505.1. Taxonomy (NCBI): domain Eukaryota; kingdom Metazoa; phylum Chordata; class Lepidosauria; order Squamata; family Pythonidae; genus Python; species Python bivittatus. The sequence goes on along the minus strand of NW_028277098.1, from coordinate 42,846,543 downwards.
TGGGGGGGGGGGGGGGGCTTAGGACACTAATTCCTGCCTTTATTTCAGTGTTATCAGGGTTAAAATAATGCAAACACAAACTAGGCATTTTACCCCCAAAGTTCAGCACCTCTGGTTTATGGCCATTGTGACTTATTCAGTAACTATGTGTGTTAGCACAATGTATTTCTTGAAGATATGATCTTTCCAAGTGATTGAACTACAGAAATCATAAAGGCTGGAAATAGTCCTAAACAAATGGGATTCTGCTAGTCCTTAGTGGTGACCATCAGCCACTCTCTTTCAGAGGAACAGCTGTATTGTCGCTCTGTGTGGTCTTCCTTGTCTGACTCAACCAGTGCAGCCACAGCTGTTGCCCAGTGCAACAGCAATGAAGACATGTTCAGCTGCTCAAGTTTATCAAAGAATGGCAAGCAGCGAGGAGAGCACATTGAGGTAATGCTCAAGGGCAAGAATGGTGTAGTTTGCTATTTAATTTTAATTAATTTTATACGTAGATTTGCATCTCAGCAAGATATAAAAATCAGATTTGATGGCATTCCCTGTACCTTGCTCTCACTGTTGTTTTTTCTGAATACTAGGATTATGGAGGCAGGAAGGAGTGTGTGGCTCACAACAGATTTCGAGGCCAAGGTGTCTATGCTATAGCCAGATGTTGCATTTGGCCCAAGGCTGACTGCCAGGTTAATAGCCATTCACAGACCACAGAGGGCATAGCCATGAAAAGTGTTAGCTGCACCAAAGATAGCCATGTTTTGACAGGTATGTGATGACAGCTGTGATGATAGTAATTACAGAAGCAAAATGTATGATGTAGAGGCATCTTTATGTATAAGTTGTCTTGTAGCACTGAAAGAGGTCTTCTGTGCATAAGATACTATTAGCACATCAGGACTGTGTGGTAACAGTATGCAATTGGCAGCAGACTAGCTTTAGCAGCACAACACAAGCCAAAGCTTACAATTCCTGCTTCCCACTTCTTGATGTCAACTTCTAGCATTTGCCACCTTAAGTGACCACTTAAGCTGGTTAATGATACAGTTGATCCTGGTTTGAGCTTGTTCTGGGCTTCCTATTTGCCTTGTGTTACATGCCTGGCATTTCCCATCTGGTCCACTGTGAAAATATTAGAATATTCTTTGCACCCTTTGCAAAAATTCATAAACTAAGTTGGTAGTTTTATTTTCCCTTTCCTAAGGATTTTACATGTGAGAATACAAAGAATGAAGGATGTACTACATTTTATTTGCTGCACCCTCTTGGGGCTGTCTTAACTGAGACATTCTGGGATCACGTAGCAACCATGCAGCCCGAGTTTCTTTAAGGTAGAGTCCACAGTGTGGCATGCATGCCAGCACCCATTCTGAAGTGCCTTTTTGGCTTGGCACAGCACTTGCTTATAAAGGATTGTAAGAAACACCAAGCAAGCTTGTACATTTCCTCAGAGTGTTCTAGATTGGTATTGGACATTGTCAGACAAAATTGCCTGCAAAAATAACCTTGTGCAAGGTTTATGCCATGCCATTGTATAATCTTTTCAGGAGCAATAACTGATTGCTTTGGCCATTCTGGCTGACAAAAAGAGCTACTATGGAACAATGCTTTGTTGATGGGGTTCCAGCAGAATGGGAATCCCATCTTTGTCCTACCAAACATGCTATTTATAGACAATATGTGGAGCGAAAAGAACTTAAGGTATAACCCTGCTCATATGAACTGGAAGGAATAGACATCATATTGTGCAGATACCAAGAGCTTCTTCCATTCCACCATTTATTTTCTGATCCTATAGTTACATACAAAAACCAGTATCATTAGCTGTCAGTGATACTCATGTATATACTTCAGATGAATCTCCTTAAAAATACCACTGAACAAAATGCCCTAATATGATCTACACTGGCAGGCTGCAGCACACATTCTCTGGCTGGAGATATCAATGGCAACATCAGAGCTGTACAGCGGGCAGACAGTGGTCGGGCCCACTGTGTAGGCCAAGGAGATGCGATGGTGCATGCTTCCTGCTGCCATGCACCCAGCCTTGAGTGTAAAGTTCAGGAACAACCTCCTCTGGAATACCCAACAAAGGTATGTGGATATTGTTCTCTATGGCATTTCCCAGTCTAGTTATGGTAACTTGGTTCCTAAGCAGTGTAAGCTCTAAGGGATGAACTAAAATAAAGAAGAGAAAAAATTATTCTCTGCAAAACCCTTGCACAGCTGTTACAGGTTGTGCTCACGCAATACAGTTAGCCTGCTTGCTGAATTAACTCTTTTTCTTGTTTTGCACAAGGCACTGTACCACAAATTAACCAAACAGGCTGGGCTTCTGTAAAATGCTAGCCTCCAGCAACCAAACCTAAAACCAATCAAGATTAGCATTAATTAAGGTTAGCATCTTGTGTACATGCATCTGCTTGTTCTTTACCTGACCTGGTTATGTGTGTTGTGGATTCAGACATAGATATTCCAGCAATGATTCTCTATGCAGATTTGCTATAAAAGGTGGTTCTATGGAGAAAGATCAGTAGAACTAGCGCCTCAGTCATGTTCAGTACTGTATGGAGCCATCCTTCTAACAGTCATAGCAGACGGTTCTTTTTGTTTCAGTCAGCTGTTACTTCACTTCTGAAAATTTCCCATGAATCTTAAGTGATTGTAACTACATGCATCTCCACATTTTTAAAAAATTAGATATTTCAGATTCTCCATGCAGCATTTTGCAGAGCTTAACTGGCAGAAGTGAGAAAATGCTTCTGTGCTTCAGAAGCTCACAATATAATTTTCAAAAGGAAGAGGAATCAACAGAGGAAGAAAAGTCAATGACACAAACCAGGGGCAGAGAACTTCCTTTTTATATACAGTGCATTCAGAAAGTATTCAAACCCCCTTCACTTTTTTCAATTTTGTTATGTTGCAGCCTGATACTACATTAGTTCAAATTCATTTTTTTTCTCATTAATCTACACTCAGTACCCCATAACGACGAAGTGAAAACAGAATTTTAGAAATGTCTGTAAATTTATTAAAAAGGAAAAACTGAAATATCACATTGGCATAAGTATTCAGACCTTTGCAACAACACTTGAAATTTAGCTCAGGTGTCTCCCATTTCTCTTGATCCTTGCTGAGCTATTTCTACACCTTGACTGGAATCCACCTGTAGTAAATTAAATTGATTGGACATGATTTGGAAAGGCACACAGCTCTCTATAGAAGGCCTCACAGCTGACAATGCATACTGTATCAGAGCAAAAGCCATGAGGTCAAAGAACTGCCTGCAGAGCTCAGAGACAGGATTATTGTAAGGCACAGATCTGAGGAAGGCTACAAAAAAATTTCTGCTGCACTGAAGGTTCCCAAGAGCACAGTGGCCTCCATAATTCTCAAATGGAAGACGTCTGGCACAACCAGGACTCTTCCAAGAGCTGGTCGCCCAGCCAAACTGACCAATCAGGGGAGAAGAGCCTCAGTAAGAGAGGTGACCAAGAACCTGATGGTCACTCTGACTGAGCTCCAGAGATCCTGTGTGGAGATGGGACAAAGTTCCAGAAGGACAACTATCACTGCAGCCCTCCACCAATCTGGGCTTTATGGCAGAGTGGCTAGATGGAAGCCTCTCCTCAGTGCAAAACACATGAAAGCCTGCTTGGAGTTTGCAAAAAAGCACCTGAAGGACTCTCAGACTGTGAGGAACAAGATTCTCTGGTCTGGTGAAACCAAGATTGAACTATTTGGCCTCAATTCTAAATGTTATGTCTGGAGGAAACCAGGCACTGCTCATCACCTGCCCAATACCATCCCAGCAGTGAAGCATGGTGATGGCAGCATCATGCTGTGGGGGTGTTTTTCAGCAGCAGGGACTGGGAGACTGGTCAGGGTTGAGGGAAAGCTGAATGGAGCAAAGTACAGAGATATCCTCAATGAAAACCTGTTCCACAGCGCTCAGGACCTCAGACTGGGCCGAAGGTTCACCTTCCAACATGGCAATGATCCTAAGCACACAGCCAAGACAACACAGGAATGGCTTAGGGACAACTCTGTGAATGTCCTAGAGTGGCCCAGCCAGAGCCCTGACTTGAACCCTATTGAACATCTCTGGAGAGACCTGGAAATGGCTGTCCACCGATGGTCCCCATCCAACCTGATTGAGCTTGAGAGGATTTGCAAAGAAGAATGGCAGAAAATCCCCCAATCCAGGTATAAAAAGCTTGTTGCATCATACCGAAAAAGACTTGAGGCTGTAATTGCTGCCAAAGGTGCTTCAACAAAGTACTGAGTAAAGGGCCTGAATACTTATGCCAATGTCATATTTCAGTTTTTTCTTTTTAATAAATTTACAGACATTTCTAAAATTCTGTTTTCACTTTGTCATTATGGGGTACTGAGTGTAGATTAATGAGGGAAAAAATGAATTTGAACGATTGTAGTATCAGGCTGCAACATAACAAAATTGAAAAAAGTGAAGGTCTGATATTTTCCAAATGCACTGTATTGTAAGACTACCTCTCATAATCCTTAATCATTGGTCATGCTGGCTAGTGTTGGTAGAGTTGAATTCCAGGAGGATCTGGAGAGCCTACCCCATTCTGGAAGCTTTTGTTGACTATTAAAGAGCCTCTGTTCCCTTCTCAGGTGATGGAGACTTGTGATGATGGCTGGACTCTAACAGGATGCAATGCCCAGTCGCATAGCCCCAACATTCTTGGGGCATATTCAGTGGACAACACCTGCATTGTCATCAGCCAACCAGGAAGCAAAGGAGCAACAGCAGTTGCCATCTGCTGCAGAAAGAGGCTCTTAGAGGATGAGAAGCAAAGTTCCAGTTACAAGTGACAATTTTACCCTTTTCCCCTTCAAGTATCCAAGGGACCCTCAAATTATGACAATTGCCATATATGGTCACACTTGTGAACGCAGTAGTCCCTTGAGAAAATATTTGTGTAAGTAGGACTCCAGCACAGCTTGGGATTGTTTGTGATAGCCTTAGAATAACTGTTCCAAATGTGCACTTCTACAAAATATTGCCCCTCTGGCAATTTCCCCATATTTGCTATCAAGAGATGGGTCTTGTTGATGCCTCAGTAATATCAATTGAGCTACATTTGTAAAATAACTTTGGCCAATAAGCTTCAGATATGTTTTTTCAGCAACCTTTCATTTATAGTCAATGACTTCCTGACTTTTTAGGATATAGTTTTTGTCAACCATCCACTAGTTCAATACATTTATGCCTATAGTTGCATAGGATGCCGGGGGGCAGGCAGAAGGATGAAGAAGGTAACAGTTTCTGTGTAATTCTTTAGCTTGGTCACAATCTTTCATTGGCTTATGAATTATAACCAGAAACATCTTTGTGTACAATAGAAATGCTGAAACTACAAAAGGTGAAAGCATTAATACTTTAATTCTGCCCAGGATAGCAGATTAAATGCAGAGCATACCAATTATCATTATGTCCTGTTTTTTTGGAAGTCTTTTTATATAGTAAGTTATATAGTAAGTATTTTGGGACAAGGGTGTGCAACCCTTCCTTCTAGAAGTCTTGTGCAATTAACAAAGCATCTTCTGTAGCTGAATTGTTACATAACAGTTTAACTGTTTAATGCTTTAAAAGCATATTCAATGTGATAGAATTGGGAAGTGTTTGTCCTGGCTCTGCTCACTTCTAGTGATTTTACAGCATTTGCAGCTCTTAGCCTGAAAAAGCTTTGATTACCTAGGAGCTAGTTTGTAAACATTACTGTTTTCTGTCATCTGTTTCCAGTGCCATAATGCAAAACTGCTTAACAATGGGTTGTAGCAGGTCTGAAACAGGATTTTAAAAAGTCTACTGAAATTATACCTAGCTATAACCCGTAACTCATAACCCAGGTACGACTGGAAAAAACCCAAGTTTAAATATATACTAAACTTTATACTGCTTGCCTGAAGATTCTTTCCTATACTGCCCAATGGCACAGAAATTTCAGAGAACTTGCTGTGATTTAGTAAAGGCAGTGAGGACAGATAATATGTACATCTGCAGCATTTAACACTCTCTCTCACATGTTTCTATTTCTCCTATGCCTTGCATTCTTGCAAACTTGAATCTGCTCCACTGAATATGCGACAGAATGGCCAAGTTGATTTCTACAAAGCTGTTTCTAAACCAAGGACACTCTTTTATCACAGGTTTTATCCTCAGACTAACTTTTAAGACAAATTCCTCTTGTCTTTCATACACACAGCCTGTCCCCAGAAAACAATTACCGTAATTGCATTACTTAATATAGTAAAATAATTCTAGATGAACTACAGTAGTTTCTGTAGCCATGAATGGGGGAAGCCCTGCAAAAAGCAGAGCAAGCAGGTAAGATCAGCGTGGAGAACTACTAGCCTTCTAGATGCTGCTGAAGCTCCATCCTCTTATTATGAAAAATACTGGGAATTGTAGCTCAGTGACATTTGAAAAAGGTTTATCACTGGACCCCAGGAAGACCACTGAGCCAATGAAGAACAGCTCTATACCCAAGCAAACCTGAAGCTTTCAAAGGCACTTAAGACTTAGAGCTCCTGCATTCATGCCCTTAAGGCAACCACGAAGCCAAGAAAACTCTGGGTAATTTGCACCAAACAGTTTAGTTTGCTAATAAAATATTTGGTAGCAACCATTTAAGTTGGTTTTTCAAGGCAGGCTATTATTATCAGTAAACGTCTTTCCCTCTTTGGCATTTATACTTGTTTACCAAATGTTTAATTGCCTATATAGTTGAATCTTTAACCATATGTATGTCCAATTACTGGGTAAATTTTTTTTAACCAAGGGACCATATACATGTTTCCTTAAAAGTAAGTTTCCTTCAAAGTAAGTGTGTATTGCATTGCAGCCTAAGCTGCATTTCTGCTTTAGAAAGGACAAAAAGAAAATTGAATCATGAACGGAGTAAACTGCATGTGATTCTTTGTATGCTGTTTTGAGGTTAATACTCAGATTTATTATCTACTGTAATTCCTACTTGCTTGAGAGAAGACTTCTTCGTGCTATGGATTTTACTTTTTTATCTGGAATCTATTTATTCTGTTTTATATAACATTTTATAAGGCAATTTGTTTTTGAAATAAAGTTTCATAGAATTTTAATGTGGCTGCATTTATGTAGCTGTACTTAAACTCTTCCTCTGCACTTATCTACAATTACATTTAAGGAAAGGGGACAGAATTTTTTTTTATAAATTTATCATCTTTTTTCATTAGAGATTCAAGCTCATGTGTGATACCCATTGTAAAATGTGTGGCAAAACAAAATATTTAGGAGGTATATAGCTTACTAGAATATACATTCAATACAATATACATGTATTGAAAAGAGGCTTGAAGATAGGGATAAAAAACACCCTCAAACTTTTTAGTATAACTGATATTGCCCTATTATATTTCACATTTCCTCTAGGCAGGAGAATACAGAACATTACTCCCACTAGAATCCAAAACTCTTGCATCTGGTTTGGGAGACAGAAGAAAAATAGCCCCAGTTCAGGGCAGCCTGATGCTACAGAGTCATGTATGCAAGACAAAGTAAGATTGGAAAAGTACCGTATTTTTCTGACTATAAGACGGTACTTTTTTCTAAAATCTTTACGCTAAAAATTGAAGGGTGTCTTATTCAAGGAAGTAAGCCGAGGAGAGAACCGCGCGGTTGGAAAACTGCCCATACTTTGTCTCTGCAAACAGGCTTCCTCCTATTTCTAGCCTCCAATCACGAGTGAAATAGCTTGACTCTGCAAACAGGCTTCCTCCAATCACGAGCCTCCAGTCACAAGTGAAACTGCCCATACTGTCTCTGCAAACAGACTTCCTCCAATCACAAGTCTTATGTAACTGACATCAGCTGATGAACAAACCAATTAGAGGAAGTCTATTTGCAAAGACAAGCTTTCGGCAGTTTCACTCGTGACTGAATGTAATCAGTTATGCAAAAAAGCATGGAAATAGAGCTGCAGAGAGATGGTTTGGACCTCCTCCCAACGAGTGTATCAGGCAAATGTTACCTAATTACTAAATAAAAATGTGTTCTGCACTATCTTTAAAATATTGATTTCTTAATTTTGGGTTGGAAAAGTGGGGGTCGTCTTGTACATGGGGGTGTCTTATTGACGGAAAAATAAGGTAACTTTATCAGAATTCCATTTTTGAGTGTAGATAGATTCCCAAAGTCCCCAATGTCCAATTCTGATTGAGTAGGAGTTAGATAAATGAACCAGCCAAAGAGCAACTGGTTTGTTTCTTTAACTTAATGATCAGGCCTTTTTTTTTTTTTTTTTGGTGAGAGGAATAACTTTTATTCTATTGACTGGGATTTTTTCTCATGAAAACTGCCTCTCCCATTTTTCACTGCCTTGGGAACTAGTTGAACAAAATCATACACAATGAGCAGACACAGCTGAATTGTAATTGCCCTATTGCTACAGAACATTATGTATAAAATGCATTTTTCATCCAAAAGGGTGGCAGTAAAAGAGACCACAACATAGAAATGTATGACAATTTACATAGCGGACTAGATTTGCTTCTTAAAAAAAGTCTTCAGCAGACTGAAGTGATAACAGCTGGAAACCAAATAATTGATCAAGTATTATATTTGAAACCATAGCCATTAACTCTGTACAGGCAGGGAGTGAAGCAGAAAACAGTTTGCAATGGTTTTAGAAAGTATGGTGGTGAAACAGATCATCTTGAGATTCTGAAAAAAATGCCCTGCTTCAGCTTGTGATGAGATCCCCTTTTCCATAGGAAATGATGCAAACTTAAATGATTTTGGACTGATACCCTCCTCTTAATATCAGCTCTATAACACTTACTTTCATTTAAATTAAACTGAAGATAGGGTGACACAGTCAGGATGGGATAGGAACAACATTTATTCTAAATTTTAAAACATTGTATTAAAATGTTTGAAGGCTTCATAAAATATCTGAGCTCTGCCAACTTTATTGAAAGTTCTACCTCGAGAGAAGAAATTCAACTGAAGCATCATTGTTAACAGTACTTCTTTGACTCACCCGTATGGCAGAGAATTTCAACTGGAAGATGTGCAGCTGTTTCCAGCAACAGTGAAATGACCTGTTATATTTGTAACTAGTGCACAACAGTAAAGAAATCTATGTGCCAGTTGTTTTTGTAACAGTAATTAAAAAAAAAAAGAGGCACTTTTTGGCTGCTTGTGCCTTTGACTCGACCAGGCACTCTCACCATTTCCCCCCAGTTCATGTGCATGGTGTATTTTGTATAAATTAAGGCAAAATCCTTGAACAAAAGCGAAAGGAAAAGCAAATGAAGAAAAAGGTGGAAAAATGAAACGGACTCAAAATTGGCATGGAAAAAAAGTGTCAAGAGCAGTTTAAGAGTTCATTTAACTGCATTTCACATGGGAAACAAAAGCATAGTCATATTAAGTTTGTTTCCAGTTATTAAAGAATTATACCTGTTGTATTTCAAGTGCTGCCTAGCTAAGCAAAACAGCTTACAATCCTTTGCCTGTGTTAAAATTTTTTAAAAATTGAAATGTCCCTACTTTATTCAAGGAATCATATAAAGCCAATTCCTACTTTTTCAATTTCAAAGCATAAGCAAATGATTGCAGGTCACATAATTAACACGACAGTTTATTCAATATGTCTCCAAGTAGTAGAAGGATGATTTAAGGAGGCAAACAGCAATAAAATTCTGTCTTAAAGTGCTTTTTTGTTAAACTTACTCATCATTTTCTAAAAGGTTCTACTGATGCCATAATTGTATTCTTGGAATAAACAAAGCTCTTTTATTGCTCTTACCCTTTAAGTACACAGCATCAGGAAAAAAGGTTACCAATTCCAGACTAACTTGTACCAAAACCATTCCATAAGGAATAATCATCCTTACATAAAAGGGTTCTCTTAAAAACAACCCTTAATGTAAAGCACTATACAAATTACCTAGAGACATATTAAATACAAAAGTCCTTGTGTAAATTTATTCTTAACTAATATTTTACAATGACAAGTGTAAATCACATGTTTTTACATAATTTTGAATATTCCTATTCAATATTTTCAAAAAGGTTAAAAATTTGCCATTCATATGTAAAGGCAATCTGATTTTTCTCCTGTATAAAACCCAAAGTCTTTTTCTTTTTTGCAGCATCACAGAAAAGCAAAAGTTTTACATTCACTTATTAAATGTTCACATAAAAATCTCAATTACTTGATAATTGTTCTTAAATTGGTGGAATCTTGACAGGGTTTTGTTTTGTTTTACTCATGCCTAAACTAGCATCTATAAGAACCATGGCGGATGCTGGGAGATTCTCACAGCCTAACGCTTGAACTTCTCAATTGAAGAATACTTTTAACTCATTATGAAGTACCAAGGCTATTGAACCTTCGAAAGCATTCACTTCAGATTCCTCTAAAAGTGAAAGCAAAAGGATTCCAGCCATATCAGGAAGGCGTTGGGTATTCTCCACTTCAGAGGAGCTTTTCTTCTTCAGCTTGCAGCCATCAACTAAGGATCCACATCATCAAGGTCACTTTTAGGTTCACCAATCATCATGGGAGATACTGAGCCCTTTTAAAAATACAAAAGAATTAGAAAGATTATGTTGTTTAAATAGAACAAGTGGCTATTGATGGATGGTGTCCTAACAGTTTTTCAGCAACAGCCCTGTGCATCATTTAGCAACTGCCTTTTGGAAACAAGAAATTAACACTACATTCTTCACAAAAGGAGAAGATGAACTAAATGTTAAATACAGGTAGTCCTTGGTTAATGACTGTCCTGTTTAGCGACCATTCGAACTTACAATGGCACTGAAAAAGTAGGTTTATGACTGGTCCTCACACTTATGATGGTCACAGCGTGCCTATGGTCACATGATCACAATTCAGGCACTTGAAAACAGGCATGCAGTTACAATGGTCGCAGTGGTCTGTGGTTACATGATTGCCACTTGTGACCTTCACAGCCAGCTTCCAACAGGCAAAGTTAATGGGGAAGCCAGTAGGAATTTGCAAGTCACAGTCACATGAGATTGTGCTTAATGACCGTGGATGACTCGCTTAACAACCACAGCGGCACTGACGTTGTAAGTTGGGCATGGTCACATGAAGTTTCACTTAATGATCATGTCACTTAGTCATGGAGTTGCTGATCCCAATTGCCATCATTAAGTGAGGACTACCTGTATTAGACTAGGATGAAATACCATGATTAGGAGTACTAAAAAGGAAGCATGTATGGAATTTGCTATATTAAAAAGTCATGTCCCTCAACATATGAACCTTCAAAAGAAGTTTAAACAAATTCATGGAAGACATAGCTATCAATGGCTCCATGACATGATAGCTTTGTAACATGTCTAGAATCAGAGATGACTGTCTTTTAATACCAGTTGGTGGTGAATATGAGCAGGAGAGTGCAGATGCACTCATGTCTTCCTAGTAGCCACTCTTCCTGGTACAGAATAATAGATTAGACATGGCTTTCCCTCTCTATGTGGCCATATGTTGTTTAATGAACTAACCAAGTTGCTACTGATAGAGCTTATATTTGACTGAGTATTTTAACGTTTGAAATGTTAATTTTATCAAAGGAAATATTTTCAAAACCTTGACTACATTAAAGATGTTTTTTTTTATCCACACTCAATTGTTACCAATTCTGTGGTGACTGCCTGGACGAGTCCCTGCAGTTTTCAAGGCAAGGTGTTTTGGAAGTGGTTTGCCATTGCCTCCTTCCTAGAGCGGAGCCCAGCTGGCGAGCGCAGGAGGCGGAGTTTCCATTGCTTTGTGCCTTTTTCGGGTGTGCGCAGCTTCCACGTTACCGGCAACTGCTCCTGTCTCCCTTGCAAGCGCCGTCAGCATTTTTCCTCCCATCTGGGTGAGAGTACTCATTTATCTACTCATGTAAGTTTTCGAGCTGCTGGGTTGGCAGGAGCTGGGGAAGAAGCAGGAGCTTGCTCTGCTGCGCGGAGCTGGGCTCGAACCGCTGAAGTGTCGACCATTTCTGGCCAGCCACTTTCAGCATCATTAAGCCGCTGCGCCACTGCGTCCCCCCACATTAAAGGTTAGTTAGAAATAAATGCAATATAAATTAGCGCAGCACTGCCTTGAGCTATCAGAGGAAAGGTGGAATATAAATACAATGCAATGTAATAATATAATCGCACTATGACTGTACTGTAACATTTTACCTGCTACATAATGTTTGAATATTGCCCATGTTCAATCCTTTCCTTTAATACTGGTCTGCCACTGAAGGCAATAGGACCTTAAAAACAAAGCACTTTATGTAAGCTATTATTAGGACTATGTGAAGCTTCAGATGGATAAATTAATTCAAAGGAGGCTGAATTCAATCATCCTTTCAAATAGAATCTTTGAATTAATTGAAGGTATTACACTGAATCAAGACCCTTCGAATTAATTCAGAGAAATCTGAGAACCATTAAATGTTCTGATTGACATTCTGGCTTTGCAAGTCTCAAACACCTTAATGTGTGTGTATTACCTCTGCAAAACTTGCTGATCAGGGGGGCTTGGGGCAGTGATGCTCTTGTTTTTGTGCCTCACTATTCTATTAGAATTTGTTTACTTCATTTGGAGGGAGGGAAACTGAAATTTATTTTGCTTCTCCTTTTTGTTCTTGTGCGGTTCTCTTTCTTCTCCCAAATTCATGGCATTTTATCCTATTATTCAAGTTTATGGCCGATATATTTATAGTTCTTTGGTCTTTCAATCTTTTCATTTCTCCTACTCCTTCTTCTGATCACTGTTTTTGTTTTTTAGTCAGAGACTTGAATGTTTCTGTCTTGTCTTGGTTGGAGTGATTAAGTCTTTTTTACAGAGTGTGTGAGTAGGTCTGAAATAGTATGCTTAATATTAAGACTGTTGTATATATGTATTATTCATTGACTATGCAAAAGCCTTTGATTGTGTGGATCACAACAAACTGTGGCAAATTCTTAAAGAGATGGGGGTACCAGACCATCTTACCTGTCTCCTGAGAAATCTGTATGCAGGCCAAGAAGCAACAGTTAGAACCGGTCACGGAACAACCGATTGGTTCAAAATAGGGAAAGGAGTACGACAAGGCTGTATATTGTCACCCTGCTTATTTAACCTATATGCAGAGTACATCATGAGAAATGCCAGGCTGGAAGAATCACAAGCCGGAATTAAGATTGCAGGGAGAATCATCAATAACCTCAGATATGCAGACAATACCACCCTAATGGCAGAAAGTGAAGAAGAACTAAAGAGCCTCTTGATGAGGGTGAAAGAGGAGAGTGCGAAAGTTGGCTTGAAACTCAACATTAAAAAAACTAAGATCATGGCATCTGGACCCATCAATTCCTGGCAAATAGAAGGGGTAGAAATGGAAGCAGTAACAGACTTCATTTATTTGGGCTCCAAGATCACCGCAGACGGAGACTGCAGCCATGAAATTAAAAGACTCTTGCTCCTTGGGAGGAAAGCTATGGCAAACCTAGATAGCATATTAAAAAGCAGAGACATCACCTTGCCGACAAAGATCCGCATAGTCAAAGCTATGGTTTTTCCAGTAGTAATGTATGGCTGTGAGAGCTGGACCATAAAGAAGGCTGAGAGCCGAAGAATAGATGCCTTTGAACTGTGGTGCTGGAGAAGACTCCTAAGAGTCCTCTGGACTGCTAGGAGGTCAAACCAGTCAATCTTAAAGGAAATCAACCCTGATTGCTCATTGGAAGGATTGATAATGAAGCTCAAGCTCAGATACTTTGGTCACCTAATGTGAAGAGAGGACTCTTTGGAAAAGACCCTGATGCTGGGAAAGATTGAAGGCAAAAGGAGAAGAGGATGGCAGAGGATGAGATGGTTAGATAGCATCACTGAAGCAATGAGCATGAAACTGAGCAAACTCAGGGAGGCAGTGAAGGACAGGAAGGCCTGGCGGAATATGGTTCATGGGGTCACGAAGAGTCGGACACGACTTAACGACTGAACAACAAAATATATGTATTATAAAGTCTTTCTTTGTATTATAGTATATTATAATGCAATAATGATAATTCACAGACTTCTCAGTCTCATCACATACATAATTCCTAGAAGAGGCTAACCTTTTTAGCAGTTGCTCAGAAGGTAGTGAACTCTTCAATATTTAATAAGAGCTTACTTTTAAAATAATTTTTGAAAGCTTTTTTTAAAGTTGGATTTAAGTTATTTCCCAGGGCTTCTCCATAGGTTCTTTGCTAGACAGTTTGATAGGCTGTTCAGTTTTGAAGATGCAGTATTTGGTGCTGCCTTCCAGCATCTTGCTGGTTTAGAAAAAAATCAACATAATTTCATTGGGTTTTGTCTTTTTACTTACTGGTAAAAAAAAAAGCTTTGTCAAGCATATATGTCATGGACTAAACAAAACTATCCTATGTACCTGTTGTAGATGTCTGCCTCCATTCTCATTGGCTGGACTGCTCTCAGATCCATTGCTGCTTCCTGATTGATCTTTCTCATTCAGCAAGGCTGTGGCATATGCCAGTGTGTCCTAAAGGAAGAGTATGAGAACTAAAAGCTAAGCTAGCTGTTTAGATATTATTGGAAGTCATCAGGAAAAAAAATCTGTAATATCTAGAAATGAATTCAAATTATATACCTAACCTTCCTTTCAATCCAGGAATCAATAAAAATATTCTGCATATGATATTCCCACACAGAAGCCTTAATATCTAATGAATCACTCTGCATGTTTCAACAATAGTTTGGAATATATGCTTCAAAACACAAGGGAGAGTAAGCTCAGCACCTTTTTTCAGTCTTCCATGAGCTTCCCTTGAGAGAGAGATACACAGACAGACAAAACAAAGGTGGCTGCTTTCATGATTCCTCTTAAAGATGCAGCTGGTTTAAAGCAGTTGCTTTAAAGAGGTGCTGTGCTTGTCTCCTTGCATTCCGAAGCAGCTCTTCCAAATTATTTTCTGAGCATGCACAGCCCTAATAAATACCATAGTGTAATTGGTATGCTAAATTCTATATACAACAGCAAGGATCTTACATAGCAAAGTGCTTTTGGTTCATTTGTGATTTAAAAAAGCAACTTCCATCTTAAAATAAAAGGAACAAAAATCCAATAAATTTACAACCAATTTAACTGACCTGTGCAGAAATAGTGCGCTGAAAGGTTTTGGCAGTTGAGGTTTCATTGGATATATTACTTTGTGGAGCCCAGTAGTGTTCAGACATCTAGAAGAGGTGAAAATGTGAAAGCACCAATTAATGAAAACCACACAGCAAAACGCGACTGACTTGGATTTAAAAAGTAAACTAAATCACTTCCAAAATTTCCTGCTCCCTCTTCTCCCTGTACCACTTTCTCACTACTGACTGTTGGAAGGCACTTCTGAACCATGGCAGACAGGACTTACTGAGATTAATTAATAGTAATTTACATTGTAGTTGCATACATTTATTCTTGTAATAATTAGTGTTACCTTTATTTGAAGCCACTGAACAGCCCAACTCCAATGATGAGAATTCTCTTTAAAATAATCTTTAGCAGCAGAGCACCTTTAAGAAACAAGGCAAATTATGAAAATTATATATCTGAGATATTTAAGGATCATACTCCCTCCTCCCTCTAAATTATTCCAAATTACAAGAGGTTCCCTTTCTGGAAGCAATTTTTGGCATTTACTATGTGAATTCTGACCTCGCTGCTGATACAAAGAAGGGTGGATAAAATATTTCAAAATTATAACTATCAACAATAGTCATATCTTTTTTAATTTTGAGAAAGCTAATTATTTTAGTTTACAGTTCTTGATAATTACTAGCACATAAACACATGGCTATTTACAAGCCTATTTTTCTGTGAAGTCCTCCTCTCTGAGGGCCTTTTTCTGTTGAGATCTACAGTGTTTCTTCATGCTGTTTTTTCCCATCCCAAGGCTTTCCTATGAGGTTTTTTCCCAATCTTTTTTAATGGTTTGTTAACATCATCCCTTTCACCAATATTTCTACATGTCGGCTAGTTAGCAGCAGTCACTCTGGCACTGTTAATATGTCCACTGCCTGGGGTGCTTGGGTGCAGAGAAAGGGAGCAAAATACTAGCCCCAAATTCCCATTGTTTTCTATGGCCAAAACACTCCAACCTTTGAGTCTGGCTCTGAGCATGATACAAAACATATTTTAAATTTCATCAACACCGTAGTTTATAAAGATCACATAACCTGGCATGAATATCACCAAATTTCACTTGTGCTAATATACTTACTTCTGAGCAAGTGTGACTAAGAATTTGACACACTGGTAGCAACGACTACTGTCCACATGGTTACTATGATGCATCAGAGCTGTTAAGAGAGGGTATGAAAACAGTAGTAATTTCTAAAAGTAGTCACTATCTTGAGCAATTAGATTATATACACAGTATCAGTGCCAATGTGTCAAGCACAGTTTTGCTAACTTGAGTGCACAGGCCATGTGTTGAAAATGTACAAGGGTTTAGTTAACAAGAGATTAATTTTTATCTGTTTAACTGTAATGTTTCATAAAATTACAAAAAAAGAAAAAAAGAAAAAGAAAATGTACAAGAGACAACATACGGTTTACAGCACTTTTCACTTTCCATTTTATTTGCACTTACCTTTGCATGTTCACAGTTAAACCCCATTTCATGGTGCATTAGCTTCTGCAGATCATGACATTAACTATGATTTTACCATTTAGATATCATGCCAAACTAAGTTGCTTTTTAATCACAGCTTGGCAATGTCTGAATTTAGACTATGGCTCATTATCTTTTATTCACAAAGGAATTTTTTCAGATTAATATAAAGTAAACTAAGTTTTAGAAAGTAAGTTAAAGATATTTTAATTAGGTAGTAATATAGCCTGAATTTATAATATTTTATTCTTCTGATACCACCTACTTAAGCTGCAGTAATCAAAATGCCAAAAATATTGCATATGAATCAAGTTGCCATCACAATGAAAGAAAAGTTCTTAGAGTTTATTTAATTTATTTATTTATTTTATGTATAAATCATATTTATATGCTGCCCATCTGACAGAATGTTCTTCAATTATAAATTTTATTTTTTGAATTATATATTTTATTTCTAAATTCTTTTTCTGAATACTTCCAAAGGAAGATGTTAAATTCTTCTATGCATACAGAGACTTTGGAAACTTTTCTTTATTTCAAAGTGATTTCCCAGGTAGCTAAAAATCAGGAGTCTGGTAGCACCTTTTGCGACTAACAAATTTTATTAGAAGTTATATTAAATTTTTATAAAAGGTCAGAAAAGGTGCTGCCAGACTCCTCCTGATTTTTACCCATCAAAGAATAACATGGCTTTCCTCTTACAATGTCTACAACCAGAAGCACCCAAGTAACTTAAAAATACTAAATCTTGTTGTATACATGGGATTAATTGCATGCTTCTCTGAAACTCAGTTACTAATTCTACACAGCAATACTAACCCAGCAATCCATTTTCAGTCTCAAATGCAAATTTGACCCGCTCTATTTGTAAAGGATCTTCAATAATCTGCGAAATAACAGAGATGTTTGGTGTAAATTACATTGTACCTAAACGCAACAACATTTCAAGTTTACCTAAACAACAGGTATGATCAAATAAAAAAGTTAATCACTTTTAATCTGTTACACTGATGTTTGTGGATGAACTAAACAATAGCTTCTACCGAAAGCAATTAGAATAGAATAGAAACTGGTTGAAGCAGAATACTAAGTTAGTAAGATAATAAAAAAAGTTACGTAAAATTTTAGCATTAATTCACAGCAACGTATCTGCCAAAGTATAATTTAAAAGTCCCTAAAATATATGGTGTTTATAAATTAGGTCCTAAAAGCTAGAGATATCTTCTTAATTTTTTTGGCATTTTTTTGTATATTTTAAAGCAGTGTTTCTCAACCTTGACAACTTTAAGATGGGTGGACTTCAACTCCCAGAATTCCCCACCCAGCTGGGGAATTCTGGAACTTGAAGTCCACCCATCTTAAAGTTGCCAAGGTTGAGAAACATTGTTTTAAAGTGTTGAGAAGAAACCAAAGGCTTTAGTACTAAGCTCAATAGCAAACCCATTCAGTACTGTTTCCAAGAAAACAAGGATATGTGCAGTCCTCAGAGACAAGCTTGACTTGAGGGAGACTTTATTTTTTATTTCATTACTTACCAGTATCTCATGGAGGAGATGGAAAATGTTCTTCAGTTCATGAGGTGGAGCTGTCTCCAGTTGATTCTGCAAGCCAAAAATATAAATCCAGGCAGGTAGAAGGGTACACAGGTAAATATTAAACTATTTATTTGCATTTTAGAAACATAAATTATAAGAGATTGGTAAATATTTTTGTTATCTCAGAAAGCTATGCTGCATATTATAAACCCAACAAGGGTTTATAACTCATTCTAGCAAACTTTTTTATTTGTGGAATTTCTCCTGAAAGGCATTGTCTTGGATACTAAAGAACAGATAGTAAGAATAGTGCACGTAAAAGTGGAAATTTTGAAACAAAAGATCTTCACACATGCGAGTTATGGATTTATGCTGTAGACCAGTGGAATATATGGAGAATGAGCGTAAGAAACCTTGGATGTTTTGTAACTCCATAAAGTAATAGCATTAAAAACCAAAGTGTATATCAGCCCTTAGATTCAGAAGGAATCAGCAGTTACCAAGAGATCACACAATGGAAAATCAGAATCTCTGCTGCACAGTGCAACTGCAGTTACATTCTTAAGTCAGTGCCTCAGGCACTGGGTGTCAATTCCAGAATAGTTCATGCCTTGAAAATTTATTACAAAAATTTACCTTGATGAAATGCAACATGGTAAGGGAAAAGTGCTCATTACAAAAGCAGCAGTAGACCACCATCTCAATGAGGATTGACAAAGATCCAGTTAGCTCCCTTAAAGCGTGCATCACCTGTGAGAGAAGAGCAGAGGATTATTCCCCCCCTTTTTTTTAAAGCAGTAGCCTCTACAACTTGGTATGCATTTCATTATATTCTTATTTAGTATCTCTTCACAACTTGGGTTGTAGTACCATCATTTCTAAATGATATTGTGAGACTGGTTTCTAGACCAACTTGATTAAAGCCTTCATTTTGTATTATATTTAACTCATCATAAAATAGACGTAAAATAGCAGCTTACCTCCATTAAATAAGGCTTCCCCTCAGACAGGAATATCAAAGCTTCTACTTCTTCATGAAGGGCCAGAAGTGGCCCTGAACTGGTAATGCTAAGGGGTGAATGCAGAACAAACAAACCAGGAGCTATAAAGGAAATACAGATATAAAACTATACTTGGTCCTGAAAACACTGAGAAAAAATAGTAATTTAAAAATGATTAGGGGTGGCAAATACACTGCAGTTACACACACACACACACACAGAGTCATTTAGGTGGGGTCATCGTGAAAAACTGGGAGTACTTACCCACATTCCTCTGTGAGGAGACATCAGAATGCAAGACAAGCAACGCCACAGTATTATGGAGGAAACCAAACTCCCGTGCTTGTGCTGAGCTCCATCTGCGATTCTGTTTTGATAATGAAATGTTTTTTGTTACGCTTATACCAAGCATCATATAAACACTAATAGCTCATTTAATATATGTTTTCATACATAAGGACAATTAATCAGATACTGGTTCAGCCAGGCTGAATGGCAAAAGGATGCTTTCAGAGGGATTTGGGGACTCAGAGGGGATGAGAAAGCTACCTTTCAATCTAACCACAGCCTAAATAAGTAGCAGTTGTTACTTATTCAAGATAAGCATCTGACCATAAGCTGCGCCTTCCCTACCCTCCAAGAAGTTCCGGGAGAGTGGGCAGGTTGGATTGCAGATAGATTAGACTTTCTAGTGCAGCCAGCATCTGTGCTATCTATTCCCTTATACTGTGCTGTCAACACCCAACTGAAACCCCCATCCATGTGCATACAGGGTGCTTCAAGGAGAAATTCAGTATTATTCAAGTTTAACTATGCTGAATCAAAGTAGCTGCAGGCTTGACAGACCCTGAAAGTTACAAGTAAGTTTAGGCCAAACAGCTCTAATACCTTCCTGTCTAGGGGCTACTTCTGGATGGACAGAAGCAGTAATTTCAGGGGACTGTGCCTTTTCTTGGGAAAAACAAGAATATTATTGTATTTCCTGCAGCCTCCCTGCATCCAAAAGCAGCAGTGATTGTGGCAAAGCCCGCAGAGTGAATGAATCATTTCAAAGTCCCAACAATTAGGTTTATTACTGAGCATATGAATTAGAATAAAGCACACACTCTGCTCAGACACTGAAATGTTATATCTACGCTCATACCTGGTTATTCTGCCGGTTGGGACCAAGAAGAAAATTTATCATATGACTCAAGGCACAATGCCTGAGGAGGAGGTCACAGGCTCTTATACCCTGCTGCAAAAGACAGGCAAAATATAGGGTCATATTCTAGAAAACATTGAGAGACTGTGTAAAGAGGTTAAATATTTTAAATGTTTTATTATAACTGGTCAAGTATTTACTATGAAATTGTTCTGGAAACTTTTTTGATTACATTCAACTCCACTGATCTGCAGACTCTGTAACACCAAACTACCTGGGAATTTCTACTCTATTTTTTTTCCTTTGGGTTTCTTTCCTATTTGCTCAGTAATAAAATATCATTGTGATTGATTTACAAAAACTGTAACATAAGAACAATAGTCAAGAAGTAATTATAATATAATGCCTATAACTAAAACGTTACAGGTTAAGAAATGTGAATGGAATCAATTCACTTACTATACTGTTCTGTGAACTACTGTGCAAAGAGCACCAAAGGCTGGCATTTGAAGCTGCATCAACAGTACAAGATGAGGTAATTAGCTACATGACTCTATGTCTGCAATTACAAACAAGACTATTTTAAATTCTTAGGCTTAGAAAGAAACCTGCTTCCTTTCCAATCAGTAAGTTGAGCACTTTAAAAAAACAACTTAAGATGGAATTCTAGGGGGGAAAAAAAACAAGGCTCTTATTGATGCAAACCTTGCAACTATTACATATTTTTTTCAAGTTTTAGAAAAAATGCTAATTGGAATGGGCTTTGTCATTCTGCTAAGATGGACATTTTATATTATGAAATGCCTTTCCACATAAGTATAGGTAGTCCTTGCTTAATGACCACAACTGGGATCAGCAACTCTGTCGCTAAGCAACACGGTCATTAAGCAAGACATCACATGCAATTAAGCAACTTGCGATTTTACTGCTGGCTTCTCTATTTGACTCTGCTTGTCAGAAGCCGGCTGTGAAATGTACAAATGGTGATCATGTGACTGTGGGGATGCTGCTATGGTCATAAGTGCAAAGACTGGTCATAAAGTTATTTTTTCAGCACCGTTGGAATGTTAAATGGTTGCTAAACAGGGTAGTTAAGTGAGGTCTATCTGTGTTAATTTGTTTATTGCTCTTGTAAATCCTAACATACATATGGTGACATGTGAGAAAAATGAATTTAGAAATGATTGCAGGAAATATTTATCCAGTGCAACTCGCAGAGCAGCAGTGTTACATGGGCATAACAAGGAACGCCAAAAACTGTCCACACCACTGCATTCTGGACCAGCTGCAGCTTTTGAGTGCTTTTCAAGAACAGCCCCATGTATAGCGTGTTACAGTAATCCAAACCAGAGGTGACTAAAGCATGAGTCACTGAGCAAGGCCTCTGGTTCTAGGAAGGGCCGCAACTGGTGCACAAGATGAGCCTGCACAAAAGTCCCCCTGGCCACCATGGCTGCCACCTGTTCTTCAAGTAGGAGCCAAGAGCCCAGTAGGACCCCCAAATTACGAACCAACTCTGACTGGGGAAGCATACCTCCATGCAGAGTTAAAGATGGAAATTCCCTGGAACTGGGGGACCTTAAAACCCACAGCAACTCTGTCTTGCCAGGGTTGAGCCAAAGCCTGTTCTCCCCAATCCAGACTCTCACAGCCTCCAGGCACTGTGAAAGAACCCTGACATCATTGCTTGGTCGGTGCAGAGAAGAGATATACAACAGCATACTGATGATACCACAGCCCATGCCATTGGATGACCTCAACCAAAGGCTTCATGTAGATTTTAAATAGGAGTGGGAAACAGTAGAGCCCTGAGGCACCCCACAAAACAGGGGCCTTGGACTTGACCTCTCCCCCACTACCAACAACACCAACTGGAATTGGCCCTGGAGAAAGGAGAACCACTGTAACATGGTACCTACCACCCCCAACCCTCTGAGCCAGCCCAGAAGGATACCATGGTTGATGGTATTGAAGGCCACTGAGAGATCAAGGAGGGCCAGAATGGATGCACTACCCCTATCCCGAGCCCACCAGAGGTCATTGAAAAACACGGCCAATGTTGTCTCAGGCCTGAATCCTGAGTGAAAAGGCTCCAGATAATCCACTTCTTCCATGGCCCTCTGACGCTGTAAGTCAACCCACTTACTCAAAAACCTTCCCTAGGAGAACTTGAAACTTCAGTTTACTTTTCTTATGGAATACCAAGTAGAAACTACCCCTTCATGTACTATAGAATTCTTCCAATTGGCAAAGGACATATTTTTTTCCTATGTGATTCTGGAAATTTTTTACAATATAGTTTTGTTCTTTCATTTTATTACAACAATCTGAAAAATAGAAGAATAGCTTTTTTACCTTTTGTACAAAATTGTTGAACAAGAAGAAGTACTGGGCACAATTTTTACAGTTCTCAGGGACATCTTTGTCCAATAGACTAAGCAACACTTCTATTAGCTGATGCAAGCTTTTTAGCTGTCAAAAAAGTAGAAGGCTCTTATTTGAAGTTATCAATTTAATAATTCAAGTATACGATGAATATAAAAAAATATTACAACTGAATGTAAAAAAAAAAAAAAAGGGTTTCCCCAAAGCTTGCAACAAAGCTGACACTTTCTTAGAGTCTTAGGAGTCTGACAGCTTCAGAACAAAAGGACTAGTCATATATAGGTCTCAGTATACAGGAAGTCTAGAATAATATCAGATCTGAGCAATGATGGAGCAATTAAATAAATCACTCAGTAGAAAGGCTAAAAAACCTGGCATAACGTCAAAACAAATTTGGTGTTTACTTTATACCCTGTATATTTTTTTTAAAAAATCCAAAGAATATAAATTTAATACTAAAATTCACATTTAGTTAACAACCTGGCAAAAGAAAACATCCAGAGAGAAATGCAGGAGAAAACCTTCTCTAGCTTGTCAGATAAGCAAGCCTGGTAGTGGGGACATATTTCAGAAGGGCCCTTCCTGTTGCTTGAACAGGGAGAATAATCTCTCAGAAAGCCAGGTCATAAGCCATCTAACACTTTGAGGATTCATTCCAACACCTTAAATTGTGTCTGGTAAGCAAATGAATGTAAAAGCCTCACTCTCTGGCCTCTGGCTCATGAGACTTGACTAAACCCCAGGCATTCTCTACTATAACTGTGCAGCCTTAAAGACTGGAAACAAACTTTTAAAGAATTGTAGCAGATGTTTTCATAAAAACAGTTACTGAGTTTAAACATTATATTCATAGAAATACTTAAACATACAGGCAACTAGAAATCTTATGATTCTTGTAATTAATTACAAATGAACAAATTATAGAAATCACTAATATGCCATGAAAAGAGCAGCATGTTATTTTTATATTACTGACCTTTTCTTGATGAAACAAGGCACTGTCTAAGGTTTTTTCAAGAATCGTGGCTACAGCAACTCTCACCTCCCTTACACTGCATTCCAGCAGAAATGTTCTGAAAAATACCCAATCAGTGAGAAATGAGGCAAAACTCTTCCATGCTCTAATTTAAAAAATCTTTGCTTTTTTTCCTACTGTGAAATCTAATATTCACACTCCTTTGAGAGATAAGTTCCCTTAATAGCTAAACTGAAGGTAACTTATGGAATATAAAATATGTGTCTGACAGATTTTTTTTCAAATCAGCAGAATTTAATATTACAATAAAGTATTGCAATTTAAAGAAAGCAGTAATTCATTGCCTGGAAGCAGTGTCATTTAGAGCAGATTCATGCCTATATGTAGATAAACAGATGTACTCATTTTTCTTCTAATAATTCTGAACAAAGTTTATATTTGTATCATGTTACATTTAAAAAATTGGATTTTGAAGAAGCAGGACAGGAGAATATTGATACTTTTGAACTTTGGTGTTGGAGAAGACTCCTAAAAATTCCATGGACAACCAAGAAAACAAACAAATGGACTATCGGACAAATCAACCCAGAGTTCTCACTAGAGCCACAAATGACCAGGCTCAAATTACCCTACTTTGGACACATTATGTGAAGCTCAAGCTCTCTAGAGAAGGCTCTAATGCTAGGAAAGATGGAAGGAAAGAGAAGAAGAGGATGACCAGCAGCAAGATAATTGGACTCAGTGGTTAGGGACATACTATTATGGAGAAAATCTGTCTATGTGGTCGCTTGTCGACTTGATTGCACATAATCAACCAATCACCAAGCAAAACTCCTGCTAGGAAAGAAATCCAAACTTTTATGTTTTCCTTAAGCCACAAGATACTTCTAAGGTATCTAATATCCTCACTCTTAAACATAAAGATCTGCTTTGCTAAACAGAACCATAAATGTGCTTAGCTATGTAAAACAAAACATTTTATCATAATAACAAGGATACTGGGAAATATTAACATGTTCCATAATATTTTCAAGTAAGTAGCTTACTTACTATAGCTTTTTAAAACAAAGAGCAGACATGTATTAGGTACCAGTATACTGTGCACCATTCTGTACATGATTTCAACATCTGTAAGTAGCTGCTTTGATAATACTGCTTAACCTACATATAAGTAACTTGCTTCAGTTAGTCATTAATAAATCCAGTATATCAAAGGGGCAGTACAGAGATTGGATTTCTGGCTAGAACAAAATCGATTTTACATGCACAGTGGCATATTTAAAAGATAAATGACTGAATGTACAATTTGAATATGAATTCAGTTACAATTTTATTACAAGTGGAGCAGTATACAATACTTCTAGTCATATTCTAATTGCTCACATTGTATTTTCTTCATCTTCCCTTTGAACAGTTATACACTGCCAACCTATAAATATAGTCAGTCCTTATTGGGCTGTTTTGATTCTTCTCCCTCCATTCTGAGGAGTGAATACAACTTTGACCCTAATTCTATTCACTGAGCTTTGACTGCTCTATCAACAGTTCCCTAGCTTATTTAAAAATAGCTACTCAGTTTCTTCCAGCAAACGGACTGACCACTCAGATGATAAGATGGTTCATCCTATACTTTTTTACTTCTACAGATCTTGATATGGGGTATGCTGATTGCAAATGCACACATGCCTGGGAATGCAGTGGCAGCATATTCAACAGGCTTTCTGTACACACAATCCTCCTGCAACCTCCCATAATTCTAGGGAGTGCCTGCTTTATTTTAGGGAAAAAAAGTAACTACCTCTACATTGCTTATAAGGAAGATGAAAATCATTCTTCCCTCTCCCGCTCCCCAATTTCAGCTTTTACTTTTCTAAAGCCTAGCAGAGAAGCTGGGGTATATAATAGGCAAAATTCCCTCTTAAAATGAGTTTAAGGAATTAAGGAGATAAGGAAAAAGAAAATATGGCTTCTACAACTATCGTTTCAAACAGAAATATGAAGAGACAAATTTTCCTGCTCCTGACTGGTTCTTCAGAGTTTGATTTTCCCATGACTCTGATTGTTTCTGTTGACTATCTAAATTGGCCAGTTTAGGTTTAAGGTCAATATAAATTTTCTTTTAACTTTCTCTGTCTTTTGGAACAGGATTTCTCCCCATCCATTACATGTCTGTTTTTCTTTCTATCCATTCCTCTTCCATCCAAATGCCATTTTTTCCCTCTAAAGAGTCAACATTCTATGCTGCTGAAAAGTTACAGAACTGTTTTGGAGAATTTTCCCATAACTACTTCCAATAATATTTAGGATATTTTGTGTTCATACTTTTGGGATATCTGCAAACCACAGGGTTATTGTGAGCTTGCTGACATCTTTGCACATAGTTAAGAGTACGGTATTTTTTTCATAGCTGCATAAACAGGGGCTATATAAGCAGGGGAAGATTTGAACTGGAAAGAAGGGTACAATATCATGGAATCTTATCTAATAGATTGATAGACTGTGTTAATACTTACTTAATAAGTTCTCGTCCTTCAGCTTCAACTAAATACTCAACTAACCATTGACAAGCATCAAAACTTTTAGAAAGTAAAGCATCAATGGTTGCAATCCATTCTTCTGTATCAGTCCTTAAAGGAAGCGAACAGAGGAATATTGTTATGACCAGAAAAGAGAGAGTGTGTGTGTATTCTTCAGGAAAAGCACTTTTAAATGAAATGTCACCTGAGTTTTTTCTTTGTTCGCAGATAAGTTTGGAAGAGAAATTGGACTGCTAGTTGTAAACTTACTCTTGCCATAGATGGATAATGGGTATGCTTCAATTTTGTCTAGACAAAAAGACATTAGATTATATAAGACTGCAACTATGCATTTCAGTTTGGCTCCTTACACATAATCCTTAGAACTATAAGTTGTGAAAGCCACTTTTAATGGGAAATTGGAAAAGGGTTCTCTCAGAGCTACCATTCAGTGATCTAAATAAATATCTTGTGATTTTTATTTTCTGCTGGGCATTTTAGGATGGAACAGATGGAGCTTCAGTCTAGAAGTTCAACCAAGCAACATCTAAAACTTCTTGCAGTTTCTGTTTAGGCTCAGCTAAAACAGAGTGTCAGCCTTACTAGGTAGACCAGACAGGAAACATGATTAGATGAGCTAATTCTACTTTATTGTAAAGCTACAATAACAGAATCTTGCAAGTCTGAAACTATAATTCTTCCACTGTCTCCTTTACAGCCTGATAAACTAGGGAGGGTCTCTTCTGAGCCTCTTGCCCTGCTCACTATCCAGTTGTGGGTTATACAGTCTCTTATATGATCATTCCTTAGGCGGCGTCTCTTGGCCCTGTCTCCCAAGGTCTTTCCCACATACCATTACACAGAGGCAGTTGTGCCAGCACAGAAGTAGTGCTTAGGCAATAATTATCTAGAATAACTGGATCCACGCCGGGCCTCTTTCATGCCTATTGGCAAAACCCTCTTCCAAAATGTTTATAACCTCTGAGATCTGGTGACCATAGACCTCCAGACCCCTGAAGGAGCTTGAAGGAGAACATCAAGCTTCCAGTGGTTGAGATCATTCTAGAGTAGCCTCTCCACTTTCTCTGAGTTCACAGGCTAACATATCCAGATGTTTCATGGACTTAGTAACTGAAAATATTGAATTCACTACTCACAACATTTAATGAAGCTAATGACAAAACAAAACTAAAATAGTCACTGCAGTAGACATCTCTGTTCTTCATAAATTTCAAGTTTTCATCTCTCACCATCTGAAAAACAACATATACTTGATTACAAGCAGTATCAAGGAAATGTGTAAAATATTTAAAAATATGATACTGTATAAACAATAAAAATAAAATCTGACTTTTTAACAATGTATCCAGCTGCTGTAATTATAGCTTACCTGATATATTCGAACTGGCATCTTCTCCACAAATAAGCCTTTTTTCTCTCCTTTTTTGACTAATTTAGTCAAAATGGACAGGCGGTCACTACTAGGTCTGTGGGGCCGTGGAGATGATTGTGGTGAAATATCTGGAGAAGATGGAGCAGACCTGAAGAAAATAATATTGCAAACATAATTGTCCATCAGTTTTCACAATTCAAGTTTAGTGTTCATCCTGCATTGTACATTTGATTGTACAGCTTGTATAGATAAACAGAAAATCATTATGTCATTGTTCATATATTAAATGATTATATATTATACAGCAATCCTCCATATCAGAAGGGCTCTCAACTCTTTGCAAATTTCTTAAATGAATTTGTGCAATTTACCACTCCAGGAATGAAACTAGTGATTTCTTGGGGTTAGTATAGGACAAGAAATACATATTCAGAAAGGGTAGAAATTTAAAGCAATGGACAAAAATACTATTTCACTAACATGGTGAACCACATGTACAGGTACCCCAAAAACTACAGGTAGTCCTCGATTTATGACCATTCATTTAATGACTGTTCAAAGTTACGAAGGTGCTGAAAAAGTGACTTACAACTGGTCCTCGCACTTATGACTGTTGCAGCATCCCTGTTCTCATGTGATCAAAATTCGGGCACTTGGCAACCAGCATGTATTTATGACATTTGCAGCGTCCTGGGGTCACATGATCACCATTTGTGACCTTCCCAGGGGGCTTCCAACAAGCAAAGTCAATGGGGGGAGCCAGATTTGCCTAATGACTATGGCAAAAAAGTCATAAAATTGGGTGCAACTCACTTAATGAATGCATCGTTTAATGACAGAAGTTCCAGTCCCAATTGTGGTTGTAAGTTGAGGACTACCTTTATGAATATAAGTATCATGCTGGGAATCACTAGCTGGCAGGAAGCCATCTGCCAATTACAATAGTGCTGTGACTAGCTGATGATTCTGATAGCTAAACCCATGGGTTTAGTTATCTCTCAAAACTTGCTTGCTTCCTCCACTATATAAAAAAAGTTATATGGACATAAGGTCCTTACAAGGAGAACTATCTCCTCTTGAAAATATATATCTCAGAGTTATATTTTAAAAGTTTGAATATTATAAGCTAAGAAATAATTTTCTTTTGTTCTATATATTTTCAAAATTTTCTTGGCCTTTCCCAAGCTCTAAACATGTTGCAATTTGTCCTGGGATTATGTGTAGTCAAACACAGGCTCAAGGATACTCATCTAAATAGTCCTGTATGGACATGTTAATCTTAATTAAGCAGCTTTTGGAGTTTCTGAAGAGCGAGAAGTACTGAAATTCTGTACATGAATCAAATGCTTGAAGTTAACGATAAGGAAGCTTACAAGGAGAGATCCTCAGCTTCTTGACGCACAACACTGACTCGACTTTTCTTTGGCAAGACTGGTGAGTTCTGTTCAGAGACTCGTTGATAGAAGAGCATGTAGGCATTCCAGTAGCGACGGCGAACATCGGGATATGGATTCGCTGAAGGAAGGAAGGGAGGAAGAAGAGAGGGAAGGAAGGAAATATTCGGGTTGGGAGACTTGATTCCCATAGTAGGAGTACACATCAAGTACAATTTCATAAAGTAGTTTATGATGGTAATTAAAGTGGCTGTAGTAAAAGCAATGCAATAGTTGTGTGTCACATTTGGAGAGGACTAAGCAGAAATTTGTCTTCCCGAGTTTATTCCCAAAGTTCCACTCATCTTGGCGCAACCAATGCTATTGATTGACCTACTAAGGTTTCCAAGGGAGATGCCACGGTAGCTTTACGTTGCTCAGCTGGCTATGTCCCAAGCAGTTTATTCCATTATTTCCTCCTAACCACCTGCTATTTATTTATGCTATTTTTATGATATCTACTCCATAAAATGAATTAGTTGCCTAATTAAAGTATATATAATAGTCAAATTTGCCAGTTTCAAGACTGTGATTGAAAGTCTTTTCAAATGACTATTCCTAACAAGGAGGTTAAAATGTGCTAAATACATTTGTAAGAGATAATTAAAATTTAGGCTTGTACTTACATTGATCATAAACCTTTGGTCTATACTCTCCACCAAAACATTCATACTCCAAAGTTTCATCATTAAGTTCAAATTCTTCAACAACAGTGTCATTAAATTTATACCATTTTCCTTTCCCACTTCCCCTGTGGTTACAAAGAAAAAAACAGACCATATTCATTTTTGGACATGATGTTTTAAATGTTTCAGACAAGATAGCTGATACATTTCTGGCTGCATAATTAACAAAGAGCTAATCTGCAGTAAGAAAAAGTCCATAGTAAAACAGAATACTAGCACACCATATCTTATATGCTATTCTTCTGGTTTTCTGTCTTGCTCACTCGCCCACCCCAATCAGCACTCTAATGCTACTGATCATTTCTCAGATTTCTTAAGTCTTTGGGGATTTTGAAGATTATTCCAATTTTTTGTTGCATTTCCAGGGTTTCTGGAAAACTTGGGCTTTCCCTGAGCCTGCCAATAATTCCCTCTTTTGTATAGCTACTGTTATTTTGCACATGTAAACAATGGCACCCCGAAAAAGTTGTTATAAATCTTCCTGTCTTATATCAATCCGAGTTTGCAAAGTACAAAAGTTTACCAACTTACAAATGTTTTAGTTTACCAACATAATATGTTGTATTTCACACCTGTCTTTACATCTATAGCTTCATGAATAGTCCTAAGCAATCAGCTTATATACCAATCTATAAAATGAAAATATTAATCTAACCTGATGGTATTACTTCAGTGAGGAAGTAAGCAGTGAGGAATGTAAAGTACAATCTTGGCGCACTACATAAAAGTGTTTGCCAAAAAGAATTTATAATTCAACACCTAAAGATCTCACTGCTTTTAGTCTTGCAAATGACCAAATGACTACTATGTTTGTGAATACAGTTATTTCCACTTACCTCCTATCTTTTATAAAAGAATAGTAGTGGCCTGCATGGGCCTGACCACTGTGCACAATCACGCCAACCAGTTCATAGTTTTCTGAAGGAGCCACTTTCTTCTGTGGAGACCCTTTACATCCCTGATCTAGATTTCGTCCATTGTCACCAACTTCTGAAGAAGAATCTTGGCGAGCCATTCCTGAAACTGTATAGGGTTCCATATTCAGCATCCAAGGGAACTGTTTAAAATTAAACAGATTAAACTTAAACCTGAAGTACATTACATGTTCATAAATTTTCTTCAATTACACAAAACTTCTAAAACCTAGATTTTTATAAACTTATAAAACCTAAATAAAGGTTGAATAAAAGAAATTACTTTATTGAATGGGGAAAATCATAGCATTTGTCAATCTCTCCAGGACTCTGCCTAGAAGTTTAAAAATGACCCTTTGAGGCAACCTAAGAACTTTAACTTAAAACAAACAAACAAGCCACAATCAATTATTTCATATCTCTAGAAAAACACTGTTATTACCAGTCCACACACCTATCTTTAATACAGAGATATATTACAGGTACCTGATACTTGATATAGAAGATATCATGAAAGCAAATAAAGACTCCACCCCTAAATGTGTAATGAGACAAATGTAAAGAAGATATGCTTACCTTGATCTGTTCATCATATTTTATGGAACGTCCACTTTCCCAATCAAATCCAAATCTCATGAGGTGTATCACTAATACACTGGGTAGAGCTTTAATGCATGTCCGTTTCACTGCAGTTCTCTTAAAAAACAAGCGAAAGTTTCAGCTAAATACTCATTTTGATGCACTGTTTGTCTACAGGAACTTTATTATTATTTTACTAGCATAGATTTAAATTTGCTCAACAAATGACACATCATAGCTCATCCTCTTAGCATTGCCAATCTACTGCCACTACTAGAGGAACTACTTTCAGTTCCTTTGTACCCTCAAGCAAATTCAGCAGTCACTCATTCTTTTCAACAGTGTTGGAACTGAGTACATCCAAGCCACAGTGGATTTAAACTGTTCTTTTTGACAATAATAACAATTTTACATCATTTTCTGTACAAAGTAATCAAAAAGCATTTCAACATCTCTTTACATATAAGATTTTAGGATAATTTTCATGGAATATGGAAAATATCACATAAAAATATAAAATCCATATTTTACTAGAAAGAACAGGAACTTTCAGAGAACCAATAAGCTGCTTTGAGACCACATAATTCTCCAGGTTCTACATTGTGGGATAAAGTATTACATTTCTACCAGATATTTTTTTTACAAGGATTCTCTACAAAAATGTTCAATGTGTTAATTCCTTTGCAGCATTTTTTAAGGAACAGTTCTTAAATTCACTTAATCCACTTAGGCCTTTAATATGTCTACTGAAAATATGTAAATAAAATAATTATTTTCATTTGCCAGGAAACCAAAATCAATGCTCAAAAATAATGGAAATGAAAAATTGAAGGTTTTTATTAGCTGTGGCAACAAAGTTAAAAGTGCTGGTCCACTTCATCTGCCTAAACCAATGCAGAAAAATTAATATTGGCAGGTTTCCAGGAATGTCCAGTGATTGGAAGTATAATACATAAATACATGATTGCAAAAAAAGGACCCAAGGAGGAAGCTATAGATTGGAATTGGTCTTATGTTTTATATTCTTTTCCAGCCTGGAAATCACAGGGTAATTTTGATTCATTACCACTCAAAATGACTGTAAGGAAAAAAACAAGGAACTCCTATCCATATTATCTTAACACTGGAGGAAGGTTGAATAAAGATTTAATTAAAAAACAAGCACAGATGAAGGGCAAGAAGCTAGGGATAGACTCAAAATTTTTCAGAGCACTAATGAATCCTGAGCTATTTCTTTCCATAGAAAAATCAAAGTACTTTAAGTTTCAGATAAAGTAGAAATGGTACCTTTTCTTTACATTTCTCACAGTAGTATGCATTGCTTCCTTCCAGGATCTCTCCTCTAACAAACTGATCCAATGAAATTTCTAGACTTTGACATGAAGTGACCCCCAAATTGAGAGCCACAAAGGCTTCTTCTCGTTCATACCTATAACATTAAAAAAAAAAAAAAGGATTGGAGTATATTGAGACATTTAAACAAAAACTAATAACTCACAATTGTAGCCTGCATGTTAATAAAGCTGCAAGGTTTTGTCTACTTCAGAACTCACCTTGGTTATTATTTATTCAGAGTATGGTAAATCATTGAATTGTGCCACTTGCATATGGTGTGCTTTTTGGTTTTTTTTGCTACCTTCTCTAGTTTTTTCTCTTTTTTTCATCTTAACAAAGCTAGAAAGTAAATATGCAGATCCAGAATATGTATTCATTTCCTCCCCCACCCCCACCCAATCTTAATTCTAGAAAGGCCAGAAATGGAACAGCATTGGATTGGTGTATCCAAAGTTTTCATCTGGTACCAATGGCAGAGTGATAAAAATAGTGATTTTTGCATCTGCAATGAATAGGCTTACAATGGTGGATCTCCTTCTTCACCTATAGATTTCACTTTCAATAGGCAGAGAGGGAGATCTACTCTGTCTTATGATACCTGATACCTCACTTACCTGTGAGGACAATCCTTACAGATTTTCTGATCAGAATATATGCCCTGAAAGGTGTTTTTAAAAATCTGGTCTCTTCCTATTTTCTGTAAGAGATTGAAATGCCAATAGCAGATTAATTGTACATCAAGTGAAACAGTCACTGTGAATTACAGTACCAATATATCAAAAAGATAAGTAACCTTAAGGTATTCATCCATTTGATCTATAAGGCTGGTGAAGAATTCATAAGCATCTTGCTGTTCACGTACATAAAGCTCCTTGTTCCACATCTTGAAGATCTACAAAATATAGATGCAATCCATTCAGTTAAATGCTTCAAAATCTTCAAATCATGTAAATGTCATTAGAATTCATCAAGTAGGTACGCCAATTTAAACAGGAAGAGAAAGATGCCTTCTTATCCTTACCCAACTCTTTTTATAGGAAAAAATATTTCTCCTGAGAATACTACTTTGGATTCTTCTCCTGAGAATATTACTGCAGGAGAGCATACAACTTGAGTCCATTGAAGTTGGGCGGCTAACAAATTTAAATAAATAAAAAACTTACAAACAAACTTTAGGGTTCTAGATCACTGGGAAATAAGGAGGGCTAACTAAAATTACATGTGAACAAATAGGAACCTTTTTCAGTATTACCATGCTTCAAAATGCTGTGATCCAAATTATCACTTTAAATCATGAGGGGAAAAAAAGGAAAGGATTCATGCTTAAAGAACAGTAAAATATACCTTCCAGAAGTTTTCCGGTATGTAATATTGCAGCTTGCTTTCCATTAAATGACCAAAGAGAGATTGAACTTGATAGAATACATTGTCATCAGGATTGTCCATGTTATCATCAATTGAAAGCAATGCCTTTAGAAACAATTTGTAACAGAGTTTATTGAAAATGCAACAATATTTATTTAAGTGTACATAATTTGCCTTCTGAAGTAACTAATAATAATGTTCCAGTACATACCCTTGCATCTACTGATAACCATCAGATTTGTTCTTATATCAGAATGACTACTGTTATCAGGCAACCATTAGTTAGCATTAA
This sequence comes from Python bivittatus, assembly GCF_059951505.1. NCBI lineage: Eukaryota > Metazoa > Chordata > Lepidosauria > Squamata > Pythonidae > Python > Python bivittatus. Next base: position 42,812,329 of record NW_028277098.1, on the reverse strand, counting down.
CCATTAGCATCTTGGTGGTAGAAAGAGCCTTCATTTTAAGTAATATGGCTCTGCCTCATTGTCACCTGTTTCTCATCCTGAGCAGTTGTGTCACAATCTGTTAAGAGGTACATCAATCAGCCAACTTGGACTAGTGTCTTTTTATGGAAAACTAAGTTCATTCCTTACACCTCTACTATAATCCTTAATAATCAGCTCTATGGCACTTAGGAAGGAATATCATCATTCCTTATGAATGCCCCTTATTTTTGCACAGAATCCTCACAATTTGAAATTTGGCATATATTCTCCACCATAGGGGACCACTAAATCCAATAGGCATTTAAAAATAATTTTTTAAAGGAGTATATTTAAAAAATCTCTGCACTGATTTGTATTAAATATTTCATCACTGCATAGCTTCCCTACCAAATTCATTCTATGCTACTAAATAAACAAAACAAAACAAAATAAACAAAACAAAACAAAACAAAACAAAAAGACAGCTGTCTTGTGTTGTATTTACAATGAACAGCTGGAGAATGGAATTTCATTTTTCTGACTCTTATTTCTTACCTCAGCACTGATTCAGATTGGACTATCTTAGGACAGACTTAGTCTGTTAACTAGTTGTTAACATGGGTCAATTTCAAAGTTGCTGTTTCTCGTCATAGTTTTGTATGTCAACTTTCCTTCCTTTGTGAAAAACATTCTTATATAGTTAATAGGCTTGCTTAAAGCAATTTTCACAAGACTATGAATAAATATTACCTCAGGTAGACCTGGTTGCATATAAAGCTGTTGGAAGACTGCATTCATGTAACACGTAGCTCCACCATTCTTCAGCCCCACAAATCCAGAAATGGATCGACCATCTACAGGTGGGAGGTACTGAGGGTAGAAGCAAGTAAGAAGAGAAATTTATAATATGGAAGAACAGATGTAATTTTACAAAGAACTGATATTGCTGATTTAAATATATGTTTTAAGTATGGAACTTACCCATATTGATTTTATTCAATATATACTTTGTGTAAACATAGAAATAATATTTCTATTTGCACTAAAAAAGCCGGTTTACTTACATCAAATTCCTTGGAAAGAGCTGGATCAAGCTGGTGATGCATAGAAAGCAATTCTTTTGTAATAAGTTGAAGATTTGAGGGTGAACTGTCAGCCAGCATTACTAGAACTTCATATGCTGCTAAGCGACTATTCACTGTACTGCACCTAAAACAAAGGAATCAATTATTCATAGTCAATATTCAACTGTTAATAGTTGTAAGTTATAGCAAACAATCTGCTTCCAAAGAGAATCAAATGAGGTTTAATGTCTTTCTGTGCAAAGCAATTCTAAAATCATTAGGAATTTAATTTCCTGGATGAGTTAGAGTTATCCACCTGTATATGCAGACAAAGGAGATAGTTATTTCTCATTCCACATTATAAAGTAATACCTGGTGCAGGATATAATTAAGGGTGGACAGCCTTTATTGGGTCATGGACCACAGTTACCATCTGATTCTGCACAGTGATCTCTCTCAGAAATGGGTAGGAATTAAATTCCATACCAATATTAATAACATTAATTGATGCCTTGGTAGCCCTTTCTGGGTACAGACTGATGGGCTGATTTGTCTAAATCAAACTTGATGTCTTTGGAAATTACCAAGAAGTCAAAATCAGTACCCTTTGAACAGTTTCAAGGGTGTTCTGGAAGCTGTACCTTATACTGAAAAAAAATCTAGAAGTATTCCTCAAATTATCAAATCAAAGTAAAATGCATTGCTATTAGAAACAGCAATAGATCTGGATAGATGAAGTGACTTAAAATTGAGAATGTGGAATAAAACAAATCCTCTAAAGGTTATTTCTCTACATATCAAGAAAACACTATTTATGTAGCATATTTTTAATTTATTCAATCCTAAATATTCTTTAGGTGGGTTACATTAAAAGAACAAGAGACAATTAAAAAAGTAAAAGCCCAATGAAATCTAACATCAATTTACATAGGTACTAGGTATGAAATGCATTACAACAGTCATTCCACATTCTCTCTACATAAAATTTGGAATATTTTTGCTTGGTTCCAAAAGAATAGCATAAGCAAAGCTCTCTCTTGTGACAATCAGCTTAATTTCATTCAGCAGAGGTACTTATAGATATTAATAAAGGACCTATGACTGCTTTATGGATGATTTATAATGAAATGATACCATGAAGTTCTTCAGTAGCCTTCTTGTGGACATTTCTTTTAGTTACTTAATTTCAGAACGAGGATAACTGAGTGTATCATAGGAAATGCATATATCTAAAAATGATGACGTCCCATTTTGCCTTATATATGGACAAAGATGACTGAGCAAGTAACGTAATATACCCCATTCTCTCTACACTATTGTTTACTACCACCAACGTAATAACATATTCTTTACTTTGGGTGAAAATCTTGCTGAGCAACAGCAACACTACCAACTGGAGAATGACTGTTCAGGATAATCCTAGATGCCCGGAAGAGGAAGTCATCTAATAATGGTTTGATCAAAGACGAACCTATGTAAAAAGCAAAACAATTATTACAGTTAAGCGTTAATGTGTTTGCAGAAAGCTGATACAGAATAGAAAGGTATATGGCTGGATTCATAGGTGGTCACAAAACATGTATTTTTCACATATAAGTTCACAGGCTCAAATTCCCAGCATCTACAGAAAAATGTAAAGGCAGCAAAGCAAAAAAAGTTGCCTCAGAAAATTAGCCTAGCATAACAGAAAATCTAATTTGGATTGACATGATTTAAATTGCTGAGTTTCTCCTCTCATTGAGAAGTGAAAGTAACCAATGAACATTCTAATGGCCCAATGAAAGGACATCACATAGTGTTCGTTTTATTGCAAATTACCCAACAACTATAATCTCATAGAAAATTATTAAGTTGTTCCAAATTCTCCCTCCTATGACTGAATCACTTAGAATCAAACTTGAAATGAATACTGAAAAATCTCAAAATAATTCTGAGTTAAGATCACATTTATTAATATTTTTCCCAATATAATACCTGATCCACAAATACTTATTTTATGATGTTTTAACATTATTTATTAATAAATAATTAAGAAAATAGTTTGCCAGTGTTCATCCAAATGCCCATTCCCAAACAATATAAGTTAATGCATTAGTGGCAACCTTGGTTTACAACTTTATAGATTACGAGAACTGCATAAAAATAGGTAAGTTTGCTAAAAGACTGTATGTGATGAAATGCTCACAGATAATGTAAGGTAAAGTTGCAATGACTTATATACTCAATTGTGTATATGTTATATCATATTAAAATATGCTTAAGTTCTATTATTACTAAGATGAAAAACTGTTGAGTATTGGCTATGTTTGAATTTCAATTTGATAATACCCCATATGATCCTATTTTCTGAATTAATGCCTCATTAACATGCTATAACCTTTTATTTTATGTCCAGTATGAAAACTAGGTGATGACAAGCAATTCAAATGGGGCTGGGAAGTTGTAGAAAGGATGCTGTATGCATTTTATGCTGACTGACAGAGCAATCCCATATTCTCTTCAATGTCCTCCAATGATTCCACAGGTATCTAGCAACAGGCTAGCAGAAATAGAAAAGTGAAGCACTTGCTGATCCTTATCCATCCTTCCATCCTTCCTTCCATTCATCCATCCAAACAGGCACAATAGGAGAGAATATAAATTTATATTAGCTCTTGACCAAATGTAAAACTTTTATCAGCATTTAAGTATGGCAAAGGAATGCTCAGAATCCACATCTACTTTGAGGGGCCTCTTCAAATCTTTGAAGGCAGGGAGGAAGTATGCAGGGGAAACCCACGTCAGAAATCTTCCTCTGACTTTGAAGGAGGAATTCTGATTTTTCCAGTGGGACTTGGAATGCTATTCTAAAGACCACACCATTTTTCCCTAGGTCTATTAAAGCTCTAAATAATTGAAATAACTGAATAGAAATAAACTTCTTGTTTATCTTTAATTTAGAGCACTGTATTGATCATATTTTCTTACACACCATGCTGAAAAAGTAAAACTCCCACAGAGCACCACTCCCTGGTGTTGCTAAACAGTTTTAGTTTTACCTGCAAGCTTCACATAAAAAAGAGTATTTTCCAAAAGATAAAGATGATAGTGATAGTGGCAGAACACCATCATTTTTAACAGAAAGTTATATTTACATTCAACTTTACTTGGCAACAGAAACGTATACTTTTAATTTTTTAAATGCACGTATCATTATAATATAAAAGTAAAGATAAACCAAATTTACATATTAGGAAAAGTCCTGATTTGAAGTATAGCATTCCCAGTAGAGAAAAGTAAATAATTGTGAATCACAATATAATTAAAACATGAATTGTGGAAAGTAACAGTTACCTAGCATTTCCTTTTCCGTCCCACAAAGTGAGAGAAGAGTCTTAATAAGTCTTAAATGTCCTGCCAATAACACATTGTCAGCTTCACTGGTTTCACACTCAGCTGCACGAGTAGGTTCAAAATTATCCAACCAAGTGATCTCATCCTCTAACATGGCAGCTGGGCTAATCTTTAGTTGTTCCATTTCTGAAGCTATGTGACCAAAACAAACAGGGGTTGGAGGGGAAGGAAAATATTAAGCCTACAACTATATTCAAATAATACTAGGAGAAACATAATTTAAATCAACATTAATGCCAACTTAAGACACATGACATCGAGCAAGAATTTAGTTTAGAAATTAACCTAGCACCACTCAAAAATTATATGCCCCAACTGAGATCTTTTGGATAGAATGACCTGCAAATGCATATGTAACTTCAAGTGTGGTTCTCTTACTAAAACCACCAGTATCAAACATGGCAATTTACATTAGAGTTCGTAATTTATTGCACATTTTAAAAAACATTTTAGAAATAGTTATTGAAAAGGTACAATCTTTCCATTTGCTCATGATATTATATGTATTTAGTTTAAAAGGATCTCAAATTTATTCTGCCTGCTTATCCAAACTCTATAAAGATGTTATTTCTATCAACAAGATTGAACAGTGTAGTTTCTTTTGACCTTAAAATGTGGGATAAGCAGATACTGCTACTCTTCTGCTTGTTCAGGATAAATGTAAATTGTGGATTCTGAACTAAATGAGAGTGAGTTTCGGACAAAGTTCACAAAGAAAAACTGTATGAGAATAAAACAATTTCAGTTGGCTTTGCAGAAGAGTAAATGTTTTTCTAGAAATATTTTTGACTTTAAAACAGGGTTGTGATTTACCTAGAATTCTATTTTTTTGGATAAAGAACATTTTCTTTTGTTATTTAAAACTGTTTTGGTTTCTACTATACTTACATGTAAGATCGTCCAGTAATTGGCATCTAAGATCAAAGTACTCTGTACATTGGGACAAGTGTCTAAAAACAAATTCAAGCAATTAGTATTAAGATTCTCATACGCATTTGAAATAATTTGCAGAAATCTTCACTTTTACATATACCGTCTTCTCATAAAACTTTTTACTTTTATTCAGCCAATGGATCCACACATGCACACTTTATATTAAAAGCAAAAGTTGTATTTTTCTTGTGATTTCTTGTAATTGGGAACTCAAAATTGACCTAGATCACGTTGAGTACAAAAATATAACAGCTTAAAATCCTCATGTAAAAACAAATCTAGAATTTCCCACTTGTTTTATTGTTTTTTTTAAATACTCCTGCATGTTCAACAGAATGAAACTTTTAAACTGAAAATGTAACCATAATTTTAAAAAGCCTGAAATGTAGAGACTGGCATACTAAGCAATCTTTCAATTTAGGACAACAGGAGTTGCTGCTGGTGTGTCACCTATTCTACTACAACTTCAGCCCCTGCCTGAAGTAATTAAGTGATCACAGACTTGGCACTGAAGACTCCCAAGAGGAATGTCTTGGGAAAAAAATTGTCCTGAGGTTTTCATTACACTCATTCATTACACTGTGACCATAATGATAAATACTGAATTATTCAACATATCAGTGGTTCCACACATGAATCAGGAAATTCTAAATCTGCTTAACAGTACAAGAGGATACTGAATAGTCAAAGGATTGAAATCCACCCATCGACCATCCAATCCCAATTTTTCTCCACAACCTCCGGGTGGGGGGGCATAATAGCACTCCCATGTTTCATTTCTCCCATATTAAACCGTGGATAAGTTGGGCTGAGATATAATTATCTTAAAGTTACCTAGTGAGTTTTTATAGGTGAAGGTAGACCTGAAGCTAGGTCTCCCTGTTCTTAGTCCAACATCTTAACTTATACAGGTAGTCCTCGCTTAACAACCACTCGTTCAGGGACTGTTCAAAGTTACAATGGTGCTGAACAAGGAGACCTATGACGGACCTCCTAGTTGTAGCTGTCACAGCGTCCCCACAGTCATGTGATTGCGATTCGAACGCTAGGCAACTGGCTCGCAATTACAATGGCTGCAGCGTCCCGAGGTCATTGATTGCCATTTGTGACCTTCTCTGCTGGTTTCCAATAAGCAAAGTTAATCGGGAGGCTGGCAAGAGGTCGCAAATGTGATCACATGATGTTGTGCTTAACAACTGCATGGGATTCATTTAATGATGGCAACTGGAATTACCACAACTGCTGTTGTGAGCCACCGTGGCAACATGACATTGTACTTTATGGTTGCATCACTTAATGACAGAATTGCTGGTCCCAATTACCACTGTTAAGTGAGAACTACCTGTACATACTGGCTATCTACCATCTAGTTATAGTGTAATCATTTAAAGTTAGGCTATCAATGAGTTTACTTTTTATGATCTCTCTGCCTCAATAGAAAATTAATGGATTTGCTTGGACTACTGAGGATTTTGTGAATGACATTTATTTACTTAATTATGGGATTTATAGGTGATGAACAAAAGAAATAAAAAACAGAAATAACATCTAATAATAATAGGACTAACACAAGTCAGAACCAACACCATTTCTAGTATGAGTGATTCTACAGAAAATCAATCTCAAAAGACTTTTCTTTAACAAACAGTAAAGTGGAAACTTGAGAGCAACTTCCAAGAGATGCATTCCATAGTTTGGGAGCAACACAGAAGAAAACCCTGTCCAGTATGTCTAAATGCAGACCATGGAAAGTGAGGATACTCTTAACAGGGCCTTTCCTGCTGACCTTAGTATCAGGAGAGGATCATACTGAGACAGCTGCTCCCTTAGGAAGTCAGGCCCTAAGCCATTTAGTGCTTGAAACATAAAGATTAACATCTTAAGTTGTGCGGAGGAAGCAGCTAACAACTGCTGCTGTTCTTTCAACATGCACAACTTACTTGTGTATTTTACCAGGACTGCAATGTGCCTATGTGGTCCTGGTAACATGCACAAGTAAGCAGACCTGACTGCTGCATTTTGCACCAATTAAGTCAGGCAAATTTCAAAGAATCAACATCATACAGAATTCACTGCAGTAATCAAATCAAGATTCAACCAAGGCATGAGTAACTGTTGCCAGGATGAACCAGTTTAGGAAGTTGCAACTGGTGCATTACCCATGATTCTGTAGACATGTTGCTTGCTATAACTTCCACCTGCACATCCAGAAACATGAGGAGTCAATGAGGATACAGAGACTGTAGACCTACTCCTTCAGAGAGGTGTGCAACCCCAACCAGAACCAGCTGAATTTCAATCCCAGAGGCTGGTTTTTTACCAAACAGTACCTCAGACTTAGCTTTAATTTAAGCTTGCTCACTCTCATTCAGTTCATTACTGTCTCCTTGGAATGAGATGGCAAGTAGCTGCAGAATGCCTCCAACTGGTGGGGAGCAGCCAGCCGAAAAAAAGGAAGGTGCTATCAGCAGATTGATGGCATCTCACTTTAAAGCTCTGAATGATTTCTCCCAGCAGGTTCATACAGATACTAAACAGCATGGGGGACAAGACGGAACCTTGCAAGATACCAAGGAATGATGGTCTAGCTGTTCAACAATCATTCCACAGCACCCCCTTCTGGACAGAGCCTGACAAGAACACAATAACCATGGTAAAACAATAGCCCTAATGCATAGCTCTACCAACCTTGTAGGGCATTGTGCATGATAGTACTGAAAGTCATTAATGGCTGCAGCATAAGTTATTCATCAAAGCTAAAGCTACTATGTAATCTTGGTCCCGCATCTCTGTCTCCCTGTCTGAAATGGGTCCAGATAATATCTCCCAATTGTTTGATAGTTGTGAAACCACCACTTTCTAGATTACTATAGTCAGAGATGCTACATTTGAAATTTGGTGATAATTTAACTGAAAATGTCTTTAATGATTTTTTCACTCCACCCATGAGGTAAGGAGGAAGCATAAATTGCCTCCCTTAACCACTTAGCTAGTCTTGAGTGGCAAGGGCTAAACACACAAATTGTAAATTTCACCTTTCCAATCACCTTATTTGCATCCTCAAGATTCACAAGGTAAAACAAAATGAAAATAACAGCATATACATTATGGAGAAGGAATGGAAGCATATTCTATGCAAATATACTAGGATCAGAGAACCGAATGTTCTTCTGTACTCAGTGCCACAGAATAGTGCTCTAAATAAGCTTTAGTTCATGCTTTAATTTGTTTCATCCTGTGATTTCCTCCATTTGTGCTCAAAATCATCATCCCTTCCAAATTTTTTGTCTTCAGGTCTCTATTAAATCAGGGGGATAAACTGCTTCTGACAAAGGGGAATATATTGGCTCTGACAATAGTATTTTCTGCTCAGGCATTATTCCAGAAGTTAACCAGAGCTTCAATAGGGTCACCAACAGAAGAGGCAGGAAAATCCACTAGTCTTTCAGGATTGATTTGAATCTCTCTGATATATTGGACAGACCATTTAAACCTGTATACTAGCCTTGCAGATATTCATACTAGAAATCAGCCTAAAGCAAATCAGAGTTTTATCATGACAAGATAAATTATGATAAATTATGACAACGGTATTGCACTGAGTTTGATAAATTTTTAAAAGGTAAAGCAGCTACATCATTAAAATAGTATCTTACTTATAAAGATAGCTACACATTACAATAGTTAATAATGTAATAAATATGATACTACATTATTATCTATTGTCCCATGAACTTACAGTCTTAAAAAAATCCTCCCTCTCCAAAAGGCTTAAATAATTATCAAGCTGAATAAATGTAATTCTGTCTCATGATGAAAGTGAAATCTCCATCATGACCAACTCATGTCCTTGAAGTTTTGTTTGCAAAGGGACAAAAGTAGTTTACTATTTCTTCTTCCAATATGCTTTTTGACTTTCCACTTCCAGCCTACAGCTGGTATTCCTTGTAATTTACAACCCAAGTGCTAATCTAACCCAACCCTATTTAGTTTTTGAGCTCTGACATAATTAGTCAGGTGCTGCTACCTATAAAGCTTCATATATATTTTATGCCATATTTATTTATCATTAATTAATCAGTAAAACCATTCTTAAACACTTGACCTACAATTCTTCAGTCTTCTTATAACCTTTATTTTCCTTGACAATCAGCAAAGCTTTTCCCGGTGGTATAGGACTTTTTGAAATCTGACATGGGGAAGGGCTACAATATAACCCTCATTTCCATGATGTAACATATTTGCAAAGTATCATGAAAATTTAGTTTCCTGCAAGAAGAGATCATCTAGAGATCTAGTTTAAACTAGCAATAACATCCACATAACATCCAGCTTTCTTTCTTCTTCATCAGATGTACAGTGAGGCTGTGGCTGTCTTCAACTGCCTCTTTGTTGCATTTTATCCAGTTAATTATTACACCAAACCCAAGGCAAAGATACTATTGGTTGATTGGTTGATTCATATGGGGTGGTGGGTGGGGTTGGGCATTGTGAAATTCAGTTTGTATGGAGCTGCTCTTTCTCTAAAGAATTAGATTTATGATTTAGTTATGCTTCTTGATACAACACTATCCTTAGAGGTTCAAAAGACCTTTGTGCCTTGATGCACCATAATTAGCTTTAGTAGATAAAACTAGCAATGATCCTATCTAAAAGGAGCAACAGTTACGGCACATCATAACAGTGAATAAAGTGAAGTGAAGTGAAGTAATCCAAACCAGAATTACTAGCGTGGCCTATTCTGTGTATGTTATATAGCCACAAAGTTAAGAATACATTAATTCAGCAAAGGGGCTATCATACACTGCTTTCTTCAACTGTCCATTTAAGATCTTACATGAAGAAATGGGTATATTAGGGCCCAACAATTTTTATATGGCATCATCAGAGGGGAGCATTGACACTTTCCCCAGGGAACACATTCAGTTTGCTTCTAGCACAGAGTTTTTTTGCTTCACTGGCTAAGTTATTTTCGTTTAAGTATGCATTTAAGACAAGTGCTTATGTTTAATTCTTACATACTCTATAGAACAAGCATCTCTCCAGCTTACCTCTGGTTGACTCCTCTCATGATGCTGGTAGGTGACCAAAGGGGCAACTGGGCTGTAAGAATGACACTCAAGAGAAACTGGTTGGGTTTCTGAACATCAGGATTAGCCAATGTATCTGTCTGACTAAGGGTATATAATTGATCACAGGCAACACGGCGAATCTGGAGAAAAAGGAAAAGCAAGTACCAGGTCACAAACCTTTTGAAAGAGAACTGCTTTGGGAATTTGGAAAACCAGCTTCGCATGTTGCTCAGCTTAAGCTAATCTTTTAGCATGGATTTGTCTGAAATACCTGCCACAAAATCTTTTGAGGTTCTTTTCTTTTATTATCTCTTCTAAGCCCCTTTTCTGGTTTGGAAATTCTTTAAGTCTGTATATTCCTATCCTCTTCCCCAAACAGTGAGATATTCCCAGGCTTACACTCTGTCCTTCCACCTTTAACCTCCCAAATCACTTTCCCCAGTTCCCTTCCCCTGCTGGAATTGAACTTTGGAGGATGTGCCACTGTTGCCATATTTTGATTGGTAGTGCTACTACCCAATCATCACCCTTGCTAATACTCTGCAAACCAGCAATCAATAGATATCTTTAAAAAACTGCTATGTTACAGTAAAATTAAATAGAACTAAGGTTAATACATTTTTAACTGGATAATTCTCCCTATACAAGAAATGATAAGAAGTTACATTCTGCATGAAACAAACATAATTTTGATTTAAAATTTGTATACATGTATCAAGAGTTATTAATAACCTTTAGATAATATGATTAACAAGCTGTGTTCCCCCCTAAAGTGTGGCTCTTTTATTCCAGGAGTTATATGCATGATGTATCAACAGTATAAAATATAGCCTATGTCAGTAGCAAATATTTATCAGTTGTCCCTTGTATAGGTATCTATCCATGTAAAGGATTTTTATGTTGCAAATGTCTTGCAAAAAAATTCTTCAAAACAGAAAGGCAAACCACTCACCTCAGCACTTGGTGAGCCAAGCAATATGTCTATGATAAAGTCAGCAACACAAGGGAGATTGTAGAAAGATCCTAAGATAAAAACATCCTATGTTTTCAAGGTGTTTCATCAGAATATATTGTATAATTTTATACTATTGGCATTAACATGTCACTTCAAAAAATATATAATGCTGTAGCCTTTATTTATGTCATATAGTTATATGCTGCCCAGCTCCCAAGACACTGAGCAGCTACATGGTCTTATAGCAAAATGCAGGTATTAATAGAAATAAGGAAAGGGCGAAAGCAAAATTTGGGAAGGTTGGACTGAGTCTTCACAATGTAATAGGACCTACTTTATGTAGCACAACTGTTAATGGAAGTGATATTAAATAGCAAAATGTAATAGGTTTCCAAAAGCCTACCTAGTTGTTGGCTACGAAGCTGCAGACATGTAACTAAGAGAGACAAAGCCTCTCCAGCAATGAGTGCATCTTTGGTGGATACAGAATGCTGCCTCACACAGATTCCAGCATGTAGAGTGGTTGGTTCTCCTTCACTTCCTGAACTGCAATTGCTTCCTGCAATAGATTAAAAAGAGAGATCAGATAAAAGCATCTTCTTTTCCATTCTTACAATTTAGTTCTCTCAGGTTTTGACTGAATTAGCTACTGGTGGAATCAAACATCTCACAGTGCTAGAGCCAGTGAACAAACCCTCTGCTTTTTCAATTTAATTAAGCTAATGCAGTACCTGAGCTGCTAAGCCGATTACGAATCCCAACAGGAAACAATGTGTTACTTTCTTTTATTGGCTGGCTGCTCCCCACCAGATCAAGGCGTCCTGCAGCAGCAGCCCATGAGAGTCGCATGAAACAAGCAACTGTAGATGTGAAGTCATTTGCATCCATGGTCTAAAAAGAAAAAGAAATTTATTTCTTGCTAATAACTAAGCAAAAGCAAAGTGACACTTCAGATGACCACAAATCAGAGGAATGTGGTTGTGATCAGTCTATTAACATCCTACATAAAGAATACATAACCTTTTATTTTAGTAGAGTTGTTACTATTACTTACTTGTATTGCAACCCGTGCAGCAGGAATTATCTCCTCTACTCTAATGGAGGACCTGTCTGAAACAGATAGTTGCCGATATGACGACTTCTCTGGAGTTCCGCAAATTGACATTTGCCTGGTAGTTTGCCGATTCACGTTACGGAATGGGCGTGAAGAAAGTGTTTCCACTCCATATTTAGCCAGATCTTCATCTAATAAATTTGGCATTGTTTGCCCAACAAGCAAAAACCTAAACATAAAAATGTGCCATTTGAACTATGAAGAGTATTGACTGCATTAAGGAAGATCAAACTCTTCAGTGTATTATCTTTATTTCTGAGCAAGTCGAACACCTACCTTGCTAGCTGCAAACAGATAGAGTATACTCCTTGTCTGGTTTCATAGTCCACTTCTGAAGGGATGGAATCTCTCTGCATCACATTCACTACCAAACTAGAAAATAAAATGTTTAGTTTTCTTTAAATAATGAAATTAAACAGGGAGAAAACTAGTGGCAAAATAGATTGTAATCCAATACAAGAAAAGTAGTTATCTAAACTGAACTTTTCTTGTTTAACTGCATGAAAAATTAAGCTAATTCTTACAAGCTGACTGCCAAATCAGAATTCATGTGATTACTATACCACTATGGCAGAGATAACCTTATCTTACTGTCCCAAATGTTCTACTTCCAATGAAAAGTTTAGATTTGTGTATTAATGATACAGTATCATAAATTTGTCATTTCAAGGGCTCAAGTTTAATGATTATCTCCTGGTATACACAAAATAATAATTCCTTCCTTCCTTCTCTTTTCCCTGAATAATGGCTGTGATTCACTGGTACTTTTGGTTGCTAAGCTAGGCTATGAGATGCAGCAGTGAACATTTCTGGAACGTCCCTGCCTATTCCTTACAGTCTCACAAGCCAGACCACTAGTGAACTAACCAAATATATGCAAGAATGTGTTCAATCTTAGTATGTTTTTCTTAGTAACCTTGGTACCTGTAATAGCTTCAGATTTCAGCAGTTTTATTGTGCAAAACTATTTTGGAAAACAAGTACCATTCATCACATGTTTCTTTAAATAACAGCTTCATTTTCTTTTTTGGAATGGCACTTGTTTTCTGAAAGCAGCCTCACTACAATTACCAAAAGGATAGGACCAATTATTGAAAGCATCAAGGAAAAGATTGAGAGTCAGTTGCAACTTGCAGCTCTATAGACAACTTAATTATGGAGGACCTGTAAGTGGAAGGAGAAGCCAAACACTTTCAGCAAAATTGACCACCACCATCTAAGATGTCAGCTACTTATAAGATAAGAATTGTACATAAGCAAATTAATTAGTAAGACAAGTCACTTGTTATCATCCTATATTTGGAACAGTTGCTCAAATGCTACCATTAAAGAAAGTAAGTTACAACATTTAATTTCAACTGACTTGTAAATATTTAACAGTCTGACCTTAGAAAACTGTTCAGCTGGCTGAAATATTTAAAAAACCAACCTCAAGCCTCCTGCTCTAAGGAAGTTTTCACAAAAGGATTTGGCACAATTTCTTGCCATTTCATCATCTGCTGTAGGCATTAGCTTGGAACTCAGAACCTAAAAAGATTCAGATTTCAGAAACATGAAGATCTAGTGATGTAATCAGTTAAACCTAAGTCACCCAAGGGTATAGCATGATTTCCTCTTCAGCGATAGGGCAACAATATCTACTGTTCTATACTAGTCAGAATACTATGGAATTTTTTTTAATCATCTGAATTCAGAGGGTCCTTTTGATCCGCTTCCCACCCACTATTAAAACTATTCATCTGACTAGTTATAATGGTAAGTGGGAAGTGAGAAGAAGTAATAAAGTGGCTTCTTGAACATTAACAAAGCTTTTTAATGCATTACCTTTAATCACCCATTTCAAGGAGCAATTAGGAGACATTTTGATACTCATAGTACATAAATATAATGGAAGAACAGAATTACAAAATGATGAGTGATATCCATCATCAAAACAAGGCAAACAATTAAGTAGTATCTCCTTACAGAGTCTCTGAGGAGACTGTAAAAGGATAATCTATGCTGAGAACCAAAAACATGGTGCTAATGTAAAATAGGCAAATTGGTACCCTTCTGAAATGCTGGACTCAAATTCTTATCCATTTTAGTCAGCTGGGCCAGAGATAAGGTATTGTAGGAGGTATAGTTCAAAACACAGGCTAGTTACATTATGTTGTTTACTCCCGGTTAATGAAAAATTTGATCTTAAGATAATTTGATTGACCTATACTCCATTGCAGTAACTTGATTTACCGTTAGTACTATAATTACTATAAATAAAAGGAATAGCTGCAGATCTATCAAATACAGTTATGGTGATCATAGCAAGCATTGAATAAATGTATTTTATGGTATTAAGAAGCCTCTGAGAAAGTAAGCATTGCACCAGTTAACTCAGTACCTTTTCTGTTGACTGATCGTTTCTCATAGTTTTCTTTAAGACAGAAACTTGTTCTAGCCTTACATGAAGATGCTGGGAACTGTACAGTAAATCATGTGCTATACTTCTGAGCTCTGGCCTTTCTCCATCCACAATTTTATTCTTACCTCAAGATTATAAAGCACTCTAAAGGTAGACATTCCTGGAGCAAAAGACCTGAAAAGGCTTTCAAGTATTGAAGCAGCACTAGGCTGATGTTGGTGCTTTGCAGACAGAGATGGAGATTTTGAAGACTGAGAATTTGCTTCAGAGAGCAATGTTTTCTAAGAAAAAAAGAAGCACAGAGAAAATGAGTAGGAGGCTATTCTTACATGGTCTTGTTGTAATCATTATAAATAACCGTCAGAGTTTAAGACAATCTTAAGTACAGGACTTTTATTATATTATAATAAAGTACAGCACTTTTTATTACAGCCCTAACAAACTTTCAAAAACATTCATTACATTTTAAACAAAATATATTGCTTTTTCAGAGCCCCCAGAATATTTATCTATAAATAGAATTATCCTGTAATCTGCCTTTTCTTCCAAAGTAAATTCTGCCGATCAGAATAACTTTCCTATCTCAGATTAAATTCTAATGAAATGTATACGGAATATATTTAGGATTCAGTGCCTGTTGGCTGCTAGCTTAAGAAGGCAGCTCAGCCAGGAGTCTTAAGTTAAATTAAATGAGCCTGTAACTTAAACAGAAATACATTAAAGATAACAAATTCTGCTGCATCTTTAGAGAGGCATGCCAGCTAATGCACAGCTATGCTAACACTGCACTATTTTCCAGTCCCAATGGCAGTAAGTACATTAGCCACACTATATGAAATCTCTAGAAGCAAAGTACTTATTTGAGCAAAGGGAATACTCACTTTACAAAATCAATATTCCATTTTATCAAACTATCAGAGACTATTTTAATACAGGTAGTCTTCAAGTTATGACTGCAATTGGGACTGGGATTGCTGTCACTAAGTGACACAGTCATAAAGTGTGATGTCATGTGACCACATTGCTTAGTGAAGCAATCTAGGCAAGAAACGCAAGTCATTAAGCAGGAAGCAGAGGAAGTCCCAGGTAAGGAGCACAGTGATGCTGCAAGGGAGTAGGGGAGGCCCTGGGAGGCCTGGCGCGAGTTGGGGAAGGCGCTTGGTGCAGTGTGAGCTCAGAAAGGCTGGGGAATGAGGGCGCAGGATGCATGCGATTGCAGGGAAGCTGGGGAAAGAAGGTGTGGGGTGTGTGTGCGAGCACAGGGAGGCCAAGGAAAGAGGGCATGTGTGCAATCGTAGGGAGACCAAGGAAAGAGGGCATGGGGTACGTGCGTATGTGTGATTGCAAGGAGGCCATGGAAAAAGGGCATGGGGTTGCACGTATGTGATCGCAAGGAGGCCGTGGAGAGAGAGTGAAGGGGTGGATGGAAGGGAAGGAATGGAAAGAGGGCACAGGGTAGGTGCGTGCGTGTGTGCGCGTGACTGCAGGCAGACTGTGGAAAGAAGGTGCAGGGTGCATGTGTGCAAGTGCAGGGAGGCCAAGGAAGGAGGGCGCAGAGGGTGTGAGTGAAGAAAGGCAGGGGGGACCTTTACCACAGTGACTTGCAACCTTCCTGGTCAGCTTCCCATTGATTTTGCTTGGGGCCAGCTAGCAGGGAAGGGCACAAATGGTGATTACATGACTGCGAGACGCTGCAACTGGCCGCAAATGTGAGCTGGCCAGGCACCTGAATTTTGTTCACATGACCGTGAGGGCAGTGCAACAGCTGCAACTTCGAAGGCCAGTTGTAAGTCCCTTCATTCAGCACCGCTGGAACTTTGAACAGTCGCTGAACAAATGGTCATAACTTGAGGAGTACTTGTATAGCCAATGACAATTTAAATTTTATCCTATAAGAATTGTGTGCATTGCTTCACCTTATTTCAGCAAAGCTCAAAGCCATCGAAGTCGATTAATATTGTTCTAGTTCTCTTTCCATTAATTTCAGTATCAAGGGTAAGAGGCAAATAAAACTTGACTGTTATTACTTTTGATATTTCTGGTTAGCAATTGGTACCTTTCGTCCAAGTGAATCTAACTGATCAAGAGCTTCCTGAATAGCTGGATCAGTAGGAATCAATAAAAGAAGCCTCCGAACTCTCAAAGTAATCCTGAAGAGTATGAAAAACACACAATGTACTTAGGTTTCTGCTGAAGGATAGTCTATGTGTATTTGTACATGCTTTTAAAACATATGGATCTTTAAATGCTGCAGCCACAGATTTCCACACTACATTAACAATGCTACTTACCTTGGCTCTTCCAGGTTAGCAAGCTGGTAAAGCATATCAAACACATTGTATACAAGAGCCATTACTACTCCAGGGAGAGATTTTTCCTGAGGATTAAAGAATATATTATGAGTTCCACCATCTCTTTTAAACTGTCTTCTTTTTTTAAGCACAGCAGCATAAATTTAAAACCTGGCCTAAAGACATATACTACTTCTTACCATAAGACTTTTTACATCAACTTCCAGGTATCTCCTTAAATCAAACATTTAATATGAATTTTTGCAAAGAAATCAGAGGAACTATCGTTGTGTGTGGTGTGTGTGTGTGTGTGATAGAATTAACAAAACTTTACATTTCAGAACTCTGAATTATCTCACTGAGTTCTGGGATGAAATATTTCTCTTGAACTATTTTAGGGACAGCTTCTGCTTTCCCATTTTCCCCCCTTTTTATTTATAGTTGGAATTATTGCAAACAATTCAGATGCGATCATTTCTGAAATTGTAGCTTAAGACTTTGTTTAAGCAAAGAAAGAAAATAAATAAATAAAATAGTAAGGTGGTAATCTTTTCTGCTAGCTTTGCCAAGTTCTTAATTAAAATGGAAAAAGGGTTTCCATTTTAAGTTTTTTCACTTTCAGAACAGCAGCTCCTCACAACCTTTCTAGATAATTTTTAAGCTTCATGAGCAAGCTTATGATATACCAAGAAACAAATGTCTAATATGTTCAAATGCATGTACTTTTCTATTGAAAGATATGTATTATTTGTTAGAAATAAATTATGCAAAGTATGTAAGTAACCAATTACGGCTTCAATATATTTTGTTACATGGATAAAGAGAACAATATTAGAATATAAATCATGGGTGAGCAGACTCCATTTTAGAAAGCCAATTTAATGAAACTTGAGTATTTGCAAGAGACCAATGCTAGATAAGGAGAAAAAGAAGATCCTGGACAGTATGTCTGAGTGAAAAGAAACTCTGATTGACAGTATTATGACAACTTAATGAAATATGTGAGAATCCACATTTCAGTCTTTTGTGTTTTACCTGTTCCATTGCATATGATGAACTGAAGACATTACTACTGCTACTGGATGAATCGGCAGAACTTGCTGATGGAGTTCCACTTCCCAATGTTTTTACAGTAAGTGTTTGTTCATCAGAGAAGCCTAGCTGATGAAGCAGCTTCTGATCTTTATTTACTGTTAACTGAAATATTAAAAAAAAAAACCCTTAGATTTAGCAGACTATACAACTTGAAATACACTCAAAGTAATTAACATACCAAACTATCATTTGCAAATATCTGAATATTGTCCACAGAGGCGTTCAACAATTTTGCTATTTTCCACCTGACACTTCCAATGGTTTCATTGCTATGAGCCTGTAAAAATAAAGATAATTTTGTTAATTGTCATTCATGCTCTCAGTTGACAACCATATGTCAACAACCATATAAAAAGAGTAAGTGCATATTAATACGTTCCATGTTGTCTCTCAAGTTCTGTTTTTTCAGCATATTATATATTATGCTTCATATCAATCTTTTTTTAACTAGGAAATTCTGCAATCCTAGAAGTATTATCACACTATAAAATTACATACCTCTACTGTAAATGTATCTTTGGTAGACTCATATGTAACATTGAGAGTTAAAAGATGTCCATGAAAGGAGGCACCATGAGGTAGAATAGTACGAGGAACAGAGTAAAGGTCCTATAGACGGAAGGAAAGAAAAAATAATAATAAAAAGTGGTCCCTGAAATATTTAACGTGTTAATAGCATATGTTAATAATTTAAATTCAAACTAGTCTGTAGTAATTTAACAAACATTCGTGTTTTAGCTATTACCAGAAATTATTCTGAATATAATACCACTGCTTTGCATTCATTTTGAGATACACAGTTTGGACCAAGTAAGGCACATAGTGAAGTCCTGATCACACTAGAAGGACAGGATGTTAGAAAAATAAGAACTACATTCCCTGCTAGATTAAAGATTGCCTTTGGTGTAGTGGGTTAAGACAGTGGGCTAGAAACCGGGAGACTGTGAGTTCTAGTTCCACCTTAGGCACAGAGCCAGCTGGGTGATGTTGGGCCAGGCAGCTCTAGGAAGCAGCTCTCAGCTCTAGGAAGCAGACAATGGCAAACTACTTCCAAAATCTGGCCAAGAGAATTGCAGGACTAGTCCAGGCATTTGCCGGGAGTCAACAATGACTTGGAGCCACACATACACAAATAAATAAATAAAAAAACCCATAGACCTTCCTATTTCTGAGGGAGGAAAAAATATTTAACAGCAATAATAATAATTTATTGTATGCCACTCCTAAATTCAATAATAAGAATGCAAGAAGTGCCATGCTGGATCAAATTAGATTCTCATCTAGCTCAGTGTTTTGCTAACACAGTGGTCAAACAGTCATAAACTGAAAAGATCATAATAAGAACAGGCGGTACAATGGCATTTTCACATTTATATCTCCTAGCAGCTGGTATTCAAAGGAAGAACATGTCTGATATTAAAGAATGTATTGCCGTGAAGACAATTGTTAGCCTTATTCTTTTATGAATATCCTTGTAAAACTATGCAAAATGGTGGCCATCATCATAATTTGTGGTAGGAATTCCAGAGTTTGATAAAATAGTACGGTACTTTTTTCTGTCTATTCTAAATCTTCCACCTTCAGCTTTATTGGATACCAGACTCTAGTATAATGACACATACAATAATATTATGCACACTATTGTGTGGAGTCCTTGGGGTTCTCTGAGCTTGGTTGTTTTCTTGCAAACATTTCATTACCCACCTAGGTAACCTCTTCAGTGCTCACTGAAGTGTACTGAAGATGTTACTTAGCTAGGTAACAAAACGTTTGTGAGAAAAAACCAAGCTCAGAGAACCCCAAGGACTCCACAATTCAACCCTGAGCTACACATATTCGCTTCTATCAACACTATCATGTCTCCTAATCATTTACTAAATCACAAAGTCTCAAATATTTTTCTCACAAGGGTGATAATTTGGCCCACTGATAATTTTCTTGACTTTTACCAGCTCTGCAAGATTATTTTTGGAGGTATAATTATCAAATTTATACTTAAAATTTTAAGTATGTGACTTTTTCTCATCAGTTATACAATGGGTCAAAATTTTCATTGAGCTGTTTACCACAATCTCAAAAACCTTTACTAGTCAATCACTGGCAGCTTAGAACTTACTAGCATATGTATAGTTAAGATTCTTTAGCCCCAACATTTAAATACCTCATTGGCTGAACTGCAATTGCTCTTTTAATACTCATTTTCCATGTTTGGACTAAAACTTTTAAAGGTTTTCACTATTTCTCAGAATCATCAGCTATTCATCCATTTTGCTACTCATCCTTAATTTGAGGTATTTTAGGTACACATTAAAATGCATCAGTCCCCAATCAGATCCTTGATTATCATAAATATCTGTATTCTTTTACTATAAAAAATGAACAAGTATTTATTTTTAAATTTATTTTTAAATTTTATTTATTTTTAAGCATTTATTTATTATTTTTATTTTTATTTATTAATTATTAATTTTATTGATTTATTTAAGCATTTATTTTAAAAATAAATAATATTTGAATAAATAATTTATATTATAATATAATTTTAATAATAAATAAATATTTATTAAAATTATTATAATATAAATGTGTACCATTATCACACTATAAAATTACATACCTCTACTGCATTTATTTTAAGTATTTTTAACTCAGTTGTTTAACTGGGTTCTCTTTATCTAGTTGTATGACTTGTGTGGAGAACAGATCATGTTTTAGATCATATTTATGAAGAAATATTGAAAATTCAAAAGGGCTCACAAACTTTTAAGCACCACTGTATATGTACGCATTCATATCACCTCAGTAGCATGCAGGGTCAACAATCAACTGGCATCATTTATGACAATATGCAGTTACAGAGGAAACATCCTGCTTCTATCCAGAACATACCAACAAATCAACTCTCTATAGCCAGGCTTTCCATTATAATCACATTTGTTCTGACACTATAGACAGAGATAATCAACTGAAAGAAATAAACCAGGCTGAACTACCCATACAGTGAGATCAGTACACAGATCAACACAGACCAATTCCCAGGGAGGTCCTATTAAAGGACAAGCTACAAAGACAGAACAGCAGAACACCCCTGGTTGTTGTTCAAAGCTCAACCACTCAAACACATCAGTAATAAGCTGCAGCCCATACTGGACAATGACGTTGCACTTTCATAGGCTTTGGTGGCAGGCCCATACTTGCATACAGATAAGTAACCCAACCTGAAACAGATTCTCAGAAGGACCAGGACAATACCAGCATGGGAACAATACCCTGCAACAAGCCCAGATGTCTATTTTGCCCCCACATCTACACTAATGTGTATCATTACAGGCCCCAACAAATTTACACACAAAGTTAGAAGTGCTTTCGCATGCTCTTATACTAATGTGATATATGCCATCATCTGCCAGCAATGCCCTCTGGATTCTACATAGGATAAGCAGGCCAGACTTTGTGCAAAAGAATTAATGGACCCTAGTTTGTCATTAAGACTCAAACAGGATCAAAATAACAACAGTATTTTACTCTTCCAAGACATTCCATCACAGATCTCAAAGTAGAGTTTGGAACAAAGAAACTTTTCTATAACAACTGAGTGGGAGACAGATGAAGTACATCATCAAGAAGTTTCAAGCTGTCTTAGAAGGACTTAACAAACACAATGGGTTAATACATTCCCACTGTTAATTGATAGGTGCTTGTGATCTGCTTCCCTAGGAACTCCATCTGCATAACCATCCTGTCTCTCCCTCCCCTCCCCTCCCCTCCTCACATCATCCCAATAATTAAATACATCAGTCAAATCATTCCATGTATCTGATGAAGTCAGCTTCAACTCATGAAAATTTATGCCTTAAATAAAACAGTCTACCAGTGACCAACATGACACTCCTCCTACAATTACCATAATGGATAACTAGAAGCTATCACTGATACTTCCTGCAGTCAGTTGCTTAATTTTCTTGGCAGGCATTTTAAAATTTTCTTCACCAAAAAACTGGCTTAAGTATAGAATCTGCAGCTAATAAAACTGGTCTGTTAAAATCACTTCTAATAACTCTTACCCTTGTTTTCCCCACTCCCTGCTCCTAGCACATTCTCACTGTAAGATTTCTTTATAAATGTGGACTAAGGAATACTTATTTGTCTTAAGGTACAGTGGGGCAAAAAGGTATTTAGTCAGCCACCAATTGTGCAAGTTCTCCCACTTAAAAAGATGAGAAAGGCCTGTAATTTTCATCATAGGTATACCTCAACTATGAGAGACAAAATGAGAAAAAAAAATCCAGAAAATCACATTGTCTGATTTTTAAAGAATTTATTTGCAAATCATGGTGGAAAATAAGTATTTGGTCACCTACAAACAAGCAAGATGTCTGGCTCTCACAGACCTGTAACTACTTCTTGAAGAGGCTCCTCTGTCCTCCACTCATTACCTGTAGTAATGGCACCTGTTTGACCTTGTTATCAGTATAAAAGACACCTGTCCACAACCTCAAACAGTCACACTCCAAACTCCACTATGGCCAAGACCAAAGAGCTGTCGAAGGACACCAGAAACAAAATTGTAGACCTGCACCAGGCTGGGAAGACTGAATCTGCAATAGGCAAGCAGCTTGGTGTGAAGAAATCAACTGTGGGAGCAATAATTAGAAAATGGAAGACATACAAGACCACTGATAATCTCCCTCGATCTGGGGCTCCATGCAAGATCTCACCCTGTGGGGTCAAAATGATCACAAGAACGGTGAGCAAAAATCCCAGAACCACACGGGGGGACCTAGTGAATGACCTGCAGAGAGCTGGGACCAAAGTAACAAAGGCTACCATCAGTAACACACTACGCCGCCAGGGACTCAAATCCTGCAGTGCCAGATGTGCCCCCCTGCTTAAGCCAGTACATGTCCGGGCCCGTCTGAAGTTTGCTAGATAGCATTTGGATGATCCGGAAGAGGATTGGGAGAATGTCATATGGTCAGATGAAACCAAATAGAACGTTTTGGTCTAAACTCAACTCGTTGTGTTTGGAGGAGAGAGAATGCTGAGTTGCATCCAAAGAACACCATACCTACTGTGAAGCATGGGGGTGGAAACATCATGCTTTGGGGCTGTTTTTCTGCAAAGGGACCAGGACGACTGATCCGTGTAAAGGAAAGAATGAATGGGGCCATGTATCGTGAGATTTTGAGTGAACACCTCCTTCCATCAGCAAGGGCATTGAAGATGAAACATGGCTGGGTCTTTCAGCATGACAATGATCCCAAACACACCGCCCAGGCAATGAAGGAGTGGCTTGGTATGAAGCATTTCAAGGTCCTGGAGTGGCCTAGCCAATCTCCAGATCTCAACCCCATGGAAAACCTTTGGAGGGAGTTGAAAGTTCGTGTTGCCCAGCGATAGCCCCAAAACATCACTGCTCTAGAGGAGATCTGCATGGAGGAATGGGCCAAAATACCAGCAACAGTGTGTGAAAACCTTGTGAAGACTTACAGAAAACGTTTGACCTCTGTCATTGCCAACAAAGGATATATAACAAAGTATTGAGATGAACTTTTGATATTGACCAAATACTTATTTTCCACCATGATTTGCAAATAAATTCTTTAAAAATCAGACAATGTGATTTTCTGGATTTTTTTCCCCATTTTGTCTCTCATAGTTGAGGTATACCTATGATGAAAATTACAGGCCTCTCTCATCTTTTTAAGTGGGAGAACTTGCACAATTGGTGGCTGACTAAATACTTTTTTGCCCCACTGTACAAATGAATCCAATTATAGAAACAGAAATTAAATAATGGATTCCTAACACAAACTAAGTATTCAATAGATCAAAATACAGAATTTAAGTACAAAAATGACAGTATTTTTCTTTTACCTCTATAGTGATGACATAGCGTTCTGCCAGAAGTAGCAGTCTCTCAATTATTACAAGTTTTGTTGACCTAGAGTAGCAGAGATTTAAAGTAGCAGAGATTTGAATGAGTTTCAAACAGTATTTGAATTTATTTTGAACTGGACAGATGTATCAATAAAAACATATTTGGATGATATTTGAATAAATAGCAGATTTGAATGAGTTTCTGAAGAACATCTTCATAGGAGTGGCATCATCTCTTATCTTGGGGTTGTTTTCTGGTACATGATATAAGCATATTTCTTACCATATATCTATGAAAAGGGGGCTGGCATTGAATAGAAGTGCCCAATGTCTTCCCATCTCAAGTGAAATACAGTGAGAAGAAATCATGCATGAAGCAATATTTTTATATACTGAACTATTTTAATCAATGAAATGTATACACATGAAGATTCAATCACAATATTTATCTCTTCCTTTATGTATAGTCTCACTCCAACTGTGCACAGCAAAAGAAGAAATAGAAAAGAGTACCAGCTTTTTCAGTATTTTTGGCATCGGGGATGAGTTTTATTCCAGAATAATATTGGTAACAATTACATTAGTAAGTTAGAAAAATGAAGTACAACATCCATATTAATAGCACAAAAATATGTACAAAGGAGGAATATGTTCCTAAATATAAGCCTGAGAACAATAACACTGCAGATGACAAATAATTAAATATAACATGCTTGCCCATTTCAACAAAACTAATGGGATAGTCCATTAAGAAAAACCCTGAATTTAGCTGTGTGCCCACTAACTATTTTTAAAATCCACATAGCAAACAATGGAAGCAACTATTAAGGACTCTTTTGTGGCCTGTCTGCAAAACCTGCCACAGAACAGAACACAGCAATGAAGAACCATCTAAAAGATTCACTTCATTTTATTCGGTGAATGAAACAACATTAACAATAGCAAAAATACACTTTTATGGCTTTTGGCTTGAACCTCTTCCTAATGCTCAAACGTACAGACTGCCTGCAAATAGTAATAATTTAAACAGATTTTTGAGTTGATGTGATGTGAACATTTAATACTATTAGTAACAGTTGTGCACACATATAGTTATCATTTTTGCATTTCACTTGCTGTCTGCAAAAGCACACAGAACAGAAAGGGATAACATTACATTAGAACCCAGTAACTGTTACATTTCCATAACAAAGAATTTAAAAACAGCAGTAAGTCCATTTTCTCTGCCCCACAATGTTCTTAAACTTTGATCATGTATATAACTGTCCCCTCCATGAGCACCTCTCCCCTCAACTAGTTCTGGAATCATGACTGGAACTTATGCCTTCTATTGGATCTCCAAGTCTCTACTGCCTGGAATTCTTTAAAAAAACAAAACTACAACTCACGATAGGATGAGCAAACGTTAAAAATAGCACAGATCATAACAGCTCTGGTTTGTCCCAAGTATAGGAAAAAGTTAGAGTACAGGTAGTCCCTAGTTTAAGAATGAGTTCTATTCCCAAGGTTTGTCCTTAAGTTGAATTTGTATGTAAGCCGGAACAATATTATTGTATAATACTGTATAAGTAATATTGTGTAATGAACTTGAACCCTTGTGCATTTAACTCGAATCACTGTGTATTTAACTTGAATTTTGCTACAATAGGCCCCGTTCTTAACTATGGGTTGTCTGTAACCCGGGCGTTTTTAACCAGAGGACTCCCTGTATTTTGTCCCAAGGTTGGCGCAGAACTCCAAAATATACTTTGTTTTGTTGATTGGGAAACATGAAATTGCCATTTTGAGCTTCAAGCACATTTTGCACATTCATGAGACATTTCTAAGCCTCTTGTGTACAGTCCTGAGAATTGACAAGGCAACATGAATAAAATGTACATATTGTCAAACATAAACTTACCTGTATGGGGATTGTACTGATGTTGCCACAGTGGGCATTGCAGTTGCTGTTAGCATTTTGGTAGCTCTGGTAACAGCGTGTGTCAGTGTTGGACCACCAAGAGCTGAACTGGCTGCCTACAATGAAAAACACTATTGCTGAACTAAAGTGAAGGCTATTAAGATGATAGCAGCCACTGAGGCCACCATGGGAAAATAAAAATGAGATATAAGCCTGCACTTAAACTTTGATGCTAATGAAGTAAATACTTCATTAATACTGCAATTAACAGAAATAACAGTTTTGTTCTGAATTCACTTTTACAAGTCTTCAATTTATTGATATTCAAGAAAGTAACTTTTTGGAGCATTTGAGTATGACTTTAGAATTATGTAAGAACAAAATAAAACAAGAAATAGAGAAGAAATATTTATTTTAGAAAGTGAACTCTTACTTCTAATCTTGAATAACAATCAGCAATGAATTTCTTATGGAGTGACACAGAATCCTGAAAATAATAAAAAACAATCAGTTAAACATATACAAAAGCCAGCACTGTTTAAAACATAAGATTGCTAAATTTAAACATGAGTTAAGACTGAGAAAAAGCAGAGATAAAATAATTGCTCAATAAACTTGCCTTTTTAATTGTGTTATGTACAGTGGGGCAAAAAAGTATTTAGTCAGCCACGAATTGTGCAAGTTCTCCCACTTAAAAAGATGAGAGAGGCCTGTAATTTTCATCATAGGTATACCTCAACTATGAGAGACAAAATGGGGGAAAAAATCCAGAAAATCACATTGTCTGATTTTTAAAGAATTTATTTGCAAATCATGGTGGAAAATAAGTATTTGGTCACCTACAAACAAGCAAGATGTCTGGCTCTCACAGACCTGTAACTACTTCTTGAAGAGGCTCCTCTGTCCTCCACTCGTTACCTGTAGTAATGGCACCTGTTTGACCTTGTTATCAGTATAAAAGACACCTGTCCACAACCTCAAACAGTCACACTCCAAACTCCACTATGGCCAAGACCAAAGAGCTGTCGAAGGACACCAGAAACAAAATTGTAGACCTGCACCAGGCTGGGAAGACTGAATCTGCAATAGGCAAGCAGCTTGGTGTGAAGAAATCAACTGTGGGAGCAATAATTAGAAAATGGAAGACATACAAGACCACTGATAATCTCCCTCGATCTGGGGCTCCATGCAAGATCTCACCCTGTGGGGTCAAAATGATCACAAGAACGGTGAGCAAAAATCCCAGAACCACACGGGGGGACCTAGTGAATGGCCTGCAGAGAGCTGGGACCAAAGTAACAAAGGCCTCCATCAGTAACACACTACGCCGCCAGGGACTCAAATCCTGCAGTGCCAGACATGTCCCCCTGCTTAAGCCAGTACATGTCTGGGCCCGTCTGAAGTTTGCTAGAGAGCATTTGGATGATCCAGAAGAGGATTGGGAGAATGTCATATGGTCAGATGAAACCAAAGTAGAATGTTTTGGTCTAAACTCAACTCGTCGTGTTTGGAGGAGAGGGAATGCTGAGTTGCATCCAAAGAACACCATACCTACTGTGAAGCATGGGGGTGGAAACATCATGCTTTGGGGCTGTTTTTCTGCAAAGGGACCAGGACGACTGATCCGTGTAAAGGAAAGAATGAATGGGGCCATGTATCGTGAGATTTTGAGTGAAAACCTCCTTCCATCAGCAAGGGCATTGAAGATGAAACATGGCTGGGTCTTTCAGCATGACAATGATCCCAAACACACCGCCCGGACAATGAAGGAGTGGCTTCGTAAGAAGCATTTCAAGGTCCTGGAGTGGCCTAGTCAGTCTTCAGATCTCAACCCCATGGAAAACCTTTGGAGGGAGTTGAAAGTTCGTGTTGCCCAGCGACAGCCCCAAAACATCACTGCTCTAGAGGAGATCTGCATGGAGGAATGGGCCAAAATACCAGCAACAGTGTGTGAAAACCTTGTGAAGACTTACAGAAAACGTTTGACCTCTGTCATTGCCAACAAAGGATATATAACAAAGAATTGAGATGAACTTCTGATATTGACCAAATACTTATTTTCCACCATGATTTGCAAATAAATTCTTTAAAAATCAGACAATGTGATTTTCTGGATTTTTTCCCCCATTTTGTCTCTCATAGTTGAGGTATACCTATGATGAAAATTACAGGTCTCTCTCATCTTTTTAAGTGGGAGAACTTGCACAATTGGTGGCTGACTAAATACTTTTTTGCCCCACTGTAATTCAGACAATCCCAGCACAACAATTTGTCAGCATGACAACTAACAATGATTCTCAGACTTTTTTCTTACTTCATGTCTCATTTCTAGACTGTGAGAGCTAATAGTTTATTGCATTTTATTCTGTTACAGAGCATATCGGATTGCTAAATGCCTGTTAATATGTACTTTGCTTATAGTTTACTAGAAATCTTGGCTCAAACTTTCTATTTTGTTTTAGAAATGGCATCCAAATTAAATTGGTAGAACTGCCAGATCAAAAAATTACAATTGTTAATAGTTAAGCATTGTACTTTTTGGGCACATTTGCACAACGCAACAAGCAGAGCAATAGCTCATACTTCTCTGCTCATTTCTGCTGACTCTTTCTGTGAGTGCAGCTAACATGCTATGGAAGGCTTCATCAACAATAAGTTTAGCATATCTTCCAAGCACTGATTTGGATGACATGCTAAAGAAAACAGAACCACCTGGAGTTTGTCAGCTGTTATCTTCTTATGGGAGAGCTAGTGAAAGTGATCAAAGCAGCATGGACCAGCAGAATCTTGCTCCTAAGCCAAATTCCCAGAAAGTTATCAATATACTACCTGACAAATGCCTACCTAATCAATGCTTTCTTCCTCCAAAAAAAATCAGAACAAAACTCTGCAAGGGGAAATCTTATTATGATCTTCCTTATAACTCAAGAAGCTCAAATAAACACTGGAGTTAATAGAGAGCTAGTTAAGAACTCTTTTTTTTCTTACAACTTGCCTTTTGTTGGAACAATCAAGGAAATCCAAATCTCCTTTAAACTTCTTTCACTACTCATAAGCATTATTCTTTTTTCCTAATATATTCTAAACACATATTCCGATCTGTAGACATGTTAAGCTTCTTATCTTTTGTCTGAATTTTTGTTATTATCTGAAGGCAGTTTTGATATATATATTTGTTGCCTTAAGTAGAATGTCTGCACAGGCCAAAAACGAACTGGAATTCACTTGATCTCCTGGATTATTCCTTGTGATTCTTACCCTAACACCGTATCTGTTGTGATGTTGCACATAACCTCTGTACATGCACAGATGTACATATATGTATAAATGGCAGCTGTACTCTAACAGATAAAACAGATGATGGCTTCTCCCTCTGCCTGAGCAGAATGATCAAGGGAGATAGCACTGTTGCAAGAGAGAGCTCAGTTTGTTCCAAAACATTATAGCAGAGGTGGGCAATATGTTGGTTACCTAGGCCCTGAGCACCTTTTTATAATATTTGGAATCACCTCTGATTGCATGATTGAAACGGCTGCCATTCTGAGGCTAGAAACTGAAATAAACTGCAGGATATAATCCTTAGCCTAATATAGTTAAACACACAGAGGAAAAGTCTTAACTTTCTAATAGCTATAAGCAGAGAGCCAGTTTGGTCTAGTGGTTAAGGCATCAGGTTAGAAACCAGGAGAATTTGTGTTCTAGTCCTGCCTTAGGCATGAAAGCCAGTTGGGTGACTGTGGGCCAATCCCTCTCTTTCAGCCCAACTCACCTCACAGGGTTGTTCTTGTGGGGAAAATAGGAGGAGGAAGGAGTATGAGGTATGTTTACCACCTTGAGTTATTAAAAAAAATAAGAAAGGCGGAATAAAAAATCTAAAATCTCCCTTCCACAAAACAAACAAAAAACAAAACAGAAGGTAAACCCTGGCTTCATCCATGTATCATGCAACCCTGCCCACTCTGCGCCATCACTTTGCTTGTTGCTGCCCTTCCTCTTCCTACAAAAAATTATGTGTAGCTTCCATGTAATTTTTTCCAGAATCTCCGCATCCCTGATTTACAGAATCATCTGAATGCAGACTGAACTCCTGTTATCTTGAACAGCATGGCTATAACCACTGTACATGAAATCAATCCAGAATTATTACCTTTTTCAATCGTGGATTTAAATTAATGTAACTATAGTTTATTATCAACTGGATAGCTTCATTAGCTATTTCTTCATCTGGTGACTCCATTGCAATTTTCCAAATAAAATCCATTCCTATTAATTCCAGTTTTTCTACATGCTACACAAACAAAGAAGAGTCAGTACTTGAATCAGATAATATGTTACAGATATTATTGAAATAATTCAATTTACAAAGACTTTTAAACATAGCAACAGATATCTTAAATAATGCTGTGGTTCATGTATCACACTAAAGCAGTTTGTTGAACAAATTAGAAATAACACAAACTCAGTCTCATAGATGAGCAAAATTAATATAATCCATGTTTGGCCTATTCCATTTCTGTTTTCATTCCTTTCTTAGCTATTCTTGCCTTGTACTTTTGTAGATCAAGTTAGAGGCTTTGGGAGGGGATAAAAAGCTAACCAGAAAACCAAAGAAACCACAAACCAGACATGCATTCCTGTAGTATATCATGCAAAGCCACAGTTGCCTTTAGTAAGCCAACTACTTATAACAATGGCTCAGCACACAGTTTTAGGACAGTAAATGGTACAAATTGCAATTTATTCATTGATTCCTATTTTGAGTTTATTCCAAGTCAGAAGCAAACCACATTATAGTTTAGTGTGATATGCGAACACAGCATAGCCTCCCAGCTGTTTTTATTATTTTAAAATAGTTTCTGAGTATCTTTGGATAAGTCGACCTCATTCTTGCTACATATACAAATTCAAATACCAAATGGAATAAAAGAATTGATCAAATTCAAATGACCTGACAAAAAACTAACTACACTAAACTTAGTTTAGATTTAGATTTAGGGCAAATTCAGACACCTGCTCTTAGAAGAACCAGCATCTAACCATCACTTCTTAGAACTATTTCTTTTGTTTATACTATTTTGCCTATGAACTGTGAACAGTATACAGTATATGATTATAGAAAGGTGCTTACCAACTGAGTTCCTTGTCGTTTTAATCGATGATCACAAAGATTCACATTTTCAAAAAAGGTCTTAAACAAACCAAAACCTGTTTTTAAAAATTAACATTTTAAAGGAATCCCACTATTTTTATTTAAATAAACATTACAAATATTGCCTACATAATACAGATGCTTTCAGACAAACAGAATAAGTCAGTTTTGTTTAAATTTAATTAAATCCAAAAAAACATTCACTAGATTGGATCCAGAGAACTACAAGGACAAAGGGCTGGGAAATTAGATCAGTTTCCCATCTCTCCTCCTGAAACACCTCTTACAAGAACTGGGAGGCCTTGGTCAATGAGGTGAGCTACAGGGCCTGGAAATTAAATATCAATGTATTCCACTATGAGAAGGTATCTTTGGCCAATTTGGAAGTCTCTAGCCCTTTTCTTAGCCTCCAGTGTTGCATCCAATGTCATTCACACCAGGATCTCAAAATTATTATTTGGAGAGGGGTTGGCAGATAGAGGAGGAATGAGAAATACTTTCTACCTACTTGCCTCCCTAAGGATTTCTCTGGACCTAACACAATTTTCAGTAACAAAGTCACAAATTTTATCCTAAAGTATCTAACAGTCAGAATTAGTCTGAAATGCCAAAAGGCAAAAATACTTACATACCATTCATAGTGATTTCATAGGACTCCAATTTAAGAATTTTTTCTTTAAAAAGCTGCTGCTGTACATCACCTTCAAGGTCATGCTGCCCTTTTGTAAACCATTCAAAGCACATCTGTGACAGAAATACACAATTTCCTAATTTTTCACTACTTTAATAGACAATACATTGCTGCTTATTTCATACACCAGAATTTAGTCAGCAAATGCCCACTATTCAAAGTAAGCTTCATGTACTGTATGTATAAGTGCCCAGTAAGGTATATTTATTGATAGTAATTATTATTCTGCATAGTTTTATTTTAGATATATTTCCTGTTTTTTTAAAAAAATTAGTGTTTCTATTTTGAAACTTGAATCAGCTCAACAGAGTGTCAGTTTAAATGAGCTTACAAATGAATAAAATGGATAAGGTAATGTGTATATTCAAGTACAGGTAGTCCCCAGTTTCAGAATGAGTTCCATTCCCAAGGTCTGTGCTTAAGTCGAATTTGTATGTAAGCCAGAACAGCATGATTGTATAATATTGTATAAGTAGTATTGTGTAATGAACTCGAACCACTGTGTTTTTAATTCAAACATGGTGCTTTTAATTTGAATCATTGTGTATTTAACTTGAATTTGCCACCATAGGCTCCATTCTTAACTATGGGTCATCTGTAAACTGGGTGTTCTTAACCCGGGGACTACCTATATTCAAGAGTAGCTGTTATGCTACAATAGGAACAATTCTGAACAACCCTGCATATTACATGAATTGCCTGCCTGCTGTTTGCAAGATCTCACCTCTCGATCCAGCTCACAAACATCTTGGCCTGTTACAAGGCATTCCCAGATTTCCCGAGCACGATTCCATCCTAAATAGAGTGTGGCCTCTTGAAGAAAAAATGCCAGAAATTTGAGGTGTGCCTCTAAGTACTAGAAAGACAAAAAATATACTTGATTTGCACTGAGCATTTCTAAAGAGATGCTTTGACATTATTTATGTGCTTATATTTTTCCTTTTTTAGGACCCCAGATTCCTCTCTATATAAGGTTCCTCTAATTTTTATTTAAGGTTTCTCAATGGTTTCAGCTTTTATAAGCCATTGTTTGCTTACCTCCCGATAGGTGTACCGGCCGTCCACCAACGTTGCTCCTGATAGGCCTCCAACACCTGCTACTGATGCAGCCAATCTGTGGCAAGCTATTAAGCTTCCTGTTACCAGTTTTACTATCTCAAAGTTTTTCTTCAAATCCTGAATAATGCTCTTGACAAAAATATTGAAAAGCATCTGTTAAGCAGGGCATTATAATATATACAATCAGGCTTTAAATAAATGGAAGTTTCCTGCATGTATCTCTGAGCACAAATCCTATGGAGGCCTAAGTATATTCAATTTCTATCCTCTTCACGCTCCTGGAATAAACTAGCAAGTACTTTGAATATATGTTGAACATTTTCATTTATCTTAACCCAGCATAAAATAAATATAATTTAATTATTAAATTTTAGTATTAATGTAAAGTGTCATAAAAAACATTGCCACAAGTTATGTATATATTTACAACATAAATAACTAGCAAAGTATTTTTAGCTCTCACATCTTGTCATACCTTTTCACTGCTAGGTGAACTTTTCGTGTTTTCATTTTTTAAATGTTTAATATGGCTTTAAACTGGCTGCTATTAGATATTTTCATAAATATGAGTCCATGGATGATTTAATCTTTTCTATTTAATCTTTTAGATTTTTAGCTTTTAATTGTTTTATTTTGTCATTGCTAAGTATCTTGTATATTGTCTCTCCGGAAATAAAATATGTACATTTAAGTATTACATACAAAGTATTTCTAATCCTGATTTTCAGTTGCCAAGGACCAACTATCACTCAGCAGGGTAGTTGATAAATACATAACTATTCAGTGTTTCCCACTTTTATTTTCCACCTTCACCCCTTTCTGTGTATGTATGCCTAACAAATATACTCACCTTATCTTGCTTTTGGTAGGTTTGTTTAATAAATGAGCGTGTGATCTCATGGAGTTGACGTAAAGCTGGTACCACCCACACAAACTGAGGATTATTATGCTGGGATGACTAATAAAAGATATCAACAAATTATATATATGTAATACCCATTGATACACACCATAAATTTTCATAGCTCTATTTCCTATTCTTTAACAAATTATATTTACTTTTCCTAGATTTAAAAGATTAAACATTTGCAGTTATCTTTTATAAATCTATATATATCACTGATGAGACAGTGATAGATACTGAAATTGGGTTCGGGATCTGGATGAATCCTGAAGTGGTTCAGAATAATTCAGAATAGATGTACCCAAGTAGATGTCTTTAACATACTCTGTCCCATTTGAAACCCTCTGCAAAGTTCCGATACTGATCTGCTGTTCTGGTATGCTATAGGCAGCAATTCAGTTACTGCACCAAAAATAAAAGGCATATACTGATTAGACAATGCATGGGTGATCAAAGAGATCAAGGTCATAACTGCAAATGCTAAATTTTATTGAGAATTTAGGGAATGATGAAGAACAGATCTCAGCAAGAAACTGATAAAATCAGAGGAGATGAAAACAAAAAACAGATTATGAGGTACCAATCAGGATTCATACTATACTCAGGCAAAGGATTGCAATCACTGGCTTGAAAAACATCAAAACTACAATAATCAGAAGGGAAGGCAGTTTAAAAACAAGAAGAGAGCACTGTAACATATTCCTGGAGATTTTAAAAAACATTATAGGAAGAAGAGGGAGCTCAATTTTTCTGAATCACATTCTGAGAATGAGTTGAAACAAATGAACAAACAAACAATTATAGCAACAAAGAACAGCCTTGTATCTGAAATAATTTGAATTGCTTCTGCACAGTTGATACATTTTACTCCTGTGTTTCAAAGCTGGTTATGCATTGGCTAAACTAAGACTACGTTTTCTATTTAGTGAACTGTTTCTAGATTATAAACCTTACAGATATTAGAAATGTCTGGAGAAACCCACTAGAAATACTAGAGACTAAAGATGTTGGAATAACTACTGGAGAGCAAAGAGACTAAAGATGTTGGAATATGACCTGGAATAAGATCAAATCCCCACCCTAGCCCTAATGGAAACTCACTAGGTGACTGAGCTAGCCACTATCTTTTAGTCCAGTCTGAGAAATATTGGGGATAGAATAAAGAAAGACCTCTGTGTGACGCACCTTGACCTCCCAGAGGAAGGCTGAGATATAAATGTATAAAATAATAATAATTACACCCCTACTAATACCAACAGCAACAACAGACAGCAGATAAATTGCGGTATGGAAAGAATTAAAGTTCTAAAATTGGAATATTTTGGATGTATTATTAACATCCCAGCATTATATTTCTCTTCAGTACACTCACTAGTTTTTTTTTTCCTAGCATTTTCCCGCAGGCACAGGGTCCACTTTTTTCAAATCAACCAAATGGTTGATCCAATTGTGACAGGAGTTTACCAACTGGCTTGTCGCCCAAGCCTGATGTCATGGGCTGAATGAGAGCAACTGGCCCAAAGTTACCTAGCCAGCTTTTATGCCTAAGGCGGGACTAGAACTCACAGTCTCCTGTATTCTAGCCTGGTGCCTTAACCACTAGACCAAATTGGCTCTTAAACGCTCACTAGTTTATATTTTATTTATAGTATTTTCTTTCTCTTTTCTACAGAAAAAGCACTCAAAGCCTGGTAATTAAAAAGAAAATTAAAGTTAATTTATATTAGAAAAAAATTAACATGTTTTGAACTTATAAACAAGCTCTAATACTTTGCAAAATATTGGCTAACCTGATCTTAAAAAAAGTCCTTCACAATGTAATCTAAACTCTTCAAATATCAAAAATTTAAATTTGCTCCATTCCTGGGTCTATCTGAAAATTTCATCCCTATAAGTCAATAATTAGTTGCACCTTTGACAAATAAAACAAAAACATTAAAAAAAATTGAAACAAAAGTATGAGATTTACCTTACCCAATCAGTCTTTATTCTCCATCACCTTCAGAAAGTGAGAACTAGCAAGATAACTAATACTTTTAGTTTGTATCATGTTGAATTAAAAAATAATAGAACTCATGGTAAAAGAAAGAAAATATATCCCTAAAAATATGAATTCTAAAGTCAATTCTAAAGACAAACCAACCCTCTTAATATCTTCTATACATTTGATGATATAGCTTCTTTTGATTGCCTCCTTTACTGCATAGGCATCGCTAAGGATTGTCAAATGCTCCTCCAAAGCCTGTTGAATCAAGCTGCTAGGTAGTGTTGGAAGATGAGCCAAGTCCCAGAGAACTTCAAGAACCTACAAGAATACATATATAGTTATCACTTTCTGTTACAGAAATTGCCATGTGTGTTCTCTTAAAAAATTGTTCCACGTGCCTTTCCAGTGGTTGCCTCTACACGAGCTTCCCGTCCAATACGTCCTATCAAGCTTAAGAGTTTCTGTCGTACTCTATCACTCTCACACTCCCAACTCTAAAAAAGGAAAAAATAAATACAAAGCCATTTAAAATTTATTCCAACACTCTTTTTCCAACACTTAATTTAATCAAATACAAATTTGAGAGTATATAAAGAAACTGGAAATGAAATATATGTTTAATTTAATTCCACTGATACAAATCTAATTTTTCAAAACACTATATAAGAAATCTTGGAAGATCTTTAGCTGAGCACACTTAACAGCTGAATGTATTTGACCTAAATAACAATATAATATGAACTAGTAAAAGGAGTAGCCTTTGAACCGGAAATTCAGAACGAGCAAATTTTTATTTACAGTGAAAATTGTATTCAAAAGTCTATTTACAATTAAGTAATTAACCACTGTTATAGTTTTTTTTAAACTAATTCAATTTAAGAAAAACATGTCAGATATACAAGTAACTTTGTAAATATATTATGACTGCTAAAAAGTAAAAAGCTTGATTTGACCTTTCACCTGTCTGTTTTGTGCTATAAATAACTGTAAAACTTTTCCCAAGATTATGAGATTTCAAGCTTTTATTGTAGCAACAGAGTTAAGCCAATACAAACCTTACCTTCTGAATAAGGATAAAAAGATGACTTAGCTGGTCTGAGCTGAACTTCACAGCAGCTGCTGCAATAATAGTATGGATATTCTCTATCACAGTTGATGGTTGTCCTGACTTCAAAGGAAATGGGCAGGGAGGAGAATAGGGAGAGAAAACACACATCAAGTTGGCTTGGCCACTGCAACCTAAAAGGCACCCTCCTCTCAATATATTTATATTTAAACAAAAGCCATTTTGTGTTCCTCTGTGAAGTAAGCCCAGCTGAAAATAAATGCAGACTTCTGCCATTGACACATTAAATATGTTTCTTTAAGGCTTGTATTCAATTTTTTCAAATTCTACATGAAACAAATAAAATAAAGGCAAACCTACATTTACTGGTAAATGCAATATCATAATGGTTCCCTAATGCAGACTTATGGTATAAAATGCTGCGTTTTTAAATTTTTTTCACATAAACTTTTAAAAACAAATCTCATTTTCTGATGTACACCTACTCACTATGGCACAGATTTGAAAATGTTTCCTAAGCTCTCCAAGAACAGTATAATTTAAAAATAAAAGTTAAAAATCCTTACCTGTATTCGCCAAATTTTGGTCAATTCATCTAGAGATAGCTTGCTACCCAACAGCTCAATAATCCCCTTAATACGATCACAATATTGTGCTTGATCTATGTTACCTAGATACAAAAATATAGGCAATTTAGTCAGCAAGAGTACTAACAAAGACTATTAGTTTCCTAACATTTTTCTTATCTTATTCTGTAGATAACTACTGTACTATAGTCAATGAACATTTTGTACAAATTCTGCCAACCTCATATTTTGGGATGCAGACTGCCATCTACAATTATTCCATAATAGTTTTTTTTTTTTAATAGAATGCATTCAAAGTATGTATAGCAAGCCTCTGTGGTGCTTAACAAACGTATTTCTTATCAATTCTCTTAAAGAAAGGGACAAGACATTCAATTCTGCCCCTCACTGAAGGCATCAGTGTCTGACTGCCACATGCCCTAAGGTCTTTGGAGGCTGAAAGAAAAAATAAAAGGAAAAAACACACACACACACACACAAAACAGCAACAACTGAAAAAAAAAGTATATTCCCTTCTGGCTGCTTCTGTCTTAATGTAATGACTTCTTTCCCGAAATATATCTAAGAATTTGCCAAAATTTGAACTTCAAACAAGAGTAATCATCTTGAAACAACAGTTCATAAATACAATTGGTTCAAGTATAATGCATCATAAGAATGAGCTATAGTGAGCCTTGCGTTCATGTGATTTTTCCTTCTACCCTCTCCTTGTACAACTAAAAAGAAAGACTTGGAAATTATTCTCTTCCATTGGAGATTTATCCCTATCTTTTGTGCAACTCAAAGCCAAGTAAACAGTGATTAATCTTTACTGTGAATAATGAAAACAATCCAACTTTAAAATATAGCTTGCTTGAATTAACTATCATTAAGATTAACCATAGTTCAGATAATTCAATAAACTGCAGTTAATCTTAGCAAAGGTTTTAAATACTATCTGTATGACTACAATAAAGGAGGGAAAAATGAAAAGCACCTGAGCCTTAGACTTGCAGAGGTTATTCTTTAACTCTAAACCATGATGAAACCTTCTGACTGAACACAGTCAGAATGTCAGCTCTGAGTTCAGAAGACATTTGTATACATACCTTCTAATGCAATGGATAGGACAGAGTTTTCCACTAGCCAGTTTAATAATCGATCTGTATCTATTGCATTTTTCACTGATTTGGATAAAGTGCTATCTTCAATAAGTTTTGTTACCTAAAAATAAGGAGAGATATATTTTAAATAACTAGCTACAAAATAATTAATAATCATCATAATTATAAAATATATGTAAGGTCTGAAAACAGTGAATACCATATTGCCCATAGCAGAGAAAAAGTCTTTTAGAACAATTAACTAAACCTTGTAGGTCTACTAGTATGGAAAGAAGAAAAGATTCTGAAGATTAAAAAGGCTTAACTAGACATGTTATTATCATAGCAGCCAAAGAGATGCCAATGCAAAGTCCACATGAGATTCAATAGCGTCTTGTCTTTTATGTTTCTCAGCAACTGCTATTATAGCCATAATGAGTAGCAGAGGCAAACAGCCCTAATGACTAGTTTAATTTCTATTGGATAGCCCCAGATTCTAACTTTATGAAATATGAAAACTTCTTTCTGTCCTCCTTTTCCACATTATGCTACAATTTCAATACAATATTCAATTCAATATTCCCCTCCATTGGTACAATTTTGTATACCTCACATCTTTTTTTATTATTTTCTCCCCCTTTTAAAATCACTTTTATCACTTTCTCCCCTAAACTAAGCATCTCTAAACAGTATAACATTGTAACTATTTTTAATGGAGGAATGGCTCTTGACCACTTTGATTGCCTTGTTTTTGGATCCTTTCCAGCCCACAATATCCTTTTTACAACCAGAACTATACATGTATAGTACAGTCATACCACAGATCCGTATCAAGGCATTATAATGGCAGTTTCATTTTAAGTTCCTATCACAATGATTCCCAAATGGGTTTTGCTTTTTTCATTGCAGGTACTTATCATGTAGAGGGCAGACTTTAAACTAAATCAGCCCTTTCAGTGGACAGAATAGACAAGTAGATGGAGAGGAACACTCAGCTAATTGAAAATCTGACTCACAGATAATGAGCCAGTTTTGAAAACAGCTGAGTACTTATTCACCTAAAAGCAGTAGCAGTTGCATAGTAAATGAACATCTAAATGGCACAATAATAAAACAACTCCATAAATTACAATCCTT
Source organism: Python bivittatus (assembly GCF_059951505.1). Lineage (NCBI taxonomy): Eukaryota > Metazoa > Chordata > Lepidosauria > Squamata > Pythonidae > Python > Python bivittatus. The sequence goes on along the minus strand of NW_028277098.1, from coordinate 42,772,569 downwards.
TTGTGCCCTAAATATAAAAGACTACTGGCCCTTCAAGGTTATAAAAGGAAGAAGCTTAAGGTTACTTTTAACAGGCTACATTAATTGGCTGCATAAACATTAGCAGGAAAAGAGGTGGGATGACAGATGGCACCTTAGGCTGTCTGCAAAAAAAATTTCCATTTGAGTCAAAGAGCCCATGAAGACATACACAACCACCCCAGCTACTTGTTCCTATAGGTTCCAGGTTTCAACAGAAGTGGACTATGGATGTATTTTTTGCAATCTGCAAGGAAGAGCTTTTTTTAGGAATAAGTAGTTTCCTTTTAAATCCAGAAGAAAATGAAGGGGCAAGAAATGGCCACCTGCCCAGATTTCCTATTCAATTATTCATTAAGTAATGAAATGCTTGCATCTCTGTTTTAAGAGATATAAACACAGGAAAAGGAGGATGTACTTAAAGTTTTTTTTTTTTTTTTAAATAATGCAGGTTAATACTTGGATGGAAGACCACCAGAGAATACCAAGGCTGTAGAACTACACTGGGAAGTTGAAAAACATTCCATAAGAAGGAGCAGGCAAACTACTTTCATACAGTCAATAAGAAAACTACACAGATGGATGGATACTTAGAATCACTAGGAATAAAGCTCAACTTGAGGACATTCTACTTTTTATAATAGCATTTAACTGTCACTTGTCCCATCAGTGTGCTTCAAACAGAATAATACAAAAGGCTAGAAAACAGACTTCATTTCTTCTCAACAAAGCAGGAATCAAATTACTATCTGAAAACTCTAACTAAAACCAGTAACCCAAATTATGCCTTTATGACCTATAAAAAGGTAGCGGTTCTCTTCAGTTGAGCTCTACTCTGACTTGACATGTTTATATAGTTTCCTTAGCAATAATATAGAAGCAGATTTCCACTATCTTTTTTCTTTTTTCCCATCTTTCCAGCCTAGCCTCTATCCCTGGGATTTCCTGGTAATCTCTCATCAGAGTACTAGCTAAATTAAACTCAGCTTAGCTTTTTTTTTAAAGATCAGCCAAGCTCAGTTAGCTACTACCAACTGCTGTTGCTTTTCTTTAAATACTAGGTGAACTGAATGCTAATATTTCAGTACTCTATGGCAACCCAATTATGGTCTATTTTAAGATTTTAGCCTAACAAACTTACTTCTTTTAGAGAGTTCATTTTTGCACTGAAGTGTGGTGATTTCAACATACGCAATAGGATATCTAACCGCAGATCATCTACTACTGTTACTAAATCAGGCTGAAATCGCATACAGAGGAGCTTGATGGCAGACAAGAGTTCAGGGATACTGACTAGCCTCTGTGAAAGATAAACATTATGAATACTCTATATATGTCATAGTAACACATTCTGTCAACAGAGATTACATCATTTAACTTGGTGAAGCCTAATCTTTAAGATTAACAGTCCAATCTTATGCCTATCTAATTGGAATAATTCCTAAGTAAGCACTATAAGCCTAAATTGTAATTTTAAAAGCAGTTGCACCAAGTTCAGCTCCATCAAAAGTAACACAAGACTAGAACAGTACCTGCATTACATTTTGCAGCAAATATCAATAGCTTTTAAGTTACTTAGCAAATATTTATGTAATTTTACTGTAAATCCAAGTGAAGTGACAATATTTGGATTTACATATTGTGCTAAGTCACTCTGTGACTTGTTCACTTTAGCATCAATAAATCATTTTAAAATCAATAAATCATGGTTAAACAAACCATGGCTGATTGTGAGGTGTGAATCAGATCAATAAGAATTTCACCTCCCTAGATATGCAAACTGAGAAACTGAGATCTCATTTTTCAAAAAGCTGTTCCTATTAATAAAATTTAAGAGAATAAACAAATTATTCTAATAGAAGAGTGGAAATTTGCAACACTAAGACACATTCATTAAAAAATACAACAAAGATACAATAATGTACCAGATATAGTGCAACTGACATCATTAAGGCAAAATAACTTAACAAATTTCATGATAAGCCTTCATAAAGCTTGAATAACACAGGAGCAACAGATATTCAATTAACATTACAATGAGAATTGTGGGTTACATTTAAGAAATCAAATGCTACCTTGTCTTTCAGGTCTTTTTCCTCAATGTTTTGAACATATTTAATCATATTATGAATGACTGGATCCAACATGGGCTATAAAACAAAACAATACTAATTTTGCATCTTGGAGATAAAAATATGTTTTGTAAAGTCTTCACACTACAATGTTTCCGTCCTTACATCCCTTAAGAAGAAATGTTCTTGCCTGGAATTCAGTATGGTGCAAACTGCAGTAAGTCAATAAAAATCTTAATCCTAACCTGAGAGTATAAGTACTTCCCATTCATATAAGAGACAGCTCATTCCACTTATGCTACTTTTCGCTATCGCTCATCATAAACATATCAATGGCAGCATTTGGACAAAGTACCTGAAATTATCTCCATGCAGATCTGAATTTATCCTCACACAACTGTAATAATTCTATTACTATTAAAAAGAAGTCAAAATCCAAACCCTATTTGCAGCAAGTCGTTATTAAAAGCTACCAATAACATGCCCTATAATAGTTCAAAAGAAAGAGAAGTTAATTACCTGTACTACTGAAGAATTCAGATACTCGGCACAAACTCCCAAAGGCTGAACCAGTGAGGAGACTGCCTAGAAGAAGAAATATTTAAAAACAAAGAATATTTCCTACATAAAAACTTCACAGATTGGCATGTGATAAACATGTTAAAGAAAATGTTACCTCTAAAATGAACTAATGAATAACCAGGACCAATATAGTCTTGACTGATAAAATAACAAATACAACTCACTGGTAATGCAGTTTTACACTGCCAACTGAGAGTTGAACGTATAGTAAAAACACTGCAGAAATTATATTTTTTTCATCCAGCACTGGTATTTCTTTATTTCTATAACAACAGAAAGCTCAGAACCACTAACTATAACAAATAACTGCAATTAACATAACCAAATAACATTTAACTTACCCCAAGTTCAATGTCTTCTGAATGAAGTTTAGACTGAATTGCAGAAAACCCTCCTAATTCTGCAAACTAAGCAAAATCCAAATTGGCAGAAAGTAGGGAAAAAAGTAAATACACAGACATGCCCAAATATGTATACCAATTTAAATAACCTTTCAATCATGAAATAATCATGAAATAAATAAATAAATAACCAGTCTGAAATGTCTCAAAAAGGTAGAATACTATAACATTTATTTCATGCTATTGTTCTCTGGAAGTATAACAGTAGGGCTTCCTGGGTCATTTCAATAAGAGAAGGGAAAACTAAGACAACTTACACTGCATAAAAAATGAAAACCAATATTAATTAGTTCTGCTTTAGTATATGCCTTTGTCCCTGAAAGCCCTATTATCTCAGTTAAGTATCATATTAAGGTACCTCAGGTACCAAGGACGTTGTATAAGATGAATTTTTGCATTAACTACAATCTTCTTTCCATGTATTCTGGATAAATTGCCGACTTGCGTGGGGTGGAGAGAGATATAACCAACCCTGGGGGGTAGCTGGTGCCTTGAAGACGCTCCCCGAGCCTAATAATTTTTAGTTCACCATCAATATCTTGGAAGATACAGTCAGGTCCAGAAATATTGGGACATCGACACAATTCTAACATCTTTGGCTCTATACACCACCACAATGGATTTGGAATGAAACAAACACAATGTGCCTTAACTGCAGACTGTCAGCTTTAATTTGAGGGTATGTACATCCAACTCAGGTGAACGGTGTAGGAATTACAACAGTTTGCATATGTGCCTCCCATTTGTTAAGGGACCAAAAGTAATGGGACAATTGGCTTCTCAGCTGTTCCATGGCCAGGTGTGTGATATTCCCTCAGTACCCCAATTACAATGTGCAGATAAAAGGCCCAGAGTTCATTTCAAGTGTGCTATTTGCATTTGGAATCTGTTGCTGTCAACTCTCAAGATGAGATCCAAAGAGCTGTCACTATCAGTGAAGCAAGCCATTATTAGGCTGAAGAAACAAAACAAACCCATCAGAGAGATAGCAAGAACATTAGGCGTGGCCAAAACAACTGTTTGGAACATTCTCAAAAAGAAGGAACACACCGGTGAGCTCAGCAACACCAAAAGACCCGGGAGACAACGGAAAACAACTGTGGTGGATGACTGAAGAATCCTTTCCCTGGTGAAGAAAACACCCTTCACAACAGTTGGCCAGATCAAGAACACTCTCCAGGAGGTAGGTGTATGTGTGTCAAAGTCAACAATCAAAAGAAGACTTCACCAGAGTGAATACAGAGGGTTCACCACAAGATGTAAACCATTGGTGAGCCTCAAAAACAGGAAGGCCAGATTAGAGTTTGCCAAACGACATCTAAAAAAGCCTTCACAGTTCTGGAACAACATCCTATGGACAGATGAGACCAAGATCAACTTGTACCAGAGTGATGGGAAGAGAAGAGTATGGAGAAGGAAAGGAACTGCTCATGATCCTAAGCATACCACCTCATCAGTGAAGCATGGTGGTGGTAGTGTCATGGCGTGGGCATGTACGGCTGCCAATGGAACTGGTTCTCTTGTATTTATTGATGATGTGACTGCTGACAAAAGCAGCAGGATGAAATTCTGCAGTGTTTCGGGCAATATTATCTGCTCACATTCAGCCAAATGCTGCAGAACTCATTGGACGGCGCCTCACAGTACAGATGGACAATGACCCAAAGCATACTGCAAAAGCAACCAAAGAGTTTTTGAAGGGACAGAAGTGGAATGTTATGCAATGGCCGCGTCAATCACCTGACCTGAATCCCATTGAGCATGCATTTCACTTGCTGAAGACAAAACTGAAGGGAGAATGCCCCAAGAACAAGCAGGAACTGAAGACAGTTGCAGTAGAGGCCTGGCAGAGCATCACCAGAGATGAAACCCAGCGTCTATGTCTATGCGTTCCAGGCTTCAGGCTGTGGTTGACTGCAACGGATTTGAAACCAAGTATTAAAAAGGGAAAGTTTGATTTATGATTATTATTCTGTCCCATTACTTTGGTCCCTTAACACATGGGAGGCACATATGCAAACTGTTGTAATTCCTACACCGTTCACCTGAGTTGGATGTACATACCCTCAAATTAAAGCTGACAGTCTGCAGTTGAAGCACATTGTGTTTGTTTCATTCCAAATCCATTGTGGTGGTGTATAGAGCCAAAGATGTTAGAATGGTGTCGATGTCCCAATATTTCTGGACCTGACTGTATTTATTATTTGTAGGAATATTGTTATACTGTATTTTAATTAATATTTATTCTCTCACTGTAAATCGCCCAGAGTCACTTCCAGTGAGATGGGTGGTAACAAATGTGAAATATAAATAAGTAAGTAAGTAAGTAAATAAATAATTTGAAGAACTTTCTACTTTCCCTGTTCTTGTCTATATGCTCTCTGGGGTGAGAATCTTTTTATTTTTTAAAACCACTAAAGTTTAATTGAATTTAAAGTTCAATTAAATTTAGTTTCACTGAAGGTCCATACATTTACAGATGATACAGAATAAACAATATTTTTTATCTACTTACCCTATTCACTAAGTCCACGAGCCATCCATGTGGTTCCTATATGATTGAGAACAAATCTTAAAATATTGGAATTTTAATTTTGTTTGCTTTCTGCTTCTAGGATTACTTCATATATTAGTGATCACTGCAAATGCAAAGCATGATTGCCATACCAAGAATCATTTGAAAAAGGCACCTAAATAGCTAAATGTCATAATAACCTTTCTCAACATAAATTATGTGTTAGGGCAACATTTGACATTAGGTTTGCATCTCAAAAATAACAATAGCTCACCATGAAGCACCATGTCAAAAAACTATTACTCTTAAATTCAAAATTAAATTCAAAAACACTGTTTGATTATGAACAAATCCAAAGCTATAAAAATATTTAAAAGTTCCATCCTGGAAGCTTGATTTAATGACATGAAAAAGCAAAGAAAACTACATTACTTTCTCAGTGGCACAACTCACATAAAAAAAAAATGATGAAAGGGATTGCATTGCTGCAGTATGATTGCCATTATTAAATATAACTTAGGGAGATACTTCATGAATCTTAATTATAAGCAAGTTTGTTGAAAAATACTATACAAAATATAATCTAGGAAAGACTGGAAAAAAAACCTGTTGCATCCTTACAATACAAAAAGTTGTCATACATATTTCAGATAATATACATATAATGCAGTCTGCTAAATAACCATACATTTCATGTTTACCTTCTGGAAAGTAGAAATAGGAGACACAGCATATAGATTCCCTTCCCCAAATATTTCTATCCAGTTCCTCTGGCACATTTTCATTCGGTTTTTGAAATGGTACTCATTGTCAGGATTAAGCGCCTTAATAAAAGAGTATGATGAAAAAACAAAACCCCAGTCAACAGAGTGAATTAATAATCAAGAGTGAATTAACAGAATGTGTGTTTTAATATCTCAACGTTCATAAAGTATTTTACAACAATTTGTTAAGATCATTTCATCATACTCTATTTGTATGGTTTTTATGTTTAACTTTTTTTATACTAAAACCTGGAATATATTGTATACATTAAAGTACTTCTATCAGCACAGATTATTTGTCCATATAACTGCTGTGGACAGCAGTTCTCCACAGATACATTTTTTCTCATTCTCTAACTTTTTTTTATAAATTGGAGAGGTTAGAGACTAAATATGGGACCTTAGGCCACTAAGCATGTGCTCTAACACTGAACATTTATATTCAGCTATGTATCTGCAGACTCTGAGATAATATAATCATCATGGTGAGTAAAAGATTGCCTCTGTGAACATGAGAAGAAAACTAACTCCCCACCAAACTTCGAAGCCTGGGGTGAACTAAATTTATCCTGTTAAAAGGAAGGAAGTGGGGTTGGGAACACATCCCTGTGTCTTTCCAGCATAAGAAAGATAAATTAGAAGGAAAGACTCCTGTAGCTGTTGCTGAAGAGAGGGGAAGTATAGGAATGGATAATCTTAAAACATTATCTGGCAAAGACAGAGACTCCTCACAGAAATCATGAAGGTTTCCTCCTCACATTTCCAAGTTATTTGTGTGCATGTGTATGCATGTGTATGCATGTGCGCGTGTGGGTGTATGTTTGTTCCTCAATAAAGACATTTGTCTCCGTTTTGTTGATAGGGCAGATAGATCTGTTGACCACTAGTTTTACGAAATCAAACACGACTAGTCAAGAACTGCCAAATTGGCATACTGGTACTGCTCTGTTAATCCTCAGGCAAGAATCAAGTCTTAAATTTTACTAGCAAACAGTATTTTAAAATACTTAAAATTTAAAATATTTAAAAATATTTAAAAAGTATTTTTAATGTAAAGGCAAATGTGCAGTCCTCTATACTGAGGCAGCAATTCTTTTATGCCAGAGGCTACATTTTTTCTTTTTTAAATCAGCCGCTGGGGGCTCAGGATATGGTGATATAATCAGGAAGATGATGATGAAAAATGTTAACCTTTTGAGGTGGTAGGGATGGTTCGAGGATGAAAATGATGATTCCTACCTTGCATAAATTTTTTTTAGGAAAACCAAAAACAACAAAATAGCAAACCACACAGAAATAACCCATTTTGCCACCAAATTTCTATAGCATGATATTGTGGGAGAGGTGCTCTGGGATCCAAAATGGGGGCTGAAGGCTACATGTGGCTATGGGTTGCTTACTCTTGTTGTACATAATTATGTAAATTAAGTCCTGTTCATCTTAATAAATGTTTGAATAAACATGCATAGGAACCTGAGTGTTGTTATTAAAAATTTATCTAGTACCTCCCTTTAGAAATTGAAGTTCTTCGTCTAAGCAAATCTTACAGCAGTATTGCAGAATAGGTAGATATTACCATATCTACTCTTTCCCCAGAGGTGAGGTAGGCCCCAGCTCTCTTGTCCTTCGGGAAAGCAGTCAAGACCTGGCTCTGCCAACTGGCATGGGGTGCAAAAAAGGACAACCAACCCTGGGGGTGGCTAGCACCTTGAAGATGCTCCCATATGTTAGTTAACATCTTACTGACCATCAGCATCTTGGAAGATATAATTTCTGTATGTGTTTGGTTTTTATTCTATTTTTATTGTATTTTATATTGTTTTATTGTATTTTAATATTTATTGCTGTTTTGTTGTGAACTGCCCAGAGTCACTTTTTGTGAGATGGGCGGTATCTAAATTTGAAATATAAATAAATAAATAAATATTAGAAATGGGAAAACTATGTCTAAAAAATAGTACGCACAGCATAAATTTGTCCTTTCTCAAGGCAGTAATAATTACCAGTATAGCATATCTTCAAAGAAGACTTAGAAGCATCAAATATCTATTAATGTATAGTGACACAATATTCTGTATCGATAATCCTATTCACTACAACTTGGAAGCAGTCACACATACTTGAATACCAATTCAATACCAATACCAGCATTGTTTCCGTGGGGTTTGTATATTTTAAAACGTAATTTTTTAAAAAAATTGTGATAATGTTTTTATTTTAATAACTTTTTATCTTTTTATACCTCTGTTTTTATTCGCTTATTTTATTTTAATTGTTGTACACTGCCCAGAGTCTCTTTGTGTGAGATGTGCGGCTATATAAATGTGATATAAATAGATAAATAAATAAAAAATATCCAATATACAGCTCACCATGCTATATTTTTAAATTCTGTGACTTGGTCTTGGACCATAAATAAAACAAACAAATATCCAATATATGTAGGAGAAAAGTCAATGTACTAATCTGGATATCTTGCCAAGCAATCAATTATCCTGATTGTAGTTTAAAAAGCAAATGACAACTTGCAAGTGTACAGTCCTTGATTTAGCTCAAATCTGCTGGGGTACGGAAATGGACAAGACACAATTAGGGCTGCCAATTTAGGGATCATGGCATACCAGTTAGCATAAGCCAACGTAACAGGTTTAGCCACTTTAAGCCATTATTTCTGATTATAGCATTTGGGTCGATCACATTTATTAATTTAGACATATTAAACTGCAGTTAAAAGCTTACTTTACTACAGTTTGGTATGTCTCACTTGGGCTTTTAATACAGAGCACTAATACCTGCAGGCTAAGCAGCCTCAGGGAGATATAGTAGTTACAATACCATTGTAAGGACAGCCAGAAGTCCAACAGGAACAGGATCTTGTTTCACTCGCTCTGCAACCAGATCTACTAATAACATCAACATGTTGTAGATTCCCTCGTGGATTTCAGTACCCCATTTATGAACTGCACTTGATGTCAGCAGCTATAAAGGAGCAGAGTCTGTTAATAGAACATACTGAACAAAACAACAGGGCTATGTTCATGTAATTGCCAATAACTGAGCTCAATTTGAAGGAGATTTTGCTACCTTTGACATTTAAATTACACTTCTTCTGGTCTTAAAAACATCCATTTACATTAATACCATGTTAAGTGAAAACAAAATCTTTAATAAATCCCTAAACTAGAGAAGACATGGGTGTATTTTTCATCAAACACTGTCACCAGAATGAAAGCAATCCAGTTTTGACTAAAGTACTGTCTCCAATTCCAGCTATAACAATTCAAATTTGATTTTATCTTGCATCTACCTTTTTAAAAGCTTCAGGCATACATCTCTCCATAAATCTCCTGCAATTTTCATCAGAATCAGAAAGTCCTTATTTAAAAAAGAAGAAGAAGTTAGAATTCAAACAACTCTATGACTGTGAAGTAAATATTTAAAAAATGAGAAATAACTTTAAAGCTGTAATATTTTAATAAAGAAATGAATGAAATAAATATATTTCTAGAAGGCAGAAGAGTAGTAACACTGCTTTCTAAATCTTAACATATTTGGTGCTAGATAAGTTGCTGCAGACATATTCTGAATCTGAATGAATATACATTGTTGCTCAAATCACATTAAGCACTGAGATAGAAAATAAGGTAGTATAAGAAAGAGATTTAAAAGAGAACACAGACCAAAACACCCTAAATTTTGAATCTCTGAGGTAATTTATTTATTTATTTAGTGGTATTTTACTGTCAAATACTTAGGATAATGATATACCATATTTACTTTAAAAAAAACCCCATAAGATAATGATATATCATATTTACCTAAATTTAAGATGAACATGAAGAGTAGACAGAAAAAAAGCTACAAAACACAAACATACAGAACCCTGTGCATGCAACCCTAGGATTGCAACTTAGGCTAAGACTCAATTCTGCACAGTTCTGCCTCTCCTAATATGTGTGTACATATAATATATTGTTACATGTGTATAAACATATGCTGGTCTATCTACATACCTGCAAGATTCAGTTGGTGAGTTCATGACAAAAAAAAAGTGAATTAATAATGTCTGTAAAAAAAGCTATCCACTTATAATTTCCCATCTGCATATACAAAAACATTATCTCTTTCTCACACACACACTCTGCACTCACAAATGGATATTATACACATACACATACAGAGAGACAAATATTTCTCTCCTTCCTTCTACCAGAATAGTACAAAGAAAGAAGAAGAAGAAGAAGAAGAAGAAGAGAAAAAACAGAATGGATATGGGGTAAGGGTAGCAATGGAACAAAACTGGATGGAGATGAGACAAGAGGAAGAAGTAATTGGATAAAGAAGGGGAAAAGAGAGGGAGGAAAAACCCTGTTGAAAAAAAGGGTTAAAGGCTAATCTTTAGAATAATCTTCAAAGGTACCCACTATATTACTTTTCTATATCCAGTTGTGTCTTTGCCTATTTACATTTCGTCCCTCATTCTTCTAATTCAAATAAATATTACAGTAATTTCTGAACAAACTACATACAGTACTCACCATGCTCTCAAACACATATGAATAAGTAAATTAGCTCTTTGAAATTTCAATTCTGCAGCATCACATATCATCCAGGAATCACTGTATACATGCTAAATTTCAGAGGTACAGAACTTATATTCACAGAACTTGGGTTTAGCAGCTGAAAACTACCGTACTGATTTTTAAACAAAGTATGGTTAATATGGTCACCCAGCATCCACAAGAACTATTCTTAACTCAATACACATCTCCAGGTTCAATGATTTCCACAACTTGTAAAATCAGATCTCAGAGCTCATCTATACAGTCTTCTAGCAGTAATGCAATTTCAACAGCTGTTATGACAACATGTGCTTACATTTTTTTCAGTTTCCCATGGGGGACAAATACTAACCAAATAAGATTAATGAACGTATAAACAATGAAGACTGGCTAAACAGCCCATACTTGCATCACATTTCAGAAAGAAACAGTGTTGCTTTCAGTTTTAAGAGCTAGGTTTTGTTCTTGATTTATAATTCAGTGGAGGAACCAACAAAGAATTCTAGTTACTTCATACTGCTAAACAAACCACAGAGCCATACTGGTTGGTTTAGGCACTCCTGATGGTAGAGGAAGCCAAACAGAAGCATCATCAGAATTGTATGTTTACTTGATCCTGGATAAGCCAAATTCTAAAAAATTCAGGCTTATTGTTATATGTGAACACACCCAATAACAGATTGATAAAGCTGTGTTGGATGTGAATACTTATTTGCATGTCGCATGTCACAGCTAAGACTGAAGGATGGGTTAAATGGCAAATATGCTGCTTCACACTTGCTAGGTCTATCCATAAGTAGGTGTAGCTACTAAAGCACGACAGGGGGCTGGTTAGCCAATTTTAGTACAACACGACTATAACTTCTGTCTAGAACATGGGTTCATTCTCTGATTTAGTCTAAGCAGAAAAAGACAGAATTATGTTTCTATACTTCATAGTATGTTTGGCTATCCAAGATATGGATAGCTCATCAAATACACTTTGCAAGTATGTTTATCACTGCACCAACTTTATGAACTTTATACAGTGGGGCAAAAAAGTATTTAGTCAGCCACCAATTGTGCCAGTTCTCCCACTTAAAAAGATGAGAGAGGCCTGTAATTTTCATCATAATTTTCATCATTCAATTTTCATCAACTATGAGAGACAAAATGGGGGGAAAAATCCAGAAAATCACATTGTCTGATTTTTAAAGAATTTATTTGCAAATCATGGTGGAAAATAAGTATTTGGTCAATATCAAAAGTTCATCTCAATACTTTATTATATATCCTTTGTTGGCAATGACAGAGGTCAAACATTTTCTGTAAGTCTTCACAAGGTTTTCACACACTGTTGCTGGTATTTTGGCCCATTCCTCCATGCAGATCTCCTCTAGAGCAGTGATGTTTTGGGGCTATCGCTGGGCAACACGGACTTTCAACTCCCTCCAAAGGTTTTCCATGGGGTTGAGATCTGGAGACTGGCTAGGCCACTCCAGGACCTTGAAATGCTTCTTATGAAGCCACTCCTTTGTTGCCCGGGCAGTGTGTTTGGGATCACTGTCATGCTGAAGACCCAGCCACGTTTCATCTTCAATGCCCTTGCTGATGGAAGGAGGTGTTCACTCAAAATCTCACGATACATGGCCCCATTCATTCTTTCCTTTACACGGATGAGTCGTCCTGGTCCCTTTGCAGAAAAACAGCCCCAAAGCATGATGTTTCCACCCCCATGCTTCACAGTAGGTATGGTGTTCTTTGGATGCAACTAAGCATTCTCTCTCCTCCAAACACGACGAGTTGAGTTTAGACTAAAACATTCTACTCTGGTTTCATCTGACCATATGACATTCTCCCAATCCTCTTCTGGATCATCCAAATGCTCTCTAGCAAACTTCAGACGGGCCCAGACATGTACTGGTTTAAGCAGGGGGACACATCTGGCACTGCAGGATTTGAGTCCCTGGAGGCGTAGTGTGTTACTAATGGTAGCCTTTGTTACTTTGGTCCCAGCTCTCTGCAGGTCATTCACTAGGTCCCCCCATGTGGTTCTGGGATTTTTGCTCACCATTCTTGTGATCATTTTGACCCCACGGGGTGAGATCTTGCGTGGAGCCCCAGATCAAGGGAGATTATCAGTGGTCTTGTATGTCTTCCATTTTCTAATTATTGCTCCCACAGTTGATTTCTTCACAGCAAGCTGCTTGCCTATTGCAGATTCAGTCTTCCCAGCCTGGTACAGGTCTACAATTTTGTTTCTGGTGTCCTTCGACAGCTCTTTGGTCTTGGCCATAGTGGAGTTTGGAGTGTGACCATTTGAGGTTGTGGACAGGTGTCTTTTATACTGATAACAAGGTCAAACAGGTGCCATTACTACAGGTAACGAGTGGAGGACAGAGGAGCCTCTTAAAGAAGTAGTTACAGGTCTGAGAGCCAGACATCTTGCTTGTTTGTAGGTGACCAAATACTTATTTTCCACCATGATTTGCAAATAAATTCTTTAAAAATCAGACAATGTGATTTTCTGGATTTTTTTTCTCATTTTGTCTCTCATAGTTGAGGTATACCTATGATGAAAATTACAGGCCTCTCTCATCTTTTTAAGTGGGAGAATGTGCACAATTGGTGGCTGACTAAATACTTTTTTGCCCCACTGTATATGAACATATATGAACTGGCCCACTGCATCTGTTTGACTACCTATCTTTACATCATGCTCAAATAACTAGAAAAATAACATTTAGTTACTTCATAATTTGAGAATTGGTCTTTCATAATTAAAAAAGAACAGCAAAGTCCATTGAAAACCAATGCTGCACTACTAACCAGTACTAAATCATTACCTCTGGATATATACAAATAGTTCCAAGAGTGCAAAATATGCATCCATTGTTGCTAGCCAGTGTTTATGCCACATATTGTATAGTCTGCAATTATATTTTAAGCATGTTTATGTCAAATATTACTATTAGTTAAAAAAAAAACAGAAAATCTAGCTTTACTGCAGAGTAAATTAGTTAATTCTAAAAAGCATTTAAGTAAAAATGTTTACATGTTAAAAGATAAAAACATAACATTAAATGGCCAGCACTATAGAGAATATCAGCTTGTTTCTGCTCACCAAGAAAATTAAAAAATGTTAATAATACATAAATGGAACACAATCAATTAGCAGTGATTTTTTATTTTTTTCCTTTTTATTATTAAATCTTGATACATTGTATTGTTTCAATAGAGGGATTTATAATAGGATTAAAGATTATTAACATTATATTATTTAGATAGCTTAGGACAGTGTTCCTCAATCTCAGCAACTTTAAGAGGTATGGACTCTTAAGAGGTATAAACTCCCAGAATTCCCCATACACACACACACGCACACACACATGCATGTTAATGAAAGGAAAAAACAGATAAAAAGAGATTTAACAAGAATTAAAATACCAAACAAGCACAAAAGGAAAAAGGAAATTAATAGTGATTTAAAATACTAAAGATTATTTTATTTTTTACCAGCAATATAGCAAGTCAATATTATTTTTATTAGTACAGGTAGTCCTCAAGTTACGACCATTTGTTCAGCGACCAAAGTTACGATGGTGTTGAAAAAATGGACTTACGACTGGTCCCCGAAGTCATGGCCGTTGCAGTGCCTCCACTGTCACGTGACTGTGATCTGGGCTCTTGGCAACCCATTTGCACTTATGACTGGTTGCCAAGCACCCCGCAATCACATGATCACCATTTGCAACCTTCCCTGTCAGCTTCCCACAAGCAAAATCAATGGGGAAGCCATCAGGGGAGGTTGCAAGTCACTTGGGTAAGTCTCCCCCACCCCCCTGGCCTTTCTATGCTCTCATGCACTGTACCCTCCTTCTCCCTTCACTTGCTTGCACCAGCGCCCTCCTTCCCACCCCTTTGCTTGCTCACGCACATCACACCCATCGCAGTCTCCTTCCCTCCTTCACATGCACCAGTGCCCTACTTCCCCATTCACATGCACGTACCGCGATCCCCTTCATGCTGTGCTGCAGCTTTGGGGCTTTGCAGGAGGAAGGAGAAAGCCTCATGAATAGCCTGCAGTTTCCAATGTGAGCTGCAGAGCGCCCGCCAAAAGCACCCTTGGAGAGTCTGGAAGTGCCCCTGGAGCACTCCTTGAGTGATGGAGGAGGGCGCAGTATATGCATGCGAAGGGAGGAGGAGGGCTCTGGTGCATGTGAATGAGTGAAGAAGGGTGCTGGTGCGTGCAAGTGAGCAAAGGAGGGAGAGAAGGCATGGTATATGTGACCAAGCGAAGGGGGGCGCTGGTGCATGTGAGCAAGCAAAGGAGGGCACACTGCATGTTAGCAAGTGAAAGTGGGTGCTGGTGCATGCAAGCGAAAGAGGGACTGGTGTGTGCATGCAAGCAAAGGGGAAGGAGGGTGCTGGTATGTGCAAACGAGCAACGGGGGAAGGAGGGCGCTGGTGCATGAGACTGAGTAAAGGAGGGCATGGTGCAAGGGCAGAGATGGGGGGAGATAGGTAGGAGGGGGGAGTTGGAGGCAGTCCCTTACCTTACTGAGTCACAAGGCTGGGAGGGACCAAGCCTGGAATGGCTTGGATTGGGGTGAGTCCTCCACTAACGACCGGTGGAATTCGCTTAAGGATGGCAATGGGGATTGCTGGGATTGCCATCACTAAGCGACACAGTCACATGACGTCTCCATTTACAACTGCATCGCTTAGCAATGGAAATTCCAGTCCTAATTGTAGTCGTAAGTTGAGGACTACCTGTATTAGTAGAAAATAAATTATTTTAAAGTTTTTTTTAAAGAAAATGGTAACTTACCTAGCCTTACAAGATATGTTGACGCAATTAAACATTTGCCAAGGGATTCTTCCCGTTTATATGGTATGGACCAGTGATCTGTTAATACTCTGCTCTCTAATTCATAAAGATTCGTTGTAGGAAACTCTATCCCTTCTCCAGAGCAGTTCCCATTTTCATCATTCTTCTGTTGAGAAAAGAGCTATATGTGAATCTCCCTTTAGATGTTCTAGCTACATGAGATACAAAAGGCAATATGCCAACTCTGTACTTGAAAAGTTGATATACTAAGTACTATGAAGCTTTCATATAAGCAAGAACCTGAATTCACTTGCTCTGTCTTCCTGCCATTTCTATACCCAGCAAGAAAATGAGAATGCATCCCAAATTGCGAGGACTGTTACTGAATCTAGTACCTGCATACTGTAGTACAGATAAACAACCATATTTTTTTTTTAAAAAAAAACAAACTTTATATTCAGATATATTAGAAATTGCAATTGTTTATATACATATTTTTTCCTCAGAATTAGAAAGAAAAAAAAACCTTAAGGAGAATATGAGGATCATTAATTCAATTAATTTAGAACACCTAAAAGTACACTGATACAAGTAACTTATAGTAGTTACATTGGTAATTTATGAAACCAACTATCATGTTTAACAAACTAGTAACCAATTTTCTGTCAAGCAGTTTTGCAAATAAAAAAATACAAAAAGGGTTGTTCGCTCAGAGATCTGGTTACTACTTTCATGAGGTCTCAGCACCTACTCTTTTGTATTCCTATCATGCAATTTCTTCTATGGCATCCCATTTTTGCTTTCAGGCAAGAATGGGCAGTCAGGAAGTTACCGTAATGGCACTGTAATGGATACAGATAGTCCTTGGTTAACAATGGTAATTGGGACCAGAATTTCTGTCGCTAAGCAATACAGTCATAAAGTGTGCCGTCACGTAACAATGCTTAGCGGCAGCAGTTCTTGCACTTCTGGTTTCCATTGCTAAGTGAATCCTGAGATATCTTTAAGTGTGATGTCGGGTGGTCACCATTTGCCGGATTCCCCATTGACTTTGCTTGTGGGAAGCCCGCAGTGAAGATTGCAAATGGCGATCACGTGACTGCAGGATGCTGCGGTGTCATAATTGTGAGCTGGTTGCCTGGACTGCGGTCATGTGACCATGGGGATGCTATGATGGCTGCAACTATGAGGACCGGTTGTAAGTACCACTCGTTTAGTGCTGTCTTGAGTTCGAATGGTTGCTGAACAAGTAGTTGTTAAGCGAGGCTACCTGTATTTTTCTTAATTTCCTGAACAATTTCCTCTTAGACAGAAAACTATAAATATAGTATTACAGAGGCTAAACAAGTCAAAATTATAATATTTACTAGAAATTACTGAGAGTTACACCGATATATCTTTGCTCCGAGAGCTTAAGGGAAGGTGTATATACTACTGTATATATCATATCCCATGATACACACACACACCATATGCCAACCACCCCCCCCCCAATTCTGATAGTTAATATATACTAAAAGTGCAAGTAAACTATCAAAACTGGGAGCAAAAAGCAAGCAGAGAAAGAAAAGCAACAACACTGAAGTAGTCAGAAGCAAGATATATCACTTCTGCCCAGAGGCAAGAGTCTTTAATGCAGCTGCATCTGGACAGAAATGAGATAAACAAATCCAGCCTAACTGAACTGAGTACTATATTATCTATTAGACTTTATTTGCCAGAAAAATTAATTACATAGGTTATCTATAATTAAAAGAAAATATATTATACATAACCTGTGTAATTAATTTTTCCAATAAAGAATGAACCAAAAGAAGGGCTGACTGAATTTACTATGTAACCTTTAGCAAAGATTTAAAGCTTTACAGTAAAAAATTGCTGCTAGAGAGCCTCAATTAATGTATAAATCATTCTGTATAAAATACAAAATTCAAATTAGATAACACCTCCACTACAACTAACCAGAATGCCATACAAGCATGGGAGCTTTTCCCTCTTCCAGAACTAATTAGTTTAAGTAGAACATCTTTCCATACATGTTGAACTATACCTCTCACAATCCGTGCTGGCTGGAGCTGAAGTTAGAACTGTTTGGCATAGGACACATACAAAGCAATGGATGGGTAAAGAAGCAGAGGAATCCAATGATCAGGCCAGGTTTTCTAGCCATGAGTCTTATTGTTAGTTTCAAAATGGAGATCAAAGGCATTTTTTATTATTAGGAACTGCTGCAAATAGAAGATTGGTCCTTACATCCTGGACCAGAAAAGTAAAAGCTGACTCTCCAGTTCTGATTACATAAAGGGTGGCTATTTCTGTATCAGTTGCAGTTATTAGAGTTCCAGACATATCAGCTAAAAACAATAACAATTTGTTACAAAAGCAAAGCTTCCTTACCTATTCTCAACTAATGTAGCCTGCGGCAACTGCATATTTTTCACTTTATTCTGCCAATGATATGACTTGTCCAACCAACTCATTAGTTTCACTACCAAATTAATTATTCCCAAAATATTTAACTAACAAACTACAAACATCTCAGACTTTATTTTACTGGGGAAAGTGGTTAGCCTATTGGAAAGGGGTTAGCCTATAAATTAAAGAAGGAGAAAGAAACAAGGATGATACTGAAAGTCCAAGAGGGAAATACAATTTTAACAGATAATTTGGCTATACAAAAAGACAAGATGAGGGGATAATGGGAGTAAAAATCAAGAAAGAGACATATAAATTGAGAGCTTTTGCAGATGATCTGGTGTTGGTGCTAGAAGACCCTCTGAAAGGGATAGAAATACTAATGAGAAAATTAAAAGAATTTGGTGCACTAGCTGGATTTAAGGTTAACAAACAAAAGACAAAGATGTTAACAAAAAACATGAAGATACAAGACCAAATAGAACTGATGAATAAAACAGGTTTTAAGATTGAAAAAAAAGGTAAAATATTTGGGTGTTAATCTAAAAAATATGAATTGTATGTTGTTCCAGAATGATTATGTTAAGACATGGAATGAAATTAAGAAAGATATATTAAGATGGGAGAAATTACAACTATCATTGTTGAGAAGAATCTCTGTGATAAAAATGAATGTTTTACCTAGGATGCTATTTTTGTTTCAGACAATACCAATTGTGACTACTGATTTATCATTTAAGCAATGGCAGAAGGATATAACTAAATTTATCTGGCAAGGTAAAAAACTGCGAGTTAAATATAAGGTGTTACAAGATGCTAAAGAAAGAGGAGGTCTAGCCTTGCCTAATTTCAAACTGTACTTTGCCACTTGCTGTTTAGTTTGGTTGAAGGAATGGGTGTTGCTGAGAAATAGCAGACTATTTGAAT
Organism: Python bivittatus; assembly: GCF_059951505.1. NCBI lineage: Eukaryota > Metazoa > Chordata > Lepidosauria > Squamata > Pythonidae > Python > Python bivittatus. Next base: position 42,753,503 of record NW_028277098.1, on the reverse strand, counting down.
TCGGAAGAGCACGAACTGAGATTTGGGTGGCATGGCTATTTATGGTATGATAAAGTTAAGGATAATGTAGATTTTAAAAATCATTTTCTTAGGCTTGCCAATTTGAGAACTTGGAATAGATATAAACCTAGACTGTGTGTGAAAATATCCCTATTGGTTATCTCCACAAGAAGCATTTTATAGGAAAGAAATGGTAACTAAGTAGAAGTGGTTAACTTATGGCAATATTCTTGATATTCACCAAGGAGAAATTAAAATCAAGAGAGGATTTGTCATCACAAGGACATTCATGTCACTGGTTTTTGTATGTACAACTTGGGGGAAAGATTTAAAGTTGATAAAAAGACATATGGCTTTGAACGAAACAAAGCTGTTTGTGAAACTGAATTGTGTACTAACAATGAACATCTTATTGCTAAAATGTATAAGCTTTTGTTGAGATTTGAAACAGAAGATGAACAAGTTAAAGGTTGTATGATAAAATGGGCTAAAATGTTTGGATATAATAATAAATGGAACAATGGGAAAATATGTGGTTAGAAGGGTTAAAATTTACACTGTGTAATAACTTGAAGGAGAATTTCTATAAAATGATGTATAGATAGTATTTGTCACTGGAAAGATTATCAAAAATGTATAAAGGGGTTTCAAATATATTTTGGAAATGTGAAAAACAAGAAGGGACTTTTTACCATCTTTGGAAGACATGTAATAAAGCTAGACAATTTTTGATTTAAATTCATATATTAATCCAGAAGATTTTGAAGGTTAATATATAGTCAAAACCAGTTTCCTTTCCGGACTGATAGATAAACAATCGGAAAAAACTCGTGGTCCTTTGTTTTTATGTATGATAATGGTAGCTAGACTTTCATATGCTCAAAGGTGGAAAGACTCAACATTACCTACAATGAAAAAATGGATGGTGAATTTGATGGAGTTAACTGAGATGGCAAAATTGACAGCTCTGCTTAGAGAAAAAACACTGATTAACTTTAATGCCAATTGGAAGCCCCTTTTGGACTTTTTGCAGGAGACAGAAAAAAATGAAATTATGATATATGGATTTATGATTAGTTAAATTAATAGATTATACAAAATATGTATGTTAAGAAGTAGTTTTAGAGTAAGACGTTATTATATGATTTATCTACATCTGCTGTATAAGAAGTCGGAAGTTATTCTTTTTGTATTTCTTTTTTTTCTTTACTTTCCATCACTTTTGTATTCTTTCTCTATCTCTAACTTTCTTATTCTTTACTTTTCTCTTTGGCTATTAGTTTTTGTTTGCTTTTACCTTTATGCTTATTAAAAAAAAAAACTTAATAAAGTTCTTATAAAAAAGAAGGCTTTATTTTACTGGAACCTACTAAGTCTCCTCCTCTTAAAACACAATTCCTTTAGGTTTTTTTTTTTTTACTCTTGCTCAATAAAATAGCAAAACTGGCTACTCAAACTGCTTGTTAAAACTCATATAGGGAAATTATTATTGTTCTTATTGCCAATAATGAATTTGAGACCCCTAGGTCTAAAAGCATCCAATATCACTCAAAGCAGTGAAGATTATGAAGTCCTCCATCATGTGCAAGATTGGGGTCAAGCACTCACCATTGTGCCTAAGATTTAAAAAGGTGTCAACTGGATAGAAAGTGGTGCCAAATATGGGTTTAACAATAGAACATAAACTCCAATAGACACACAAGTATCTGAAAAAGATTAAAAATGTGACTCACTACACACTGGCTAGTCACTGAATAGGCTATTTTCAATCACTGTATACTCAGACAAGTTTCAAAACCTGTGACTACCAGTCACAGGTTTTCTTTCCCAGTGCCAGGTCACTGTCTCATTTATGGCTTTTGCACTTTTTGCTAATGGTTCCTGTTTCTAACATACACATTAAGTACCGTAGAACAGGAAACTAGGAAAGCATAACAAGGAAATGACAGAGGGAATATTAAGTAATACAATATTCATATTGCATTACGGTAGTAAGAAAGAATACATCGTGATTAGAGAATTGCATCCAAAAGCACCCACAGGACAATATGAGAAGCACAGATAAGGACAGAAGCATATTAAGATGCAGCAGAAATCTAAATTCTTGCTTGTTTTGTTTCTTCAAAAGATAACAAGGGGAGCAAAATTATTTCTAATGCCAATTTATGACTTAGCAAAGTAGGTCTTGCTTTACTTTTCTGTATATTGTGGTCTACCTAAGATAATGGCTACAAACAGAGCACATTTCTATCGTACTTCATGTTTACATAACAGAGAAGGTGCTATTGTAATATGCTTCTTGGGGTCAAGTCTAGAGCTGTACACACTTTGAAAATGATTTACTAAAAGAAGTATTAGACCTCACACAACCAACACATCTCTCTAGAATTCATTAAAGAAGTCTGCACAAGCCTGGAAAAAAAAGTCGTATTTTAAACTTTTAAGCAAAGCCCGAATAAAGGTGGGCTGCTTTAATAAACGCAGAGAAGTGCTGTGGTCATGTGAAATTTGAAATACTTATTTCAATTCATTTTTGAAGTGTGCATAGTCCTATTAAACACAATTATATGTCATCTATATGTAGGATATAACAGCTATAAGAGCATTTTTGTAGGAAGCTTTTAAAAAAAAATGCAAAAAGCTGTAATTTGGGGTTTGTAATTTGTAACTGGGACCTCCTTGAGAAAAAACAATACCGTTTGCAGTGAAAAGGAGGTCGGCTGAAGAATAGTTGCTAAATAAAATACAGAAGGAACTTCCTCCATTTATTTTGCTGTTCAAAAAGGCAGGCAAGATCCAAGTCAAAATGGTCAAGTTTGTGTAAATGCAGCCAATTGATTAGTTAAAATATTTAAAACACACAAACATTTTGAAACTTATGGATATGTTGAAGAGAAGCATGCACTGATTAACATTAACATGTACATGCATTTTAGTTATGATGTTTCCTTGTTTATAATCTGGAATGTAGTTTTTTTACAATCCAACACTAATAGTGTTTTTTTTTTAATTGGATACAGTGCATAAGGAATAAATGCATGAATAAAACAAGTGAAAAGAGAGGTGACATTTAAAATGATCTGAAGCCAAAAGTGGAATATACTTTTCTCAAACCTTCTCTCTCCCCAAGCTTTTGGTACAAATAAGAATTTTCAAATAAAATCTGAAATATATAGTTCCTCTCAATTTTCTAAGAGAATATCTGTCTTAATCTATAATAATTTAAAATGTTTTCTCCCTGGAATTAACTTTTAATATTGTCAATTTTGTGTAGCTCCATTCTTTGGCATTTGACTTTCTTATTAAGCATCTGTCTCTGAATAGAGTTTCTCACTGGAAAATGACCAGAAATGTGTCTACTGAACATTATCTAAGATACTTCCTGCCCAGCTGAGCTGTTGCTTGTCCCACTACAATTAATGGTAAACACTGCTATCACATCAAGTGTTAATTTTTATTAGAGCTTATTTCAAAAAACAAAAAGTAATTTTACTTGGGATTTGAAAATCCTTTAAACTGAAAGATAATGACATTGGTAAACAAGCTATTAAAAATGGCAAAAATGGCAAATGTTTTCTTTCTGTATTTTGTACTGCTTCAGTTCTTAACATTACACTGGCAAAATTACTTGTACTCCCTCAAGGGCTTGGGAAAAGGTTAAACAGGTATAGTTCAAAAATACCTCCTGTTTCAAAAATAAGAAATACTGAGCTAGAACACTATGATTAAACTTTACAAAACTGAGAGTCAAATGAAATATCACTTCAAAATATATTTATACAATTTATATAATATAAATGTATTTTCATTTGTATAATTTTTTAAAGTTTCCTTTTTAAAGATTAAATATTGTTTTGTTACAAAAATATAATAACATTTTAAAATAAAAACATATACAATATAAACTAGCATCTAACTGCATATGTATGCTATAACAAGTGATTTCCCCAGAGTTAATGCTCTAATGATTCACAAATTTCCCCTAGAATTCTAAAACTTTTCTTTTGAACATCAACATAATATGAGCATGATAAATCCAAATACCCAAATCCTACCAAACTGAAGGGAGTTTAGGAAAGAAACCTTAAATTAGTGCATCTTCAAATTATTTTCATTTGCCATTACCCTGTAATATAAGAAAAAAACTGAACTCATCAGAAATTAATAATGCTACGTATGGGAAATATCTCTATTTTGAAATATAAAAATACATATTCTGAGTTATTCTTATATCTGTTTTTAGGCTTAAGAAATAACACACACACATGCATACACACAGAGTACCCATGGTTTGATCAATAAATACACAACAGAGCAAGAAGAAAATACATCATAAATATTATCACAAACCAGGTAAAGCAATAAAAATTGAATACTAAGAAGTCTGGGCAAATAAAAAAGAATTCATTTTTCAGGCTATGTGGGAAAATACTGGAGCCTAATGCAATGCTAAATGGACACCAGCTACTAATTTCTAATAGTATGTAACTTTCATTATACTAGAGAAACTTTTGTAGAAGTCAGATTTGATTACAGCATGCTTCCTAAGGTCTCTATTGGCACAAAGACCCTTCAAGTTACTAATACAAATAAACTTGGGACATTCAAACAAAAAGTATTTTCCTTGGTTAAAAAGGCCACTGGGCCTTCTGATATATTACAGGGCTATGGAGCTCTATGCTAAAAGTAGAAAACTATCTTTTCTTTTCCTTAGGGCCAAATATCTGCTTAGAAAAACAAATAGCATCAAGATTTAGTTTAGATCAAGATATAGTTTCATACAGATTAGCCAAACTCTATCCCAGCCATCACTTCCATCACTTGTCGAAACAATGTTGGATGATCCAGTTGCTCACTTAGAATGAGAGGGCATCATAACCAATAACTGAAAAGGATCAAATGAGCACAGCAGTTCCACTATCATGTATGAGGCATATCATAGATACACAATTTCATCAGACTGCTTAAATCCAGGAGTGGAGGCATTTACTGAGTTTATGCCAAGAAGCTTATGTTGCTTTCCTGTATATACTATACTCCCTCCCTCCCTTTCTACTTCATAGGCTACTCCAACCTACCAACTGTGTACAACTCCCCAATATGTAGTTGGGTTAAAAATCACACAGTAAATGAAAAACAACAGTTGGAAAAATCATAAATAAAAACATTATCAATAACAAAGGAACCCAATCTCATGACAGTTACAGCAAATCAGCCTCCCTGGCTTATTGGAATAACCAGGTATTTATCAGCTTCCTAACCCAAGAAGAGAAGAGGCTGACTGAACATCAAGGAGAGTGCTATTGTAAAGCTGCCCAGAGACATAAAGGAGTTGGGTGGCCTCAAAATTGAAATAAATAAATATTCCAGAGGAGAGGGTTGGCAACTGAAAAGATATCTTAAGTTGCCCCTGAAAGTAATAAATCTCTAATCAAGGGGACATGTATTAAGCCCGCCATCCTGGATCTTTTTAGGTGGGAAGATGTTACAGAGAGAAGATGGTCCCACAGATACCTAGGACCAGATCCATGAAGAGCTTTAAAGATGACAACTAACACCTTGAATTGCACCTGGAAACCAAGTGACAACCAGTATAGCTTTCAGAGTAGAGATGTTACGTGGGTACCTTGAGGTGCACCCATCACTACCCAACTCATTGCATTCTGGACCAGCTACAACTTATAAATGCTTTTCAAGGGCATCCCCAGGTAGAACACATTGCAGTAGTCCAATCCAGAGGTGACAGGCATGAGTGACAGTAAGTAATGCCTGTTATTCCAGGAGAGGTTGCAATTGGTATATAAGGTAAAACAGTGCAAAGACCCACTTCGCCACAGCTGCCATCCACTCCTCAAGCAGGAGTTGTGAATCCAAGAAGGCCCCCAAATTGTGAACCAACTCCACCTTGGGGAATGTAACCCCATTCAGAGTTAACAATGGAATCGCACCGGAAATGAGCAGCCTTTGAACCCACAGGCATGCCATCTTGTTGGAACTGAGTTTCTATCATCCAGACCTGGACAGCCTCTGGGTGCCTAAATGGAACTTTGACAGCACCAGTTATTCGGCCAAGGGTTTAGCTGTACAGCTGGGTATCATCAGTGTACTAATAGAAATAATCCATAAGTTGTTTTTAAAATGTTTTCAAGCCTTTCATAGAAACATTAGAATGCTTATTATTCAAATATGCACCTAACAGCACTTAACAAGATATTTACTTTCAATAATCCTGATACAGGAAAAACAGAAAAATCCTTACATGTCCTGTCCTAGCAATGAGGTACAACCTATGTTTCCATGAGATACTTACCCATAGTTAATCATGATTTAGTCAATTAACCCAATTATTTTCTCGACTGCATGACAGGTTGAATCATATTATAACCACATGATCTAGGTTCACACAATACACTGGGATAAAATGTGCCCTGGCTAACATGTCAATTAGTAATCTGTGCAAATGCAATTTGGAAATACTTGAGTAAAAAATACAGTTTTATAGGGTGGCTAATCCTTTGAGCAGCAGACTATTTAAAGAATATTCTCTTCCCAAGTGAATACGTCCCAGGAATATATTCTGAACTTCTTATCCAGGCCTGCTCACTATCATATAAGTATGTGAGATACAACCTTTTTTGTAACATGTTTAGGATAAAGAATAGGTTCCAAGAGAAATACATCTGGCTATAGGTAGTCCTTGTTTAAAGACCATTCATTCAGTGACTGAAGTTACAGCAACGCTGAATAGATGGTACTTATACCCAGTCCTTGAAGTTATGGCTGTTGCAGTGCCCTGGTAGTCACATGATCAAAATTTGGGTGCTTCAACTCCCCCCCACCTATCTCTGTCCATCTCTGCCCTTTTGGCTGCCCTGTGCCACCCTTGCCACCCTGCACTATGCCCTGCACTCCACCGCCCATGCTGCCCGTCATCCTGCCCTGCACTCTGCTGCTCCTGCAGCTCTGTACTCTGCTGCTCCTGCAGCCCAACACTGCACTGCTCTGCACCCCATTCTGCACCCCCACTGCCCCGCACTCCACTTTGCCATTCGCTGCCCCACCACCCTGTGCTCCCCCCCCCAAAAAAGGCTGCCCGCGGCTAGCAGCTGCCTCACAGCCAGGCAGGGGGCCCCTCGTCAGCAGCAGGAGAAAGAAAGCAAAGGTCAGCTGGTGGCAGTGGAGTGCAAAATGATGGGGGTACAGTGTGGAATGCAAGGCAGAGTGCAGGGTGGCAGGAGTGGCAGAGTGGTGGGCAGCAGGGGCAGCGGAGTGCAGGACAGTGGGGGTGCAGGGTGGCAGGGATGGTGGATTGATTACAATTTACATTCTTGTAATTTTTGCTTTGCTTTTTTATTTTTGGAAGCCATCAAGATGGGAGAGAATTAGTAGAAGTAAAAGACTGCATGTGTATGCAAAATCATCAATTTATTGTTAGTTGCTAATAACTTTCCCTTCCAGGGATAACATGTTTGACATGGCAGGAGGACTCAATAGCTACAATGACTCTGAGAGTGATATGGCAGGAAGATTGAGTTTTTGATAGAATCACCCTTACTGGTAATGTAAAAAGAGCAGGGGTAATTCACAATGGCTATTCCTAGAAGTAATCCAGAATAGAGATGAGGATAGGTGGGGCTCTGCATGTATGAGGGAAACAACCTACCTAAGAGAAAGAAGTCCAAAATCAAATCTGGAAGAAGGCAATTGTACATAATTTTTTTACTGTTGCCAAGAGATGGACTGAAGTATTTTGCAAGTTTGAGTGCCAGATGATGAGAGCTTCAGAACAGAAGATACTCTTCTAGTTATTGAAAAAGAACATCAAACTTTCATGAGTAGATCTAGAAATGATATGACCAGACCAAAACCACAAGGAAGAATATCAACGATAGTGTCAGTACTGACAAAAGATGTCTCATTTTACAAGGATCCTTACAATTGCAACATGGAACATGAGAAGCATTCACTGAGGAAGGCCTGAAGTTGACAAAATAGAAATGAAGTAATTTAAAATTGTTATTTTAGGGATAAATAAATGTAGGTGGATCACACTGGATCACTGTAAATCATATGATTTACATGATTACATTCAGAGCATGACCACATGAAGGAATGGAGTAGCAATTACATTCAAAACTGATCTTGCTAAATATATGCTCAATTTTGCCCAATAAACAGGATCATGGCTATCAAAATCAGTGGGCATCCAGTGAACATCTGTACCATAGATGCAATGATGGAGATACTGAAATGTTCTATGACAAACTGCAAGAAGAGATACATGTAATATTTGTAACAGATAATAGGTGATTAGAATGTCAAAACTGGAGACCCAGAGGAACTAAAATTACTGGAAAAATTACACTGGACAAACCTGCTTCAAGTGACATAATCACAGACTCTACACTTGGACATCACTACAGTGACAACATTTGAACAAAACTGACTAAATAACAGGAAAGAGAAAATGGAGAAGTACAATCAAATCAGACAGGACACTTCCAGATGCAGACTGTGGAACAGTGAATTAAGCTTAGAAAATTAAAGAGAATACATGTAGCAGAAGCTGGAAGACATACAAATCAGAAAATAAAAACATTGTGGAGTCCTTGGGGTTCTTTGAGCTTGGTTGTTTTCTTGCAAATGTTTCATTACCCGGTTGAGCAATGTTTCATTACCCGGCTACCACTGAAGATGTTACCTAGCCGGGTAATGAAACATTTGCAAGAAAATAACCGAGCTCAGAGAACCCCAAGGACTCCACAGTTCAACCCTGAGCTACACATATTCACTTCTATTAATAAAAGCACTGTAAGGAACATTACAGTAATGTGAAAGGACTATAAGAAATGATAAGAGACATCGTGAAAGCTGAAACACACACATCCCGCCCAAAATTCAAAATTTCAAAGAGGAAAATATCCAAGTGGATTTCAGAACAAGCTATCATGTTAGCAAAAAAAAAAAAAAAAAGGCAAAAGATAAGAGTCTTGGGCAACAAGAAGAACATATGACCACTGAACACAGATTTTCAATGTCAAGCAAGAAAGAAGGAAAGATATTTTGATTGACTGTCAACAATAACATGAAAAGGAAAATGAGATATGTTTTTAACAAGATCAGAGAAATCACAGGAAAATTTACTGTACGGTAGGAATATTTTAAAGTAACCATAGAAGGAAACTAATAGAGGCCAATAAGGTTAAAAGTATAGGATAAACTATACTGAAACCATTTGCTGAAATTACAGAACGACAGAAACATTTGTAGTCAGAGAATACAGTGGTAAGATAAAGTTTAGAACTACAGAACTATCTATATCAGGATTCAGACCCAGATCAGTACTATACTGAGATGGCACTGATCATGCTTGTGGATGACCTCTGGCAGGCTTGGGATGAGCGTGGTGCATCCATCCTAGACCTCCTTGAACTCTCAGCGGCCTTTGATCATGGTATCCTTCTGGCCTGGCTTAGGGGTTTGGGAGGCACCTTGTTATAGTGGTTCTCCTCCTTTCTCCTAGACTGGTTCCAGTCAGTACTGGTAATGGGGAGAGGCCAAGCCGGAGTCCCCTGCTTTGTGGGCTCATTTATTTCCCCACTCCTATTTAACATCTACATGAAGCCACTGGATGAGGTTATCTGTTGGCACAGGGTACACTTCCTCAGTCAGAATTGATGTGCAACCTGGGGGCCCTCCTGAACTCTCAGCTCCTTTCTAGATTGGGAGGCCTTGCTCATGGTGACTCATGCCTTTGTCACCTTCTGTTTGGATTACTGTAATGTACTCTATATGGGAAGCCCTTGAAGAGCATTTGGAAGCTGCAGCTGGTCCAGAATGCAGAGGCATGGGCAGTTTTTGGCACTTCTTGCTACACCCGTATAACACCATTGCTCCATGAGCTCCAATGGCTCCCTGCAGGCTTTTGGGTACAATTCAATTTGCTGGTTGTCACCTATAAACCCCTACATGGCATAAGCCCAGGCAACTTGAGGGAAATGCTTTTCTCCCATTGTTTCTGCTCACCCCACCAGATCTAGCAAAGAGGGCATGCTCCAGGTCCCTCCCTTAAACAACATTACCTTGTTGGACCCAGGAATCATGCCTTCTCTGTGGCATTGCCTGCCCTGTAGAACAGCATCCTTCCAGAGATCTGGTTGTCCCTGTCCCTGCTAGCTTTTCATAAAGGTCTGAAGACCTGGCTGGTTCCCTAGGCATTTGGGCCAAGAGGTTAGGCAACCTCTGTGGTGTGATTCTATGACTGGAATGTATTACTGATATTCCTCGCTTACCAACAATAATTGGGACGGGAACTCCATCACTAAGCAACATGGTTGTAAGGTGCAATGTCATGTGACCACACTGACTTACAATGGCAGTTCTGGCAGCCCCAGTTGCTATCTGAACTGAGCAGTTCATGCAAGACAGCCAAAAAGTATCAATGAGTCGAAGCAGTTCTATAAAGAGGAATGGGACAAAATATCCCCAAGCCAATCTGTAGGATTGACAGAAGGTAGCAGAAATCTTTGCTGCTATAGGAGGCACTATCAGTTATTAAATTTGAAGTTTCATATTCTTTTTCAATAAAGACAGTGAATATTGTTGGCTCAGTGTGTTCAATAAACACATGACACAGTTTTGTGTGTTGTTTATTTTAACCAGAATCTCTTCGTCTGTTAGTAAGACTTACATGAAGCTCAGATCACATACTTGGTCACAGTACTGCAAGGTATAGAAAGTTCTAAAGTTCACAAAATTTCTCTCGCCACTGTATATTTAGGAATTAACTCCACTGGAATGTGAGATATGTTAGACAATAGACTATCTGACATATTGGAAAGGACCAGACACAGGTGAATTCCTCATTGAACTGCTTAAAGCTGCAGGAAAAATGTAGTCAAAGAGCTAACAACTCTGTCTCAGCAAAAAGAAACAAGGCAGCATGGCCTAGAAATGAAAAAAAGATAGGTTTATATACTTATACTGAAGGGAGATGCAAAAAA